>NC_133132.1:132059093-133309093 GCF_048418815.1 Hemitrygon akajei
TTTGAGTACCTATTCAGAACTCCCCATCTTTCAGAACAATGTTTAGATTGATTTACAGTTACTGAACTTAGATATCTCCATTTCTCTCTCAATAAAATGACTCAAAGAAAGCAATTACAGCCACCAGCCATGAGAAACCCTTTAAAATCAATGCTGTAACTGATAAAACTCAGCAATTTATTGATTATTATATTGATAGGACAATATAGTTTTGTGCCTTGGTGTTATTTATATCACTTCCATTACAAGTTTTCCATCCCAGTGCCAGCCCTGTAACTGTTTATCGAGAGCCCCTATGTTGTTAACACAATTGCTACATACGAGGCTCTGCATACAACATCAAAATACTTCCTCCGATTCATTATTCAAAGTTCAAAGAGAAAGCCATATTGACAAAGTTTTACAAATTAAATGATCAAACCAGCAAGACATCAACCACATAGCAAGAAGATTATACAAAACTATGTGTAACAATGTCTCAGTAAGTTTTCAGTTTATAAATCAATTTCTTATTCTTACTCAACAATTTGAGATAAACTTCCCCAGTGGTCCTCCTTATCTGCACTGTTTCAACAAGACAGCAGTATAACAACATCATGGTTAAATAGTGCACATCGGATTTTAGTTGGGATTTATGTAATTTAGAAGCCAATAGAATCCTTTTCACCACTTATTATTTCTGTATTATTTTACAATAAATGACATTATTTATGAAATATTTACAATAACTATAATATTAATCAATTTCAATCAGATTTCTTCCCTACCTTCAGACTTGACTATCCTTCAACTGGGCACTCAACACTAACAAGCCATCTTTGTCATCAGCAATTTTTATTGGTTGAAATTAGAAACCAATTCAAACAACAAACAGATAATGTGATCATTATTTAGATTTATAGACTTTCCATTGCACCTGATGTTCATTTACTACTTTCAATGGGAATTAGCTGTTTGCCCACAAAGAACAAAAACAGCATCAGGCCATTTTGACTCTCCTACCTACCCTTTAATGAGATTATGACCGATATTCTTCATCAAACACTCTTCATTGACACGCCATTCAATCCTGGAATCATTTCCATGAACGTCTTTTGAACTCTCTCCAGTTTCAACACATCCTTTCTGAGATAAGGGGCTCAAAATTGCTCACAATACTCCAAGTGAGGCCTTAACACTGATTCATAATGTCTCACATTACATCCTTGCTTTTATATTCTAGTCTGCTTGAGATGAATTGCTACATCACATTTCCCTTCATCACCACAAACTCAACTTTCTTGGAAGTTTGCAAAGATTTGGCACGATGTCTAAAACTTTGCCAAACTTCCATAGATGTGTGCTAGAGAGTATGTTGACTGGTCACACCATGGCCTAGTATGGAAACATTGAAGCCCCTGTAGAGAAAGTAATACAAAAAGTAGTGGATACAGTTCAGTCCATCACGGGTAAAGCCCTCTCCATTATTGAGCACATCTACACAGAGCGATGTCACAGGAAAGCAGCAACCATCATCAGTGACCCCCACAAGTTAGGTCATGTTGTCCTCTTGCTGCCTCAGGACTCACTCCAGTAGGTTAAGGAACAATTGTTACCCCTCATTTATTGGGCTCTTGAACCAGCAGGGATAACTTCACTTACCCCATCACTGAACTACTTCCACAACCTATGGACTCACTTTCAAGAATTCTTCATCTCATGTTATCGATATTTATTGCTTATATATTATTCATTCATTTTCTTTTTGTATTTGCACAGTTTGTTGTCTTTTGCACGTTGATTGTTTTTTCTATCCTGTTGGGTGCCGTCTTTCACTGATTTAGTTATGGCTTTTAGATTTACTGAGTATGTCCACAAGAAAATAAATCTCCGGGTTGTATATGGAGGCATATATGTATTTTATTAATAAATTTACTATGAACTTTAAACTTTTTGAAAGAGAAGCAGTTTCCTTCTACTCCAAATGAGACTATCTGAATAAAGAGCAAAGCTTCCCAACATCAGATAAGTGTACTGACAATATGTGGCTGTGTGCTCACCATCAGAAACATTGAAGGGAAAACTATATTTTTGTTCAAGAACTTTTGAACAAAACTTTTGACTATTTTTTATGTGTAAGTGATGAGGCCAGACTGAGCAGCCTCTATTCTCGGAGATCTTGGCTATTGTTCCACCATCTAATCATGGGTTGGAGAGCTCCAAGAGAGGAGGCGGCGCACAGGTCCGGGAGCGAAGTTTAAAAGGAGAAAGCTTCGCAGGTACTCGGCTGCAACCAGCATACCAATCATGGGTTGGAGAGCTCCGAGAGAGGAGATGCATCACAGGTCTGGGAGTGAACTTTAAAAGGGGAAAGCTTCACGGGAACTTGGCTATAACCAATGCACCAATCATGAGTTGGAGAGCTGGGAAGGTTCAGGCATAAAAGAGACACTGCCTAGTGGAGCAGTTATCAAAGGAGTGGCCTGAGGCAGAGTGGTGGGGCTTTGTCTCATTCGGGCTTTGGCGAGGTAAGTGGGTAGGTAGACTTCATTCTTTTCCTTACATTTTTGTTGGAGGAGTAGAGAGCATGACTGTGGGGTTAGTACTTTGCTCTGGGTGTCAAATGTAGGAATCCTGAGAATCTTCCAGTCTCCCAGATGGCCACATCTGCACTAGGTGCACTGAGATGCAGCTCCTGAGAGACTGTGTTAGGGATCTGGAGCTGCGCCTCGATGACCTACAGCTTATTAGGGACAGTGAACAGGAAATAGCGAGGAGCTACAAGGATATAGTCACCCCGAGGATGCAGGAGTTAGACAAGTGGGTGACTGTCAGGGAAGGGAAGGGATGGGAAGAGCTCAGATAGTAGAGAGCACCCCTGTGGCCATCCCCCTCCGTAATCGTTATCTCGTTTTGGATGCTGTTGAAGGGTGTGACCTGACAGAAGACGACCACAGCAATTGGGTCTCTGGCACTGAGCCTGGTTCCATGGCACAGAATGGAGAGAAGATGATGAGGAATGCAGTAGTCATAGGGGATCGCATTGTGAGGGGAACAGACAGGAGGCTCTGTCAGCCTGATAGAGATACCCGCATGGTGTGTTGCCTCTCAGGTGCCAGGGTACGGTTTGGGTGCAGAGTATTCTGAAGGGAGAGGGTGAACAGCCAGAAGTTTTAGTACACATTGGTACCAATGACATAGGTAGAAAAAGGGAGGAGGTCCTGAAGAGAGAATTCAAGGAATTGGCTAGGAAGCTGAAAATCAGGACCTCCAGGGTAGTAATCTCAGGATTGCTACCTGTGCCACATGCTAACAACTGCAAGAATAGCATGATCAGGCATGTTAATAGGTGGCTGAGAGACTGGAATAGGGGGCAGGGCTTCAGGTTCCTGGATCACTGGGGCCTCTTGTACAAAAAGGACAGGTTACACCTGAGCCCAAAGGAGACCAATATCCTAGTAGGCAGGTTTAATATAGCTGTTTGGAATGGTTTAAACTAATTTAGTAGGGGGTTGGGAACCAAAGTGATAGGGCCGAGGAAGGGGAAAGCAGAAATAAATCAAAGATAGCATGCAACAGAGATGATAGAAAAGGACAGGCGGGCATAATCACAGCCAGTGGGATGAGTTACAGGGCAATAGAGGCATGCTGCAGTTAAATCAGAAAGCAACAAATACTGGACTGAAAATGTTATATTTGAATGCACTCAGCATAAGAAATAGAATAGACGATCTTGAAAATCAGCTACAGATTGGTAAGTATGACTTTGTGGCCTGAAACTTGGCTAAAGGATGGCTGCCATTGGGAGCTGAACATCCAAGGATATACCCTTCTGGCTACTAACCTATCTTTCCGATACACCTTAGGGAACAGTGATCACCACCATTCAGGGCCGCAAGCAATCCTTCCAGGTGAGGCAACACTTCACTTGTGCATCTGTTGGGGTCATCTATTGCATCCGGTGCTCCTGGTGTGGCCTCCTCTACATCGGTGAGACCCGACGCAGATTGGGGGACCACTTCGTCGAGCACCTCTGCTCCGTCCGCCACAACAGACCGGATCTCCCGGTTGCCACCCACTTCAACTTTGCTTCACATTCCCATTCGGATATGTCCATACATGGCCTCCTCTACTGCCATGATGAGGCCAAACTCAGGTTGGAGGAGCAACACCTCATATACCGTCTGAGTAGTCTCCAGCTCCTTGGCATGAACATGGAATTCTCCAACTTCCGGTAATTCCCTCCCTCTCCCTTCCACCATCCCAGTTTAACTCTGCCTCCTCTTCCAGCTGCCTATCACCTCTCTCATGATTCTGCCTTCTTCTACTACCCATAGTGCTTTCCCCTTACATTCCTTCTTCACCTCTCCTGCCTATCCCCTCCCTGCTTCCCCTCCCCCACCCCTTGATCTTCCCTCTGATTGGTTTTTCACCTGGCATCTACCAGCCTTCTCCTTCCCACCCTCCCCCACCTCTTTATAGGGCCCCTGCCCCTTCCTTTTTCAGTCCTGATGAAGGGTCTCGGCCAGAAACGTTGACTGCTCATTTCCACGGATGCTGCCCGACCTGCTGAGTTCCTCTGGCGTGTTGCACATGTTGATTGGACCACAGCATTTGCAGTATACTTTGTGTTTACTAAATTCCAATGTGTTGGTACTTCGGTGGTATTAAGGAATTTACAATGGCATGAGAGGGGAACTGGCCAAGGTTGATCGAAAGAGACACTAGCAAGAAGGACAGCAGAGCAGCAATGGCTGGAATTTCTGCAAAAAATGAGGGAAGTGTGAGACAGATATATTCGAAATAAGAAGAAATTTTCAAATGGAAGAAGGGCACTACCGTGGCTGACAAGTGAAGTCAGAGCCAAAGTAAAAGCAAAAGAGAGGGCATACAAGGAAGCCAAAGCTAGTGGGAAGGTAAAGGATTGGGAAGCTTTTAAAAACTTGCAAAAGGAAACTAAGAATGCCATAGGAAGGAAAAGAAGAATTATGAAAGGAAGCTGGCGACTAATATCAAAGAAGATACTAAAAGCTTTTTTTAAATATATGAGGGGTAAAGGAGAGTTGAGGGTGGATATAGGACTAATGGAAAATGACGCTGGAGCTATTGTAATGAGAGACGTAGAGACGGCAGAGGAACTGAATGCGTATTTTGCATTGGTCTTCACAGTGGAAGACACCTCCAGCATTCTGGACATTCAAGAGTGTCAGTGAAGTGAAGTATTTGCAGTGCAAATTACGATTGAGACGGTGCTCAGTAAGCTTAATGGTCTGAGGGTGGATATCTCTCCTGGATCTGATGGAATGTACCCTTAGGTTCTGAAGGAAGTAGCTGGAGAGATTGCGGAGGCATTAACGATGATCGATAGAATCGATAGATTCTGGCATTGTACCAGATGACTGGAAAACTACAAATGTTACTCCACTATTTAAGAAGGGTGGGAGGCAGCAGAAAGGAAACTATAGACCTGTTAGCCTGACATCAGTGGTTGGGAAGTTGTTGGAATCGATTGTTAGGTATGAGATTATGGAGTTCCTAGAGGCACATGACAAGATAGGCCAAAGCCAGCATAGTTTCCTGAAAGGAAAATCCTGCGTGACAAACCTACTGCAATTTTTTGAGGAAATTACAAGCAGGGTAGGTAAAGGAGATGCAGTAGATGTGGTGTACTTGGATTTTGAGAAGGCCTTTGACAAGGTGCTGCACATGAGGCTGCTTAGCAAGATAAGACCCCCTGGAATTACAGGGGAGTTACTAGCATGGGTGGAGCATTGGCTGGTCAGCAGAAAACAAAGAGTGGGAATAAAGGAATCCTATTCTGGCAGGCTGCCGGTTACCAGTGGTGTTATACAGGGGTCAGTGTTGGGACCACTTCTTTTTATGATGTATGTCAATGATTTGGACCTATGGGATTAATGGATCTGTGGCTAAATTTGCCATGTACAAAGGTAGAAGGAGGAGCGGGTAGTGTTGAAGAAAAAGAGAGCCCACAGAGAGACTTAGATAGTTTAGGGGAATGGGCAAAGAAGTGGCAAATGAAATACAATGTTGGAAAGTGTATGGTCATACACTTTGGTGGAAGAAATAAATGGGCAGGCTATTACTTAGATGGGGAGAGAATTCAAAATGCAGAGATGCAAAGGGACTTGGGAGCCTTTGTGCAGGATACCCTAAAAGTTAACCTTCAGTTTGAGTTGGCGGTGAAGAAGGCAAATGCAATGTTAGCATTCATTTCTAGAGGTATAGAATATAAGATCAGGGATGTGATGTTGAGGCTCTATAAGGCACTCGTGAGACCACACTTTGAGTATTGTATGCAGTTTTGGGCTCTTTATTTTAGAAAGGATATACTGATGTTGGAGAGGATTCAAAGAAGTTTCACGAGAATTATTCCAGGAATGAAAGGGTTACTATATGAGAAATGTCTGGCAGCTATTGGGCTGTATTCCCTATAGTTCAGAAGAATGAGGGGGGATCTCATTGAAATATTCTGAATGTTAAAAGGCCTGAACAGATTAGTCATGGCAAAGTTATTTCCCATGGTAGAGGAGTCTAGGACAAGAGGGCATGACTTCAGGACTGAAGAACATCCGTTTAGAACAGAGATACGGAGAAATTACTTTAGTCAGAGGGTGGTTAGTCTGTGGAATTTGTTGCCACAAATGGCTGTGGAGGCCAAGTCGTTGGGTGCCTTTAAGGCAGAGATAAATAGGTTCTTGATTAACCAGGGCATCAAAGGGTATGGGGAGAAGGCAGGGGAGTGGGGATGACTGGAAGAATTGGATCAGCCCATGATTGAATGGCAGAGCAGACTCGTTGGGCTGAATGGCTTACTTCTGCTCCTATATCTTGTGGTTTTATGGTCTTATCTCTACAAATGCTAGTATTGACAGTAAAATGAGGATGCTTACTTTGACACTAATCAGTTGGCATTAAAATCAGCAGTGGAGACTCCCATTAGGAACATGAAGACATCGAGGCACAGTGGTACAACTGGGAATATGGCGAGATAAAATGGATTAAAGTACTCTTAGCGTTATTGAGTGTTGACAGTTGGCATGGACTCTGTGTGTTGAAGGGCCGGTTTCTATCCCATATCTCTCTATGCTGCATTCCATTTCACCTTATGACCAATAGACTTATAGTCTGCATCAGCTGTGCACAGTAGGAATCATGCACCCTTCAGAATCAGAAAGTAGTAAACTTTAAAACCCACTCTAAAATATAGAATGAGGCCACCCTCACATAGGAGGAGGAAGACCTCATATTCCATTTGGCTAGCCTCCAACCTGATAGCATGATCATACATTTCTCAAACTCCTGGTACTCTTCCCTTCTCCCTTCCCACTTCTTCCATTGCCCTCTCTGGCTCGCCTCTTAGCTCTTCTCTTCTCCGCACCTACCTGTCACCGCCCTCGGAAGGCCCTCCTCCTTCCATTTCTCCCAAGGTACGCTCTCTTCTCCTGTCAGATTCCTTCTTCAACCTTTCCCACAAGTCATCTCCCAGCTTCTTACTTCATTCACCATCTCGCACCCACCTGGCTTCACCCATCACCCTCCATCTCGTACTCCTTCCCCTTCCTCCTTCCTTTCAAGTCCCGATGAAGGGTATCGGCCCGAAATATCGACCATGATCACAATTCCATCTCCTTTGCCGTAGCATTGGAGAGGGATAGGAACACACAAGTTAGGGAAACGTTTAATTGGAGTAAGGGGAAATATGAAGCTATCAGGCAGGAACCTGGAAGCATAAATTGGAAACAGATGTTCACAGGGAAATGTACAGAAGAAATGTGGCAAATGTTCAGGGGATATTTGCATGGAGTTCTGAGTAGGTATGTTCCAATGAGACATGGAAAGGATGGTATAGTACAAGATCCATGGTGTACAAAGGCTGTTGTAAATCTAGTCAAGAAGAAAAGAAGAGCTTATGAAAGGTTCAAAAAACTTGGTAATGATAGGAATCTAGAAGATTTTAAGGCTAGCAGGAAGGAGCTTAAGAAAGAAATTAGGAGAGCCAGAATGGGCTTTGAGTAGGCCTTGGTGGACAGGATTAAGGAAAATCCCAAGGCATTTTACAAGTATGTGAAGAGCAAGAGGATAAAACTTCAGAGAATAGGACCAATCAAGTGTGACAGTGGAAAAGTGTGTATGGAACTGAAGGAAATAAAAATTACTTAATGAATACTTTGCTTCAGTATTCTCTACGGAAAAGGATCTTGGCAATTGTAGGGATGACTTGCAGTGGACTGAAAAGCATGGGCATGTAGATATTAAGGAAGAGGATATGCTGGAGCTTTTGGAAAGCATCAAGTTGGACAAATCACTAGGACTGGACGAGATGTATCCCAGGCTACTGTGGGAGGCGAGGGTGGAGATTGCTGAGCCTCTGGCAATGATCTTTGCATCATCAATAAGGATGGGAGAGGTTCCAGGGGATTAGAGGGTGGTGGATGTTGTTCCCTTATTCAAGAAAGGGAGTAGGTATAGCCCAGGAAATTGTAGGCCAGTGAGTCTTACTTCAGTGGTTAGTAAGTTTGTGGAGAAGATTCTGAGAGGCAGGATTTATGAATATTTGGAGAGGCATAGTATGATTAGGATTAGTCAGCATGGCTTTGTCAAAGGCAGGTCATGCCTTACGAGCCTGATTGAATTTTTTGAGGATGTGACTAAACACATTGATGAAGGTAGAGCCATAGATGAAGTGTATATGGATTTTAGCAAGGCATTTGATAAGGTACCCCATGCAAGGCTTATTGAGAAAGTAAGGAGGCATGGGATCCAAGGGGGCATTGCTTTGTGGATCCAGAACTGGCTTGCCCACAGAAGGCAAAGAGTGGTTGTAGATGGGTCATATTCTGCATGGAGGCTGGTGACCCTTACTCTTTGTGATTTTTATAAGTGACCTGGATGAGGAAGTGGAGGGATGGGTTAGTAAATTTGCTGATGACACAAAGGTTGGGGCTATTGTGGATAGTATGGAGGGCTGTCAGAAGTTACAACGGGACATTGATAGGATACAAAATTGGGCTGAGAAGTGGAAGATGGAGTTCAACCCAGATAAGTGTGAGGTGGTTCATTTTGGTAGGTCAAATATGATGGCAGAATATAGCATTAATGGTAAGACTCTTGGCAGTGTGGAGGATCAGAGGGATCTTGGGATCTGTGTCCATAGGACACTCAAAGCTGTTACGCAGGTTGACTCTGGTTAAGAAGGCATGGGATTGAGATTAAGAGCTGAGAGGTAATGTTGCAGCTCTTTAGGACCTTGGTCAGGCCCTACTTGGAGTACTGTGCTCAATTCTGGTCACCTCAGTACAGGAAGGACGTGGAAACCATAGAAAGGGTGCAGAGGAGATTTACAAGGATTGGGGAAACTGGATTGGGGAGCATGCCTTATGAGAATAGGTTGAGTGAATTCGGCCTTTTCTCCTTGGAATGACAGAGGATGAGAGGTGACCTGATACAGGTGTATAATATGATGAGAGGCATTGATCGTGTGGATAGTCAGAGGCTTGTCCCCAGGTCTGAAATGGCTAGCACAAGAGGGCATACTTTTAAGGTGCTTGGAAGGAGGTACAGAGAAGACGTCAGGGGTAATTTTTTTTTTAATGCAGAGAGCGGTGAGTGCGTGGAATAGGCTGGTGGTGGTGGAGATGGATATGATAGGGTCTTTCAAGAGACTCCTGAATGGCTACATGGAGCTTAGAAAAATGGCTATGGGCAAGGCCTAGGTAGTTCTAAGGTACCACAGCTTTGTGGACCAAAGGGCCTGTATTGTGCTGTGGGTTTTTTTCTATGTTTCTATTTCTGTAGATGCTGGCTGACCTGCTGAGTTCCCCCAGTATTTTGTGTGTTACTCTGGATTTGCAGCATCTGCAAAATTTCTTGTCTTTGTAAGTAGGAAACAATCCAGGCTGACCCATTAAAACTGCAGTAACTAAGGTGCTGATCTTCCAGAAGAGTGATCAAACTGAAGTGGGTAGTTTTAATAGATTAACATCTATTGTGGTAGAGAGCGTTCTGGTCAATAATTATCCTCCACTCACAATCGTTAAAATATATGGTTGTTGCAATGTTGTCATTTTCTGGAATCATGCTGCAAGCAATAGGTTGTTGAGTTTCCTATTTTACTACAATAAAAATATTTAAAACTGTTTGTGAAGTGCAATGGGATTTTAAGGAGATTCCTGTACATGTGTAGAAAACAGAAATGCTCAGCGGGGCAGATAGCACCTCTGAGAGGAGAGACTGTTCAGCTTTTAGGTGTGGAATCCTTCATAATTGGGAGCAAGAAAGCTTGTCTTCAATAGGAGAGAAGATAAAGGAGGATGAGCAGACCAAAAGGAGCCTCTCTGATAGTGCAAGTCCAGATAATAGGAGTGGCGACTCAAAATATTTACTGCTCTCCTTCCACTGATGCTGTCTGACTTCCAACATTCTGTTTTTGTTTGTTTCCAATTTACAGCCTCTGTAGTTTTTATTCTCTATGCATGTAGTCTTTGTCATACAATTGTTATCTAATGAAAAGCTGCATACAAAAAAATAGTTTCAGGATTCGAGACTTGGTGGTTGTCCGTGCAAATAAACCAAATGTTATTTAACATATTGAGTTTTCTTTAATACAGCAAAACAAAAAAAAAATGTAAAGGAACAAACAGTTTTCTCAGAATAAAATGCATGTCCTGTAGGGCTTGACACAAAAATACTTTCAGAAAAGGACAGTTCACAATTTTTCAGTGCAATTACTTGCATGGCAAATTTACAATCCTGGTAGCCCCAAGAGGAGATACTTCAAAATCAAAACAAGGTAAACAATTGGAACAAGAAATAACTGGAAATCTTATACACTTGCCAGTCATTTGTTATGAAGTTGGACAGATACAGCCATAGCCCTGAACTCTCTGGAGTTTAGAATGGTGGTAGATGCAGATTTGATGTTTCCCCTGGCTGAACTGGGATTAAAATGTCAAAATACTGGGATGAGAAGTTTCTTCACCTAGAGGCTGATGAATCTTCAGAATACTCAACTGCAGAGGCATTGAGTCACTCAGCAATCAGTCATTGAGTCATTCAGTCCAATCATGGATATATATCTGGATATATATCTGGAAATCAAGGAATATAGGGTTAGTTCAAGAAAGAACAAGTAAAGGGTCGGCACTGAGTTTAATGAATAGTGGAGCAGGAATAAAGGGCCAACTTGCTCATTTCTACTATTTTATTTTACATTCCTATTTAGATAGATTGACACTTAATTAATCCCAAAGGAAGTTACAGCGTCAGAGCTGCATTGCAAGTGTACAGATATACAAATAAGAGAAGCAAGAAAGAATAAAAACATAAAAAAAGGTACCTCTAACAGTCTAATACGAGGGGGTCATCTCTTCCCTGGCTATAGTTTGTAGAGCCTAATGGCTGAGGGTAAGACTGACCTCATAACGCTCTTTGGAGCAGCGCAGTTGTCTTAGTCTATTACTAAAAATGCTCCTCTGCTCAGACAAAGTGGCATGCAGAGGAGGAGAAATGTTGTCCAGAATTGCCAGGATCTTCCGTAGGGTCCTTTGTTCTACCACAGCCTCCAGTTTGACTCATAACAGAGCCAGCCTTTCTAATCAGTTTATTGAGCAAGTTGGCATCACGCATGTTGATGCCATTGCTCCAGCACTCCACCATGTAGAAGATTGTTCTGGCGTCAACAGACTGGTAGAACATGTGAAAGAGTATGCAAGCCTCTCCAAAGAACCTCAATTTCCACAGGAAATAGAGGCGACCCTGGCCTTTCTTGTACACAGCCTCCTTGTTGGTGCTCCACTCAAGTCTGTCAACCAGGGGCACACCCAGGTACTTGTAGGCCTTCACCACGTCCACATCCTCACCATCAAAAATAACAGAGAGCAGTGTAGGCTTAGTCTTTCTAAAGTCCATCATCATCACCTTTGTCTCACTGATGTTGAGCTGCAGATGATTCAGCTTGCACAGTTTGACGAAGTCCTCCACCAAGGTCCTGCATTCATCCTCTTGTCCTCCCTTTATACACCCAGCTTTTGCTGAGTATGTGGTCTGTTCATTTTTTCCTGTAGTGAAATTGTTTCTAATATAAGAGAAAATTTTTAAAAAGGACATAATTTGATGTAGCAGTTAGCAGTGTTGCCTCACAATCCAAGAACTGGGATTTATTCCTGACCCTCAGTGTTATCTGTGTGCAGCTTGCACACTCTCCACAGATGCTGTTGTTTCCCCTCACATCCTGAAGACAAACTAGCATGTTAACTCACCACTGTAATTTGCCCCTTATTGTAGTAAATTGCAAACTTATCGAGCACGAGTTGGTTAATATGTAAGAGAGAATAAGTTGCAGAGCTACAGGGAAATGAAGGAATTTGAACTGGATTATTCTGTTGAAACCCATCACACTCCTGTGTCAGAGTAATTAAGTTGTTAAGTATACCAAATTATTCACAGCACAGTTTACTATGCTGCTACTTACTCATTTCCCACCTAGAGTACAGTACATACCTATACAGATGTAGTCAAAAGATGACTACATTAAGAGTAAGTATAGCTCAGAAATGTCAGAAAACTGCTTTCACTAACTCGTACGCAAACAGGCCTAGTCATCTGCCTGTTAGGTCAAACCAAGAAGGTACTTGAGTGGGTAATGCTTCAACATACCTCCCCCCCCCCCGCCCCCCCCCCCACAACAACCCGACATTATCCCAATGTTAATGGCATCAATTGCTATCACTCTCCCCTTCACTGTTGTTCTAAACACAAGGGTCCTGAGGCCATGTAATCCAAGACTTCCCACTTTCACCATATCTCTAAACCCATTCCCTGAGTTCCCCTACTCTGGCAAGTTCTTCTTGCTTCATCAGCTTTACTGTTGAGACTTCAAATCCTCAGTGTAGGCAACTCGGCCACAATGGAGCACAACATTTCATTGCTGGCATTCCTCCATTCTGAAGTGTATGCTGTACAAAATTTGTGACTATAAGAGTCTCGAAATGCCAAGATTTCTGAGCTATACTTACTCTTCAATTATTTTTAAAATCATTTTGCACATTTTTAATAATCTACCCAATCTTTCTTTTGGAAAATCCTAGCTTTGGACTTTGGAAATGGAATTTACATTACAGTTTGCCAACCAGCTGGCAGGAGTATTCAAAGACATTTTCAACCTCTCACTGCTATGGGCTAAAGTTCCCACTTGCTTCAGAAAGGTAACAATTATACCAGTGCCTAAGAATAATATGAGCTGCCTTAATGGCTATCGCCCAGTAGTACATATCTACAGTGATGAAATGCTTTGAGAGGTTGGTCATGACAAGACTGAACTCCTACCTCAGCAAGGACCTGGACCCATTGCAATTTGCCTATTGCCACAATAGGTCTCCGTCTTCCCTCTGCAATTGGATCCTCGACTTCCTAATCACAAGACCACAGTCTATGCAGATTGGTGATACCATCTCCTCCTCACTGATGATCAACACTGGTGCACCTCAGGGGTGTGTGCTTAGCCCACTGCTCTACTCTCTCTATACCCATGACGGTATGGCTAGGCATAGCTCAAATTCCATCTATAAATTTGCTGATGATACAACCATTGTTGTTAGAATCTCAGATGGAGACAAGAGGGCGTATAAGGAGCCAGGTATGCCAACTAGTGGAGTGGTGTTGCGGCAACAACCTGCAAGATGAAAGAGCTGATTGTGGACTTCAGGAAGGGTAAGACGAAGGAACACATACCAATCCTCATAGAGGGATCAGAAGTGAGCAGTTTCAAGTTCCTGGGTGTCAAGATCTCAGAGAATGTAACCTGGTCCCAACATATTGATGCAGTTATAAAGAAGGCAAGACAGCAATTATACTTCATTAGGAGTTTGAAGAGATTTAGTATGTCAACAAATACACTCAAAAACTTCTATAGATGTACCGTGGCGAGCATTCTGACAGGCTGCATCACTGTCTGGTATGGGGGGGGGGGGGGGGGGGGGGGGGTGGTTGTTACTGCACAGGACCAAAAGAAGCTGCAGAGGGTTGTAAATTTAGTCGGCTCCATCTTGGGTACTAGCCTACAAAGTACTCTGGACATCTTCAAACAGCAGTGTCTCAGAAAGGCAGATTCCATTATTAAGGACCTCCAGCACCCAGGGCATTTCCTTTTCTCACTGTTACCATCAGGTAGGACGTACAGAAGCCTGAAGGCACACACTCAGTGATTCAGGAACAGCTTCTTCCCCTCTGCCATCCAATTCCTAAATGGACATTGAACCCTTGAACACTACCTCACTTTTTTAATATATATTATTTATGTTTTAGGCACAATTTTTAATCTAGTCAATACACATAAACCGTAATTGATTTACTTAATTATTGTTATTATTATTTTTTTCCTTCTTCTTCCATATTATGTATTGCATTGAACTGCTGCTGCAAGTTAACAAATTTCACGTCACATGCCGGTGATAATAAACCTGATTCTGAGACTTTATTTATTGAATACATAAAACCATAAGACAAAGCAGTAGAATTAGAGCATTTAGCCCATTGAGTCTGCTCCATCATTCCACCATGGCTGAATTATTATCTCTCTCAACCCCATTCTGCCGCTTTTAGACCATAACATTTGGTGCCCTGATTAATCAAAATCCTATCCACCTCTGCCTTAATAGTACCCAATCACTTGGCCTATGCAGCTGTCTGTGGCAATGAATTCCACCACCCTTGAGCTAAAGAAATTTTTCCTCATCTCTGTTTTAAGTGAAGGACTCTGTTCCCTCTCCACATCCACTCTATTTAGATCTTTCAATATTCAATAGGTTTCAATGAGATCCTCCTCCCCCCACCCCCCAATCTTCTAACTTCCAGCAAGTACAGGTCCAGAGCCATCAATGTTCCTCATATGTTAACCTTTTAATTCCTGGATCATTCTCATGAACCTCCTCTGGACCCTTTTAATGCCAGCACATCTTTTAACCATATATAACCATATAACAATTACAGCATGGAAACAGGCCATCTTGGCCCTTCTAGCCCGTGCTGAATGCTTACTCTCACATAGTCCCACCTACCTGCACTCAGCCCATAACCTTCCATTCCTTTCCTGTTCATATACCTATCCAAATTTTGTTTAAATGACCATACCGAACCTGCCTCTACCATTTCTACTGGAAGCTCGTTCCACACAGCTACCACTCTCTGAGTAAAGAAGTTCCCCCTTGTGTTACCCCTAAAGTTCTGCCCCTTAACTCTCAACTCATGTCCTCTTGTTTGTATCTCCCCTACTCTCAATGGAAAAAGCCTATCCACATCAACTCTATCTATCCCCCTCATAATTTTAAATACCTCTATCAAGTTTCCCCTCAACCTTCTATGCTCCAAAGAATAAAGACCTAACTTGGTCAACCTTTCTTTTCTTAGAGAAGGGCCACAAAATTGCTCACAATACTCCACGCAGTCTGACCAGTGCCTTATTAAACCGTAGCATTACACCCTTGCTTTTGTATGTTAGTGTCACAAAATGAATGCTAACATTCCTTACCACCTACTCAACCTGCAAGTTAACCCTTAGGGAATCCTGCACAAGGACTCACGTCCATTTGCACCTCTGATTTTTGAGTTTCCTCCCCATTTAGGAATACTTCATGCCTTTATTCCTTCTCACAAAGTGCATTAGCATGCACTTCCCTGCACTATATTCCATCTGCCATTTTGTCCATTCTCCCAGTCTGTCCAAATCCTTTTGCAGATACCCTGTTTCCTCAATACTACCTGCTCCTCCACCTATCTTCATATCGTCTGCAAATGTGGCCACAAAGCCATCAATTCCATCATCCAAATCATTCACATATAATGTATAAAGAAGTGGTCTCAACACCGACCCCTGCAGAACACCACTAGTCATCAGCAGCCAACCAGAGAAAGCCACCTTTATTTCAACTCTTTGCCTCCTGCCAGTCAGTCTACTTTCTATCCGTGTGGAATCCTGATGAAGGGTCTCAGCCTGAAACATCGACTGTTTACTCTTTTTCATAGATGTTGTCTGGCCTTCTGAGTTCTACCAAAGTTTTGTGTGTGTTGCTTCTATCCATGCTGGTATTTTCGCTGTAATGCCATGGCCTTTTATCTTGTTAAGCAGCCTCATGTACGGCACATTGTCAAAGGCTTTCTGAAATCAAACTAAACAACATCCACTGACTCTTCTCATCTATCCAGCCTGTTATTTCCTCAAAGAATCCCTACATTTTTGTCAGGCACAATTTCTCCTTGCTGACTTTAGCCTACTTTTCTATGAGCATCCAAGTACCCCCAATACCTCATCATTAATAATAGGCTCCAACATCATTCCAACCACTAAAGTCAGGCTGACCGCCCTTTAATTTCCTTTCTACTGCTTCCCTCCCTCCTTAAAGAGTGGGGTGACATTTGCAATTTTCCAGTCCTCCAGAACCAATCCAGGATCTAGTGATTCCTGAAAGATCATTACTAATCCTTCCACAATCTCTTCAGCTACCTCTTTCAGAACCCTGGGTGTAGTTCATCTGGTCTGGGAGACTTATCTACCTTCAGACTTTTCAGATTCACTTAGCAATAGCACTTCTCCTTAGTAATAGCAACAACTTCTACCTCCTGATACTTTCACACTTCTGGCATTCTGCATGCGTCATCCACTATGACACCAGTTTTAAATAATTGGGTATTCATTCAACAAAGAAAAGGATAACATTTATATCAGCTAAACGAATAGCACTGTTTAAACAAGTAATAAAAATGTATATTTTAATAGATCTCTCATGGCTAATTACTTCTGGAGATCACTGCTATCTGTATTATTTGCATAAGATAAATTGAGTTGAAAATGCAATCAAATTAATTAATACTCAATCAATGATGATACACGCTTCCCTCCATGCAATTATCTGGTTAAAGTTTTGGGTGAACAAAGTCAGAGACCCCAAGCACATTAGCCAAATGCAATAGGGCAACAATAACAACATTTATGGTAAGGTAGTTTTGAATTCTAATGCCCAACCAGGTGAAGCAAGTTTTGATTTCAATAATGTTCCAGCTATATAGGACCATGGTCAGACCCCACTTGGAGTACTGTGCTCAGTTCTGGTTGCCTCACTACAGAAAGGATGTGGAAGCCATAGAAAGGGTGCAGAGGAGATTTACAAGGATGTTGCCTGGATTGGGGAGCATGCCTTTTGAACCTTTTCAGAATAGGTTGAATGAATTCGACCTTTTCTCCTTGGAGCAATGGAGGATAAGAGGTGACCTGATAGAGGTGTACAAGATGATGAGAGGCATTGATCGTGTGGATAGTCAGAGGCTTTTTCCCAGGGCAGAAATGGCTAGCATGAGAGGGCACAGTTTTAAGGTGCTTGTAAGAAGGTACAGAGGAGATATCGGGGTAAGTTTTTTTTACGCAAAGAGTGGTGAGTGCGTGGAATGGGCTGCTGGCGATGGTGGTTGTGGCAGATACAATAGGGTCTTTTAAGAGACTCCTGGAAAGGTACATGGAGCTCAGTAAAATAGAGGGCTATGGGTAACCCTAGGTAATTTTTCAGGTAAGGACATGTTCGGCACAACTTTGTGGGCCGAAGGGCCTGTATTGTGCTGTAGGATTTCTATGTTTCTAGTACAGTTGTAAAATTTGAGTCCTTTATGTGCTATAAAAATATACTTGTGCAGCATCTTGAACGTCAAATGCGCTTTAGGTTCCTTTTGTATCGAGTATATTTTTTCTGCACAAGTGAAAAATCAGCTGATTTTTGCTGTGTTGCAAAGCAGTGCCTGGAGGCCATCTTTTGCAGCAACATTGTTCAAAATGCTGATAAAATAGGACAGTTGATTGATGTTTTATTTCCTTCCAGATAATGATTGCAGGATTGTACTAAAGCTGCATGAACCACAGATCCACCTGCATAACAAAAAATACTGTAGCATTTTTTAAAATATGCTTAATCATTTTAGTGTTAGCAAAGAGCCAACAGTCATCACAGTTATTTGTTAGCATTAATGATTTCACCAGCATTATAAATAAATGTACAGAATTCCATTTTTCCTAACAACAAAGCACAAAGTCAGCCATTGCATTTCACATCTTAAAGTGATATTCTGTATATATTCAAAACATGCATATTTTAAAACTGAACCTATACAACACAGCATCAGATTTTTAAGAACCATCTACTAACTGATGACTATATCATCAGTTTTAAGTAACTGGATATTAATTCAACAAACAAACTGCTAATATTTATATCAGCTAAATGAATAGCTCTGCTTAAACAATTAAAAAAATGTCACTGTTCCTGCAATGAGATGAAAATGAAGATGTAAATTCAGGTTCTTTGCACTGTTCTTGAGCATCACCCAATAAGAATGCTGATATAAATTAGAGTACCATTCACTGCACCCAAATTAAAATCCAACAAAAGTAATTAAGCATTTCAATGAGTTAATATTTCAATCCCATTGAAATAAGTTGCATGGTTTACACCAGTATTTTCCCCTCCCAGCACCACCCACCCCCAACATTTACCATCTTATTCCAACAAATGCCAAATACTGCATTGGAAATTATGCTTAAAAGACACAATTAAAAAGATATGTAACACACACAAAATACTGGAGGAACTTAGCAGACCAGGCAGCATCTATGGAAAAAAAGTACAGTCGGCGTTTTGGGCCAAGACGCTTTGGCAGGACCGATGCTCTAACTGTTTAGAACATCATGTATGTTTTTAATTGTGTGTATGCAGAAAACGATTTTATTTACAAATGGCTACCAATCTTAACAGTTGTACTGATTTTATTGCAGTAATAATTTTAAGTTAATTTGAAAGAAATAACAATTCAGAGTGGACTTAATATATAATGCTGACTAATCATTTGTTAATTCTTCAGATAATGACTTCATAATGACAAACAATACAGGAAAATGCAATAAAATAGCAATATTTTTCTACATTGATGTTTATATCACAGCACTGATGTACAAATATTGTTTTGTGATGTAATCTCTTAAGAGTTTGCTAATACTGAAAATATTCACAAATGAAACCACAGGGCAGCACAGAATGACTTATGTCATCTGTAAAACTGATCTTGTCAGTCTTGTCAGAAATCACTCACAGAAATAACCAGTTACCATGGTAGCAGCTTGCCTTCAGAAGAATGGAATGAAGTCAACTTTTGAGGTGCTGTTCTGAGCCACCGCAGCAAGCACACTATTTTCTTTCCACTGTGAAGCATTCTCCAAATGAAATGTTTGTAAGATAAATGGGATGCTTAAGCAATTTCAATTTCACACTCAGAAACAAAATCCGTTTTCTACATTCCATGCATATGGCACATTGTGAGCCACAGATGTAAAACATCTTTCTTCAGCACAACAGACAGACACCCAGAGGAGACACCGTGGAAGAATCTCCCGGGAAATTTCCTTGGTAGAAATTTTTGGAAGCAATTTTATACTCTTTAAGCAAAAGAATAAGAGGAGGTAATTAATGCAATTTCAATGGTTAAAATTACATTTTGGATGGAGGCAAGTGATTCCATAGAATTATATCTTGATAATAGAGCACACTTTAATCAACAAGACCCCACTTCTTCATATTCAAACACTTTTGTTGGGAATCCAGACACCCAAAACAGGGCTCTTTTATAACTTCACTGAGAAATAGCTCTCTCTTGCAGTCAGAGACATTTATTCATGCAACTGAGTTTTTGTTTGCATTAACTGAAGGATGTTGCAGGCCTGGCAATCCTGAACACAAAACAAATGGACAATGAAGCAGATGCTACTGAGACTCAGTATGTGATAAAATGAAAACTCTCAAGGAAAACAGTGCATTAATTGTTCTAGAACCTTGTCTAATTTGTTTGATAATTTCCTAAGCTGTGAAGGTAAAACTTTCTACTTACAAACACAAATGAAGTGTTATAGGGTGGCGCAAGACAGTATTAAAACTGGAATGAATGAAAGAAAACACAAAGTGGATCAGGATTTGATGGTTAGATGACACAATTCTAAAAATGAAAAACGTTAATGGGTAGGAGGAAAGCAAGATAAGTTCAGTTACAATATCAAGGTCCAGCCAAGAATGAGGCAGAGTGGAATATAATGTTAAGAATCTTGCCTTTAATACAGTAAAAAAAATGTACAGGATGGCATAATACAAAATTAAGAAAAAAAAAACCAAAAAATCAAGCAGGCCATGAAAGAAAGGGAAACATTTGGTGATTGGATATGAGAACAGAAAAGTAATGTGATTGCAATGGCAGTAACACTCCTTCTATCATGTAATAGTTTGCCTGTCCAAAATAGACTAGCAAAATTAGTCAGAGAATAGAATATATTTGGTAGAAAAAAGACAATTAAACTGTTGCGTGGAAGGCTGTTGACCAAGTGCTAGTAAATAGGATTAATTTAGATAGATACTTGATGGTCAGCAAGGATAAAAGAACCTGTGGCAGGAGGGTGATTACTGGAGAGGGACAAAAGGACAAGGGAATCACAGAGGGCGTGATCCCTATGGAAAGCAGAGAGTAGGAGGGAGGTAAAGATGTGTTTGGTGGTCAGGTCCCATTAAAGATGTTAGAAGTTGTAGAGAATGACATGTTGGATGAGGAGGTTTATGGGGTGGCAGGTGAGGACAAGAGGAAATCTGCCCTGTTTAAGTTGCCATCATGTTTCAAATAATGAATTGTTCACAAAGGTAATGCCATATGAAGGACAAAAAAAAATGACATTTTGACAGAATGCTATTATCTAACAGTCAATGTGCAAAGTCTTTAGCCATACAATCTTCTGCCAATGATTCCAACACTGTTGTTTGCTGCTCTCTGCTGTTGAAAAAGGTACCAACACAGAACAAAGTGAATCACTGAAGGAGAAACATCATACTTATAGGGAATGAAACTTCAGTATAAATTCAATAAACTGGGAAAAAAGGTTGATTATGTCACATGAGATGGGTCTTATCCAAGGAGAGGTAGCATAAAAATTATGTCCGTTACATCTTTTTGACAAGGGTATTAAATGGATCAATAAGGATTGTTGGCCTAGATAGATGGCTTCAGAAGACAAGCAGAAATATTTGGAATTGCCTCAAAACTTGCTTATGATCCTGGTTGCTTAAGTACACTACCAAAGCTTTGGACAAAGGATTTGTTTCTGATGCTAACTTTTTTTTAAAACACTACAACAAATAGATTTTCACCAGAAGTAAAATTCTACAAATGCTGGGATTCCAACAAAAAATGTTGGAAATTGTCAACAGTTCAGGCAGCATCAATGCACTGCAGAAAGTCCATCAATCTAAAACATTAGCTCCGATTCCCTCTCCTCAGATGCTGCCTGGCCTGCTGAATGGCTCCTGATTGTTCTGTTGCTCCTTAAGAAATATTGTTCTCCTGCTAAGAATATCATCTGGCCCCAGATTCCTACACTGTGGACTCCTATTCAATAACAAAAAATTCTGCAGGAGGTCAAAATGAAAACTAAGGTGTCTTGAGCAGCAGAGCCACAGAGTGAGAAGGTTTGCACAGAATGACCGAGGCCATGAATGTAACAACATTCATTCAATGTATAGCAACATCACTTCAGAATGTTTGGCAATCTCTTGATAAATCCCTGAGTTGCTTCAGTTTAGCAGACAACATTATAGCCAAGAACCTCCAATCACAGAGAATGACAGAATTAGAATCGGGCTTACTATCATTGACAGGCATCATGAAAATTGTTCTTTTGTATTCGCAGTAAAAATATATAACTTAAGATAAGATATGCAAATATATAAATAAATAGATAGATAGATAGATACATAAATAGAGTGAAAGGAGAACAAAATAGTGAGGTAGCATTTACGGACCATTCAGAAAGTTAAACAGCATGAACAGACCAATACAGACACTAACCAAATGCACGAGTACAGAGCACAGTAACAGTGAAAGATGCGCTGAAAGTTGGGAAAACTGGTGAACTTGATAGTGTTAATGAAGACTGCAAGTCAGATATCAAGAGGGTTGAATTGTATTGTAATGCAAACAATGTAGAGGAGCAAAAGAAAGCCCCTACACTTCTTAACTTAATGGGTTCAAGGACATAGTCTCTTATGAAACTTAGCAAGATGTTCAAAAGAATTATTACAATTTTACAAAATCACTTGAGACCTAAACTGCTGGTAATAGCTGAGAGATTTAGATTTTACAAATGGAACCAGTGTTTTCATGGATGTTTGCGAAGAAAAAGAATTTCAGGATTCATATTGTATACATTTCTCTGACATTAAATGCACCTGTTGAAACCTATTGAAAAGATTAAAGCCTTTCTGAATACATTGCAGAATTGCGCAAACTTTCCCAGTACTGTGACTTTAGAGATGAACTTTCTGATGTATTAAGAGACAGGCTTGTATGTGGTAGGCCACTCAAAGCATTCAAAAGAAGCTACTATCCAAAAGAGATCTAACCTTAGAACGGGCATTGATCATTGTAATATCATTAGAGACTGCAGCAAAGGACACAGCAGAACTACAGAACAGGAGGTTAGAATGTGAGATGCACAAAGTGTCCCTGAATGGTGCAAAAAGCCAAAAATGTTATCAATGTGGTAAATCTTCCCATGATGCAAATGACTGTTAGCTCAAAGAAAAAGTCTGCAGGAAAAGTCACAGACAAGGTCACATAGAGAAAATATGCAAGGCAGACAAAAAACACAACTGAGTGAAAAGTCTCAAGCGCAAAACTAAGCAAATGCATAAAGTTACTGAATGCAAAACAGAATCAGACAACATAAAATCTAACAAAGGTGAACTGCCATGCTAAGATCTGCATAGTATAACTGAAGTAGATGTGTCCAGTGTAAAACTGAAAATAGAGCTGGATACAGGGTCAGCTTTGTCCATAATTCCAGAGGCTGAATACAATAGACTGCTTTCTAAGATACCATTAGAGAAGACCTCAGTGATGCTAAAGATGTACACAAGCAAAAACATGTCTCCCAAAGGCAAACTGAAAGTAAATGTGACATATGGAGGCCAAACGCAACAGCTAGAACTTTATGTATCGAAAAGTAGAGGGCCAGCACTTTTCAAACATGAATGGTTGAGAAAAATCCAACTAGACTGGCACTCAATCAAAGCTCTCAGAGTGGCATCAACAGGCAACTACTGCCCAAATGGTAGTACAAACCAGAGACTGTCACAGCTGCTTAATGCTAATGAGAAGGTGTCTGAGAAGGGAATAGATTAACAGATCAAAGACTTGGGTAAAAGCTGTTCTGAATGCCAAAAAGTTCAAAATGCACCTCCACAAGCACCATTACATGAGTGGCCATCTTCACCATGGCAAAGACTACATATTGACTTTGCTGGGCCATTCATGGACTCCATGTTTCTGATTGCTGTGGATGCTCATTTGAAGTGGCCAGAGGTAATACCAATGAAGGCAACCAGCTCATCAAAGACCGTCTACGCTCTGAGGACTATCTTCACCATAAATGGCTTACCAGATAAATTGTGAGTGACAACAGACCACAATACATGTCGGAAGAATTCAGACTATTCATGAAGAAAAATGGCATCAGATATTTCAAGAGAGCTCCTCACCACCCGGCAACGAATGGGTTAGCTGAAAAGTTTATCCAAGCCTTTAAGAACTCCATTAAAATGACGGACAATGAGGATATTTCTCTACAGCATAAGGTGGACAACTTCCTTTTTGTCTATTGGAACTTTGTTCATGTGATGACAAATCAAACAGCTACAATGCTATTTATGAATGGGAATCAGATATTGTATATACCTCCTGAAACTACACCTCCAGAGGGAAATACAGAATAAACAGTTCAGCCAGTTGTCAAGTGAAGCAGCAAGGGGCTTTGGGATTGGACAGGAAATCCTAGCACGTGGTTACTGGGAATCCAGTAGGATAGCTACAAGAACTGGACCACTGATGTACGTAATGGATGCTGGAGATCAGACATCCAGATGTCATGTGGACCATACATGGGATGCTCAACCAAACAACACATGAGTCGACTGCATCCAACAAGATGGACACATTACAGGCACCGGATTTCCCTCTTAGTAATGGTGTCAATGACAGCAATGTGACACTGGCAACTGAGAATATTGTCTTAGACAAGACACCTTCCAAACCTGATGCCACTCCATAGGTCCAGAAGTGCTATCCTGAGAGAACAGAGCGTCACCCAAAAGACTGAACGTTTAGAAATGTAAAGTTAGTTATGTAGTTATGGACTGTTATTATGAAAGCATGTTTATTTGGAATGTGGATTTATGAAAGGGAAATTGAATGTTTTGTACATATACAATTTTATGTTGCATTAATCTAAAGGGGAAGGAAGTGTAATGTATGGATCTATTTCTTTTAGGGCAATAATGCTCACTCCCCTTAGCTCTACGTATTGATCTGTTGTATATTGTATACATACAAACTGTAGTTTGAACTTTGAGCTTTAAAGCTGGGTGGATAGGAAAGGTAAAGGGCAGGAGAGGAAGGAATCTGATAGGGGAGGTAGGGAGACCATAGGAGAAAGAGAAAGAAGAGGGGACGCAGGGGGGAGATGATTAGCAGGTGAAAAGAGATAAGAGGGGAATACCTGAAAAGGGGAGGGGCAGAGATCTTTTATTGGAGGGAGAAATCAATATTCATGCCATCAGGTTGGAAGCTACCAAGAGAGATACAAGGTGTTGCTCCTCCAACTTGAGGGTGGCCTTATTATGGCACAAGTGGAGGACGTGGATCGACATATCAGAATGGGAATGGGATTCTGAATTAAAATGTTTGGCTACCAGGAAGTTCCACCTTTGATGGATGGAGCAAAAGATCTCAACAAAGCAGTTCCTCAATTTGCAAAGGGTCTCACCAATGTAGAGGAGGCCGCTGAACACAAGAAATAACCCCAGCAGATACACAGGTGAAGTGTTACCTCACCTTGAAGGACTGTTGAGGCCCTGAATGGAGGCCCTGTGGAGTTTTCCTGTTCCCCTGTGACTACCCACATCCCAACAGACTAGTTGGCCACTGTGGGTTTTGACCCAAAACCTGTGTAATTTCTCCACCAATCCCCCCCTCCTCCCTCAACACACACACTGAGATGCTGGTTGACCCACTGAGTTCCTACAGTAGATTGTTTACTTTTAGGTGACTATTCAGGAGTAGGTGAGCCACAGAATCTGAGGAGATCTGATGCGAACACGAGGAGCATGAAAAGGGATGATACTCGAAAGAGATTCTGCAGATGCTGGAAATCCAGTGCAAAACACACAAGATAATGGAAAAATTCAGCAGGTTAGGCAGCATTTATGGAGAGGAATAAACAGTTGATATCCCAGCTTGTGATCCTTCATCAGGATGAAGTGTTAGTAACTTTAAAATCCTTGTTGTTATCATATCAGAGAATCTGTTCTGGGACCAGCATGAAGAATGCATGAGCGCGCCTCCACTTCCTTAGAAGTTTGTGTAGATTTAGCATGACATCTAAAACTTTGTCAGTCTTCTATGGATGTACAGTGATAGATTGTATGTACTGGTTACATCACAGCCTGGTATGGAAGCCCCGATAGCGATAATAGAAAAAGTCGACAAAAAGTGGTGGTTACAGCCTAGTCCATCATGGCAGAGTACAGTGCTGCCACAAGAAAGCAGCATCCATCATTAAGACCCTCATCACCCGGGCCACGCGCTCTTCTCAATACTGCTATTGGGCAATTATTACCTTGGCAAATTTGGTCTGCACCTTCCATTCACTTACAGTAAATCTTACTTCCTGCAGCATAAATCGCATTTGCTCTGATGAAGGCTTCTTGGCCCAAAATGTCAATTCTTGTTGCTTTCCACACAATGCTGTTTGATCTGCTAAGTGCTTCCTTCTTTCTCTGCTCTTGTGTTGTATTTCCAGCTGATGCAATTAATGCACCTTGACACATCAACAGCTGTTTCAGACAATTCCATCTTTCAAAGCACTTTTTCACCAATTACCAGCCAACATTAATAAATATGAAAATTATTCCCCTCCTACGAGTGAGAGACAGTAATAGAAGTCCTTCAATAAGTAATATAAATGTCAGCAGTAAATGACTGAATAGTGCAAGGTCTCTGATCAAAGAAAGATCCAATTAGGGCATATTGCAGTTTACTAAATCAATGCTTTCTACAGCAAGAAATTATTAAAAAAAGATCATTTGTGTGCTTGACCACTTCTGATAGCCTGGGGCTTTGTTTGAGTCACAAGTTAAACTGATGTTTATGGTACATCCAAGAATCCTTTTATCCCTTTTCCTCCAACATTATCGGCATATTATTTTAGTCCTTTCTTTCTCGCATTTAGCTAAGCATTTCATGGAATATAAGTATCTACTGTTACGAACCCCGTAACTGAGTCACTTACCAGCAAAGATAGAGAGGTCCGTTGAAGTCTGATGGTACTATTTTTAACAGTATTTATGGGTAAAAATACACAAAAATAATATCAATGCAAACATACAGATACTATACGTCGTCAATACTAAATCTAAAAGTGCGGGTATAATAATAATCAATAAGAAATAGCTCTATCGTTGTCTAGGGGATAATGTATTGTCCGATGGAAATATAAAGGGGGTCAGTTGTGCTGTGAGGATTACATTCCTTGACTTCTCTAGTGCCTTTAACACCATCCAGCCCAAGATCTTAAGGCACAAACTAACGGAGATGGGAGTAGACTCTCACATGGTGGATTGGATAGTGGACTACTTGACAGATAGACCTCAGTATGTGCGGTTGGGAGACTGTAGGTCTGACACGGTGGTCAGCAGCACAGGGGCGCCGCAGGGAACCGTACTCTCTCCGGTCCTGTTCACCCTGTACACATCAGACTTCCAATATAACTCAGAGTCCTGCCATGTGCAGAAGTTCGCTGATGACACGGCCATAGTGGGGTGTGTCAGGAATGGACAGGAGGAGGAGTATAGGAAACTGATACAGGACTTTGTGATATGGTGCAACTCAAACTACCTGCGTCTCAATATCACCAAGACCAAGGAGATGGTGGTGGACTTTAGGAGATCTAGGCCCCATATGGAGCCAGTGATCATTAATGGAGAACGTGTGGAGCAGGTTAAGACCTACAAGTATCTGGGAGTACAGTTAGACGAGAAGCTTGACTGGACTGCCAACACAGATGCCTTGTGCAGGAAGGCACAGAGTCGAATGTACTTCCTAAGAAGGTTGGCATCATTCAATGTCTGCAGTGAGATGCTGAAGATGTTCTATAGGTCAGTTGTGGAGAGCGCCCTCTTCTTTGTGGTGGCGTGTTGGGGAGGAAGCATTAAGAAGAGGGACGCCTCACGTCTTAATAAGCTGGTAAGGAAGGCGGGCTCTGTCGTGGGCAAAGTACTGGAGAGTTTAACATCGGTAGCTGAGCGAAGGGCGCTGAGTAGGCTACGGTCAATTATGGATAACTCTGAACATCCTCTACATAGCACCATCCAGAGACAGAGAAGCAGTTTCAGTGACAGGTTACTATCGATGCAATGCTCCTCAGACAGGATGAAGAGGTCAATACTCCCCAATGCCATTAGGCTTTACAATTCTACCTCCAGGACTTAAGAACTTTTTTAAAAGCTATTAATGCTTTTTGAGACGGTGATTTAGATGCATATCATATTTTTTTTACTGAGTTAAGTATTGTATGTAATTAGTTTTGCTACAGCAAGTGTATGGGACATTGGAAAAAAGTTGAATTTCCCCATGGGGATGAATAAAGTATCTATCTATCTATCTATCTAAAAGTCACTCAGTTCATTCAGGCTGCAGCCTTTGGTTGGAGTCAAGAGAGAGATTTTTAGAAACTTGCCAGCTTTTCCTTTTAATGATTTTGAACCTTCGAGAGTTCCATTGGTGTGGCCTCTTCTTTAGCCAAAGCTGTTCTTCCGTGGCGAGCCCGCCAATTCCCAGGCAAGGGAAAAGGACGCACGTGAGCCCCACTGGCTGTCGCTATTAAATGCTGTCACGGGATTTCTAGCATTTCTCCTGGTGTGTCTAAAGGGGTTGTTCCCCAGACCCTCTTTTATCCTTACTCACGGGGTCTCAGATGTCAACAGGTTGGGATGATGCAATCCCTCAACCAGCCCACTCTGGTCATTCCCTGAGGGGCTTCAATGAATAGTACAGTACTCAATACACAATTCCGTCTCCAAGAGACAATAGCCGTTATCAATGGTTCCGCCTTGCTGAGGCCAGGACACATTCCAAACCCTGTGTATTCTGAACGTCTCTCTCCCATTTCCTGGGTCTCAGACCCGAATTAATAGCGATCTTGCGATTCTCAAAAGGGAGGGGGCTACTTTGTACTCTTCGGCCCCTCAGAGTTGTGGCACATTCGTAACACCCCCTTCCTTCAAAGCCTTTTTACCATCGGTAAAAATGAAGTAATACAGAGTCTTACAGGATTTTAGAATCTAACACAATACAAAAGAGTTTTTTTTCACTACAGAGTAATACAGTTATACATTCAATTCAGCATCTAAACAGTTAACGATTACATTGTCACTTCCTTTAATATCTTAACATCTTGTACCTTACTAAAGTCTTGTAGCATCAGACTTCAATTTAATAACCACCTTTTTTTTTTATTTCTTTCCTTCAGCAAACAAAAACTAAAGAGTTGTGATCTTAGCTTACATGTATACTACAAAAGTTCATGCAAATACTAATCTTTATGTTACTCTCAAACTGAACAGTCAAACTTCATGGGGGTTGTCTTTATTATTCACATGCTTTGTCGAAATCCCTTAAACCGGATCCTGTTAGTTAAAATGGCATCCCATCAACCCTCGCCCCGTTTCCAGTTAACTCCCACGTGGTGAGCTTGTGCACCATGGTGAAATAGGCTTTCGCCCGCTCCTTTCATAGAAGTTATTTTATCAACAATGTGTTCCAAACTTAGACCATTTTCCAAATTTCCACACAATTCTTTAAGTTTAAGCAAGTTGCTAGTTTTCTCTTCAGGACCCTTCATGCTATTAGTTCTCAATTTAAGATCTGCAAGCGATCCCTCTTTGTTCAAACAGCATTCCGAATTCTGCTTTTCACACCACACTCTTGAATAACAATAGACTGTGGGGCACCTTTACATTCCAACTCAACCTGTAATTGATTCGCAGGCAACGTGTTACTAAGCCATTGTCTCTGTAGCCTGGTTGCTGCTTCTGACATCAACCCAGACTTTAAATTTTCGCCATTCAATTTAGGAACTACACTTTTCCCTTTTCCTTCAATAATAATATTTACCTCACCACCTTTTATCTCCTCACTAACTTTTAACACACCTTCGAACACCAACAACTGGGAATTCTCACTTCCCTCTATTACCAAGGTTAACCCTTCCTTCACTGAACCAAGTCCATCTGACCCACAGGGACTGCATTCCTTTTCAACTGAATCAAATACCTCAGACTTGTTCTGAGCTCCATTACTAGGTTCAGTACCACGTGCATCCACATCTTGGACACACCCAAATGGGACATCTGCCTCTTCCAGGCTTTCAATACCCGTACCCTTTTCAAATTCTAAATTCCCCTGATCCTCCCAGCTACTCTCTGGGCAATTCCCTTCCGGAGTAAACTCAACCCTACGGGCTGAAACAACCTCATCTGCCAACCCAGCAGACTTCTTCAAGGTAATGGCATCCTTTTCATCTAGGACTGCCCTCATTTCATTATCGGGAACATCTTTAGAATTTTCAACTTCTTCAAACAGTTCTGCCAAACCAGACAGATCATCCATGTCCAACCCTGGACCTTTTAACAGCCTTATCTGTTTCTCATCTTTACTTCATGCCTCTATAAATTTCCTCCTGGCTAAGGGCAGGACTACCTCCTCTCCCTTACTCTCTTTCACTTTCCTATTCTCCGTTTTTCCACCCTCTAAACTCTCGTGGTACAGGGTCGGTAAAAACGTCTCGGCCAAATCAATACTGGCCTGATTTAAACTGGTCTCGTTCTCAGCTGCCTTTCTCGACATGCTGCGAGTGATCGTGCATGTGGGATAGATCTTGGAATCTAGGGGCGGGACCTCAACACTCACAGGCTGGCTCGTCGGCTTCATTGCTGACCAAACCTTACCACCGGCTAAATCATTACCCAGAAGGACGTCCACGTCAGTTCTCGGGAATTCTGATTGCACCCCTATTTCAACTGGTCCAGATACCAGATCACAATTTATAATGATCCTATGCAAGGGCACCGCTTCTGTCCCTTTTCCTATTCCTCTCAAAGCTACCATTCCCATCTTGCGCCCAAAATCCAGTACCTTACTGCTAATCAATGACAGTTCAGCCCCGTGTCTCTCCAGACCCGCACTGGAACTGGTGTGTCTCCCTCTCTCACAGACGCGGTTCCTTTTGAAATACATTTCTTAGACCCTTCTCGTACTCTGTCTACCTGGGGCTCTCTCGTCAATTTACTGATTACCACAGCACATCCTATAGGGACTGCTGCTTTCAATTTTCCTGTCTCCTTCCTCGGAGCAAGGCACCTAGATGCAATATGTCCCCCCTTTCCACAATTAAAACAGGTCAAGCCAGGACCTCTCCTGCTGTCGTGCCTCTCCTCCTCAATCTTACCACTAGCTCCCGGCGGGACCTCTGCCTCAGCCGGCGGGCTTTCTCTACCGTTCCCACGGTCTCTCTGGTAACTTTTATTCAAGGAAAACTTTGTCTTGTGGGTTAGGGCATATTCATCTGCGAACCTAGCAAATTCGGAGATGGACTTATTCGGCTTCTCATTCAAATACATCCGGATATCATCCGAAACACAACCTTTAAATTCCTCAATCAGAATTAACTCCCTGAAACGCCAAAAAATCCTCTTCCACTATTTCTGCTGCACACCAACGATCCAAGAGCACATCCTTCTCATAGGCAAACTCGGTATACGTCTGATTGCACCCTTTCTTTAAATTTCTGAACTTTTGTCTATAGGCTTCAGGTACCAATTCATAGGTCCGAAGAATGGCCTCCTTTACTTTCTCATAATTCTCCGACTCTTCCCCCTCCATGGACAACGCCGTATATGCCCATTGTGCCTTCCCTTTTAACACACTTTGTAACAACGCCACCCACTGCTCTTTGGGCCACTTCTGATTCACTGCCACCTTTTCAAAATGCAAGAAATAACTATCAACATCCGTCTCCTCGAACGGAGGTACTAACCTCAACTCCCGACTAACATTAAACCGCTCCGCTCGGTCTGACTCTTCGTTCTTGCCTTAACTTCTCCATATCCAAGTCATGTTGCCTCTGTTTCTCCACCTCCCTTTGGTTCTCAGTTCTTTCCCTCTCCTTCTCTTTCTCAGCTGCTTCCAGCTGTTTTAACTGAATTTCATGCTCCCTTTGTTTCTCGGCTCTTTCCTGCTCTTTTTCCTTTTCGGCCCTGTCTTTTTCTTTCTCAGCTGCTTCCAGCTGCTTTAATTTAATTTCATGTTCCAACCTTAATTTCTCCAACTCTAACTGAGCTGTCCCACTAGCTGGTACCTTTTCAGGGATATTTTCCAATACCTCAGCCGAAAACACATTCTTCACAATATAATACTGAGTTATGGCCCTCCGCACCTCCCGCTTTTTCATTGACAACCTCACCTCTGTGAGGTTCAGTCCTTTCGCAATATTTATCAATTCCGACTTTGTAGCCGCCTCTAGCGCCTCCAGAGTCAGGTTTTCTCTAAATTCATCCACGTCCATCTTTGCTGGTTTCCCGTCTGGCTACCCGCGCAACCAAATCCAAGTTTGGACTTACAAGCCCGATTCACTGGCCCTCCAATTTGGTATCAAATCTCGAGACGAGATCCCCAAGTTGTTACGAACCCTGTAACTGGGTCACTTACCAGCAAAGATAGAGAGGTCCGTTGAAGTCTGATGGTACTATTTTTAACAGTATTTATGGGTAAAAATACACAAAAATAATATCAATGCAAACATACAGATACTATACGTCGTCAATACTAAATCTAAAAGTGCGGGTATAATAATAATCAATAAGAAATAGCTCTATCGTTGTCTAGGGGATAATGTATTGTCCGATGGAAATATAAAAGTCACTCAGTTCATTCAGGCTGCAGCCTTTGGTTGGAGTCAAGAGAGAGATTTTAAGAAACTTGCCAGCTTTTCCTTTTAATGATTTCGAACCTTCGAGAGTTCCGTTGGTGTGGCCTCTTCTTTAACCAAAGCTGTTCTTCCGTGGCGAGCCCGCCAATTCCCAGGCAAGGGAAAAGGATGCACGCGAGCCCCACTGGCGGTCGCTATTAAACGCTGTCATGGGATTTCTAGCATTTCTCCTGGTGCGTCTAAAGGGGTTGTTCCCCAGACCCTCTTTTATCCTTACTCACGGGGTCTTAGATGTCAATCAGGTTGGGATGATGCAATCCCTCAACCAGCCCACTCTGGTCATTCCCTGAGGGGCTTCAATGAATAGTACAGTACTCAATACACAATTCCGTCTCCAAGAGACAATAGCCATTATCAATGGTTCCGCCTTGCTGAGGCCAGGACACATTCCAAACCCTGTGTATTCTAGACGTCTCTCTCCCATTTCTTGGGTCCCAGACCCGAATTAATAGCGATCTTGCGATTCTCAAAAAGGAGGGGGCTACTTTGTACCCTTCGGCCCCTCAGAGTTGTGGCACATTCGTAACACTACATTCATCTTTACTGCCACCGGTAAGCCCATTTTGCCCAGTTTGATATTCCAGGCAGATGGATGGTCCAAGAACAAATTGCTGAGGTTATCTACTATGTCACATAAAGGCCAATGTTATTTTGTTATGATAGCTGAGTGATAATCTATTCCATATTACAAGTTGCCACCACTAAATGTAATGCAACAAAAAGCAAACATTAACAGAACTCCAAAAGTAAACAAAAAGAGAGCAGCGGTTCTGGAATAAACATCGCTGAAACTCATGGATGTTAAATATTACATTTTTGCATGGTTTGCTCTATGTTTGACAACAAGAATCAGGAGGACAATTGTGGCTATTATTCAAGACATTAATGTTAATTACAGAGAACATAAATAGGACAATCCAAATATTGTTAAGATTCTATATAGGAGCAAAACGGGTAAATATAAATGAAGTGAATTCAATCCATCTGCAAAATAAATCCTGTGGAGCTGGCAGAATCAGAAAGCATTCCTAAATGTTATATCACCTTAGATTTATTAACCAAAACTCTCTGTTGCTGACCATCACATGTTAATTAAAGCGTTTCAGCTTTATTAAGCCTAAATTCTCTTTTACTAAAGGCCAACATATGTACTTCCAGTTTAAGATGGCGCTGCTGAAGGAGAGCGACAACTTACTAGGTGATAACAGAACAAGAAATACAACTAAATGCTTTATTAATAACTCTCACAACCAGACTATGTTAACAATTTCTTCCCCCAAGCTATCAGATGCCTCAATACCCAGAGCCTGGACTGACACCAACTTACTGCTCTCTATTGTCCTGATTATTATTTATTGTAATGCCTGCACTGTTTTGTGCACTTTTTGCAGTCCTGGGTAGGTCTGTAGTCTAGTGTAGTTTTTTTTTTCTGTGTTGTTTTCACGTAGTTTAGTGTAGTTTTTGTACTGTTTCATGTAGCACCATGGTCCTGAGAAACATTGTCTCGTTTTTACTGTGTACTGTACCAGCAGTTATGGTCGAAATGAAAATAAAAAGTGACTTGACTTCTGTTAAAAAACGAACATAATAACAATGAAAAGGTGAGCGAAGGTGAGGCTGAGTCAAGGGTCGAAGCACGCAGGTGTGAGGTGAAGTTGGGGTGAGGTCGAGACGTCTTCAAGGCAAAGCCAGGGTGAGGTTGAGGCATATTCGAAACAAACTCGGGGTGAGTGGAGCGGAGGAGACTCAGATTCGGGGCCCGTCCAACCAAACTGAGAGCGAGATTTGGTTGACCTAAGGGCCTGGCTGATATGGGAAGGTCAAATACGGGGTTGAAATGTGGTGGCAGGGTCCACTCACAGAGTGTGTTGATATGACAGAGCCCAGGTCATAGAGCAAGGTACGACCCCACGTTTGGCCAGATGGATCGAAAAGGCAGAGTTTCAGGACCAGAAGTGAGCTTCAGGCCAGCTTTGTTTGTTGCTCCACAATTTTTAATCTGTTCTGCATTGCACTGAGGCTGAGGCGGTGGGCCTGCTCCAGGCTTCGTATCCAAGGACTCACTCTGCTGTTTGCTTACTTTTATTGTTAGCAGGATTTATTCTCCATTTTCCCTCTCCCCCTGGTGTTTGTCAGTCTTCTTTTCATGATGGGTTCATATGGGTTTCTTATTTTGTGGCTGACTGTAGGGAGACACATCCCAAGGTTGTGCTATACATACATACTTTAATAATAAATGTACTTTGAACTTCTGCAGGACGCCCATATCCCTGAGAATGCTAATGTCTCCCAATTTCATCATTTAATACAAACACTACACTTCTATATTATCTTTCCACAGTGGATGACCTCACATTTCCCCCCACATTATATCCACCTGCTGCCTCCTCACCTGTTCCCTTACACTGTACACACGAAACTCTGCATCCACCTTGCAACCCATGATGCCAACCAACTTTACATCCTCAAAAAACTTGGATATATAACATTTCATCCTCTCATCCACATCACTAATCTGAACTGTGGCACTTTTGTAGCACCCTAGTAGCCGCAGTCTTTCAACCTGGAGATTACCCATTTATTTCTTCTGTTTGCTGTCCATCAAACAATCCTTCATCCATGCCACTATATTTCTCCCAATTCATTACTGTCTAACACCTTATTAAAGCTCGTTTGATAGCCCCAATACACAAGGGCTGCCCTCATCCATTCTGCCAATTTATCTCAAAAACTCCCAACAAATCCTTTCATAAATTCAATCCGACTCAACCTCATCTCATTTTCTCAATACGTTGCTCCCACTTCCTTAATAACAGATTTTAGTTTCTTTCCTACTATTGATGTCATGCCAACTGGCATGAAGTTCATTTTCTCTCTTCTTAACAGAGGAGTTGCACTTGATACCTTACAATCTCTAGGAACTGCCCTCGATTCTACGGAATTCTGGAAAAATTATGATTGTTTGAAAGCAGCCTCCTACTTCAAATACGAGTATGCAAGACCTGTGGTCCATGGATTTTAGCAGGTTTCAGTCCTACTGAAACTTCGTAACAACTTGTTTTATTATGAACAGCAAACCTTGTTCACTTATGTTCCCCTTTCATTCCAGATCTCTTGCCTCTTCAATTGGTGGGTAAATTATTGCAGAACGTTCTTAGAGACAGAATTTACAAGCATTTGGGAAAGCATCACACACAAAATGCTGGTGGAACGCAGGAGGCCAGGCAGCATCTATAGGGAGAAGCAATGTCGACGTTTTGGGCCGAGACCCTTCGTCAGGTCTTGGCCTGAAATGTCGACAGTGCTGCTCCCTGTAGATGCTGCCTGGCCTGCTGCGTTCCACCAGCATTTTGTGTGTGTTGCTTGAATTTCCAGCATCTGCAGATTTCCTCGTGTTTGGGAAGGTATAGTTGATTGGGGATAGTTAGCATTGCTTTGTGAGGGGCAGGCCATGCCTCACAAACTGAATGAATTCTTTGACAATGTGACAAAGCACATATATGATAATAGAGCAGCGGATGTGGCATATATGGATTTAGTAAGGCATTCAACAAGGTTCCTCATGGTAAGTTCATTCAGAAAGTTAAGAGGCATGGGATCCAGAGAAACTTGACAAATGGATTTGAAATTGGCTTGCCCACAGAAGGCAGAGGATGGTAGTAAATGGAATGTATTCTGTCTGGAGACCCCTGACTAGTAGGGTTCCTCAGATATCTGATTGGAGTCCCCCTTTCTTGTGTTTTTTATAGATGGCTTAGATGAAGTGGAAGGATGGGTTAGTACGCTTACAAATGACGAGAAAGGTGCTGGTGTTGTGGATAGTGTGGAAGGTAAGTGATAGGATGCAAAGCCAGGCTGAGAAGCGGCAAATGGAGTTCAGACCGGAAAAGTGTGAAGTGATACAGTTTGGAAAGTTGATCTTTAAGGCAGAGTACAAAAGTAATGGCAGGATTCTTAGCTGTGTGCAGGAACGGAGGGATCTTGGGGTTCTTGTCCATAGATCCCTTGAAGTTGCTGTGCAAGTTGATAGTTTATAGCATAGATAGTGCAACATATAGTGTTCGCCTTCAGTATTCAGTGCATTGAGTTCAAGAACCATGAGGTAGTGTTGCAGCTCTATAAAACTCGGGTCAAGTTTGCTCTCCATGTCATACTGCCTTGTCTGTGTACTAGCTTGCCTATCACATAGACAGCTGGAATACACAATCATGGTCAACCCCAAGCAATGGAGGGCCTCAATAAAACTCTGGTTAGACCACATTTATCATGTTCAGTTTTGGTCACTTCATTATAGGAAGGAAGTGGAAGCTTTAGAGAGGGTGCCGAGGAGATTTACCAAGGAACACACAGAAAATGTTGGAGGAACTCAGCAAGCCAGGCAGCATCTATGGAACAAAGTACAGTCAATTTTTTCTTGTTTGAGATTTATCAAGGTGCTGCCTGAATTAGAGAACATGTGTTAAGCAGTAAGGTTGAGCAAAATAGAGTGTTTCTCTTTGCAGTAAGGATGGTGAGAGGTGTCTTGATAGTGGTGTACAAGTTGCATAGAGAGAGCTGTGGATATTGTCCACATGGATTTTAGTAAGGTGTTTGACAAGGCCCCTCATCCAGAAGATGAAGGCACCTGGGAACCAAAGTACATGGGAATCCATTTGGATTCTGAACAGGCTTGTATGTAATTCACTGTAACCATAGCTCAGTCCACTCTGCCCTAGCAAATTGCCTAAACAAAGTTATCAATCCCTCTAATAAAAACATTGAAACACCAGTAACAAGTGTTGAGTATGTACTTTTCAAATTCATGTCCTATAAATAGGCATTGAGGTAAAATCTCTTTTCAGTGTTTATCTTCATAATAACATCAAATATTCAACTCTGAAACTAAACAAGAAATTGGAGCTAATATTTCCAACTTAATAGACCACAAATATTCATGAAAATAAAAATTATAATTCACTCCTAATCTGTTATAACCTTCAGAATAAAATTCTTTGTGATAATGGCAGCTGAGTAGCCATTCCATTGTAACTTGAATGAAGTGACAGTTCATAGCGAGGGCACCACTGAATAAAATGCTAAGAATTCCTTGAGCATCTTTCATGGGGATGGTTTTTGACATTAATCACCTCAAACCCAATTACTATTTTACAACTGAAATTTCTTAAGACAGTAAATCACAGAGATGAAAAAATGCAAAAAGCTAGTGACAAATAAATGGTGCACAAGAAATCACTACTTCATTTGAAGAACTCTATTTTCAGAACATAATTATCCTGAAACAGAAAGCACAGAACAAGGCCATTAACCAAACACTGGGTTTTCAACATTCTGTTTTGTTAAGGTATTTATGCTTTCTTATTCAGTCACCAAAGGCTAGATTGTGTCAAATAATTCCCACCCACCCGCTAGTGAAGTCAACTCAATACAGTTTATATCCTCTATTATATGCTTCATTAAAACATTTGTCCTCCTTGAAAGGAATATTTTAATCACCCTACAGTTCATCAACCATTACATTGTACAAGCCATTTGAATATTTATATCCCTCCCTATCCTTAAAAATCTCAAATCTTGATGCTGTCTAAACAGTTATCCAATTGTGTAAAAACTCTCTTAGTATTTAAGTAGTTTTACATAACCACCATGTCGTGGAAAACCATAACTTGAAGCTATTTAATTCTGCACGACTGAGTAGAATTCTCCAGAGTTTTGCCCAATAAACTGTAATTATAGCGAAGACTGAATACAGGTAGAAATCTAGCATTAGAGATATCATAGGTCAAACATATGGTAATGAAAGAGAAAAAAGTAGTGAGCTGTTGTTTTTTTTGGAGGGGCTGTCTAGTAAGGGTAGGACATATACTAAGAATGGTAGAATTTGTGCACACAAGTGCAGAGGTCACTGAAGCTGGCTGCACAGGTAATGTGGTGAAGGCAGAGCATGGAATAGAATGTAAGCCAGTGTATAGAACGTAAGAGCAGGGAGGTCTCAATGCAATGTTATAAAACATTGGCTTGGCCACACCTGTAACATTACATGCATTTCTGGTCACAAGGAGGATCTGATTGCACTGAACAGGCCACTGAAGAGGGAGTGACGGAAGCAGATCCAATATTCAATCATGTGGGTAAGCACTTGAATCACTAAGGCGTAGTAAGATATAGTATAGGCCAAGTGCTGATTAATGGGACTAGTATAGATATTAAACAGCTAGCACAGATATGGCAGGACAAAGGTCCTGCTTCTGTACTACATGAAACTAATATGCCCAAAATGAGTATTAATTGTAACAGGCTGTTGAGGTTGACTAAGCACTATTTTATTGCCCTGAAGGTTCAAAGTTCATATAGTTGTACTAATTTACATACACAAAATAAAGTGCTGATAATGACCCTCTTACAATGGCTAGGCCTGGTCCAACAATGTCTACCTGACGAACTTCTCCAGCCAATTCCAGTGGCTTCCCCTTTTAACGTCATTTCAGGTCCTCAATATCATTGACATGGCAGTGTACCCAGTGAACAGGAAGTCCACACATCCAGCTATATAAATAACGGGACACCTAGAGCAAGTCAAGAGGTTGTATTTCCAGTGGTAAATCACCTTCTGATTCCACATGACATACGGAGGTACAAAGAATAATCACATGCCCAGAATAAGAACAAGTAATGGATGTGGAAACCACAGAAAGGGTGCAGAGGAGATTTACAAGGATGTTGCCTGGATTGGGGAGCATGGCTTATGAAAACAGGTTGAGTGAACTCGACCTTTTCTCCTTGGAGCGACGGAGGACAAGAGGTGACCTGATAGAGGTGTATAAGATGATGAGAGGCATTGATCACATGGATAGTCAAAGGCTTTTTCCCAGGGCAGAAATGGCTAGCATGAGGGTAGTTTTAAGGTGCTTGGAAGCAGGTACAGAGGAAATATCAGGGGTAAGTTTTTTTTAGACGCAGAAAGTGGTGAGTGTGTGGAATAGGCTGCTGGCGACAGGGGTGGAGGCAGATACGATAGGGTTTTAAAGAGACTCCTGGACAGGTACATGGAGCTCAGAAAAATAGAGGGCTAAGGGTTAACCCTATGTAATTTTTCAGGTAAGGACATTTTCGGCACAACTTTGTGGGCCGAAGGGCCTGTATTGTGCTGTAGGTTTTCTAAATAACTCCAGTGGCTGCTGTCATAACTATTTACAAAATAGATTCAGCTGAATAGCGAGGCTTCTTCCAAACCAACAATTTCTGCCATCCAAGTGGACAAGGGCAGTGGCCACATTGGAATACAGCCATCTTTAGGTTACTCTCAATGTCACACATTAGTTTGTCCTGGAAAAAGATTTCTTTTCTTTCTGTATCATAGGGTGTAACTCTCAGAGTACACCATCTACCAACTGTAAATGTCTGCAGCAACTCACAAAACCACCTACACTAGAGCAAGATAATTAATTTAAAAAATATATTTGATGTAAATGAGAGGTTTGGCAAACAAACTCAAAATTATTCTGTTTCATGCTTCTGGCAAGATCTTTTTTTTCTGCCAGTTTTACAAAATTTCTACTACTCTGGTGGGATCGCATTTGTTATTTCTTCAAATAAAGGGTTCTCCTGAGGAAATATTAGCCTTGTCACTAGTGAAGAGAAAAAAAAGCCTACCATATGTTTAAGAAAGCAGCAAAAATGAACAGCATTCACCACTTGCAAAATGAGATAAACAGAAATACAAGGAGTCCATTCAAATTCTTAAACCTGTTCATCTCTTCGATTAGATCATGGGGATCATATCATAGGAAAAGAGAAAATAATCCTAATTTCATTAAACCAGATTACTTTCATATCCACTAAAGCCTTTGATTAACAAAAATCCATCATTGATTGAGTTAGTGTCCAGTTTAGATGAAACAATCTATAGATCTTCCACATGTAGAGCAAAGTATTGGTATTGCCCTAATTCACTTCTGAATAGCGTAGCTTCGATTATATTTATTATGCCCCCTAGACCAACATACTACAGCCAACAGAAATAGAAGCTTGCTCTTAGGACTTGCTTGCATGGCATGTTGAGCCTGACATTATTTTTGTTTGCTACAACCTCACCAGTGGAAGCCTGCAATTACCTTTGGCATATGGGATTAACAGAATACTTATTATTTTTTAACTTATCACCTGCCAAAATTCCAAAGACGGTATTTCAGCATCAGGCAGCAAATGAGTACCCTACAGATGTGGAATGAGTGTTGGCTCTGTCACCAAGTCCAGCCAATGCATCACTTCTAAACTTCTGTAAAAAGCAAGACAAAACCTGCCTTTACTACATCATTGCAAATATTACACATTGTTACACTTTTTTTAATGTTGAATATATATTGAATTTGATTGTGATGTAATAATGGTACTTGGGGTTCTGTTGAATCTGAAGAGCAGAGCCCAAACAGTTTCTTCTTTGGCGCCGCTCTCTCATAGAGCTCCTCTGCTGAGTTAGCCTTCTGTTTATCAGGTTAACATAAACCCTACACACTTGACCCTTGCCCATGAGGGAGGTGTGGTTGCAGTTATTCAGTACTGCAGCCACACCTTAATGTGACAAATGTCACAACATCAATTCTGTTTTAAATCCATCAACTGACCACAATCATCCTTCCTGTATGCTGATCAATGTATTCACTATACTTTGTGACCATCTTTTTAAATAGTTATATCATTTTTCCAGCTTGCAACTTATTTTTGTTCCTATTACAAGGCTTTATTGTTCTTTGTGCCAAGTAAACAGTCAAATGGACTCATTTCTATTTGTACCCAATTACTCACATCTAGACATTACTACCTTGTCTGCGGAAGTTCACTAAATGTAAACTTGGTTAGAATCAGAATCAGATTTAATATTACACTAGCATATGTCGTGAAATTTGTTCTGTAGCAACAATACATAATAATAAAAACCATAAATTACAGTAAGTATAAAAAAAAGAAATTAAGAGAAGCAAAAAGAGAGGAAAGATATTGAGGTTGAGCTCATGGATTTATTGTCCATTCAGAAATCTGATGGCCAGGGGGAAGAAGCAGCTCCTGAAATTTTGAATGAGAGTCTTTAGGGTCCTGTATCTCTTCTTTGATGGCAACAATGAGAACTGGGTGTTGTTTTAAACAATTATTACATGGATTACACTTTATTTGTTGTGCAGTGCTTTGGGGTGGCAATCATACAAGGCATGACATATAAACAAGACTCTTCTTCCTTCCTTAAAAGCACATTGTCTCATAACAAACTTTGTACTCCAATATGAATAGAGCTGGGGTTCCACAACTTTAGAAGGCTTTCAACCATGAAAATAGATTTTTTTTTACAATAATTATACTGCTCTTTCTAGAATGGAAATCCAAAAACAGTTGTGGCCTAATTTTTGGACTGTATGACTCCATCATTTTCTTCTTTTCTCTATAGATTTAACAGAACCTAAGTTCCATCGTCACATCACAATTAAATTAAATATATATATTCAGCATAAAAACTATGTGGTAGTAGTAACATTTAATATTAATTACTACAACAAAGAAAAAATTGCCTGAATGAATTCTATTCAATTCTCAAACTACATATCAAAAGATCAATAATTTAGAACTAAAATATGGCTAAGTGAAAAACTGCAATGGAATTTTAAGCACCAGAGTAATCTATGAACTCACTTTCAAGGACTCTACAACTCATGTTTGCAGTACTTATTTATTATTATTTTTAAATTTTATTTGCAGTTTGTCTTCTTTTACACATCAGTTGTCAGTTTTGCTTGTATGTAGTTTTTCGTATTGCTTTGCCTGCAAGAAGATGAACCTGAATGTAGATTTTGATTGCATACACATACATTGGTAATAAATTGACCTGAACTTGAGAAAAGTGGATGAGTTAGGTGAGATAAACTGCAACTATATAAATAAAAATGGAAAAATGCTGCAAGAGCAACCTCTCAATTTAATCTTCATACAAATAAGAGTCCAACATATCAATTCAAACCTGACAGAACCACGAGAACCATTCTGAAGAGCACTAATAACCGAGCACTGGTGATGGCAACCGTAATTCATAGTAACCAGGGGGAAACATAATTCCCCACAAAGATTTCATGATCTCTGTGCTGAGAACTTCTCCTATTCTTTGGCATATCATCAAAATGTGTAAGCAGCTGATGATTAAGAATTTTCCAACCAGAATCTTACGTTTAATTTTAATTGACATTTTACTAGAGCAGGCTACCAGGTGAGTGGTGGAAGCAGATACGATTGTAGTTGCTAAAGAGGCTGTTGGACAGACATGTGAATATGCAAGGAATGATGGAATATATATTACGTACAGACAAAAGAGATTTAGTTTAATTCGGCAGTGAATTCAATACAAGCATCATAAGCCAAAGGGGTCTGTTCCTGTGTTGTACTGTGTTCCACATTTAGCCACCAACGATACTGGGCTTAAGTTGCATGAGATATAATTACTGACTGTGGACATTTTTTAAAAAATTAACAGATGGCGGGCCTGCCTAAGAGCAGGGCCTCACTAGCAATCAAATGTTTTATGAATGCAATAGACTTTGCATGAAGACACCCCCTTTATTCAGTGTGGTGGGAGACAGGCTCCAAAGGAATAATATACCTGTAACCATGTTGTAACAAATAGCTATGAAGACATAATCACAGCTAATATTTCATGTAGATGATATTCCATCAATGTTATATTTTTAGAGGCAATTATTAGTTAATAAAATCCAAGTGAGCTTGCACTGAATACACCGCTTTAAAATACAGTACCTATGAAAAGTATTTACCCCCCCCAAAGAAGTTTTCATGTTATTGTTTAGAAACATTGAGTCACAGTAGATTTAATTGGGCTTTTTTCAACACTGATCAACAGAAAAATACCCTTGTGTCAAAGTGAAAACGAATTTCTACAAATTGGTCTCAATTTAGTACAATTATTAAACACAAAATAATTACATAATTACTCACCCCCTTCAAGTCAGTATTTAGGAGATGCACCTTTGGCAGCAATCACAGCCTTGAGTATTTGTGGATAGGTCTCTATCAGCTTTGCACATCTGGATACTGCAATATTTCCCCATTCTTCTTTAAAAAATGGCTTGAGGTCTGTCAGATTGCATGGGTCCATTGAGTAAAGAGCCCTTTTCAAGTCCAGCCACAAATTCTCAATTGGATTGAGGTCTGGACTCTGACATGCCCAACCCAGGACATTAATTTTGTTGCTTTTAAACCATTCCTGGGTAGCTTTGTCTTTATGCTTGGGGTCATTGTCTTGCTGGAACACAAATTTTCTCCCAAATTGCAGTTCCCTTGCAGACTACCTCAGGTTTTCCCTGTATTTTGCTGCAATCATTTTACCCTCTACCTTCACAAGCCTTCCAGGGAATGCTGTACAGAAGCACCCTCACAGCATGATGCAGTTACCACCATGCTTCACAGTAGGCATGGTGTAGTTTTCATGATGTAGTCTAATGGTCAAAAAGCTCTATTTTGGTTTCATCAGACCATAGAACCTTCTTCCTGCTGACTTCAGTCTTCTGTAGGCTTTCTAGCAAACTTTAACTGTGATTTCATGGTTTTTTTTAAAACTCTTTGCCACTCTCCCATAAAGCTGCAACTGGTGAAGCAATTGAGCAACAATTGTTGTATGTGCAGTCTCTCCCATCTCAGCCACTGAAGTTTGTAACTCCTCCAGTCATTATATGTCACTTGGTGGCCTCCCTCACTAGTCTCCGTCTTGCACGGTCCATCAGTGTTTGTGAATGGCCTGCTCCAAGTAGATTTACAGCTGTGCCATATTATTTTCATTCCTTGATGATTGATTTATTCCAAGGGATATTCAATGACTTGGAAATTTTCTCATATTTATCTCCTGATTTGTGCTTTTCAATAACATTTCTGCAGAGTTGCTTGGAGTGTTCTGTTGTCTTCATGATGTAGTTTTTGCCAGGATACTGACTCACAAGCAGTTGGAACTGCCAGACACAGGTGTATTTTCACTACAATCAATTGAAACACCCTAACTGCACACAGGTGATCTCCATTTAACTAATTATATGACTCTTAAAACCAATTGGCTGCTTGAGTTATGATTTGATGTGTCATATTGAAGTGGGTGAATACTTATGCAATCAATTATTTTGTGTTTTCTATTTGTAATTAATGTGGATCACTTTGTAGAAATTTGTTTTCACATTGACACAAAATAATCCTTTTCTGTTGATCAGTATCAAAAAAGCCAAATTAAATCCACTGTGATTCAATGTTGTAAAACAATAAATCATGAAAACTTCTGGGGGGGGGGGTACTTTTTATACGCACTGTATATATTGCAAAGCACCATACTATCAGGGTAGTACTAACACAAAGAGCTTTAATTCAGCACTGGTTGATTGCATGAAGTGATAATGGCAACAGTGGCAATTATTTTATTCTTCTAATTTGTCTTATAGTTCTTCAGCAGAGAAAAAAAACATTTATTTAAAATGGTCAGATTTCAGCAAAGTACGTATATTTTACTGCCTCTTTGGAAGCAAACTATCTTGGCACGTTTAATCATTTTTTTCTGGGCTATAATTATGTATTAAAGCATTTACAGTGATTTAATTTACATATTTTGCAACAAATCTTAGCTTCTATGTCGTCAAGTGCAAGGAGACAACAAATAACATTATCGGTCAGGACACATTTCAGCAGTGAGCTTTGTTCTGATGCAACTAGTCAAAGCATCTACTGTAGCACAAAAATAAGTAACATTTACAGAGAAGTTCACAGGAAGTTTATTAAAACAAAACTTGTCACTTGATTTATATAAGTGCATTAGAAATGTCCAATCTTAAAAAGTGCTAGACCAGTTTCTGAGGCTGAAGGTTTCCATATTGTAAAATAATGAGTTTGTAAGAGATAAAAATCTTTAGCTGGCAATGAGAAATTCTTATTTTATATGGTGATGAAACTGTATAACCGTTTTCTCTTGTTCACTAGTTTCTATTGAACCATGGCGAATTCTTCGTATTTCTTCAATTGCATCAACGCCTGTTATTTTCCTACTTTTTACAAGATAACAGGCAAGCATTGTTCCAGTTCTCCCAAAACCATGAAGGCAATGGACTCCAACTCCCTAGAAACAGATGAAATGACTCAGTTAGCTCTGCACTCTTTACCAGTTAACACAATATGATGAACAAGATACTTCAAAATCATTCATGAAGAAATTACAAGTTTTATTAATGTTTGTATTGTTACCCTATTCTCAACATTCCAAGAAATATCTTAGAAAGATCAAATGTCAAGTAATACAAAAATTCCAGTAGATGCATATGAACTCTTCAAATCGACATAAAATAAGTGCAGTAAGTCAGTGAACAACTGTTTAAGCAGAGCAACCATTGTTGGAGTGGGATGAGGTTAGAGTGGGGAGGTGAAGCTTTGACTTAAGAGACTTCGACAAGAGGTAGACGTAAGTATCTGTCTTTCATTCTTTTTGCAGAGAGAGTAGAGAGACTATCAGTACGGACAGTGGGGTGCTCCTTTTGTGGGATGTGGACAGACAGGGAGAGCTCCAATATATTTAACAGTCACACCTGCAAGAAGTGAACCAGCTGCAGCTTTGTATAGACCACGTTAGAGATCAGCTTCAGCTCATTCAGGAGATAGAAGGGTAAGACTAGCAGGAACTATAGAGAGGTAGTTACACTCAAGGAACAAGACACACGTACTTGGGTGACTGTCAGGAGAGGGAAAGGGGATAGATAACCAGTGCAGGGTTCTATTGTGGCCATTCCCCGCAATAACAAGTATATTGTTCTAAATACTATGTGTGTGCGGGGGGGAGCACCTAGCAGAGGAAAATCACAGCAGTTAACTGTCTGGTTTTGTGATTCAAAAAGGAAGGGAAGGGAAGAAGGGGCAAACAGTAGTGATATCAGAATCAGGTTTATTATCACTGGCATGTGACGTGAAATTTGTTAACTTAGCAGCAGCAGTTCAATACAATACATAAGATAGAAGAAAAATGAAATAAAATAATAGATAAGTAAATCTTATTCAGTATACTTTATACATATATTGAATAGATTAAAAATAGTGCAAAAAACAGAAATACTGTATATTAAAAAAAGTGAGGTACTGTCCAAGGGTTCAATGTCCATTCAGGAGTCAGATGGCAGAGGGTAAGAAGCTGTTCCTGAATCGCTGAGTGTGTGCCTTCAGGCTTCTGTACCTCCTACCTAATGGTAACAGTGAGAAAAGGGCATGTCCTGGGTGCTGGAGGTCTTTAATAATGGACGCTGCCTTTCTGAGACACCGCTTCCTAAAGAAGTCCTGGGTACTTTGCAAGCTATTGCTCAAGATGGAGCCGACTAAATTTACAAACCTCTGCAGCTTCTTTCGGTTCTGTGCAGTAGCCCCCACATACCAGACTGTGTTGCAGCCTGTCGGAATGCTCTCCACGGTACATCTATAGAGGTTTTTGAGTGTATTTGTTGACATACCAAATCTCTTCAAACTCCTAATGAAGTATAGCCACTGTCTTGCCTTCTTTACGACTGAATTGATATGTTGGGACCAGGTTAGATACTCAGAGATCTTGAGCCCCAGGAACTTGAAACTGCTCTCTCCATTTCTGATCCCTCTATGAGGATTGGTATGTGTTCCTTCATCTTACCCTTCCGCAATCAGCTCTTTCGTCTTACTGATGTTGAGTGCCAGGTTGTTGCTGTGGCATCATTCCATTAGTTTGTATATCTCATTCCTGTATCTTGTCACCACCTGGGCTTCTACCAAAAATGGCTGTATCGTTAACAAATTTATAGATTGAGATTCATTAGTTAGGGGAACAGACAGGAGGTTCTGTGGACAACAATGCCATTCTCAGACAGTATGTTACCTCTTATCTGCCAGGGTCAGGGACATCTTGGATCAAGTCCATAGCTTTCTTAAGGGAGAATGTGAGCGGCCAGAGTTTTGCTGAGGAGGTTACCAGAAAAAGTGATGAACATCACTACGTGGACTTTAGAAAGGTCTTCCAGAAACAGGCTAGTCATGAAGGTTCAGTCGCTTGGCAATCAGGATGAAGTAGCAAATTGGTTTCAACGTCGGTTTAGCAAGAAAAGCCAGAGAGCGATGGTTATCTCTCTGACGTGAGGCCTATAAATCGTAGTGTGCCAAAGGATCAGGGCTGGACCCCTGTTGTTTGTCTTGAAATATTCATAATAAGCCCATTAGGTATAGAAGCAGTATTGGGCCACTTGGCCCAAAGAATCTGCCCCACCATTTCATCATGGCCGATCCAGTTTTCCTTCCAGCCCCAATCTCCTGCCTTCTCCCCATATCCCTTCATGCCCTGACCAATCGAGAATCTATCAACCTCTGTCTTAAATATACATAAAGACTTGGCCCCCACAGCTGCCTGTGGCAAAGAATTCCACAGATTCACCATTCTCTGGCAAAACCGTCCACTTTAAAAGGACGCACCTCTACTCTGAGGCTGTGTCCTCTGGTCTTACACTCTCCCTTCATACGTACTATTTTCTATGTTCTATATTTAAGGTGGGAGATTTACATGGGAGGCAGGGTTTAAGGGTCAGCACAACATTGTGGGCCAAAGGGCCTGTACTGTACTGTGCTGTACTATTCTATGTTCTGTAAGAAACATCCTTTCCACTTCCACCTATCAAGGCCTTTCTCCATTTGCTAAGTTTCAATGAGGTCACCTCTCATTCTGCTGAACTTTAGTGAATCCAGGACCAGAGCCATCACTCTTCCTGTAACAAGACATTCAATCCTGGAATCACTTTGTGAACCTCATTTGAAACTTCTCCAGTATTAGCACATCCTTTCTAAGATAAGGGGCCTAAAACTGCTCAAAATACTCCAAGTGAGGCCTCATCAGTGCTTTATAAAGTTTCAACATTAAATCTTTGCTTTAAAATTCCAGTCCTCTTGAAATGAATGCTAACATTGCATTTGCTTTCTTTACCATAGACTCAACCTGCAAATTAACCTCTAGGGGATCCTGCACAAGGACTCCCATGACCCTCTCTGCCTCAGTGTTTTGTATTTTCTCTTCATTTAGAAATTAGTCATGACAATACACCTCCTGACACTATATTCTATCTGCCATCTCTTTGCCCATTCTCCTAATCTGTCAAAGTCCCTCTAGCCTACTTCCTCAAAACTACCTGCCCCTCCAGCTATCTTCATATCATCTGCAAACTTTGCAACAAAGCCATCAATTCCATCATCCAAATCATTGACATATAATGTAAAAATAATTGGTCCCAACACAGACCTCTGTGGAATACCAGCCAATCTGGAAAAGGAATCCTTTATTCCCACTCTTTGTCTTTTGCCAATCAGCCAGTGCTCTATCCATGCTAGTATCTATCCTGTAATACCCTGGCTACTCAACTTGTTTAGCAGCCTCATGTGCAGCACCTTGTCAAAGACCTTCTGAAAATCCAAGTACACAACATCTACTGATTCTCCTTTGTCTATCCTACTTGTTACTTCTTCAGATTCTTCTGACAGATCTGTCAGGTGAGATTTTCCCTTGAGGAATCCATGCTGACTATGATCTATTTTATCCTCTTTCTTCAATTCACTTTATTTCCCGTGAGGAACATCGTTTATGCAATGGAAAGAATAACATCACAGAAATTTAGATACAGAACACCACAGTACATATACAGTAATATAAAAAACCAGCAGCAGATAATAAACACTAAGAATTAATGCATGTGGTTTAAAATACAAATACCCATGACAAAACTGATTGTTTTTACTGTCAAAAGTGCTGGCATACTATATATTCAAAACTGGGTGTTGAGGAGGCAAATGGAGGAAGCCACAAAACTGGATAAGGCTCTTCTGATGCAGATGGGCAGAAACTAACAGCAGCGTCCAGATGGCATGAGGGTGCAGTATGTGTGAAGTGTATGTGTAATGTCCTGTACTATTTGCTGAGCCTCCTTTATTGTCCATCTCTTATGAATGCTGCTGAGTGATACTTGTTCCTGGCCAATTATTTTACTACTTATTCTGACAATTCTGTTGAGTGGGTTGAGGTCAACAGTGCTCTTTATCATGTGCCTCCAAGTACCCTGAGACCTTATCCTTAATAATTGACTCCAACATCTTCCCAACCACTGAGATCAAACTAATTGCTTATGGTTTCCTTCCTTTCTTCCTCTCTCCCTTCTTGAAGAGTGGAGTGACATTTGCAATTTTCCAGTATTCCAGAATCTAGTGATTCTGAAAGATCATTACTAATGCCTCCATGATCTCTTCAGCCACCTCTTTCAGAACTCTGGGGTGTACACCATCTGGTCCAGGTGACTTATCTACCTTCAGACATTTCAGTTTCCCAAGCACCTTCTGTCTAGTTATGGTAATTTCACACACTTCATACCCCCTGACACCTGGCACTTACACCACACTGCTAGTGTCTTCCAGAGTGAAGACTGATGATAATGTGGTAAACTGGATCAGAAAATTTGTGGACAACACAAGATCGAAGTTGTACTGAGCAGTGAGGAAGGCTATGAAAACCTGCAGAGGGATCTGGACCAGCTAGAAAATTGGGCTGAAAAATGGCAAATAGAATTTAATATTGATAATAATGAGGTATTGCACTTTGGGATGACAAAGCAAGGTAGAACCTACACAGTGAACAGTAGGGTAATGCGGAACACAGTAGAACAAAAATCTGTGAATAAAGATTCATAATTCCTTTAAAGTGGCATCACAAGAGATTAGGGTTATAAAAAAAAATTTTCTGGCACATTGCCCCTCATAAATCAGAAGTGTTGGTGATGCCACATTTGGAGTATTGTGTGCATTTTTTGTTCACCTACCTAAAGGATGGATATCAGTAAGATTGAAAGAGTACAGAGAACATTTACAAGGATGTTGCTGGGATTTGAGGACCTGAACTATACAGAAAGAATAGATTAGGACTTTATTCCGTGGAGCAACGGAGATCGAGGGAGATTTGATAAGGTGTAATGACTGGATAAAAGCAAAGCAGGCTTTTTCCACTGAGGTTGGGGAGACTAGAACTAGAGGTCATTGGTTAAGAGTGAAAGGTAAAATATCTAAAGGGAAAGTGAGGGGAAGGTTCTTTACTGAGACTGTGATGCAAGTGTGGAACGAGCTGCCCGCGGAAGTGGTGCACGTAAAGTTTGACTGCAACATTTAAGAGAACTCTGGAGAAGTACATAGATGGGAAGTTATGGAGGATTACGGCCCAGAGCAATGTCAATGAAATGAGGCAGCATAACAATTCAGCATGGACTAAAGAGGCCAAATGGCCAATTTCTGTGTCTCTATGACCATGTATTCGTCCACAAGAAGTAAACAGTGAATTTCAATGTGTCTGTATTTCAACAGAATGCAAAAAGGATGAGTGACATATGGTGCTGTTATATAGTCATCTGGGTGGGACCTGCATTTGTTACTACATTCCATCATCTTAAATTAAGAGTATGCTCTTTAGGGTCATTATTATTGCTCATCAGGAGTAACATTTTTAATCTGCAAGTTACTGCAAATTCAGTACACAGCATATCAGATAGACAGACATACTTTATTGATCCCGAGGGAAACTGGGTTTCGTTACATCCGCACCAACCAAGAATAGTGAAGAAATATAGCAATATAAAACCATAAATAATTAAATAATAATAAGTTAATCATGCCGTGGAAATAAGTCCAGGACCAGCCTATTGGCTCAGGGTGTCTGACACTCCGAGGGAAGAGTTGTAAAGTTTGATGGCCACAGGCAGGAATGACTTCCTATGACGCTCAGTGTTACATCTCAGTGGAATGAGTCTCTGGCTGAATGTACTCCTGTGCCTAACCAGTACATTATGGAGTGGATGGGAGTCATTGTCCAAGATGGCTTGCAACTTGGACAGCATCCTCTTTTCAGACACCACTGTCAGAGTCCAGTTCCACCCCCACAACATCACTGGCCTTACAAACAGCTTTACAACAGCAAAAGCAAAATCTACTCCAGAAACCACAGTGCCTCATTTAACTTCAAATGCAAAGACAAAGTATCTTGATTAATTGTTTATCAACTGGACTATTCTTAGCCGTTTTACATCTATTCACAGCAGCTGAGGGTCCAAGACACACTTCTCCCTTTACAATCTAGAAGCTTTCATTGTACTATAGAGAACCTGAGGTCTGAGGTCTGAAAAATTGCTCCATTTCAGAGAATTTATTTTCACATTTTTGGCAATTATCATTAATAGACTTGTGATGTGTAGAATATAAGTTACAAAATTATGTATGAAGTTATGGGAATATGAAGTACTAAATATGAATATGAAATGTAAAGGAGATGAATAACACTATTACCAAGACTAAATTTATATTAAGACAATACACAAAAATAATATGGAATTTCTATATAAGAAATGACTATTTCTCCCAACTAGTGTTGGGCTGTTATCCTCTATAAGATCAGAATCAGAATCAGGTTTATTATCACCGGCATCTGACGTGAAATTTGTTACCTTAGCAGCAGCAGTTCAATGCGATATGTAATATAGAACAAAAAAATTAAAATAATAATAAATAAATCTATTACACTATACATATATTGAATATATTAAAAATCATGTAAAAACAGAAATACAGTATATTAAAAAAATGAGAACGTTTTGATCCCACACAGCATGATGCCCAAATTTCTATGTTATTTACATAATCGATTTCTAAGCTATTACTGAACTATATTTCAATCCTTAAGTGTATTCTTTAGTCTCATAAATCTATAACGGAAAGCTTGGCAGGTCAGACAGCATCGATAGAGAGGAATAAAGAGCCTAATTTTCAAAGGATGAAAGGTCTTGTCCAAAATATCAGCTCTTTATTCCTCTCCATTGACACTCCCTGACCTGCTGAGTTCCTCCAGCAATTTTTCTGTCTGTTACTCTGGATTTACACTGTCTGCAAAATCTCGTGTATATATTTTTTAAAAACTTTCCTTGCTTGCCACCATTCTTAATACCTTAATCACTTGAACTTGGGGGAATAAATTCATTATTTATTTCTTAGTGGGGGAGCCCCCACCCCACCAAAACTCCAGAATGACAAAAGGATGTCTTTTTAACCCTATGCATTGCACCATCTTCTCACAACATTCACTTCACAAAGTTTGCTGTCTAGTAATATGAACTGTGTACAGCCCACTGTAGTAGCACTGTACCTTATAACCAGATTGTCAGAGTAATGCGGTACAAAAGGCACCTACTCAAACAACAAATTGTTATATTTAGTAAGATTTCACAAATCTATATTTACAAGTTTTAATTTTGATATATTACTATAAAGAAGCTTAAAAATAATCATAAATATTATTTAAGAAAACACTGCAGATGCTGTGAACAAAAAGTGCCAGTAATTTTCCAACAAGTGAGGTGGCGTCTGTGGAGAGAAAAAAATTTAATGTTCTTGCTGATGTCTTTTCATCAGGAAGAAGGCTCTTTGATGAAACATTAATTCTGTTTCTCTTTCCAGGGATGCTATGTGTCTTGCAAGATAAATTCACACTCTTTAATAAATGATGATTTAATTATATTTGTTCCATTAAGGTTATCATGTGAGCAAGTAATCTTAGATAAAGTAGATTATCCAACTATTTAATATAGAAAGTCAATTAATACTTACTTCACCCTTTGCATTGGCTTCTTCAACAATTGAAAGAAATTTGTTGATTTGTTCAAAAGAAGGCGAACAGAAGTCATAGATCCTTATATGATGAATCTTTATTGCTGGTAAAGTGTCATGATATGGTGGCTTTCTTTCGCAAAGTGTAACTAGATGTCGAATGCCATTGTCATACAAATATTGATAATGGGCAGGTAAACGTGGCAAGGCCATTCCTGCTAGTTTATTTGGTTCAATCCAGGAAAAGTTGTGTGGAGCAGATGTCATTTTTCCACCTGTTTAATAAACAATGTTGGATATCAAATATAGTAAATTGCAGTTATGGAATCAAGAACATAGCTCCTAAATGTACATTTCCATATATCAACCAGGCTTAACAAGTTGGTACATTAAAGTTGAACATTTCATCCATAGAAACCAATAGAAAAAAGTAAATTAATAGCACAATGACGCCCAAGTCATCAAATGACAGCAGATAGCTCTATTTGCTTAATCTCAATATAGAGTAATGCTCTACAATAAAGATGTTCATCTAAAAACTTACTTTGTCAAATGATAGCTTGAATCATTATAAACATTTTTGTCCCTGTGTCTGTGTCAACTTTCTGTAAGAACTATCAATTGGTCATAAGAAGAATACATAATGGAAACAGGAAAATTACAGAGAAAACTTAGTTATGTATTCACTGAAGAGAACAAAAATAACCTTACACAAACATTAGTGATCTGAAAATCTAATTAAGTTGAAGAACCAAAGAAAATTAGTATTAGTACGAATATGGAGTTGGATAAATTAATGGCATTGAAAACTAATTAGTTTCCAGGGCCTGATAATTTATGCCCCACAGTAATGGAAGAGGTCGCTGTGGAAATAATGAATCTATTGGCTATCATTTTCCTGAGCTCCACAAATTATGAATTTATCCAAGCACTTTAGATTTGGGTAAGTTTAATTCCTGCTATTTAAAAAATAGAGAAAACAGAAACAAGACTGATTAGTCAGCTATCAAGATACAAGTGCTTTAAGTATGACAGAGATACAGGTAAGTTTGTACATTCTCCCCTTGACCGTGTGGGCTTTCTACAGGTGCTCTAGATTCCTCTCACAGTCCAAAGACATACCAATTGGTCATTGTAAATTGTCCAGTGATTAGGCCAGGGTTAAATCAGGGGTGGCTCAAAGGGCCTATTCTGTGCTATCTCAATCAATCAATAAAGGAGAGGATGTTGCCTTTTTGATGGAGAAGGACATAACAGCAGCGCTTAGGGATGACAGCTTAGGTGATTGTTCAGTGAGGACATATGGGTAAAAATTTGAAACACGGGTAGGCTATTCTAGTGGGTATGTAGAGAAATTGTTCACAGTCATAAGAATATTATAGTCATATGACATAGGGCATCCATCATAGTACAGTCACTTCAGCCCACCATCTTTTTTTGACCTTTTAACCTACCCCATGATCAATCTAACCCTTCAAACACTTAGCCACCTTTTTTTTTTCCTTTTATCTATGTGCCTATCCAAGAGCATCTAAATGTCACTAATGTATCTGCTTCTTCCATCACCCCTGGTAGTGTGTTCCACTCTGGGGGAAAACCCCTACCTTTAACATCCCCCTATACTTCTTTCACTCACCAACATAGCGTGCCCATAATGTTCAGCAATGTGCACTGACAGATCTTCAGTCTTTGAAGTGGTAACCCAAGGTGTAGGTAGTGGATGTTGGCTATTTGCACTTTATTGCAATCTTGACTAGGTCCTGGCATGGTAGGTTGGTCTTGAAGGTTAGGTCCTATGGAATCCAGGGAGAGCCAATTAGGTGGGTCTAAAACTGGCTCGGAGGTAGAAAGCAGAGGATGGTGGCTGAAGGCCAATGACAAATCGAGTGCCACTAGGGTTTGTATAGAAACCCTTGTTATTCGTTATAGAAACATAGAAAATAGGTGCAGGAGTAGGCCATTTGGCCCTTCGAGCCTGCACCGCCATTCAGTATGATCATGGCTGATCATCCAACTCAGAACCCTGTACCTGCTTTCTCTCCATACCCCCTGATCCCTTTAGCCACAAGGGCCATATCTAACTTCCTCTTAAATATAGCCAATGAACCGGCCTCAACTGTTTCCTGTGGCAGAGAATTCCACAGATTCACCACTCTCTGTGTGAAGAAGTTTTTCCTCATCTCTTTTCCTCATCCTCATTTATTTATATAAATGATTTCAGAATCAGAATCAGGTTTATTATCACCAGCACATATGATGAAATTTGTTAACTTAGCAGCAGCAGTTCAATGCAATACACAATATAGAAAAAAAGTAAAAATAAATAAATCAATTACAGTATATGTATACTGAATAGATAAAAAATTGTGCAAAAACAAAAATAATATATATTTTAAAAAAGTGAGGTAGTGTCCATTTAGGAATTGGATGGCAAAGGGGAAGAAGCTGTTCCTGAATTGCTGAGTGTGTGCCTTCAGGCTTCTGTATCTCCTACCTGATGGTAACAGTGAGAAAAGGGTACGCCCTGGGTGCTGGGGGTCCTTAATAATGGACGCTGCTTTTCTGAGTCAGTCCTTGAAGATGTTCTGGGTACTTTGTAGGCTAGTACCCAAGATGGAGCTGACTAAATTTACGACCTTCTGCAGCTTCTTTTGGTCCTGTGCAGTAGCCCCCCCCCCCACACCAGACAATGATGCCTGTCAGAGAGCTCTCCACGGCACATTTACAGAAGCTTTTGAGTGGTTTTGTTAACACACCAAAAGATTTAGACGCAAATGCACACAGCTTAATCGGCATGATTGTGCAGTAAAGAATACTGACAGTGAAGAATAAAGATGAAACGGCGATCTTAAACAGTAATGGAAGTGGGCCAAAGTGTGGCAAATGGATTTCAATACAGTAAGTGTGAACTTAATGTCTTTTGGAAAGTCAAACCAGTGTAGGACTTGTAATGGACAGTACATGGAATGGTACTGAAAAGTGTACTGGAGCAAAAGGACCTGTTGTAGGTGTACAACAGCTTGGCTCACTGAAAACAGTGTGACAGGTTAATAAAAACAGCATTTAGCATTCCCCCTCATCAGTCAGTGCATTGAGCATAGGAGCTGGGACAGTATGTTGCAGCTGTACAAGTCATTGGTGAGTACCATATAAAGTTTTGGTTGCCCTATTATAGAAAAGGCATGTTTAAACTGGAAAAAGTGTAGAGGTTTGCAAGGATGTTGTCAGGAGATGGCCAGAGCTTCATGGAACAGACCTGTTCTTCATTCATTGGACTACAGGAGATTGGCAAAATTACGAGGGATATAGATAAGGTGGAAGGTTTAAGAGTTTTCTCCCCAAGGGTAATAGAATCCAAAACTAGGGGGCCTAGGTTTTGGGACAGAAAGGGGAGTTAGGGGTCAAGTTTGGATTTAGGGACTAGGACTTGGAGGAATTACAGGCCAGACCAGAGTCTAGGTCTCCTCTCTGTGTTCAAAGGCTAGTGACGTGGACATGTGAGGAAGGACATCTGTAGTCAAATGTCAGGCCAGCAGACCAGCGAGGACAAGGACTGGTGAATGCACAGGTCAGTGAGTTGTCGGCAAGTTCCAGGATTGGAGTTCAATATTGGCAGGAGGCTCAAGGGCCAATGACACCCTAGGTATGTGAGTAGCAAGACCAGATTCTCAGCTAAGTGCTTAGCATCATATCATCTGCAAATCCAGAATTCGCAATCCTCACCTGTCGTCATCGACGAGTCTTGGGGTGCATACGAAGGATCAAAGCCTGAAGATCGATTAGACGTTTGGAAATCGAGGCCCAATAACTGAAGCCTGGGTTTGCTCCTCTATGGACTGAAGGCCCAGTGACTCTCTGTCCTGGGGTTAGAGGACTCTGTGTGTAGGTATATGGGAGGGAGATAAGGGGCTTGTTTTGCTCTTGTTTTATCGCTGTTGTTTTTGTTGTTCTGCTGTTGTTGCTTGTGTATTTTATGGACATGGCGGATATGCTAAGTTGGTGACATAATGTGTAGTGACTGCCTAGCACAATCTTTGATTGCGTTGGCCGTTTATGCAAATAACACATATCACTGTATGTTTCAAAGATCAATAAATCAATCTGATTCTTATCACACTAGAGGATCATTCAGTAGTTTTATAACAGCAGGATAAAAACTGTCCTCATGCTTTCAGGCTTTTGTTATCAACTTCCTGATGGCAGAGGAGAGAACAGAGCATGTCTCTGGTCGGTGGGGTTGATTTACTGAGGCAGCCAGCAGGGTAGATAGCGTCCATGGGGGTGGGGAGGCTAGTTTCTATGATGTGCTGGGCTGTGTCCAGAACTCTCTGCAGTTTCCTGTGGTGTCAGGACAAGCACTGCCGTTTCAAGCTGTGATGCATCTGGATAGGACGCTTTCTATAGTGCATCGACAAAAATTGATGAGGGTCAGAGGAGACATGCTAAATGTCTTTAGCCTTTTAAAAACTATAGGCACTGCTGCACTTTCTTGGCGGTGGCATCTAACTGGTTGCACTAGAACAGGTTAGTGGTGATGTCCGCTCCTCGGAACTCGAAGCTCTCAAGGTTACACCAGTGATGGCTTTTTCCTCCCCCACCCCACCCTTCCTAAATGACTAGCTCTTCCGTTTGCTGACTCTTAAGGATAGATTTTTGTCATGCCAACATGCCACTAAGCCTACTATCCCTTTCTTGTACTTGGATACTTCAGCTCAAAGCTCCAAAAGGTCCTGCCTTTATTGTACACTTTCCTCTTGATTTGTCCCCCCAAAATGCAACACCTTATACTTGTCCAAATCATACTCCATTTGCAATTTCTCTGCCCACATTTGCAACTTGTCTACATCCTGCAGAATCCTTTGACAAACTTCAGCACTATCCACAAGGCTAGTAAATTTTGTGCGTTAATAATCAGCCCATCTATATATTTAGCAAACTTATTTATATTTATTACAAACAATGTAGGTCCCAACATCAATCCTAGCAGAACATCACTAGTCACAGACATCCAGTCCCAATTACACTCAGACACCGCAAAGCGCTGATTGGTTACAACACAGTTATTCAATTCTTTATTGAAATTTTTTAAAAATGGCAACAAATCATTCTAAACAACTTAAAACATTTTGAGAGCAGCTGTCATTACAATAAACATCCAATCAGCCCATGAGAGTGCATTACATACGCTCTGAGCCACTCACAGTCAATCATGTAAAAATTCACCCTCTGCCTCCCCGTGTGTAAATATTCTTGCTCCCTCGCCAATTTATTCTATTTTTGTTTTATCCATGATGTCTGGAAAACGGCCTGAAACTTCCAGTGAGAGTAGTACATCTAAGATATCTACGAAAAGCATTAGCATGGATGTGAAACTGCAAGTGATACGGCGTTTGGAAGCTGGTGAGAGTCAGGTTGATGTTGGTGCCACTTTGAAATTGACTACATTGACAATCAGAGCAATTATAAAAAGTGCAGACAAGATAAAAGCTTCTGCAACGATGACCTCAAAGTTATCATCAATGAAGGTGACTCATTCAAGGAGCCATTTGCTTGAAAAAATGGAAAATAAAATAAATATTTGAGTGAATGACCAAACATTCAGAAGCATGCTCCTATGCCAGATGATACCAATGGAAAAGGCAAGAAGCACCTTCAGTGATATTCAACAAGATGATACATCAGTATATTCACAGCCAGAGTTTGGTTTGATGGATATAAGCAACGCACTAACCTCCATAGCATACGTATCTCTGATGAGGTGGCTAATGCAGACAGCAAGGCAGCCCAGGAAATACTAGCAAGAAACCTCAGCACTAGCATCACCACAATCACATAAATCATGGACCAGTTCATCGATAATGACCCCGACTGGGAGCGAAGCAATAAAGCAAAGAGAGGATGTCCTGCTACTGAGAACTGCTTCATGAGAGGAAACGTAAGAAAAGGCGGTCAAATCTCAATGCCTACTTGAAGAAGAAGCCAAAGTTAGAGGACCACCCACAGCTTGGTCCCTTCTCAAAGATGCAACCAGCATCCACTTCCCTCTGCTACTACTGCGATGTGTTGCTGCTCCACTGATGTACAGGTTAGGCCCACGTGTGTGTTTGTTACTCCATGAATTAGATAGATAGATAGATAGATAGATAGATACTTTATTCATCCCCATGGGGAAATTCAACATTTTTCCAATGTCCCATACACTTGTTGTAGCAAAAACTCATTACATACAATACTTAACTCAGTAATAATATGATATGCATCTAAATCACTAACTCAAAAAGCATTAATAATAGCTTTAAAAAAGTTCTTAAGTCCTGGCAGTTGAATTGTAAAGCCTAATGGCATTGGGGAGTATTGACCTCTTCATCCTGTCTGAGGAGCATTGCATCGACAGTAACCTGTCGCTGAAACTGCTTCTCTGTCTCTGGATGGTGCTATGTAGAGGATGTTCAGGGTTATCCATAATTGACCGTAGCCTACTCAGCGCCCTTCGCTCAGCTACCGATGTTAAACTCTCCAGTACTTTGCCCACGACAGAGCCCGCCTTCCTTATCAGCTTATTAAGACGTGAGGCGTCCTTCTTCTTAATGCTTCCTCCCCAACACGCCACCACAAAGAAGAGGGCGCTCTCAACAACTGACCTATAGAACATCTTCAGCATCTCACTGCAGACATTGAATGACGCCAACCTTCTAAGGAAGTACAGTCGACTCTGTGCCTTCCTGCACAAGGCATCTGTGTTGGCAGTCCAGTCTAGCTTCTCGTCCAACTGTACTCCCAGATACTTGTAGGTCTTAACCTGCTCCACACATTCTCCATTAATGATCACTGGCTCCATATGAGGCCTAGATCTCCTAAAGTCCACCACCATCTCCTTGGTCTTGGTGACATTGAGACGCAGGTAGTTTGAGTTGCACCATATCACAAAGTCCTGTATCAGTTTCCTATACTCCTCCTCCTGTCCATTCCTGACACAGCCCACTATGGCCGTGTCATCAGCGAACTTCTGCACATGGCAGGACTCCGAGTTATATTGGAAGTCAGATGTGTACAGGGTGAACAGGACCGGAGAGAGTACGGTTCCCTGTGGCGCTCCTGTGCTGCTGACCACTGTGTCAGACCTACAGTCTCCCAACCGCACATACTGAGGTCTATCTGTCAAGTAGTCCACTATCCAATCCACCATGTGAGAGTCTACTCCCATCTCCGTTAGTTTAGTTTAGTTTAGTTAGAATTACTGTGTATGCATAAAATATATATCTCTGGTTTGATTTTTTTAAAAATCGGTGGCACCTGTTAGTCTCACGAGACCATGGATCTGCGCCTGGAACGGAGTTCAGGGCGCAGGCCTGGGCAAGGTTGTATGGAAGACTCCCAGTTGCTCATGCAGCGATTCTCCTCTCCACGGCACCGATGTTCTCCAAGGGAAGGGTAAGGGCCGATCCAGCTTGGCACCAGTGTCGTCGCAGGAGTTGCCAGAACGAGGTTGAAGACAATGTCAGACTGCCTTAGGGACTCCAGCTCCAGATTTGTCCTCAGGGTTTACTCCTGAAGCCTTTCCCATGAGGGGGTATGGCCGCAAGGCAGCGGAGGTTTGAAATCAGAGTTTTCCCTCTCTTAGATGGACTGCCTTCCCAGGCTGACGAGCTCCATCTACCCGATTCTACACATGAACATTTAACCGTAATGTTATAATGACCCCACAGAGTGCTGATTTACATGGCGTTCCACCTCCGAGGAATGCATTCTCAGAGTTAAGCGGGGCCTGAGTGTACTGCACTGGCCGACTATTTATATGAAAATAAAGTGGAGACTATTCCTCTTAGTGTCAATCACAACTACCTGGAAGTGATAAAAGTAAGGCAACTGACTGGTCAAATAAAACTTTGGAATTTTCCCAGACATTGTGTCCTTTTTGCTGATATGCTTTCTAAAGAGGAAGCTTTTAGCTCTTGCAAGCACGGGTACTGGCTCTGATACATTAACGTTCGAAAGCTGACTCTTATTTCTATGGACCTTCATGGCTGTCTCTAGAATTCGGAACACTTCATGGATTACAACAAATAACTTTCCAACATTGAGAAATATTTGTTAGGATCATGATAACTCAAGTCACCCCAACACAGGAACTCAATAGCTTGCATCTGGGGAGCAGTTATCCTATAGATCCTATATCCTAGATAACTGCTCCCCAGTTTCTATATATATATATATAATCCTGAGAAGATAAATTAAAGATCAAAAGGTACTGTTTTCAACCTTGTACAAAACATGCTAATAAATGACTCATTTTGCTTGCTTATTAGTTCAAGCACCAAGATCAGGGTTTGTGCTTAGAATCTAATACTACCATCAAAATCCATACCAACTTGCAGACACCTCCATCACATCACTCTTTATCCAAGTAGGAATTCCCAGCTTTTCCAGTCTATCCACATAAATGTAATCGGTCATCACTAACTCAGACTTCATATGTGGTCCCTGAATTTGTACGATGTTCTAGCTCGGAGTTTCGTAGATTTAGCACACTTTCCAATTACTATATTCAATACATCCATTCATAAAATTCAGGTCGCAAATGCTCTGGAAATCTGTTGTACCGTCTTCAGCAGATCTGGTTAATTAGTTATTCATTTCATAACTACCTGAAGACATAAATTCTGCATTTTCCAATTAAAACAGGTTATCTGGCCTTTAATCTCATTCCTGGGTGAATACTGCTGTGAGAGTATCCTGAAAGTATTTCTGTAATACATGCTGTTTTAATAAGAGACAAATACTTGCTCATATGCCATTACTTGCTAAGTCTTGGAATTTTCTTATTGTAATTGAAAAACCAAGTATAGACGGAGGTTAAGAGAACACTTAATATGAGGTTAATTAGAGAACTGGAAATAATAAATAAAAAGGAATATGGAATCCTTCGGGAAAGTTCAACAACTAAAGGGAACACTTCCTAGAAAGTACCATAGATTCCGTACTACAGAGCGCACCTGATTAAAAGCCGCAGGCTCTAATTTTAGAAAGAAAATCAATTTTGTACTTGTACAAGCCGCACCGGATTTTAAGCCGCAGGTGTCCCACATTGTAATATGAGATATTTACACAGAAAGATATTACACGTGAGGATTTTTTAACTTTTAATTAAATCCGTATGGTAACATAAACAAATACATATTGCAAATGCTTTTTTTCGAACCGTGCCTGTAACACGGCTACTTTTAAATATACATACGTATCGGTAACACACAAATTATGTTGCGTATACTTTTTTACTGAACAGTGCACGAACAACATTCCAATATCTCCTTAGGACTGGTAAAAAAATATATACTGCAGCCTACCAGGAAAAGTTATTGATCGCCTTTAACTTAAAAGCTGCATCATCGCGCGGGTCTAATGCGCTCGCCCCCACCTTTCCGTTTATCGCAAACTGGTATTTTCCCACAAGAAGCGGCGAAACCGGATGTGACGTCATAGCATCCCGGGATGTAGTACAGAAAACAAATATACTTAAAACACTTCTAACTTTAACTAGAAAATACTAACAAATGAATTACTAAGCGAAAATATTATAAACTAAATAACTGCCATGCTTTTCTTCGAGTGTTTTCCATGTTGATGAGGGTGAGTACAAATGACTGATTTACAATAATTTAATTGTGAAAGTGCGCTTGATTTATCGTACAATTTCATTGGACCTCTGTGAACTACTCATCAATTTTATTGGTCTACTTTTACGAGGCAAAATGTTTTTGGCGGCATGAAAAAAAACCATGCATTAGCCGCACCGTAGTAAAGGCCGCAGTGTTCAAAGCTGTTCAAAGCGTGGGAAAAAAGTAGCGGCTTATAATCCGGTATCTACGGTAGTTGGTAAAAGGACTAGAGTTCAAGGACATGTTTTTATCCAAAAGATGGTCAGTACAGTTGGCCCTCCTTATCCATGGGCGATTGGTTCTGAGACCCCCCACAGATACCGAAAAATGCGGATGCTCAAGTCCCTGTCTCAGTACGGTGGACATTAGGATCTGGCGCAGCTCTGAATTCACAGTGTTTCTGTTCACAAAATTAATCACAATCACGATTGAAAATAAGGTGGAAGTAATAAAGCAATCGGAAAGAGGTGAAACGTCATCGGTCATTGGAAAAGCATTAGGCTACAGTCGGTCAACGATCAGAACAATCGAGCATGTGAAAGGCCCTGCCCCGATGAAAGCTACAATTATTACTAAGCAACGCAGCGGTTTAATTATTGAAATACCTATGTTTCTTAAGTGTTTTATATGCATAGGAAGGTAAAATATGTACTATATACTAAGAAAATCGTTTGACTAACTGACGCTAAATAATACCGGATATACCTGTTCCGACTTCAAATCCGACTTAAAGGCGGACTTAGGAATGGAATTCACTCATAATCCAGGGACTGCCTGTACTTTAAAATCATTTCTAGATTACTTATAATACCTAATACAATGTAAAAGCTATGTAAATAGTTGTTATACTGTATTGTTTAGGGAATAATGACAAGAAAAAATAGACTGTACGTGGTCAAACAACGAGTGCTGGAGAGAGAACTTCCGGGTTTCCCCGATCCGCGGTTGGTTGAATCCGTGCATGCGAAATCCGCGGATAAGGAGGGCCGACTGTATTCTCTTTTGGGATGACAGCTTACAATGATGCCTCTGTAGCACACAATTACTTCCATTTGGTAAGCTGCATACTAAGCATGCCCAATATCAGATGCCTGAAACAGCAGACAAAAGGAAGGAGTCAAGGAAACATGTGCAACATCCTCTCTAACCCTTGTGAGTACCTTGCTGTGATCATTCAGAATGGAGGAGCACTCAGGTTGGAACTGGAAACTGTGTGCCTATAGAATGGGAGCAAACATCTCACAAATTGCCCACCCATCATGTCAGTATATAGGGACTAGACGTCCATGGTGAAAATAAGGCGGTGGGGGCCAGGGAACTTAAAATCATTGAAAAAATTCAAAGCATGAGAAGTGTCACGAACATAGGTGGGAAGAGATTGAACAAGGGGGGGATAAGACAGTGTCAAGGTATGCAGAAATGCCACACCGGGAGCACCGGACGCAGTATACCACACCAGCCGACTCACAGGTGAAGTGTCTTATTTTCACCATGGACGTCCAGTCCCTATATACTTCCATCCCCCACCGAGATGGTCTCGAAGCTCTTCGCTTCTTTTTGGATTCCAGACCTAACCTATTCCCCTCTACCACCACTCTCCTCCGTCTAGCGGAATTAGTTTTTACTCTCAATAATTTCTCCTTTGGCTCCTCCCACTTCCTCCAAACCAAGGGTGTAGCCATGGGCACCCATATGGGTCCCAGTTATGCCTGCCTTTTTGTTGGCTATGTGGAACAGTCCATGTTCCAAGTCTATACGGGTATCCGTCCCCCTCTTTTCCTTCGCTACATTGGTGACTGCATTGGTGTTGCCTCCTGCACACATGCTGAGCTTGTTGACTTCATTAACTTTGCCTCCAACTTTCACCCTGCCCTCAAATTTACCTGCTCTATTTCCCACACCTCCCTCCCCTTTCTTGATCTTTCTCTCTCCATCTCTGGAGATGGCTTATCTACTGATATCTACTTTAAGCCTACAGACTCTCACAGCTACCTGGACTATTCCTCTTCCCACCCTGTCTCTTGCAAAAATGCTATCCCCTTCTCACAATTCCTCCGTATCTGCTCTCAGGATGAGGCTTTTCATTCCAGGACGAAGGAGATGTCTTCCTTTTTTAAACAAAGGGGCTTCCCTTCGTCCACCATCAACTCTGCTCTCAAACTCATCTCTCGCATTTCCCGCACATCTGCCCTCACCCTACCCACCCGCCACCCCACTCGGGATAGGGTTCCCCTTGTCCTCACTTACCACCCCACTAGCCTCCAGGTCCAACGTATAATTCTCCGTAACTTCCGCCACCTCCAACGGGATCCCACTACCAAGCACATCTTTCCCTCCCCCCCTTTCTGCTTTCCACAGGGATTGCTCCCTACGTGACTCCCTTGTCCACTCGTCCCCCACATCCCTTCCCACCGATCTCCCTCCTGGCACTTATCCTTGTAAACAGAACAAGTGCTACACCTGCCCTTACACTTCCTCCCTCACCACCATTCAGGGCCCCAGACAGTCCTTCCAGGTGAGGCGACACTTCACCTTTGAGTCGGCTGGTGTGGTATACTGCATCCGGTGCTCCCGGTGTGGCCTTTTATATATTGGTGAGACCCGACGCAGACTGGGAGACCGTTTCGCAGAACACCTGTGCTCGGTCCGCCAGAGAAAGCAGGATCTCCCAGTGGCCACACATTTTAATTCCACATCCCATTCCCATTCTGATATGTCTATCCATGGCCTCCTGTATTGTCAAAATGAATCCAAACTCAGGTTGCAGGAACAACACCTTATATACCGGCTGGGTAGCCTCCAACCTGATGGCATGAACATTGACTTCTCTAACTTCCGTTAATGCCCCTCCTCCCCTTCTTACCCCATCCCCGACATATTTAGTTGTTTGCCTGTTCTCCATCTCCCTCTGGTGCTTCCCCCCCCCCCCCCCTTCTCTCTCCCGAGGCCTCCCATCCCATGATCCTTTCCCTTCTCCAGCTCGGTATCACTTTCACCAATCACCTTTCCGGCTCTTAGCTTCATCCCACCCCCTCCGGTCTTCTCCTATCATTTTGCATTTCCCCCTCCCCCCCCCACTACTTTCAAATCTCTTACTGTCTTTCCTTTCAGTTAGTCCTGACGAAGGGTCTCGGCCCGAAACGTCGACAGTGCTTCTCCTTATAGATGCTGCCTGGCCTACTGTGTTCCACCAGCATTTTGTGTGTGCTAGTGTGATAAAGAATGCATTTGACACTTGGCATAGAGCACTGACAGATTATGTTAGAACTGTACAAGATGTTAGTGACACCACAGTTGGGAGTTCATGTGCGATTCTGGTCACCCAGAAGGACGTTATTAAGCTAAAAAGGGTGCAGAATATATTCATAAGGATGATACTGGGCTTGAGTTATATAGAGGTAATGGGGCCTTTCTTCCCAGTAGGGTAGAAACTGAGGGGTGACATTATAGAATCATATAAAATTGAGGATTGAAAACATGAAAGAACTCCAACATCTTCTCAACCACTGAAATTAGGTTAACTTGCCCATAATTTCCCTTCTGCCTCCGCACTTTCTTCAAGAGTGGAGTGACATTTGCAATTTTGCATTTCTCTGGAACCATTCCAGAATTTAGTGATTCTTGAAAGATTACTACTAATGCATGCATAATCTCTGCAGTTACCTCTGTCAAAACCCTGAAGTGTAGTCCATATGGTCCAAGTGACTTATCTACCTTCAGATCTTTCAGCTTCCCAAGTACCATATATAGTACTACACTTCTGCTCCATAACACTCTTGAATTTCTGGAATACTGCAGGTGTCTTCCACATGAGGCTGCTGAATAAGATAAAAGCTCCTGGTATTACAAAACAGATAGTCGGCCCTCCTTTTCCACGGATTCAACCAACCGCGGATCGGGAAAACCCGGAAGTTCTCTCTCCAGCACTCGTTGTTTGAACATGTACAGACTATTTTTTCTTGTCATTATTCCCTAAGCAATACAGTATAACAACTACTTACATAGTATTAGGTATTATAAGTAATCTAAAAATGACTTAAAAGTACAGGCAGTCCCTGGGTTATGAATGAGTTCCATTCCTGAGTCCGTCTTTAAGTCGGATTTGAAGTCGTAACAGGTACATCCAGTATTATTTAGCATCAGTTAGTCAAATGATTTTCTTAGTATATAGTACATATTTTACCTTTCTATGCATATAAAACACTTAAGAAACATAGGTATTTCAATAATCGTTGGAAGAAAGAAATTTATGGCTGTATTCCACTTGAAAAAATTACTTATAATTTAAGAGATAAATATGAAACATTTTTGAAAATTTGGCACCCTTATTTACAAAAGACAGGATTAAATATATAGGTGCTCCGAAGATGAAATAATTGGTTATTTGGGGAAATAAATAAATATATATACTAAAGTTATTACGAACTCCATGGAGCATGTGGGGATCTTCCAATATCCAGGCACTCTTTCTTTTTTTTCTCTTTCTTTCTTCTTTTTTTTCTATAGGGATGTTGGGGGGGAGGGGGGATGGGTAATATATTTTTTTCATATACTTTTATTTCTGTAATTACTTGAAAACGCAATAAAAAAAGTTTAAAAAATAATAATAATAATTAAACCACTGCGTTGCTTAGTAATAATTGTAGCATTCATCCGGGCAGGGCCTTTCACATAATCCATTAAAATTGTTCTGATCGTTGACCGACTATAGCCTAACGCTTTTCCAATGACCGATGGCGTTTCACCTCTTTTCGATCGTTTTATTACTTCCACCTTATTTTCAATCGTGATTGTGATTATTTTCGTGAACAGAAACACTGCGGATTCGGAGCTGCGCTGCCAGGTCCTAATATCCACCGCACTGAGACAGGTTAAATAAGGGACTTGAGCATCCGCATTTTTTGGTATCTGCGAGGGGTCTTGGAACCAATCCCCCGCGGATAAGGAGAGCCGACTGTACTAGCATCGTAAGAAGACTGACATACTGGCCAAGTCTGCAGATGATAAACAATTAGGTGGAGAGGCAGCTAGTGTTCAGGAAACAAAGAGTCTGTAGAAGGACGTGAACAGATTAGAATGGGCAAAGTGGCAGCAGAGGGATTACAATGCAGGGATGTGTATGGCCATTTACTTTAGTAGAAGGAATAAAGCTGTAGATTATTTTCTAAATGGGGAGAAAATGTGGAAATCAGAGATGAGAAGGGATCCCTATTTGTAGGTTGAGTGGTAGTAATGAAGGTCAATGCAACGTTAGTATTCATTTCAAGAGGACTAGAATATAAAAGTAATACTGTAATGCTAAGGTTTAATAAGGCATGGGTGAATCCTCATTTGGAGTATAGTGAGCAGTTTTAGGCCCCATATCTAAGAAAGGAGGTGTTAGCATTGGAGAGAGCCCAGAAGTTTACCAGAATGATCCAGGGAACACAGTAATTTATGAGGAGCGTTTGATAGCTCTGGGTCTGTACTCGCTGGAGTTCGGGGGGTGGGGGGGAGGCTAATCTCATTGAAATTCTACATTGAATGGACGTGGTGCGGGGAGTCTAGAACCAGAGCGCACAGTGTCAGAATAAAGAAACGTCCATTTAGCACAGAGATGAGGAAGAATTTTTTTTAGTCAGAAGTGGTGAATCTGTGAAAAATTGAAAGCCGCATTTATCATAGAGTATATTTAAAGCGGAGCTTGATAGGTTTTTGATTATTCAGGGCATCAAAGGATACAGGGAGAAGACAAAAAAAATCATGCAAGATTGAATGAGGAGCAGATTCGATTGCCCGAACGACCCAAGTCCGCTCCCATGTCTTATGGCCAAAATTGCAGTTAAGTCAGATGTCGTGATTCGTTGGTGCTGTGACCAAATCTGACAAATTCCTGGGTCTAATATTAGCGGAAGGCGCCTAATATTTTCGAAGGATAGCATTTTTACTAAGTTTATAGGGTATCGAGAAAGCCAACCCTCTCACATCAAATGCATTTCTTAACACGTGACCAGAAAGGAACAAACTTTTGCTCCCATTGATGGCAAACTTGATGCTAAATTTAGGTATTACGCAAGAAAATGGTAACATTTCCTTTCCTAAACAGCATTTAACAGAACGAAAGACGCAAGGAAAAATATGCAGCACGGACACCTCAATCTGCTCCAAAAAGACGCGTGCGGATGGGAAAATGAATTCAAAATGGTACCAATAACATGGATTTAAAACTTCAGAGGGAACAATGAACATCGGCGTTCGATTTCAATATTATAACTTTATCATGCAACGACTAAATGCTTACCTTGCAAGATACCGGAGAAGATAAATTAAGTAGGAGGAAATGCTGGCACCGAACAGAGCGACCGAACTTCCAACGTTGATTGACAGTCAAGCGGCTTGGTATAACAACCAATCACAGGAGCGTGCTAGGCAGCGTCAGGGCAAGCTCCACTACCAAGAGATCGCCAAAGTCAATAGGATAGGCACATGCACTGCAACACGGACTTCTCTTTGCGATTTATCCCAAAGACGTGAATTCAGACGTGGAAAGATTTTGAGCTTTCTCTGAATTTTCAACGATGTATCTGTTTCAGTGCTGCCACGGCTAGCCTGAGAGTGCTTGGCAGGAAAAGGGAGGGTGGGGTGGCGACTCCAGGAAGTGACGAAAAAGGAGGGCGGGACCGGGACATGATTTTGGGTAACAGGAGTTGTATGGAGGAAGGCGAATGGCAGGTTTCCGGGAAAAGGAAAAAAATAAGCGGTACATTGAGGATTATAGTGGCTTACCCTCCAGTGATGAAAACAGTTGACAGGATTTAAATTTTCAAGCCACAGAGAGAGTCACAGAAAGCTACAGCACAGAAACAGGTCCTTCGGCCCATCCAGTCCATGCTGAACCACTTAAACTGGCTTGACCCATCAACCTGCACCCGGACCACAGCTGTCCATCTCTCCCATCCGTACCAACCAAACTTCTCTTAAACATTGAAATCGAAATGGCATCCACCACTTGCTCAGGCAGCTCGTTCCACACTGTAGATTCCAGGATAATTCCTGTTTCTCCACACTCAACAAAAGTTTAAATCTGTTTTATTTACCTATTTGGCAATAAAACATGGAGTAGGGCCTTCTAATCCTTTGATCCACACTGCCTCTGCAACCCTCGACAATCCTGAAAAAGCCGATCGTCATCATGGGACAATTTACAATGACCATGTCTTTGGACAGTGGGAGGAAACCAGAGAACCCGGGGAAAACCCATGCATTCCATGGGGAGGATGGACAGAGACTCCTTACAGATGACACTGGAACTGAACTCTGAACTCTGACATCCCGAGCTGTAATAGTGACGCACTAACCGCTACGTTACCATGGCAACCATTACTCTATCCCACTAATTGATGAACGATGAAGTAATCACTTTTTATTGTCATTTCGACCATAACTGCTGGTACATTACATAGTAAAAACGAGACGTTTTTCAGGACCATGGTATTACATGTCACGGTACAAAAACTAGACTGAACCATGTAAAAAAAACCAAAAAAAACACTAGACCTACAAAGTGCACAAAACAGTGCAAGCATTACAATAAATAATAAACAAGACAATAGGACAGTAAGGTGTCAGTCCAGGCTCTGGGTATTGAGGAGTCTGATAGCTTGGGGGAAGAAACTGTTTCATAGTCTGGTCATGAGAGCCCGAATGCTTCGGTGCCTTTTCCCAGACGACAGGAGGGAGAAGAGTTTGTATGAGGGGTGCGAGGGGTCCTTCATAATGCTGTTTGCTTTGCGGATGCAGCATGTAGTGTAGATGTCCGTAATGGCAGGAAGAGAGACCCCGATGATCTTCTCAGCTGACCTCACTATCCGCTGCAGGGTCTTGCAATCCGAGATGGTGCAATTTCCTTACCAGGCAGAGATGCAGCTGCTCAGGATGCTCTCAATACAACCCCTGTAGAATGTGATGAGGATGGGGGGTGGGAGATGGACTTTCCTCAGCCTTTAAAACCTAAGGAAGAGTTGCAGGTATTGCTGAGTTTTGAATAAGGACGTAAGAATGGGAGCAGAATTAGGCCATTTGGCCCATCGAGTCAGCTCCACCTTTTCATCATGGTTGATCCATTTTCTTACCAGTCCCCTACCTTCTGGCCATAACTCTTCATGCTCTCACTAGTCAAGAATCTATCAATCTCTACCATAAATAGACCTAAGGCCTTGGCCTCCACAGCCACCTGTGGCAACAAATTCCACAGATTCACCTCTTTGGCTAAGGAAATTTCTTCATTGCCATTCTAAATGGATGTCCCTCTATTGACTGTCCTCTAGTCTTCAGATTCCCCCAACATAGGAAACATCCTCTCCACATCGACTCTGTCTTGGCCTTTCAATTTTTGATAGGTTTCAAAGAGCTTAACCCTCATTCTTCTGATTCCAGTGACAACAGCTCCAGAGCCATCAAACAATCCTCATATGATATGCCTTTCAATCCTGGAATCATTTTCATGAACTTCCTTTGATCATGCTCCAATATCAGAACATCCTTTCCTAGATGTAGAGTCCAAAACTGCTTAAGTACTCCAAGTGAGATCTCACCAGTGCCTTATAAAGCCTCAACATTACATCCTCATTTTTATATTCTAGTCCTCTTGAAATAAATGCTAACATTACATTTGCCTTGCTCATCATAGCTTTAATCTGCAAAGTAGACTTAGGGAATCCTGCACAAGGATTCCCACGTCCCTTTGCTCCTCAGACTTCTGAAATTGCTCTCCATTTAGAAGATAATCTATACATTTATTTCTTCTATCAAAGTGCATGACCATAAACTTCCTGACTTTGTATTCCATCTACCACTTATTTGCCTACTCTCCTAATCTGAATAAGTCCTTCTGCAGCCTCTGCTTTGTCAATGCTACCTGCCCTTCCACCCATCTTTGTATTGTCCACACACTTTCATATAAATTTACACCACAGAAACAGGTTATTTGGCCCCTGTGGGTATATGTTTTTACATCAGCACCATCTTTGCTTGTACTCCATTTCATCCAAACATCATAGACATCAAAAGTATGGGAAACTATACAGTACACCTGGGTGCACTTTATGGCTTGATTTATTCTGGGCCCTGATCTTTTCTCAATAATTTGTTCAACACTGATATCCTATTGAAAGAACTGTAGTTACACCCTTGAAGCTAGAGTAATACAACACAAATACAACCCCTTCAAGTCCAATCAGTCCATGTTGACCACAGTGCCCATCCAGCTAGTTCCAAGCTTCTGCATTTCACCCACATCTCCCTAAGCTCCTCCCCTCCTATCCAGGTCCTCATTAAACAGTACTATTGTATCTGCCTCAACTACTTCCACTGACAACTTGTTCCACATACTCACTACCCTCTGTGTTAAAAATTACCCCTCAAGTTGCTTTTACATGCTCCCCTCTTACCCTAAATCTATGTCACCTAGTTTTGGACTCCTCTATCCTATGAAAAAGTCTGTTACCATCTATCTTATCTATGCCCCCCATAATTTTAAACACATCTATGAGGTCACCCCTTACTCTCCTATATTCAAAGGAATGAAGCCAAACTTTCCCTATAACTCAACCTTTCTTGTCCTGGCAACATCCTTGTAAATTTTCACTGCACTCTTTCAATTTTAAAAAGTTAAAAGGTCAGCAAAATATTGTGGGCCAAAGGGCTTGTTTGGTGCTGTACTGGTTGATGGTCTGTGTTTACCACAGTTTTTCCCACTTAAGGAATGCACACATGTGCATCTTCAATAACTTACACAACTGCAACATTATGTCACAGCTCCTATACTCAATGCTTTGACTGATAAGGCTAGCATGCTAAACACTTTTAACTACTTTGTCTACATTTGATGTCATTTTCAACATATCAAGCACATGTACTCCAAAGTCCCTCTATTCCAATACACTCCCTTGTTCCTTAACACTTATAGCACAACTTCTATGCTAGATGGATTTTCCAAAATGCATTACTTTAAACAGTTCAGCATTCAACACCTTAGTTCCATCCAGAGTCAGTAAGAAGCTCAGAGACCTTGGCCTTGACCCTGCCTTGTGCAGCTGGATCCTGGAATTCTTGTCAGATGGCCAACAGGTGGTATGAGTGGGCTCCCTCACCTCCACCCCTCTGACTCTCAATACAGGAGCCCCTCAGAGCTGTGTACCAAGTGCCCTGCTTTACTCCGTGTAGACCATGATTGCGTCACCACCCACTGGTCTAATCTGCTAATTAAATTTGCCGACAACACAACAATAACGAGGTGGCCTACAGGGAAGAAGTCATTTCTGACACAGTGGTGTCAAGAAAACAACCTCTCCTTCAATGTCGCAAAAAAAAAGGAACTGGTTGTGCATTACAGGAGGAATGGAAATTGACATCAATGGATCTGGGGTTGAGAGGGTAAACAGCTTAAGTTCCTCAGTATCCACACCACCTAGGTCCTCACATGGTCTGTACACACCAGTTGTGTGGTGAAAAAGGCACAACAGCGCCTCTTTCACCTCAGACAGTTGAGGAAATTTGGTATGGGCTCCCAAACCCTAAGAACTTTCTTTTCTACAGGGGCAGAATTGAGAGCATCCAGACTGGCTGCATCACTGCCTGGTATGGGAACTGTACCTCCCTTAATCGCAGGACTCTGCAGAGACTGGTGCAGACAGCCCAGTGCATCTGTTGTTGTGAACTTCCCATGATTCAGGACTTTTACAAAGACAGGTGTGTAAAAAGGGCCTGTAGGAACATTGGGGACCTGAGTCACCCCAACCACAATCTATTCCAGCTGCTACCATCCAGGAAATAGTGTCACAGCATAAAAGCCAGGACAACAGGCTCTGGGACAGCTTCTTCCACCAGGCCATCAGACTGATTAACTCATGCTGATTTGAGTGTATTCTGTGCCACACTGACTGTTCTATCTACTATAAATTACTATGATTGCACATTGCACATTTAGACAGAGACATAACATAAAGATTTTTACTCATGTATGTGAAGGATGCAAGAAATAAAGTCAATTCAATTCAATCTGCATTGAAATCCATTTGCCATTCCTGGCACACTTTCTTAATTAAAGAAGATGCTCACATAACCTCTTCATTGTCAATACCACCTCCTGATTTTATGTTCTCCAAAAACTTACCAATCAAGCCTTGAGTATTTGCATCCAAAGGGTCTGAACACCAACTGTTGTGGCACACCGTGCATCACCTGCCTCCATCCCAAGAAAGCAACCACTCTCTGCTTCTCACCTCCAAGGCAATTTTGAATCCACCTAACTCATTCTACCCCCACCCTATATTCCTTTCTCACCTTTTATACAACAGTGCCACATTTGCAACTTTCCAGTTCTCTAGCATTAATGTTTTAACCACACATTTTAAAAATGTGTATCAGACTGCACGATTTTCTTCCTTTCCTTTTTAAAGTCAGAGCTCAGTAACTAACTTAGAAATTGTTATGGCGAGCCAAAACAGCCAATGCCTATTGGTCAGCTGACAACCAATCCCAGGCTGACTTGCACCAATTGGTCATTGTTCCTAGCAATTTATTAATTCATTAATGGAGAATGTGTGGAGCAGGTTAAGACCTACAAGTATCTGGGAGTACAGTTAGACGAGAAGCTAGACTGGACTGCCAACACAGATGCCTTGTGCAGGAAGGCACAGAGTCGACTGTACTTCCTTAGAAGGTTGGCGTCATTCAATGTCTGTAGTGAGATGCTGAAGATGTTCTATAGGTCAGTTGTGGAGAGCGCCCTCTTCTTTGTGGTGGCGTGTTGGGGAGGAAGCATTAAGAAGAGGGACGCCTCACGTCTTAATAAGCTGGTAAGGAAGGCGGGCTCTGTCGTGGGCAAAGTACTGGAGAGCTTAACATCGGTAGCTGAGCGAAGGGCGCTGAGTAGGCTACGGTCAATTATGGATAACTCTGAACATCCTCTACATAGCACCATCCAGAGACAGAGAAGCAGTTTCAGCGACAGGTTACTGTCGATGCAATGCTCCTCCGACAGGATGAAGAGGTCAATACTCCCCAATGCCATTAGGCTTTACAATTCTACCGCCAGGACTTAAGAACTTTTTAAAAGCTATTATTAATGCTTTTTGAGATAATGATTTAGATGCATATCATATTTTTTACTGAGTTAAGTATTGTATGTAATTAGTTTTGCTACAACAAGTGTATGGGACATTGGAAAAAAGTTGAATTTCCCCATGGGGATGAATAAAGTATCTATCTATCTATCTATTCATAGGTAAACCATCTAAATAGTCATGCTTTGGGATGTACTGTTGAGTTTTGAGATTTTTGTAGTTGCATGGTTTTACTGAATAAGGGGGTTACTCTGGTTCCCACTTTGTTCTTTCTCCTGACTTCAGGTCTCATCAGTAAATATAGCAAGCAAACACAACAGAGGTACCAACAATATGGCCTCACACTGCACAGACCCAAGGTCAAACAGTACCATGTAAGTTAGGAAAGTTGAATAGTATTAACAGTTTGGAATCTTGAAACTTGTCATTAGTAATGATAATCACAAAGTCACTGGTAAAATCTTACTTGGTTCAGAGGAAGAGGGCTGCCATCCTTAACTGGGCTGGTCTAGGTGTGATGTCAAACTCACTAATGTAGTTCATTTCAAGCAAACCATTCAATTCAAAAGGAAATACGGATTACTGGTTGGATTATAGTTCCCCTTCATTCAGGATTAAACAGCAAATGCAAGGTTATCAGTAATACGCAGATCCTGAAAGTGAATAACTAAATTAAAAATAAAATGAATCCATCCCAAAATATGTTTTTGGTCTTATTTTTTAAACATGCACTTTAACATCTCAATTAGCACTAATTCCACCTTTTTTTTGCCTGTTCTTTTATTTCAGACTGGTTCAGATCTTTCCCAGTATTGGATCTCCTTGTATTCTGGAAACACTGGAGACTGCAGATGCTAGAATCCGGACCAAAAAAAAACTACTGGAGGAACTCAGTGGATCAGGTAAAATCGCTGGAAGGAAATGGATAGGTTAACCATTTGGGTTGAGACTTTTTATCTTGACTGTAAGACAGGGGAGATGGTATAAAGAGGTTGGGGAATGGGTACAGCAGGAGCTAACAATAACAGGTGGTTTGACATGGTGGGATGATATGTTGATGGACGAAGAGTAGCAACAGCAGCAGAGACTGAGAGGTGAGAAGGTGATAGGTAGGTAACAAAGGGCCGCAGATAATGGAATCAACATTAAAATGCTAAAAGGAACAAATTTCAATTTTTTTAAACATGTAGTTTTTGTTAAGCATTGTGGGATCATTTTGTTGTCTAGCATTTTTATTAACCCCAAGAAGTTTTTCTATTTACAATCAAGATAAATGAAAGAACCAGCAAGTTCAAATGCAAGTTGTAAACCTAAACCACCACTGTTATAGTGAAGAGTTAGATCATTAAATTATCTTATTTATCTGATTGATGTTTGAAATTACTGTATTCAAACTGAAGAGTGGAAGGTGATGAGCATCTGGAGATATGTCTTCAAATGAAACTATGAGCCACTTAAAAGATTATTTAATCAGTTTCCAAAGCAAATCTCTTAAATGTGTCTCCTAACTGTGCTGTGGAAAACATGCCTTATGATACATCTCTACTTATAACGTGAGATTCAATGAGGAAACAGGGTTTTATGTTGTTGAAAATTGTGATAGACGCTATTCTAGGAATGCAACCTTTAAAAAGAAAAGCATTACTTGTATACCACTTTTGAATAAATTCCCCAAAAATACTGATTGATAGTAGTAGGAACTTACAGTTACCTAAATTAGTTATTATATATTTGAAGCACAATATTGAAGATTCCAAATTAAGAGCAAAACAACCTTTTGCAATGGAGTCTAATTGACTACTATCTACATTAAACTCCTGCCAATTTCAAATGGCTTTTAAACATTATATGCACCTAAAATTAAAAATACCAATACAAACAGTACGTAGGCTGTGCTTACAGGTTTATTATTTTCTGGCTAATTCAGGATGTTTTGTGTCCATAATTTAAGGTTTATTCTTATTTTCCAACACAGGAACAATTACATAGTTACTTTATTCCAGGCCAGAACACAACTTCTATTTCAACATACTAAATCAAAATCTACTTCAGATTGTTTGAAAATAAAAGTGCACAATGTACAAATAATACAAGATGGAGGTATAATACATTTTAAATTATATTTCAAAAGCAATTGCACATTTTAAACATGTCTGTTCAAAATTTAACATGGAACTCACTCCATAATTAAACTGAATTTCAAACTTTAACAACTTTATCAATGAAAAATCAGTTTCAAAAACAATAAGTCTTGTTCCACATTCCAGTCTTGGTGACGGATCATTTGCTTTCATTAACTTGTAATGGCTGTTTAAACTTAGATTTTCAATTCATCGTCTGCCCGATTAAGTCTATTTGAATTTGTGCTATTTTTCAAAGACATTTTCTATAAATTCTTGTCATAATATTTGACACATTCCTTCATTTTTATCTGAAATCTCAGCTCAGATTAATTCTGATGATGATTCAATGTGGCACACATCCGTGAAAAATTGTTTGGTGGAAAACAGTCTTGACAATGCTTTCACGAGGAAATCTGCTTTGTTGGGAGAAGTCATCTTTACTAAGTTATGCTTATATCTAAGAAAATGAAAAACATGCATTAATAGCCCACACACAATTTTGTATATTATATGTTCAATTACCAGAATGTACGAGTTTAAGAAGAAAAACATTTAATGAAGGTGAATATGAATCAAAATATTTCCACTTCAAATGTTAGCACCTATCATTTTAGTTCAACTATAGCACTAGTTGTATTAGTTATCTATTTAATTAAATTAAAATACTACTGGAATGTTAAAGAACTGATTAAAACAGAACAATTTAGCTCAGTACAGGCCCTTCAGCCCTTGGTGTGCCAACCTATATAAATCTTCATGATCAATCTAACGCTTTTCTCCTACCCATCCCACAAAGCTCCATTTTTCTTATATTGATGTGCTTATCTAAGATTATTGGTGGAATGAGTCAGATACTGTACTGCTGCTGCAAAATAATATATTTCATAACATAATTGATAAAAAACCTGATTCTGATACTCTTCCTACATTTCCTCATACTATCTATGTCTGTCTTTCAAGATCGCTTTTCCAAATCCTTTCTTGTACAAATCTCTCGCACATCCCCACAGCATGTTAATATTTTGAAGATTATCCTAAGGCCCACAAATCAAAGAAAAGTTACGTATCCAAGTGACTGGAAATAGATCCCAAGTCATTGGTGACTAGATTCAGGTGGAAAAGTACTAGGTTTCAATTTTGGATGGGGCTTCAGAAGAACTGGTGGAGCTGACACTGGAAATAAAACAACATAAAAAACAAAGTGCTATTTTGTAATTTTTAACCATCCTCTCCACCCCACACTGAATAAGAACCAAAATGTTCCTAATTTCATACAGAAATGAGTTTCAGTGCATCTGTAGCAGGAAGCCAATAACACAACCTGGAATAATACCCCAGTTTGAATCAGTAGCCCAATAATTATTAAAATCAAAGCTAATATTCCAACTTGAAATACTAGAAGCGTGATCAAGTAGAAATGATTATGACAATATCCAAGTTAAATTTTATTTTACCTGAAAGATAAAGCCCATGCTTCTTACATTTTAAAATGCTAATTAGTTGGAAACTTTTCCTCACATCAAGTCAAGTCACTTTTATTGCTGGTACATTACATAGTAAAAATAAGAAGTTTATAACCCTATAGTAAACTCTGTCATGTACGGCCCCAAGTCTGACTGTGAAAGCAGGAGGATTGGACATGGGGCTGGCAACTCCATCCTCTAAAAGCCCAATGCTACAGAAACACCAACAACTTACCCTTGACATCTCCTCTGTACCTACTCCCAGCAGCTTAAAACTGTGCCCTCTCGTGTTAGCCATTTCAACCATGGGAAAAAGCCTCTGACTATCCACACAATCAATGTCTCTAATCATCCTAAACAACTCTATCAAGTCACCTCTCATCCTCTGTCACTCAACCAATTCTCATAAGGCATGCCACCCCACAATCCAGGCAATATACTTGTAAATCTCCACTGCACCCTTTCTATAGTTTCCATATCCTTCCTCTAGTGAGGTGACCAGAACTGAGCGCAGTACTCCAAGTGGGGTCTGACCAAGGTCCTACATAGCTGTAACATTACCTCTCAGCTCTTGAATTCAATCCCACAGTTGATGAAGGCCAATACACTGTATGCCTTCTTAACCACAAGTCAATCTGCACAGTAGTGCCCTGCAGGAGTGTCCTTTGGACTCAGATCCCAAGATCCCTCTGATCCACCACTGCCAAGAGTCTCACAATTAATACTATACTCTGCCATCATATTTGACCTACCAAAATGAACCACTTCACACTTATCTGGGTTGAACTCAATCTGCCACTTCTCAGCTCAGTTTTGCATCCTATCAATGTCCTGCTGTAACCTCTAACAGCCCTCCACACTATCCACAACACCCCCAACCTTCATGTCATCAGCAAATTTACTGACCCAATCCTCCACTTCCTCATCCAGATCATTTATAAAAATCACAAAGGGATCCCAGAACAGATCCTTGAGGCACACCACTGGTCACCGATCTCCATGCAGAATATGACCAATCTACAACCACTCTTTGCCTTCTGTGAGCAAGCCAATTCTGGATCCTCAAAGCAAGGTCCTCTTGTATCCTGTGCCTCCTTACTTTCTCAAAAAGCCTTGCATGGGGCACCTTATCAAATGCCTTGCTGAAATCCATATACACTACATCTACTGCTCTATCTTCAATGTGTTCAGTCACATCCTCAAAAAATTCAATCAGACATTTTGTGTGTATTGCTTGGATTTCCAGCATCTGCAGAATTTCTCATGTTTGTGCTACAACTGAAAACAAGCTGGCTTTTCCAACTAATTATTTTAGACAAACGCTGACACACCAAGTAATCCTGATGAAGGGTCTCGGCCCGAAACGTTGGCTACTCTTTTCTCACAGATGCTGCCTGACATGCTGAGTTCTTCCAGCGTCGTGTACGTATTCTAAGTAATTTAATTTCATTTGAGCAAGGTGCACAATGCAGATTGCTGTTGGGTAATTCAGAATAAAACAATTCCTTTTGCCATGTATGCATGTATGGCATCCATTAGTCTCGCAAGACCATGGATCTGCGCCTGGTAAGTCTTCTCCAGGGTGCAGGCCTGGGCAAGGTTGTATGGAAGACCAGCTGTTGCCCATGCAGCAAATCTCCCCTCTCTACACCACCGATGTTGTCCAAGGGAAGGGCAAGGACCGAAACAGCTTGGCACCAGTGTCTTTCCACCCTCCTCCCACCTTCTTTATAGGGCCCCTGCCCCCTCCTTCTTTAGTCCTGACAAAGAGTCTCGACCCGAAACGTTGACTGCTTTTTTCAACGGATGCTGCCCGACCTGCTAAGTTCATCCAGCTTTTTTGTACATCACAGGACTTGCCAGAACGAGGTTGAAGACAACGTCGGATTGCCTTAGGGACTCAAGCTCCGGATTTGTCCTCAGGGTTTACTCCCGAAGCCTTTCCTATGAGTGGGTATGGCCGCAAGGCAGTGGAGGTTTGAAATCAGTTTCTCTCTCTTAGATGGACTGCCTTCCCTGGCTGACAAGCTCCATCTACCCAATATTCAGTGCCATAGTCCACTGAATATAATAAAATTACTGCACACTGTAAGGATTTTGAAACAGAATTAAAATAAAAGACAATCATTGCACTAGATTGAATACAAAGAAATAATCATCCTTAATTTAGTTTTATGAACCATAATTAGTGACTAGTTTACTTTCTACCATAGCATTAAACAATTTGATATCAAGGCACAAGGAGGTCTGGCAGAGATGCATGTCCAGCTTCTCGTAACAGTAAGTAGTGGGGAGGGAGGTGAAACAATCATAAATGGCTGTCAGCAAAGTATAAATCTTCACAAGATTGAAGCTACTATCAATTATATGTCAAGGTAATTGAACTATTATTGCCTACATACCTTTTGTTTATTGCATATAGAAATCTTAATTTGAAAGCTTCACCCCCCCCCCCCCCACAGACAACACAACTCCTCTGCTGTTGATGCAATGATACAATGGGTAATGGTGAAACCAATGAGCTGAAGGAAAATAAATTCTGCCATGTTTAAAATACTCTCAAATACAAAATTCCCATAATGTGACATTTAGTATTTTACACTTCTTGATTATGACTCCTCTTGTCAACTATTCCAAAGAAATGGCACAACAGTCAGCATTTCAAGCTGAGACTCTTCTTCAGGACTGAGGAGGAAGGGGGAAGATGCCAGAATAAAAAGGTTGGGGGAGGGGAAGGAGGGCTAGCTAGAGGTGATAGGTGAAGCCAAGTGAGTGGAAAAGGCTGGAGAAGAAGGGATCTGATGGGAGAGGAGAGTTGACCATAGGAGAAAGAGGAGGAGGAAGAGGGAACCCAAGGGGAAGTAATAAACAGGTGAGAAGTGGTAAAAGGACAAAATAGGGAATAGAGGAATGGGGAAGGGGTGGGGGAGGAAGAATCTATTTACCAGAAGAAGAAATCGATATTCATGCCTTCAGGTTGGAGGCCATCCAATTGGAAAATAAGTTGATGGCACATCTTGACACAAGAAGAAGCCATTGACTGACATATTGGAATAGGAATCAGAATTGGAAAGTTTGGCCACCAGGAAGAACTGCTTGTGGTGGATGGAGCAGAGGTGCTTGGTGAAGCAGTTCCCCCAATTTATAGCATAAGGTGTCACCAATGTAGAGGAGACTGCATTGCACACAACAGACGACCCCAGCAGTTTGCATGTGAAGTAGAAACATAAAAAACCTACAGAACCAAGAATCATTAACTCAGTATTTCCAGTGTTTAGCATCAGAAAACAGTAAGCCTATTTCTTCTTCTTTGTCTTGTGGGGTCGGGAGTGTTAAGAATGATTCTTAAGATCTGACAATAATTCAATTTGGAAACTTTATGACTTAGTCTAAATGAAAGTCTTCTTCTGCTCTCTCAGCTGACCTAACAGAATTCACATTACTTCCCAAAAAAAAAGACCAGATATGAACTGCATATCACAACCTATGTTGAAATGAGTCACTTACTTTTCCAAAGACACTGTTCCATAAACAGCAATGTTGCAACTGTTTATAATGCACCAAGTGGCAGGTCACTGATAACTTTTAACTTAGAATCTAAAACTGTAATGCTTCTCACTTTAAAAAGCAAAACAGGGCCTCAGTTTCACACCTCATCTGACGAACGCATACCTGACAGTACAAAAAACTCCTCTGATACAATACTCAAATTCCACCTATTATTGAATCAGTTTTCTGGTGTAAGATTTGAAGAGCTCACTATCTTATCTCACTATCTACTCAGAGACTGAAACCAGAAAAATATTGACAGTAAATACCGCATCTATGTTGGGTCAAACCTTTTAAAGTTGCAAAGGCAGAAAACAATTCATTCTCCTAAATTGATAAGCACTTTGCTAAGACAGAGACTTTTACAATGGGAGTTCAAATGTATTTTAAATTCAACTGATCCCATCTAAAAATATTAGTTCAACAGTTTATTGCTTTAAAATAAACATTACTTCAAATTAAATCTAATACAGCAAACAGAAACGATAGTTATTTCTAAATATACTCTAGATGGCACTGTCTGTTAAAATTTTCAGTAAACCCACAGGAATATCAATTTTCAGCAGAAGCCATCAAATCTAACAGCAAATTAATATTTTACCCTTTGATCATATTTGAAAAAGTTTAGAATCTTGAAGGTTCTACTTCATGGAATGAGTTGCACGGATTCTGACTATCTTAATCTCACATCAAGCACCCACCTCAGCTACTTGTTGCAACTTTTCTCTTTTATGAATTTGGCTGCAACTAGCCTAGCATTCCTCTTTATTATTAGACCCTCTAGTTAGTCATCAGAAGTTAATGAAATAATAGCAAATTAGAACAGAAAATACCATCTAGCCCATCAATTCAGTATTTATTTAACTCAATCTTTTATTTTTTTTATTTCTATCTCCAGATACAGTGCAGAACAGGCCTTCCAATCCAACGACCTGGAATCCACCTATTTAACTCCAGTTTAATTGCAGAACAATTTACAATGGCTAATTAACATACTGACCAGTATGCCTTTGGGCCACGGGAGTAAACGGCAGCACCCATAAGAAACCCACATGTATGACAGAAAGGAACGTACAAACTCCTTGCAGATGCTGCTGATCCCCTTAGCTGTAATAGTAATGTGCAAGCCACAACACTACCATGGCTTGTTGAAGCAAAATATGTTGGAGAGGTCCATACTCTAACCACTGTTATGGGAAATTCTGCTCCAGAATATTAACAAATGCGATGAGCTACCTATGCTAAATAGTGAATTACAGACAAAATGTAAACTTGATTTTTGCAGCTCTCAATTAAAAGCTTGCTAAAAGGAAAAGGTATGATATAATCCAGTTACTTGGGTGTATCCGATGATGTGACGCTCACAAGACAGCCAAATAAAAATCTCAAGACCAGCAAAACTAATTTCCTGGTATTCAGAATTATGAACAACAAATAAATTAAAAAGCTCTAAAGCAAAAAAAAAGTATGGATTATTTTTCCAATTTTCCTTCTTCTGTTTCAGTTGATTCAAATGACCTTGCCTAACTACATAAAGTACAAAAAAGAAGTCACCAAAGATGACGTGAATTGTGAAAAAACTATGGAGAGAAAATGCACGATGACCCTAGATTTTGAAAACCTTATCCAAGCAACATTAGAACTAGTACTCCTATCTCCTATAGTTTTTACTTTGCTTGTCATTGTAGTTCAAAAGTTGGAATGTAAAAATTGAACTTAATTGGAAAAAGTCAACAAGTTTCATACAATTGTCTCCAGTACATAACAGGGCAAAATAATATTTAATTATCTCCTTTAGCTCTTTTACTCAATGAACTTTGTTTAACTTATGTTAGATAGCCAGGGCACACACCAGGTCATTGTCACCTGTTGGTATAAAGGGGAAATGAAATACATCTTGTTCCAAGTCAAACATTTGATGCATTTGCAAACATTGACATTTTCATATCTGATAAAATTTCATGTTTAAACTCAAAATTAAAATGTTGTCAGACTAAGCAGACAGGAAAAATCCAGTTACTGTTTAATAAAATCAATGAAGGAAAAGCAGATGCTTTGTCTCACATCCTTGCTTAAAAAAAGCAACAATTAATAAACATGTCACTGAAAAATGTAATGGCCCAAACTAAGGGTGAACTCAGTATTGATTCAAAAATTATTCCATAACTTATTATGATGAATATTACCATAAATGGCATTTGTCAAAATGCAGAGTTTTGAACTACACTTTTTTGACTAAACAGGAATCAAGTTTGACAATGTACTGTGCATGCTTGCTATATATTATAGGTACAAACTGAACTTGACAAATTAAGGATCCTGGATTAGAACAATACATAGATGGGATAATCTATGGTTTAGATATGAAATACAATTTTGGAAATACAAATTTTCAACATTCAGGAGTCATTTTTCAATCTCGATAAATATGCCAGTTGTCACTGACTTCATCAAGTCCCACGTGGATGAGTGTGTGCCTTTGTGAACATACTGGATGTACCCAAACCAAAAACTATGGATGAAACAGGAGATCTTTAGTATGCTGAGGACTAGATCTGTAGCATTCAAGATCAGTGATCCACAAGTATACATGTAGTTCAGGTACAACCTACAAAAGGCTATTTTAAGAGTGAAAAAATAATTCTGATTGAGGAGAGAGACAGAATTCAACTCTGGCAGTGTTTGCAGGCCATTACCTCCTACAAAGCAAAACATATCATGAATAGCTACGATGCTTCACTCCCAGATGAGCAAAACGCCTTTGATGCACGCTTTGATAGGGAGAATAAATCTACACCCATGCAGATCCCTGCAGCATCTGGTAACACACTCATTTCCTCTCGGAGGCCGACGTCAGAACATCTTTCAAAAGGGTGAACACTCACAAGGCATCAGAACATGATGGTGTACCTGGTAAGATTCTTAAAACCTGTGCTAACCAACTGGAGGGAATGTTCAAGAACATCTTCAATCTCTCACTGCTGCAATCCAGGTATATGGAGGAATTTAAGGTGGGGGGTTATATGGAAGGCAGGGTTTGAGGGTCGGCACAACATTGTGGGCCGAAGGGCCTGTAATGTGCTGTACTATTCTATGTTCTATGTTCTAATCCGAAGTTCCCATCTGCTTCAAAGGGGCGACAATCATATTAGTGCCCAAGAAGAGCAGGGTAAGCTGTTGCCTAGTGCCTATTGCCTATTGCCTAGTGGCACTCACATCTACTGTAATGACGTGCTTTGAGAGGTTGATCATGGCCAGAATCAACTTCTAGCTAAAGACCTGGACTCTCTGCAAGTTTCCTATCACCACAATTGGTCTACAACAGATGCAGTTGTCTCACTGGCTCTCCACTCAGCCTTGGATCATCTAATACCTATGTCAGACTACTGTTTATTGATTACAGCTTAGTGCTCTTCACAATCACACCCTCAGTTCTAATCAACAAGCTTCAAAACCTGGGCCTCTGTGCCTCCCTTTGTAGCCAGATTCTTGGCTTCCTCATTGAGAGACTAGTCTGGGTGGATCAGAAATAACATCTATTCCTTGATGACAATCAACACTGGTGCACCTCAAGGATGCATTCTTAGCCACTGCTCTACTCTCTCTACACCCCCGAGTGCGAGGCTAGGCACAGCTCCAATTTCATCTGAGGATGACAAAACTATCGTTGGCAGAATTTCAAATGGTGACAAGGTGGTGTATTGGAGCAAGACAGATCAAGTAGTTGAGTGGTATTGCAACAACAACTTTGCAGTCAATGTCAGTAAGACCCAAGAAATAGATTGTAGACTTCAGGAAGGGAAAGTCAAGGGAACACACACCAGTCCTCCTTGAGTGATTAGCAGTGGAAAGAGTGAGCAGTTTTAAGTTAAAGGGTGTCATCATCTCTGAAGATCTATCCTGGACCTAACATATTGATGTAATTATAAACAAGGCACAACAGTGGCTATATTTAATTAGGAGTTTCAGGAGATTTGGTGTGTCACCCAAGTCACTCACGTATTTCTACATTTGTACCATGGAGAGCATTCTAACTGGTTGCATCACTCTCTGAAATTTAGGGGCCATTGTACAAGTTCAGAAAAAGTTGCAAACTCAACCAGCTCCATCACTGGCCCAGTCTCCAACATTGAGGACACTCTCAAAACACAATTCTTCAAAAAGGCAGTATCCATCATTAAGGACCCCATCACCCAGGGCATCATCTCTTCTCATATATATATAAATATATATATATATATATATAAGCACATGTGTTTGCCTGCATATATATTGCAATGATTAATGTTTTAGGCAATTTTTATTTAATCAAAGAATAACAAATTTGTGAAAATATTTTCATACACAGAAACATATTGATAGTAGAAATCAGTGTGGCCTTTGTTTATTAGACCATAAGGCATAAAAAGAGAAAAAAGGCCATTTGGCCCATTGAGTTCACTCCGCCATTTAATTTTAGCTTATCCATTTTTCCTCTTAACCTCATTCTTCTGCCTTCGCCCCATAACCTTTCATGCCGTGACTTACCAAGAATCTATCAACTTCCGCCTTAAATATACCCAATGACCTGGCCTCCACAGGTGCCTGTGACAACAAATGCCACAGACGCACCAGACTCTAGCTAAAGAAATCCCTCCTAGTCTGTTCTAAATGTAACTCACTAAATAGTGCTCTCCGGTCCTAGATTTCCTACTATATGAAACATCCTTTCCTCATCCACTCTATCAGGCCTTACAACATTTGATAGGTTTCAATGAGATCCCCCCTCATTCTTCTAAATTTCAGTGAATATAGGTCTAGAGCCATCAAAACTCTTCATATGATAAGCCGGTTGTTCCAGGAATCATTTTTGTGAACCTCCTTTGAACCCTCTCCAATGCCAGTAGATATTTTCTTGGTAAGGGGCCCAAAAATACTCGCAATACTCTAGGGTGAGGCCTCACAAGTGCCTTATACAGCCTCAGCATCACATCCTTTTTATATTCTAGTCTTTTTGAAATGTATGCTAACATTGCATTTGCCTTACTCACCACTGACTCAACGTGTAAATTAACCTTCAGCGCATCCAGCATGAGGACTCCCAAATCCCTTTGTACCTCAGATTTTAAAATTTTCTCAGATTTTTAAAATTTTTCTAGAAAATAGTCTACGCTTTTATTCCTTCTACCAAGGTGCATGACCATACACTTCCCAAAACATTATCCCATCTGCCACTTCTTTACCAATTCTCCTAATCTATCCAAGTCCCTCTGCAGCCTCCCTGCTTCCTCAACACCAACTGCCTCTCCACCTAATTTTATATCATCCACATACATGGCCACAAAGCTATCAATTCAATAACCCAAATCATTGACATAACAATGTAAAAAGCTGCCCAAACACCGACTCTTGCAGAACATTACTTGTCACCAACAGCCAATCAGAAAAGGCTCCCTTTATTCCCAATCTTTGCCTCCTACCAATCAGCCAATATTCCATCCAAGCTAGTATCTTTCCTGCAATAACATGGACTCTTATTTTGCTAAACATCCAATTTTCATTTGTCTACCCTAATTTGTGTTTCCTGAAAGACATTAACCTGTTTGCTTTACCTTTAACTCATATAATTGCTATTGTTGTTACTGTTGCTACATTTTCATCAAAATATTCAACCCTAAAAGGAAAGAGAGGAAGTCAAGTTATGCTCACTTATACTTCCATGATGCCCTTGTAGGCACCAGCAAGTATGTGAAATAACGAAGCAACAATAAAATATTAGGAGGTAAAGAAAGAGGAAAGAGTGCAGAAGAGAAAGAGAAACTCCCTAAAAAGTTGGGAATTGATATACAATAGCAGTTTTGATGAAATTATATGGCAAGTAAAGCCAAAAGATTGTTCAAATGATAAGTACTATCAAATTGAAGTGATTGCATACCAGTTTCTTTTTTAATTATTCAACTCAGTGTTTACCGCATTTCTAGTGTAGTTGCAAAAATCATGAGGAAATGCCATTCAATGCAAAACAATTATGTTGGAAAATGAAAACTCACATTTTGTTAAGTAACTGGCTTCAAATTGCTCATCGATGGGTTTTCTCCTTGATAGACTGCAGCTCACCATATTTATTAAATGTCGGTTTGAGATGGGTCCTGCCAGAATCCGAAAGACTTCTGAAGAACTGAGTGCGTCTTCAGTGGAGGAGTTAACAATTTTTTTCAGAAATGCAGCATGTCCAGCAGCAACTAAATCTTCTGCCACACTCTTGTTATTTATGACAACATCCACTTCCCACACCAATTGAGCAAAATATTGTCTGAAAATGACAGTCAAATTCTGCTTATTCAAAGACTTTTGAAAAAAAACAACAGCTTCATCTGTCCAAAAATCTCCTTTTGCAGGCACAACTCCATTTAAAATGCAGCGATTAGTTAAACGTGGCAAGTCAACAAGCTCTTGAGGAAGTGCGCATATTCTGCTAAAATCTGAAGGCTGAATGAAGATATAATGCCCATAATCAACAGCTCTAGCAAGAACTAACTGTTGTGACACTGCACAAATTTCAATCCTGCACCAATGATTACTGCTGGCACATTTGATTAGACAAGCTACCCCAACTTTCAATGAATCGAGAGATAATGTTTGCAGATTCTCTGGTAGCTCAGCCAGGAATGAACTAAGAGTTATCATTGTTTCAAATGTATCATCTAGCTGAATGTAGAATTCTGATGGGTCAATCACAGAACTAGCAAAGCCACTGTATTCTTTAGCTGGCTGGATAGGGCCACATGCAATTAAATTCAATGCTGACAAGCATTGCCTGGCACTCTCACCAGGAAGCAAAGATTTTAATGATACATGTTTAGCTGAAGCAGTTATCACATCTGCACAAGCCACTCTATTCATCCATCCATCCAAATCAAACAAAAAATCTTTCAATATAGTAACAGCATCACTTGCGTGGAAAACTTTGTGTTTTTCAGAAAGAGAAGCAGCATTAATCTTCCAAATGCCAGAATCGAACATGCCAAACAATTTGGTGAAATCCTGTTCAAATAGAATTATAAGATGTTAGATATCCTTCCAATAGTTGTCTTTCTTTTCCAATATATTCCAGAACATGTCTAAAATATTTAATCTCAGCATTTTATGACTAAAAAATAGTATCACTATTACAAGCCTATCAATACATAATATCTTCTCAATAGTTTCTCAATTAACAGCTTAATACATAGACTGAACTTTACCAAAAATACTCACTTTAACTTTTTTCAGTTAAAATTCTTCTCTGAACAGCTAAAGGACAGTACCTCACATTTAAAACATTTATAAAAAAGATAACCTTAACAATACAGCAATTATCTTCAAACACTGAAGTAAGTAGTTGGGAGGTGTTAGATAGAAAAGGTAATGCTAACTTCCATTAATGACCCTCCTCCCCTTCTTACCCCATCCCTGATATATTTAGTTTTTTCCCCCCTCCTCTTTTTTTCTCTCTCTCTGCCCATCACTCTGCCTGTTTTCCATCTCCCTCTGGTGCTCCCCTCCCCCTTTCTTTCTCCCTAGGCCTCCCACCCCATGATCCTTTCCCTTCTCCAGCACTGTATCCCTTTTGCCAATCACCTTTCCAGCTCTTAGCTTCACCCCACCCCCTCCAGTCTTCTCCTATCATTTCACATTTCCCCCTCCCCCCACTACTTTCAAATCTCTTACTATCTTTCCTTTCAGTTAGTCCTGACGAAAGGTCTCGGTCCGAAACGTCAACAGTGCTTCTTCCTATAGATGCTACCTGGCCTGCTGTGTTCCAGCAGCATTTTGTGTGTGTTGCTTGAATTTCCAGCATCTGCAGATTTCCTTGTGTTTGCTAAATAAATTTTCATTTTAGTTCTTGAGAATGAAGATTACTGACTGGAAGACAATGATTGCCAAGCCACTTCAGATACTGTTGAAGGGGCTGTGACAAGGCCTCTGGCACCGAGTTGGGTGCTGCGGCTCAGAAGAGAAGAGAGGTGAAGAGGAATGCAGTGGTGATAGGAGATTCCATAGTCAGAGGAACATAGATGAGATTCTGTGAGCACAAGAGTCACCCGAATGATATGTTGCCTTCTAGCTTCCAGGGTCAGGGGTGTCTTGGATCATGTCCATGGCATTCTAAAGGGGTAGGGTAAGCAGCCATAAGTCTTGGTACATATTGGCACCAATTGCATAGGTAAGAAAGATGAGAAGGTCCTGAAGAGATTTTAGGGAGCTAGGCAGAAAGAGGGTCAGAATGGGATGATTTAGCAGATAAAAGCATCTTCAAGGAGCAGTGCCTCAGAAAGGTGGTGTCCATCATTAAATACCTCCACCACTTGGGACAAGCCCTCTTCTCATTGTTACCATCAGGAAGGAGGAAAAAAAGCCTGAAGGTACACACAGCTATTCAGGAGCAGTTTCTTCCGCTCTGCCATCAGATTCCTAATTGGACTGAGCCCTACTGCACTATTTTTAATTAACTAATATATATTTACTGTAATTGGTTTACTTTTTTTCCCCTATGTTATCATGTATTGTATTGTATTGCACTGCTACCACGAAGTTAACAAATTTCATGATATATACCGCTGATATTGAACCTGATTCTGAATGAATTGCTGAGGAACTGGTGCAGGCTGCAAGGTTTCAGATTTTGGGATAATTGGGATCTCTTCTGGGGGAGGTACAACATGTACAACACTAGAACCCAAGGAGGAATAGGAATGGCTGGAGATTCTAAGAATATTCTAAGAATAATTAAGGTGCAGGATAGATACATCCCAAAAAAGTATTCAACAGGCAGGATGTTGCAATCTTGGCTAATGAGATAAGTCAAAGCCAACAGGAAAGCCAAAAACAGGACATAAAATAAAACAAAAATTAGTGGAATGTTAGAGGATTGGGAAGCTTTTAAAAACAAACAGAAGGCAAATAAAAAAAGTCATAAATGTGAAAGAGATGGAATTTAAAGGTAAGCTAGCCAATAATAAAGAGGATACCAAAAGTTTCTTCAGATATCCAAAGAGTAAGGTGAGATGAGAGAAGATATCAGACCTCTGGAAAATGATTCTGGAGAGATAGAAATGGTGGACAAACTAAATATGTACTTTACATAAGTCCTTATTGTGGAAAACACTAGCAGTATGCCGGTGGTTCAAGAGTGTCAGAGGGCAGAACTGGGTGAAATTGCCTTTACTAGGGAGAAGGTGCATGAGAAACTAAAAGGTCTGAAGGTAGATAAGTCACCTGGACAAGATAGTTTACACCCCAGTTTTCTGAAGGAGATAGTTGAAGAGATTGAGGAGTCACAGATAATGATCTTATAAGAATTAATGGATTCTTGTATGGTTTCAGAGGACTGGGAAATTGCAAATGTTACTCCACTCTTCAAGAAGAAAGAGGCAGAAAAAAGGAAATTACAGGCCAGCGAGTTGCAACTCAGGAGCTGTAAAGGAGTTGGGAGTCTATGTGGTTTTGGTGTACTTGGAGGCACATGATAAAATAGGCCAAAGTCAGCATGGTTCCCTTAAGGGAAAATCAAAAATTTTGAAGAAAGAACAAGAAGAATAGGTGGATGTTGTGTACTTGGACTTTTAAAAGGCCTTTGATAAGGTGCCACACATGATGCTGCCTCACAAGAGTCCATGATATTACAGGAAAGATACTAGCATGAATACAAAATTGGCTGGAGGAATAAAGGGAGCCTTTGCTGGTTGGCTATCAGTGACTAGTGGAGTTCTACAGGGGTCTGTGTTAGAACCGCTTCTTTTTACATTATAAGTAAATGATTTGGATGATGGAATTGATAGCTTAATGCTAAGAAGCAGACAATATGAAGATAGATGGAGGGACAGGTAGTATTCAGGAAGCACAATGCAACAGAAGGACTTAGATCAGGAGAATGGGCAAAGTGACTCTTAAAAGACTCTATCGTATCCGCTTCCACCGGCAGTGCGTTCCACACACCCACCATACACTGTGTGAAAAACCTACCCATGACATCCCCTTGGTACCAATTTCCAAGCACCTTAAAACTATGGCCCCTCGTATTAACAATTTCAGCCCTGGGAAAAAGCCTCTGGTTAACCACACTATCAATGCCCCTCATCATCTTACACACCTCTATCAGGTTACCTTTTATCCTCCGTTGCTCCCAGAAGAAAAGGCCAAGTTCACTCAACCTACTCTCATAAAGTATGCCCGCCAATGCAGGTAACATCCTTGTGAATCTCCATTGCACTCTTTCTGCATTGTTAGCATTAATTTTGCAAGGATTAGAATATAAAAGGATGTAATATTCAGGCCTTATTAAAGGCACTATTGAGGCCTCATTTGGAGTACTCTGAGGTAGTTTAGGCCTCTCATCTAAGGAAGGATATACTTACATTAGTGGGTTCAAATTAGGTAAACGATAATGATTCTGGGATTGAAAGGCTTATCACATTAAGAGATTTTCATTGCTTTGGGCTGTACTCACTGGAATTCAGAAGAATGAGAGGGGTTTTGTCATTGAAAACAGTTGTATGTTGAAAGGCCTCAACTGAGTAGATTTGGAGAAGATGTTTCCTAAGATGGGGCAGTCTAAGACTAGAGAACACAGCCTCAGAACAGAGGGATGCCCTATTAGAACGGAGATAAGGAGGAATTTCTTTAGCCAGAGAGTGGTGAATCTGTGGAATTCATTCACACAGGTGGCTATGGAGGCCAAGTCATTGCATATATATAAGGAAGAGGTTGATAGAATCTTGATAAGTCAGGGCACAAAAAGACACAGGGAAAGGTGGAAGATTGGGGCTGAGAGGGAAATGGATCTGCCAGGATGAAATGGTGGAGCAGACTCAATGGGTCAAGTGGTCTAATTTCCTCTATTCTTTGGTATTATGATCTCATGATCTAGTTATGGACACTGCACAGCCTATCAGTGAAACCAGTCTCCCCTCCATGGACTATCACATTGCAGCCTTGGTAAAGCAGCTAGCATAATCAAAGATTCTATCTATCCCAGTCATTCTCCCTTCTTCCCAGTCCCATTGAACAAAAGATACTAACAACTGAAAGCACCTACCACTACGCTTAAGGACATCTTCTATTCCACTGTTAAGACTACCGAGTGCTTGACCTTCATCTACCTTATGACCCTGCATCTTATTGTCTACCTGAACTGTATTCTGTTACTGTAACACTTTATTCTGTATTCTGTCAGCTTTACCTTGTACTATATCAATAGGCTGCTGCAATGTATTTATCTGTATGAACAACAATGCAGATAAGCTTTTCACTGCATCGTGGTAAACATTACAATAAACAAACCAATTTATAAATGTCCTAATCCTTCAGCTCACTTCAATTATTGCTTAATCACTTATTTCATTTGTGGTATCAGTGGTCCCATTTTCATTATGCCATGTGTGTGAAATCTGAAAAAAATTCACACAAAATACATTTAATTAGGTGGCAAGATCAAATTGAATAAAATGGATACATACTTGAGGAAACCTAGCAGTTTTCTTCTTACTTCTACAAATAATTTCAATACTGTCTTTTGCATTTGGTACTGCCGCAATGTTCTGCACAGGAGAGCTGAGTACAGTTGGTGTTGTCATTTCTCTGGAATTAATTGTATGAGGTATCATCTTGGTCTTCCATACACAGAATCTAGTCTTATCTGGATGGACTGCTTTGCCTGTGTTCCTTGTGATGTAAACTTTCCCTAAGTTTGTTTGATGGAAATTATATCCAGGGACAAATTTCTTTAGTTGTAAGCAAGTTGTATTTTTTCCACCTCTTTTACAAGGTACTTTTATATTTTTAAAAGACCCATTCTGGTCTTTGTTTTGTCTTCCTTTATACCACAGGTCTGCTTTCAAATCAGAACTGATCGATCCTTTTGTTTCTTTTACAAGGTGCTCACTTATCTGTTTTGAAGAAGTAACTATATTTTTTGGGGAGGAAGAATTGCTACTTTGCCACTGTGTGTCGTCAAGGCATCTCACTCCACTTCCATAAAGTTGCTGTGTTATTTCATCACTAATTTTGACATTTCCATCATAAAGGTGAAGAACCAACTGGCCATCAGATTTCTTTGCTACCACAAAAGCTTTCAGTTGCTTTTCCATCACAGTTTCTTTAAACAAAGTGAAATCATCAGGTACTTTCTGAAGGGGAAGGTACAAACAACACTTTACTGCTTGCATAGGTATAGAAATCAGTTCTATTGCCTCCAAAGGAATTGGAATCACATCATTTTCATCAACTATTTCTGTGTTTCCATAGTCTACAAAAAATACTTTAAAATGTGCAGGTGATTGTGCAGAATAAGCTAGAGCACGATACCACTGACCATCTTCAAAATATTTTGCTAAGCACATACAAGTTTTGTTAAAGTTCAACTTTTGTCCTTGCACTTGTTTACTAATGCAGGCGATATCAGTCATAAGTTTATCCACAACCGAAGTATTTTTTTCAAATTGACAATAGAATTCTGACAAACCAGAAGCATGTGTTACATAGACTTTTTCTTCACTTCCGATTCTTATGTCATGATCACTATAATAAAATGTATATAACTGAACTGATGAACTAAAAGAAAATGGAGATTTAACATTCGTGGCCAATGCCATGTTCAAAAATAGCTGGCATAAATTAGTATATGGAGTGTGTAGGTCTACCACATTACACAGATCCTTTCCATCTTTCAAAGCCTTTGCGAATATTGTGCATTTAAGATTCAAATCTGATGTCAATGTTTTGTCAATGAACTGTTTAAACATGTTGCAGGAAACTTGATCCCAAACAGCAGGGTCTTGGTTCACAGATTGAATAATGCCGTTAATAGTGCAACTAAAAGCTTGCTCTTCCAGTTGAACAAATTTTGGATTAATAGCACAAAGATTCTTCAGAGTAGTTCTTTGTTGGATGCCATAATCAACAAACAATACAGTAACTTCTTTTGGAATATTTCTTTGAATAACTGTTGCTCTATACCACTGTCCATCCTTAGAGTATTTTGCAACACATCCTGTATCTTTAGGTTGAAAAGCATCCCTTGGAATACTGTAATAAAGTTGGATATCTCTCATAAGCAACTCAAGTTCATCAGATTTCCTTTGTAGTTGGCACCAAAATTCTGCTGGAGATTTTATATGAGACACTCTCACATCAAAAACAGATCCAAGCTTAAACACTTGTTGCCTGAATGGTGATACTAACAAGGACTTCTCAGTTCGTGTTGACATGGTAGGAGGTAGAGTTGGAAAGTACAGAGTAGACAGCTTATTGGGTGAATCTGGAACAATGCCTGTATTTTTCAACTTCGAATTTTTAACTATGTATGTTCTTTTGCCACTTTTTGTGAAGCTGGTTGCTTTATTTCCTGAATGCTTCAATTTACAATTTTGTTTTGGCAAATTATCATCTGTCTTTACATTCCAAAAATCAGCATACCCAGACTTAAGCATTAGTGTGCTAATAGATGGCTGTTCCATGTATTCTTTGTCACAAACATCAATGATATATCTGCTTCCTTCTTTTGAAACTACTTCAATTGTAAGTTCTTTGTTAAATACAGCTTTCTTAAAGAAGTTGGTAGCATCCTTTGTCCACACTTCTTCAATAGGAAAAATGCGAGCAATAGAACAGTTCATAGCCAAAAGTGGCAAATGAGTGTACTGGGGAAGAAGTGTTTTTACAGCAGTAATGTCTACAATTTCAGTATTCCCATAATCAACAAAGAAAACTTTTAGGTAACCATCAAATACATCGGTAATAACTGCTCTGTAGTATCGCCGGTCTCCACTATATATTGCACAACAAAACAAGCCAGGTGCTGGTTTCTGAATAAGTTCTTCGCTTACACCAATTTTGCTGTAATGATCTGAAATACTGTTCATTAGACATTCAAAATCATGACTGTATTCTGAAGTACGAATCCAAAAGTCAGATGGGTTAATAACATATTCAACAAATCCAACATAGGAAGCATTTACTTCCATTTCAGCTGATCTTAAACTATAATGCACTGAGTTACTGGCCAGTTTTCCACTTGATTTTCCAAATTGCTTGCTTATATCCTTACTTGCTTTCTCATCAGGGGCACATTTAATCTTTCGATTCACTCCTGACAATGTTTCAGGCAACTGACGGATGTTAATGTTTTGGGGATGACAGAGTGTAACATAGTACAGATGTTCTATACAGGAGTATGAATCAATGAAAATATTTAATCCTTCCTCAAACAATGATTGCTTGAAAATTTCAATTTGTAAATTTATCCAATGTTTTGTTTGCTTTGCTAAATCAGTTAGTGCACATGGAAATGACATCACAGGCATCATAAAAAAATCTGGCATCAAGTGTTTAATATGATGGGGTAATACAACTGCTATACTTCCATAATCCATAAGCCAAACTTCCACGTGCCCTGAAGTTAACAGCTGTTTTACAACTGCCCTGTACCACTTTCCATCTCTACATTTGGCAGCACAGAGTGCACCAGAATTATTAATATGTTCATCATTTAATTCTTTTTCTTTGTTTTCATAGTAATCATGCATATCTTTACTCATTGCTTCGAGCTCTGAAGTCAGCTTTTTCAGCTGGCAGTAAAAGTTATGAAGTCCTGATGCACATGTAATTCTGACTGATTCTATAACATCAGTTTGCAAATTCAGACTGAAAACATCCACAATATGCTTGAAACTAAGTGATCGTATAACAGTTTTATCCAGCATAGGTCTCCAGCATTGTTTATTCACGGATTTCATTTTAGCGTTTTCACAACCAAGGTAACTTGGCAAATCTTCAGACATTTCCAATAGGAAATGGAAAGTGCTGCCATCAAGAATTTTTACCAAGCCAAGCTCAAGAAGCTTTTGGTTAACACTGGGAACTTCTAAAACTAACTGGTTCATTAAAACATCTTCAACATAACCTTTGATTTGTGTAGATGGCAATGAGGCAAAATATTTGACAGCCATTGATGACCATTTTCTTCTTATAGGGATTATATTGGCAAATATGCCACATACTACTTTTGGGGGAAGTTGAAACAATTTTTTAGAGGCAGAAGCAACATACCCAGCATCAACCGTCAAGACCATTCCAACATCTATGAGAAATACATCATATGATTCTTCTTTTTTTCTTACAACTCTTCCTCGGTACCATTCACCACGGTAAGTGTCCTCTACAAAACACAACTCATCCACTGCAACATCTGTTTTTGTCTTTACTGCAGTCTGTATTTCCGCCTGTAGTATATGATAATCCAATTCATGTGCATTGCAGTACTGCCCCCAAAAATATACCAATATTTTCTCTGGATGACATTCCACACGGGTTAATTTCAGATCCAGGTGCACCATACAAGATGGAGTAAAATTTGACCACATAAGGCCTAAAAGCACAAGATTTAAAGAAAAATTAAAATTAAATCTTACTAAGCATAATGTAACAGCACACACTTCGTCAGGGATGTCAGCCTGTCTTACATACAAAAGGTTTACACACTTGGGGATTTGATTGCAGAATTTAACAGTTAAATGCATAGATTGAAGCCATTCAATGTCAGAGTATACAGTGGATTCCGATTAATTGAGCCATCGGTTAATGGTGACAGACACTTGTTTGGGACAATTCTTTATAAGAAACACAAATCCAGAAAATAGCTGGGATGCCTTTGTTTATTTGGGACACTGTTCCGCTTAATTGGCACAGGAGACTTGTGCCAAACGTCAGTTGCATGCACATCATATAGCTGTTAGAGATTACAATGTGCTAGAACAAATCATTTTTAAATAGTGCAACTTGCATGTTTGAATTCAAAAAGCAGTGATTTTTGTCACTGATGGTTGAGAAGTGATAAACAGTTAGAACTGTTTTGTGCACTGTAGTTTCAAGCATTCAGGTTTGGACATGCCAGAAATGTCTGGGAGTGAAAATTAAACAATTTCAATATTCCAACAAGCTTGAAAGTACAAAAAATTTGAAGCTATCGAAAATCATTTGAAATATTACGATGAAAATGAAGACTTGGAGAATGCAATTGTCGAAAGCATTGCTTGAAGACAGTCCACTACCTCCGCAAGGTGTATGCACTGATTTTGTTCATTTACAATCACAAGAACACATCAACATACACTGAATGAATTCCTCTGATAACTATAAGAACTAATACAGTTTGATTGTGCTGCAGTAGTTTTGGTAGTATTCTAATTGATTTTGTATTTCATTTAAATACATAATTTGTTATCCAGTTAAATAGTAGTTTGCATTTCTTGTATCTTTTTAAACTATTTTCATGAAACTTCAACCAATTGGGCCAGTCACTTAATTGGGCCAAAATATACTTGTCCCAATGTGCCCGAATTAATTGGAATCCACTGTGTATGATATATTATTAATTCCCTTTAGTAGTCCACCTAGTTCTCAGAAATGTTATATAATATATAGCAAACAGATTGCTGCACAATGAATTAAAGAACTTGAATTAATGTTTTTGATATTACAACTTGCAATTTCTAGGGCATCCTGCATCCTGCCCTACTAATTGGATTTATGTTACACTGGAAAGTATTGCTTTACATTTACACTTACTTTCTAATTTGGAGATAAAAATTCTTGATGGATTGGGAAAAAAGAACTCCTGGTCTTCTGAACACAGAATATAGCCAGCATTTGGTTTAACATGTTATCCTGAAACACTGTATGATACAAAAGCTGCAGTGCAGTGGACAGGAAGGCTCTACAAAGGTTAGGTAAAACTGCCCAATGCATCATCGGCACCAGTCTACCCACCTTCAAGGACATATACACGAAAGCTGCCCGAAAAATGCCAGTAACATCATGAAGGATCCCACCCATCTTACTCATGGACTAATTGTCCCACTCCCATCAGGGAGGCAGCTACGTAGCATCCAGGACCACTAGACGCAAAAACAGTTACTTTCACCAAGCACCAAAGCTGATCAACATCTCCACCCACTAACCCGCTCTTTCACACCCCTAACCACCACAACTTTACCATTTCCTGTTAGTCACCTTATATACAGGCACTCTTGAGCCTAGTGTCACTTTATATATGTGCTACCTTATGTATTTATATGTATTGATTTTTATATTATTGTGTTCTTTATCTTGGTGTTTAATTGTATCACATCGGATCTGGAGAAACAATTATTTTGTCTCCTTATACATGTGTACTGGAAATGAAATTAAACAATTTGAACTCTTGAACTTGATCTTGAACTTACATTATAATACTATGGAGTATTAACCTGAATAGTGCTCAAGTCCTGAAATTAAACCTGAAATTATCAAACTGAAAATGAACATACTGTCACACAGATGTCAGTCCAATGTTGCAACTGTACCTGCCTTGACCAAGTCCTCTACCTGCTCATTCTAGGTGCTCACTACCCTCTGTGTAAGGAAGTTACCTCTTTGGTGTCTTGTAAAACTGTCCCTTCCAGTACATGTGTTCTATAGTTTTGGACTCCCCAACTCTAGGAAAAGACCACGACCTTATCCATACCTTTCATGATTTTATAAACTTCTGAGATTTCACCTCTCATTTTCTTAGTTTAGGAAATATTCAGCAGGCTAGGCAGTATCTTTTTAAGAAGAGGAATGTACACGAAGGGGAAGGTCTTGGAGGGTTACGGGTTTGGAAAGTGGACAATTAGGACCAGCAGGGAGGATGTTGTGGTCAGTATAGATCAGTTGAGGTGAATGGCCTGTTTCAATGCTGCATTACTCTATGACTCGGAGTTTATTTATGTTTTTATTTTAGTTCAGGGAGTCCCAATCAGGGAACATGGATCCTTTGCTTAATGATATTTGTTCATGGCATAATAAAGGTTAGGATCTTTAACATTTGCAGTATTTTAGATACATACAGTAGATATCCATGAGTCTGGCAGACTCTTAGACTTTACGGATGCATTGTATAATTTCAACGTGACCCTTCTCTGAATTCTGCATTCAGAAATTAAGTAGACTTCCATACCATGGCATTCATGGAGAAATGTACTGTTCTCTTGAATTCACTTTTTAAACATTGTTTACCTGTTAAATTTCTGCACATTTCAAAAACCCCCTCAAAACCTACCTCTGATCTGGCAATCAGACAGCTCTCCCAACAACTTCTGTTCAGTTGTCCAAATTTCAATTTATATTTTTTTTCAAGTATCTTGGGATGTGTCATTCCTCGGCTTCCTCACTAAATATACTGTATTTAAGAAACAGTTAGATAGTTTTTTACATAGTAAGGGAATTAAGGGTTATGGGGAAAAGGCAGATAGATAGATCTGAGTTTACGGACAGGTCAGCCATGATCTTATTGAATGGCGGGGCGGGCTCGATGGGCCGGATGACCTACTCCTGCTCCTATTTCTTATGTTCTCTAAAGGGTCTATTGAAAAGTAATTTGTTACAACAGTTTTAATAAAATCTGAAGCAAAAATCCAAAAAGCAAGTATGATGCCATCTATGAGCATACTAAAAATTGAAGTTTGAGAATAAGGAAAATTAACTTGTAAACAGATAATTAATTTACACTGTATTGTTTATAAAACCAGAAATATGTAAATTAACTGCACATTGTTGACATATGTTTAAACATGCAGAAACATGGAGAAGTATTTCCCAAGGACCTATATGACATTTGTTAAAAATAGATACTTAATGCAATATGTAAAAAGAAAGCCTCTACAAAATAAACACTTGATCCATACTGGAAGGCCCCATTGGGCACCCACAACCCAAATTATGGCTTTTGATGTTGCTTACTGATGAGTCATAGAAAATTTACATACATCAAATAAAACATAAAACTATCATACATTGATACTGTATTATAAAATAAAATTTATTATTCACTTTGAAAAACTTGCTTAGATCAAGAAGGTAGCACAATACTTCAGACCAAAATAAAAGAGGATGATCCAGGGCTCAGAGCTGATGCATATACAAGTTCCATGTATATACAAATTAAGCAGCATGATTAAGTATCAACTCATGAATATTTCAGTAATATTTGAGCAATATTGCAAATATATTGTTTAAGCATTTATTATTTACATAATTTGTTATGGGTTATATGCAAGTAGTATGTGAATGACATATGTAATTACACACCCACTCCACATATGAGCACCTCACTATAAAAGGGAAAAATACTACGTAGACAAAGATCCTATGCTTTTCTTTTGATTTGTTTCTGGAGTTACAAAATATACAGTACTGTGCAAAAGTCTTAGGCACAATTACTGTATATAGCTAGGATGTAACACACATGAATTCTGAACTCACAACTGCTGACCAGTCATTTCTGGATTTTACTCCAAACTGTTTACGTAAATTGCTCACTAGATCTACATTATGACAGATCAGACAGAGTAACTAAAAAACGATTCATTTCAATGGACAGGCACTACTGCAAAGATGTACAAGTCATATTACTTTAGAAACACTGAAATCATTTAGTTCAAAATTGTATTAACAGAAACACAGAAAACCTACAGCACAATACAGGCCAAAGGGCCCACAAAGCTGTGCCGAACATGTCCTTACCTTAGAAATTACCTAGGGTTACCATAGACCTCTGTTTTTCTAAGCTCCATATACCTATCCAGGAGACTCTTAAAAGACCCTATTGAATCCGCTCCACCACCGTCGCCAGCAGCCCATTCCACACACTCACAAGTCTCTGCATAAAGAAACTTACCCCTGACATCTCCTCTGCACTTTCTTCTAAACACCTTAAAACTGTGCCCTCTTGTGCTAGCCATTTCAGCACTGGGAAAAAGCCTCTGACTATCCACATGATCAATGCCTCTCATCATCTTATACACCTCTATCAGGTCACCTCTCATCCTCTGTTGTTCCAAGGAAAAAAAGCCAAGTTCATTCAACCTATTCTCATAAGGCATGCACCCCAATCCAGGCAACATCCTTGTAAATATCCTCTGCACCCTTCCACATCCTTCCTATAGTGAGACGAACAGAATTGAGCACAGTACTCCAAGTGGGGTCTGACCAGGGTCCTATATAGCTGCAACATTACCTCTCAAATCCCAAACTCAACCCCACAATTGATGAAGGCCAATGCACCGTATGCTTTCTTAACCACAGAATCAACCTGTGCAGCAGCTTTGAGTGTCCTATAGACTCAGACCCCAAGATCCCACTGACCTTCCACGCTGCCAAGAGACTTACCATTAATACTATATTCTGCCATCATATTTGACGTACCAAAATGAACCAGCTCACACTTATCTGGGTTGAACTCCATCTGCCACCTCTCAGCCCATTTTTTCATCCGATCAATGTCCCACTGTAACCTCTGACAGCCCTCTATACTATCCACAACACCCCCAGCCTTTCTGTCATCAACAAATTTACTAACCCATCCCTCCACTTCCGCTTCCAGGTCATTTATAAAAATCTTGAAGAGTAGGGGTCCCAGAACAGATCCCTGAGGCACACCACTGGTCACTGACCTCCATGCAGAATATAACCTGTCTACAACCATTCTTTGCGTTCTGTGGGTAAGCCAGTTCTGGATCCACAAAGCAATGTCTCCTTGGATCCCATGCCTCCTTACTTTCTCAATGAGCCTTGCATGGGGTACCTTGTCAAATGCCTTGCTGAAATCCATATACACTACATCTACTGCTCTACCTTCATCAATCTGCTTAGTCACATCCTCAATTTAGAGTTTTTGAATTGAATTTAAATTGCTTACAAGTATTTTAACGTAACTACTTGAATAATTGCCTAATAATGTTAATTGCTTAAAATATTTATTTTAATTTTTTTTAATATTAAATTTTTAGTATCTTTGAATATTCTTCCATTTTTAAAGATATTCAAGAACATATCATTTTTTGACAACAGTTCTTTTTCCAGCTTTTTCCTGGGCACAATTTGTTCTCCCTATATCACTGCACCCCAGTAACAGCCTTCCAAAGGTCATGCCTTAATGATTAGGCCAGCTTGAAAGCACAAGGTCACAAAAGATAAAACTACAGGGCAGTTTGTGCATGACTTAAGTTACTATCAAGTGTGGGCAGCTTGCTGCTGATAGTAGTTTGATAATAGCATTAGCCTGATACACAATGCACGCTATATCAGTCTGGAAATTGTCTATGGGACTAGAGGACAAAGGTTGTAAGTTATTGGTAGGGGTTACACAAGCAAAACACCAAAGAATATGGGGGGAAAATCTCTAGTGATAACAGAGGCAATCCTAGAAATGATGGTTTGATGATCTCTACTGGGAATCCTAGTTCCAGGGAAAGTAAAATGCAACACTTTTTTTAAAAGTTGAAAGTCGAACAAAAGTACATATAATGAAAGCAATGAATTATATGGTTTCATTTCCATTAATGGATGTAATGGGATACAAAAGCCAGTGTTTTACATGCAGAAAAAAAAATTGAGAGGAAGTACGAAGACAGCAAAACTGAAAGAACATCTCATGTCCATTCATCCTGAAAATCCATCCAAAGATGCGGGGGGTTTTGTTCCAAGAAAGCTGAATTTGAAAAAATCTGGGGCACTTCCAAAACATGGATTTGCCTTTTCACAAAAACCTTTTTGAAGCATCCTATAAAGTTGCTTAGCAGATTGCCAAACAGAAGAAGCCCCAGACTATTAGAGAAACTTTAGTAAAGCCATGTACATTGGAAATGGCTGAGTTGGTTTGTGAACTGGAACAGAGGAAAAAAAAACTGGAAGTGGTAATAATAGATATTTCTTTCGAAGCTGGTCATCGAGGAGTTGGTCTCTTCACAATTCTCATTCAATATATAACTAGGTGAAACTAGACATCTCTCAATGCAGTCAGCTCTTTTTTTTTTATGTGCATGCTCACACCAAAGAAAAATTCTTATTATGTGAGTGACTTTTAGAAACTACAAGGGCTGTTGATGTTTTGCGAATAGTAAAAAGATTTTTTTTAAATCAAGCAGAACTTTGATTGGTAAAACTCTTTACACAGATGGAGCTCTTGCAATGCTTGGTAATACATCTGGTTTTACTACTTTAATAAAAAGGAAGCTCCTCGCATTGTGTTAATCATTGCTGTTTTTTTAAAGCAGACATACACTTTCAAAAAGACTCTTCGAACAACCTGAAAGAAGTTTTGTTAATAGTATAAAAGTTATCCACTTTATTAAAAGGCAGTCTCTGAAAAATTACATTTTTTAAAAACTTCTGTCAAGAAATGGATGAAGAAAATGACGTGCTTCTCAACCACACAGGTGTTCGCTGGCTTTCAGGAGGGCAAATCTTGAAACATTTGTTGAACTAAGGACAGAAGTTTCACTTTTTCTAAAGTAAAAGAAAACCCACTCCTGGAACAGTTAGGAAAGAAGGATTGTATCCATTATCTGCTTATCCAGCAGATATTTTTAACCACATGAATGAAGTTAATTCTTTAATTCAAGATCTTGAAGCCACCATTATGAATGTTACTGAAAAATTACAAGCTTCCTTGGCTTTTGCTGTTTGGAGATTGCTTGGGCACTTCAGCGCTCTGCAGTCTCCAAGAGGATTCCAGGAGGCAGAGATAGCATGAGTGAACTGCGTGGCGAGAATGCTGCAGGATGGCGCACAAGCTGATGTTTGACTCCATTTTGCCGATTATAGCTTCTATTGTGCATTGATTAACGCAGCAAGGGGGATTGAAGCATCAAAGCAAGTGCAGAGGGTAAGTACCAGCTGCTTGCCTTTTGATTGGTTGCTCTGTACCAGAGAGGGAAGAGCCTGCCTCTGTCCCCAGAGAGCACTGACCAGGTCTTTGCTGCTTTTGGATGTGGACTTGGACAATAGACTTTTTCCAGTTTTACATTCTGTGTTTTTCGCCTGATCTTCTCAATTATTTTTGTGTGGGGAGAGTGATTTGAGGTCAATGTGCCTGATCTGTTTTGCTTCGCTTTTTTTGAAGAATTTCAGAGTTGTATACTTTGATAATAAATGATCCTTTGAACCTTTAAGCTGCTGATATGGAAGAATAAAGTAGAGACTGACATTTTTGCAAACTTTTAAATGCTGGATCAAGAGTTTACCAAGATGGAACTGAGATACAAAATTCTCTGTCAATTTCTTTGAAGAGAGACATCTGTAAACACCTGGAAGCACTTAGATCTCTTTCAATTTTGTTGGCATTATAGTTGAACTCTGGATTAGCAACCCTTTTCCTTTTGATGCAAGCTCTACTGAAGATGTTGATCTAGCCAAAGATCAAAACTCTAGGGCAAAAACTCACTACAACTGGAGTTTAACACAAAAAGCAATGGAGAATTCTGGTGTTCCTTGAGAGAAACCTACCCTTGCCTTGAAAAACGAGCTATGCAAGCTTTAATTCCATTTGTAATATATCTTTATGAATCAGGATTTTCAATATGTAACCATTAAAGCAAAAAATCAATATTGATTGGATGTCCAACATGATATGCGTGTTGTTTTGTCAAAGACCACCCCACAATTTAAAGTACTTTTTCCAGTTAAGCAACAACCTTCATACAGACATCTTTAAAAATAAAATTTAATTTTAACTTGCCTATATCTTAAATGTATATTCTTGTTATTTAATGTGTTAATAAAGAAGCACATATATTACTATATCACAAATTTGCTTTAATATTTTGATAACTGAATTTCAGAATAATCGGTATCTTTTTATAATCCTATGTATTTTATGCTTAAATATATTATTCAGAGAAAGGGTCTATAGGTTTCACCAGACTGCCAAAGAGATCCATAGCCAAAAGTCTAAGAACCCCTGGCTTAGAGGGATATGGTCCAAACACAGGAAAGTGGAACTAGCTAGATAGGCAGTATGTTTGGCATGGACTCACTGGGCCAAGGGCCAGCATTGTTCTATAGCTCTATGAAAGGCAGACAACATTCCAAATGTTTGTGGTTAAATATTTTTGCTAGCTGGCTCTAGTTTTGAATTTGTGGTATTTTACAGGTAAAAATAGTTGGCATTATAAGATAGTACTTTTTTTCATCCATTCCCCCCACTCACTCTCATTCACAGCTATATGTCATGATTTCTCCCAAATTCTTTCATTACTTTGTGTTAACCTCAAGTTCCTGCACTGCAATGTTTGTCTTTTCTCTACAGAAAGCAGATCCACATGCAGTCAGGGTGAAGGTGGTTGACATATTTATCATCATTCAGGCATTGAGTACCAGAGTTGGGATATCATATTACAAAGGTACAAGACATCAATGAGATCATACTTGCAGTGTTGAGTGCAGTTCTGACCATCCAGCTATATTAAAAAAATTGCCATTAAATTGGAAAGAATACAAGAAAGACACAAAGGTTCATTTATTATCAAAGTATGTATCCGTATACAACTCAGATTCATCTTTTCCAAATAGCCATGAAACAAAGGAACATGAAAGTTGTTCAGAAACATCAAACCTACCCCCACACAATAAAGAACAGCATTCTGATCATCAACACCCAAACTGCCCTCACCACATAAAACAGAAGAACATCGACCCCCATATCCTCCTCCGCCGCACAAAAACCTTACAAATCACGAGAACATCAGCCCCCTTCCCACACACAAAATGGAAAGAAATTGGAAAAAAAAATTTAAAAACTCGTCTGAAAAGAAGCCCACAGTCCATAAACGCACAAGTCAAATCCATTACAGAGCCAAGGTAACGTCCTCCTTCATCATCTAAAGAGAGAGACCACACAAACGCAGAGGCCTACCCGCCTGCCCAGAGAGCCACACAGCAATACACCACACACAGCTTCCTTCTCTGGCAGCGATCACAAGGCAGGCAGTTGGCGCTAAACTCTCACTCACCTTCCATATTCGCTTCTCTGTCTCAATCTTTCTCGACTCTTTAATCGGTGATTAATGGACACTTTAATCGGCGAAATGGAGTCAAACATTGGCTCGCGCCATCTCGAAGTTTCTTCACCTTGAGTCTGAGTACGCGCTTGATACCTGGAACCTTCTTGAAAACAATGAAGCACTGGGTCACTCAAATGATCCCCAGACTGCAAATTGTGGGCTCCAACAATTCCAGAAATACACTTAAGATGAAAATCCAAACTAAAGATAGTAAAATAGACATTTTCATGGGCTATCTGGAAGACATTGACCAAGGAAGCATTGTACGCTGACACCATAGCTATTACCAGGGTTCACAAGGATATTATCAAGATTAAAGGGCTCGAGTTACAAGGTGAGACTGGATAGGCTGCGACATTTTTTTTCTTGAAACGTGAGAGGCTGAATAGTGACCTAACAGAGGAGTGGGGGTATAGATAATGTAAATAGTGTTAACACGAGGAAATCTGCAGATGCTGGGAATTCAAACAACACACACAAAATGCTGGTGGAACACAGCAGGCCAGGCAGCATCTATAGGGAGAAACACTGTCGACGTTTCGGGCAGAGACCCTTCGTCAGGAGTACATTTCCCCCCTCCCCCCGCTACTTTCAAATCTCTTACTACCTTTCCTTTCAGTTAGTCCTGACGAAGGGTCTCAGCCCAAAACGTCGACAGTGCTTCTCCCTATAGATGCTGCCAGGCCTGCTGTGTTCCATCAGCATTTTGTGTGTGTAAATAATGTTAATCTCTTTTCCAGGGTAGGAGAGTCTACAACTAGAGGACATAAGTTTAAGGTGAAAAAGGAAGATTTAAAAGGGACCTGAGGGGCAATGATTTTCACATGGAAGGCGGCAAAAAATATAGAACAAACCACCAAAGGAAGTAGTTACATAGATTAAAACATATTTGGATAGGTACACGAATAAAAAAGCTTGAGGGATAAGGGCCAGTTAAATTTGGCTACCTGAGATAACCAACTTGACTGGACTGAATAGTCTGTTTCTGTGCTATGTAACTATGACTGTAAATGCTGTTGAGTTATCCATCAACATCACCAAACAACATATCTGATCATTATCACAATAAATTTATAGAAACCTGTTGTGGGCAAATTGGCTCCCTTATTTCCAATAACTGTGATTAGAGTCATAGAAAAATACAGCACAGAAACAGGCCCTTCAGCCTATCTAATCCATGCCAAAACATTTAAACTGCCTACTCCCATCGACCTGCACCAGGACCATAGCCCTCCATATCCCTACCATCCACATACCTATCCAAACTTCTCTTAAACATTGAAATTGAGCTGACTTGCACCACATGCGCTGGCAGCTTGTCCCATAGTCTCACAACCCTCTGAGTGAAGAAGTTTCCCCTCATGTTCCCCTTAAACCTGGCAGCATTCACCCTTAAACCATAATTGGTTACTCTAATCGTAGCCCCACCCAACCTCAGTGGAAAAAGCCTACTTGCATTTTCTGTAACTATACCTGTCATAATTTTGAAAGATTGGAGAGGGCTTTATTGGCATTCAAGTACGTTAGGACTTCATGACAGGTAATTACATAAATATTTAAATTCAGGGCTTTGAAATGTTGTCAAGAGTATTACAAGGACAAGAGTAAATTAATATGTTGTTCTGGCTTCTCCATGTCATTTACAGCTGTCACCCAAACTGCACCTTGAAGAAAGTGCAATTTTTTGTTCACCATGATCAGCAAAGGATCCTACTCCTGAACAAAAAGTAAATGGGAACCATGTAGCAGTGGTTAGCGCAATGCTCTTACAGCTTGGGACGTCAGAATTCGGAGTTCAATTCCGATGGCATCTGCCAGGAGTTTGTTTGTCCCTCCTTGTGAACTTGTGGGATTCCTCCAGGTGCTCCGGTTTCCTCCTACATTCCAAAGAGGTACTGGTTAGAAAGTTAATTTGTAATTAGAAATTGTGCAGTGATAAGGGCTAGGGTTAAATAGGTGGGTTGCTGGGTAGTGCACGGGCCTGTTCCACACTCCATCTAAGTAAAATAAAATTACAATAAAAATAGTTAATCAGGAAAAGCAGTCACCTTTCATTTTTACCCAAGTTATTAAAATGTAATACAATGGACTCCAGTTAATCGGACAGCCACTTATATGGAACAATTTAAGAAGCATAATAACTAATTAGGATAACAGCTGAGATTCCCTTCATTCATTTGGGACACTATGCCACCTAATTGTCTTGCTAAACAATTTCTAACTAGAGTTAATCATGTGTGTTTATGTGGTTGTTGGACACTAGACCATGCTTAGAATGAACAGTTTTTAAAAATCATCAGTTTGTGTTCAAAAAGCAGTGATATTTGTCACTGATGCTGCGAGAAATAACCAGCAAGACAATCCAGAACTGTTTTGCTCATAGCGGTCTCAACCAGGGAAAACCCTGGCTGTGATGACTACTTGTACCACTGGCCCCAGACTTACAAGGCAGAAAGCAGAACTATCCAGTGCAGTGGCTCTTCCACTTTAAAAACTCTCCCACACAAGTTTTTTGTCATCGTTGAGTAAGACGGACACCTACCAGTGATTTTGGTGAGGTTCTAACTTGTTCTGTATTTCATTCAAAAACATAATTTTTTACTCAGTTAAAAGGTAGCTTCTCTTTTTTGTATCTTAACTATTTCCATGAAACCTTGGCTAATTGGAACAGCCACTTAATTGGGCCAAAATGTACTGGTCCCAATTAACCAGAATCCACTGTATATAACAAACTATAGTTGGCCCTCCTTATCTGCAGGGGATTGGTTCCGGGCCTCCCCACGGATACCAAAAAACGTGGATGCTCAATTCCTTTATTTAACCTGTCTCAGTGTGGTGGACTTTAGGAGCTGGCAGAGCTCGGGACCCGCCACCCACAGTGTTTCTGTTCCGTTGACAGAAAACGATCACGATTGAAAATAAAGCAGAAATAATAAAGCGATCAGAAAGAGGTGTAACGTCATAGGTCATTGGAAAAGCGTTAGGCTACAGTCAGTCAACAATCAGAACAATTTTAAAGGATAAAGTGAAAATAATGCAGCATGTGAAAGGCCCTGCCCCGATGAAAGCTGCAATTATTACTAAGCAACGCAGTGATTTAATTATTGAAATACATACGTTTAAGTGTTTTATATGCATAGAAAGGTAAAATATATACTATATATTAAGACAAATGTTTGACTAACTGATGCTAAATAATACCGGATGTACCTGCTCCGACTTACTTATAATACCCAATGCAAAGTAAATGCTATGTAAATAGTTGTTATACTGTATTGTTTAGGGAATAATGACAAAAAGTCTGTACAGGCTCAAACAACAAGTGCTGGAGATAGAACTTCCAGGTTTTCCCAATCCGTGATTGGTTGAATCTGCGCATGCAGAACCCACGGATAAGGGGGGCCAACTGTACACAGCCGAAAACGTAGCCTCTCACATAACCACTTTTTCTTAAAATTTGTTTTATCTTCCAGTCAGGAAACTGTTCATTGCCATTCAAAGTGATCATCACAAAGATAACTTAATCCTCACACATAAAATGCTGATGGAACGCAGCAGGCCAGGCAGCATTTATAGGAAGAAGCACTGTTGACGTTCTGGGCCGAGACCCTTCGTCAGGACTAACTGAAAGGAAAGATAGTAAGAGATTTGACAGTAAGAAGGGGAGGGGGAAATGCAAAATGATAGAAGACCGGAGGGGGTAGGGTGAAGCTAAGAGCTGGAAAGGTGATTGGCAAAAGGGATACAGAGCTGGAGAAGGGAAAAGATCATGGGACGGGAGGCCTAGGGAGAAAGAAAGGGGGAAGGGAGCACCAGAGGGAGATGGAGAGCAGGCAGAATGATGGGCAGAGAGAAAAAAAAAGTGGAGGGGGTAAAAAACTAAATATAACAGAGATGGGGTAAGAAGGCTCTTAGCTTCACCCAACCCCCTCTGGTCTTTTCCTATCATTTTGCATTTCCCCCTCCCCCTCCTTTCAAATCTCTTACTATCTTTCCTTTCAGTTAGTCCTGACGAAGGGTCTCAGCCCGAAACGTCCACAGTGCTTCTTCCTATAGATGCTGCCTAGCCTGCTGCGTTCCACCAGCATTTTGTGTGTGTTGCTTGAATTTCCAGCATCTGCAGTTTTCCTTGTGATACGTAATCCTTCTGTTTTTTCTCAGCCCACGCAAATTTTTAACATAGCTGACTGTACCATCCAAATGCTGTGTCTTTCCATCAACCTGCTGGATCGATTATACTCACAACTAAAGTAGTGGCCATCTATAGAAATATTCAAGCCCAGTCAAACAGTCAAAGCCCTAAAATCCTGCCACATCAGTAAGAATATTAAAACAAATAACTTTAAATAACTACTATGGATTTATTGAGCATGTCCACAAGAAAATGAATTTCAGGGTTGTATATGGTGGCATATGTACTTTAACAATAAACTTACTTTAAACCTTTATAGCAGCTCAAAGAACTGTGTTTAGAAATAAAGATGACCACTCAGGTACTAAAGGATAAACATTTGCAACAATGTCTTGCCAGACATACCAAGCACATGATCTATCTCAGATTTCAAGATCCCTATCATCAGAAAGTTATTTTTCCACTCAGTTAAGGAACAACTGAGAGCAATGGGAGGGTTTTAAAAGTGAGATGCAGAGAGTGCAGCTTATTCCCGTTTAGAGAGAAAGCAAGACTTGGATGAAACAACCCCCTTTGTACAAGAAATTTAAAAGCTCACAAGACAGAGACCAGGTGGACAAGAAGACAACACAAGTTGTCTCTGGCAGATAAGTTAAAGATTCAAAGTACATTTATTATCAAAGTATGTATGCAGTATATTACTCTGAGATTCATCTGCCCACAGACTGCCACAAAATAAAAGGAGAATCCTTAAAGATTCTACCAGTATATTAAGAAGGGTAACAAGGGTGCTAAGAAGTCCTCCTTAAGGATTAATATAGTCATCCTTGCAGGAGGCCACAAGGAATGTGCAAGATATTAATATTTACCATATCTATTTACTATGGAGAAGGTTATCCAAAGGAATAAGCTTTATGATTAGTAAGGTCTCAGAAAATAACAACATTACGAAAGAGCAAGTACCAGCAATCTTACAGCATATTAAGGTAGGCAGGTCCCCAGGGCTTAACCAAATGTATCGAATGGCATTGCAGGAAGCTAAAAATGAAATTACAAGTATCTCTGCTGCCAGGGCTCTTGCATCTTTCTTAGACACAAGTGAGGTACTAGGAGATTGGATTATAGCTAACTGAATGCCTTTAGTTTAGAAAGACTGCAAAGACATCAAGGAACTAGAGGCCAGTGAGCCTAACATCTTCGGTGGGAATGTTACTATAGGGGATTCTGCAGGACTAGCTTGACCAGTATTTGGAAAGGCAAGGACTAATCAGGGATGTTCAGCAGAGATTTGTGTTTGAGAAATCATGCTTCACAGGTTTGACTGAGTTTTGTTTTTAAGAGATAACCAAGAGAATTAAAGAGGGGAGGACAATGCACATGGTCTAAATGTAGTTTAGCAAGACTTTTCAACAAGGTCCCTGCGGTCCTTGCTATGGTAGGCTAGTCTGGAAGGTTGCATCATACAGAATCCAAGGTGAGCTAGCTAATGGGATAAAAACTGGCTTGGTGGGAGAAGGCAAGAGGCAAGGTGGAAGGTTGGTTTTCAAACTGGATGCCCGTGACCACTGGTGTGCCACAGGGATTGGTGCTGAGTCCACTATTGATTGGTGTTAGTGTTAATGTAGATTTCAATGTTGTTAACAAAGTAAGTTTGGGAACAACAATGAAATTAGTGGTGTAATGGTCAGTGACAATGGTTATTCAAGTTTGCAAAGCAAGCTAGATCAACTTAGGAAATGGGCCAGAGACTGATAAATAAAATTTAACACAGGCAAGTGCAAGGTGCTGTATTTTGGAAAGTGAAACAGAGCAGGACTTGGTCTAGGCCCTGGAAAGTACTGCAGGTATAGGCATATAGTTTGCTGAAAGTGGAGACACAGGAAAACAGTGATGAAGACAGCATTTGGCATACTTCCTTTATCAATCAAAGCATCAACTACAAGAGTTGGGATGCCATGTTACACTAATACAAGACATTCATAAGATCACACCTGGAATTCTGTGTACAGTTCTGGTTGCCTTGGTATAGGAAGGATGTCACCCTAAACCGGGTAAAGTGCAGAAAGGATTTTTACAAGAATTTTACTGGGACAGAAGGGCTTGAGCTCTAAGGAGAGACTGGACAGGTTGGGAATTTTTCCCCCTGAAGTGTAGGAGGCTGAAGGGTGACCTTATAGAGTACATAAATATCATGAGGAGCATAAAGAAGCTGAATGGTCACAATCTCTTCATCCCTCTAAAAAAAGGGGGTAGGGGTCTAAATCTATAGGGCCTAGGTGTAAAGAAAATATTTAAAATGAATCAGAAGTATCTTTTTTCTATAGTGGGTGGTGGGTATTGTAACAAACTGCTGGAGAAAGTGGTAGACATGGGTGGGGGAAATGGAAGACAATTACAGCATTTAAAAGTACAGTCGATGTTTCTGGCCGAAGCCCTTTGGCAGGACTGGAGAAGAAAAGCTGAATAGTAGATTTCAAAGCTGGGGGGAGGGGGAAGGGAGAGCAAAAAAACAGGTGAAACATCGACTGTACTTTTTTCCTATAGATGCTGCCTGGCCTGCTGAGTTCCTCCAGCACTTTGTGTGTGTTGCTCGGATTTCCAGCTTCTGCAGATTTTCTCTTGTTTATGCTACATCCAAGCTAGTCCTATCTACTAGTATTTAACCTATAAAACCTAAATCTTTCCATCCATGTACCTGTCCAACAGTCTTTTAAAAGTTATAGTAAATGATTCTAGTAGATGATTCCATACAGATATCACTCTTTGTGTAAGAAAAGTTGTCCCTCACATTTCTATTTCGCCTTCAAGTACTTTGTTCCACAGCTCTAAGAAAAAGACAATGCAACTCTATGCTCCTCATGATCTTATACAACTCTCTAAGATCACCCCTCACTCCCCATTACTCAAATGAATAGAATAAAGTCCTATCCTATCTCTCCTTTTAATTCAGTCTCTTTTCTCCATTCTTTCCTGTTTATTAGCATCTTTCCTATGGAAGAGTTAGCAAAACTGAATACAATATTTGAAACATCCTTAACAAATGCACCATGACCTCCCAACTTTTATACTCAACGCCCTGACTTATGAAGGCCAGTGTGACAAAAGCCTTCTTCACCACCCTGCCTACTGAAGTCTCCATTTTCAGTAAACTATCCACATGTACTCCAATGTCCCTCTATTCCACAACACTCCCCAGAGACATGCCAGTTTACTCTTCAAGTCTTACCTGGATCACATCCTCATCACATTCTACAGGGGTTGTATTGAGAGCATCCTGAGCAGCTGCATCACTGCCTGGTTCGGAAATTGCACCATCTCGGATCGCAAGACCCTGCAGCCAATAGTGAGGTCAGCTGAGAAATCATGGGGGGTCTCTCTTCCTGCCATCACGGACATTTACACAACACGCTGCATCCGCAAAGGAAACAGCATTATGAAGGACCCCACGCTCCCCTCAATACAATCTCTTCTCCCTCCTGCTGTCTGGGAAAAGGCTCCGAAGCATTCAGGCTCTCACGACCAGACTATGTAACAGTTTCTTTCCGCAAGCTATCAGACTCCTCAAAACCCAAAGCCTGGACTGACACCTTGCCCTACTTATTTATTGTAATACCTGCACTGTTTTTGTGCACTTTATGCAGTTCAGTGTAAGTCTGTAGTCTAGTATAGCTTTCTCTGTGTTGTTATTTTTTATTATTATGTAGTTCAGTCTAGTTTTTTGTACTGTGTCATGTAACACCATGGTCCTGAAAAACATTGTCTCAGTTTTACTATGCACTGTACCAGCAGTTATGGTCAAAATGACAATAAAAGTTGACTTGACTTGACTTGGATTTGACTTTCCAAAATGCAACAGCTCGCACTTAGCTGAATTATACTCCAAGTGACTGTTCCTCAGCCCATTTACTCAGCTGAACAAAATACCCCTGTAATTTTTGACAACCTTTTTCATTAGACTGCAAGATATAGAAGCAGAATTAGGCCATTTGGCCCATCAAGTCTGCTCCACCATTTCATTATGGCTGATCCAATTTTTCTCTCAGCCTCAATCTCTTTCCTTCTCCCTGCATCCCTTCATGCCCTGCCCAATCAAGAATCGATCAATATTTGCCTTAAATGTACACAAAGATTTGGCCGCCACAGCTGCCTCTAGCAAAGAATTTCACAGATTCACCATTCCCTGACTGAAGAAATTCCTCATCTCCGTTCTAAAAGGATGCCCCTCTATTCTGAGCCAGTGTCCTCTGGTCTTAGACTCTCCCACCAATCTGCAATTATTTTCGTGAACCTCCTTTCACATCCTTTCTAAGATAGGGGTTTCACAATACTCACTGCTCACAATACTCCAAGTGAGGCCTCAACAGTGCTTTATAAAGTCTCAAGATTACATTATTGTCCACTATATCACCTATTTTAGGTGTTATCTGCAAACTCGCTAACCATACCTTGTACATTTTTATCCCAATTATTGATAAAGATGACAAACAATTCTGGGTCCAGCACCGACATATCACTAGTCACAGGCCTTTAGTCCAAGAAATAACCTTTTCCAGAACGGCCTACCATGTGGAACCATATTGAAGTCCATATAATGCTGCTTCTATCCTCATCAACACTGCTGATCATATTAAAAAAAACTCAATTAACTTTATAAGATATGATTGGCCATAGTCATGCTGACTATGCTTAATCAACCCATCCTTGCAGATGTACGAATATCTTAACCCTCAGAATCCACTTCATAATTTAACCACAGATGTTATACTTACTGGCCTATAGGTTCCAAGTTTTTCTTTGCTATCCTTTTAAAATAAAGGCACAATGTTCACTAATCTCTATTCTATCAGCACATCACCAAACTAACAATGATGCAAATATTGCCAGACCTCCTGCAATTTCTTCTATAGTCTCCTACAGTGTTCTTCTTTATAACTCTGGTCAGATCTAGTAGATTCATCTACCTTCTTTGTTTTTTAAGACATGCAGCACATTGTTTACTGTAATGCAGACTAACCCCAAGAACTTCTCATCCTATCAAAATTCACTTTGCCCCAATCTAGAACCGTGGTTCAGTTCTGCCCTTTCCATAACTATTTTAAAGCTACTTTGACTACTTGTCCCAAAATGCTCCCCCACTATCACTGTCTTCTTATCCCAGAATAAGTCAGGCTATGCACTCCCCTTGGTAGTGCACATGGAAGGTTTCCTGAATGCATTTAACAAATTCCACCCCATCTAAGCCCAGTTTATGTTAGGAATGGTAAAATCCCCAACTATAATAACGTTACTATTATTAAAACTTTGCATAATATCTGCACATTTGTTCTTCTAATTCCCATTGTCCAATTTAGAGACCTATTGTACAATCCCAACAATGTAATCATCACTTTATTTCTCAACTCCACCCATAAAGTTCCACTGTTTGATCCCTCAGTAATTTCACATCTGACTCCTGCTGTGACATTCCCCTTATTCAAAATTGAAACTTCCCTCTTTCTTCCACCTCTATCTTAACCTAATTACCTGTATCTGTAGCATTCAGCTGCCAGGACCATCCCTTCAATAATATCTATAATATTCCAGTCCTTCGTGGCAAGATAAGTCTCATTTATCTGCCCTATCCAACTGAGCTCTCGCAGTGAAATAAATGCAATTTAATCCAACAGACTTTCTGTCCTACTGGCCATTGCCCTGTCTGTAATAACTATAGAACTTCCTGTCATTGACTCCTGCACTACTTGCTAATCTCTCACGCACCCCACCCGATTCTTGAGATGCCAATCACTGCCAATCCAGTTTTAAATCAATCCCAGTTGCACTAGCCAATCTGCCTGCCAGGATATCATTGCCCCTCCAGTTCAAATGTAACACATCTCTCTTGCTCAGGTCATTCTGTCCCTGAAAACATCTCAATGTTCCAAAATTCTGAATCTCAATCGCCTACAATTTTTCAACCACATATTCATTTGCCATATCTTCTTCTTCTTACCCTCACTAGCATGTAGCAAAGTAATCTGGTGATTACTACCTCCAGGTTCTGCTTTTTAATTTTTTTCCCTAGTTCCTTATATTCACTCCATAGGACCCCATTCCCTTCTTTACCTATATCATTTGTGACAACATGCACAACATCTTGCTGTTCACCTTCCCCCTCGAGAATCCTATAGGAGCATGCTATAGCCCAAAATGCCATCTAAATGCTCCAAGGTGATTCAAGGAACTTGACATGTGTCTCTGACTTGCAAGCCTTAGATTATTTAAATTACTGCTCAAACATTGGGCATTACTCTCACAATGGCCATTCTGCTAGTACTTGCTTTCTTTGTATTCGCTGAAGTCTCACAATTAGCCAATAAGAAGTGCTTTTCTTATAAGTTTTATTAGCAATTCAGAAGGGTGTTTTTTTTTAAATACTCCCACTGCTGCTCTGCCACCTGTCTCTCGGGACCTCAAACTGAGCACAGAACCTCTCACAAAACTATTCCGAAACAACAAAAACACTGGCATCCACTCAATGACATGGAAAACTACCAAAGGTACACACTGTCCTCAAGAAACAAATACAGAAAAAAACTCCAATCATTAAAATAACAAATGATGTAAATAGTAATGCCATCAAGTGACATTCGCCAGAAGCTATTCGCCAACCTGGTTGAGTTTTTACAAGAACCGTATTTACTTTTAGTCATTATTATTCTAGCTCTAAAGATTGACAAGGTCATCTAATGACCAGATATGTCACAAATGAACTCGAGAAAGACTTTCATTAATGAATTCTAGAAAGACTTAAGCTAAAGGGCATGGAAAAGGAAAGTGTTCCCAGGGTTTTGTTGTACTTCACACAAAGCAAGTTGCTTGCAATTGGAGCTCAATCAGGCATTGTAAGAGATTGGGGCAAATTTTCTTTGGCTATTTAATTACTTTCCATTCACAAGATTAGAAGTAGAGATGTCCATAAACCATTGCACAATGGCCAATTCTATGTCTAACTCCTCATAAAAAGGAAGCAGCACAAGTTGGCACAAATACCCAGACAACATTCAATCAACACACCATGGCAATCTCCAACAAGAGCAAGTCCAGCTACTTAACTTAAGCATTTAATGGCATTATCACAGAGTCCCTCACTATCAACACCGAGGGTCACTACTGACTAGCATTTCAAATGGACCTCACACAGTGGCATAAGTGCAAGTTAGAGTTTGTGTTTGCTACAGTGAACAACTCACATTCTGATGCCCAAACCCTTTCTGTTTATTAGCAAATCAGGAGGGTGTTTTTTTTAAAAATACTTCCCACTGCTGCTCTGCCTCCTGTCTCTCAGGACCTCAAACTGAGCACAGAACCTCTCACAAAACTATTCCGAAACAACAAAAACACTGGCATCCACCAAATAACATGGAAAACAAAGCACAAGCCAGGAGGAAGATGGAATACTCTCCACTTACCAGGATAAGTACAGTGCTAACATTCAAAAAGCTCAGTACTATCTAGGAAATAGCAAACCAACTCATTGGTACCACTCAATAAATCTCTCCATCCACCACCAAAACACACTGCAGACACTGTTTGCTATCTACAAAATGTGTATCCTTATTTGCCTTGATTGCTGCAACAGGACCTTCCAAACACACATCAAAAAGAACAAAAACAGGAACATATTGAAAAAGTAAAGAGGCATGGGATCCAAGGGGACATTGCTTTGTGGATCCAGAACCGGCTTGCCCACAGAAGGCAAAGAGTGGTTGTAGACAGGTCATATTCTGCATGGAGGTCGGTCACCAGTGGAGTGCCTCAGGGATCTGTTCTGGGACCCTTACTTTTCGTGATTTTTATAAGTGACCTGGATGAGGAAGTGGAGGGATGGATTAGTAAGTTTGCTGATGACACAAAGGTTGGAGGTGTTGTGGATAGTGTGGAGGGCTGTCAGAGGTTACAGTGGGACATTGACAAGATGCAAAACTGGGCTGAGAAGTAGCAGATGGAGTTCAACCCAGATAAGTGTGAAGTTGTTCATTTTGGTAGGTCAAATATGATGGCAGAATATAGTATTAATGGTAAGATTCTTGGCAGTGTGGAGGATCAGAGGAATCTTGGGGTCCAAGTCCATAGGACACTCAAAGCAGCTGTGCAGGTTGACTCTGTGGTTAAGAAGGCGTACGGTGTATTGGCCTTCATCAATCGTGGAATTGAATTTAGGAGCCGAGAGGTAATGTTGCAGCTATATAGGGCCCTGGTCAGACCCCACTTGAAATACTGTGCTCAGTTCTGGTTGCCTCACTACAGGAAGGATGTGGAAGCCATAGAATGGATGCAGAGGAGATTTACAAGGATGTTGCCTGGATTGGGGAGCATGCCTTATGAGAATAGGTTAAGTGAACTCGGCCTTTTCTCCTTGGAGCGAAGGAGGATGAGAGGAAACCTGATAGAGGTATACAAGATGATGAGAGGCATTGATCGTGTGGATAGACAGAGGCTTTTTCCCAGGGCTAAAATGGTTGCCACAAGAGGACACAGGTTTAAGGTGCTGGGGAGTAGGTACAGAGGAGATGTCAAGGGTAAGTTTTTTACTCAGAGAGTGGTGAGTGCGCGGAATGGGCTGCCGGCAATGGTGGTGGAGGCGGATACAATAGGGTCTTTTAAGAGGCTTTTAGATAGGTACATGGAGCTTACTAAAATAGATGGCTATAGGTAAGCCTAGTAATTTCTATAGTAGGGACGTGTTCGGCACAACTTTGTGGGCCGAAGGGCCTGTATTGTGCTGTAGGTTTTCTATGTTTCTATACAAACACAATCACTATCAGGTTCCTTTCCAAGTCACACACCATCTTGATTTTGCAATAAATTCTTAATCCTTCATTATTAATCTGTAGCTCCTCACTAAGCAACACTGGGATCACTAGCACTGTAGCAGTTTCAGGTGGCAGCTCACCTTTATGTTTTCAAGGTTAATACAGACCAGAAATAGTCTTACCCAAGGCATTCACATCTCCAAAAATAAAATTATTAATCAAAGAATCAAAGTAAAGAAAGTGCTTCAAATGTGAAAAGTAAAAAGGGACACAACATGGATTGCGAATAAAATTAACACTGACAAGAGCTCTAAAATTAAATGCCTGGTGTCATGGATATGGAGAGCAAACATACCAACACAGAGGCTGTATACAAGAAGGGCCTCAGTCGCCTCTACTTCCCGAGGAGACCAAGGTCCTTTGAAGTACGCTAGCCTCTCCTTCACATTTCTACCAGTCTTTATCGCCAGTACAATCTTCTATGCGATGGTGTGCTGGGGCAATGGCATCAACATGGGTGATGCCAACCAGCTCAATAAACTGATTAGAAAGGCTGGCTCTGTTATAAGAGTCAAGCTGGACACACTGGAGGCTGTGGTAGAACAAAGGACCCTATGGAAAATCCTGGCAATTCTAGACAATGTTTCTCACCCTCTGCATGCCACCTTGGCTGAACAGAGGAGCACTTTTAGTAATAGACTAAGACAACTGTGCTGCTCCGAAGAGTGCTATTTGTGTTCAGTCTTACCCGCTGCCATTTTTAGGCTCTATATGAGTCAACCTATAGTTGGGGAAGTGATGACACCCCCCCCCCCCCCACCCAACCCATTAGAATGTCTGAGGTATTTTTAAAAATTATTTCTTACTTATTAATACTTGTATATCCGTGCACTTGTACTGCAAAACTGCAAATTTTGAGTTGTACCGCAAATCCACTTCAAAAGTTTTCACCCAATTAAAACAGACTAATAACTGTACCTTCAGTTGTATATATTCTCATTCTTTCATGGTAACAGATGCATTATTACATTTCACTACTGAAATTGCAATTTAAAAAACGAGATCTTAAACTATGGCAATCTTTAGTTGCATCCATATTTGTGGTCAGAAAATCAGATACATTAAGGTCATTCATACCCTCATTTTCCTGCATATTTTTGAGATCAGGCCGATACTTTGTGCTCTAGTACTGTAAATTTATGTTTCGTTGTAGACAAATGCACAAAGTCTGAAATCATTCAATTTCACGAGCAATAACGTTTAAAGAAACATCAGTTGCTTCTGAACAGATCGAGCAGTTTTTAAAAAATCTGCACAAGTACATATATTGGCAACTTTGCAGGTGAGGAACATACTTGAAAAGAGAATAGCATTAATATTTTAAACAAAGGCCTTTATTTAATAAGAATGTGTGGACCAGATTCACATGTAAAAATAGTACAGCCGTAATTGAAATTAAGAGACGACAAAGAATTTTATCATCTTTAAGTCTTAAAGGCCCTGCTCTCTTTTGGTAAAGCAAACTCGTGAAACTTGTAGGGATTACTTATTTGAATGTCTTCGGTTAAATTGTCAAAAAGTGTCCGACAAGGATAAATTGTCGTAGGTTAATAATATTTTTACAATAAAGTGGAACCACCCAATCTTCACAAACAAGAGAAAACCTGCAGATGCTGGAAATCTAAGCAACGCACACAAAATGCTGGAGACGCTCAAGAAGCCGGGCAACATCTATGGAAACAAGTACAGTCGACGTTTCGGGCCGAGACCCTTCAGCAGGACCACCCAATCTTCAGCCATTTTGCCATTCATAACTATTTGTCTAACCATAAGTTGTCAGGAAGGTATAAGATAATAAAATTTAACGGAGGGAAATTATTCATCGCCAAGCCTCTCCACCACTCGATATCTTTAGGGGGAATAGGAATTCATAACCCACTTCGGTATTCCCCCGCTCTCTTTACCTTCCTCCTCTCATCACGTTCCTGCCACCAATTCTCGCACACAAATTCCTCTCAGCGATCAGGCTCCCACCCGGCGCATGCGCAAACTCCCCTTCCCCCAGGTTGGTTACCGCTCGGGCCCCGCGCGCCGCCGGTTGGAGGGCGCGAGCGGCTGAACGCGGAGGGCCAACGGGCAACTGGCTGGAACCGCGCGTCATCCGTGTCGGGTCTGCGGCCGGACACGGGGCGCCGACCGGAGATAAATAGGTTTAGGGTTATAATTGTCACCTATACCGAGATGCAGTGAAAAGCTGTACTGTTCGTATAGATCAATTCATTACAGAGTGCACTGAGGTAGTACAGTACAAGGTAAGATAATACAGTAACAGAGTCCAGAATAAAGTATAATAGCTACAGAGAAAGTGCAGTGCAAGTAGACAATAAGATGCTAGATCATAACAAGTTAGCTTGTGAGATCAAAATTCAATCTTATAGTACTTGGGAATCATTCAATAGATGCTGTCCTTGAGCCTGGTGGTACATGTTTTTGCATGAAAACCTGTGCCAACCAACTAGCAGGAGTATTCAAAGACATTTTCAACCTCTCACTGCTACCAGAGGAAGTTCCCACTTGCTTCAAAAAGGCAACAATTATACCAGTGCCTAAGAAGAATAATATGGGCTGTCTTAATGACTATCGCTCTGTAGCACTCACATCAACAGTGATGAAATGTTTTGAGAGGTTGGTCAGGACTAGACTGAACTCCTGCCTCAGCAAGGACCTGGACTCATTGCAATTTGCCTGTCACCACAATAGGTCAACGGCAGACGCAATCTCAATGACTCTTCACACGGCTTTAGACCACCTGAACAACACAAACACCCATGAAAGGATGCTGTTCATCAACTATAGTTAAGCATTTAATACCATCATTCCCACAATTCTGATTGAGAAGTTGCAGAACCTGGGCCTCTGTACAACCCTCTGCAATTGGATCCTCGACTTCCGAACCATAAGACCACAGTCTGTGCAGATTGGTGATATCTCCTCTTTGCTGATGATCAATACTGGTGCACCTCAGGGGTGTGTGCTTAGCCCACTGCTCTACTCTCTATATACTCGTGACTGTGTGGCTAGGCATAGCTCAAATACCATCTATAAATTTGCTGATGATACAGCCATTGTTGGTAGAATCTCAGGTGGTGACAAGAGGGCGTACACGAGTGAGATATGCCAAATAGTGGAGTGGTGCCGCAGCAACAACCTGGCACTCAACATCAGTAAGACAAAAGAGCTGATTGTTGACTTCAGTAAGTGTAAGATGAAGGAACATATAGCAATCCTCTTAGAGGGATCAGTGGTGGAGAGAGGGAGCAGCTTCAAGTTCCTGGGTGTCAATATCTCTGAGGGTCTAAGCTGGTCCTAACATATCGATATAGTTATAAAGAAGGCAAGACAGCCGCTATACTTTATTAGGAGTTTGAAGAGATTTGGTATGTCAATAAATACACTCAAAAACATATATAGTTGTACCATGGAGAGCATTCTGACAGGCTGCATCACTGCCAGGTATGGAGGGGCTACTGCACAGGACCAAAAGAAGCTGCAGAAGGTTGCAAATCTAGTCAGCTCCATCTTGGGTACTAGATTATGTATTGCATTGAACTGCTGCTGCTAGGTTAACAAATTTCATGACACATGCCGGTGATAATAAACCTGATTCTGATTCTGTTCTGCCCAATGGGAGAGGGGAGAAGAGAGAATGTCTGCGGTGGCTGGGGTCTTTGTTTATGCTGGCTGCTTTACTGAGGAAACGAGAAGTATAGACAGAGTCCATGGAGTGGAGGCTGTTTTCTATGATATGCTAAGCTTTGTCCACAACTCTGTGCAGTTTTTTTTTGCTATCACTGACATAGAGCAGTTGCCATGCCAACTATAATACATCCAGTTAGAATGCTCTATGTGGCGCACCAATAAAAATAGTTAAGAGTAGATGAGGATGGGGTGAGACAAAAGGCAGTAGGTGATAAGTGGACTGGAGAGGGGTGAAATATGATGACAGATTGTGCCAGGTAGGGGTAGAGGAGCAGTGGGATGGAGATGTAAGATTATTATCTACTATTAGGTGGCAGACAAAAATCGACGGAGGTGTAGCTGGGAGGAGGCAGGGATGGAGCATAATTAGCAGAAACACAGAGGCTACTATTGCTGAAATATAAGTAAGGGAAGAAATAATAGAGACTATTAGAAAGAGACAAAAGGCAGGTTTAAGCAGGACCAGATGGGGGAAAGCTGATGAGTGAAATGTGTTGGTCGTAGGTGGATAGCACGGAACAGGGGTGGAAATGAAAATAAATAGCTGAAGGTGGGAGAGTATGGGAAAGGGGACAAATAAGGGGAATGGAGGAGGATCAGAGAGGAAGAGGAGGAATTGTGGTCACCGGATACTGGAAAATTCAGTGTTCCTAAAGGAAAGACTGCTGGTGATTTTTGATTGACAAATTGTTCTATCCAGTCACTTAATGTCACCTCACTCCCACTGCAGATCATAGCCAAACTGTATAGGTAGTGTGGGGGAAGCCTTAGCTTTGCTGCAGCATGGAAAACAATCCAGTCTGTGCCTGACAAGTCCCAGACAAGCTGAGGGCAGTAATGGGAAAGGGTGGTATTACAAGGGCACAGAAAAGATGGGTAGCAACAAAAATTGACCGTAAGTGACATTGGTCAGTTATGTTCACTCTTGGCCTTCTGCAAGTGGAAGATATCACAAACAAATGCTTCTAGATCTGCATCAGAAGATTGGATCTCTTCTTTCACCCTCATTCTGCCATCTGTCATGTCATCAGTAGTTTTTTCAGCAGCTGTCCTAGCTACATGAATGTCCCCTTTAAATTGTCCCCTTTTACTTGCTTCAAATTGGACGTCAGAGTTCTGTTCGGTGAAACCGATAGATTTAATATACAGATTGCAGTACAATAGTTTGGATCTAGATATAAATGAGAAACATTGCAGAAATCTTTCATATTCAACCTAGAGTGAATGGAGTACTTTCACTGTTGAAATGAAGAGAATACAACACTCAGTTGTGCAGAACGATGTCCTACAAAGAGGTGATCAGTAGTTGAAGCGCTGATTGAAGGATTGGTATTAGCCAGAACTACAGGGATAACTCAGACATTCATCTTCACATTACAGTAGTGCTATTTACATCTAGTTGAAAGAGCAGTCAATGTTGTCTCATCTGAAATATAATATTTACCACTATGCTATACTTCTCAGTACTGCACTATATCACAGTTACTACTTTTATATTCAAGTCACTAAAACAGGAATTGAAACTAGAACTTTCAGACTTAGTTGAGGGTACATCTAAATGACATAGTATAACTGATACTTGTTGCATAATGTGTATTTGATATGTAATCTACTAATCTCTAACTACTTGCTATTGCTTAAAAATATGGATCCAGTTATTGAAAATTATTGAAGATATGTTTAATATATAACTTATAAATGGTTATAAACCATCAAGAAAAACTTTCTTAGAGTCTTTTAAGTTATGCAGTCAACAGAATATAGACTGTTACATTGTTTCAGAAAATGATCTCCAATATACGTATTAATGTTGATTCTCGTTCATAGTATAACATATTGTGTATTTAAGAAGAGCCTTTAGAGTAGCAAATAACATAAAACACATAGAGTTGAAAAGGTTGTGAGAACTGCTCAGAGTTCAAAGTACATTTATATAAAAGTATACAACCCTGAGATTCGTCCTCCTCACAGACAGCCATGAAACAAAGAAAGCCAAGAAAAACATCAAACCCTGACCCCCAGTGTGCAAAAAAAACATGTATGTGGCAAAAAACAAGCAAAAAAAAAAATATAAAACAAAAACTCAATTAAGTCCAGGTATATTCATTTCAAGTCAGTTCAGTTCAATGTAGCGCTGTGTCGTTCATTATCTTGGACTGCCAGCCATTGATCTCAGGGGATCATGGGTTTGCGCCTCTGGTGAACTGTGTCTTCCCCAGGGTGCAAGCCTGCGCAGGAAGATTTGAAGAACTGGATGTTGCCCATGCAGCAGTTTCACCCTCTCCACATCACTGATGTAGTCCAGAGTGAAGTTGTAAGCAACATTAAACTGCGTTAGGGACCCCAGCTCCGGATTTCTTCCTCGGGGATTTCTCCCATGGGTGGGTATGGCTGCAAGGCAGCGGAGGTTTAAAAATAGGAGTTTTCCTTCTCCTAGGCAGGCTACCGTCCAAGACTGATGATTTCCTGCCCGAAGCAAATGTTTTTGAGGTATCTTTGCCCTTGTCAGTAGAAACAGTTCTGCCGGGCCTAGCAACTAAACCACACATGAAGGCCAAGAGTTGGACTTGGTTGTTAGAGGCTGTTAGAGTCGCATGCCATTTGGAGTACTTTATAAGAAGTGGGAGCTTATCCCCATTACCACCCCAGCTATGACAACCTTAGACAATAGACAATAGACAATAGGTGCAGGAGTAGGCCACTCGGCCCTTCTAGCCAGCACTGCCATTCACTGTGATCATGGCTGATCATACACAATCAGTACCCCGTTCCTGCCCTCTCCCCATATCCCTTGACCTCGCTATCTATAAGAGCTCTATCTAACTCTCTCTTGAATGCATCCAGAGACTTGGCCTCCACTGCCTTCTGGGGCACAGCATTCCACATATCCACCACTCTCTGGGTGAAGAAGTTTTTCCGCATCTCAGTTCTAAATGGCCTACCCCTTATTCTTAAACTGTGGCCTCTAGTTCTGGACTCACCCATCAGCGGGAACATGCTTCCTGCCTCCAGCGTCTCCAATCCCTTAATAATCTTATATGTCTCAATCAGATCCCCTCTCATCCTTCTAAATTCCAGTGTATACAAGACCAGTTGCTCCAATCTTTCAACATATGACAGTCCAGCCATTCCGGGAATTAACCTTGTGAACCTACGCTGCACTCCCTCAATAGCAAGAATATCCTTCCTCAAATTTGGAGACCAAAACTGTACACAATACTCCAGGTGGGGTCTCAACAGGGCCCTGTACAGCTGCAGAAGGACCTCTTTACTCCTATACTCAATTCCTCTTGTTATAAAGGCCAGCATGCCATTAGCTTTCTTCACTGCCTGCTGTACCTGCATGCTTGCTTTCATTGACTGATGTACAAGAACACCTAGATCTCGTTGTACTTCCCCTTTTCCTAACTTGACTCCATTTAGATAGTAATCTGCCTTCCTGTTCTTGCCACCAAAGTGGATAACCTCACAATTATCCACATTAAACTGCATCTGCCATACATTTGCCCACTCACCCAACCTTTCCAAGTCACCCTGCATTCTCATAACATCTTCCTGACATTTCACACTGCCACCCAGCTTTGTGTCATCGGCAAATTTGCTAATGTTACTTTTAATCCCTTCATCTAAATCATTAATGTATATTGTAAACAGCTGCGGTCCCAGCACCGAACCTTGCGGTCACAGCCTGCCATTCTGAAAGGGACCCGTTAATCACTACTCTTTGTTTCCTGTCAGCCAGCCAATTTTTAATCCATGTCAGTACTCTGTCCCCAATACCATGTGCCCTAATTTTGCCCACTAATCTCCTAAGTGGGACTTTATCAAAAGCTTTCTGGAAGTCCAGGTACACTACATCCACTGGCTCTCCCTTGTCCATTTTCATAGTTACATCCTCAAAAAACTCCAGAAGATTAGTCAAGCATGATTTTCCCTTCCTAAATCCATGCTGACTCGGGCTGATTCTTCTGCTGCTATCCAAATGTGTCGTAATTTCATCTTTTATAATTGACTGCAGCATCTTTCCCACCACTGATGTCAGGCTAACTGGTCTATAATTCCCTGTTTTCTCTCTCCTTCCTTTCTTGAAAAGTGGAACAACATTAGCCACCCTCCAGTCAGCAGGAACTGTTCCTGAATCTATAGAACATAGGAACCTGCTACCCTGCTCAAATTTGCCCAAAATAGTAATGAAAAAGGAGAAACCAGAAACACATCATAACGTGAACTATAAAATTCAATCCACAAACTGCATTGATTAAACCCTGCCCAAGACCCAGGCTTCCAACACAATTCTCCAACAGCACTGGTCTTCAGGCTCCTTGGCCTCAAGGCCTCTTGCTTCACTGGAAACCTCACTGAACACCCTCGGAGACAGCAAAGTCCCAGATTGCTCAATCAGCTTGAAAACACACGGCCAAAATGTAGATCACACTTGCAACAATTTTGTGAAGGATTTTGCTCTTGGTCATATTGTTTGCTGATGTCATCTTCTTCCACTTCATGTTCAGTCTTGTGTAGGAGTCATGCACGTATTCTCTATCTGCATTGTATTCTGTGTTGCGTATTTATTATGTTTATAGTGGTAACTAGTCATATGAGTCAGGCATGTTAAAAATGAAGGGAATAAGTCACATGCTTTGTTCATAGCAGTTTTTAGCTTGGGGAATGGCGGATGTCATATATTTTGCTGGTCACTCAATAATGCTTAATTACACTTAGCTTACACTTGTGTATGCTTAAGTTTAATTGCTTCTAAGTTGTATGTTTGCTAAATGCTAATAAAGGATCTGAATGCATATCCTCAACCTTTGGAGCAGTCTTTAATGGAGTGAGGTGGTGTTGTACAAGTACAGTATAACAATTCCGTAGGGTCAGCAGCAACAGCAGTTGCTTTGGTTTGGCCACAACATTCTGTCAGCAAAAGTTTTTGACAGTTATACCAAACAAACATCAGCATTTGGATGTGTTCTTGAAATTAGAAGCACTGTAGCCTGGAGCAGCTTGTGGCAAGTAACGACCTTTTGTTGGTTCATGCTGTGTGTTTAGGTTTGAAATAGAGTTTCTAATGGTCAGCTCTGCCTGTCCAATTAGGGATTGAAAGCTGTATAGTGGTATTTGCCTGAGTAGTTCAACCCTTGGTTCTGTTGAAATGTTGAATTGAATTTCTGTTGCTTTGTCTGGTTGCAGTTGGAAAACAACCTTCAAAAGGACTATCATAAAATTGTTAAGAGGATGAAAGATTTATTGACATTAGAGAGAAATCTTTAACAGGAAAAGCAGTGCAGTCTCATTTGGATGATTTAAACATTCTTCATGAAAATGTTGCTAAGCAACATAATTTGCTGTTGTCTTTAACGCCTATCTCTGAACAAGATAAGCAGACTGAAAATTTTGTAAGCATTGATACACTCATTAAAAGAGTTACAGCAGAGACTGGACAATGATTGAAACAAACATGTGGTTGAAGGTCAGGATGCTGGAGGAAATGAAAATATTTATAAAGCCACAGAACAGGCTGTGTCTACGTATAAAGATGAAGACAGCGCATCTACCGTGCATGCACCATGTTCTATTGCTAGCAAGGTGCCCTGCATCTGATACCCCATCAGCACACAGTAGAATGGAGGCTGATTTAGCTGAGTTATTGTGTAAAACAACAAATATTGAGGGATAAGCATTGGAAGAAAAGATGGAACAGCTTCAAAGAAAACAGGAAGTACAAATGGAACAGCTTTGAAGAGACCAAGAGCAGAAGGAAGATCAACTTCAGAGAAAGATGGGGCAGCTTAAGTTGCAGGAAGAAATTGCAGCCAAGATTGCCACAGTTAAAGTGCTTAAGGGCTTTGAGTGCTGTGAGTGCTAAATGTGCTGAGAGTTCTATGGTGCGAGTTCCTAAGTTGACATGGAACAGATAAAATCCTGCATATTCTGATGTCTGCATGGATAAATCTGAAGAACAAATGCATGTGAACCACAGTTTTGAACCCCAAGAGGTAGTTCAGGATGCTCACCCTCAGCCTGTACCAATATCCATATCCAATAGCACAATGTGTTTCAGAGAACATTACTTTACAGTATGGTGACATTCGTGCTTCAGATGTTAAAGGTCTAAATGCTGCACTGGAGGCCATAAGGCCACAAAAGGAAATAACATGCATAGTGATGCAACAACAAGTCATTGCATCTCTGCCTAAAGAGAGGTTCATATCTTCGATCGTGGTCCATTGCATTATGATTCATTTATGAGGGCTTTCAAGAATAGCATTGAACACAAGACTGATAATTATGGTGACCATCTCTATTTCTCGAACAGTTTGCTGGAGGTTACCCTAGAGAGCTTGTGAAAAGTTGCCAGTGGGCAGCTCAGAACAATAATATCTAAAGGCCCAAGCTTTACTCCAGGAATATTGTGGTGATGAGCACAAAATTGCTGCAGCCCACATGGAAAAGGCTCTTTCTTGGCAACATATTAAATTGGAAGATGTGAAAGCTCGTCAAGACTATAGTCTTTTTCTTAGAGGCTGCTTTGCAATGCCATGGAAGGCGTGCAAGGCAATTGTGAGTTGGACATGCCTGCTAATATGAGGATTGTCATAAATAAATTGCCCGATAAACTTTGGGAAAAATGGAGACTGGTAAACTGCAAGAAAGGCACAACCGTAAGTATACTTTCACTGGCATTGTTGATTTTATTGAAAGGCAAGTAAAGATTGCTACACACCCAGTGTTTGGGAAAGTATACAAGGCAACATCGCTGCCAGTAAGTAAAGGTATGAACAAAACTAGATCACAAAATTGGTCTCAGGCTAAAGGAAGCAGCTTTTATGCTACTGTGGCTCCTGTGAAAAGTAAAGCTAAAACTGAGCCCAGAATTAATGATAAGGTTTGCCTGTACTGCCAGGGTGAATATGCTTTGGATTCATGGTGTAAGTTGGTAATAAAAGGTTCAGAAGGAGAAGGTTACCTTTCTAAAAGAAAATGGCATCTGCTTTTGTTGTTTGTATACAAGACACTAAGCAAGATTACAAGAGGCATCTTTTGTGCAAGGTGTGGGGTAGCAAACATCCCGGCATTCTTCATATGTGCTCTAATGAAAAGGATGCAGATTCGAAACAACCCGTTAATTAAGTACACACTTCAGCAAGTACCACCTTGGTATTTAATTGCTTTATGGGGGCTGGTGATCATGATTGTAAACTTCCTATAATTCCAGTCCAGGTGAAGTCTAAGAAGGGTAACAAAACAGTGGTTACTTATGCTTTCCTCGATCAAGAAAGGATCACAGTGTTCTGCACAGTGAGCTTCATGAACATCTCAATTTGACAGGAAAAAGAACATGCATTCAGTTTAAAACTAGGGAATGGGGGTGGGGGCCATGGTGCAGGCCAGGCTCATCAATTTAAACACCTTAGTGGAGAACAACACATTAGGACATAAACTGATTATAGGCTTCAAAAATATAAAAGTGTGTCGGAACAGGATGAATAACATCAGTAATACGTAGACTAAAGATGTCCTATGTAAATAAAATGTATTAAGTGAGCTGGAATCATATGCAAGTGTGTAGAAGTATGATATAATACCAATAACTGAAACCTGGCTGACCTCAAAAGATGGTGATGAATTTTATATTAATGGATATACTTAGGAAAGATAGGCAATATTGTAAAGGTGGAGAAATAGCCATATATATAAGAGAGAATTTAAACATGAGTCTGCTTATAATAGAAGATGAATTGAGACTTAGTGAAGATATCTGGGTGAGATTGAAAGCTATAAAGAAAAAGGAATAACATTGAATGTATTCCTTGTGTTTGAACATTGAGTGTATGTTATAGACTACCTAATGCTGATAGTGACTTCAATAAACAATGATATTAGAATATTAAAAAAACAAGTTCTGAGGGTAATGTTATAGTTATGGGTAACTTTAATTTTTAAAATATTGAATAGGAGAACCTAGAGACTAATAGATTACAAGAAAGTGAATTCATTGATTTAGTGAATGATTGCTTTTTGACCCAGTATATTAGTGAACTAGCAAGAGGAGAGGTCTGTCTCGATTTGGTATTCTGTAACAATTTGAATAGAATTTTGAGTACAAAAATTGTTGAACCTTTAGGAACAAGTGATCATAACATTGTTAGTCTCGAAGTTTTTTGAGAGAATATATCAATAAAAGCCAAAGCCATTGAATTGAATTTCAGAAAGGCAAAGTTTATGCAGGTACAGCACAGACTTCAGAAAGTAAAGTGGAAGGAACTGCTTGATGTTGAGTCAGTTGATGAACCATGGGGGTCAATTTAAAGAATACACACAGTGCAGAAAATGTTCAGACCCAAGGTTGGGAGAAGCAATAAAAACAATAGATCAACTACAATGATGAATAAAGATAATCATAAAAATTATTGAAGAAAAGACAGCTATATAAAGAATACAGAATAAATAGTAATGATGTTAACTGTAGGGTGTATGAAAATATGAGAGCTATAGTCAAGAGGGAGATTTTGATTGCCAAAAGGCAGATTGAGAAAGATATTGCTCATAATGCTAAGATTGACCCTAAGAGATTTTTTTCAATACTTTAGCAGTAGAAGAAAAGTTAAGGAGGAAGTCAAGTGCATTCAGAATAATAGTGTTAAGTTATGCAAAGGATATAGTGGATACTCTTAACTCAGATTTTGCTGCAGCATTCACCTGCGAATATGTTAGCAATATGCCATTAAGTGTAGAGAAAAGTAAGGTTGTTTTAAGTGACTTTGAGATCTTAGAAAGTGAGCATCTGCTTCAGCTGAAATGGCTGCAAGTTAATAAATCTCCAGGGCCTGACAACATATATTCAAGAGTACTTAAAGAGGTCTGTGATTATATATACAAACCGCTAACATGTATTTTTCAAAAGTCATTGAAGGCTGGTGAAATCCCTAAGCACACAGCATAAGGAATGATCTTATTATACAGTTACAGATTGGCAGGTATGATATTGTGGCCATCACTGAGATGTGGCTAAAGGATGCATGTCTCTGGGAGCTGAATGTCCAAGGATACACGGTTTATCAGAAGAATAGGCAGTTAGGTAGAAGGGGTGATGTGGCTTTAATGGTAAGAAATGATATTAAATCATTAGAAAGAGTTGACATAGGATCGGAAGGTACAGAATCTTTATGGGTTGAGCTAAGAAATCGCAGGGGTAAAAGGACCCTGATGGCAGTTATCTACAGGCCTCCAAATAGCTGCAGTGATGTGGACTACAAATTACACAGGAAAAAGAAAAGGCTTGCCAGAAGGGCAGTGTTATGATAATTGTAGGGGATTTTAACATGCGAGTGGATTGGGAAAATCAGATCGGCACTGGATCTCAAGAGAGAGAATTTGTAAAATGTCTACGAGATGGTTTTTTAGAACAGCATGTTGTTGAGCCCACTAGGGGATCATCTGCACTGGGTTGGGTATTGTGTAATGAACCAGAGGTAATTAGAGAGATGGAAGTGAAGGAACCCTTAGGAGGCAGTGATCACAACATGATTGAGTTCACTGTGAAATTTGAGAAAGGGAAGCCAAAATCCGATGTGTCAGTATTTCAGTAGAGTAAAGGAAATTAAAGTGGCATGAGAGAGGAACTGGCCAAGGTTGACTGGAAAGGGACACTAGCGAGAAGGACGGCAGCGCAGCAGTGGCTGGAGTTTATGCGAGAAGTGAGGAAGGTGCAAGACAGATATATTCTAAAGAAAAATAAATTTTCGAATGGAAAAAGGATGCAACCATGGGTGACAAGAGAAGTCAAAGCTGAAGTAAAAGCAAAGCAGAGGGCATACATGGAAGCAAAACTTAGTGGGAAGACAGAGGATTGGGAAGTTTTTAAAAGCTTACAAAAGGAAACTAAGAAGGTCATTAAGAGGGAAAAGATGAACTATGAAAGGAAGCTAGCAAATAATATCAAAGAGGATGCTAAAAGCTTTTTCAAGTATATAAAGAGTAAAAGACAGGTGAGAGTAGATATAGGACCGATAGAAAATGATGCTGGAGAAATTGTAATGGGAAATAAGGAGATAGTGAAGGAACTGAACGAGTATTTTGCATCAGTCTTCACTGAGGAAGACTTCAGAAGTATACTGGACATTCAAGGGTGTCAGGGAAGAGAAATATGCGCAGTCACAATTACAATAGAGAAAGTACTCAGGAAGCTGAATAGTCTAAGGGTAGATAAATCTCCTGGACCAGATGAAATGCACCCTCGTGTTCTGAAGAAAGTAGCAGTGGAGATAGCGGAGGCATTAGCAATGATCTTTCAAAAGTCGATAGATTCTGACCTGGTTCCGGAGGACTGGAAGATAGCAAATGTCAGTCCGCTATTTAAGAAGGGGGCAAGGAAGCAAAAGGAAATTATAGACCTGTTAGCTTGACATCGGTGGTTGGGAAGTTATTGGAGTCAATTGTCAAGGATGAGGTTACGGAGTACCTGGAGCCATATGACAAGATAGGCAGAACTCAGCATGGTCTCCTTAAAGAAAAATCCTGCCTGACAAATCTAGTGCAATTTTTTGAGGAAATTACAAGTAGGCTAGACAAGAGAGATGTAGTGGATGTTGTGTATTTGGATTTTCAGAAGGCCTTTGACAAGGTGCCACACATGAGGCTGCTAAACAAGATAAGAGCCCATGAAATTACAGGAAAGTTACATACATGGATAGAGCATTGGCTGATTGGCAGGAAATTGAGAATGGGAATAAAGGGATCCCATTCTGGTTGGCTGCCGGTTATCAGTGGTGTTCCGCAGTGGTCCGTGTTGGAGCTGCTTCTATTTATGTTGTATATCAACGATTTGGATTATGGAATAGATGGATTTGTGGCTAAGTTTGCTGATGATACAAAGATAGGTGGAGGGGCCAGTAGTGCTGAGGAAACAAAGACTCTGCAGAGAGACTTGGATAGATTGGGGGAATGGGCAAAGAAGTGGCAAATGAATTACAATGTCAGAAAGTGTACTGTCATGCACTTTTGCAGAAGAAATAAACGGGCAGACTATTATTTAAATGGGGAGAGAATTCAAAGTTCTGAGATGCAACGGGACTTGGGAGTTCTCGTGCAGGATGCCCTTAAGGTTAACCTCCAGGTTGAGTCGGTGGTGAAGAAGGCAAATGCAATGTTGGCATTCCTTTCTAGAGGAATAGAGTATAGGAGCAGGGATGTGATGTTGAGGCTCTATAAGGTACTGGTAAGACCTCACTTGGAATACTGTGTGCAGTTTTGGGCTCCTTATTTAAGAAAGGATGTGCTGACATTGGAGAGGGTTCAGAGAAGATTCACTAGAATGATTTCGGGAATGAGAGGGTTAACATATGAGGAGCGTTTGACCACTCTTGGACTGTACTTCTTGGAGTTTAGAAGATTGAGGGGAGACCTCATAGAAACATTTTGAATGTTGAAAGGCATGGACAGAGTGGATGTGACAAAGTTGTTGCCCAAGGTGGGGGAGTCTAGTATGAGAGGACATGACTTGAGGATTGCAGGGCGCCCATTCAGAACAGAGATGCAAAAAAAATTTTTAGCCAGAGGGTGGTGAATCTGTGGAATTTGTTGCCACGGGCAGCAGTGGAGATCGGGTCATTGGGTGTATTTAAGGGAGAGATTGATAGGTATCTGAGTAGTCAGGGCATCAAAGGTTATGGTGAGAAGGCGGGGGAATGGGACTAAAGGGGAGATTGGATCAGCTCATGATGAAATGGTGGAGCAGACTCGATGGGCTGAATGGCTGACTTCTGCTCCTTTGTCTTATGATCTTATGGACTGCCAATGGGCTAATGTTGTCCCAGTATATAAGAAGGGTGACTGCACTGATCCTGTAGCTATAGACCAGTAAGCTTAATGTGTATCACAGGCAAGATAATGGAAACAATAGTAAAGGATGAGCTGGAAAAGCAGCTGATAAGAACAGGCATGTTAGCAGAAAGAATGTAGTATTAATGGTAAGACTCTTGGCAGTGTGGAGAATCAGAAGGATCTTGGGGTCCAAGTCCATAGGATGCTCAAAGCAGCTCGGCAGGTTGACTCTGTGGTTAAGAAGGCGTACGGTGTATTGACCTTCATCAATCATAAAATTGAATTTAGGAGCCGAGAGGTAATGTTGCAGCTATATAGGATCCTGGTCAGACCCCACTTGGAGTACTGTGCTTAGTTTTGGTCACCTCACTACTGGAAGGATGTGGAAGGTAGAAAGGGTGCAGAGGAGATTTACAAGGATATTGCCTGGATGGGGGAGTATGTCTAATGAGGATAGGTGGAGTGAACTCAACCTTTTCTCCTTGGAGCGAAGGAGGATGAGAGGTGATCTGATAGAGGTGTATAAGATGATGAGAGGCATTGATCGTGTGGATAGTCAGAGGCTTTTTCCCAGGGCTGAAATGGTTGCCATAAGAGGACAAAGGTTTATGCTGCTGGGGAGTAAGTACAGAGGAGATGTCAGAGGTAAGTTTTTTGCTCAGAGAGTGGTGAGTGCGTGGAATGGGCTGCCGGCAATGGTGGTGGAGGTGGATACGATAGGGTCTTTTAAGAGACTTTTGGAGAGGTATATGGAGCTTAGAAAAATAGAGGGCTATGGGTAAGCCTAGTAATTTCTAAGGTAGGGACATGTTCAGCATAACTTTGTGGGCCGAAGGGCCTGTATTGTTTTTTGTGTTTCTAAAGCCAGTATGGTTTTAGAAAGAGGAAATCATGTTTTACTATTATGTTTGAGTTCTATGAAGGGACAACTAAAATTTATGGTAACAGTAGAGCAGTTGATATCACTCACTTGGATTTTCAGAAGGCTTGTGACAAGGTATCCCACGAGAGATTAATAATCAAATTACAAGAGGTAGGCATTCAGGGTAAGGAGTATGAATGGATACAGGATTGTTTCAAAAGCAGAAAACAACAAGTTATAGTGAGAGGAAAATTTTCACACCTAGAAGATGTTAAGAGTGGGGTTCTGCAGGGATTGGTTTTGGGGGCACTGCTGTTTTTAATTTACATTAATGATTCAGATTATGACCAGGTGCTGTGTCTCACCATGACCAATGTGAGAAGAAGGCTGTGCAGTGTCAACCCACGGAAAGCTGCTGGACCAGACTATATTCCTGGTAGAGTGCTTAGAGGATGTGCAGACCAGCTAGCAGATGTTCTCACTGACATCTTCAACATCTCCGTAAGCAGCGCCATCGTTCCAATGTGCTTCAAGGCCGCCACCATCATCCCTGTGCCAGAGAAGTCTTCAGTGTCATCCCTCAATGATTACCGTCCCGTTGCACTCACATCCATCATCGTGAAGTGTTTCGAGAAGCTCATCATGAGGCACATCAAGACCCTGCTGCCCCCCTCACTGGACCCACTGCAGTTCGGGTACTGTCCCAACTGTTTAACAGACGACGCCATTGCCATCACCCTCCACCTGGCCCTAACCCACCTAGATGAAAAAGACACATACATTCAAATGCTGTTCATAGACTTCAGCATTCAACACAATGATCGCTCAGAAACTGAATGGAAAGCTGAGCCTGCTGGGCCTGAACACCTCCCTCTGCAACTAGATACTAGACTTCCTGACTGGGAGACCTCAGTCAGTCCAGATCGGAGGCAGCATCTCCAACACCATCACACTGAGCATGGGTACCCCCAGGGCTGTGTGCTCAGTCCACTGCTGTTCACTCTGCTGACCCATGACTGTGCTGCAGCACACAGCTCAAACCACATCATCAAGTTTGCCGATGACATGACCGTGGTGGGTCTTATCAGCAAGAACAACAAGTCACCATACAGAGAGGAGGTGCAGCAGCTAACGGACTGGTGCAGAGCCAATAACCTGTCTCTGAATGTGAACAAAACAAAAGCGATGGTTGTTGACTTCAGGAGGGCATGGAGTGACCACTCTCCGCTGAACATCGACGGCTCGTCGGTAGAGATTGTTAAGAGCACCAAATTTCTTGGTGTTTACCTGGTGGAGAATCTCACCTGGTCCCTCAGCATCAGCTCCACAGCAAAGAAAGCCCAGCAGCGTCTCTACTTTCTGTGAAGGCTGAGGAAAGTCCATCTTCCACCCCCTTCCCATCCTCATCACATTCTACAGAGGTTGTATTGAGAGCATCCTGAGCAGCTGCATCACTGCCTGGTTCAGAAATTGCACCATCATGGATCGCAAGACCCTGCAGCGGATAGTGAGGTCAGCTGAGAAGATCATTGGGGTCTCTCTTCCTGCCATTACCGACATTTACACTACATGCTGCATACGCAAAACAAACAGCATTATGAAGGAACCCACGCACCCCTCATACTAACTCTTCTCCCTCCTGTCGTCTGGGAAAAGGCACAGAAGCATTTTGGGCTCTCACGACTAGACTATGAAACAGTTTCTTCCCCCAAGCCATCAGACTCCTCAATACCCAGAGCCTGGACTGACACCAACTTACTGCCCTCTACTATGCCTATTGTCTTGTTTATTATTTATTGTAATGCCTGCACTGTTTTGTGCACTTTATGCAGTCCTGGGTAGGTCTGTAGTCTAGTGTAGTTTCTTTTCTGTGTTGTTTTTTCATAGTTCGGTGTAGTTTTTGTACTGTTTCATGTAGCACCATGGTCCTGAAAAACGATGTCTCATTTTTACTGTGTACTGTACCAGCAGTTATAGTCGAATTGAGAATAAAAAGTGACTTGACTTGACTTGATGAGAGCCATTGGTCATGTGGATTGCCAGAGGCCTTTTCCCAGGGCTGAAATAGCTAACATGAGGGGCATAGTTTTAAGGTGCTTGGAAGTAGGTACAGAGGTACAGGGGTAAGTTCTTCACACAGAGAGTGATGTGTGTGTGGAATGTATTGCCAGTGACGGTGGTGGAGGTGGATACAATAGCGTCTTTTAAGAGACCCTTTTTAGATAGGTACGTGGAACTTTGAAAAATAGAGGGTATGCTCTAGGGAAATTCTAGGCAGTAGGTCATATGGTCAGCACAACATTGTGGGCCAAAGGGCCTGTAATGTGTTGTTGATTTCTATGTTCTATATTCTATAACAAATAAATTAGTAAAGTTTGCCAATGACACAAAGTTAGGGGCATGGGGTAATAACATTCAGGCAGCAGTTAGATCTAAACAAAATCCAAATGTGTGCAGATAAATGGCAGATGAAATTTATTGTAAATAAATGTAATGTATTATGTATAGGGAGTAGAAATATTAGATATAAATATACAATGGGAATCTTCAGTTAGAAAGTGCATTGTATGAGAAAGATTTGGATATCCTATTAGACTCATCACTATCAACATTCCAGACAATGCACAGAAGCAATTAGGAAAGCTAATAGAATGCTGGGCTATGTAATGTACTCAGTGGAGTTCAAATCAAGAGACATTTTCCTTAAACTGTATAATGCACTTGTGAGGCCATACTTTGAATACTGTCTACAATTTTGGTCTCCATTTGTGCAAGGGATATGATGACACTGGAGAGAGTCCAGAGAAGGGGGATTAGACTCATTCCAAGTCTGCAGGGTATGAGCTACGAAGAAAGATTAAAAGAATTAAATCTTTTTAGCCTAAGTAGACGTAGAATAAGAGGAGACATGTTAGAAGTGTTCAAAATCTTTAAGGGTATAAGTAAAGTGGATGCCAACTGCTACTTCAAAATTTATTTATCATTAAGGACATGGGGCCATAGGTAGAGACTGGTAAAGGGGAGATTTCAGACTGACATCAGGAAACATTTCTTTACAAAGCGAATTGTAGATGCATGGAACAAACTACTTAGTTGAGTAGTTGAGTGTAGTACCTTACAGACTTTGAAACCTAAACTCGATAGTTATTTCAACACATTCTGTAAATAGGAATTTACAGAGCTGAGTGGCCAGTTTTTGTCAAAAACTTTCTAATGTTCTTCTGCACCATGGATCAAGAGAACATTGTGAGTAGCTACATCGTTTCAGGATTGGAAGAGTCTGGCTTAGTGAAATTTATTGTGAATTGTCTAATGTGTATACACGGGAATGTATATCCATCTATAAAGGGAACATTTCTTGTCAGAGCGATCTTAAGGAATGGTCTCACTTGAAGCATGTTTATTTGCTGGAAATTGAGTTTGAAATTGAGCTGTTGATAGGTGTGAATGTACCTAAGGCACTAGAGCAGCTGCAAGTGATTCATGATTTTAATGATGCACCCAATGCAATTGGGATAATGCTGGGTTGGACTTTTAATGGACCATTAAAAGGTGACCACTGTGGTAGAGGAGACAAAACTCAGCCAGAGCTGGCAGTTAATGTGACTTCAGTTTAGAATTTAAATGAGCTTTGGCAGCAGCAATTCAAGACAGAATTTCCTGAATACAGTCAAGAGGAACAACCTGGTTTGTCAGTAGATCTCAATCCAGGATAGGCTGCTTGCCAAAAGAGGACATTTGCGTAAATGTTGAGATTTCATGTTTCCTGTGTCTTGCTAGCATGTAGCTGTAATTATTCTAGTATAATAATAAGGGGGCTAGAATGTAGGAAGCCATGCATCTGTTCTTTTTCTGCATTGTATTTTATGTTGTGTATTTTTAAAGTTATTAATGATAATTAGTCACGAGTAGGGGTGCAGTAAAATTGAAGGAATAAGTCATGTATTTTTGCTTTGTTCATGGCAGTTTATAGCTTGGAGACAGGTGGATGTCATATCTTTTGCTGTACACTCAATAACGCTTAGTTACACTTAGTTTATACTTGGGTATGCTTAAGTTTCATCACTTCAAAATTGTATGTTTGCTAATTGTCAATAAAGGAAATGAATGCATATCCTCAACCTTTGGAGCAATTATTATTCGAGTGAGGGCGCATTATGCAAGTATAACAAATCCATAGGTTCGCTGGTAGCGGCAGTTGTTTTGGTTTGGTCGCTACATTGTGTATTCTCTGTGTTGCTGCATTACAATCCCATTGATGTTTTTAGATAAATTAGAGAACTCTAGAAAAGAAACAGAAGGATTGTCTTAATCAACATTGTAACCTTCACACCCACTGAAAATCTAAAAACTTTGCTACAAGAATAATATTAAAGACTGTTTCAGGAATCTTACTCTTTGCATGTCTAGATATAAGGAATGGACTCATACACACAATATTGGAAGCAGTGTACTAGAGCATTTAAGATGAAATCTGATTTTTAATCACAGTTATGCAATTCGTCTACTGGAGCAACAGGTCAACAGCAGATGCCATCTCTCTGGCACTACGTTCCTCCTTAGAACACTGGAGAATAAAGATGCATATGTAAGGCTCCTTTTCATTGACTACAGCTCTGCCTTTAATACCATCATTCCAAATAAACTGATTCCTCAGCTCTGGAACCTGGGTCTTAGCACTCAGATCTGCAGCTGGATCTTCAACTTCATCACAGACAGGACCCAGGCTGTAAAAATAGGGAACAAGCTCTCCTCTACAATCACTCTGAGCACCGGTGCCCCACAAGGCTGTGTACTCAGTCCCCTGCTGTACTTACTGTACACCCGAGATTGTGTAGCCAAGTTTCCATCGAACTCAATATATAAGTTTGCAGATGACACCACAATTATAGGCCATATCTTGGGTAATGATGAGTTGGAGTACAAAGAGGAAATTAAGAACCTGGTGGCATGGTGTGAAGACAATAATCTATCGCTCAACGTCAGCAAAACGAAGGAATTGGTTGTTGACTTCAGAAGGAGTAGCGGACCGCACGACCCCATCTACATCGGTGGTGCGCAGGTGGAACAGGTCAAAAGCTTTAAGTTCCTTGGTGTGAATATCACAAATGACCTGACTTGGTCTAACCAAGCAGAGTCCACTGCCAAGAAGGCCCACCAGTGCCTTTATTTATTGAAAAAGCTGAAGAAATTTGGCCTGTCCCCTAAAACCCTCACTAATTTTTATAGATGCACTGTAGAAAGCATTCTTCTAGTGTGCATCACAACCTGGTATGGAAGTTGTCCTGTCCAAGACCGGAATAAGCTGCAGAAGATCGTGAATATAGCCCAGCACATCACACTAACCAATCTTCCATCCTTGGACTCACTTTACACCGCACACTGTCGGAGCAGTGCTGCCAGGATAATCAAGGACATGACCCACCCAGCCAACACACTTTTTGTCCCTCTTCCCTCCGGGAGAAGGTTCAGGAGCTTGAAGATTCATACAGCCAGATTTGGGAACAGCTTCTTTCCAACTGTGATAAGACTGTTGAACGGATCCTGACCCGGATCTGGGCCGTACCTTCCAAATATCCAGACCTGACTTGCATTACCTTACTTTCCCTTTTCTATTTTCTAATTATGATTTATAATTTAAATTTTTATTATATTTACTTCGATTTGTACTCCAGGGAGCACGAAGCGCAGAATCATATATCACTGTGATGATTGTACTCTCTAGTATCAATTGTTTGGTGACAATAAAGTAAAGTATCAACCAACACATTTGTCTGCTCACAGCTCCTCAAAAACTGAAACATGTACAAATACAGATTCAAAACATCTAGAAATCCTCATGTTATTTTCCCACACATTCTTTGCCAAGCTACAATGACTTGAAACATGAATATAGATGTGGTAAACTATGTATACCTGTCTGGACACGCCCCTCTGCTGACTGCTCCTGTGGCTCCTCCCACAGACCCCTGTATAAAGGCAATTGGGGCGCTGCTCCTCCCTCAGTCTTCGACATGTCGTGCTCCCTTTTAGCTGTTAATAAAAGCCTATCGTTCACTTCTAGTCTCCTTGAGTTATTGATGGTGCATCAATAGATACATCGAAGAAGAATTTAAGGCTGCCTGAAGCACTTGCATTTTTTTCTCTCCTTTGCTTAAGATTCAAGAATCAATTTGGTAAGTTTAGAGCAGAATTGGCATGCAAGTTTCCAAGCACCTTCAGCCTTTGAGTCACGCAATTCCCATAGTATATCAGATACTGCTTAGTTTCAGCCTTTATTATACCCTTTTTATTACTGTGTTGAGGGATGGCTCCCTGAATACACAACTAGCCAGAATATATTAAGTGACGAAGCAGACCTGTCTTGAACTGCACAATAAGTGGAATGGATACACCTTTAACAATGTGCTAATATATGGTAAACACACACAAAATACCTGAGGAAATCAGCAGGTCAGGCAGCAACTATGGATGGAATTTCAGACCAAGACCTTTCATCAGGAAGATGCCACAGGCACTCGCATGGGCCCCAGTTATTCTGGCTTTTTTGTGGGCTATGTGGAACAGTCCATGTTCCAAGCCTACACTGGTAACAGGATAGTACTAGAGAAGTTGGCGATTTTAAGCTGATAAATCTCAAGATCCTGATTATCTACTTCCCAGAGTTTTAAAAGAAGTGGTGGTACAGTTACCAGATTATCTTCCACCAAGGTTCCAACATTGTTCCTATGGATTGGAGGGCAACAAATGTGAGAAAGGAAGAAAATAGGGAACCGTTACATTGTTAGACTAACATCAGTGATAGCAAAAATAATAGAATCTATAATGAAGTTGATGATAACAAAACTTTTGAAAAGAATAATCAGATTGAGTAGAATTAATGTGGGTTTACAGGGAAGAGTTACCGTAGATTCTGGATTATAAGCTGCTACTTTTTTCCCACGCTTTGAACAGCTTTGAACACTGCGGCCTTTACTACGGTGCGGCTAATGCATGTTTTTTTTTCATGCCGCCAAAAACATTTTGCCTCGTAACAGTAGACCAATAAAATTGATGAGTAGTTCACAGAGGTCCAATGAAATTGTACGATAAATCAAGCGCACTTTCACAATTAAATTATTGTAAATCAGTCATTTGTACTCACCCTCATCAACATGGAAAACACTCGAAGAAAAGCATTGTGCTGCCTTTATGGCAGTTATTTAGTTTATAATATTTTCGCTTAGTAATTCATTTGTTAGTATTTTCTAGTTAAAGCTAGAAGTGTTTTAAGTATATTTGTTTTCTGTACTACATCCCGGGATGCTATGACGTCACATCCAGTTTTGCCGCGTCTTTTGGGGAAAATACCGGTTTGCGATAAACGGAAAGGAGGGGGCGAGCGCATTAGACCTGCTGCAAACATATGATGCAGCTTTTAAGTTAAAGGCGATCAATAACTTTTCCTGATAGGCTGCAGTATATATATTTTTTACCAGTCGTTAGGAGATATTGGAATGTTGTTCGTGCACTGTTCAGTAAAAAAGTATACGCAACATAATTTGTGTGTTACCAATACGTATGTATATTTAAAAGTAGCCGTGTTACAGGCACGGTTCGAAAAAAAGCACTTGCAATATGTATTTGTTTATGTTACCATACGGATTTAATTAAAAGTTAAAAAATCCTCACGTGTAATATCTTTCTGTGTAAATATCTCATATTACAACGTGGGACACCTGCAGCTTAAAATCCGGTGCGGCTTGTACAAGTACAAAATTGATTTTCTTTCTAAAATTAGAGCCTGCGGCTTTTAATCAGGTGCGCTCTGTAGTCCGGAATCTACGGTATTTGTCTAATTTATTGGAGTTCTTTGAGGATGTGACAAATTGATATTATTGATGCACCAAAATTTTTTTAAATACTGCTTGCGTCTTTCAAACTGAACATTCCCATTCGTTTGTGGGATCTAGAAGTCAGTAAAATGATGGTGGTAGCGTTAATAGAGTAAACAGCACTAAATGTTAATAAAGTAATATGAATCTGATGTTTTTAAAATATTATTTCTAATTTCAATTGAGTTGCACCTTGTACATGCTGAACTGATGTACTGTATCTTTTGACTGTATATCTCTAATAGACAAGAATAACTGATTTTGCTAAACTCTAATAAAAAAACACAAGTCCTAGAAACTAAAAATTTCAAATCATAACCATATAACCATATAACAATCACAGCATGGAAACAGGCCATTCCGGCCCTCCTAGTCCGTGCCGAACTCTTAATCTCACCTAGTCCCACCTACCCGCACTCAGCCCATAACCCTCCACTCCTTTCCTGTCCATATACCTATCCAATTTTACCTTAAATGACACAACTGAACTGGCCTCTACTACTTCTACAGGAAGCTCATTCCACACAGCTATCACTCTCTGAGTAAAGAAATACCCCCTCGTGTTTCCCTTAAACTTTTGCCCCCTAACTCTCAAATCATGTCCTCTCGTTTGAATCTCCCCTACTCTCAATGGAAACAGCCTATTCACGTCAACTCTATCTATCCCTCTCAACATTTTAAATACCTCGATCAAATCCCCCCTCAACCTTCTACGCTCCAATGAATAGAGACCTAACTTGTTCAACCTTTCTCTGTAACTTAAGTGCTGAAACCCAGGTAACATCCTAGTAAATCGTCTCTGCACTCTCTCTAATTTATTGATATCTTTCCTATAATTCGGTGACCAGAACGGTACACAATATTCCAAATTTGGCCTTACCAATGCCTTGTACAATTTTAACATTACATCCCAACTTCTGTACTCAATGCTCTGATTTATAAAGGCCAGCATTCCAAAAGCCTTCTTCACCACCCTATCTACATGAGACTCCACCTTCAGGGAACTATGCACTGTTATTCCTAGATCTCTCTGTTCCACTGCATTCCTCAATGCCCTACCATTTACCCTGTATGTTCTATTTGGATTATTCCTGCCAAAATGTAGAACCTCACACTTCTCAGCATTAAACTCCATCTGCCAACGTTCAGCCCATTCTTTTAACCGGCATAAATCTCCCTGCAAGCTTTGAAAACCCACCTCATTATCCACAACACCTCCTACCTTAGTATCATCAGCATACTTACTAATCCAATTTACCACCCCATCATCCAGATCATTTATGTATATTACAAACAACATTGGGCCCAAAACAGATCCCTGAGGCACCCCGCTAGTCACCGGCCTCCATCCCGATAAACAATTATCCACCACTACTCTCTGGCATCTCCCATCTAGCCACTGTTGAATCCATTTTATTACTCCAGCATTAATACCTAACGACTGAACCTTCTTAACTAACCTTCCATGTGGAACTTTGTCAAAGGCCTTGCTGAAATCCATATAGACTACATCCACTGCTTTACCCTCGTCAACATTCCTCGTAACTACTTCAAAAAATTCAATAAGGTTTGTCAAACATGACCTTCCACGCACAAATCCATGCTGGCTACTCCTAATCAGATCCTGTCTATCCAGATAATTATAAATACTATCTCTAAGAATACTTTCCATTCATTTACCCACCACTGATGTCAAACTGACAGGTCTATAATTGCCAGGCTTACTTCTAGAACCCTTTTTAAACAATGGAACCACATGAGCAATACGCCAATCCTCTGGCACAATCCCCGTTTCTAATGACATCTGAAAGATCTCCGTCAGAGCTCCTGCTATCTCTACACAAACTTCCCTCAAGGTCCTGGGGAATATCCGGTCAGGACCCGGAGATTTATCCACTTTTAAATTTCTTAAAAGCGCCAGTACTTCCACCTCTTTAATTGTCATAGGTTCCATAACTTCCTTACTTGTTTCCCACACCTTACACCATTCAATATCCTTCTCCTTAGTGAATACCGAAGAGAAGAAATCGTTCAAAATCTCTCCAATCTCCCTCGGCTCCACACATAGCTGACCACCCTGATTCTCTAAGGGACCAATTTTATCCCTCACTATCCTCTTGCTTTTAATATAACTGTAGAAGCCTTTCGGATTTACTTCCACCTTATTTGCCAAACCAAACTCGTAACTTCTTTTAGCTTTTCTAATCTCTTTCTTAAGTTTCCTTTTACATTCTTTATATTCCTCGAGCAATTCCTTTACTCCATGCTGCCTATATCTATTGTAGACATCCCTCTTTTTTCGAACCAAGTTTCTAATATCCCTTGAAAACCATGGCGCTTTCAAACCTTTAACCTTTCCTTTCAACCGAACAGGAACATAAAGATTCTGTACCCTCATAATTTCACCCTTAAATGACCTCCATTTCTCTATTACGTCCTTCCCATAAAACAACTTGACCCAATCCACTCTCTCTAAGTCCCTGCGCATCTCCTCAAAGTTAGCCTTTCTCCAATCAAAAATCTCAACTCTAGGTCCAGTCCTGTCCTTCTCCATAATTATATTGAAGCTAATGCTATTGTGATCACTGGACCCGAAGTGCTCCCCAACACATACATCTGTCAGCTGACCTATCGCATTCCCTAACAGGAGATGCAACACTGCCCCATCTCTAGTCGGTACTTCTATGTATTGTTGCAAAAAACTATCCTGCACACATTTCACAAACTCTAAACCATCCAGCCCTTTTACAGAATGAGCTTCCCAATCTATGTGTGGAAAATTAAAATCTCCCACAATCACCACCTTGTGTTTACTACAAATATCTGCTATCTCCTTACACATTTGCTCTTCCAACTCACGCTCCCCATTAGGTGGCCTATAATACACTCCTATCAGTGTTACTACACCTTTCCCATTCCTCATTTCCACCCAAATAGCCTCCCTAGAGGAGCTCTCTAATCTATCCTTCCAAAGCACCGCCATAAGATTTTCTCGGACAAGCAATGCAACACCTCCTCCTCTGGCCCCTCCTACTCTATCACACCTGAAGCAACTAAATCCAGGAATATTTAGTTGCCAATCACACCCTTCCTGCAACCATGTTTCACTAATAGCTACAACATCATATATAGTTGGGGCTTGCTTGAAGAAATCCCTGCCCAATTACCATCAGCATATACCTGCAGCCCCAGAGGTCCAACACACCAGGTCAAAATAAGGAATGCCTATTAATTGATGCCCAGACCACATTTCGGGAAATCTGATCACTAGGCTGTCCCTTTCCTATCTGTATACAGGCTGAGGCTAAAGAGCAAGGCTCCAGAGATTAGGACAATAAAGAGTTAATCACAAGAGTCAGAGGCTGCAGGATAGCTTCAAGTTGGTGGACTGGGCCGTGTTCAAGGACTCATTTATGGATCTTTATGGATACACCGTTGCTGTCCTGGACTTAGATAAGTGTTTCCCCTCAAAATCTTTTAGAATCTTATCCATCAGAAGTCCTGGATGAACCATGAGAATGAGAATGCAATCTTTTGAGGGCCAGATCAGAAGCATTCAAGTTTCCAAGAAAGTGGTAAGAGGTTGAGGTACAATTTCTAGAAAGCCATCTCATGGGAGAAGTGACAATTCTGGACTAAACTTGAATCAACGAAGGATGTTCGCCAGTCATGGCAGGGGTGGAATGCTATAATCTCTTATAAAGTAAAATCAAGTGACATAGGGGACAACTGGGCTTTGTTTCCAGATGAATGCTTTCTATGCTTGTTTTGACCATCCTACAGACCACAATGATCCTGGGATTTCTGTCTCTAAGGCTGACATGCGAGCACTCTTCAGGAGAGTGAACCCATGAAAAGCATCCAGCCCAGACGGGGTACCTCAACAAGTACTAATTACTTGTGCTAGTCAACTGGCTGGAGTGGTTACTGAGATCTTTAACTTCTCGCTTTGGCAGTTTGAGGTACCCACCTGCTTTAAACAGGCTTCATTTATACCAGTGCCTAAGAAGAACGTGATAACCTGCCTCAATGACTATCATCCAGTGGCACTTACATCGACAGTGATGTCATGTTTTGAGAGGTTGGTGATGAAACATATCAACTCCTGCCAGAGAAGTGACTTAGATCCACTCCAATTTGCCTACTTGCACAACAGGTCTACAGCAGATACTATCTCGTTTGCTCTTTACTCAACCCTGAAACTTCTGGACAGCAAATATGCATACATCAGGATGCTCTTTATTGACTCAGCTCAGCATTCAATACTATAATCGCCTAAAAAAAATCAATAAGCTTCAAGACCTTGGCCTTAATATCTCCTTGTGTAATTGGATCATCAATTTCCTCACTTGCAGACCCCAGTTTTTCCAATTGGCAACAATATCTCCTCCACAATGACCATCAGCATAGATGCACCCCAAGGCTGTGTACTTAAACCCTGCTCTTGTCACTTTACGCCTTTGACTATGTAGCTAATTGCAGATTCAATGCCATTTTCAAGTTGGCTGATGACACCATTATTAAGCCAATTCAAAGGAGGTGATGGATCAGCATATATGAGAGAGATTGAAAATCTGGATGAGTGGTGCCACAATAACAACCTCTCACTCAATGTTATCAAGACCAAAGAACTGATTATTGACTTCAGGAGGAGGAAACCAGAAGTCCATGAGCCAGTCTACATCAGGGTTTCAGAGGTGGAGAGGATCAGTAACTAAATTCATTGGTGTTATTATTTCAGAAGACCGGTCCTGGGCCCAGCACGTAAGTGCAATTGTGAATGAAGTATGGCAACACCTCTACTTCTTTAGGAGTTTGTGAAGATTTGGCATTACATCTAAAACTTTGACAAACTTCTATAGTCGTGTGGTGGGGAGTATATTGACTGGCTGTCTCACAGCCTGGTATAGAAACACCATTGCTCTTGAATGGAAAACCCTACAAAAAGTACTGGATGTGACCCAGTCCATCACGGGTAAAGCCCTTCCCACCACTGAGTGCATCTACATGGAGCGATGTTGCAGGAATACTGCATCCATCATCAGGGACCCCCACCACCTAGTCCATGCTCTCTTCTCACTGCTACCACCAGGAAGAAGGTACAGGAGTCTCAGATCTCACACCACCATGTTCAGAAACAGCTATTACCCCTCAAACATCAGGCTCTTGAACCAAAGTGGATAACTTCACTCAACTTCATTAGCCCCATCATTGAAATGTTCCTACAATCTATGGACTCACTCTCATGTTCTTGAAATTTATCGTTTGTTTGTTTGTTTGTTTGTTTATTTATTTATAAATTATTTCTTTCTTTTTGTATTTTCACCGTTTGTTGACATTTGCACACTGGTTGAACATCCAGTTGATGTGGTCTTTCATTGAATTTATTAGGGTTATTATTGTATTATGGATTGTTTAACTAGAATATCAGTTAATCTCTATTTTTAATTTTATCCTTATCTCCAACATTTATAAATGTTATCTTTTCTTTTTTTTTAATAGTTTGTTTGGAGAAAAGAAAGAGAAAGCAAACTTCTAAAATGAGATTGCTGTGGCCTTGACCATATTCTTTTGTGTCATGTCTAGATCTTCGAGATCTGGTGAGTAGCTAATGTTGTTCTGATGTTCAAGAAGAGAAATTGGGAAAATCCTGGAAATTTTAAGCTGGTAAATTTCACAGCAATGGTAGGAGAGGTGTTGGAGAGAATTCAGAATTCATTTGTCCATAGAAGTTTGTGGTGTAGCGGTGGATGGGTCGTATTCTGGCTGAAGTTCAGATTACAGAATTGATGTCTTTGTGGTCAGGTTTGTGGAAGATATGAAGATAGGTGGAGGGGGAAGTAGTGTTGAGAAAGCAGGGAATTTTCCGAAGGACCTAGACAGATTGCAAGAATAGTTAAAGAAGTGGCAGTTGAAATATAGTGTAGGGAAATGAATGCTCATGCACTTTACTGGAAGAAATAAAAGCATAGACTGACTTTCTAAATGATCAAAAATCAGAGGTGCAAAGGGACTTGGGTGTTCTTGTGCAGGATTCCCTAAAGTTTAACTTGCAGGTTGAGTCAGTGGTAACAAAGGCAAATGCAACATTAGCATTCGTTTTGAGAGGATTAGAATATAAAAGGATGTAATGTTAAGGCTTCACTAGTGAGGAGGACTCATTTGGAGTATTGTGAGTAGGTTTGGGCCCCTCATCTAAGAAAGAATGTGCTTACATTGGAGAGGGTTCAAAGGAGGTTCACAAAAATGATTCTGGAATTGAAACGCTTATCATATGAGGAGCATTTAACGGTGTTCGGCCTGTACTCACTGGAATTCAGAAGTATGAGGGAGGAATCTCTTTGAAACTTGTCAGATGTTGAAAGGGCTCAGTAGAGTAGTCTTAGAGAGGATGCTTCCTATGGTGGGGGAATTTAAGAGCAGAGGACACAGCATCAGAATAGAGAGATATCCATTTACAATAGAGATGAGGAATTATTTCTTTAGCCTGAGGGTAGTGAATCTGTGGAATTCATTGCCATAGGTGGCTGTGGAGAGCAAGTCATTAAGTATATTTAAAGCTGAGTTTGGTAGGTTCTCGATCAGTCAAGCTGTCAAATGTTGCAAGGAGAAGGCATGCAAATTGGCTTGAGAGAGATAATAAATTAGCCATGATGGAAAGGTGGAGCAGACTTGATGGGCTGAATGGCCTAATTCTGCTCCCATGTCTTATGGTCTTTTGGTCTAAGAGCAGAAGGAGTGTGTTGGATTGGGGTGTAGAATTGCTATTTTTCTTGTAGTTTATCTTCCCTATGCTTGTTTGAGTTTTCATCACCTATAGTATATACATGGAATTCTTCAGTGAGTTTTCCAATGGATGCAATTATTTCTGTACTTTACTGGAAACTTGTTGATTTCAGTGGCAGGTGTCACATTACTTGAATCTGAAAATCCTATTGGTTATCTGTTGTCAACTGAATTTCTGTTGTCAGTAGTCTTGTATGAGCAGAATACACTACTTTTTAGTTTTTGTATTTGATTTGTCTCTCACCATGCTTCTCCTTCCCTCTTTATCTTTGCTCTTGTAACACTTAATAAAACGATCATAAGCAGCAAATTTTATGCCACATTCTTCTGTAGAGCCTTTGGATCATAAAAGCATCAGGATCTAACAAGTACTTGAGGTGGGAGAAGGCATCATCAAAGCAGAATGGGGAATCTTTGCTGAAGAAGAGTGCATAGAGGCAGAGATGATCTTCACTAGCATTGATCACAGAGGAATCTTGAGGTCCAAGTCTAATGCTGTCTTGGAATGGCCACACAAGCCAAAAGAACAGTAAAGAAGATTGTTTCCTTTTAATAGTTGTGACTCAGAGTTTTAGACTCAGGAACTAATTGCAGTGTCACAGAATAACTACACTCAGTCTGCAGTGGACACCCTGACACCACAGTTGCAGACAATTTCACTTCTCATTCCCATTCCTACACTGACTAGTCTATCCGTGGTCTTGATTGAAGAGGCAAAACCTTATATTCCATTTGGTAGTGTACAACCCAATGGCATAAATATTGAGCCTTCCAATTTTTGGCAACCCTCTCCCCTCTCCCCCCTCCTCAGATTATCCAGTCTTCCCTTTTGTCCACCTTCCCAATCTCCCCCCTGCCCCTCTCACCCATTTTTGTTTCCTTCCCCCTGTGGTGAACTACATATACCTGTCTGAACACGCCCCATGCTGACTGCTCCTGTGGCTCCTCCCACAGACCCCTGTATAAAGGCGATTGAGGCCTGGGCCCAGCCTCTCTGTCTCCAGGATGTAGTATGGTGGTCAACCACTGCTTGTGCATTCTTCCAGTCAATAAAAGCCGATATCTCGCCTTTACGTCTCAGAGTGAGTTATTGATGGTGCATCACCCCCTCCTGGTTTTGTGCACTCACTCTCACACAGGAATCGCCTCTAACCACACCTATATAGTTTTAATTGTCATTCACTACTCTTTTCTCCTCTAATGATCGTCATTTTCACCTCCTTTATCAGAATTCAGCTCTGGTAGTGCTTTGTGTTTCTTCTTATCTTCCTCCATCAACTATCTCCCGTCTTCACACTCCCCTCACCCCACTTAGCTCCATCTGTTTTTTTTTCTCTCTCAGTTTGCCTGCCTTTGTCTTTAATTCACCTGCCACACTCTTGCAATTCCACCCTCACTCATCTTCTCTACCTGGCATGGGTAAAACAGTGACTGATCGGCATGAGGCCAAGAGTAGGAATAAAGCGAGCCTTCTCTGACTGGCTGCCGGTAACTAGTGGTCCACAGGGGTCTATGTTGGAACCAATTCTTTTTATGCTATATGTCAATGATTTGGAAGATGGAATTCATGGCTTTGTTGCAAAGTTTGCAGATGATATGAGGATAGGTGGAGGGGCAGGTAGTTTTGAGGAAGTAGAGAGGCTACATAAGAACTTTGACAGATTAGGAGAATGGGCAAAGAAATGGCAGATGGAATACAGTGTTGTGAAGTATATGGTCATGCACTTTCATAGAAGAAATAAAGGGGTTGATTATTTTCTAAGTGGAGAGAAAATACAAAAAACTGAGATGCAAAGGGACTTGAGAGACCTTGTATATTTTTCCCTAAAGGTTAATTTGAGTCTGTGGTGAGAAAGGCAGATGCAATGTTAGCATTCATTTCAAGAGGACTAGTATATTCAGTAAAAGCAAGGATGCAATGTTGAGACTTTTTGACATGGAGTATTGTGAGAAGTTTTGGGCCCGGTCTCTTAGAAAGGATGTGCTAAAACTGGAGAGGGTTCAAAAGACATTCACAAAATGATTCCAAGTTAGAATGATTTGTCAAAAGATAAGTGTTTGATGGCTTTGAGCCTGTACTCACTAGAATTCAGAAGAATGAGGGATGACCAAATTGAAATCTATCAAATGGTAAAAGGCCTTGATAGAGTGAATGTGGAGAAGGTGTCTCCTGTGGTGGAAGAGTCTAAGGCCAGAGGACACAGTCTGAGAATAGAGGAGCATATTTCTAGAATGTAGAAGAGAAGCAATTTCTTTAGCCAGAGAGTGATAAATCTTTGTCACTGGCACCTGTGGAGGCCAAGTCTTTGAGCATATTTAAGGCAGAGGTTTATAGGTTCTTGAATGGTCAAGACATGAAGGGATACAGAGATTGGTACTGAGAGGAAAATTAGATCAGCCATGATGAAATGGTGGAGCAAATGTGATGGCCTAATTCTGCTTCTATATCTTACGGTACTATAATATCTAGACTTGGACTGTGCTTAAAGACTGTAACACTATGGAAGTGGTGCTATCCTGGATGAGACTTTATGCCTTATACGCAGCAGCTCATTTGATCAAAACAGGCAATATTTCCAAGTAGGCAACATTTCTTCCTTGAATAATATTGACCAAAATTAATTGATTGTTGTTTATGAGATTTTGTTTTCCAAGCATTAGGGTTCCTCCAGCATTTTGTGTGTGTTGTTTGCATCAATCACAAGGTTCTCTCTAAATATATAAAAGTAACAATATATGGCACTTTTTTATTGCTGATTGGAGGAATAGTATACATATTATAAATACAGTATCTTAGTCAGAGCTTTGAAATAGTTTTATTTTTCATATACACCTGTAACATTATATGTAATACATAATAATATCTATAACCTGTTAAAACATAAATATTGTCTGTATATTAGAATAATTAGAACAGTTGAACAAAAAAACTTTAGCAACTAACAGAGACTACGAAGGGTGGTGGCCACAGGGTAAATGAAAGTCACAAATGGCCCATAGGCACAAAAAGGTTGAGAACCACAGAGTTATGGAATGCTGAAAGGGGAATAAAGCACACAACAAAATGTTTTTTTAAATCTTTTACATATATAGTTATTTACAGTTTACCTCAGAACATGGAATGCCACATAAACATAAAAGTAATACTGGTTATCAAAAAAATTACAAGATTTCTCATAAAAACACTTAAATGTTGGCAAAAATAAATCTGGAATTCTGAAGTAATATTTATAAGTAGAAATCTTTAGAATGCCTATTTTTCTAGTTATGTTACTGGTAACAGTAATTTTAATCTAGCTTTTATTAATTCTTTCTGCTTTTATTTAAGACAGCTGGCCAATTAAAAACAGTATTTTGGTTTGACAATAGATACTCCAGTAGATTTAAATTCAGCAATAAGAGAAAAGGATTTTAGTGCCATAGTGTTAATTATAGTAGTTTTGGTATATTGAGAAATGAGAAATGAAGGATTTATCAACAATGTCTTATTGCACAGGTGCAGCTTTGTGATAGTATTATAATCTATTGTAAAAGGCAAGGGAATCTCATTGGGCAAGAATGAAGTATAAATCTGAATGAGTCAGAGTATAATGAAGAAACTTTCACCCTTGAGCAACATCTAAGCTTCACAAACAATGATGGAATTAACATAAAGTTCTGAATCATCCTAAATTCCATGATTATTGCCTTAACATTCACCTTTAAGAAAGTATGATACTTCAGGCATTTAAGAAGTATAATTTACTCCCATCTATTTGTCAAGGAATACAATTATATTTTGTAGAGGCATTTGGTTGTATTCTGATATTCATTTTGGGTGATGTGGAGTATAATAAATTACAATGACATACTAGATACCTGTAACATTCTATATTGCCTTTTTATGTTGTTCAAGAATACTAAGTTATTATATCTATTTATCTATTTCTTATTGTGAATTGTGATTGTTCTTTTCTGTCAGCGATTTACGGTCTGTATCGTGTGACTGAAGGCTCTGTGGATGGCAACAATATTTTGTAGAAAGTTCCACAGTCAGTCTATGAAAAGCTCTTGAATAAACACTTATACTTTGACATATGTTGTAATGGATCTTGTTACAGCGTAAGAACTTATTGAGCACATGCACTTTATTTCCCTTGTTTTATTTTTAAATAAACATAAATTGGTTTAACATGATATAAATCTAACTGAGGCATTGGTTTCTGCACTTTGATCTTCACAGGTGTGCTGGTGTTGCAGATTCACCACTATTGTTTAAGGGGCATCTATCTCTGGAATTAAAATGTACTTTGACTTTAATTCTCATTAGAAATATCAGATTTGATTCATCTGAAGGGAGCTTTGCTGTCTTTGCTATTCTCCTGGTGTATCCTTTGCATTAAGGACTGAATGATTAACATGAACTTTAGGGAATTTTTCTCTAAGTTTTATAGGTAATTCCTTTCCTTACTATTTTCTGATTTTTCATGTTCTCCTCTGATCTGCTGTGAGGATTCCATGCACAATCTCCAACATGCTGGTTGAAGTTATTTTATTTGTGGCTTGGTTGTAATCATTTTCTATTTTAATTGTGGATCCTCCATTTTCCTATCCATACTAGGACATTCAATAACATTTCAGCTGCAATTTATTTTGCTGTGGAGTATGGTGTTGTCTTATAGCATAAGAAAAATGCTGCATCAATATTCATGATAAACTTCAGTCAACCTCTTTCGTAAACTGTTTCTTCAGTGTCAGCTTCACCATGCAACTTAACCTTTCCCATCTAGGTAAGTGAAATAGTGTATTATTGCATTGTTCTACATGAATGATTTGTACATAAAACAATTTGTAGTATTGAACATTACCTGATGTAACTCCTTCAGGAAGTCTTTATATGGCAAAATCAGAATTTAGTTCTTCTGTTGTGCATCCTGTTCATCCTGTAGTGGTATACTGTATACAATTTTCACATATTACATAACATAAGAACATAAGAAATAGGAGCAGGAGTAGGCCATTGGGCCTATCAAGCCTGCCCTCATGGCAGATCTGTGTCAATTAATGTGCAGTATTGAATGTTGGGAGATCAAATCAGGGTAGGATTTATACAGCAAATGATAAGAACTTAGTGACTGTTATAGAACTGAGGAGTCTAAGAGTGCATGTGCATGGTTTGCTAAAAGTGATGTCACAGACAGATAAGGTGCGGAAGAAGACATTTGGAACATTGGCCTTCATCTGTTAGGGTATTGAGTACAGAAGTTATTAAATTATGTTGCAGTTATATAAGATGTTGGTGAGACTGTACATTGAGTACAGTGCACTGTTTTTCTCATCGTATTATAGGAAAGAAATTATTAAAATAGAAAGAGTGCAAAAAAAGTTACCAGGATTTCACTGGGATGTGGAAGCCTGAGTTACAAGGAGAGGTTACTTAGGACTTTATTCCTTGATTGAGGAGTGACCTGATAGAGATATGTAAGATCATGAGAGACATAGACAAGTGAAAGCACATAGTCTTTTTCCCAAGGAGGGGTTGCTAAAACCAAGAAGCCATAGGTTTAAGATCAGACATGAGAGATTTATAAGAGACATCAGGGCAGCTTCTTTATGAAAAGGGTGGTGCACATTTGGAATGATCAGCCAGAAACAAGTGATTGAGGAAGGTACTTCAGCAACATTTAAAATCCATCTAGAAAAGTACATGGATAGGAGAGATTCAGAGGAAAGCAGATGTGACTAGTTTGCTGGGTAACACAGTTGTAATGGACAAGTTCATCCTGTATAGCTATTATTCTTAGAAATTCAAGTCAAGTTTATTGTCATTACATAATATGCATGTTTATTATATGTATAACCATGACATGTGTATAGAAACGAGACAACATTTTCCAAACCAGGGTGTAAAGCACAGTGCTACACATAACGTGATAACTTAAGAAGGTAGGAATAAAATCTAAAGATGAATCACACATAAATAACAAACAAAAGTGTATTAATATTAAAAATTGTAAAGTACAGAAAGCAGGAGAATGGGCTTAAGAAGCGTAATAAATCAGCCATGATGTAATGGCGGAACAGACTCTATGGGCAAAGGAGCAGAATTAGGCCAAATATCTTATGATCTTATGGTATTATTGTACTGTGGCGACCCACTTTCTATGTAGGGGAACCGGCTCACAAAATGGTGTGCGCGTCGACAGAGATGCCAGCCCCAAAATGGCACTTGCGTCGTCAGAGAGTCCAGTCCCAAAATGGCGCTGGGCCTTCTTCTTCACCAGCAAGGGGAGAAAGCCCGTGCGCGGGAAGAGACTTTTGTAATGCACTTCTGATGTCATTTCCACCCAGAGAGGGCGGGAATGGAACTGTGTAAAAGCCAGTGCTGCGAAGTTTGAATAAACTAGTCTGGAGTGCAACTTACAGAGTGTGTGTCATTATTTCTAGCTCTGTGTGTAGCACATTGCTACAGTACCACTGTAGAGATGGCGCCAGTGTACTTTGGCAATTCTCTGCGGGCTGCAGGAAATTGTACCAGTTTTCCTCCTAGATATACTCCTTTTGAACTACTTTTTCTTCAACTTGCAGCATGTAAATTTCTTCTTAACAATGGACTATAAAATTACATAAATAATCTTCAGATCTCATGTTCCAACAGTTAAATGTTGAGTATTTAAGTGTAGTGCCTCTAAGTGTCAATGCCAAGGCCAAGGCCGAAAATCCAGCAGGATAGATGGCATTCAAACCAGGCTGAAGTGCAGGGGGATGAGGCCTTCTCTGCCTATCATCTTGTTAGTGAATGTACAGTCACTTGAAAATAAGATTGATGATCTCAGGGCAAGGCTACAGATGAGGCTGATTTCAGTTGTTAGTTGCATTGAGACTTGGTTAACAGGGAACATAATAGATGCTGCTATCCAACAAGAAGGTTTTACGATTTTCAAAATGGATCGAACCTTGAATTCTGGCAAGGAAAAAGGTGGCGGCGTATACTTTTTAGTCAATTCTCATTGGTGCACGGATGTTGGGTTTATGTCAACTTTTTGCTCCCTGACTTAGAACAACTAATGATTAAATGATTAAATGTATATGCCTCCAGATTTTTCATCCGTGATCCTGAGCATAGTTTACATACCAACAGTGTTTGATTATAAACAAACACTCACGAATCTGCACGATACTGTCTGCAAATGAGAAATGGCCTATTATTAAGGAATGCCTATTATTTCGTCCCAAGACTGCATTTGTCAAGTTGGATCATTGGCTGTACTCCGATTATCTACATACAGACAGAGTCTAAAGATCAAGGCTGCAGAGATAAAAACATAGAAAACCTACAGCATAATACAGGCCCCTTGGCCCACAAAATTGTCCCGAACATGTCCCTACTTTAGAAATTACTAAGGTTACCCATAGCCCTCTATTTTTCTAAGCTCCATGTACCTATCCAAAAGTCTCATAAAAGATCCTATCGTATCCACCTCCACCACCGTTGCCAGAAACCCATTCCACGCACTCACCACTCTCTGAGTAAAAAACTTACCCCTGACTCTCCTCTGTACCTACTCCCAAGCACCTTAAACTTGTGCAACACACACAAAATGCTGGTGGAACACAGCAGGCCAGGCAGCATCTATAGGGAGAAGCACTGTTGAGGTTTCGGGCCGAGACCCTCCTGACGAAGGGTTTGCACCTTAAACCTGTGCCCTCTTGTGGCAACCATTTCAGCCCTGGGAAAAAAGACAACCATCAGGATAGATCATGACCACCAAGAAGTGGTCACGGGAAGCTGAGGAATGGTTACAGGATTGCCTTGAGTCACTGGACTGGACCATGTTTAAGAACTCATCTGAGGACCTGAATAGCTATACCATGGTTGTTACAGACTTTATTAAAACAGATGTGGATGAGTGTGAAATTTTACTTTGAACTTAGGACATAACTTGTTGACAAGCCTTCTCCTACACAGATCATATATATATCACGAATATTTACCACTGTGGCAATAAAAACTGCTTAAGTGGTAACAATATCATGGTAAAGTCTGGCAGAAATCTAGCATAGCATTAAATGATTCCTAGAAATGACAAAGCTCAGTGATATTTTTGGGTTTTCTGTCTCCAATGACATCAGAGTTCTCTTCAGCATTTACTCTTAAACTTGGATCAGTTAGTGATTGATAATTGGTTTACTATTGATAAATGTACTGAGATAAAGTGAAAAACTTCTATTTGCATGGCATCAAGACAGATCATTCCATACATTCATTGAGGTAAATAAAACAGGAAGCAAAATGTTGTGTTACAGTTACAGAGAAAGGGCAGATAGACAAACAAGATAAATTAAATTGACAAAATAAAATTGCAAAATAAAATGACAAGATAAATTGTGAGATCAAGAGTTCATGTTTATTATATTCGAGGTTTCCTCAAGGGTCTTATAACAATGGAATAAAAGATGTCCTTGAGCCCTGTGGAATGTTGTTAAGCTTTTTTTTATCTTCTGTGTGATGTTAGGCTGGAGAAGAAAGACTTACTGGGTTGGGAGGGAAGCTTTGGTTATGTTGGCTGTTTTACTGAGTCAATGGGAAATGCGTACAGAGTCAATGGAGGGAAGGATGTTTTCATGATAGACTGGGCTATGTTCATAGATCTCTGCAATTTCTTGAGTTTTGAGCATAGCAGTTGCCATATCAAGCAGTGATGCATCTGGATAGAAAGCTTTCTATGGTGCATCTTCAAAAATTGGTGAGGGTCATCAGGGACATGTTGAATTTCCTTAGCCTTCTGAGGAAACAGCTTTCTTGGCCATACCATCTATGTGGCTTGAACAGGACAAGCTGTTGGTATGTTTACAGTTAGGAACTTGAAATTCTCAACCACCTCCACCTCAGCACCATTGATACAGATAGGGGAATGTATGATTCCCTGCTTCCTGAAATCAATGACCAGCTCTTTTATTCTGCTGACATTGTGGGAGTGATTATTTTCTTGACACCATGCCACTAAGCACTACACCTCCTTCCTGTACTTCACCTCATTATTTTTTTGAGATGCAGCCCACTACAGTGTGTCACCTGCAAACTTGTAAATGGTGTTAGAGCAGAATCTGGCCACACAGTATGAGCATACTGCAAGTGGGAGGAGGAGTGTGGTGAACTACATATACCTGTCTGGACACGCCCCCCCCCCCCCCCCCGCTGACTGCTCCTGTGGCTCCTCCCACTGACCGTGGCTCCTCCTACGGACCCCGGTATAAAGGCGATTGGAGACACCGCCCCGGCCTCAGTCTCCAGGATGCAGTGTGGTGGTCAATTGCTGCTTGTTCTTTCTTCCAGCCAATAAAAGCCTATATCTCGCCTCACGTCTCCAAGAGTTATTGATGGTGCATCAAGGAGGGTTAGCGAACTCAGCCTTGAAAGGTGCTAGTGTTGAAAACAATTGTGGCAGAAATGTTGCTGATTATCCTCCTGATTAGTTACTTTTGGTCAAAAGAAAATTTGATATTTTTAACTCTTTATAACAATGCAGTCTCCTAAACATTTCCATGAATACCTGAAAGTTTTCTTCCTCTTCCTATTTTGCATGTTCATTCAAATGTTGTATCTTGAGAATGAAGTAGCTTAACTCAAAATGCTCACCCATTAGCCTAAATTTATCACTTAATAAGAAATCCAGAAGCCTACCAAACTGGAATGCAATGAATTATCTGTTTAATCATTAATTGTCATTCCTGACCTTTGGTTGTGGTTCCAAACTTGTAAATTTTTAAAATGCCTGGTGCTGGGATGTATCGATTTTGTAATTTATCTTTTTCTCCTTAGTAAGACATAAGTTTCACTGTGTGAAACAAATTTGTTTGCCTACATTGTATATCTATCTGGCCCTAATTTTACTTACAGGATAATTTTTCCTATATTCATATATGGTCTCATTCTGAACATCTTTGCTCTCTTTTTTATTTCAATATTGTTATTCATCCCCAACAGCTTATGTGCCCATCAATTTAAGGATTCTTGTGCCTTGCCATAAGCACTAACGATTCTGATATAATCACTCTCTGACTAGCATGCCATTTTCAACAACTTCAAAGATTGTTAAGCTGAAATTTTCAACTACAATTTTATATTTATTACCTCTTCTGGTTTAGGATGGAACTACAGAAGATGTGCGACAGCTTACTGGTAGATCGAAAGGCAAGAGATTTGACTGAAAACGTTACTTACAACATTTTTTCTGAAGGAAATTATGGTGAACTATCACTGAAGACAGTGAGGAGATAGGCAGAGGCGAGGCTGGTTTGGGGGATGAGCTGTGCTGTGGCATTGCGAGGCACAACGTGTTCGAGCCGGGGTAGCAGCCGGAGTTGGAGTGAGCATTTTGGAGAGGAGTCGATGTGGAAGAATTTTGATGCCCTAAACCAGGCACGAGATTAGATCGCTCTAAGGACCAAGCTGATTCGATAAGATTGAGAATGGCTTCAGGCTGTATGGCCCAAGCCTTTCGCTGTACTGGAACCTGGGTCCTAGAACATGGCACTATCCAGTGCTTGGACAATTTAAATGTTGGACAAGTTGCAGAACCTGGGTTTCTGTACCTCCCTCTGCAATTGGATCGTCGACTTCCTAACTGGAAGACCACAGTCTGTGCAGATTAGTGATAACATATCCTCCTCAGGCACATCTCAGTTGTGTGCTGAGCCCACTGCTCTACTCTTTCTATACCCATGACTGTGTGGCTAGGCAGAGCTCAAATGCTGTCTATAAATTTCTGATGATACAGCCATTGTTGGTAGAATCTCAGGTGGTGATGTGAGGACATACAGGAGTGAGATATGCCAACTAGTGGAGTGGTGCCGCAGCAACAACCTGGCACTCAACGTCAGTAAGACAAAAGAGCTGATTGTGGACTTCAGGAAGTTTAAGATGAAGGAACACATAGCAATCCTCATAGAGGGATCCGAAGTGGAGAGATTGAGCAGCTTCAAGTTCCTGGATGTCAAGATCTCTGTGGACCTAACCTGGTCACAACATATCGATGTAGTTATAAAAGAAGGCAAGACAGCGGCTATATGTCAACAAATACACTCGAAAACTTCTATAGTTGTACCGTGGAGAGCATTCTGACAGGCTGCATCATTGTCTGGTATGGGGGGGTGGGCTACTGCACAGGACCGAAAGAAGCTGCAGAGGGTTGTAAATCTAGTCAGCTCCAACTTGGGTATTAGCCTAAAAGTATCCAGGGCATTTTCAGGGAGCCGTGTCTCAGAAAGGCAGCGTCCATTATTAAAGACATCCAGCATGCAGGGCATGTCTTTTTCTCACTGTTACCATCAGGTAGGACGTACAGAAGCCTGAAGGCACACACTCAACGATTCAAGAACAGCTTATTCCCCTCTGCCATCTGATTCCTAAATGGACATTGAACCCTTGGACACTCCCTCACTTTTTAAAATATACAGTATTTCTGTTTTTTGCACTTTTTAAATCTATTCAATATATGTATACTGTAATTAATTTACATATTTATTATTTTATTTATTATTATTTTTACTCTTCTATATTATGTATTGCATTGAACTGTTGCTGCTTAACTAATGAATTTCATGTCACATGCCGATGATTATAAACCTGATTCTGATACACTGGAAGCCCAAGTGTCAGGAATGGAGGCGAGGATTGGGCTGATTTTGCTCACTCCTGTGAATGTTCATTCCTTTCTCCACTGCGCTGAGGTGAAATAGTCTGGCTGCTACGCGTTTTTACCCCGCTGGTGTGATGAATTGGGACCAAGGCTTGGGTCTACTCCGGCTGCTCCAGGAGCAGATCTGGGGTCTCAATCTGGTTCAGAATGCTGTTGGTTTACTTCTATAGTTTGTATGATGTATGCATTTTTTTCTCTCTTTTTCACTACGCAGTGGTTTTTTGGTCCTTTTTTCAATTGGGTTATTTGGGCTTCTTGCTTTGTGGCTACCTGTAAGCAGATAAATTTATATATTCTTTGATAATAAATGTGCTTTGAACCTAGCTAAACTCATGCTTGAGTATGCACATCAAGCTTATAGTAATTAATCTTGAGTTTCACAGAAAGTCTGTACTAGTGCAGCTGTGTAGTCGCATAAACCATCAACATTTTGTTACTTTCATAATTCTTTGCTCTCCTCATCACAGTCTGTGTTGAACAACTTCCTAATAACTAGCATGGTCAATTGTAGAATCTAGTAACTCATATATAGGAGACAAATGAAGGTGAGGTAAATTGTTAAATTTATTCATAGATTCTGCATTCTTTTTCACTGGAATTATCTATGAAATATCACTGCAAGTCAAAGACTAGTAAGTTCATTGACACAATCCTTAAAAGAAAAACCTTAAAGTTATGAATACTATTACATATTATCCTTCCTTTGAAATTGGGTACTACGTATTTGATCATCTGTAAGGAGGCTGTAAGTGAAGTCAAATTAATTTGTGTGAAATTTCACTGCTGCTTCAAAATCTAATGCATCCCTTTAATGCATCCTCCTTCAAAACTAGTTTTACGTTTACAAGGATGAAGTTTCCTTTAACTCTTGCAGACAAGTTTCCTTCAACAGCCCCTTATTTCTAATGCAGAGTGGGACCTGGACCAGTACTAGTACTTGAATGTCCAGAAAGCCTGATTAAGTCAGTGTGGGCACCCAACATCCTGTAAGTAAGATACACTTTCAAATTGACCAATCACGACTTCTGAAACCAGCTCTGAACTGATACCAGGTGCAACACGCACAAAATGCCGGAGGAACTCAGCAGGCCAGACAGCATCAATGGAAAATAGTAGTCAACATTTCAGGCTGAGACCCTTCGGCAGGACTGGAGAAAAAGAAAGACAAGTAGATTTAAAAGGTGGGGGGAGGGGAGAGAAAAGCACAAGGTGATAGGTGAAACTGGGAGTTGGGAGGGGTGAGGTAAAGAGCTGGGAAGTTGATTGGTGAAAGAGATAAAGGGGCTGGAGAAGGGGGGAGTCTGATAGGAGAGGACAGGTCCATGGAAGAAAATGTAAGGAGCACCACCAGAGCGAAGTGATAGACAGGCAGGAGATAAAGTGAGAAAGGGAAAAGGGGATGGGGAATGGTGAAGGTAGGGGCAATACTAGAAGTTCAAGAAATTTCTCAGACTTCCAGTAAAGGCTCTCCTCTTTCTTTCTCCCCCTCTGCTTCACTATTCCCCATCCTCTTTTCTCTCTCTCACCTTATCTCCTTGCTTGCCCATCGCTTCCCTCTGGTGCTCCTCCTCCCTTTTCTTTCTTTCATTGCCTTCTGTTCTTCTCCTATCAGACTCGCCCTTCTCCAACTCTGTATCTCTTTCACCAATCAACTTCCCAACTCTTTACTTCATCCCTCCCCCTCCCAGTTTCACCTATCCCTTTGTGTTTCTTCCTCCAAGCTCCCCTTTTAACCCTAACCCTCATCTTTTTTTTTCTCCAGTCCTGCTGAAGAGTCTCAGCCCAAAATGTTGACTATATTCCTTTCTGTAGATGCTGCCTGGCTTACAGAGTTCCTCCAGCATTTGATGTGTGTTGCTTGGATTTCCACATCTGCAGATTTTCTCTTGTTTGTGATACCAGGTGCACCCTGTTGACTTTGGCCCACATTATCACGTAGTGAAAAATCCTTCCCATTATTATTTGAAAGCTAGGAAATGTATGCCAATTACTTGAAAGCTGTTCCTTTTAGTTCATTAACTTCTGTTGACTCCTTTAATGTTTTAAAAAATAAAATAACCAGTTAACTATTTTCTTTCAAAATACTTAAACATTGTGAGGGGAAAACATTGCATTTGTAAACAGTGGGTGACTGTTTGTTTTTGTCCAAGGTCATTTGTCATTGATAAGTACCAAGAACTGCAATCACCTGATTCATTGAGAGGAATTTTAACCCTCAAAAACAGTGCATTAGAATTAAACGAAATATGAAATTTAAAAATATCAATCTCAACCTTGACATGCCAACTTCTGATTTTACTGGAGGAGAATTGGGAGGCAAGGAACTAACTCAGTACTTGAGGTCTATCTAATTATTACAGAAGTTGCATGGTTCAAAGTAAACTTATTTTCCAGACTTAACCACATGCCTCGGCTTTTTGAAATCCACAATATAAGGAAAGGAAAGCAAGGTTGAGAAATGCTTTACTGCCTGGAAGGGCATGTCATATGTGCAGTGAGTGGTGATCCAATTAATGATTTTATCTGCTGACCTGCCAATTCAAAACTTTATTGTGCAATATTGTGACAGAAGGCCTTGGCAGAAGGATTAAGGAAAACCCCAAGGGATTATACAAGTATGTGAAGAGGATAAGGTATGAGAGAACAGGACCAATCAGTGTGACAATGGAAAAGTGTGTATGGAACCAGAGGAAATAGCAGAGGTACTTAATGAGAACTTTGCTTCAGTATTTACTACGGAAAAGGATTTTGCCAATTGTAGGGATGACTTACAGTGGATTGAAAAGCTTGAGCATGCAGATATTAGAAAGAGGATATGCTGGAGCTTTTAGAAAGCATCAAGTTGGATAAGTCACCGGGACTGGACGGGATGTACCCTGGGCTACTATGGGAAGCTAGGGAAGAGATTGCTGAGCCTCAGGCTAATCCTCATTCTGGAGGATTAGAAGGTTGTGGATGTTGCTCCCTTATTCAAGAAAGGGAGTAGAGATATCCCAGGAAATTATAGGCCAGTGAGTCTAATTTCAGTGGTTGGCAAGTTGATGGAGAAGATCCTGAGAGGCAGGATTTATGAACATTTGAAGAGACATAATATGATTAGAAATAGTCAGTATGGCTTTGTCAAAGGCAGGTCATGCCTTACCAGCCTGACTGAATTTTTTGAGGATGTGACTAAACACATTGATGAAGGTAGAGCCGTAGATGTAGTGTATATGGATTTTAGCAAGGCATTTGATAAGGTACCCCATGCAAGGCTTATTGAAAAAGTAAGGAGGCATGGGATCCAAGGGGACATTGCTTTGTGGATCCAGAACTGGCTTGCCCACAAAAGGCAAAGAGTGGTTGTAGATGGGTCATATTCTGCATGGAGGCTGGTGACCAGTGGTGTGCCTCAGGGATCTGTTCTGGGACTCCTACTCTTTGTGATTTTTTATAAATTACTTGGATGAGGAATTGGAGAGTTGGGTTGGTAAATCTGCGGATGACACAAAGGTTGTGGATAGTGTGGAGGGCTGTCAGAGGTTACAATGGGACATTGATAGGATGAAAAACTGGGCTGAGAAGTGGAAAATAGAGTTCAATCCAGATAAGTGTGAGGTGGTTCATTTTGGTAGGTCAAGTATGATGACAGTATATAGTATTAATGGTAAGACTCTTGACAATGTGGAGGATCAGAGGGATCTTGGGATCCGAGTCCATAGGACACTCAAAGCTGCTACGCAGGTTGACTCTGTGGTTAGGAAGGCATACGGTGCATTGGCTTTCATCAATTGTGGGATTGAGTTTAAGAGACGAGAGGTAATGTTGCAGCTACATAGGACCCTGGTCAGACCCCACTTGGAGTACTGTGCTCAGTTTGGTCACCTCACTATAGGCGGCACGTGAAAACCATAGACAGGGTGCAGAGGAGATTTACAAGGATGTTCCCTGGATGGGGGAGCATGCCTTATGAGAATAGGTTGAGTGAACTCGGCCTTTTCTCCTTGAAGCAACAGAGGATGAGAGGTGACTTGATCGAGGTGTACAAGAAAATGAGAGGCATTGATCATGTGGATCATCAGAGGCTTTCCCCAGGACTGAATTGGCTAGCGTTTTAATTCGCTGAATTGGCTGAACTGGGCATAGTTTTAAGGTCCTTGGAAGTAGGTACAGAGGAGATGTCAGGGGTAAGTGTTCTATGCAAAGAGTGGTGAGTGTGTAGAATGGGCTGCTGGTGGAAACAATAGTGTCTTTTAAGTGACTCCTGGATGGCTACATGGAGCTTAGAAAAATAGAGGGCTATGGGTAAAGCCTAGGTAGTTCTAAGGTAGGGACATGTTTGGCACAGCTTTGTGGGCCGAAGGGCCTGTATGTTTTCTATGTTTCTAAAAGGAGCAATGGTGTCATCATCACGGGCATGGACAGAAAGCAAATCGGATTATTATGAAAGGGGGTCAGGGAATGCATAGAGAATTGAGGAATAGGGTGTCAGTTGTAGTAAAGGTCATGATTGGATTGATGTAGGTGGGGTTAGCAGGTTGCAATGGGAGGATTGGAGGACTACAAAAAGAGAATCAATAGAAGAGTTGTTTAGCTGAATATGGAAAATGAAATGTTCATTTCAGAAAATTGCCCATATAAATGATAAAGTGTTGTTCTACTAACTTGTATTGGACTTCACCATGGCAATGGAGGAGGCCTGAACAATGCTAGTCAAAGTAACCAGAGGCAAAATACCTCCCAACCCTCAATCCACCCTGTAGAAAAGGTACATTTGCCCAATCATTTAGCAAATATATTTTATTAGTTATTTGACTAGCAATTTGCATTTGTGCTACTGCTTTCGCACTGTAGAACATACTGAAATGTTTTGTAGAAGCAGTATTATTACTTATTCATAAATGGATCATCTGAAGCAAGAAAAAGGTGAGGTTTAGGGAGTGATTATTAGAGCTTTGGCATGGCTGCAAATAGTGGATTAATTAAAATATAAATGACCAAATTTGGAAGATCCATGGAAGAGCTTCTAAAACAAGGATAAAAATTTAAAAATTAAAATGTTGCTTGGCTGAGAACCAATGTACAGCACCAAGGAATGGAGTAATGAGAAATTAGGAATCAGAGTTGAGACATGGAGAATAGAATTACAAATCAAAGCAACTCTGTCAAGATTCGAATATGGGCATATGTTGGAGTAGTGAAGTCCAGAAATAATGAAGGCACACATGGTTCTGAGTTGCTTAAATCATCTGCTGAAGCTTGTAATGACAGTTAAGCAAGTCAGAACCATGCTGTGGTAAGGCAGTAAATATGATGGACCAAATCCAGTATGTGATGTGAACACATGTGAGATTGTTAAATCTCCAATGATGCTATTGGTGACTTGTGAATAAAGTTTGTATGGAGTTTGTATAAAGTTGGCTTTGGTTTTACCAACCTGTAGTTGGAACAACTTACAGGGAAATTAAATTGGTAAATTGTCTTGCATACTATTCATACAGATCAATTTATTGCAATATTTCTTTGAAATACTAAAAAGTAAGATCATAACAAAATGCTGAATAAAATGTTATACTTACAGAGAAATCTGTGACAGTGGCTATTGTTGGAGTGCACCAGGGTTAGAGTGAGAGGTTTTGGCATGAACAGGTAGAGTCTCTAAGTAAATTTCTAGAAAATTTTGTTTTCTTTCTTTTTTTATTAGTGCATTACTAGTATGTTGAGAATTTGTGTGAGATGTGGGAACATTGGGAGACCTCCAGTCTCCCTGAAAAGTATATCTGCACAAAGTGCATCGAGCACCATAGAGACTATGTTAAGGAAATGGAACTGCAGCTTGCTGACCTTTGGCTCGAATGAGGAAGTGATAGATAGGAGCTACAGTGAGGTAGTCACCCCTAAATTGTAGGAAATAGGTAGCTATGTAGCTGTCAGGAGAAGGAAAGAGAGTAGACAGCTTGTCCAGAGTACCTCTGTGGCTATTCCCCTCAATAATAAATATACCACTTTGGAGCTGCAGCAACTGAGTCTCTGACACTGAGTCTGGCTCCGTGGCTCAGAAGGGAAGAGGGAAGAAGAAGAAAAGAGCAGTAGTGATAGGTGATTCCATAGTTAGAGGAGCAGACAGAAAACTCTGTGTGCATGTAACAGACATTTGGATAGTATCTTTACTCCCAGGTGTTAGGGTCATAGATGTCTTTGATTGGGTCCACAACATTCTAAAAGGGGAAGGTGAACAGCCTGAAGTTGTGGTATAAATTGGTATGAATTACATAGGTAATAAAAGGGACAAGGCCCTGAAGACAGACTATAGGCCTTTATTTGAGCCTTTATTAGCCAGACTTCAGTGCTTGGGAAGATGTTGGAGATCATTATTAAGGATCAGGTTTCAATGATCTTGGAAGCATTTGATTAAATAGGCCAAAATGAGCATTGGTTTCCTTGTCTGACAAATCAGATGGAATTCTTTGAAGAAAAAACATACTTGTTAAACAAAGGAGAATCGGTGAATGTTGTTTGCTTGGATAATAAGACAACTTGGAAAGGTGCAGCATGAGAGGCTCCTTAACAAGCTAACAGCCCATGATATTACAGGAAAGATTCCAGAATGAATAGAAGATTGTCTGACTGGCAAAAAACAAAGAATGGGAATAAATAATGCTGCTGGTGTTAGTATTGGGACCACTTTTCACTTTATATGTCAATGATTTGGATGGCAGAATAGTTGGTTTTGCAGTCAGGTTTGTGGATGATACAAAGATAGCTCGAGCAGGTAGTTCTGAGGAAGCAGGAAATTTGCAAAAGGACTTTAACAGATTTGGAGAATAGGCAAAGAAGTGGCAGATGGAACATAGTGTAGTCAAATGTCTGACCATGCATTTTGATAGAAGGAATAAAGGTGCAGACTATTTTCTGAACAGGGTAAAAATATTCAAAAATCAGAGGTGCAGAGGGACTTAGGAGCCCTGTACAGGATTCCTTGTAGGTTAACTTGCAGGTCCGCCAGCCGTAAGGAAGGCAAATGCAATGTTAGTGTTCATTTTGAGTGGAATAGAATATATATTGTGCGTGGAAGGTCATGTTTGACAAACCTTATTGAATTTTTTGAAGAGGTTACGAGGAAAGTTGATGAGGGTAAAGCAGTGGATGTTGTCTATATGGACTTCAGTAAGGTCTTTGACAAGGTTCCGCACAGAAGGTTAGTTAGGAAGGTTCAATCTTAGGTATTAATATTGAAGTAGTAAAATGGATGGGAGATGCCAGAGAGTAGTGGTGGATAACTGTTTGTCAGGTTGGAGGCCGGTGACTAGTGGTGTGCCTCAGGGATCTGTACTGGGTCTAATGTTGTTTGTCATATACATTAATGATCTGGATGATGGGGTGATAAATTGGATTATTAAGTATGCAGATGATACTAAGATAGGTGGCATTGTGGATAATGAAGTAGGTTTTCAAAGCTTGCAGAGAGATTTAGGCCAATTAGAAGAGTGGGCTGAATGATGGCAGATGGAGTTTAATGCTGATAAGTGTGAGGTGCTACATTTTGGTAGGAATAATCCAAATAGGACATACATGGTAAATGGTAGGGCATTGAAGAATGCGGTTGAACAGAGTGATCTAGGAATAATGGTGCATAGTTCCCTGAAAGTGGAATCTCATGTGGATAGGGTGGTGAAGATGCTTTTGATATGCTGGCCTTTATAAATCAGAGCATTGAATATAGGATGTAATGTTAAAATTGTACAAGACATTGGTAAGGCCGAATTTGGAGTATTGTGTACAGTTCTGGTCACCGAATTATAGGAAAGATGTCAACAAGATAGAGAGAGTACAGAGGAGATTTACTAGAATGTTACTTGGGTTTCAGCACCTAAGTTACAGGGAAAGGTTGAACAAGTTAGGCCTTTATTCTTTGGAGCGTAGAAGGCTGTGGGACGACTTGATAGAGGTATTTAAAATTATGAGGGGGATAGATAGAGTTGGCGTGGATAGGCTTTTTCCATTGAGAGTAGGGGAGATTCAAACAAGAGGACATGAGTTGAGAGTTAGGGGGCAAAAGTTTAGGGGTAACACAAGGGGGAATTTCTTTACTCAGGGAGTGGTAGCTGTGTGGAACGAGCTTACAGTAGAAGTGGTAGAGGCAGGTTTAGGATTGTCATTTAAAGTAAAATTGGATAGGTATATGGACAGTAAAGGAGTGGACGGTTATGGGCTGAGTGCGGGTCAGTGGGACTAGGTGAGAGTAAGCGTTTGTTATGGACTAGAAAGGCCGAGATGGCCTGTTTCCATGCTGTAATTGTTATATGGTTAAAAGCAAGGATGTAATGCTGAGGGTTAAAGAGCATTAATCAGCATGCTCTTGGAGTATTGTAAGCATTTTTAACCCCTTAAGAAATGATGTGCTGGCTTTGGAGAGGATCCAGAGGTAGTTCCCAAGAATGGATTCCAGAAATCAAAAGGTCAACATATGAGGAGTGTTTGATGCCTCTGGACCTAAACTTGGTGTTTAGGGGGAATCTCATTGAAAAATTAAGATTTGAATATTGAAACACCTAGATCAGAATCAGATTTATTATCACCGGCATGTGACATGAAATTTGTTAACTTAGCAGCAGCAGTTCAATGCAATACATAATATAGAAGAGAAAAAAAAATAAAAGTAAATCAATTACAATATGTGTGTATTGAATAGATTAAACAACATGCAAAAAATAGAAACACTGTGTATTTTAAAAAGTGAGGTAGTGTCCAAAGGTTCAATGTCCATTTAGGAATCGGATGGCAGAAGAGAAGAAGCTGTCCCTGAATTGCTGAGTGTGTGCCTTCACGCTTCTGTATCTCCTATCTGATGGTAACAATGAGAAAGGGCATGCCCTGGTGCCGGAGGACCTTAATAATGGACACTACCTTTCTGAGACACCATTCCCTGAAGATGTCCTGGGTACTTTCTAGGCTAATACTCAAGATTAAGCTGACTAGATTTACAACCCTCTGCAATTTCTTTCGGTCCTGTGCAGTAGTCCCCACCCCCCATACCAGACAGTGATGCAGCCTGTCAGAATGGTCTCCACGGTACATCTGTAGAAGTTTTTGAGTATATTTGTTGACATGCCAAATCTCTTCAAACTCCAAATGAAGTATAGCCACTGATTGAGTGGATGTCAGAATCAGGTTTAATATCACTGGCATATATTGTGAAATTCTTTAACTATGCGGCAGAGGTACAACGCAATACATGATAATGCAGAAAAAAAGACTGAATTACAGTATGAATATATCGTTGTTATCATGGCTATCCCTCGAGGTCGAGGATGATGGTCTTCTTTCCGTTTCCACAGAGCAAAGATGCCTGTGTGTGTATTTGTTTAATGTGTACTTGATGTTGCACTCCAAGAAGCACACAATACTTCACAAATCAACCAACTGATTCCAATGGCATGGAAATCACAACAATTGGAGCTGATGGATTTGTTGCAGCCTTCATCCGCCTTCACAGCTGTTGAGTTTGAAGTAACTTCGTTCACCTGTTCCACTATTGAGGTCTTGGTTGGATTGTTCTTTGTCAGGGACATCACCCTTGACCTTACCGCCATGGGTGACCCTACCAGGAGCATAACTCCAGATGGCATCACTCTCGGGATCTCAGGACCACACAAGCTTCTCCACCATGACAAGGTGACAATCCACGGAGCAGTATGAATATATATATATTAAACAGTTAAATTAAATAACTAGTACAAAAAATAGAAATAAAGAATTAGTGAGGTAATGTTCATGGGTTCAATGTCCACTCAGAAATCAGATGGCAAAGGGGAAGAAGCTATTCCTGAATTGTTGAGTGTGTTCAGAGAGGATGTTTCTGAGCGTGGGGGATCCTAGGCTCAGAGGACACAACCTCAGAATAAAGGGATGTGTTGTAATGTGAATGTTATTAAAAGTAAGTTAATACCAATTGGGAAGCTGTTGGTAAGAAGACGCTGGTTCCAGGGATGGCGGGGTTTTACTTCCGGTTTGTAGTTCCACTACCCATGCCGCACGAGGTACCTGAAAGCCTCTGTATTGTAAATATCATTTGCTGGCCCAGATAATGATGTTCTTTTGGCCATTAAATTGTCGTGTGATCCTTTTGTAAAGTAGAAGTTACCATAAGATGTTCATTTAGAACAGAGATGAGGAGGAATTACTTTAGCCAGAGTGTGGAGAATCTGTGTTCATTGCCACAATGGCTGTGGGTGCCAAAGTCATTGAGTATATTTAATGCAGTTTGATAGGGTTCTTGATTAGTTGGAGCATCAAAATTACAGGGAGAAGACAGGAAATGGGGTTGAGAGGGATAATAAATCAGCAATGATGGAATGAGCAATCTTGATGGGCTATTTGACTTAATTCTGCTCCGATGTCTTAGGGTCTTTTAAAAAGCACAATACATGTAGACATCGAGGTAAAGGTTGAAGTGGGTTTCTGTAGATGGTGAGGTCAAGATTCCATTTTATAGTAGGGAACCATTCAAATGTTATATAGCAGTGGGATAGAAGTTATCCTTGAACCTGGTGGTACATGCTTTCAGGTTTTTGTATTTTCTATCTGATGCAATGGGGAAGAGAGAATATCCAGTGTGGATGGGGTCTTTGATTACTCTGGCCACTTTATCAATAAAGCAAGAAGTGTAGACAGAGTCAATAGAAAGGCATTTGGTTTCCATGAAGTTTCTGCACCATAGAAGTTTCTGAAGTTTCTTGCAGTGTCAGGTACAGCTATAATGCGTCTGGGTAAGATGCTTTCTATGGTGCATCAATAAAAACTGGTGCAAGTCAAAGACAACATGCCCCATTTCTTTAGCCTCCTGGCAGATCAGAGTCACTGATGAATTTCCTTAACTGTGGCATCTAAATGGTTGAACCAGGACAGGCTATTGGTAATGTTCACTCCAAGGATTTTGAAGTTTTCAAACCCTCAACCTCAGCATCATTGATACAAATAGGAGCATGTGCACTACAACCTCCTCCCCCAAAGTTAATAACCAGCTCTTTTGTTTTGCTGACAATGAGGGAAAGGTTGTTGTCATGACACCATGTCAGTAGGCCCACTATTTCCTTCTGGTACTCTGACTCATAATTATCTAAGGTTTAGCCCATTATATTGTTATCTTCTCCAAACTTGTAGATTGATTTCAGCAGAATCTGCAATGGACTTGTGAGTATATAGGGAATCTCACAGAATAGGGGGCTGAGGATGCAGCCTTGTAAGGCACCATTGTTGAGGATAATTGTAGTGGAGGTGTTGCTGCTTATCTTTGCTGATTGCAGTCTATTTGTTAGAAGGTCAAGAACCTAGTTGTAAAGGAAGGTGTTGACTTCTAGGTCTATGAGTTTGGAGATTAATTTGCTTGGAATTATAGTATTAAAGTTGGAGCTGTAATCAATAAACAATACCTAATATAGGTGTCTTTACTATCCAGGTGTGTTAGAGATAAGTGTAGGACCAGGGAAATGGCATCTGCCATTGACTTGTTTCAGCATACCCAGTACTCAATGTTGAACACAGCCTGATTACTTGGGAGCAAGAAAGAATTAAGAAGATTGGAGAATCATCTCCGTGATCTATTAAAGTTTTAGGATACATGTAAAATTTTGCAACAGATATCTGGGAATATGTTACAAATGAGATAAGGAAAAAAAGAGCATTTGCATTTTATCTTGCCAGTCTCAAGACTATTTAGTCACTCAGCTAATCCTCTGGGTTTTCTGTCAAAGAGTTAAAGCTTCAAGATCACATTCCGACCATGTCCATTCAGACAATGGCAGATGTGCTTGAATCTGCCTTCCTTACATTTGCTCAATAATCAATTGGTTACTGCTCAAAGCTCCATTACACTGTCCCACCAAACCCAAGAGGTTGGGATGTCTCTCCCACCCGAACCCCAGTCTGTGTGAATACTGTATAAATACCGTCCCATGCAATTAGCCCTCGGCAAGAAATAACAGCTTGTGCATTGCTTACAATTATAAAGAAAGTATATTTATACATTTGTAAATTTCAGCTTTATCAAATAGTTAGTTGGAAAAGAAGAAGAAAAAAAGAGCCCATTATGGTTAATCCAGTCCGAAAGTGCATGCAAGTTGAAGCTCATCTTGAAGTCTTTAACTTGCATGCTGAACCTATGGTCTGTGTGAAAGCACACACTACCTTCTAAATGAGGCTCGAAACCCATCTCAAACAAATGGGATCCCCCATGGGAGTATTGGTCCTTCCTCCTTGAAGTCATTCATCTGCACAAAGCACCTTGTGCAACAGGGATGGCATCCTCAGCCATCTCCCCATCTGTCTTCTCCCAGCTCCCACCAAAAAGATCTCGACTCACACCAGTATCCATCACAAAAAACTTTTCTGCCCAGTGTTCTCTAGAACCTTCTGCCAATTCCACCATTCAGATTAGCTGACACAACATCTTAAGTTGAACAACAAAGCCCCTTATCTTAGCTCTACCCAAACAGGCTGAAAGCAGAACAGACTGCTCTTACAGAACTGCTAAAGTGAAATACCTACAGCATAGCAGTAAAATAAAACTTCAGAAGGGCATTACATGCCTTGTTGCCCATGACCACTCAAGCCACTGAACTCTGGAACTTAGGATGGTGAAAGTTGGTCTAGTGTACTCTGTTCACCAGTTGATGGAATCATGTTGTTGTGGATGGGACGTGCAGTACCCGGTCGACTGGGAAGGCTATGGAATGGAGGAGAGGTCTTGGGTGTCGTCCAGTTTCATGTTGGATGCATCACTCATCGAGAAGTTCCACTGGACCTATCTAGATCGTCCTGGACCATTGGGCGCTGGCTGTAGGAGAGTTTGTCCTGTTATGCGGGCACAGGCAGGCAGCTTCAATTATTCACCCAGCCAGTCATTTCCAATTCATCACCTGCAGCCATTCAAACCCAACTCTCAGCCGCAGTTCTTGTTCATGCATTGAACCAGCCTCAACCAGTTACTTCTTGCCTTCTGTTACCTCGTTGACTGTGGTGTTTAGTACCTGTTCCCCTTCTTGTCCCCTGCTCCTTCGAGGCTCATTATTTTGCAGTTTATTATTAGTTATCACTCACGGCTAAATCATCTCCACTGCTTTACTGAATATAATGCTTTCCATATGTTTTGCTTTTAGAGAAATAGCAATGTAGAGCACCACAGTTCTTATCTAAAGTAAATACTCCGATCAGATAATCCATGTACGTGTGCTAGATACTTAATAGGTTGAAATCAACAATACTTTGTTCTGTGCCTGTTGACTTTGTTAACATATCAATAAAATATCTAAATCCATTTGAATCTGTTAAGGTTTTAAAAGGGATACAACATACTTTCAAATGGTCAGGCTGATATACTTCCATTTATAATGAATTAAATCCATTTAAGTTATCATTTCTACTAGTATTGTATAATGATAAAAGATGACATGAAATTGTGAAAATTAGCATTTACAATTTATATTCATATTTGGCTAACTTCATAAAGCTTAATAACATTTGATATATAAAATTATTTATTTCCATTTAAATTTATTGTAATTGTCTTTAACTAATAATATTTTAAAATTTAAAATTGCATAATTTGCACAATAAATAAAGCCACAACAGTTCTGCTGACTGTTAAACAATGTCAAAAATGTTTTGGAGATGGGCCTTATGAGACATTAAAGTGATAAAAGATTCAGTAGTAATGAAATATTAATGTGATAAGTACCTTGATACCAACAGCAGGACAAATGCAAACCAGCTAATTCCTGCAAATTAATAATTCATTCTTTAAAGCAGGCAGTCCTCAATAAAATAAATTGTAAAATAACTCATCCCCCTATGACCAATATCCAACTTGGATTTCATCGCTTGGATGCTACCACCGAGTTCCAGATGCTATTACAGCCATAATCCAAAGAGATAGATTCCATACATAAGGTGAATGTGATTGCCTTTGACATTAAGCAGAACTTGCTTCTGCTTGGCCTCTCCAGCCATTTGTATACCCACAAATCAGTTCAGCCCCCATAAATTGTGGATGACTAGAGTGATTCTTATTGTTGCATTATGGATGAATGAACAAAAGCAGAACTTCACTGGGCATGGTATTGAGGAGCATTAGTAAAACTGAAATCAAAGGGCATCAGAAGGAAAATAATGTTATGGTTAGATATATACATAGCAAAACAGAAGATTGTGATTGTTAGTGTTCCAGCCCCTGATATCCCTATAAGAATTTCTTGGGGCAGTGTTCTTGGCCCAACCAGATACAGATGGTTTATTACTGACTTTCCTTTCATCAATGGAACATCTTAAGTGTATAAAATGTTGAGAAGCATTGATCGTGTGGATGGTCAGAGGCTGAAATGGATAACACAAGAGGGGACAGTTTTAAGGTGCTTGGAAGTAGGCACAGAGGAGATTTCAGGGGCAAGTTTTTTAAAAAAATGCAGAGTGGTGAGTGTGTGGAATGGGCTGCCAGCGACGGGGTGGTGAAGGCAGATATGATAGGGTCTTTTAAGAGACTCCTGGATAGGTACATGGTGCTTAGAAATATAGAAGGCCATGGGTAACTCTAGGTAATTCCTAAAGTAAATACATATATGGCACAGCATTGTGATGTAGGTTTTCTATGTTTCTTTGTAACTTTTTCTGCAGTTACCTACTTTAAACACTTTGGTCCAAGCTATCAGGTCATGCCAAAATGTCTGTTTTTTAACTTCATGAGTTTCACTAATACTTTATCCCCTGTGATTTGGATTTTTACAAGTTCACCTTTGTTATTTGAAAATAATTCATCCGTCATCTTAGGAATATTTGCAATATCCCTCATGATGAAGACCAAAGCAAAAAATTGATTAAATGTATCTGCTATATCTTTATTTCCCATTATTAATTAATCAGCTTGTTCTCCAGAGTCACAATATTCAATTTAGCAGCCATCTTTTAACTTATACATAAAACCATGGGAACTCAGTATTGCTCTACTATTACACAAAAGTTTATTCTCAAAATGATGTTGTCCATTCACGTGCTACTGAATCCCAAAATCTTCTCAGTCTCCTGGCCCACCATTAACCCTTGTCATTTTGTATGACCTGATTTTTAATTTAACATTATCCTTGTTCTCCTACAGTAGCCACAGATTGTGCCTCATTCTCTTGGAATCCATCTTTGTAATTGGGATAAGTTCCTGCTCAGAGTTATAAGACCAGAAGAATTAAGCCATTTGGGCCATAGAGATTGCTCCACCATTCCATCATGGCTGATTTATTATCCTTCTCAATCCAATTCTCCTGCCTTCTCCCAGTAACCTTTGATGTCCTGACTAACCAAGAACCCGTCAACCTCTGCTTTAAATATACTCAATGACTTGGCATCCACAGCCATGTGCAGCAACAAATTCCACAAATTCACTACGCTTCAGCTAAAGAAATTCCTCCACTTCTAACTGGAAATCCCACTATACTGCGGTGGTGTCCTCTGGTCCTAAACTGACTCACTATAGGAAGCATCCTCCCCAGATCCAAACTGTCTAGTATATTTTGAGTTTCAATGAGATCACCCTCCATTCAGCTAAATTCCAGTGAGTACAGGTCCAGAGCCAACAAACACTCCTTATATGTTAACCCTTTCATTCCTGGAATAATTCTTGTGAACTTCCTCTGGACCCTCTCCAATGCAAGCACATTTTTCTTAGATAAGGGGTGCAAAACTGCTCATAATCATCCAATGCTTTATAAAGCCTTAGCATTATATCCTTGCTCTCATAGCCTTCTCAAAATTCTCTTCCTTACCACCAACTCAACCTTCAAACTAACCTCTAGGAAATCATACATGAGGAATTCCAAGTTCCTTTGCACCTCTAACTTTTGAAATTTCTCCCCACTTAGAAAATAGTCAATGCCTTTATTTCTTCTACCAAAATGTATGACATTACACTTCCCTACACTTTATTCCACCTGACATTTCTTTGCCCATTCTCCTAATCTGTCCAAGTCCTCTGCAGACGCCCTGCTTTTTCCAACACCAGCTGCCCCTCCACAGATCTTCATATCATTTACAACCTTGGCCACAAAGCCATAAATTCCATCATGCAAATCGTAGACTTAACAAGAAAAGGACCAACAACAACCACTGTGGAATGCCACGAGTCAACCAGAAAAAGCTTCCTTTATTCACACTTTTTGGCTGACAGGCAGGAGCAGCCTCATGTGCGGCACTTTATCAAAGGCATTCTGAAAATCCAAATAAACAATCAGAATCAGAATCAGGTTTATTATCACCGGCATGTGACATGAAATTTGTTAACGTAGCAGCTGTTCAATGCAATACATAATATAGAAAAAATAGTAAGTAAGTAAATCAATTACAGTGTATGTATATTGAGTAGAATAAAAACATGCAAAAAAACAGAAATCTGTATACTGTATTTAAAAAAAGTGAGGCAGTGTCCAAGGGTTCAATGTCCATTTAGGAATCAGATGGCAGAGGGGAAGAAGCTGTGCCTTCAGGCTCTGTATCTCCTACCTGATGGTAACAGTGAGAAAAGGGCATGCCCTGGGTGCTGGAGGTCCTTAATAATGGATACTGCCTTTTTGAGACACCGCTTCCTGACGATGTCCTGGGTACTTTGTAGGCTAGTACCCAAGATGGAGCTGACTAGATTTACAACTCTCTGCAACCTCTTTCAGTCCTGTGCAGTACCCCCCCCCCCCCCCGCTCCATAGCAGAGAGTGGTTCAGTCTCTCAAAATGCTCTCCACAGTACATCTATAGAAGTTTTTGAGTGTATTTGTTGACATACCAAATCTCTTCAAGCTCCTAATGAAGTATAGCCACTGTCTTGCCTTCTTTATAACTGCATTGATATGTTGGGACCAGGTTAGATCCTCAGAGATCTTGACACCCAGGAACTTGAAACTGCTCACTCTCTCTACCTCTGATCCTTCTATGAGGATTGGTATGTGTTCCTTTGTCTTACCCTTCCTGAAGTCCACAATCAGCTCTTTTGTCTTACTGATGTTGAGTGCCAGGTTGTTGATGCAGCACTGCTCCACTAGTTGGCATACCTCACTCTTGTATGGCCTCTCATCACTACCTTTTACCAACAATGGTTGTATTGTCAGCAAATATATAGATGGGAGCCTAGGTGCAACTCGAGTAGCAGCAGTACTCTCAATGGATACGATTAAATATTCCCGTTTCAGCCTGATAAAAAGCACAACTGCTTCAAAGGTCAGTACAGTCAACAAAAATGTCCTAATGTATTTAAATGAGCTGTCACTGTTTAAAATTAACAGAAACAACATCCACTAGCTCTCCTTAACTATTCCACCTGTTATTTCCTCAAAGAATTCCAACAGATTTGTCAGGCAAGATTTCCCCTCAAGGAAACTATGCTGACTTAGGGTCATTTTATCATGTGCCTTTAAGTACCTGAAACCTTATTCTTAATTATGGGCTCCAACACTTTCCAAATCCCTGAAACCAGGTGAACTGGTCTATAATTTCCTTTCTTCTACCCCTCTCCCTTCTTAAAGAGTGGAGACATTTGCAATTTTCCAGTCCTTCAGAACTATTCCAGAATCTTGTGATTCTTAATAGATCTTAACTGAAGCTTCCTCAATTTCTTAAGCCACTTTTTTCAAAACCCTGAGGTGTAGTCCATCTGGTCCAGGTGACTTGCAGTACCTACCTTCAAACTTTTCAGCTTCCCAATCACCTTCTCCTTAGAACTAGCAACTATGGTCACTTCTACCCCCAGCACTCAAATTTGTAGCATACTGATAGTGTCTTTCACAATGAAGACTGAAGCAGAATACTTATTAACTCTGTCTGCCTTTTCTTGTCCCCCATTACTACCACTCTAGCATCATTTTTCTGTGGTTCAATATCAACTCACACCCATCTTATTCTTTACATAGAATATTAAAAAAAAATCTTTTGGTGTCCTCTTTGGCTACTTACCTCAATATTTCATCTTTACTGTCCTTGTGCAGGTTCCAAAGACTTGGACATCTCCAAAGTGCCAATTGCACAAACTCCAACTCTAACTTTCCTCAGGGATCACTCCCTCCGCAACTCCATTGTCCATTCATTCCTCTCAGCACTATCCATGCAAACAGATCATCCAGTGGCCACCCAGTTTGATTCCACTTCCCATTCAGATATGTCTATCTATGGTCTCCTCCACTGTCATGATGAGGCCACAGTTAGGTTGGAGGAACAACACCTTATATTCCGCCTGGGTAGCCTCCAACCTGATGGCATTTCCATCGATTTCTTCAACTTTCAGTTATGCCTCCCCTTCAACTTTTCTCATCCTCTTTTCCCTCTCTCACTTTATCTGCTTGCCCACCCATCGCCTCCCTCTGGTGCTCCTCCTCTTTTCTTTTTTCCATGGCCTTCTGTCCTCTTCTATCAAGCTCCTCCTTCTTCAGCCCTGTATCTCTTCAACCAATCAGCTTCCAAGCTCTTTACTTCATCCCTTCCCCTTCAGGTTTCACTGATCATCTTGTGTTTCTCTCTCCACTCCCCCATCTTTTAAATCTACTACTTAGCCTTTTTTCTCCATCCTGCTGAAGGGTCTAAGCCCGAAACATCAACTGTACTTTTCTCCGTAGATTCTGCCTGGCCTGCTGAATTCCTCCAACATTTTGTGTGTATTGCTTGGATTTCCAGCATCTAAAGATTTCTCTTTCTTATTTTTTCCTTGTAACTTTTTCCTGCTATATTACATAACCGTTCTTTTCCTAGAGGCATAGAGAAGTACAGCACAGATGGCAGCCCTTTGGCTCATCTAATCCATGTCAAAAATATTTCATCTGCCTACTTCTATCCACCTGCAGCGGGACCATAGACCTCCATACCTATATCATCCTTGTACCTATCCAAAGTTCTAATAAATGTTGAAATTGAGCATGCATGCACCACTTGTGCTGGCAGTTCGTTCCACACTCTCATGACCCCTAAGTGAAGAAGTTTCTCCTCGTGTTCCTCTTAAACTTCTCACCTCTACCCTTAATCCATGACCTCTAGTTGTAGTCCCACCCAACCTCAGTGGAAAAAGCCCGCCTGCACTTACCCTACCTATATCCCTCATATTTTGTAAATCTCTATCAAATCTCCCCTCAAATCTTCTACATTCTAGGGAACAAGGTCCTAACCTTTCCCTACAACTCAGGTACTCGAAACCCGGCAACATCCTTCTAAATTTCCTCCGTACTCCTTCAACTATATTTACATCTTTCCTGTCCTTCAGTGACCAAAACCTGCACACAATACTCCAAACTAGGCCTCACCAATGTCTTATACAACTCCAACAGAACACTCCATCTCCTGTACTCAATACTTTGATTTATTAAGGCCAAAATGCCAAAAACTTTCTTTACGACCTTACCTACCTGTGACTTCACTTTCAATGAATTATGGACCTGTATTTTCAGATTCAGCCACACTCCTCAGTGCCCTATCATTCACTGTGCAAGACCTACACTGGTTGATCCCATTGGTGCAACACCTCGCATTTGTCTGCATTAAATTGCATCTGCCATTTCTCAGTCCATTCATGCAGCTGATGCCGATCTCTATGTAAACTCTGGTAGTCTTCCTTGCTGTCCACTACAGCCCCCATCTTGTTGTCATCCACAAATTTACTGATCAAGTTAACCAGATTATCATGCAGATCATTGATACAGATGACAAGCAACAATGGACCCAACACTGACCCCTGCAGCCACAGGCCTCCAGTAAGAGAGGCAACCATCCCCTACTATTCTCTGGCTTCCCCCTCAAAGCCAATGTGTAATCCAATTTACTACTTCATCTTGAATACCGAGCGACTGAACCTTCTTGACCAACCTCTGATGGAGGACCTTGTCAAGTGCTTTGGTAAAATCCACAGAGACAACATCCACTGCATGACCTTCATGAACTTGCCTGGTAACTTCCTTGAGAAATTCTAAAATTGGTTAGACATGACTTACCACACACAAAGCCATGTTGTCTATCCTTAATCAGTCTATGTTTATTCAAGTACTTATATACCCGGTGCCTCAGAATACCTTCCCAAATAACTTTTCCACAACTAATATCAGACTCACCAGCCTATAATTTCCTGGTTTATGTTTAGAGCCTATTTTAAACAACAGAACAACATTGGCAATCTTCCAGTACCTTTCCTATTGCTAAGAATTATTTAAGTATCTCTGCTAGGGCCCCAGCAATTTCTACACTTGCCTCTCATAGGGTCTGAGAGAAGATCTTGTCAGGCCCTAGGGATTTATCCACCGTGATTTGCCTCAGGATAGCAAACACCTCTTGATCTGTAATCTGTACAAGGTTCATGAAGTTGATGCCATTTTGCTTCACTTCTATAGACTTTGTGTCCATCTCCTGAATAAAAGTATTCAGATACAAAAAAATTATTTATGATCTTCCCCATCTGTGTTGGGTCCACACATGGATTACCATTCTAGTCTTCCAGAGGACCAATTTTCTCCCTTGCAATCCTTTTGCTCTTAACATATCTGTAGAATCCCTTAGGATTCTCCTTCACTCTATCTGCTAGGGAAACCTCATGCCTTGCCAAAGAGGAACATTTCACTATCCTGTCTGGCATCCCTGCTGTATTAGCTGAGCAACTGTAAAGAAGGAAGAGGGGTGGTGAAGGTCTACTTACAGCTTTTCTTTTTTTTCCACTTTCTCTGACTGAAGCCTCAAAGAGCTAAAACTTCAAAATCACCACTCCTAATTCTGTCCACACAGACAACGGCCACTGTGCCTTTCCCTGTCTTCCTTTAATTTGTTCCTGCTAATCAAGCCCAAACACTGACTGATCGCTGATCAGAGCTCCAATAAAAAGCTGCCACAAGTTGCTGCCTTTTTTCTACTCCATTAGCAAGCCTGAGTGAAATTCTTTCCTCTCAAGCTTCTGATCTCCCAATCAGTCAATGGTCAATGCTCCAAGAAAAGCAAGTTTGCCACAGTTTGAGAGAAACTTCTTAGGTTGCAACTTGAAAGTTAGAGAGCACTGACTTACAATCTCTCTACATGTCCCTGGGTTTCCATCAAATCACTCAGGCATCAGCATGTTCAGATGCTCAGGAATTTGGGTGACAGCAGGGATTTGCTGACTCAGCTGGATGATCTCGGTGAGCATCTCCAGGGCAGTCAAGATCTGCTGAAGCACACACTCTACTTACTGTAGCTTCCTAACTCATCAGCATTGTCCAAAATGCTATACTCTGCTGGGTAGGGTACATGTTATGCTGTCTCTCACACAAACTATCCAACATATTGATATTGATCTCAAGACTAAGCAAAAATAAAACAGAGGGAACATAAATGGAGAAACAAAACAAGGCACAGGTGCAGTGATAACTGAAACAAGACACAGGTGGTAATAATCAACTAATAATTAGGGACAGAGGAACATCAGAGCCTGGATGTTTCCTGTGCTCCCTGGCGATCAGTCTGAAGTATGATACATTTGTGTGTGGTGAAATTTTGCTTAACTTGTAAGGGTTGTCTTAAGCTACTTAGCAATGTGAAAATTAGATACCTGGTTATCTCTGGTATCTGGATTTGGTGGTGAGGGCTTCAGATTTTATACACATCAGCGCTACAAACTATCCAACATATTGATAGTAAGTACCAACCATGAAAAGTGCTTCAACTTCTCAAATTTTGAATTGGCTGCCATAATATCCATTGCCTTCTGTCTCATATCTATTGAAACTGATTTTAAGGAGGCTATGAGTCAAAAGATGCTGAAATGTTAAAAGTGTGATAGCAGAGAAAATTGTATATTTCCATGTTACTAATTTGGCATAACTTTCAGTAAACATGTTCATAAATATACTACATGTTCATTGTAGGATAAACCTGAGAGGATAATGTGAGTGAGTGTGAGTGTGCGTGTGTGTGCGCGATTATTTTGACAATTGTATTTTGAAAAAAGTTGGGTTTTACTTGTGGCATCTTCGAGGTCGGAAAAAATTATTTTGAAGAATTACCAAAGGCTGGCGGACCATTCCTGCTTTGTTCTTAGCTATGAGTGCTTGTGCGAAGAGGAAGTGAACAATTTGAGAGAACACTCTTCATCGAGTCTTTACTACAGGGACCATGTATGCAGCAAAAGAAAAACATACTCAAATTAAAATGAAGTTATTTTTAACTCGATCCCTAGTGTATTTATAATGATATTTGTTGCCAGGTGTCATTCTTGCCACGCACACAGATTTATTATCTTGTTCAAAGTTTCAGCCAGCCTGGTAGTGAAGGTACAAAGTTCTGTAGTTTGTGACCTATGTATTGCATACTCACATTTCTGCCTGCTTATTCGAATCAACATTCTCTGATTAAAACCACATTTACAACTATTTAGATAAGAACCATAAAAATCTTTGAAGGTGCTGTGACCCCAATTTCATTCTAACCTTTTTTATCAATAACCCTCACAAAACAAATATTTTCCATGGAATTTTTCATGCCTTCAATAAAATGTCCCAAGCTTGTTATTTTGCTATTCCAACAACTTAAATCCAGACTTCACATACAAAAGACTTAAAATAAAAGAATTGATTAGCTATTTAAACCAATCCTTGCTGTGACACAGACTCTAGATTCATAAATAGATATTTTCAGACTAGTATTGGAGCAAGTACGAGGGGTGATTGATATGTTCATGGCCTAGGGTAGAAGGAGTCAATTTTAGAAAACTTTTCAACATAGTGCCCTCCTACATTTACACACTGAGTCCAGCGGTCGTGGAGCATATGGACCCTGGACCTCCAGAAAGTGTCCACAGCAGGGGTGATTGATAAGTTCATGGCCTAAGGTAGAAGGAGATGAGTAATACAGTTCTCATTACGTGCACATGCAGTTCAACTCTGAGTGATTATGCAGAAAGTTTGAAGTTAATAATTCATCAGGGGTGATTGATAAGTTCATGGCCTAAGGTAGAAAGAGATGTTATTAACTTCAAACTTACTGCATAATTTTGACTCCTTCTACCTTAGGCCATAAACTTATCAATCACCCCTCGTATTTTCACCCCTCCCATTCCACTCTTGAAGAAGGGTGGAGCTAAGGGTGGGGATAGCACCCATAATCTTCAGAAACACCATTCTCAATCTGGACACCAGTTTTCTCAGTGAGATTAAGTGCATGTTCTGAAGGCAACAGCTGGATTCTGGTGACACTGCTTCCAGAGTCTTGAGCTTCTGATTTTATTAGCTATCTTGCAATTGAGTTTAGAGCACTGAAATCTATTTGGGCCATCATATGAATGTTGACCTTCTATTAATCCTATTTTTCTGTCCTTCCAATAGCAACAACAAACTTTCACCTTCACTTTCACATATGATAGAACATTCTAGTTCTTTAAAGATAAGCAGACCGTATCGTGTTTAGCACCACATATCATAGTTATTGTTTCAGGATGACCTCAAGGTCTGTATTTGAGGAAGCATCTGCAGTCAGGAAACTAAAATCAATCTTGATATCAAGGATAGGTGTAGCTTTTATTTATTATGCCTGTGACGTATTTCTAATAAGCACTGCAATTTCAGAATCACAATCAGATTCAGAATCACTTCATTGCTAATATGTAAAACATATAAGAATTGATTGTGGTTCTGCCAAGCATAAAACACAAGAAAATACAGACAAAAACACATGAGGCTGGCAAGGAAAGATGTGAGATTTGATCCATTTAAGGGCCAAGCTAAATTGGACAGCTTGAGTTTTGGCCTTATCAAGGTGAGGGAACCAGAGCCTGAGGGCGAGGAACAACCTGAGGTTTGGACAATTTTAGTGAAGAGCCAAATTAAAATGGTGGGTTGTTGGAGTTGGAAGTGAGAAATGAGCCAGTTCGGCTTGCTACTCCGCGGGGTTTGCTCAACTGAGGCCTACTGAATCGGCTTCTGTGTATTTCTAAATCTGTTGTAATGATGCCCGGTATTATGAACTTCAGTTCTGAATGCTGTTTGCTTGCTTTATTGTTTGCGCAATTTTTTTCTCTCTACATATAGGGTGTTTGATGGTCTTCTTTTGTTTTTAATGGTTTCTGTGGGGGTTCTTTGTTCCAAGGCTACCTGTAAGAAGACAAATATACATATTTTGATAATGCATGTACGTTGAACTTTGAATTTTGAATACCAGACAACTGGTATGTAGTTTGAACTTTGAATACTAGACATAACTATTGCAACAACAATTTACAAGGGAATAGTGCAAACAGCCATGCACAATCAACAGTTAGCAGAATGATCACATGCACAAATGTCAGTAATCAAATAAGTATGAACATATGAACAGACTCAATAATTATCAACAGAACAAGGACAGCAGGAAGTACCAGAATTTATTGTGGTTCTCTGCCAAGCATAAAACACAAGACAATATAGCCAAAAACAGGTGAGGCGAAGAAAGATCTGAGATTGGATCATTTTAAGAGCCAAACCAAATTGAATATTGTGCAGGGACAGTTAGGGTATATACAAATAACTTGGTATCAAAATATCCATCAGATATGTGCATTACTAGCACTTTTGTCTCGTTACACGTTCCAAAATGCATAGCCACACATTCAAATGTTTCCAAGTAATAATATTTGCAATTATAAATGTTTTTAATGTACTTTGTTTCATAAGGTGTACTGTAATAACAATTTGGTCCTAAGTATCAGATGTTACCTCATCCACATTATTGTTCATCGGTCCATAGTCACCTATGCATGATTCTGATCGCCACACTAGAGTCAGGCCATGATTATTCTGGAAAGGGTGCAGAATTGATTCACCAATTTGTTCCCTGGCATGGAATATTTTGTTTATGAAGAGAGAATGGTTGGGCTGATTTTACTTTGCTTGGAGCTGAAGAGGTTATGAAGAGGTTATGGGGAAACCCAATAAAGATATAAAAGTACGATATGTTTAGTTAGGAAAGATAGCAAGAAACTTTTTCCCAATGTTGAGATGTCTAAGACCAAAAAGTGAAAGTTTTATGTGAGGAGTAGGAGGTTTAGAGGGAATCTGAGGGAAAATTCTTCACCTAGGTAGTGCCAAAATCTGGAATGCAAAGCCTGAGAAGTGGAGGAGGTACATAGTATAACATTTAAGAAGAATTTGTATGAGTACTTGAATCACCAAAGCATAGTAAGCAGCAGACCAAGTGCTTGTAAATGTGGTTACCTGATAGCCAGCATGGATGCAGTAGGTCAAAGGGCATTTCCTGTGCTGCTTGACTGACTGAGTCAATCACACCTGCATCTGTTTCAGATCTTTGGAGAAATTAGAAATACTGAAACCACCATCAAATAGTGGACTGTGGACTGTGGTCTGTGGCACTTACGAACTCCAGTTTGTTCCACAACATTGAATTTGCCTTTGCCTTTATACTTGGATCATCTGGAGCCCCTTTTCCATGGAATATAATTTTTCAAAAAACTAAAAAATATAAGAATATTCTCATTCAATTCTGTAATGGAAGAATGGTATTTCTTTCACCAGTACAGACACTTCGAATTCTAGTGGTAGCATTACTTTAATGCCTTGCTTCCCTAATCTTTTTGCTTTTGTTCTTGGCCATTCAATGTCTTCTCAATCCACCATAGGTTGAGGGTGTGAGTATGAATATCACCATCACTAATAGTGCTAAAAGAAATTGCTTACCCTGTTTTAGGAGAAAACACTATAACTTATGTCATACTCTGCCAGGTACTTGGTTTGAGAACCATCAAGGCTGGGGTTAGAAGGTAGCATCTTCCCCAGTGAGCAAATATTTTCTTCAAATTCACTTTCTTGTGAGCATTAAATACTCAGTCACTCATAATGGATTGTCATACTTGTCAATGTTTATTTGCTGCATGCATTATTTGATTGGTTTTTCTTCAAGAATAGAGTTCTGCCAAGATGAATTTACTGACATTAGGTAGGAGTAGGAAACTGGCCCATTACATGAATGCACACCAAACACGATGCACTCAAAATCATACAGAAGAGATTTTCCCTCTTCCAAGCAAGTATGTTGCAATGATAGCAAATTATCAGCAAAGGACTGCCAAGGGAACTCGCAGAATCATGCCGACAAAAAACTGAATAATAACTTGTAATTATCCTTGAAGTCATTGCAGAATATTCAGAAGTTCTTTACCTGGACTACCAGAGAACATGCATTATTGTTGCTCCATCAGCTCTGTGCTCAAAGGCATCCAGAGTCCTATAGAATCTCAAGGAATACGTAGTAACTACAAGATGCTTTGAAAAGTTATCTAATTAACGTACCATGAAATTGGACTATGATTTTTGTTTGTATAGCCTTAAGGGAACTGATTTAGTTTAAACAGAATACACACATTTTTAGTGATGTGTGTATTTTCAGTCAGCCATGTTAGTAAAAGCTGCAGCACCAACGATATTTTCACATCACTCTTTTACAGCTTTCAAGTGTGTTGCTTTGTGAGTGGTTGGAACATGATAAGCCATCTTAAAGGAGAAAGGCTGAAGGTAAGATTTATGGTCAGGGGAATGACAATGTAAGAACTACATCCTTAATCATCTTCTCATTAATCAAACTAGAGGTTGAGGAGGATGTGAGGCATGAGAAGTAGGATTAAATTTGAGCATACTATCATTTTCAATTCGCCCTCACTGGCTATGGATTCTGTGAGAGCCATTGCTATATGGGCCAACATTTTCTCCTTTGCTGATTGCTATATTGGCCAACATTTTCTCTTTCAGAGTTACTGCTGATGGGTTATCTTGTCCCCTATCACTTCTCTTGATGCTGATATTGATGGTATTCCACCACAATCTGCAAAAAATGAAATATGTTAGTGACTCCCACACTATTTATTATGGTGATGCTTCTGTACAGTTGAATAATTGTTTTTGAGGATCTGGTGGGGAATCTGGCTAAAAATAGTTTGGTCAATTTAAGTTCTGAGTCTGACAAAATCTATTTTATTTCTTTCAAAATAATTTAAAGAAAAGTTAATGACAATATTCAAACAAAGTATATTGAAACAGGTCTTGCATGATTCCAAGAGGGAGAAAGCATAGGATTAAAAGATATTGTATCCAGTAATGACAGGAAAGTTGCTATCATCATACAATATATATAATATATATGGCTTATTCCTTTTCCATATGCACCTGTCAGGAGACTGGGAAAAGAACAAAAGCAAGAAATTTAATAAAACACGAAGAACATTGAACAGAAGCCTAAGAACCAACTATAAAAGGTTATTTTTTTAGTATACTTGTTAAAAAAACTATGAGTTCAATTCTTACAAAACTATTAAACAAAATACTGAAAATAATTTATTCAGTTAACATTGTTGTTTTATTAAGTAACCTAAGCAATGCCCTGGAGTGTCTATCAATGTTTTTGCACAAATTGGAGCAGGAGGTGAGGTGGGATCAGAGCAGACAGGAATGAGTTTAATGCACACAAATTGCACTGTGTCCAAAAGAAATAAATCCCTTCTTCTGATGCAATTAATATTTCATTGTTGATACTGACCAATCTATTTAGACTTATCATTGGTTATATGCACCCCTGGTCACTCTGGCTTCAGCCAGTTTGAAACATTAGGTTTTTTCATTGGAACTATCTGTCATATTATCAAGTTTAAAGAAGTTCCTGGAAGGATTATGATTGTTGAATGAATATAAGGGAAATTGAACACTGATCTTAAGCTGGGTACTTAACATATTAACCTAAGGGTGATATTAAAAATGTCAGATACTTTTAAAATTACTGAATGACAGATCATGAAATTATAATAAGATAATTTTTACTGCAGTTGTCAATGATTAAAGAGCGGTAAGCAGCATGTAGTATGGGAAAATATGTGTTATTTCATTTCAAAGGGAGTGTTTTATGACAATTCCTATAAGGAATAATGCATCGCTGCATTATTAAATTTACTAAATGCTCAATGCTCAACTGCTCCCAAGGCCTTGACATTTTTCAGATATCTCATGATCTTTTCTCACTTTTGTTGGCCTGAAATGGCAGTGAAATTCAAACAGATTCTACAGATGCTGAACCATAGAACCATAGAACATTACAGCACAGAAACAGGCATTTTGGCACTTCTTGGCTGTGCCGAACCATTTTTCTGCCTAGTCCCACTGATCTGCACCTAAACCATATCCCTCCACACACCTCTCATCCATGTACCTGTCCAAGTTTTTCTTAAATGTTAAAAGTGAGCCCGCATTTACCACTTCATCTGGCAGCTCATTCCACACTCCCACCACTCTCTGTGTGAAGAAGCCCCTACTAATGTTCCTTTTAAACTTTTCCCCCTTCACCCTTAACCCATGTCCTCTGGTTTTTTTCTCCCCTAGCCTCAGTGGAAAAAGCCTGCTTGCATTCACTATCTATACCCATCATAATTTTATATATCTCTATCAAGTCTCCCCTCATTCTTTTAGACTTCAGGGAATAAAGTCCTAACCTATTCAACCTTTCTCTGTAACTCAGTTTCTTAAGTCCCGGCAACATCCTCGTAAACCTTCCCTGCACTCTTTCAAACTTATTAGTATCCTTCCTGTAATTCGGTGACCAAAACTGCACACAATACTCCAAATTCAGCCTCACCAATGTCTTATACAACCTCACCATGACATTCCAACACTTATACTCAATACTTTGATTTATAAAGGCCAATGTACCAAAAGCTCTCTTATCTACCTTTGATGCTACTTTTAGGGAATTTTGTATCTGCATTCCTAGATCCCTCTATTCTACTGCACTCCTCAGTGCTCTAGCATTTACCTTGTATGTTCTACCTTGATTTTTCCTTCCAGAGTGCAATACCTCACACTTGTCTGTATTAAACTCCATCTGCCATTTTTTCAGCCCATTTTTCCAGCTGGTCCAGATCACTCTGCAAACTTTGAAAACCTTCCTCACTGTCCACTGCACCTCCAATCTTTGTATCATCAGCAAATTTGCTGATCCATTTTACCACATGATCATCCAGATCATTGATATAGATGACAAATAACTATGGTCCCAGCACTGATCCCTGTGGCACATCTCTAGTCACAGGCCTCCACTCAGAGAAGCAATCCTCTAATCTCTGGCTTCCCCCATTGAGCCAAGGTCTAATCCAATTTATTACCTCACCATGTATACCTGATGACTAAATCTTCCTAACTAACCTCCCATGCAGGACCTTGTCAAAGGCTTTCCCGAAATCCATGTAGACAACATCCACTGCCTTTACTTCATCCACTTTCCTTGTAACCTCCTTGAAAAACTCTAATAGATTTGTTAAACATGGCCTACCACGCACAAAGTCACGTTGACTCTCCCTAATAAGGCCCTGTCTATCTAAATACTTGTATATCCTATCTCTTAGTACTCCTTCCAATAATTTACCCACTACTGACGTCAAACTTACCGGCCTATAATTTCCTGAATTACTTTTAGAGCCTTTTTTGAAACAACATGAGCAATCCTCCAATCCTCTGGCACCTCACCCATAGATACCAACATTTTAAATATATCTGCCAGGGCCCCTGCAATTTCAAAACTAGTCTCCTTCAAGGTCCGAGGGAATACCCTGTCAGGTCCTGGGGATTTATCTACTCTTATTTGCCTCAAGATTGAAAGCACCTCCTCCTCTTCAATCTGTACAGGTTCCATAACCTCACTACTTGTTTGCCTTATTTAACCATATAACCATATAACAATTACAGCACGGAAACAGGCCATCTCGGCCCTTCCAGTCCGTGCTGAGCACTTCCTCTCACCTAGTCCCACCAACCTGCACTCAGCCCATAACCCTCCATTCCTTTCCTGTCCATATACCTATCCAATTTTACTTTAAATGACAATATCGAACCTGCCTCTACCACTTCTACTGGAAGCTCATTCCACACAGTTACCACTCTCTGAGTAAAAAAAAATTCCCCTTCGTGTTACCCCTAAACTTTTGCCCCCTAACTCTCAACTCATGTCCTGTTGTTTGAATCTCCCCTACTCTCAATGGAAAAAGCCTATCCATGTCAACTCTATCTATCCCCCTCATAATTTTAAATACCTCTGTCAAGTCATCCCTCAACCTTCTACGCTCCAAATAATAAAGACCCAACCTGTTCAACCTTTCTCTGTAACTTATCTGCTGAAACCCAGACAACATTCTGGTAAATCTCTTCTAAACTCCCTCTATTTTGTTGACATCTTTCCTATAATTTGGTGACCATAACTGTACACAATACTCCAAATTCGGCCTTACCAATGCCTTGTACAATTTTAACGTTACATCGCAACTGCTATACTCAATGCTCTGATTTATAAAGGCTAGCATACAAAAGCTTTCTTCATCACCCTATCCACATGAGATTCCACCTTCAGAGAACTGTGCACCATTATTCCTAGATCACTCTGTTCTACTGCATTCTTCAATGCCCTACCATTTGCCATGTATGTCCTATTTTGAATTGTCCTACCAAAATGTAGCACCTCACACTTATCAGCATTAAACTCCATCTGCTATCTTTCAGCCCACTCTTCTAACTGGCCTAAATCTCTCTGCAACCTTTGAAAATCTACTTCATTATCCACAACGCCACCTAATTTGGTATCATCTGCATACTTACTAATCCAATTTACCACCCCATCATCCAGATCATTAATGTACATGACAAACAACATTGGACCTAGTTCAGATCCCTGAGGCACACCACTAGTCAATGGCCTCCATCCTGACAAGCAGTTATCCACCACTACTCTCTGGCATCTCCCATCCAACCACTGTTGAATCCATTTTACTACTTCAACATTAACACCTAAAGATTGAAGGTTCCTACCCAACCTTCCATGCGGAACCTTGTCAAAGGCCTTACTGAAGTCCATATAGACAACATCCACTGCTTTACCCTCGCCAACTTTCCAAGTAACCTCTTCAAAAGATTCAATAAGATTTGTCAAACACGACTTTCCACACACAAATCCATGTTGACTGTTCCTAATCAGACCCTGTCTATCCAGATAATTATATATACCATCTCTAAGAACACTTTCCATTAATTTACCCACCACTGATGTCAAACTTACAGGCGTATAATTGCTAAGTTTACTCTTAGAACCCGTTTTAAACAATGAAACAACATGAGCAATATGCCAATCCTCTGGCACCATCCCTGTTTCTAATGACATTTGAAATATTTCTGTCAGAGCCCCTGCTATTTCTACACTAACTTCCCTCAAGGTCCAAGGGAATATCTTGTCTTGATCTGGAGATTTAGCCACTTTTATTTTCCTTAAAAGCGCCAGCACTTCCTCCTCTTTAATCATCATAATTTCTATAACTTCCCTATTTGTTTCCCTTACCTTACACAATTCAATATCCTTCTCCTTAGTGAATACCAAAGAAAAGAAATTGTTCAAAATCTCCCCCATCTCTTTTGACTCCACACATAGCTGTCCACTCTGATTCTCTAAGGAACCAATTTTATCCCTCACTATCCTTTTGCTATTAATATAGCTGTAGAAACCCTTTGGATTTACTTTCACCTTACTTGCCAAAGCAACCTCATATCTTCTTTTAGCTGTTCTAATTTCTTTCTTAAGATTCTTTTTACATTCTTTATATTCCTTGAGCACCTCATTTACTCCATGCTGCCTATATTTATTCTAGATCTCTCTCTTTTTCCAAACCAAGTTTCCAATATCCCTTGGAAACCATGGCTCTCTCAAACTTTTAACCTTTCCTTTCAACCTAACAGGAACATAAAGATTTTATACCTTCAAAATTTCTCCTTTAAATGACTGCCATTTCTCTATTACATCCTTCCCATAAAACAAACTGTCTCAATCAACTCCTTCTAAATCCTTTCACATCTCCTCAAAGTTAGTCTTTCTCCAGTCAAAAATCTCAACCCTGGGTTCAGTCCTATCCTTCTCCATAATTATACTGAAACTAATGGCATTGTGATCACTGGAACCGAAGTGCTCCCCAACACATACCTCCATCACCTGACCTATCTCATTCCCTAACAGGAGATCCAACACTGCCCCTTCTCTAGTTGGTACTTCTATGTATTGCTGCAAAAAATTACCCTGCACACATTTTACAAACTCCAAACCATCCAGCCCTTTTACAGTATGGACTTACCAGTCTATGTGTGGAAAATTAAAATCTCCCACAATCACAACCCTGTGCTTACTACAAATATCTGCTATCTCCTTACAAATTTGTTCCTCCAATTCTCGCTCCCCATTAGGTGGTCTATAATACACCCCTATAAGTGTTACTACACCTTTCCCATTCCTCAATTTCATCCAAATAGATTCCCTAGATAAGCCCTCTAATCTATCCTGCCAGAGCACCACTGTAACATTTTCTCTGACAAGCAATGGAACACCTCCCCCTCCTGTCCCTCCAATTCTAACACACCTGAAGCAATGAAATCCAGGAATATTTAGTTGCCAATCACACCCCTCCTGCAACCATGTTTCACTAATAACTACAACATCATATTTCCAGGTATCAATCCATGCTCTAAGCTCATCCACTTTTCTTACAATGCTCCTAGCATTAAAATAAATGCATTTAAGAAATTCTCCACCTCTTCCTCTTCTAACGGTGCAAACTACTTTACTATCATCTTTTTCTTCCTTCTCCCATACATCTGTTCCTACACTCTGGTTCCCCTCCCCACTTGTATCTGGTTTAAATCCACTGGAACCTCTCTAGCAAACCTACCTGCAAGAATATTTGTCCCCTAGTTCAGATGTAAGCCATCCCACCAGAACAGGTCCCACCTTCCCTGGAAAACTGCCCAATTATCTATAAATCTGAAGCCCTCCCTCCTGCACCATGTCTTCAGCCATGTGTTGATCTACGCTATCTTACTATTTCTAAACCCACCTGCATGGGGCACTGGTAGCAATCCTGAGATTGCTATCCTGGAGGTCCTGTCCTTTAACTTGGTGCCTAACTCCCTAAACTCACCTTTTGGGACCTCCTCGCTCTTCTTACCCACGTCATTGGTCCCTACATGGACCACAACATCTGGCTGCTCACCTTCCCTCTTGAGAATACTGAGGACTCGATCCGAGATATTACAAACCCTGGCACCAGGGAGGCAACAGACCATCCAGGATTCTCAATCTCTTCCACAGAACCTCCTATCTGTTCCCCTAACTATTGAATCCCCTATCAATACTGCTCTCCTCTTTTCTCTCCTTCTCTTCTGAGCTGAGGGTCCAGTCTTGGTGCCAGAGACACAACCACTGCAACTTGTCCCCACCAACAGTATCCAAAACGGTATACTTATTATTGATGGGAACGGCCACAGGGTGCTCTGCTCTTTCTGTCTATTCCCCTTCCCTCTCCTGACAGTCACCCTGACTCTTAGGGGTGACTATCTCCCTGTAACTCCTGTTTATTTCTGCCTCTACCTCCCCAATGATCCGAAGTTCATCCAGCTCCAGCTCCAGTTCCCTAACACAGTTTGTCAGGAGCTGCAGCTGGATGCACCTTTTGCAGGTGTAGTCATCAGGGACAATTGTGCTCGCCCTGACTTCCCACATACTGCAAACAGAGCACTCAACTGCCCTAACTGCTGCCTCCATTACCTACTCCTAAGCTAATTAAATTAATTAAAGGAGCTTATCCGGCCTTACCTCACTTGGAGTGAAGCTCGTCCCCAGCCTCTGCTTGCTTTTTAAATTCTCCTGCTGATCTCAGAGGCCGACTTTCACGCGCTTGCGCAGTTGTGCCCTGTTCAAACCTCGGCTTTGCCTGTTCTCGCCGAAGCCTGATTGAGCCAAAGCCATCCCACTCTGCCTCAGTCCACTATGATGATAGCCGTATTTCCATTGACTCCATGCCAGTTTCCTTAGTAAATACAGATGTAAAAAAAACATTTAAGGTCTCCCCCATTTCTTTTGGTTCCATACATAGCCGACTTCTCTGATCTTCAATAGGACCAATTTTATCCTTACTATCCTTTTGCTATTAATATACCTGTAGAAGCTCTTTGGATTATCCTTCACTTTGACTGCCAATGCTACCTCATGTCTTCTTTAAGCCCTCCTGATTTCTTTCTTAAGTTTGTTTTTGCACTTTTTATACTCCACAAGTACCTTATTTGCTCCCTGTTTCCGATACATGTCATACATCTCTCTTTTCTTCTTTATCACAGTTCCAATATCCCTCAAGAACCAAGGTTCCTTATTCTTATTCACTTTGCCTTTAATCCTGACAGGAACATACAGACTCTGCACTCTCAAAATTTCTCCTTTGAAGGCCTCCCACTTACCAACAACATTCTTGCCAGAGAACAACCTGTCCCAATCCACGCTTTTTAGATCCTTTCTCATTTCTTCAAATTTGGCCTTTTTCCAATGTAGAACCTCAACCTGAGGACCAGACCTATCTTTATCCATGATCAAGTTGAAACTAATGGTGTGATGATCACTGGAACCAAAGTGTTCCCCTACACACACTTCTGTCACCTGTCCTAACTCGTTTCCTAATAGGAGATCTAATATTGCATCCTCTCTAGTCAGTACCTCTATATATTGATCTAGAAAACTTTCCTGGACACATTTTACAAGCTCTAACCCATCCAGACCTTTAACAGTATGGGAGTCCCAATCAATATGTGGAAAATTAAAATCCCATACTATCACAACCATATGTTTCCTGCAGTTGTCTGCTATCTCTCTGCAGATTTGCTCCTCCAATTCTCGCTGACTATTGGGTGGTCTATAATACAACCCCATTAATGTGGTCATACCTTTCCTGTTTCTCAGCTCTACCCATATGGCCTCAGTAGACGAGCCCTTTAATTTGTCCTGCCGAAGCACTGCTGTAATATTTTCCCTGACTAGCAAAGCCACCCCTCCCCCCCCCCAACCCTTCATCCCTCTGCCTCTATCATGTCTGAAACATTGGAACCCTGGAACTTTGAGCTGCCAGTCCTGCCCCTCCTGTAGCCAAGTTTCAGTAATGGCTATGATGTCATAAATCCATGTGTCAATCCAGGCCCTCAGCTCATCTGCCTTTCCCACAATACTCCTCGCATTGAAATATACACACCTCAGAAGATTATTACCACCACACACAATCCTTCTATTTGTGACTTTGCATTAAACTTTAACATCATTTATTTTCACCCCTGCTCCACTATCTACTCTGGCACTCTGGTTCCCATCCCCTTGCAAATCTAGTTTAAACCTCCCCCCACCCCAACAGCACTAACAAACCTCCCTACAAGGATATTGGTCCCCCCGTAGTTCAGGTGTAACCCGTCTCTCTTGTACAGGTTCCACCTGCACCAGAAGAGGTCCCATTGACCCTGAAATCTGAAACCCTGTCCCCTACACCAGTTCCTCAGCCATGTGTTCATCCTCCAGAGCATCCTCTTCTTACCCTCACTGGCATGTGACATAGGTAGCAATCCTGAGATTATCACACTCAAGGTCCTGCTTTTTAACTTCCTACCAAGCTCTCTACACTCACTCTTCAGGACCTCCTCACTCTTTCTTCCTACATCATTGGTACCAATGTGTACCATGACCTCTGGCTGCTCACCCTCCCATTTCAGAATGTTGTGCACGCGATCAGAGACATCACTGACCCTGGCACCTGGGAGGCAACAAACCATCCAGGAGTCTCTGTTGTGACCACAGAGCCTCCTGTCTGAACCCCTAACTATTGAGTTCCCTATCACTACCACTCTCCTCTTCTTCCCCCCTCCTTTCTGCACTGCAGAACCAGACTAGGTGCCAGAGATCCGGCTTCCGCAGCTTGTCCCAGTTAAGTCATCCCCGCAACAGTATCCAAATCAAACATTTGAAATAACAGCAGAAAATGCTGGAAACATTCAGGTGTTTATTTTGGATTTGAACTCATGGATTTGTATGGTGCTGCTGTGCTCAATGCTATGTATGATTTAGATGGTGTTGGGAGGAAGGTAAGAGAGAGTGCCCTAAGTGTAATAGCATATATCCAACTTTGCATACAATACAAAGTTGAATAGCTGAATGGATTTTGAAAAGGATGGACAAGGCCTTTGAGGAAAAACATAGAAAGATAGAGTATTATTTTAAATGGAGGGAGATTGAAACTTCTGATATTTGTAACCACATGGATGTCCTTGTAATGTGTGTTTAAGATTTAGGAAGGGAAATAGTAGGTTTCCCTTTATTGCAGGAAGATTTGAATACATGGGCAAATACATCTTCCTCCAATGACATAGGACTGTGGGGAATTCAAAGTGGAATATAGTGTATAGATCAGTTGTCCCTGTCTAGGAAGAATATACGTCAGTTGGAGTTGTTACGAATGAGGAGCAACTCTGATGGGCAGAAGGGTACAGAATCGCCAATGCTCGCCCCCCCCCCTTTTGAGAATCGCAAGATCGCTATTATTTCGGGTCTGATACCCAGGAAATGAAAGAGATACACAGCATGTCAGTAATGAGAGAGAGAGACAACGCCAGAATACACAAGGTGGAATGTCTCCTATTGACAAAGAGAGAGATTACTGCTATTGTCTCTTGAAGGAGGAATTGTGTATTGAGTACTGTACTATTCATTGAAACCCCTCAGGGGCAGCCAGAGTGGTCTGGTTGAGGGATTGCATCATCCCAACTTGATTGACACCTGAGACCCCGTGAGTGAGGATAAAAGTAGGGTCTGGGGAACACCCCTCAAACGCACCAGGAGAAACGCTACGAGACCGGTGGGGGCTTGTGTGTGTGTCCACCCTTGCCTGGGTGACGAGTCCACCACGGAACGGTCTAGCTAAAGGACGCGGAGGGGTCCTACATGAATGGCCACAACAACAATGAATCAAGGGATCCAGATCGTAAAAGGAAAGTCAGCAAGTTAATAGCTGTTACTGCTTTTTCTCTCTCTCTCTCTCCAGCAATTGCAACACAGTGAGCAACAACGACTGCAGCCTGTATGAAATGAACTGAACTTTATATTTCCATCAGACAATTCATTATCCCCTAGACAACGATAGAGCTTATTTCTTATTGATTATTATTATACCCGCACTTTTAGGTTTAGTATTGATGATGTATATTATCTGTATATTTGCATTGATATTATTTCTGTGTATTTTTACTAATAAAAATGGTTAAAAACAGTATCATCAGACTTCAACAGCTACTCCTACCTTTGCTGGTAAGACACCCAGTTACGGGGTTCATAACAACTTGGGGGCTCGTCCGGGATTTGATACCAAATTGGAGGGCCAGTAAATTGGGCTTTTAAGTCCAGACTTGGATCTGGTTGCGCGGGTAACCAGACAGGAAACCAGCAAAGATGGACGTAGATGAATTTACACAAAACCCGACTTTGAAGGCGCTAGAGGGGGCCACAAAGTCGGACTTGGTAAATATTGCGAAAGGACTAAATCTCGCAGAGGTGAGGTTGTCAATGAAAAAGTGGGAGTTGCGGAGGGCCATAACTCAGTATTATATTGAGAAGAATGTGTTTTCGGCTGAGGTATTGGACAATATCCCTGAAAAGGTACCAGCTATTGGGACGGCTCAGTCAGAGTTGGAAAAATTGAAGCTGGATGCGGAACAGAGAAAAAGGGAGTATGAGCTCCAGCTAAAGGAGTTAGAGGTGAAAAGGGAGAAGGAAAGAGCTGAAAAGCAGAGGGAGGATGAAATTAAGTTAAAACAGCTGGAAGCAGCGGAAAAGGAGAAGGAAAGAGCTGAAAAGCAGAGGGAGTATGAGGAGAAGGAGAAACAGAGGCAGCATGAGCTGGACATGGAGAAGTTAAGGCAAGAGCGAAGAGCTCCAGGGGCAGATCAAGAGGAGAGATTTAATGTTAGTAGGGAGATTAGGTTAATACCTCCGTTCGAAGAGACCGATGTTGATAGTTATTTCTTGCATTTTGAAAAGGTGGCAGTGAGTCAGAAGTGGCCCAGAGATCAGTGGGTGGCATTGTTACAAAGTGTGTTAAAAGGGAAGGCACAACGAGCATATGCAGCATTGTCTGTGGAAAAGTCTGAGAATTATGAGGAAGTAAAGGAGGCCATTCTCCAGTCCTATGAATTAATACCTGAAGCCTATAAACAAAAGTTCAAAGGTTTAAAGAAAGTGTGGAATCAGATGGATGCAGAGTTTGCCTATGAGAAGGGTGTGCTCTTGGATCGTTGGTGTGCAGCAGAAATGGTGGAAGAAGATTTTTGACGTTTCAGGGAGTTAATTCTGATTGAGGAACTTAGAGGTTGTGTTTTGGATGATATCCGGATGTATTTGGACGAGAAACCGAATAAGTCCATATCCGAATTTGCCAGGTTTGCAGATGAATATGCCCTAACCCACAAGACAAAGTTTTCCTCGAATAAGAGTTACCAGAAAGACCGTAGGAACGGTAGAGAAAGCCCGCCGGCTGAGGCAGAAATTCAGCCGAGAGCTAGTGGTAAAAATAAGGAGGAAGAAAGGCAAGGTGGCAGGAGGGTTCCTGGCTTGACCTGTTTTAATTGTGGAAAGGTGGGTCATATTGCATCTAAGTGCTTTGCTCCAAGGAAGGAGACAGGAAAAGGGAAAGCAGCAGTCCCTACAGGATGTATTGTGTCGATCAGCAAATCGACGAGAAAGCCCCAGGTAGATAGAATACGAGAGGGGCATGAGAGATTTATTTCAGAAGGGACCGTGTCTGTGAAAGAGGGAGAAATACCAGTTCCAGTGCGGATCTGGAGAGATACTGGAGCTGAGCAGTCATTGATTCTCAGTAAGGTACTAGATTTTGGTCCTGAGACTGAAGAGGTAGCTTTGAGAGGCATAGGAAAAGGGACAGAAGCTGTGCCTTTGCTTAGGATCATTATAAATTGTGATCTGGTATCTGGACCAGTTGAAATAGGGGTGCGATCAGAATTCCTGAGAGAAGGCGTGGACGTCCTTCTTGGTAACGATTTAGCCGGTGGTGAGGTTTGGTCAGCAATGAAGCTGACGAGTAAGTCTATAAGTGTTGAGAACCTGCCCCTAGGTTCCAAGATCTATCCCACATGCACGACCACTCGCAGCATTTCGAGAAAGGAAGCTGAGAAAGAGACCAGTTTAAATCAGTCCAGTATCGATTTGGCTGAGACGTTTTTACCGACCCTGTACCACGAAGGGTTAGAGGGTGGCAAAACGGAGAATAGGGAGGTGAAAGAGAGTAAAGGAGAGGAGGTAGACTTACCCTTAGCCAGGAGGAAATTTATAGAGGCACGGAGTAAAAATGAGAAACAGATAAGGCTGTTAGAAGGTCCAGGGTTTGACAGAACTGTTTGAAGAAGTTGAAAATTTTAAAGGTGTTCCTGATAATGAAATAAGGGCAGTCCTAGATGAAAAGGATGCCATTACCTTGAAGGAGTCTGCTGGGTTGGCAGATGAGGTTGTTTCCTCCCGCAGGGTTGAGTTTACTCCGGAAGGGAGTCACCCAGAGAGTAACTGGGAGGATCAGGGGAACTTAGCATTTGAAAAGGGGACGGGTATCGAAAGCCTGGAAGAGGCAGATGTCCCGTTTGAGTGTGTTCAAGATGTGAATGCACGTGGTACTGAACCTAGTAATGAAACTCAGGAAAAGTCTGAGGTATCTGATTCAGTTAAAAAGGAATGCAGTCCTTTTGGGTCAGATGGACTTGGTTCAGTGAAGAAAGGGTTAACCTTGGTAATAGTGGGAAGTGAGAATTCCCAGTTGTTTGTGTTCGAAGGTGTATTAAAAGTTAGTGAGGAGATAAAAGGTGGTGATGTGGATATTATTATTGAAGGAGAAGGGAAAAGTGCAGTTCCTAAGTTGAATGAAGAAAATTTAAAGTCTGGATTGGTGTCAGAAGCAGTAACCAGGCTGAAGGGTAACAAGGTGCCTGCGAATCAATTACAGTTTGATTTGGAATGTATAGGTACCCCACTCGCTAATGTTATTCAAGGGTGTGCTGTGAAGAGGCAGAATTTGAAATGTTGTTTGGACAAAGAGGGATCGCTTGCAGATATTAAACTGAAAACTAATAGAATGAAGGGCCCTGAAGATAAAACTAACGACTTGCTTAAAATTAAAGAATTGTGTGGAAGTTCAGAAAATGGGCTAAGTTTGGAAAACATTGTTGATAAAATAACTCCTATGAAAGGAGCATGCAAAAGCCTATTCCACACTGGTAAGCAAGCTAACCACGTGAGAGTTAACTGGAAAAGGGGTGAAGGTTGAAAAATGCCACTTTAAATAACAGGATCTGGTGTTAAGGGATTTTGACCAAGCATGTAAATAATAAAGACAACACCATGGAAGATTGACTGTTAAGTTTAAAAGTAAAATAAAGATTAGTATTTGCATAAACTTTTGTAATATACCTGTAAGCTAAGATCACAACTCTTTTGTTTTGCTGAAGAAAAGGAATAAAAATAGGTGGTTATTAAATTGGAGTCTGATGCTACAGGAATTTTAGTAAGGTACAAGATATTAAGATATTAAAGGAAGTGACAATGTAATCGCTAGTTATCTAGATGCTAAATTGAATGTATAACTGTATTACTCTGTAGTGAAAGACTCTTTTGTATTGTGTTAGATTCTGAAATTCTGTAAGACTCTGTGGTAGTTAATTTTTCCCTGTGGTAAAAATCCTTAGAAGGATGGGAGTGTTACGAATGAGGAGCAACTCTGATGGGCAGAAGGGTACAGAATCGCCAATGCCCGCCCTCCCCCCTTTTGAGAATTGCAAGATCGCTATTATTTTGGGTCTGATACCCAGGAGATGAGAGAGATACACAGCATGTCAGTAATGAGAGAGAGAGACAACGACAGAATACACAAGGTGGAATGTCTCCTATTGACAAAGAGAGAGATTACTGCTATTGTCTCTTGAAGGAGGAATTGTGTATTGAGTACTGTACTATTCATTGAAACCCCTCGGGGCAACCAGAGTGGTCTGGTTGAGGGATTGCATCATCCCAACCTGATTGACACCTGAGACCCCGTGAGTGAGGATAAAAGTAGGGTCTGGGGAATACCCCTCAGACGCACCAGGAGAAACGCTACGAGACTGGTGGGGGGCTTGTGTGTGTGTCCACCCTTGCCTGGGTGATGAGTCCACCATGGAACGGTCTAGCTAAAGGACGCGGAGGGGTCCTACGTGAATGGCCACAACAACAACGAATCGAAGGATCCAGATCATAAAAGGAAAGTCGGCAAGTTAATAGCTGTTACTGCTTTTTCTCTCTCTCTCTCCAACAATTGCAATACAGTGAGCAATAACGACTGCAGCCTGTATGAACTGAACTGAACTTTATATTTCCATCGGACAATTAATTATCCCTAGTCAACGACAGAGCTTATTTCTTATTGACTATTATTATACCCGTACTTTTAGGTTTAGTATTGATGACATATATTATCTGTATATTTGCATTGATATTATTTTTGTGTATTTTTACTAATAAAAATGGTTAAAAACAGTATCATCAGACTTCAATGGCTACTCCTATCTTTGCTGGTAAGACATCCAGTTACGGGGTTCGTAACAGAGTACAATGAAGGTTCACCAAGCTGTACACTGATGAGCGATTAAGAGTAGACCTATAGTTTTTTGAGCTTAGAAGAATGAGAGCTTCTTTAAAACATATAGAATTCTTATGGGGATTGACAATGTTGATGTGGAAATGTGAATGTTTTCTTTAACTTCACCTATCATCTAAATGAAGAACTATCATTAATTGTCACTCTCCCAAAGGGATTATTAACTAATCCCTTCTCATCAGCTATCTAGGATAGTTAGTTCCTTGGTGGGGTATTCAATGTGCAGACTCCTAAAATTATCCTCCTAAATACCTTTCCAAGGTGTTTCCAAGATGGCGGCATGATGCAGCTTGCAGCGGCCACTCCAGAGCTGATTATCTGTTATTTGTGAAGCGGGGTGCCGTGCGCAATCATAATTGATTGAAAACGGATGTGGGAGCATGGAGGAACATCGGGAAATCTCCAGGAAGACCTTCTTTGTTGTTGTTGCTGCTGTGAGGTCCGGGACCCTACTGGGAAGAACGGGCCCCCAGTGCTCGGGGTCACATTGCCAATGGCCATTGGCAGGGCCATCTTAATACGCTCGGCAGAGGTTGGTGCTCAGAGAAGCTGTGCAGGAGGGGATGGTCGTCGGCTCGGAGGTTCGACGGACTCGGAGTCCACTGCGGTCAGGTCGCTTTTGGTGTGTGCTGCGTCTGCAAGGCTGGGATCGACAGAGCTTTCGTTGTGTGCTGCATCTGCGAGGCTGAGTCAGGCGGCGCCGTGGAAATCCATAGCGGGGGTATTCCCTTCTGCCGCCGGTGTGGGATGGCGAGTCTGTCGGGACCCTGGGGTCTTGTGGAAACTGTGTGGTGATTTCTTTTGAATTTATAGTCCTTTAACATCTTTGGACTATTTTTACTGTGCCCATAGTCTGTTTTTTTTTATCAATTATGCTATTGTTTGCACTGTTGTAACTATATGTTGTAACTATGTGGTTTTGTGCAGGTCTTGTAGCTTTAGTTTTTGGTCTTGTTTGACTGGTAGATTTGGAGCTCCTTTCCAGGGAACGCGTTAAGACGGTAGCGCGATATTATTACGCAGTAGCCTCTCTGGACTCTGGATTGGGGATTGCCAAACATTATGTGGATTTTCTAGTGTAGTCTGTTTTGTCATATGCTTTTGTGATATCATTCTGGAGGAACGTTGTCTCATTTTTTAACTGCATTGCATTTGTGGTTTCTAAATAACAATAAACTGAATCTGAATCTAATTTGGTTTGACAGTAAATATGCAGATTCAAGTCACCCATGATTACTGTAGTATGCTTGCTATCTGCATCTTTAATTTCCCATTTGAGGGGGATTTCCTACAATTTGGAACTCGATAGACAACTCCTGTCAATGTTTTCTGCCTCTTAGGTTTTCTTTGGTTCAGCCAAATTGGTTGTACTGGTATTTTCTGAGCATATATCCTTTCACACTTTTGGTTTGGTTTTACATATCCTCTACTAACATTGCCATCCCATCTCCTTATCATCCTTGAATACACAAGAGACTGCAGATCCTGGAAATCAGGAATGACATAAGGGATCTTTGGAAACTAACAGAGTCAGATGGCACCCATGGAGGGAAATGGGACAGTCAATGTCTTGGGTATAGATCCTTAATTAGCAGTCTTTATCATCTTTGTCTGTTCTTTCTAAACATCCAATACCCTTGGATATTTTAAAGAAGACTAAAGCTCTCAGCTTTTGTCCACACACACATCTCCATAATAACAATTGTATTTTTCTGCTTGTGGACTTGTGCTGCTAATTCACCTACCTTATTGTAAATCCTCTAAACATTTCTATAAAGCACCTTTAGATTTGTTTTTTTAACATATTTAGACATCTTAATGTAATTAAATTGAAATAAAGCCTGAATGAATAATATTTCCAAGAAGTGTTGAGCCATTGGCCTAGCCTTTAACTTGGATTACACTCTACTTTCATGTACTTTAGAATTAAATTATGTGGGGTTTCTCCTAAATTCATCAATAGTTTTGGAGACCAAAAGTAAGTTCAGAGAGAGAGTGAAAGGAATATCTTTGCATCATTAGCTGGGAATACCTTTGAGAAACTGGAGTATCAGCTCTGAATTTTGGAGCCAAGTCCAAAAGGATAGGATAGTTTAGAATTATTTCAGCTTCAGGTTTGCCTGAAAGTTGTGTATTTTCACATTTGTTAGAGATGTTCATAGTTGTGGGGAAGACTGATATCTGTTTTTCAAAAAAAAAAACACTTAAACCACTGGAATTGGAGGTATGACATACACATTGAAAATTATTTTTAAGTACCCAAGGAGGCAAATGAACCCTTTTGTGTGCCTGCCATAGAGTCATAAAGTCACAAGGCACATGAACTGATTCTTCAACCCAGCAAGATCACAGCAACACATTTACATTAATTATAATTTATTCCACCACACCTCCAAAAATGCCCCAAATTTCAGCAGTCATCTATATACTACGTAATATTTCCAGTGGCCAACTAACCGACCAACCTGCAAATTTTTGGGAAGTTGTAGGAAATCAACACTGATAATATGGTATTTCCATACAAAAGGGGTGAGGTTTGAACCCATGCCATTTGCACTATAAGACAGCAACTCTACTCACGGTGAAACTGTGCTGCCTTTTGTACCTGTTGCATGTGTATCTGATAATATTGCATCATCAGGATGCAGGGTTGGAAGGAAATAAGACTGCATCAACATATCTAAGGTCACCTGCCTTCGACCTTAGGTCATCTGTCTTTGATTTTAAATAAACTAATTGTTCAAATGTTTCCTCCAACCACATTAAAGACTACATGGCTATGCCTGTGATGCAACAATATAGATTTCCCCAGTCTGCTTAGATAGTGAAAATCAATTTTTGAACAAAATTTACCTGATTTATCTGAAAAAAGAAAAAAAGTTTAAAATATCCAGATAAAGTTCTTATAAAATACAAGTGGTTAAAAGGAACGAAAGCAAACTATGGAGCAATAGAAAGGTTGAGATAAGTAGAAATCACACTTATATCTTTAGGATTTTAGTTAAAGTCAAATTAAGTAGCAGATAGCTGCATTGTGGGGCATTCCTCAGACAGCGTAAGAGTGATGGTCCATGATTTAAGTACCTTTGGAAGGTAGGAAAATGTTAGTCTTTATAAGGATTAGCCACCTTTTTAAAAAATTCAGTTATTTTGTGATTTTATCTGTAATTGTTCAAACATAAGGTTACAATTTTTTAAAGAAATTGTCTTTGGGAAATCCCCGGCTGCAGTTGCAATATTTTTGAAGAAAACAACCTCTTCCTCAACGTTGTAAAAACAAAGGAGTTGGTTGTTCACTACAAGAGGAATAGAGACACGCTAACCCCTATTGACATCAATGGATCTGGGGTTGAGAGGGTGAACAGCTTTAAGTTCCTCGGCATAAACATCACGGAGGATCTCACGTGGTCTGTACATACCAAGTGTGTGGTGAAAAAGGCACAACAGTGCTTCTTTCACTTCAGACGGTTGAAGAAGTTTGGGATAGCCCCCCCAAATTCAAAGAGCTTTCTAAAGGGGCACGATTGAGAGTATCCTAACTGGCTGCATCACTGCCTGGTATGGGAACTGTACTTCCCTCAATCGCAGGATGCTGCAGAGAGTGGTGCGGACAGCCGAGCACATTTGTAGATGTGATCTTCCCACTATTCAGGTCCGAAGGATCATTAGATACCTGAGTCACCCCAGCCACAAACTGTTCCAGCTGCTACCATCTGGGAAACAGTACCACAGCATAAAAGCCAGGAACAACAGGTTCAAGGACAGCTTCTTCCACCAGGCCATCAAACTGCTTAATTCATGCTGATACAACTGTATTTCTGTTATATTGACTATATTGACTATTTATTATAAACTACTACCATCACCCATTGCACATTTGAACGGAGATATAACGTAAAGATTTTTACTACTCATGTATATGAAGAATTTAAGTAATAATGTCAATTCAATTCAATTCCATATCCATCAGCACCTGAGGGTATTCATGGCCGGAGCAGGTTTACTCAGCCAAGTAAATACCATATCAGCAGATGTAAAGCTTTCTAAATTAATAAGACCATAATGTCATAGATATAGGAGCAGAATTAGGCTATTTGGCCCATGACTGATAAAATTTTCCTGCCAGCCACAATCTCCTGCCTTCACCCTGTATCCCTTCATTCCCTGACCAATCAAGAATCTATCAACCTCTGCCATAAATATACATAAAGATTTGGCCTCTATATCTGTTTGTGGCAAATAATTCCACAGATTCACCACTCTCTGACTGAATAAATTTTTCCTCATCTCTGTTCTAAAAGCTTCACTCCTCTATTCTGAGACTATGTCTTCTGGTCTTAAATTCTCCCACCATAGGAAACATCCTCTCCACATCCAGTCAACAAGGCCTTTCACTATTTGGCAGGTTTCAATGTGGTCACCCCTCATTCTTTTGAACTATAGTGAATACAAGACCAGGTCCATCAAACACTCTTCATATTACAAACCATTCAGTTCTGGAATCATTTTGTGAACCTCATTTGAACCCTCTCCAGTATCAGTACATTCTTTCTAAGATAAGAAGCCAAAAACTGTTCAATATATTCCAAGTGAGGCCTCACCAGTGCTTTGTAAAGTCTCAACATTACATCCTTGCTTTTATATTCTATATTATATTTTTATCATCTGCAAACTTTGCAACATCATCCATAGCATTAACATAAAACATAAAAAGAATCCCAACACAGACCCCTGTGGAACACCACTAGTCACTGGCAGCCAACTAGAAAAGGTTCCCCTTATTCCCACTCTTTGCCTCCTGCCAATCAACTTCTGCTTTATCCATGCTAGAATCTTTCCTGTATTTACCATGGGCTCATAACTTGTTATATGCCTCATGTGTGGCACCTTCTCAAAGGCCTTCTGAAAATCCAGGTCCATGACATCAACTGATTCTCCTTTGCTATCCTGTTTGTTATTTCTTCAAAGAATGCCAACAGATTTATCAGGCAAGACTTTCCTTTGAAATCGTGCTGACTACGACCTATTTTATAATGTGCCTCCAAGTACCCTGAGACCTCATCCTTGATAATCAACTCCAACAGCCAACAGTGACTTATCTACCTTCAGACCTTTCAGTTTTCCAGAACCTTTTCTCTAGTAATGGTAACTTCACACACTTCATGGACTCTGACACCTGGAACTTCTTAGAATTTTAGAATGCTGTTCCTCAGCTGAGCAATTAATATAAGATCAATATTTATATGTTTCCAACATTACAATTCACTGAATTCCTGTAAAGTCAGGAAGTGTATCTAATCTTGTGTATATTTAAGATTAATAGACAGATAATAAGGCAGGTGACCTCCTGGTTTCCTTTATCCTCATGATGCAGTTTTATCAGGTACACATACACACAGAATAGATATTTTGGAAGGATCCTGGGATGCCTACAAATGATTCTGAACATTCAGACGGTTATATTTACATTGAGGTGCCTTTTTAATTTCACCTGATATGCTCCAGGATACACCCTCTGTATCTGAACATACTGATAGGTTTGTATGTGTAACTCTTCTGCAAGGCAACTGTGTTCTACATTTTATCAGTTAAAGATAACAAAAAAAGTACATTGGACTTTCAGATATTTGACTAAGCATGTTTGATATTTCACTGGTGAATACCAGTGCCAGCTTTTGGATCAATTCTCCAATTAGCTGTTGTGCAATCAACTATGGCGTTTTCCACTTTTTAACCTGAGAGCTTTCTATAGTGTTTTAATTATGATTGTATATCATACACATAATTTATAGTTATACAAAGGTAATTCACTTAGGATGTAACTGCCACTGACTCTGGTTCTGCTTTACGATACAGTTCAACTCTCTTCATTTTCTCCCTTTTTCCAAGTAAAACAATATTTTGGAGGTTATCATCGCAGAAATGGTGATTAAATAGGAACAATGAAATAAAAAGTAGATGCCAGACAGAGCAGAACAAAATACAATCTGGAGCTAATTAGGAAGCCAATTTTCACAGACATATGCAGTTCTAGGAAATAAAATTATAAAATAAATTATACAATAAAAATAGAAAACAATTTAATTTTAATTGAGAAAAAGGACAGTTATCAAATAAGTTATTTGTCAAATAACAGAAGTTTTTATTTAAATATGTTGGCCACGTTATATTCAGAATCAGATTTATTCTCACTTACAAATGGCATGAAAATTGTTGTTTTGTGACAGCAGTGCTGTGCAAAGCCATAAAGTCTGGTAACAAAAAATAAATAGTCCAAGAAAAGAAAGGAGTAAAGTGGTAATACACATAGGTACAAATCAGAGCAAATCAGAAATCTGAATATGAGGTGAAATAAGCTATTCTTAAGTTGCTGAGTTATGGGCCTTCAAGTTCCTGTATCTCCTCTCTGATGATAATATGAGAAGAGAGCATGTCCTGGATGGTGAGGGTCCTTAATACTTGATGCCACCATCTTGAGGTACAGTCTCAAGAAGATGTCCTCGAAGGTGGGGAGGGTTGTGCCTGTGATGGAGCTCATTGAGTCTATAACCCTCTGCACCTTCTTGACATCCACTGTATTGGATCCTCCTTACCAGGTGGTTATGTAACCAGTCAGAATGCTCTCTACCATATATCTATACAAATTTGTAAGAGTCTTTGATGACATACCAAATTTTCTCAGACTTCTAAAGAAGAAGACCCATTGGCATGCCTTATTCATGATTGAATCAATGTGTTCACCTCAGTATAGGTCTTCTGAAATGTTGATGCCTGGGAACTTGAAGCTGCTCATCTTCCCCACCATGATCCCTCAATGAGGACTAGTGTGCCTTCTCCTGACTTCCCTTCCTAATGTCCCCAATCAGTTCCTTGGCCTTCTTGACAATGAGTGCGAGGTTGTTGTTGTGACACCACTCAACCAGCCAATCTATCTTGCTCTTGTGAGCCTCCTCTTTGCCAGCTGCAGTACTACCAACAACAATAGTGTCATTGGCAAATTTACAAGTAGCATGTGAGCTGTGTTTATGCACACAGTCATGAATGTAAAGAGATTAAGCAATGGACCAAGCATGCATCCTTGAGCTGTATCTAGGTGGATAGTTAGCAAAGAGGAGATGTTATTACCTATTCAGTATAACCGGTTTACCAATAAGGAAGTGGAGGATCCATTTGTAGGAGTAGGGTACAAAGGCACAGGTTTTGAGGTGAGGTTATTAGCAATGAGAGAACAATAATGTTGAATGCTAAGCTGAAACAGTAGACTGACATTTCAAGACGTACAAACAAGCTGGATAAACACAGCAGGTCGGGCAGAATCGTTTGAAAGAAGCCGTCAATGTTTCGGGTCGAGATCCTTCGTCAGAACTAAAGAAGGAGGGGCAGGGGCCCCATAAAGAAGGTGGGGGGAGGGTGGAAAACCAATCAGAGGAAAGATCAAGGGGTGGGGGAGGGGAAGCAGGGAGGGGATAGGCAGGAGAGGTGAAGAAGGAATCTAAGGGGAAAGCACTATGGCTAGTAGAAGAAGGCAGAGTCATGAGAGGTGATAGGCAGCTAGAAGAGGAGACAGAGTGAAAGTGGGATGGGGGAAGGGAGAGGGAGAGAATTACTGGAAGTTGGAGAATTCGATGTTCATGCCAAGGGGCTGGAGACTACCCAGGCGGTATATGAGATGTTGGAGGAATATTAGATGTTATAATATGTTATAATATTAGATGTTTCTCGGTTGGAGGAACAACATCTCATATACCATCTGGGTAGTCTCCAGCCCCTTGGTATGAACATCGAATTCTCCAACTTCCAGTAATTCCCACCCTTTCCCTTCCCCCATCCCACCTTCACTCTGTCTCCTCTTCTAGCTGCCTATCACCTCTCATGACTCTGCCTTCTTCTACTAACCATAGTGCTTTCCCCTTAGATTCCTTCTTCACCTCTCCTGCCTATCCCCTCCCTGCTTCCCCTCCCCGCTTCCCCTCCCCCACCCCTTGATCTTTCCTCTGTTTGGTTTTCCGCCCTCCCCTCACCTTCTTTATAGGGCCCTTGCCCCTCCTTCTTTAGTCCTGATGAAGGGTATCGACCCGAAACATTGACTGCTTCTTTCAACGGATGCTGCCCGACCTGCTGAGTTCATCCAGCTTGTTTGTACGTCTTGATTTTACCACAGTATCTGCAGTGTATTTTGTGTAGACTGCCATTTGTCTTGTGGTTGTCTAGGTGCTCCAAACCAGAGTGGAGAGCCAGTGAGAATGCTTCCACTGTAAACCTGCTATGAAAATAGGGAAATTGCAGTGGTTCTGGGTCCTTGCTCAGTCAGGAATTAATTCTAGCCATAACCAATCTCTCAAAGACCTTACCACAGTAAAAGTGAGTACTATTCATGATAATGAGGAATCCATTTTGCCAACCCTTAATTAATAGGGGATGGCACAGTACTGTAGTGGTTAGAGATATGCGAGCGGCCTGGGTTCAATTCCACTGTTGTCTGTAAGAAGTTTATACATTGTCCTCATGACCATGAAGGTTTCCTCTGGGTGCTCTGGTTGGTTTCCTCTCACATTCCAAAGACATATGGATTAGTAGGTTAATTGGTCATATTGGTGGAAGTGGGTAATACAGGCTTTTTGGACCAGGAGGGCCTATTACTATACCATATCTCTAAGTAAATAAAATACCTGATTGACTCCTATAAAATTACAGGATCCTCCTTGTTCTACTTTCTTTCATCTGTTCTGCAGGGATATGATTAAATATTCCATCCACTACCTGGGCTCTATTATAATTATTTGCAAAATCTTAAAAGAAAAATGCTTTAATTGAAAACTTATGCAAATTAATTTTTCTGATTTAGAAGTTCACTGATTTGGTCATAAATGAAAACCTCAGCAGATTAAGACTGAAATGCTTGAATGCTGCATTATTAAGGGGATTATTGTTGTGATGAGAAACAGACCTGTGAACATGCCTGCCTATTAGGGGGAAATGGAAGTTAATGGTGAAGGTTAGGTTAATGCCCAAATAATTGAAGAAATTTCCTGTTGATACTTATTTAATTCACTGCATACGTATAATAAACTTTGAATTGTGTTTAATTAGGAACAATTTCCTTGGTATTTTGAACCTGCCACTAAATAATAACAGTGCAAAACATTCCCTTTACATTAACACAAGAGATTCTGCAGATGCTGGAAATCTTGAGCAACAAACACAAAATGCTAGAGGAACTCAGTAGGTTAGGCAGCATCTACTGAGAGGAATAAACAGTGATTTGTCAGGCTGAAACCCTTTATCAGGACTGGAAAGGAAATTTGCCAAAGCCAGAATAAGAAATGGGGGAGGAGAAGCACTACAAGTCAACAGATGATGGGTGAGATTAGGTGAGGGAGAAGGTGGTTGTGCAGAGAGGAGAGATGAAGTAAGAATCTGGGAGGGGTTAGGTGGAAGAGGTAAAGGGCTAAAGAAGAATGAATCTAATAGGAGAGGACCATGGAAGAAAGGGAAGAAGGAGGGAAACTACAGGAAAGTGATGGGCAGATGAGAACAGAAGGGATGAGAAGGTAACCAAAACTGGGAATGGAGAAGGAGGGAGCGGTGAAAAATTACTGGAAGTTAGAGAAATTGTGTTGAGGCCATTGGTTTAGAGGCTACGCAGTCGGGATGAAGTGTTCCTCCTTCAACCTGAGTTTGACCTCAGCATGGTAGTAGAGGAAGCCATAGATAGACATGATAGACTGTATCTTCTTTGGTGACAGCAGGATTAGGAAGGTTAATGAACTCTTAGGAGGCAGTAATCACAATATGATAGAATTCACCCTACAATTTGAGAAGAAGCAGTTAAAATTGGATGTATCGGTCTTACAGTAGAGTAAAGGACATTGCAGAGGTATGAGAGAGGGACTGGCCAAAGTTGATTGGAATGGGACACTACCAGGTGTCATGACAGAACAGCAATGGCTGGTGTTTCTAGGGGAAATTCAGAAGGCACAGAAAGGATAGATAGCAATGGTGAAGAAGTTTTATAAAGGGACAATGAGGCAAGCATGGCTGACAAGGCAAATAAACTTCAGCATAAAAGCAAAAGAGAGAGCATATTAGAGATAAAAGTGGGAAGATGTGCCTGGAGGCTGTGGAAGTGAGCGAGGTCCTCAGTGAATACTACTCTTCGGTATTCACCACTGAGAGGGAATTTGATGACGGTAAGGACAATATGAGTGAGGTTGATGTTCTGAAGCATGTTGATATTAAGGGAGAGGAGGTGCTGGAGTTGTTAAAATACATTAGGATGGATAAGTCCCCGGGGCCTGATGGAATATTCCCCAGGCTGCTCCACGAGGCAAGGGAAGAGATTGTTGAACCTCTGGCTAGGATCTTTATGTCCTCGTTGTCCACGGGAATGGTACCAGACGATTGGAGGGAGGCAAATGCTGTCCCCTTGTTCAAAAAAGGTAGTAGGGCTAGTCCAGGTAATTACAGACCAGTGAGCCTTACGTCTGTGGTGGGAAAGCTGTTAGAAAAGATTCTTAGAGATAGGATCTATAGGCATTTAGAAAATCATGGTCTGATCAGGGACAGTCAGCATGGCTTTGTGAAGGGTAGATCGTGCCTAACAAGCCTGATAGAGTTCTTTGAGGAGGTGACCAGGCATCTAGATGAGAGTAGTGTAGTGAATGTGATCTACATGGATTTTAGTAAGGCATTTGACAAGGTTCCACATGGTAGGCTTATTCGGAAAGTCAGAAGGCATGGGATCCAGGGAAGTTTGGCCAGGTGGATTCAGAATTGGGCTTGCCTGCAGAAAGCAGAGGGTTGTGGTGGAGGGAGTACATTCAGATTGGAGAGTTGTGACTAGTGGTGTCCCACAAGGATCTGTTCTGGGACCTCTACCTTTTGTGATTTTTATTAACAACCTGGATGTGGGGGTAGAAGGGTGGGTTGGCAAGTTTGCAGACGACACAAAGGTTGGTGGTGTTGTAGATAGTGTAGAGGATTGTCAAAGATTGCAGAGAGACATTGATAGGATGCAGAAGTGGACTGAGCAGTGGCAGATGGAGTTCAACCCGGAGAAGTGTGAGGTGGTACACTTAGGAAGGACAAACTCCAAGGCAGAGTACAAAGTAAATGGCAGGATACTTGGTAGTGTGGAGGGGCAGAGGGATCTGGGGGTACATGTCCACAGATCCCTGAAAGTTGCCTCACAGGTAGATAGGGTAGTTAAGAAAGCTTATGGGGTGTTAGATTTTATAAGTCAAGGAATAGAGTTTAAGAGACACGATGTAATGATGCAGCTGTATAAAACTCTAGTTAGGCCACACTTGGAGTACTGTGTCCAGTTCTGGTCGCCTCACTATAGGAAGGATGTGGAAGCATTGGAAAGGGTACAGAGGAGATTTACCAGGATGCTGCCTGGTTTAGAGAGTATGGATTATGATCAGAGATTAAGGGAGCTAGGGCTTTACTCTTTGGAGAAAAGGAGGATGAGAGGAGACATGATAGAGGTGTGCAAGATATTAAGAGGAATAGACAGAGTGGACAGCCAGCGCCTCTTCCCCAGGGCACCACTGCTCAGTACAAGAGGACATGGCTTTAAGGTAAGGGGAGGGAAGTTCAAGGGGGATATTAGAGGAAGATTTTTCACTCAGAGAGTGGTTGGTGCGTGGAATGCACTGCCTGAGTCAGTGGTGGAGGCAGATACACTAGTGAAGTTTAAGAGACTACTAGACAGGTATATGGAGGAATTTAAGGTGGGGGGTTATATGGGAGGCAGAGTTTGAGGGTCGGCATAACATTGTGGGCCGAAGGGCCTGTAATGTGCTGTACTATTCTATGTTCTATGTTCTATATATAATATTGCAAAATAAGAGGAAAGATAGGGGATTGGGTAGTTTTTAAAAACCAACAGAAGACAACTAAAAAGCCTAAAAACTAAAAACTAGAGAGGAAAGGTATAATGTTGAGGATTCATAAGGCATTGGTCAGACTGCACTTGGAGTTTAGTTAACAGTTTTGGCCACTTATCTAAGAAAAGATGTGTCGGCACTGGAGAGGGTGCAGGGGAGGTTCAGAGTATGGTCCAAGGAAATAAAGGGTTAACATATAAGGAAAGTTTGATGGCTATATGCCTGTACTCACTGGAGTTCAGAAAAAGAAGATTAAGAAGATTCAGGCATAATTTTTAAGAAGAATATAAATATAATTGAAAAGCAAAAGTGCTTAGGTAAGAAGCAGGAAAGTAGCTCTGGTTATCTCGTTCAGTAACCATATAACCATATAACAATTACAGCATGGAAACAGGCCATCTCGGCCCTTCTAGTCTGTGCTGAACGCTTACTCTCACCTAGTCCCACCAACCTGCACTCAGCCCACATTCCTCTATTCCTTTCCTGTCCATATACCTATCCTTTTTTTTTTAATGACAATATCGAACCTGCCTCTACCACTTCTACTGGAAGCTCGGTCCACACAGCTACCACTCTCTGAGTAAAGAAGTTCTCCCTCGTGTAACCCCTAAACTTTTGCCCCCTAACTCTCAACTCATGTCCACTTGTTTGAATCTCCCCTACTCTCAATGGAAAAAGCCTATCCACATCAACTCTATCTATCCCCCTCATAATTTTAAATACATCTATCAAGTCCCCCCTCAACCTTCTACACTCCAAAGAATAAAGACCTAACTTGTTCAACCTTTCTCTGTAACTTAGGTGTTGAAACCCAGGTAACATTCTAGCAAATCTCCTCTGTACTATCTCTATTTTGTAGACATCTTTCCTATAATTCGGTGACCAGAACTGTACAGAATACTCCCAATTTGGCCTCACCAATGCCTCGTACAATTTTAACATTATATCCCAACTCCTATACTCAATGCTCTGATTTATAAAGGCCAGCATACCAAAAGATTTCTTCACCACCCTATCCACATGAGATTCCACCTTCAGGGAACTATGCACCATTACTCCTAGATCACTCTGTTCTACTGCATTCTTCAATGCCCTACTATTTACCATGTATGTCCTATTTTGATTAGTCCCCTACTAAAATGTAGCACCTCACACTTATCAGCGTTAAACTCCATCTGCCATCTTTCAGCCCACTCTTCTAATTGGCCTAAATCTCTCTGCAAGCTTTGAAAACCTACTTCATTATCCACAACGCCACATTTCTTAGTATCATCTTACTAATCCAATTTACCACCCCATCATCCAGATCATTAATGTATATGACAAACAGCATTGGACCCAGTACAGATTCCTGACGCACACCACTAGTCACCGGCCTCCAACCTGACAAACAGTTATCCACCACTACTCTCTGGCATCTCTCATCCAGCCACTGTTGAATCCGTTGTACTACTTCAATATTAATACCTAATGATTGAACCTTCCTAACTAACCTTCCATGCGGAACCTTGTCAAAGGCCTTACTGAAGTCCATATAGACAACATCCACTGCTTTAGCCTCGTCAACTTTCCTAGTAACCCGTTCAAAAAATTCAATAAGATTTGTCAAACATGACCTTCCACGCACAAATCCATGTTGACTGTTCCTAATCAGACCCTGTCTATCCAGATAATTATATATACCATCTCTAAGAATACTTTCCATTAATTTACCCACCACTGATGTCAAACTGACAGGCTGATAATTGCTAGGTTTACTCTTTGAACCCTTTTTAAACAATGGAACCACATGAGCAATATGCCAATCCTCTGGCACCATCCCCGTTTCTAATGACATTTGAAATATTTCAGTCAGAGCCCCTGCTATTTCCACACTCACTTCCCTCAAGGTTCTAGGGGATATCTTGTCAGGATCCGGAGACTTATCCACTTTTATATTCTTTAGAAGTGCCAGTACTACTTCTTCTTTAATCATCATAGTTTCCATAACTACTCTACTTGTTTCCCTTACCTTACACAATTCAATATCCTTCTCCTTAGTGAATAGCGAAGAAAAGAAATTGTTCAAAATCTCCCCCATCTCTTTTGGCTCCACACATAGCTGTCCATTCTGATTCTCTAAGGGACCAGTTTTATCCCTCACTATCCTTTTGCTATTAATATAATTGTAGAAACCCTTTGGATTTATTTTCACCTTACTTGCCAAAGCAACCTCATATCTTCTTTTAGCTGTTCTAATGTATTTCTTAAGATTCTTTTTACATTCTTTATATTCCTCGAGCACCTCATTTACTCCATGCTGCCTATATTTATTGCAGATCTCTCACTTTTTCTGAACCAAGTTTCCAATATCCCTTGAAAACCATGGCTCTCTCAAACTTTTAACCATTCCTTTCAACCTAACAGGAACATAAAGATTCTGTACCCTCAAAATTTTACCTTTAAATGACCTCCATTTCTCTATTACAGCCTTCACATAAAACAAATTGTCCCAATCCACTCCTTCTAAATCCTTTCACAGTACTCTATCATAACTCCTCCAAGTTATCTTAGATGTCAGCGATCAGATGGCTCATAATTATGCTGTGCTGCTTTAATATTTGAATTTAGTAGATATTATATTAGAAATAAGCCACTTATCTTAAAGCTCTTTTAGTTGTCTGATAAGTTGTTGACTGATGTTTATCTCAATACCATTCACTTGCTGAGTTAATTGGCTTATTCCTAAACCTATCTCCAAATATCACAGAATCAGTGTTCTACGATTATTTGAATAAAAATCTGATTCTTGATTTCTTTTTTTAATATTGTAGAATTTATGTTAAAAATGTTTACTCAATGATAATCCTTGATTTTATTACCATACAGCTAGATACAAAGTATGAATTAGAAAATGGCAATCAACAAAATATCTCTAGAAAAGTGGTGAGAATGACGGCCTGTCAGTACCTCCAGTTGAACTCTGTCTTTTTGTGTGTTTTCCCACTAGCTGTCAGTCTGTGGTTTTGTATTGCCATGTGCTCCTGTCCCCACTTCTGCTCTACACCGGACTCTGTATTACTGAGTTCTCCATTTTTCATCTGCTTCTCATTATTACCTGTTTTGCTGCCACCTGTGTCTTATTGTGCTCCACTTATCATCTGCCTCTCTGTTTATTGCTCAGTGTATTTCAGTCCCGTGTTTTCACCTATTCATTGCCAGATTGTGCCAGCAATTTTTTCTGAGCCTTTCCAGCATTTGTATCTGTACTCTGCCTGTTTTCTGATTCTGGTTTTTGGATTCCTCTGGATGTTTGATCTCTGCCTGAACTTTGATGCCGACTTTGTTGCCCCCCTGGATTTGCTACTCAGTTAATATCACAGTGTGCACAGTACTTGGTCTGCAATTGGGTCCTTGCTTCAACGTCCCGACCCAGCCCTCTATAATGGGGCAGTATTTGACCAAAAGTGACATAAATGAACTCTGTAAAAGTAAAGTAAATGGGCAAAAAAAAGGATGAAGTTATACCTCATAAGAATGAAGATTGTTATGGTTATCAGAGGACAATTATACTAGCTGCAGAGTATCACATTAGGCAGTGATCTCAGTCCAGCTACCTTCAAATGTTTCTTCAATTACCTTTCTTTGATTATAAGGTTAGAAGTGAGAATGTTCGGTGATAATTTCACAATTTGCAATTGAGCAGCAAAATAAAACAATTCCTCTCTGCATGCAGCAACACTTGGACAACATTCAGCTGTATTCTAACAAGTTTTAAATATCATTCATTCCATGGAACAGCTGTAATAAACTCTTCCAACAAGAGATGGTCTTGAAAATCAAAGGTTTTACCATTGCTGAGCCAGCATCATTCTCATTCACATCATTGACCAGAAAATCAGATGTACTCCCAAATCAGATGGAACCATCACATTAATATCCAAGCTAGAATAGTAGGTAAACATCTCAATATCCTGTAGTGTGGGACTAATCTCTTTAAACATTAAAACTTCTAACCATCTGCAAGGCATGTAAGGGGCATTATGGATTATTCTCTGCTTACCTGGATAGAATGCAACTCAAAGAATCTGGACCCCCATCCATCCAGGACAAAACTGCTACATGATTGGCACCCTATTCACCAGATTCTATCCACCATAAGTGTGCATTAACTGCAATGTGTACCATCTGCAAAATGTACTTCAGCTGTTTGCCCAAACTGTTCCAACAGCACCTCCCAAAACTGTGACGTTATTTTCAAAAAGGACAAGGGCTGTAAACACATGCAAATATCATCCTTTCCACATTGCAGTATTCCTTTATTGTCATTAGATCTGAATCCTAAGTGTCCAACTATATTTTGGGCATGCCTTCACCAGAAGGACTTCAGTGTTCAAGGCAGTGATTCACTATGACTTTCTTCAAGGCAACCAGGAATAGAAAATTTAAAAAAATTGAAATGACTTCAGAAGTCATGCCTGCACTTCTTAAAGTGCTCAATGACTACGATCAAAGCAGAGCAAACTTTTGCAAATATCATTGAACCGGGTATCTTATTTTCATACTCACTGAACATTTTTAAAGTTAAAGGAGTGATGAAGTGGGAAGTTCTCTGCTCCTAGTGGCCAAGAAAGTGCTTCATGATCAAATGCCAGCTGGTGTTCCTCAGACGAGTACCCTAGAAGTAACCATGTTCAACTTCTTCATCAATGGCTACGTAAGTTCAGAATTTAACCAAAGATACTATTCATAGTTTCTCACCAAATGAAGCGGTCCATGACCTGTAATATTCTGAAGGTGATTTCAAGAGATATCAAGTGATTTCAAGATTTTGATACAGGGAAAGATTTCTCCTTGATGCTAACTCATCGCTTCCACCACCATAAATCATGATCATTATGACTATTAATATTCTGTTGCTGCAGTAACAGGTCAGATTCTATGCAACCTATGATATGGGTTTATTTCCACACCCCTCAACTTTTACCAACAGCTACAAGCAATACTCTTGATTTGTTAGATACAGCATTCATGAAATTCAAACATCCAAGCAAATGAAGCATTGTTCATTGGTATCACAGTTTAAAAGGTTGCGACTACATTATGTCCTGAAGGGCCTGCACTGTGCTGTACTGCTATATGTTCTATGCTCTGTACTTGCTATTGTCTTGCAGCTGTGAATAATTCTTTGATTGATTGAATTGACCACAATGATGTGAGCTTTCTTTATACACTGATTTATTAAACACAAAGAGTGAAACTGAAAGTTCTGGGAACTGCAGTGCATGATTAGAGATACACTCTATCATCGCTGCACAGTAAAGCAAAGCACTGGATGTATCCATTGTCATAACGCCATTACAAGCTTAAGGACACTGTGAAACGGGTTTTTCAACTATTCTGAAAGGAAGGTCAGAGAGTGAGATAGAGAATTAAGAGGATTAGAAATAATAGGATGAGTGAGGATGGGCTTGTTTGAAATCTTTTGTTGGGGCAAAATCAGGTCAGATCAGTGGTTTAGAGGTAATCATTTGGGACCGGTTAATAAGAATGGATTCAAGTTGGCAACCAGGATCTAGGCATGGGAGAAGAGATATTCAGTTAGAATCAATGTAATAAAGTAGATGGAGTGAGGTAGCTTATCAGGGTCAGAGCGGATTGAAGAGCAAGGCATCAGCTGGCTTGGGTATAAGTGCTTGGGCTGCAGGAGGAAATGTCAGTGTTGATTTGACACTGAATCATGTCAGACACTCAAATATGACTCGCATCTTAAAACACCCAATTGAATTGCCAGTCCGTAGGAGAATGACCTGGAAATGCTAACTGTTGTGTCTGTGCAACTATATATCAATTAAATAAAAACACACACGCGAGAGATGGGAGAGATGGCTTTAACTGGTATATTCACATTGCTGCGAGAGAGAGGGAGCAATGTGCATGTGTAGACAACGGAAAATTGTGCATGCATAGATAATAGTCCATACGTAATGCTAAGGGGGGAGCCATTGCTCTAAAAGAAATAGATCCATACCTTACACTTCCTTCCCCTTTAGATGAATGCAACATAAAACTGTATATGTACAAAACATTTATTTCCCTTTCACAAACCATATTCCAAATAAACATGCTTTCCAAATAACAGTCCATAAACTAACTTCACTGCTCCAAATATTTAGTCTTTTGGGTGGCGCTCTGCTTCTTTAAGGATACTGCCTCTAGAGTTGTGGAGTGGCATCAGGTTTGGCAGATGTCTTGTCAAAGACAACGTTCTGGGTTGCTGGCGTCACATTGCTGTTAGTGACGTGATCATCACTGAGAGGTAAATCTGGTGACTGTAATGTGTCTGTCTTGTCCAATATCATCGACTCGGGTGTATTCTTTGGTTGCTCATCCAGTACCTGGTCCACATGATGTCTCCATGTCTGATTTCCAACATCCACTGTTTACATCAGTTGTCCAGTTCTTGAAGCTATTATACCGAGTGTCCATTTGTCTTCTTGGTAATGCTACTTCACTTGGCAACTGTTTATTCTGCACTTCCATCCATAGATCTGATTTCAGGAGGTCTATGCAAGATCTTAGATTCCTGCTCAGGAATAGCATTGCAGGTGTTTAGTTTGTCATTGCATGAACAGAGTTCTGATACATGAAAAGGAAGTTGTTCTCCGTGTGCTGTAGAGAAATGTTCTCCTTGTCCATCATTTTAATGGCTTCTTGAAGGTTTGGATAAAGCTTTCAGATAACCCATTTGCTGCTGGGTGGTGAGGAGCTGATTTGAAATGTCTGATGCCATTTTTATCCAGGAACAGTCAGAATTCTTCTGACATGCACTGCAGTCAGTTGTCACTCACAGTTTGTTCTAGTAAGCCATTTCTGGTGAAGATAGTCAGAGCAGAAACGGTCTTTTCTGATGCGGTTGACTTCATTGACATAATCTCTGGCCAACTTTGAGTGAGCATCCACAGCAATGAGAAACATGGAGTCCATGAATGGTCCAGCAAAGTTAATATGTACTCTTTGCCATGGTGATGACAGCCACTCTCATGGGTGTAACGGTAGCTGTGGGGGGGATGCATTTTGAACATTTTTGCCATCGCTAACAGCTTTTGGCCAAATCTACAATCTGTTAATCTATTTGCAGCCACCACACGTAGCTCTGGGTGAGGCTCTTAATCTTGAGTGTATCCAGGTGTCCTTCATGCAAATTCTCTAACACTCTGGTGCGCAGTTTGGAGGGAAACACATTATGAGATCCACACATCAGCATTCTTTGACACACTGTCAATTGGTCTCATCTCACTGAGAAGTCTGGAAACATAGGGTCACCATGAGCTAGCTGTCCTTGCATGGTGATGTCATAGACTTTTGACAATGTTAGGTCATTCCTTCTTTCTCTTTGTATTTCCAAATTTGTTACCGACAACTGGTCCACCAGTACTGTGTGGAATATTTCTGATGGATCACAGTATGAAGACTTTTCTTCTTCAGTTGCCAACAGTGGAAGCCCTGACAAGTCGTCAGCGTTGCTGTGTTATTTGGTGACCTTGAACTCTTAAGTCATAAGAGTGGGCTCTTAGGAACAATGCTCAATGTGGTAACTGGTTAGCAGACATCACTGGAATTCCATTCCTGGGATTGAAAATTGACACAAGGAGCTGATGATCTGTCACTAGCATAAAATTTTGTCCGTAGAGGTAATAGTGGAACTTCTTTATTCCCATACTAGACTAAGGGCTCTTCAGTCGATCTGTGCGTAGTTCTGTCCTGCACTCATCAGTGATCTTGACAAAACAGCAACTATGCCATAAGGGATGATCAGACACCAGTATGATGGGCAGGGATGGGTCATAATGGGTGAGCAGTTCATCTGATGTTATTTGTCTCTGTATCCTTGAACTATCTTTCACATCTTTCTGACCATTCCCACATTTCTCCTGTCTGCAACAGTGCAATCAATGGGTGCAGCATTTTGCAGCAATATTTGGGAGAAACTGGGGTAATAGTTTACAAGCCCCAAGAATGACCTGAGTTGTGACACATTTTCCAATTTGATGCCTACACCACTGCTTCAATCTTCTTTTGTGATTTATGTAAGCCATGCTTGTCAATGGCATGTCCACAATAAGAGTTACTAAAATGGTTAGAGCATTGGCTGGTTGGTTGGAGGCAATGAGTGGGAAGAAAAGTATCCTCATCTGGTTGGCTGCCAGTGACTAGTGGTGTTCCACAGGAGTTGGTGTTGGGACTGCTTCTTTTTATGCTGTATGTCAATGATTTAGATGATGGAATAAATGGCTTTGTTGCCATGTTTTCAGATGATACAAAGATTGGTGGAGGGGCAGGTAGGGTTGAGAAAACAGGTAGGCTGCAGAAAGAAAGTGGCAAATAATCAAGCCTTTCACACGTCCTGATACTGTAATACATGTGCTACTTCTTTGACCATTCCCCTAATCTGTCTAAGCCCTTCTGTAGCCCCTCTACTTCCTCAAAACTACCTGCTCCTCCACCTATCTCTATATTGTCTGCAAACTTTGCAAAAGCCATCAATTCCATCATCCAAGTCATTGACATATAAAGTAAAAATATTTGATCCCAACACGGGTCCCTGTGGAACACCACTAGTCACCTGCAGCCAGCCAGAAAAGACTCCCTTTATTCCTCTCTTTCCTTCCTGCCTATCAGCCACTGCTTTATCCATGCTAGAATCTTTCTTGTAATACCATGGGCTCATAGCTTGGTAAACATCTTCATGTGTGGCACCTTGGCAAAGGCCTTCTGAAAATCCAAGTATACAACATCAACTGATTTTCCTTTTTCTATCCTGCTTGTTATTTTTTCAAAGAATTCCAACAGATTTGTCAAAGAAGATTTTCCTTTGAGGAAATCATGCTGACTATGACCTCTTTTATCATGTACTCTGAAGTACCCTGAGACCTCATCCTTAATAATCGACTCCAACATCTTTCCATCAGTGAGGTCAGACTAATTGACCTGTAGCTTCCTTTTTTCTACCTCTCTTCCTTCTTGAAGAGTGGAGTGACATTTACATTTTTCCTTTCTTCCAGAACCATTTCAGAATCTAGTGATTCTTGCAAGTTTATTCCTAATGTCTCCAGGATCTCTTCAGCCAATTCACTCGGAATGCTAAGGTGTACAGCATCTGGTACACGTGACTTAACAGTTTCCCAAGAACCTTCTCCCTAGTAATGGTAACTTCACACACTTCATGATGCCTGTGACATCTGGAACTTCCACCATACTGCTAGTGTCTTTCACAGTGAAGACTGATGCAAAATACTTATTCAGTTCGTTCGCCATTTCATTGTCCTCCACTACTACCTCTCCAGCATTGTTTTCCAATGCCACAAGATCTACTCTTGCCTCTTTTTTACACTTTATGTTTCTGAAGACACATTTGGTATTCTCTTTAATATTATTGACTAGCTTACTTTCGTATTCCATCTTAATGACTTTTTTAGCTGCTTTCTGTTGGTTTTTAAAAGCTTTCCAATCCTCTAACTTCCCACTATATTTTGCTCTATTATATGGTCTCTGTTTGGCTTTTATTTGGTTTTGACTTCTCTTGTTAGCTATGGTTGTGTCAGCTTGCCTTCAGAATACTTCTTCATTTTTTTGGATGTATATATCCTGTGCCTTTGGAATTACTTCCAGAATTTCCAGCCATTTCTACTCTGCTGTCATCCCTGCCAATGTTCTTTTCCAACCAATTCTAGCCAACAACTCTCATGCCTCTGTAATTCTCTTTACTCCACTGTAATACTGATACATCTAACATTAGCTTCTCCTTCTCAAATTTTAGGGTGAATCTGATGATATTATAATCACTTGTCCCTCAGAGTACTTTTACTCTCTAATCAGTTCTGGTTCATTGCACAGCACCCAATCCAGAATAGCTCTAAAATGCCACTTCTTAGGCATTCTAGAAATTCCCCCTCCAGGAACCCAGCATCACCCTGAATTTCCCAATCTACCTGCATATTGAAATCCCCCATGACTATTGTAACATTTCCCTTTTGGCATGCATTTTCTATCTCCCAATGTAATTTGTAGATCACATCATTTCTACTGTTTGGGGTTCTGTGCACAACTCCCATCAGAATTTTTTTTAACCCTTATAATAGAAATGATTTTAGAGAGATAGAGAAGTAGTGAAATATAGATGTTCAGAAATGAATTTCAAAGCAGATAACAATACATCCTTATTACCACTTTGGCCTCCATAGTAATAGGATGTCCCAATCCTTGAGGTTATCTGGAAGGTGGTGCACCACTGATGACATAGCCTGGTTATTATCTTTGCTGTGAAATGCAGCAATGAAGCAGAATTCTGTTCATATAGGTCACATTCCCTGTGAGTGACACACCCAGTTATGACTTGCAAGAACAGACTTCCAGATAATGATGGGATACTAAAATGAAGAATTAACAGAAGTTACTGAAAAGCAAGATATAAACTGCCAATACTGGAGATCTGAAACAAAAACAGAAATGCTGGAATACTCAGCAAATTAGGTTGCATCTGTGGAAATAAAAACAGGGTTCACATTAAAGACAAAAGTTAAGCACTCTTTTCATAGAGCTGCTGAATGTTGCCAGCATTATCAGTTTTTTGTTTAAGTAAAATTATTACTTTCTTCTTTGAACTATGTAAACCTAAGATCTTCAAAAATATTGGATTGGAATTATATCCATTAAGTAATCTATATGATTGTGAACAACAATCAGATGGCCTACAGAGAGGAGGTGGAAGAGCTCAAGGCCAGGTGCCTGTCTAATAATCTCTTCCTCAATGTCAACAGGATAAAGAAGATGGTTATTGACCAGAAAAACTTACTCACCTTTTCACACTGGCAGCACAACAGTGGAATCTGTGAGCAGTTTCAAATTCCTGGGACTGCACATCTCGCACAACCTGTTACAGTCCCAGAATACATCCTCTACAGTCAATGCCTTTACTTTTTGAGGAGGCTGAAGAGAGCTAGGCTGGGCACATCAATACTCATGATCTTCTACAGATACACATTTCAGAACAGCATAACATGCTGCATCATAGCATGGTATGGAAACTGCACTGTAGGGGATAGGAGGACTCTGCAACTGGTGATTAAAACTGCCCAGTGCATCTCTGATACAAGCTTACCTGTCATCAAGGACTTATCTTCATAAAGGTGCTAATAAAAGGCCAGCAGTGTCATGAAGGATCCCACCAACCCTGCTCATGAACTGTTTGTCCCACTCCCATCATGGAAGAGTCTACACAAGCATTGATGCCAGGACCAGCACAAAAACAGTTACTTCCCCCAAGCAGTCAGATTGATCAACAACACAATGCATTAACCCACCACTATATAATTGCTTGTCAGAGTTAGTCACCTTCTGTATAGACACTACTATAGCTAGTGTCACTTTATGTACATATAATAAGTCTATGAACTGTATATAAGCTAACATTACATATTTTTATCTATTGTGTTTTTTATTGTGTTCTTTATCCTTATTGTGTATTTTTAATGCTGCATCAGGTCCAGACTAACAATCATTTTGTTCTCCTTTACATTTGTGCACTGAAAAATGACAAAGTCTTGAATCTTGAATATGTGGAACTATTCCAAATCAAAAGTAAGCCTTCCCCTATATTGTTAAATACCCTTGCAAATGTGAATATCTGCAACACGTTTTAAATAGGATTCACATGCAGATTGGAGACCTGAATCCCATTTGTGGCATCCTTTCTGAAATATATTTGTGGCTGCCTGTAGTATGTCAGAATAATCTCACCTTTGGCAGGCAGACTACTGAAGACTTACTCCTAAACAGGAAATGTAAAATATGTTTACATACTTTATATTGAACTTAGGACAAGCTAATATATTCAATCTCGCTCTGCATTACATTTGCAGTCATTGCCAGTATCTGCTTGTCCCTCCCTGACTGCTTCTAATCCCACTCCCACTCCCACCAGATTTTTCTCATAAGGAAACTTCCTTTTCTTCTCTGAGATCAGAGATCCTTTCGCAGGCATACATAAAAGCATTGTTTTAATGAATGTTGCTGGCAGGAGTGATTGGCTATCAGAAAGACCTGGGTCTGTGATGTACATCCTCCTTCTGTAACCATACAAACATTGATATGTACTGGAGAAGCTAGGTTGAGCTGTAACCAGAGACTGAATCTCTTCAATAATACAAAGAAAAAGGCTGAACAACTGATTTCCTAGGTCCTGTCTCTATTCCCATCAGGCACAAATAGAATATTGTTTCACAGGGATTATATTAAAATTGGGCACAATTCAGCTTCAATTGACAAAGGAAACCTGTCATCTAGTTTAGTTATTTCTGCATTTTATAAACCTATATCAATAATTATATTTTTCTGAATCTGAAATAATCTACACATCATCTCTCTAGGTCATGTCTAAATTGAATGTTTTTGACATTCTTATTTATTCTCAAGCAGCAAAAAGCTGTCAACTTAGTTATTCCAAAGATATTTTTGAGGTAATTGTTAGAAAATAATTTACTTTACTTGGATATAATTTATTATATATATTATATATAAGATATAATTTACTTACCAAGTAACTGAGTTAGAACTGACTTAAATGATATTTAACCATTGGTCTTCTTGTCTTCATAAGAAGCAGTTGAATGTATCATAGAGAGCAATAAGTTCTTCCAGCTAATCTACATAGATCTGTACACATCTGAAACTCTTAGCTCTATAAATTTACATAAATGGATGGGTGATCGTTTTTCAAAAAAACTATTTCATTTGAATGCAACTATAACCTGCAACCAGTTGTTTTCTTTCTTTAACTGCAATCAGTTTTAGATCAACTTCATGAGTAGAAGAAGCAAAGAATGCAGTGCCTTTGTTTGACAACTGAATTTTTGAATCAATGGTTGGGCTAAATTTTAACTCAGCCACAATGACATATGTGAGGCTTGCATCATCACTAATGTGTTTTGGTCCCTAGTGCTATGCATAAACAGAATTTTCAGTCATTTTCATGAATTTTGATATTTAGCTTCTCCCTGGTTTTCTTTTCCTTGTTTTGTTACAAATTTTATTCATTTTATTGGATATTTCTTCCTAAGCACAACTAAGTTTCATTGCATATTTGACAGGACTTGTGCCTTCTAATGTTTATATGCATAGTCAGATAACCCAGAAATTTAAATCTTGGTCTCCCATTACAATCTCCATATCATTCTGCATGGGTCTTATGTATTATGTCCTTTTAAAGTTGGACCAAGAAAATGTTATGGTAAAATGAGTACAGATTCATAAATCATTCAAATATTTCTCTCTATAGCATAGGATACTGTAGAACCAATGCTTTGAGACATAATGCAATCAGTAGTCATTTATCTTGACTTAAACAAACTGGAGAACTTGCTTAATCTCCGTAAATTGATATATGATTAACTCATGCCCATTCATTCTGTTCCAGGGAGCATGTTAATTGCTTACCATTTGTTGTCCTAAATAATCCAATTATAACCATACAGTTTATTGACTGCATGCATCAATCAGCGCTCAGTATTATGTGTATCTGGAACTGCTTACCAGCTTAAGATACAAGAGGTGCCAAGACCTCATTTGTAAACTGAACCTGTACTGTGACACTAAACATGAACATCTAAGTGCCTACTACAATACCTAAACAAGAAAACAAGCACTGAGGATTTCAGACATTGCCAATGCAAGAGACAGAATGGAGAGGTACATTCACTCTGACATGAAGAAGTGATGGATGGGATAAATAGCCCTTTGGCTAGTTGCTTAGATGTTTGAAAAGGTAGTATTGGAGTGCTGGATGGAGAATTCAAAGCTGTGTAGAAAGAAACAGATTTCACAGGGTGAATACTCTCAATTGTATTGACAAATCTGTCCAACTGCCACGAGTTTCTATCTGTCACTGAACTCACTGTATCCTCATCACTCACCTAGTATTAATCACTATCAATCATCCTGAACTCTTCAAGTAGCTCACATTCACTGTACTTAACACAATTACAACAACATGCTACTGATATACAGTACATTCATGGCTAATTAAACAGAACTGTTATAATGCCAAAATATATCACCAGACACACATTGGCATGATTTGTTTTGCTGGACAAGAAAGGGATCCTTTCACCAGAGGCAGCAGGAAACATGGAAGAAAATGTGCCCGCATGTTTTGATCCCTATGAATGAAATAAGTTGGTCATTATGAGTAGAGGTATTATGGCTTCAGTGGCCTCCAGTGACTCTATTTGACTTCTTCATTTCCAGTTCTCACTCTTTTATCCTACTTCTCCCTCACCTCACAACTTCTTGTAATTTAGAAGCAGCAATAGGCATTTACATTCTATTTCCCCTCATTATAACAGCATTGCTTCTCTTTTCCTTTCAGTTAGTCAAAAGCTACATCCTACCCAGAAAATTGTTGTAGACAATGAAGGTGAAAAGGTGCCATTCTTCAATATTAAAACTGCAGCAACCATGATGTCCAATATTGAAATTACTTATCTCAAAAACTACATTTGAGGGGGGAGCTGCACATATTGAGATACTAAGCACAGGTATGCAGGAGCCAGGATGAGAGGAAAGACTACAGATTCCAGATTTCTTTCTAACCTTTGGATATCCAGAAACAATAGTGTCATGCTGGGAAAAGACTCCCAGAAATCCTTTGATCAAGATACTTGAAGGAATCTCATCCAGCAAAGGATTTGAGTCTGAGTCACAGCAACAGATTTTACACAGACCTTGGTGCCCCTGCTTTCTAAGATAGGTCAGGTGGAGGATTTGCTCAACACCCCTGTGAAACTCACTGTGATCCAGCATTTGACTGGTTTCCACTGAAGCACCAGCACCTAGTGCTGCAGTGGGACTTCTGCTTTGAGAGACACTACAACCTCTCCAGTAGACCAACAGGATTGTCTGATCACTTGCTTCAGAAGAACAGAGGTCACCCATAATAAAAACTTGTGCATTCCCATGCCTGCTACTCAAAAGGTGGCCTGTCACTCTAGAAAATTAAATGATACAGTATGAAGCTATGCCCTCTGACTTCTGTCTGGGGTGTAGCCAGTCTCATTTGGACATTAGCAACATTCCACCAAATATGCTGTAGCTAAGGAGGCATCAACTCCGAAGAGTAATAGGGCAGGAAAAAATATATAATAGTTCTAATGGAAAGTACAGGGATTATTAATTTACTTTGTCAGGCATTATATCACAAATGAGTTTGTAGATCTGGATCGCAGTATGCATTTCCTGTATATTAATTTTATGTTTTATGAATGAGGTGCTTAGTAGCAAAGAAAAGCTTCTGCTTGCAATTTTTAATTAGATGCAAGTACAAAGGCCTATCACCTATAGCTGGTTGTCTTGGATAGGTTCTTGAACAAAAGTAATGAGATTTCAATATCAATACAATCTGTTTACGTCTATTTTGTGTATTTCATTTATTTTAGTAGTTCCAGTGGAAATCTTCAGGTGGTCCAAAATGGGCTGATGCAGAGTGATCTATCTTAAATTCTGAACAGCTCACTTAATTCACTTCCTCTCCATCATCGCATTTGAATTTTGGATCTATGGAGCGGAATGGTAGCATAATGGTTAGCATAATTGCTGTCTAATGCCACTGATCATTTATCAGGGTTCGATTCCTGCCGCTATCTATAAGGAGTTTCCCCATGACATATGAGTTTTCATCCAGGTGCTTTGCTTTTCTCCCATATTTCATAGATGTAAGGGTAGGGTTAGTAAGTTGTGGGCATGCTACGTTGACACCGGAAGCGTGGCGACTCTTGCACCAACACAATCCTCATTGGTTCGATTTGATGCAAATGATGCATTTCACTGTACGTTTCAATGTTTTGAGGTATGTGTGACAAATAAAGCTACTCATCTTTATCACTTAGAGTGGCAAAGAACTTTCACTAGGACAATTTTCTAGAATTTCAACAGAAACCCTTGAGAGATGATAATTCACAGTGTTTCTGAATTTACCACCAATGCTTCAGTAACATTAAAGTGAGAGTTTGGTGAAATCTGACCTTTGAACAACAAAAGTACATCAGCAGACTAAATAACAGCCTAATCAATGAGGCTCTGAAGAGGTAAAAACACAAGGGTTAGATAGTTATTTTACAAAACAGACAGAAAACAGAAATATCAATGTATTCCCTTTAAATTAAGCCTGAGGACAAAGGGCAGACAAACTAACCATAGGTTTCTGACCTCTGCCATATATTTTCCCTTCATTCTTTGACTTTGTTGTAGTTATTTTGCCAAGATAATGTCAAATCAGTACTTTGACATGCAAAGACTGACTCCAATGTTAGCACAATGATTCAATTACTTGCAATGTGGCCTTTGAATCCTACTGTTAGAGTACTACAATTTATCAGATTTTGTTTTGCAACTCCAGTATAGGAACTAGATACTACTTAACTATATGATGCATGGATCACAGTGTGCAGAGAAACAGTTCAACAGAACCTTAATGAACTGTATAATGGATTAGTTCCATGAGTTTTGTACTCACATGTATTATTTTTGTTTTGAACAAAGTTGCAGGGCAAAATTACTTTGCTCCTCTCACGGTGAAATATTAATGAAGCAAAATTTCTAAACTGATAAGTAACCACACCCACAAGTTAATTTATAATGTTGATTAATGAATCCACTGCCTTTAGCACCTCTGGTCATCCACTAACATTTCTATAATCCTATTATTTACATCTTGTTAATCCATCTCAATCTATCTGTTATCAATAAGATTACAATCTCTCAAAATAAATTCAAATATAAACTCTTCTGCTCTTAGCTACTTCAGAAAGTTGAATTGTCAATGCAGACTGAGTTTCTCAGTTCTCAGAAGCAGCAAGAAAATCACTAAAGTCATCCAGGAGCAAAACTCATCGGCTGTTTTCAAAGGCAAAGGGGTTTATCATAAAGCAGGATCTTAGCCACAGCCAAGGCAATCTGGCTCATTGTCTCTACATACACTCTGTGCTGCAGTAGTCTATAAATTGGCTAAATCCAATCAGTAACACTCTTCAACTCTTTCTCCATATATCTTTAGCTTTGCTTTCCTTCGAGTGTTTCTTAAATTCTTTTTAACAGTTAGTATTTAATCCCAAATTCCCCCTTTGCAAAGGAACACCTTGTTATACACAATTCGCCCAATAGTTTAAAGCAGCTGAGAAATCCATTCCCTTCTCTTCAGCTGGATCACTCTCTTTTACCCTGGTTCCCTCGTTAATCAACACTCACACAACCATGCACGAATCCAACATATAAGGCTTGGATCATTCACACAATGAAGTGGCTCTTCACTCCTTTAATAACCCAAGTACTTTTTCCCATCTTCTCCTCAGTAACTCATGAAACAGTGCCAGACTTGTTGGTTTTTCTTCAGATATTGTCCCATGGCATGGGGAAAGGCCTTGTGTCTATAAACCCCCAATGATTAAACTGTTAAACTATTGGGTATAAAGTCTTTGAAAAATATCATTTGCCTTCTACATTGCCACAAACAAACACAGCGTTCTTAGTTGTTCCTGAGAAGGTAGTGATCAGTTCCTCCTGTAAAGGTTCTCCTACAATAGGTACCTATTTAGAGATCCCATTCTTCTCATTCATGATGGTAAAGCTCCAGTTTTGGCTGGTGTTTCAGAGCAGACAATACTGGTAACTACACATCATTTTGTATTTGGTACCGACTGCAATCACAATACATGGATGTTAGAAGGCATGATTGTTTAGAATGCAAATCAAGCAGGCTGCTACTTCCTGGATACTGTCGAGCTCCCTCTGTATTGATAGAGGTGCACTTAAACAGGCAAGTGAAAGATATTCCTTTGCATTTGTAATTTGTGCTTTGCAGATGCTAGAGAGGTTTGGAGTGTCAGAAATCATCTGCTCTTGTCGTCATTGGCTGATGAAAGTGAGTTTCTGGTCATAAATGCTCTCAAAGTTAAGATGATGAAGGGCCGCAAAAATGATGCTAGCTCATCAGTTCCTTTGTAAGAAAGATGAGCAACTTCTTGACAGAGAGCTGCATTTTTAGTTTTACAAGGAAAGCTGTTAAAATTCTGATAAAATGAAATTCACATCTCACATGATCTTCCTAGAAATTTTTGAGTTCTTTGCAATATCTCCTTTAAAAAACTTTTAGTTCATATACATGAAAATATCGAGCAACATTAGTCTTAATAAAGTTCCACAGATCAGCTTATCTGATTAATATTTAAATACTAATAAATTTGGTAATTACAATACCAAGTTGACAAACTACAGTAGCCAGCTTGGTCTTGTCAGTTTTACTATTTTGGACATTTTCAGTGAGAGTACATTAAAATTAAGTTATGTATTGTGTTCTATATTACTGGTTAATCAGTTCAGCAGTTGAAATCCAAAGTTCACAATGTACTCAAAATTGGAGAATACATTTGAAAGAAAATAATCTGAAAAATCTGAGCCCTATATTCAAAAAATGTTCTTTCTTTCTTCAATGTTAAAATAGGATCAGTTACCTGGAGAGGTAGTTGAATTGTTTGAGCACTCTTCAACTCAAACTAAATCGCATTTCAAAATGTTGATGTTTCAGAGTAAATTTATTATCAAAGTACATAAAGTACATATGCGTTACCATATACTGCCTTAAAATTAATTTTCTTGCCGACATTTACACAAAAAAAAGAACACTATAGGATTTTAATGGAAAACTATACAGAAACAAAGCCCATCAAACATCAATATGCAAAAGAAGACAAACTGCAAGTAAAAATAATACTGAGAACATGAGTTGTATATAGTCCTTAAAAGTGGGTCTGTAGATTGTAGAATTAGTTCAGTATAGTTAAGAGAATGGTAGTTGGAGGGTAATAACTATTCCCGAACTTGATGGTGCAGGGATGATGACAGAGCAGAGATGGCTGAAGTTTCTGGGAATACTTCATAGGAAGCAGGATAGGTACGTCCCACATAAGTTGTTCTCAAATGGTAGGGTTAGGCAACCGTGGCTGACAAGGGAAATTAAGGACTGCATAAAAGCCAAGGAAAGGACATATAAGATAGCAAAAGTGAGTGGGAAGTTGGATGATTGGGAGGATTTTAAAATCCAACAAAAGGCAGCTAAAAAAGTTATAAGAAGGGAAAAGATGTTTGTCAGGCTTTGTTTCTGTGTAGTTTTCTCATTAAAATCCTATTGAGTTCCTTTTTTCGTGCAGGCAAGCTAGCCAATAATATAAAGCAGGATACCAAAAGCTTTTTCAGTTATATGAAGAGTAAAAGGGAGTTGAAATTTCATATTGGACCACTGGAAAATGATGCTGGTGAGGTTGTAATAGGGGACAAAGAAATGGCAGATGAACTTAATGGATATTTTGCATCTGTCTTCACTGTGGAAGACACTTGCAGTGTGCCAGAGGTCCATGAGTGCCATTGCTATAGCTAAGGAAAAAGTACTTGGCAAACTCAAAGCTCTTAAGGTGGATAAGTCACCTGGACCAGATGGAATACATCTCAGGCTCCTGAGAGAGATTGCTGAAGAGATAACGGATGTGTTGGTCACTTCTTAACTAAAAATTAGTTAAACCTCTCAATAAAAATCACTTGAATCTGGCATGGTCCCAGAGGACTGGAAGATTGCAAATATCACTCCACTCTTTAAAAAGGCAGGAAGAGAAAGTATATTATAGGTCAGTTAGCCTAACCTCAGTGGTTGGGAAAGTGTTGGAGTCTATTATTAAGGATGAAGTTTCATGGTACTTGGAAACTAATGACAAAATAAATCAAAGCCAGCATGGTTTCTATAAAGGGAAATCTTGCCTGACATATCTGTTAGAGTTGTTTGAGGAAATTACAAGCAGAGTGGGCAAAGGAGAGGCAGTGGATGTCATTTACTTGGAAGGCATTTGATAAGGTGCCACACATGAAGCTGCTTAGCTAAATAATATCCTATGGCATTACGGAAAGATACTAGCCTGGATAGAGGAATGGCTGACAGGCAGGAGACAAGAAGTGGGAATAAAAGGGACCTTTTCTGGTTGGCTGCCAGTGACTAGTGGTGTTCCTCAGTGGTCAGTATTGGGACCGCTACTTTTCACATTGTTTGTCAACGATTTGGATAATGGAATTGATGGCTTTGTGGCAAGTCATACAAAGTTTGCAAATGATCCAAAGATAGGTGGAGTGGTAGGTAGTGCTGAGGAAGCAATGTGATTGCAGCAGGACTTAGACTAATTGGACAAATGGACAACAAAGTGGCAATGTTGGGAAATGTATGATAATGCATTTTGGTACAAGGAATTATAGTGCAGACAATTTTCTAAATGGGGAGAAAACATCAGAGGTGCAGAGGGACCTAGGAGTCCTGGGGCAAGAGTCTCAGAAGGTTAATTCACAGGTTAAGTCTATGGTAAAGATGACAAACACAATGTTGGCATTTATTTCAAGGGGAATAGAATATAAAAGCAAGGAGATAATTCTGAGGCTTTATAAGGCACTTGTCAGGCTGCACTTAGAGAACTTAGAACAGTTTTGGGCCCCATATCTCATAAATGATGTGTTCTCATTGGAGAGAGTCCAGAGGATGTTCACAAGGATGATTCCAGGAATGAATGGGCTTAACATATGAGAAGCATTTGGCAGCTTTGGGCCTGTACTCACTGGAATTTAGAAGAATGCATGGGGATCTCATTGAAACCTATCGAATGTTGAAAGGACTAGATAGGATGTTTCCTATGGTGGGACACAGCCTCAAAATTGAGGGGCGACCTTTTAGAAAAGAGGTAAGGAGGGATTTTTTTGGCGAGAGTGTAGTGCATTTGTGGAAGGTTCTGCCACAGACTGTAGTGGAGGCCAAGTCCAGGGATATTTTTAAGGCAGAAGTTGATCATTTCCTGATCAGTCAGGGCATCAAAGGATATGGCGAGAAGGCAGGTGTATGGGATTGAGTGGGATTCAGGATTAGCCATGATGGAGTGGCAGAGCAGACTCGATGGGCTGAATGACCTAATTCTGCTACTATATCTTATGGTCTTATGGTCTTCTGTACCTCCTACCCAATGGTAGTAATGAGAATAGTGCATGGCCTATAAGGCAGTGGTTTTTGATGACAGATACTGCTTTCTTGTGGCAGTACTTCATGTAAGTATACTGAATGGTGGGGAGGGCTCTGTCTGTGATGGACTGGTCTATATCCATAACTTTCTGTAGCATTTTCTGTCCCTGAGCATCCAGGCAGAATATTTCACTATTTCAAGAGCAATGTACACTATTTGGAAGATGTTTTGCACCAACTATCCAGTGCCAGGATAGACATCTGAGAAGGAGGTGTATTTCTTGGTATGGTAATATTGAAACTCCCGTAATTTATCCTTCTCATAAGTAGTTGAAACAAAGATAGAAAATGGTCAACCTACCTTGGGTGGTTGGTGCAGAACATCCTCTAAGAAGTGTAATTTATTCTTGAAATTGTGAAATATTCTGTTGGATGGTAATGACCTTCACTAATTTTGTTCTGGCTACATTCATCTGGGGAAATAGTTACTATTTTATTAAATGAAATCAGAAAACTGCTGATGCTGGAACTTTGAAAACAGAAAATCACTTTGCAACCAAATTTATTCTGGAACGTATCCCTGTGTTGAGCTAAATGGAAATGTAAGCTTGCGGGCTAGAAGAGAACATGAGCAAGAAAGAAGAAATCATGTCTATGTACAGAACAAAGTGTAAATAGCAATAAAGGTCCCTAGGCCTTTAGATCAAAAGAATTACAACATTGGTGACAGGCTGGAGTCACAGAGAAACTCTCACTGAAAACAGGAAATTAAAATATCACTTGAAAGCTAAGTGTCTCAGTATTCAAGGGTAATCGTTTCTTTCATTAAATATTGAAAATTGAACTGTTCCTTGATTATTTCATTGTTTCTTCCCTATTTTTTTTTATTTAAAAAACAGTCAAACAGGTTAAATTTACATATGACTATTAATGTTGTTTCAGGTAATTTTGAAGTAATGAACTGCTTCACCATCACCTTCATATTTAAATTAAAATATTCTTTCTTATATTCTTCCTCGCTCAGCTTGGTTCAAATGCATGGAATTGGTAAACTTAAAGACATTGTTAAATTATTTAAATAAGGCTCTTGTTTTTAATGTTGTTCATCCTCGTCACGGGACATACCATGTGACAAACTTATTCAGCAATTGATAGCACTGATATGCTAGCAGAATACTTGAATGGTACTATTATTTGGCTAAACCTCTAAATAAAAATTATTTGGTGTCCTCTTGTTTTGGTTAACGTATAGGCATCCTTTGATCGGGAGGCCAATTTGACTGTGAGCTTTCAGTGAAAATTTCTCTTTGTTAAGAAAAAACTAAACAACTCAACTACAGAATAGTTAATGCTATTGGGAAAGGTTTTCCAATCCAAAATTAAAAGGTCATGGGCAGGTAAGTTTGGATCTGCAAATTGCTACAAAGATTATTTACCGTAATTAAAACTGACTCACGAGTGCTGTATTAACTCAATAAGAATTCAGTAAGCAAAACCCTGCATTAATGGTGTGCAATGCCAACCAAACTCAAACCAGTCTATCATGCATAGAATTATATATTTTTTCATTAAGCTTACACAATTAAAGTTGGACTGGAAAATGTATAAAAGTAGTAAAGCAAAACAACAATTTCAATTTCTATAGAATCTGTCCCAAAAACATGTCAAGTTTGTAACTGTGAATCATTCAATTAAAAGAGGCTGCTATCTCATTCATTAAATATTAAGGCATATGACTGAGAATTTTATAAAAGGGGAAGGTTGTAAGGAAGGGAAAAGAGGCAGCGAGATAGAAAGGTCCTGGGAGGATATTGAAAAACTTGGTGCTTTTCTAGCCAAAGGTATGGCAGCCACAGACTGCCAGATAAATTTTGGACATAGCAGTTCATCACAGGCAAAGCCCTCCCTTCTGTTGAATACACTTACAAGGAGCACTGCCACAAGAAAGCAGCATCCACCATCAAAGATGTCCAGGCCATGCCCCCTTCTCACTATTACCATCTGGCAGGAGATACTGAGCCCTTAGCAGGTTCAGGAACAGTCATTACCCTACAACCACAAGGCTTCTATATCAGCGTGGATAACTTCATTGAAGATAACATCGTCAGACACTGGAAATCCAAGCAACACACACAAAATGCTGGAGGAAATCAACAGGTCAAGCAGCACCTATGGAAAAAGAATAAAGTTGACATTTCTCCTCTGGACTGATTCTACAACTTACAGATTCACTTTCAAATATTCTTTATAATTCATGTTTTCAGTATTAATTTTTATTTGTACACTTCATCTTCTTTTGCACATTGACAGTTTGTCAGTCTTTTTCTGCTTATTATAGTTTTTCAGAAGTTCTATTGCATTCCTTTTTTCCTGAAATGCCTGCAGGAAAATAAATCTCAAAGTAATATATGGTAACATATATGTACTTTGATAATAAATTTACAGTACTGTGCAAAAGTCTATATATGGATAGAGATAGAGAGAGAGAGAGAGAGGAGTTTTTCACTGCATTGTCCTGCTGCAAAAAAAAAACTCATGACATGTGTGAGTGATGATGAACTTGATTCTGATATGGGTTTCTATAGTGGACTGAGATTGGAAGGAGGCAGGGAGAGGGGAATCATGGCTGGATACAGGGGAAGGGAGAGGAGTGAGAGAACAGAGCACCAGAGAGACATTCTGTAATGATTGATAAGCCAATTGTTAGGAAACAAAAGACTTTGCCAGGGGTCTTTGTACTGGGGTGTTTGCATCCACACAGCCCTTGCCCCTGGCATTCTTTCTTGTTCACTTGTCCCACACCCTTCCCACAGCATTCCACCCTTGCCATTCCCAACATCCTTTGCTCCTGCCATATTTACAAACTTGCTCTCAGATCCACTTTGAACTTTGGTAAATTTGGAGGAAATTAAGAGACCTGAATTGTGGGAACACATTAGGATGTTCTGGACCTTAAGGATATCACAGAGTTGGTTGGTTAGAGCATGGAGGAGATTGAAACAATGCTTAACAAACCAGACAGTCACAGGAGAATTGTTCCTCGGCTCCAAGTGTAAATAAACCATGAAAAATTTTTGTAAATGGGCAAAGAGATTTAAAGAAGCTTCTAATTTAAAAATTAGTCAAGACAAATAAGTCTGAGTTTATGTACTCACCAAGAAGTCACGCCAGTGCAGAAAATAAAGTGTCAAATGGTTCACAGAGCAATTTTGATCCTGAAACTGAATACAATACAAGCCCGTATCAATATTAAAAGAAGTTGAAAAACTGGCACCTGATGATGCTGATATCATTGACTTTTGACCTTTCTTGTTATTGTAATTGCAGTACAACATGTACATTATCTCTCTTTGATTGCTAAGCATTTACACTCAGGCACATTGAGCAGGTAAGATATGGAGCCTGAATTTAGACCGGCACAGCATAAATGAGATGTTGTTGCATAAAAGTAAAGCTACAACTTGACACCCAATTTGCATTGGTAATATAGCTAGTATGATTTGGCAGAACAGCCAGAATGTCCAGCAGTTTATACCTATTTTTTTTGTGTGTAAATCTTAAGACATTGTTCAGGCCTTGATTCGGGTTTTGAAATAAAATTGATCCTAAATCTATTTTGAATTTACTTTATGTGACCACCATACAAATACTGTGGGCCACTTTTGGATCTATAATTCCAACCCAATGGTCATCTTCCCACTATTGAACTTCCAGCAACCCACCTACCCCATATATTCCCAGCCTTTAGGCCAATCAGCTAATGAGTTAGGCTGGTATTTTTACTAGTGGGCCAGAAATTTATTCAGGTTTCTATAGCAGTCAAAACTAACAAAACCCAGGGCAACTCTGGGAGCCTTGATTTCAACCTAGGGATTCAACTTCTCATTTTTGATTTTGAACTGAATGAAAGGACGTCAACACCAAACAAAAATCATTTACAATGAGAAATTCAGCATCATGTGTTCCCATTTATAAATTGAACAACAAACATTTAAAGGATCAACACACAAACTGTTTTCTTTGGTCCCACTGAGAATTCTCACCTTCTGTAACCGCAAATAAAACGGCTTCATTTCTTTGCCCATTGAGATCGCGATCACCCTTATTCTCAGCATTTTGCCTCAGATTCAGACCAGGTTGTTACTACTGATTTCTGCCATTTGTCTCAGTTTTCTGTTCACTGCTACACAAGGGAGGTCACCCAAGCTCTAGACCTAAGGAAGAGGCACCAGTTACTCTGTTGCAACCTCCAAGCAGGTGGAGGGGACATGAGCATTTACTTGCATTGCAGGTTTCCCAAACATTCAAGGAGTTAGACACAGCAAATATGTCCTTTTTTGGACCTGCCAGGCAAGCTCCTATGAGGACCATCCAACGATGGCCTTGCGGCTTCTCATAAATTCCTTGCTCAATGAACAGGTCTCCTGTGAGCACTGTCCCTCACTTGCTTCAGAAAATTCCTCTGAAAAATCTCTAACCCTCTCCCATCATTGCAATAATCATTCATTCAGTAATGACACTCCTCAGTAGCTGAAAGAGTTTTGTTGATATGATATCTCCCATTCAGATCTAACTACAAAGATCTTATCTACAGTACTAAATGCTAAAAACTAAGAGAATTTGCGGCATGCCAATGATGAGCATTGCTCTGAAGAGAATAAGGAAAGTTTCCTCTGGCAACACCATGGGTGAATATGGCAATCAAAGTTCCCATTCTTTATTCAGCTTTTATAAACAGTGTTTTGGGGTGGAGCAATAGGCCAACATAGTTCTTTTGGCATGTGAGCAATATTAATGGGATGTCTCAGTAGGCTAGCTATGGTCCTACTAATAACAGGATTCTTGAAATTTCTCCTGATCCCTGTTAGCTCAAAAAGCAGATACCTATCGCAATGATGATGAAGTCAAGTATTAATGTAATGTTATAAACTTGCCTATTGCTTCCTTACTGCAAAATTACTTTAGGTAAGCTGATGTAGTCTATATCATCAATGATGTTTGGAGATGGCTCAAATATTCTGTTTTGTTTCTCCTCAGTTGACTTACTCTAGCCCATCACTGGACCTTTTGAAATTGCATTATAAACTAATAAATATTTGTAAATCATATTCTAACCCTTAACAAGATTTATAAAAATGTATTTGGGTAGGTCATGGATCTAATCATAGTTCCAGTAGAATGAACATTCTGCTTGATCTCTGTGGGTTTGTTGCCAAGCTTCAGGTGGAGTCAAAAACCCTCATGGAACCTCAGCCTAAAATAATGTGAGCAACCATTTGTAAGGACCAAATCTCAGTCAGAATTTAGAATTATTCATGATCAAATATTATAAATAGTTACATGTAATTATACTTCTTAATGGCAGTCATGTAGATGGATAGGATTTCATTATGCATCTCGTAGGAAAGGATTACAGACAGACATACTTTATTGATCCCGAGGGAAATTGGGTTTCGTTACAGTCACACCAACCAAGAATAGTGTAGAAATATAGCAATATAAAACCATAAATAATTAAATAATAATAAGTAAATTATGCCAAGTGGAAATAAGTCCAGGACCAGCCTGTTGGCTCAGGGTGTCTGACACGCCGAGGAGGGAGTTGTAAAGTTTGATGGCCACAGGCAGGAATGACTTCCTATGACGCTCAGTGTTGCATCTCAGTGGAATGAGTCTCTGGCTGAATGTACTCCTGTGCCTAACCAGTACATTATGGAGTGGATGGGAGACATTGTCCAAGATGGCATGCAACTTGGTCAGCATCATCTTTTCAGACACCACCATCAGAGAGTCCAGTTTCACCCCCGCAACATCACTGGCCTTACAAATGAGTTTGTTGATCCTGTTGGTGTCTGTTACCCTCAGCCTGCTGCCCCAGCACACAACAGTAAACACGATAACACTGGCCACCACAGACTCATAGGATATCCTCAGCATCATCCAGCAAATGTTAAAGGACCTCAGTCTCCTCAGGAAGTAGAGACGGCTCTGACCCTTCTTGTAGACAGCCTCAGTGTTCTTTGACCAGTCCAGTTTATTGTCAATTCATATCCCCAGGTATTTGTAATCCTCCACCATGTCCACACTGACCCCTTGGATGGAAACAGGGGTTACCGGTGCCTTAGCCCTCCTCAGGTCCACCACCAGCTCCTTAGTCTTTTTCACATTAAGCTGCAGATGATTCTGCTCACACCATGTGACAAAGTTTCCCATCATAGCCCTGTACTCTGCCTCATCTCCCTTGCTGATGCATCCAACTATGGCCGAGTCATCAGAAAACTTCTGAAGATGGCAAGACCCTGTGCAGTAGTTGAAGTCTGAGGTGTAGATGGTGAAGAGAAAGAGAGACAGGACAGTCCCCTGTGGAGCCCCAGTGCTGCTGACCACTCTGTCTGACACAGTGTTGCAAGCGCACGTACTGTGGTCTGCCAGTCAGATAATCAATAATCCATGACACCAGGGACACCAAGCATCCACCTGCATCACTGTCAGTTTCTCACCCAGCAGAGCAGGGCGGATGGTGTTGAACGCACTGGAGAAGTCAAAAAACATGACGCTCACAGTGCTCGCCGGCTTGTCCAGGTGGGCATAGACACAATTCAGCAGGTAGACGATGGCATCCTCAACTCCTAGTTGGGGCTGGTAGGCAAACTGAAGGGGGTCTAAGTGTGGCCTAACCACAGGTTGGAGCTGCTCTAGAACAAGTCTTTCCAGGGTCTTCATGATGTGGGAGGTCAATGCCACTGGTCTGTAGTCATTGGAGCCACTGGGGCGCGGCGTCTTTGGTACAGGATGGCTTCCACAGCACAGGAACCCTCTGGAGACTCAGGCTCAGGTTGAAGACATGGTGAAGTACTCCACATAGCTGGGGGGCACAGGCTTTGAGCACCCTGGGGCTGACACCATCTGGGTCTACAGCCTTGCTTGGGTGGAGACACTTCAGCTGTCTTCTCACCTGTTCAGCTGTGAAGCCCACCGTGGTGGTTTTAGGTGGGGGAGGGGTGTAGTCATGAGAGCAGGGTGGGGGGCTGTGAGGAGGGATAGGAGGTGAAAGTGGAGTATGTGTTGGTTGGGGGCCAACAACAGATGAATCATTGATAGCTTTATAGGCATAGGCATCCGTTAGTCTCATGAGACTATGGAATTGTGCCTTGGAAGGTTTCCAGGGTGCAGGTCTGGGCAGGGTTGTATGGGAGACCGGCAGTTGCCCAAGCTGCAAGCCTTCCCCTTTCCATGCCACCGATGCTGTCCAAGGGAAGGGCACTAAGGCCCAAGAAGTTTGGCACCGGTGTTGTCGCAGAGCAATGTGTTGTTAAGTGCCTTGCTCAAGGATACAACACGCTGCCTCAGCTGAGGCTTGAACCAGAGACCTTCAGATCACTAGACCGATGCCTTATCCACTAGGCCACACGCCAACACAATAGCTTTACAGTTTGTTATTCATGTTCTGTTGTATTTTCTGATAATTCAGAAAGGTAATAATATATCCTTAGTGTAATTGTTGATGTATTAATTTCCATGTAAATCTGAAATAATGCCTTTGTCTAGGCTAAATTTTGTTATCCTTTTCCTCTGCAAGTGACGTGTTGACTGTGCCTGTTGTGAACTTTCAAAGAAATGACACTGCCTATTATAAGATTATATATGTGTATACTGTATATATTTAACTTTTATTTAGTTTGTTAATCTTAGAAACTTTCACTTCTTAATAAGTGCTAAGAATTTCTTTTACACAATGGCATAATGGTTAATATTATGCTTTACAACACCAGTATTCCGTGTTCAATTCCACTACTAGGTGTAAGGAGTTTGTATATTTTCTGCTTGACTATGTGGGTTTCCTCCAGGTGCACCGGTTTCCTCCAACATCACAAAGACATGAGTTAAAGTCTGTGGGCATGCTATGTTGGTGCCAGAAGCATGGTAGCACTTGTAGGCTACGCCCAACACATCCTCAGGCAGCGCTAGTCTTTGATGCAAACGATGCATTTCACTCTATGTTTTCATGCGTGTACATGGGACAAATGAAGCTGATCTTTAGCCTTTACTTTGAGACATATTTGAATGCCTTGTACAGCTTGCAAAACATTGTTTACCTTCTAAACTCTTGCATTCCTAACCCTAGGCTGTGGACAGTGATGTGGGCTACAGCAGTTTGCCAGTACTTTTCTTGACTAATAGTACTTTATGTGCAAGGAAGATGCAATATTTTACCATTAAACTGGCAACTTAGAAGTCACAATTTAGAAAAAATAAACAGCTTATTTTTGTGAGATTAAATTAAATAAATCAGACATTTTATGAATAGAAGCTGGGGAAATAGATGGAGTCATCATAAAACTTGTTTACGTTGCCAGTCGTCTTTGGAAATAAAACCTGCAATGTATACTTGGTCCTCTCTGTGCAGACAATTGTGATTAGCAGGGAAGATGTTGTGGTTGGTTTGGGCCAGTTGGGCTGAAGGGCTTATTTCTGAGCTGTTTAATTCTATTACCGCAGTATTATAATCCATAATTATCATCCCATGTCCTCTGATGAGACCTAGCAAGTCATTAAGTTATAAGAGTCACTCAGTCACAAAGTACCAAAGTAAGAATAGGCTTGTCAGTGTGAACTTGCATTATCTAGAGTTCTAAAATATACAAATAAATTATATTTTTGCAATTGTTGAAATAACTTAATGTACTAAGAGATAGCAGTTTATGATTCACTCACAAACTGCATGTTTGGAGAGTGTGTTGTTGGAATGGATTACTCTTGCTGGTGAACCTGCTTTGTAGACTTGTATATCTGGACCTTGTATGAGCCTTCTCTCTTATGGTGGAACTGTTTCTTTTGGAAGTCCATTCACTGTTATAAGATGTGGAAAGTTGATTCATGGATCAGGAGGAATCATCAAATTCTATAGAAAATATTGACTCTATACAATGGTGTCTACTACTAAGTTACGTTATTTGCTTCTTAGTCTATGTTGAGATGACTGATTTAACCAAAGGCAGCAGATTACTGCTAAAGTCAAGGCCCATCCTTAAGGAAGGACAACACAATTACATAATTGTCCGAATTGGGTAAGTTCTGAAGAAGTTTTTTTTAACCTGGAAATTTAACCTTGTTCCTCTTTCCACAGATGTTGTCTGACATGCTGAGTGCTTCCTGCAATTTTTATATTTCTTTAAGATTTATTGTCTAAAATGGCTGCATCAGTACATCTACAGATGATAATGCACAATGAAGAAAGTTGTCAAACAGCAGAAATTAAATCAATTACATATTTGGGTGGAGAAATGGCAGATGGAGTTTAATCTAGGCAAGCGTGAGGTGTGTTGTCCTTTGCAAAGTCAAATGTAAGGGGAAATTATTACATTCAATGGCAGGTGTCTTAAACACATTAATATACAGAGATATACTGGAGTCCTTGGTTGGTGGGGTGGAGGTACTGTATCTGTCTGCTAAGGGAGGTGTAAGGTGCACCTTCCTTCCACTAGCCTTCAGATCACCCTTGGGCAAGTTGTAGCACCAGCTTAACTCCCTGATCAAAGTCACGTGAAGCCATGGGAGCAAGTGGTGTATGGTCATATGAGTAGCTGGTGTATATCATAAGTCCTGCTTATGTACCTATTGATGTCACGCAGACAACTTCTGAAGAATATTGATAATGGCTGGAGTCACCTGTCTTGTAAAGATACTACTGAGAAGAAGGCAATGGCAAACCACTTATGCAGAAAAATTTGCCAAGAATAATCATGGTCAAGGACCTTAATCGCCCACTTTATATGACATGGCACATAATGATAATAATGATGATATTGGAGTCCAAGGCCATTGCTGCATCTAAGCAGCTAATTAAGTATGTAGATGGGATGGTAAAGAAGATGTGTGACATCCTTTCCATCATTGGGCATTTGGTATAATGGTAAGAAAATCATGTTGCAGCTATATAAATGTCTGGTTAGGCCATAATTGGAGTATTGTGTGCTTTTCTAGTCAGTCCATTACAGGAAGAATTGGAGGCTTTGGAAAGGCTTTGCAGGATGCTGCCTGGATTAGAAAGTATGAGCTAAAAAGAGTAATTGAGAGAGAGAAAATGTTTGCAGGTAAAATGTTTGTTAAATAAGTAGCTTTTAAAAGTGACATAGGAAGATTTTAGGGCCAGCAGGTTCCTGTTAGAGTGGATGGCTAGGCTGACAGGTTTGGGGAATCCAGGCTGATGACAGATATTCAGGCAATATGCAGGAAAAAGGAGGCATATGTCAGGTAAAGGCAGAGGGGATCAAGGGATTCACTTGCGAAGTATGAGGAATGCAGGAATACAAAAGAGAGAAAGTTGAAGGGCAAAAATAAAGCATTATCTTTGCAAATAAGGTTAAGATGAAACATATTCTGTAAGTTATTCTGTAAGTTATCAAGAGATTCTGTAAGTTTATCAAGAGCAAAAGGGCAACTAGGAAGATAATATGTCTCCTTAAGGATTAATGTCTTTTTAAGAAACCACAGAAGATGGGTAAAGTCTTAAATTAATACTTCTCATCTGCATGTACCATAAGAGATAGGAAAAGAATTAGGCCATTTGGTCCATCAGGTCTGCTCTGCCATTCAATCATGGCTGATTTATTATCCTTCTCAATCCCATTCTTCTACCTTCTCCTGATAACCTTTGACACACTTACTAATCAAGAACCTATCATCCTCCGCTTTAAATATGCCAATGATTTGGTGTCCACAGCTGTCTATGACAATGATTCCACAGATTCACCACACTCTGATTAAATAAATTTCATGGACAAAGTCATAGAAGCTAGGGAATTCCAAGAAAGGAATATTGATGTCTTGGGAAATACTTATATAACAAAAGAGGAGGCGTGGTTCTTAAAGCACATAAAGGTGAATAAATCCATGGGGCTGGACCAAGTGCATCCTAGGAAAGAAATTGCTGGGGACTTGCTTGGGATAGTGGTATCATCGGTAGCCACAGGTAAGGTACAGTACTATAAAACTGGATGATGCAAAATCATGTGCCCTTATTTAAGAAGGGCTGCAAAGATAAGGCAGCAAACTACTGGCAAGTGAGCTGAACAAAGCTACTGAAGGGTATGTTGAGAGTCCAAATTTACCTACATTTGGAAAGGCAAGGCCTGATTAGAGATAGTTAGCATGGTGTTCAGTGTGGGAAATCATGCCTCACTAATTTGATTAAGTTTTTTGAAGTGCTGACTAAGAGGACTGATGAGGGCAGGGCAATAGGTGTTGCCTACATGGACTTTAGCAAAGCCTTTGAAAAGTCCCACATTGTTGGTTGGTTCAAAAGATTAGATCACATGAAATCCAGGGTGAGCCAACTATCTGAATAAAAAAAAAATTGGCTTGGCGGTAGGAGTCAGAGGATGTTAGTAGAGGACTGCTTTTCACATTAGGGGCTGGTAACCAGTGGTATGCCGTAATAATTGGTGCTGGGTCCACTGTTGTTTGTCATCTATGTTAAAGATTTGAATGAGACTGTCATTAACATAATCAGTAAGTTATTGGATGACACAAAAATTGGTGGTATAGTGGACTGTGATAAAGGTTATCTAAAATCACTTGGGAAACTGAACCAAGGAATTGCAAGTGGAATTTCATTTGGACAAATGTAAAGTGATGAACTTTAGTAAGTTAAGCTTGGGTAGGACTTACACAGTAAACAGCAGGGCCCTGGAAAAAAAGTTGTTTGTAAAACAGAAAGATCTAGGGGACAAGTACATAGTTCCCTCAAAGGTAGAAAGGGGTGGTAACTAAGGCATTTAGCACTTTTGCCTTCATCTGTCAGGACACTGACCACAAGAGTTGGGATGTCATGTTAGAACCTGAACAAGGTATTGGTGAGACTACACTTGAGATATTGTATGCATTTCTGATCACCCAGCTATAAGAAGGATGTTATACGCCAGAAAGGGTGCAGAGAAGATTTACAAGGATATTTATGGGACTAAAAGGGTTGACTTATAAGGAGAGACAGAATTGTCTTGGTTTTTTGGTTTTCCCTGGAGCACAGGAGGTGTGAGGGCCAACCTTACAGAGGTATATAAAATCATGTGGAGAATAAATAAGATGAGTCTTTTTCCCAGAGTAGCAGACTCTAAAATTACAGCGCATAGTTTTAAGGCCAAAGGAAAACTATTTAAAGGACACCAGAGAGGGAACTTTTTCCATAGTGGGCAGCACTATGCAGAACAAGTTGACAGATGAAATGGTAGAGGCGGATACATACAATTGCAGCATTTAACATTTGGACAGAAAAGAACATAGGATATGGGCCAAAGTCAGATATGCAATTTAGTTGGCATGGGCAGGCTGGGCCAAATGGCTTATTTCTGTACTGTGTAATTTAGGATTATACAGCTGAATAGTCTTGCTCCATTCTTCCATATCCACTGCATTGTTAATTCCAAGCTGAGCCCTTAATCTTATTCTCAACCATCAGTGTCTTCCTCCAGAAGATTGTGTTTCTGTGGTTGTCTGATTTTATTTGCTGCTAAATCCTGTACGTTTGATGGCTTAGAATATTATTCCAGCACCTATGAAAAACCTGTAAACTGAAATTATCTCTCTGTTTCTCATTCTGCAGATAGGGTTTATCCCAGGGAAAGGGAATCAAAATTAGAGAGCAAAGATAAAGATGAGAAGGAAATGATTTAATAGAAATTCGAAGGGCATCTTCTTCACACGCAGGCTGCTTCCTATATGGAACTACTACTAGAAGAAGTGGTTAAGTCAGGTACAATGACAACGCTTAAAGGTCTCTTGAACAGGTAGAAGTATTGTAGAGTGACGTGCGCCAAACCTGGGCAAATGGGACTAGCTTGGATAGGTTTTTAGTCAGCATAGATGATTGGAACTGAAAAGCCTGTTTCCCTGTTGTATTACTCTGTGATTCCATATCTACCGCTTTGCTGTTCAACTGGAACTGACGGATTATCACCCAGCCTATTCAACCCGCTCAGTCCAAGACCAGCTACCAGACAACCTCTTGCCAAACGGATAACTCCTCCCCACCCTCCACGAATTTTTGTCTGTATAAATTAGAGTCAGAGCACGTTCGCAGACACTATCTTTGGTTATTATCTTGATGATCGGCTCGGAGTTTCGCTCTGAGTTTGATGATGTCATCGGAACCTGCCTATCTGTTATTAGTTCAACCCTTGCAGCTTCTCTGCCTCAGTTTTCAACAGTCATATCATCAAACACCGAATACATTTTCCCTTCTCTCCTAAATAGGAATATTTATTATTAACTTCTCATCAGGACTCTAAAAGTATTTATAAAAAGTGTTCAGCTGTACTTGTCTCGAACGCGTGAGTACCCAATGTAACCTTTGGACCTTCCGATAACTTTTGCAATTGCAGTGAACTTCACAAACAGATTGGCCCCGTGATTATATAAATAGAGAGCCAGCATTCTGCTTAGTCACTTCGAAAGAAGATCGTCGAAGGAACATCGGCAGCTCAGCATGGGCTGCGCGGCAAAGCTCAGTCTTCTACTGCTCGTCAGTAGCTGGGCTTCTGCAGGTAAGTTCATAACAATTCATGGCCCATTAAATGCCCTATTAAGTATAACACATTCGTAACATTTTGAATACTGTACAAAATTTCTGATTAATTTCATTCGTAATGCATAGTTTGTATTTTACAGAGAGACAGCAATTCGTGTATACTGAGACTAATATTCTTCCAAATTCGTTCATACTCATTCTGCTTGTTGCTGCAGTATTTAGTTACGACGAGAAGATAGTTTAATATGCTTCTTTTAAAACAATAAATCCTAAATAAATTAAGTAAAACAATAAACCCTTACCAAATTAAGTAAAAATCATTTTTTAAAAAGTCATCGGAATATTTTGTCTTTATCTTTGAGTAATTTAACTGGACCTTTTGGAGAAGTAATCCCAACATTGCATCGCAGCTGTCTGATTACCATGATTATTAACGAAGAAACAAACGATTCGAAGGATAATTACTGAAAATCATGCATTTAATGTAGTCAGGAGAATCTTCGAAAAGAAGCGTGTACATGTTATGTTTAATTTGTTCACATTAAAATTTATCTTCACTTTTTAGAATCTGGGCTCGACGACAGAAAGAACACGATATGTTTCAGTAAGTAGCATTAACTACATCACTGTTATCACTGCCATGAACCTTAATGCGTATTTTTGGACCATAGCCATTTACAAAAACGCAGACTAAGTTACGTTTTATTTATTTAACAATAAATTGGTACGAACAAGTGGAAATGAAACTCTAACAAAACGGTTAAATTGTTTTAAAATACTACTTAGATGAAGGACCGAAGACATCGCGAGCAGCGGTAGAATTTCGACAGTAGCAAGTATCACTTAAGATATGTGAGGAAACGAGGTGTTCTTAGTTCCGTGTATAAGAAGACTCAAAATTGTCATAAATTCACAAAGTAGAAGCAATTGCTGGTGGATGTTTGGTTTGTTACGACGAACCAGTTCTGCACAAATGTGGACAGGCGGAAGTGCGCCGCGTATTGGGGGGTCGCAATGTTGCAGCCACTTCTCGCTGGATCTCTTTCGATATCCCCAAGACTGGCTGCTTACCATAAAACACACGGATCTAATGACCAGTATTCTAGCTTCAGTTTTGGGTGAGGTTGTTTTATCTAACATGGGAACGATAACATGCACTTTCTTTGTCCCATGCAGAACAGTCCACTCGCTTCAAAAATCTTAAGAAATTCACCTACCAATATGAAGCTGAGACCTCCAATGAAATATTCGAGAAGCCCAACTCAATCTCCGGTGTCCAGATAGCCTGTAAAGTAAGTTAGAAGTTTTTGTCGATGTTTTCTGACGGGAGAAAGTGTTCTGGAAATCAAAAATAAAAACAGAAAATGTCCAGAAATGCCAACAGAATCAGACTTTGCAGATGCTGTCTGACTTGCTGAGTGCAGTTTCTCTATTTTTTCCAAAATATGCTGTATATGATAATAAATAATTGGTTCACATCTTTCAATACATTCATTGTACTATTAATTCAATATATTCTCTTACAATCTACACACATCCCCTCTTTAAGTACACTTGTAAAGTGCCTGAGAAATCTGTCCAACCGTTTAATGCGGAATGGCAGCAGGATCTTAGTCCACAGTCCTTCCTCACAAGACACTTGCCATAGCTGGACTAAGCTTCAGTGTGTTCCTCATACCCAATCTACTCCTTGGAATGTGCTATTCAACATCATTTGTTTGTGGACATCTCCCAACAAGGGAACACCAACAGGATTCAGGCAGACCAAAGTGGATCTTTTAGCAAGTTTATGATCTTCCAGAAACAATTGATATTAATCTCATTGCATATTTCTTCTCCTTGAGAAGAACCTGCAGATTTCTGAGTCCTATGTTACAAACCTCTTTGGGGCAAGCTTCACCAAGCTTCCAGACCTACTTGGCAAACACAAGGGGGTGAATGGTAGTTTCAGATTTATTATTCATAACAATGTAGAGCTAATTGCGATCCACTGCCACCAGGTTCAATCGTGACTTCAGGTGTGGCTTAGTGCAATTTGACATTCTCTGTGGCCTTATGGATTTTCACCAGATGTCTCAGGTTTTTCCAGTATCTCAGAAGACATGAGTGGCAATTGATAGATTAATTGTTACTGTAAATTGCTGCTGGTATGTAAATAAGTGGTGGGACATGGCTTGATGAGAATAAAAAGTGGAATTAACATAGGCTTGGATTTTGATAGTCAGTATGGAGTCAGTGGGCTGAATGGCCTGTTTCTGTGCTCATTTCTCCGTGACTCTAAGACTGTAACCTATGCAGTAAATTGTATTGGTACACATCATTCTCTACATTCATTGCACCTTTAGTTCAATACATTCAAGATTGGTTAATGTCATTTTCAGTAAAGGAGAACAAAATAATTGTTACTTCAGATCAGAATACAAAAACACAAGAATAAGAACATAATAATTAAAAAAACACAATAAATATAATACATAACATAACTCAAACATATAGTGGCACTAGTCACAGGAGTGTCTGTACATGAGATGACTGACAGGAAAATAGTAAAGGTGGTGGGGATTTGGAGATGTGAGTGAGTGTTGGAGGTATTGATCAGCATTACAGCTTGGGGAATGTAGCTGTTTTTGAGTCTGGTGGTACAGTACTGTGTTGGCGCATGGCCAAATGGTTAAGGCGTTGGTCTAGTGATCCGAAGGTCATTAGTTCGAGCCTTGGCTGAGGCTGCGTGTGTATCCCTGAGCAAGGCACTTAACCACACATTGCTCTGTGACGACACCAGTGCCAAGCTGTATGGGTCCTAATGTCCTAAAGGGGAGACTTGCAGCTTGGGCAACTGCTGGTCTTCCCTAACCTTGCCTGGAAACTTTCCAAGGTGCAAATCCATGGTCTATCGAGACCAACGGAGGCCTACACACACTACACTGGTGTGTAGTGTGTAACCTCTTTTCTGATGCAGTGGGACAAAACATGTGGAATCCTTCATGATGTTACTGGTGTATATATGTCCTTGATGGAAGGTAGGCTGGTATGAATGCTGCACTGGGCAGTTTTGACTACCCATTGTAGAGCCTTCCTGTCTCAGTTCAGTTCAGTACCATATAGCATACATGGTATGTTGTTCAGTTCAGAACAGTTCAGTTTCAGTACCATGTAGCATACTACGCATCTATACAACGACATTGAGTATAGATGTGTATTGTCCAGCTCTCTCCAACTTCCTCAGAAAGTGAAGACAATGGTGAGCTTTTCTGATTGTATATAATCTGTTCTGGGACATTGATACATTGTGAGATGTGCAGTCCCAGGAGTTGGAAACTGCTTGTAATTTCCACTGATGTAAAAAGGGGTGAGAGTGTTGCAAGTTCTTTTAAAGCTTATACCCATCTTCTTTGACATGTTGACATTGGGGAAGAGGTTATTTGCCTGGTGCTAGGCCTCAAGTTCTTCTACCTCCTCTTTGTAGCTCGTGCCATTGTCATTGGTGATGCGCACCATCACAGTCATATCATCAGCAAACCTAACAATGCGATTTCTGGGTGTTTGATCAGGCAGGCAGTCATGTCTGAGCAGAGTGTACAACAATGGACTCAGCACACAGCCCTGGGGTGCATCCGTGTTGGGAAAAATGGGGAGGGAGAAGTAGCCTGACTGTGAGGTCTGTTGGTTTCGAAGTCCAACATGCAGTTGCACAGTGGTGTATTCAGACTGAGTAGTAGGAGTTTCTCTTAGAATGTGTAAATAACACTCATGTTTTCTTCTTGGGAGGCTATAACAAAGGGACCAACACCTCAGTGTCCAGCTTTTATTTAACTATTTTTAAATTACTAGCAGACTGTGAAAACCTGTTCTTAATAATTTATGTTTCTTCAATTAACTCGGGCAGTATCAATATTTTTCATTTACTCAAAACAAAAGGCTCTCCAAACATTGAAATAAAAAGTTTTTTTAAAAATTCATGATTTCAAAAAGGTGGGTTGATTTCTTTAAACTGTGAATTTTTTGATGTCCGTGTAATGTTTAATTTGCAAATGAAATAACCCTATAAATAACAGCACATTATTTATATCTACCAGGATAATATGCTCCAACCTAAATCATCCACAAAATTACTCAAGTAATGAAAAATACATCTGTTTCAGAGGTTCCTCACTCTTGGTAGTGAAATAAATAAAACTTTGCTAAATTAGCATGCTCTAACTGTCTCACTCAAATACAATTATTCCGCAGAAGATTAGCTAACATAATTGTGCATACTTTACTTTATTGTCACCAAGCAATTGATACTAGAATGCACAATCATCACAGCGATATTTAATTCTGCGCTTCGTGCTCCCTGGAGTACAAATCAAAGTAAATATAATAAAAATTTAAATTATAAATCATAATTAGAAAATAGAAAAGGGAAAGTAAGGTAGTGCAAGTCAGGTCTGGATATTTGGAAAGTATGGCCCAGATCCAGGTCAGGATCCGTTCAGCAGTTTTATCACAGTTGGAAAGAAGCTGTTCCCAAATCTGGCCGTACGAATCTTCAAGCTCCTGAACCTTCTCCCAGAGGGAAGAGGGACAAAAAGTGTGTTGGCTGTAATTTTGTAATTAGTTTTACCGAGTTGAGCAAATGAATTTTATTCTTGGCATTGTAAAAGCACCTAATAAGCACCATCTTTTAAAAACATTGCAGGTAATCCAATCTTTCTATTTTATGTCTGTTAAAAATGCACAGCCCTACATTTCCTCACTCTTTTGAACACACAAGGTGAAACAAAGAAAAAGAATTATTTTAAGTTCCTAAAAGTTTATGCAACATATTAAGACTGTGAATTTAACATGAAAAAGAAAGCTGAAATTGTTCATTTAACCTGCATTTTTTTCTACAGGTGGAACTTGAAGTACCTCAGTACTGTGCATACAGTATGCGAGTAAGTTCATGCAGCTTAAAGGAAGTGGAAAGTGTCAGCAGTGATGGCAAGCCAATCTTTGGTCTTTCTAGTAATAATGAAGAGTTCCAGCAGGCTATGTCCAGGTAAGGAAATCCAGCACTTCTGAGCAGTAGTAGCTGTAATTTCATGAAGTATTGTCCCACCCATTGCTGAGGTGCCCAAAGGCTTGGTGACACAAGTAGTTAAGGGTCGAAGTGTGGAAGAATAGGGGCTGATGGAAAGTGGTGTTTAACAGCACTTTGGATTTGTTTCTGTTAAGCAAGGTGTTATTTTGTCTGCAAACAGACATACTGAGACAAATGACCATTAGTAATAATGGCATCTAATATATTAGCAATGCATTTATCAGACAATAGTCTGTTTTGTTGGCAGGTTTCGCTTTCTGAAATAAATGATCACATTAATCATAATCGGAAATAGTCAACAAAGCAAGCATTTAATTCTCTCTTAATATGTGGTACTGATAGTGGACTAATTTATCCATCATGTCTTTGAATTTGTGAATGTCACTGAGCTTACAACATTATCAGGGACACAGGTCATCCCCAAATTAGGAATGCCCAAATTATGGTCAGCTCTACTTATGAAAGAAGTTCAAAAGTCCAATGTACTGGTATATATGTTCATTCCTATGAATGATAGAACTAATTTCATTTCTCTCTCTCCACTTCTATTCTTTCTTTTCAGTCCTATATGTCTTGGATGTCACTCATTACCAGAAGATCATAAGATATAGGAGCAGAATTAGGCCATTTGGCTCTTTGAGTCTGCTTCCTCATTTCATCATGGATAATCTAGTTTTTCTCTCATCCCTCTCATTACAAAACAGAGGAGGCTATCATATGAAATGGCTACAATATCAATTGATTTTGTACATTTTCTGACACAGACAAAATCAACTTATGAACATCTGTGAAAACAGAACCATTTTTTACCCATAGACAAGCCCATTCATTGTTAGGACTTATTGACGCCGAAATTAGTCTACTTTCAGGTACATTACCAGTAGCATCCATACAGTATATGCCCTAACTAGATGGGAATTGAGGCTGACCTTTATTGCTCCTTGGTATGATCAACTTTATCTGAAGCTTCACCTCCACAAACAGATAAATGCAATCAATTTTTCTACTTGACCTGAAAGTAGGTTCCACAGAATACAACAAGCAATCTTAGACAATTAAGTATTCCTGCTCCTCTACCTCTTTTAAACCATTTCTGAAAATTAATTTGAGAGTACTTGCCACCAGACACAAGGACAGTCTCTGTTGTGAGTCTCTTGAATAGGCTGCAAATAACAAAGATGAACCCTTGATTCCTAAATCTACCCCGTTAAGGCTCTTGCACCTTATGTGTCTACCAGCGTGGCACTTCCTTGCAAAAGAAACACTATATCTTGAATTCAATTTTTCTTCAAAGTTCAAAGAGTTCAAAGTACATTTATTATCAATGTATGTATACATTATACAACCTTGACATTTGTCTCCTAACAGGCAGCCACAAAACAAAGAAATCCAAAAGAACCCATTAAAAATGATGTAATTATATATGGAATTATTTGCCTAAATGGCAAGAAAACAAAATCTTTTCACTGTATATCTCACTATAATAATAGAACAATTGCCAAATTATAAACACTGTACTTAGTGCTGAATGCTACTTAAGTTTCAGCAGACATCACGGAATCTGAAATGGAGTATGCCCTCTTCAGTCTGCTGTGATTGGCTTTTTAAAGAGTGTCTCTAAAATGGGCATTATGCTTTGATCTATCTTTTATTGTCAATGTAACAAAGAATTAGAAACATAGAAACGTAGAAAACCTACAGCACAATACAGGCCCTTCGGCCCACAAAGTTGTGCCGAACATGACCCTACCTTAGAAATTACTAGGCTTACCTATAGCCCTCTATTTTTCTAAGCTCCATGTGCCTATCCAAAAGTCTCTTAAAAGACCCTATCATATCTGCCTCCACCACTGTTGCCGTCAGCCCATTCTACGCACTCACCACTCTCTGAGTGAAAAACCTACCCCTGACATCTCCTCATAGGTACCTATTCCCCAGCACCTTAAACCTGGGCCCTCTTGTGGAAACCACTTCAGCCCTGGGAAAATACCTCTAACTGTCCACACGATCAATGTCTCTCATCATCTTATACACCTCTATCTGGTTACCCCTCATCCTCCTTCGCTCCAAGGGGAAAAGGCCGAGTTCATTCAACCTATTCTCATAAGGCATGCTCCCCAATCCAGGCAACATTGTTAAGACACAGAAATGACCCAAACCAGCATCAGTTTAGATATCTTTTAGCCATCCACAGGCAAGGAATTGTGGTGACACAAGCAACTTCATATGATTCAATGTGAAGCAACAAACAATCTGTTGGAGACACTGGCACAAACTGTCTGTCGGAGGACAATGAAATTGGCCTAGTGAGGTTCCTATGACATTTCATTTCAAATTCTTAAAAGGCAATGATAGTCCTAGAAAATTTTAGGAACAATGTAATACTGAAATAGATAGCTCTTTTGGGCGTTTCTAGATTAATGAACTAAAATGGGGAAAATTGCCTTACTCATTCATAAGTAATGCAATGTGGGATGGGATGGGAGAATGGGATTGATGTAGACAGCTGCAGGTGAAGAGCTGCAGCTGTCAAATAATCGTGATGAGCCAACTGGGTGCTTCAAAATGGTAAATGTTGTGATTCTATGAAATATATTACTTTGTATGTAGATATGACCTGAAATTCACGTCATACGGACACATGGCTGTCACTCTATATCCAAACAAAAATGAACCAACCAACATCCTTAACATCAAGAGAGGTATTATTTCTGCTCTTCTGGTGCCAGTGGAATCGAGTGAAAATGAACAATTAGTTGATGTGGTAAGAATCATTCAAAATAGTTGATTATAATTTTAGTGGTTTTAATAAAATAGCTTCTAAAAGTTCATTCAGTATCCATATCTTATAGTAAATGTCTGGCATAAAGTTTCAATAAGGAATTATCATATAGTAACATTAACTGCCTCTATAGGTAGTTAACATTTCAAATGTTAAAAGGCCTGAACAGATTAGATTAAAGTTATTTCCCATAGTAGGGGGAGTCCAGGACAAGAGGACACGACTTCAGGATTGAAGGATGTCCATTTAGAACAGAAATGCAGAGAAATTACTTTGGTAAGAGGGTGGTAAATCTTTGGAATTTGTTGCTGCAAACAGTTGTGGAGGCCAAATCATTGGGTGCATTTAAGGCAGAGATAGATAGGTTTTTGATTAGCCAGGGCATCAAAGGGAATGGAGAGAAGGTAAGGGAATGGGGATGACTGGAAGAACTGGATCAGCCCATGATTGGTGGAGCAGACTCAATGGGCTGAATGACCTATTTCTGCTCCTATATCTTATGGTCTTATTGCTAAAGTGATTAGTCTGGGTTCTTTTGAGCTTTTGAGTTCAGTTTTTGGAGCAGTGAGGTAAGAGTAAACATTCCATCAGTGACATTCTCTGTGAACATAACTGATCATGTAGCCATCTTTGTCCTTTGTCAACCACTATCTAAAATTACTTTTAAAAAATCTTAAATCTCTGTATTTAACAATTGATTCCCTTTTGCTATTTTCAGATGAATGTTCAAAAGTTCTACCACCCTTTACATGCAGAAATCTACTTCTTTATTCCTCTAGGACTTAGTATAATATATATGCTAGCCATTTCTTCCTTAATGAGCAGAGTTGGTTTCTGTCTATATACTGAAACAGTTTTCTTTCTATCTTGAATGCTTCAAATCTCTTCTTAGTCTTCTAGATTTTAGAGAATACAGAACTCATTCAATAATTTCTCTGTATGTTTTAGATACCATTATGATAATTTTCCACTGCACTAAATACAAATTTTAAAATATATTTTAAATATTATTGAAAACGTTCTCCCTTTTTGTGACCCAGGCAACCGTGTATGGTAACTGCTCAAGCAAGATCACAGTGCACAGCAGAGCAAACAGTCTTGCTACTCATATGACAATTGGAAGAGACCTTGCTCAGTGTAATAAATTCACACCCATCAGAGACCACACTAGTCCTATAGCCATGGTTACTAGACTGGTAAGGAAAATATCAAAGTATGAGTATTCTTAGAATTGTGATTTATATTGCAATTTAAAGAGATTTTAAATTTCATTTTATAACACAATTTTTTCTTTTTTTATTTATACACACAGCCATTAGATACAGCACTTCTGTCTAGTAATCAATCTTGCAGCTACAAGTTGGATGGGAAGAAACATGTGACAGAAGCCATTTGCAATGAAAAGCACATTTTCATGCCTAGTTCTGGCGGGTATGTTGGTTCTCTAAAACAGAACTCTGATTGAAAGCTTCTATATTCCCAGACCGTTAAAATGTCTTTTAATTCACAAAAATATTTGTCCCACCATCCAGTTAGTTTTTTTTTATTAAAGGTGCTTATGTTAATCTGTGATATTTAAAATTACATTCTAGTCTTACTCTCTAGGTTCAGTTTGGATTGTCCACACAATCTCTGATGGTGACAACTACTATGGACAACCTGAAAGTTCTTTAAAATGCCCTTTCAAAAATTTCAATAATTGTAAAAGACAATTGGTTTATTGTTTTTACTGTAGATAAACAATTAATTAGATATCGGGCATAGAATAAAGGCATTCAGTGCTGTTCAGCTGCCATATCCTTTGGTCATTGCAGTTACTAAAGGGAATAGAATAAAACAGAACAAGAGGAAACAATGAATTCAATGGTTCAATGGTTCCATTTCATATCAGAGAATGTGTACAATATACAACATGAAATTTTTGCTCTCCACAGCTATCCTCAAAACAGAACATCCAAAGAATGAATGAAATAAAAAAAGATATAAAAACCCCCCCAAATCCCCTGCCCAGCATCAACCTTCTCCACACTTTTTATAGCACAAAACTCTCTCTCTCTCTCTCTCTCTCTCTCTCTCTCTCTCTCTCTCTCTCTCTCTCTCTCTCTCTCTCTCTCTCTCTCTCTCTCTCTCTCTCTCTCTCTCTCTCTCTCTCGCTCTCGCTCTCGCTCTCGCTCTCGCTCTCGCTCTCGCTCTCGCTCTCGCTCTCGCTCTCGCTCTCGCTCTCGCTCTCGCTCTCGCTCTCGCTCTCACAAGACAGATACTCTTTCCACAGTGAGGGGGAGACAAACAGTCACTTTTTCGATGTTACGGTCAGTCTGAAGTGTTACTTTTTACTTCAGGTTTCCTGCCTCAAAAATTGGCAGCAAACTCCCACTCATCATCAAGACATAAAGAGAGATCACTGAGTGCAGAGACCTACGACAGTTGCAATTGCTGTCTTCGATATTCTGGCTCACACTACCCTTCAGTCCTTGACAGCAGCACGAATTCATGTCCACAGGGCTGCACAAGTCCACACCCTGAAGCCATCTGATTTCAGGTGAACCTGGATTTATCGAAAATGTGGCCAATCAGCGAGCTCCAAAAATGGGAAATCGCCACCGTGCAGAACTGCAGATTGAGTGCCACTGTAGATCAAAGACACATACAGTATCGCAGCCACCCTCAAAAGGAAAACAGAGACATTAGAAGAGGAAGAATGTAACTGTTTTGCTGATGGGTTGGTAGAAGTCACCTTCTGGCACTTTCTATAGCTCCACCCCTCAATTCCAGCCTCTTTGACAGATTCTCTGCTTTCTTTACCTGACAAGGTCTTTGTAGAATCTCCTATTTACACATGGGGTTTACATTAACTCATTGGCTATATTCCTTATTTGTTGCCTACTCTTCAAAAAATGTTGCTGCTCCACCTCCACTTAACTAGTCTGTTAATATTGGGGAGATTCCTTAATTAAAGCTTTCTTCAGAGTGTGCACAGAGCTTCCCATCCTTTGTACAGGCATTAAATCAGCAGATCTCTGACCATGGAGTTTGCTGCCAGAACTTCCAGCCACATAAGCCAACAAATTCCTGGACCTGGTTGGCTTTGGAGCTGGAGCTGCTGAATTCTCATGGCAATGCTGTGCTGCCTCCTTCCACTAGAGGGCTCACATGTAACATATCTCCACTTCAACATGGCCACTTCATTGGCACCCTTTAAAGTATTTCAAAGGTTTCTGAAATTCATTTTGTAGGCTAATATTCTCCTAAAACTCAACCACCTCAATGCCAGACCCTCTAGCCCCTCACTCAAGATCACATTTTGTTTTTCATTTAACATGCATGTAAGGGCTTTGCTGTCAGGTCCAATTGAAATAACCATTTGCTAATGAAACAATGATAAAACTTTACCTTAAATATTTGGCTGGGCCTCTCATGCTTCCCAGTGGTGGGCATCAAGTTCATTCTGACCGGATTCCTTCCAACACACGAGATCACAGTCTGAAAATCAATGCAAGCTTTCATATTGCTGTTTCTTCAAAAATGTTACAGTAGGTGTGGAACCAAGTTGTATTGGCACTATGGCATTGCTCTCTACATAGGATTGATGGAGTTTCGTTCAGTAGCCATTCAGTAATATTTTAATGTTACAGGAAAGCAGCCTACCTTTTGATAGATTTTTTTTTCCAAGGCCTGAAAGAGGCTTATAGCTAGCCTCAGCTTCTCAGCACAGCAGTATGATTTTTCCATAGGGTCAGAGTTGTTTATGACAAAGTTAAGCTTCCAACTAATAGTCCTTGATCAGCTTCCTGATGTAAACAAAAACCAGTCTTCATCATGTAGCACATTAAACATGGCCACAAGTGTGATCAGTCAATGGTTAGGAGACTGGCCTTGCAGCATTAATCTTAGTGTCTGGGATCTCTGTCCACAGAAGCATTTAGACCTTCTGTGATAATCACTTTCTTCCAGCAAAGGTATCTGAGGAACATCACATGCAAATAATATTAACATGGCAAAACAGTATAAATATTAGAAAGAATTGGGGATTGTTAGGAATGACAGGGAGAATGACGTAAAGACAGAGTGACAGGAAGAACTAGAAATCATGCCTCAACCTTCAGTTTCTGTGATGGATGACCCTTTTGTCTCCAATTCATTGGTGTGTTCTTTTAGCTTGTAAGAATTGTACCCACGTTTGGAAATACTTCGTAGTTTGTAAATCTCTTGTAATTCAAAATTAAGGCATAAGAACAGAATTAGACCATTTGGCCCATTGAGTCTGCTCTGGCTGATTTATTAACACTCTCAATACCATTCTCCTGCCTTCTCCCTGTAACCTTTGAAGCCCTTACTAATCAAGAACCTGTCAACCTCTGCTTTGGAAACACAGAAAACCTACAGCACAACACAGGCCCTTCGGCCCAAAAAGTTGTACCAAACATGTCCCAACCTTAGAAATGACTAGGCTTACCCATAGCCCTCTATTTTTCTAAGCTCCAAATACCTATCCAAAAGTCTCTTAAAAGACCATATCGTATCCGCCTCCACCACTGTTGCCGTCAGCCCATTCCACGCACTCACCACTCTCTGCGTAAAAAACTTATCCCTGACATCTCCTCTGTACCTACTCCCCAGCACCTTAAACCTGTGTCCTCTTGTGGCAACCATTTCAGCCCTGGGAAAAAGCCTTTGACTATCCACACGACCAATGCCTCTCATCATTTTATATACGTCTATCAGGTCATCTTTCATCCTCCATCGCTCCAAGGAGAAAAGGCTGAGTTCACTCAACCTGTTTTCATAAGCCATGCTCCCCAATCCAGGCAACATCCTTATAAATCTCCTCTGTACCCTTTCTATGGCTTCCACATCCTCCCTGTAGTGAGGCGACCAGAACTGAGCATGGTATTCCAAGTGAGGTCTGACCAAGGTCCTATATAGCTGCAACATTACCTCTCGGCTCCTAAATTCAATTCCATGATTAATGAAAGCCAATACATCGTATGCCTTCTTAACCAGAGTCAACCTGCGCAGCTGCTTTGAGCGTCCTATGAAGTCAGACCCCAAGATCCCTCTGATCCTCTACATTGCCAAGAGTCTTACCATTAATACTATATTCTGCCATCATATTTGACCTACCAAAATGAACCACTTCACACTTATCTGGGTTGAAGTCTATCTGCCACTTCTTAGCTCAGTTTTGCATCCTATCAATGTCCTGCTGTAACCTCTGACAGCCTTCCATACTATCCAAAACATCTCCAACCTTACTATCATCCAACCTTACTTGTTATCAGCAAACTTACTAACCCATCCCTCCACTTCCTCATCCAGGTCATTTATAAAAATCACGAAGAGTAAGGGTCCCAGAACAGATCCCTGAGTAACACCACTGGTCACCGACCTCCATGCAGAATATGACCCATCTACAACCACTCTTTGCCTTATGTGGGCAAGCCAATTCTGGATCCACAAAGCAATATCCCCTTGGATCCCATGCCTCCTTACTTTCTCAATAAGCCTTGCATGGGGTACCTTAAATATATATCCACAGCCATCAGTGGTAATGAAATCTACAGATTCACCACCTTCTGGATAATCATAAACTCCCCCACAATAGGAAACAACCTTTCCACGTTCATTCTACCTAGACCTTTCAGTAATCAATAGGTTTCAATGAGATCCCCCTTCATTCTTCTACACTCTAGCGAGAACAGGCCCAGAGCTATCAAATGCTACTCATTCCTTAACCCTTTCATTCCTGGGATAATTCTGATGAAGCTCCTCTGGACCCTCTACAATGGCAACACATCCTTTCTTAGATCACGGGCTCAAAGCTGCACACAATATTCCAAGTGTGGTCTGACCAATGCCTTATGAAGTCTCAGTGTTACATTCTAGCTTTTGTATTTTAGTCCTCTCAAAATGAATGCTAACAACTTTCAAGATAACCTTTAGTGAATACTGTATGAGGGTTCCCTAGACACTTTGCATCTTTGATTTCTCCCTGTTTAGAAAATAGTCTATGCCTTCATTCCTTCTACTGGTGCATAATTAAACACTTCCCTACACTATATTCCATCTGCCACTTCTTTGCCCACTGTCTTAATCTGTCTAAGTCCTTCAGCAGACTCTCTGCTTCCTCAATGTTGCTAGCCTCTCCACCTATCTTCCTATTGTCCATGAACTTTGTCATAAAGCCATCAAATCCATCATCCAAAACATTGACATAAAACTCCAAGATTCTCGGAGAGTTTTAAATGTGTGTTATTTGTCTAAACATAAACATGTATCATTAAAAATAAAATAAACTGTGTTTAAACTACTTCATTAGCTGGAAGTATCTCCTCCTTGGTAGAGAGGGGACAATCACCACTCAAGCAATGGGTTTTGGCAACTAGATCTCGCCAAAGAGACTAGCTAGGAAAGTAAGCTAGTTTTTGAAGAGTAGGTGGATGCAGTGTAACCTCACTATAATGAGGATATCTGTAGTTAACTACATCAGATAGGGCTTAAGCCTTCTATTGAGTTTAGTGTTTTATGGGCAGTGAACCCAATACCATCACAACTTACCTGCTCATGATAAAATGAATATAGAAAGCTTACTGATTTAGTTTCTTACCAAGTTGCAGTAACACTATGGGGATTAAGCTTACATTCACACCCCATGATCAAGTTATGTGATTTTTTTTCTTTCTGGACACACTGCATAATTTATGTTATTAGTAGAATAATTAATCATGAATTAATAATATAGAACTGCCTTCTTTTTATTAGTGATGTATATGGATTTCTGTCACGTGTAAAACAAATTCTTAATCTGGAAGCAGTAACTACAATAAACAGCCAATACTTTGCTGGTGGTAAGATAAATTTTTAACTCTATATGTAAAATAGAAATATGTTGTATAATTATTTTGTTTAGAATATTCCTTTGCTTTATTTTACATCTTGAAATCTTATTCAGTGTAAGTGTAATGAAACCAGTCTCTAGCTTCGTATTCTAACTTTGCTGAGTGAAGTACAGTTTGATTTTCAGTTTACATGCTTGAATGTAAATACATACTTCATATTTGGTAAAATGATTATTTTGGATATAGATTATTTTGATTTCAGAATCTGTGTGGGTATCATGGAACTTAACATGTAAAATTCCAATATAGGACTGTGAAAATAGATTTTTTTTACAGATTACAGATTGTATCAGATTCCAATTCATTTATTTATTCATCGTATGATGAAATACACAGGGAAATGCATTGGGTGCATTAACAACCAGCACAACTTCAGTATGTATTAGGACAGCCCACAAGTGCTGCCACACATTCTGGCACCAACATAGCATGCCCACTATGTCTGTAGAACAACAGAAGCAACAACAACAAACTGCATCAACAAAAACAACAATAATTCTTATTTGTAGGTTTCTGTGAAGAAGAAGATATGCAGTTGATAAAATCAGCTCGATTTACAGCAGCATCAGTCAGGCACCCTAAAAGCTCTGATACTTTCCTTGTTTGTTCAAGAGGTACAGTACTCAGGCCACTGATACACAAGGAATGTCCAGACCTTCCCACTTCTGGTCTGACCCTCTCACTAGCCTCACTATGGGAAGCTAACGTTTTTTTGAATCAGTGGCTGCATTCCCAATTCTGCAATCATGTTATGACAGGGAACACACAGAGAATGCTGGTGGAACGCAGCAGGCCAGGCAGCATCTATAGGAAGAAGTACAGTCGACGTTTCGGGCCGAGACTCTTCATCAGGACTGGTCTGCTGCGTTCCTGACGAAAGGTCTTGGCCTGAAACATCGCTTGTACTTCTTCCTCTAGATGCTGCCTGGCCTGCTGCGTTCCACCAGCATTTTGTGTCTGTTGCTTGAATTTCCAGCATCTGCAGATTTCCTCATGGATGTTGTGACAGGTCTCTGTTTGGTCAGCTGAGAGCCTCCTGCCACCATAAATAATTCTCTTCCAATTAAAACCTCACTGGCATCTCATAATGCCAATCATCAACTAAACAACAAGGAAATCAAATGGTCATTAGTATGAGTTTATTTCAGAGTGAAGACCGAGAATTATTTATAAATCATTAGATTAGAATTAGAATCATTGTAATCAGGTCCAGTATTGCAGACATGCTTGAAATTTGTTGTTTAGTAGCAGTGCAAAACATAAAAAAATTAGAAGTTATAATAGAAACAAACAAATAGATTTATAGAAAGATAGGTAGATAAGCCAAGCAGATTCTGCAAATGCTAGAAATGCAGAGCAACACACACACACTGTTGGAAGAAGTCAGCAGGTCAAGCAGCATCAATGGAAATTAATAAGCAGTCAATGTTTCAGGCCAAGAGCCTTCATCAAGACTGGAAAGGAAGGGAAATAAGCCAGAATAAAAAGGTGAGGGGAGAAGAAAGAGGGTAAGCTAGAAGATGATAGATGAAATTAAGTGGGTGGGGGAGGAGGGATGAATTAAGAAGATGGTAGATGGAAAAGGCAAAGGGGTAGAGAAGAAGGTGTCTGATAAAAAAATAAGGAAACATAGAAATCCTACAGCACAATACAGGCCTTTCGACCCACAATGCTGTGCCGAACATGTACTTACTTTAGAAATTACCTAGGGTTACCCATAGCCCTCTTTTTTTCTAAGCTTCATGTACCTGTCTAGGAGTCTCTTAAAAGACCCTACAATATCTGCCTCCAGCACTATTGCCAGCAGCCCATTCCACACATTCACCACTCTCAGTGTAAAAAAACTTAACCCTGACATTTCCTCTGTACCTACTTCCAAGCACATTAAAACTGTGCCCACTCATGTTAACCACTTCAGCCCTGGGAAAAAGCCTCTGACTATCCACATGACCAATGCCTCTCATCATTTCATACACCTCTATCAGGTCACCTTTCATCCTCCATCGCTCCAAGGAGAAAAGGCCGAGTTCACTCCACCTATTCTCATAAGGCATGCTCCCCAATCCAGGCAACATCCTTGTAAATCTCCTCTGTACCCTTTCTATAGTTTCTATAGGAGAGGAGAGTGAACTCTGGGAGAAAGTGAAGAAGGAGGGGCACTAGGGAGAGGTGATAGGCAGGTGAAAGGAAGAGGTAAGAGGTCAGAGAGGGGAATAGAAGAAGAGGGAAGGAGGAGGGAAAAAATTACTGGATAAAGAAATCAATGTTCATGCCATCAGGTTAGAGGCTACCTATTCAGAACATGAGGTGTTGCTCCTCCACACAGAGAGTGGCCTCATCACAGCAGAAGAGGAGGCCTTCGAGCGACAAGTCGGAATGGGAACAGGGGTAGGAATTTAAATGGTTGGCCGCTGGGAAATACTGCCTTTTGTGGATGTAGCAGAAGTATTTGACAAAGTAGTCCCCAAATTTTCCAGTGTAAAGGAGGACACATTGGGAGCACTGTATGCAATAGACAAGGCCAAAAGATTCACAAGTGAAGTCCTGACTCACCAGAACAGACAATTTACGGCTCTAAATGGAAGTGAGGGAGAAAGTGAGTGGGAAGGTATAGCATTTCTGTCATTTACAGGAATGGAAATCCTCCCTTCCTTCTACTCAGGGCCCCAAACAGCTCATATTCTGTCTAGCTAGTCTCCGAACTTCCCTTACCTCGTCTTCTATTCTGCACATGTGCCTCTTACCTCTTCTCCTCACATGACCACCACCTCCCCTGTTTCCCCTCCTGCTTCCCTTTCTCCCATAGTCTACTCTCCTCACCTATCAGCTTCCTTCTTTGCCAGCCCTTTGCCTTTTCCATCTATTACCTCTCAACTTCTTCATCCTCCCTCCCCACCCACCAGGCTTCACCTATCACCTTCTAGCTTTCCTTTCTTCCCCCTCCCCACACTTTTTTATTCTGGCATCTTCCCCCTTCCTTTCCAGTCCTGATGAAGGATCTCAGCCCAAAATATTAATTGTTTATTCATTTCCATAGATGCTGCCTGGCCTGCTAAGTTCCTTCTGCGCTTTGTGTGTGTTGTAGAATGATAGATAGATAGATAAATTGTGCAAAAGGAGAATAGTGGTAGCATTCATGGGTTCATGGACTGTTTATAAATCTGATGGCAGAGGAGAAGAAGCGAAGATGTTGAGTGTGGTTCCTCAGGCTCTGTATTTCATCCATGATGGCAGTAATGAGAAAAAGAGATGTTCTGGATGGCGAGAATCCTTAATAATGATTTTTTTAGTAGATGAATCAACAATCAAGAAAGAATTGACTATGGAACATGTTGACGATAGAGTACAGAGTGCAGATTCTGTACTGTTAGCATTACAGAAACTGTCCACAATCTCAGAGGATGGTCAACGTCAACAAAGGGCTAATTTGTTCCAAATGTTGGTGGCTGAACTGAGGAAGTTAGATGGCAAAACTCTCGAAACAGCTCTGCCTGACCTACTTAAAATGGAAAAACCCAGGTAATGTGGATTCATGTTCCATAGCCCTGTTTCATGGTGGAGGTTGTGGGATACAGTGATGACATGCAGAAATAGTAGCTGATCCTACCACAACTCTGAACTTCCTGTGTTTTGGTAGGATTGACTACTAATTCTGCATACAATCATTGAGACAAGTAATTACCAATTTTTCATTCATAATTTAAATGCAGATATAACAGTATTGCTGTTAATAATGAATTATTAATATTTTAATATGGATATTTGCTGTACAGCAATGCTTCCTGACAAGAAAGATCAGAGGTTTCTTAAAACATTCAAAACTGTTAAGGCAGATATATGGTCAAAGAAGAGATAAGCAATTGACCTGAATAAAGAAACCCTATTTTGTCTGGTGTAGTGACACCATCCGGTGAGTTCAGCAAAGCTGAACAATAAGGTAATGGGACATTGTTTAATCAACATTGTCTGGTCAAACTAATAGCACTAATTCTTGATATCTTTGTAACTTACCTATCATAATTGTCCAAGTACATTTTGATATTCCATATATAAATATTTAGCATTAAAATCTATTTGTAAAAATTGTAGATGGAACCCTAGTGCACTGAGTTGGCATTCCCACCCCTTCTGCAGCTAAATCTCACTAATGGCATCAGTGTCATAATTCCATGTGCTGATCTATGCTCTAAGATCATCCACCTTACCTGCAATACTCCCTGCATTGAAATAGAACATTATTCCCACCATGCTCAACATTTCAATGGCTGTTTTTGTATGTAGGCGTAACATTTCTATCCCCACAACCACTCCACTGTCTGCGCAGGAACTCTGGTTGCCAGCCCCCTGCAAATCTAGTCGAAACCCCCTAGCAAACCTTCCCACAAGAATTTTAGTGCACCTCCAGTTCAGGTGAAAACCTTCCTATTTTACAGATTCCACCTTCCCTCCTGCACCATCTCCTTAGCCATGTGTTAAACTGTATTATCTTCCTAATTCTGGCCTCACTTGAGCACGGCGCAATAGCAATCCTGAGATCATAACCCTGGTGGCCTTGTCTTTAACTTACCACCTAACTCCCTGAACTCACCTTGTAGGACCTTGTCACCCTTTCTGCCTATGTCATTGGTACTGAAGTGGCCCATGACCTCTGGCTGTTCACCCTTTCCCTTAGGAATGCTGTGGACTTTATACACAATGACCCTGACACTGGTTCCTGAGAGGCAACATACTAAATGGGAATCTCATTCTCATAAACAGAACCTCCTGTCTGTTGCCCTAACTAATGAATCCCCTACAGCTCGCCTCTTTCCCCCCTACCCCTTACTTTCTGAGTCACAGAGGCAGACTCATTGCAAAGACCTGACTGCTATGGCTATCCTCTGCTAGGTTGTTCCTACCAACAGTATCAAAAACAATATAATTATTATTGAAGGGGACAGCCACAGGGTACCCTTTCCCTCTCCTGATGGTCACCCATTTACCTGTGCCCTGCACTTTAAGTGTAACTACTTCCCTTTATCTCCTGTCAGTTAACCCCTCAGTCTCTCAAATAATCTAGAATTCATCTAACTCCAGCTCCAGTTCCCTAACGTGGTCTATAAGGTGCACTTCTTGCAGGTGTAGTTGTCAGGGATACAGGAGGTCTCCCAATCTTCTCACATTCCACAAGAATAGCATGCTACTGGCATGTCTGCATTCCCACTGCTTTAGTTGCACAGTGAGAAAGAATGAAACTTCCCAGAAACTTAACCTTAGCCTTTGCCTCTTCTTGCTGAAGTCTCTTGAGCCAAAGCCTTAAGCTGTTTGCTCTAACACCGAACTACTCCAACAATGGCCACTCCCACAATGTCTGCTCCACTAGAACCTAACTTCATTACATTGGCCATTGCCAATTGCTTAATTACCCAATGATCTCAAGCGCCACTAAATGTCCTGACTGGTACCACCCATTTTAAAAAATTTCTTCTCCATTTACCACACGCCAAAGGTTCTCATGATATCAAGCACTGCAAAATGTTCTGACTGGTACTGGCTAAATTTTAAATCTTTGCTGACATCATGAGGCCAAGTTTCTATTTGATAAATACAGGGTACAAGAAATTCTGCAGATGCTGCAAACCCAAAGGAATGCACAAAATGCTGGAATAAATCAGCAGGTCAGGAAGTACATATGGAGGCAAACAAACTGTCAATATGTTGGGCAAAGACCACGGGTTTCAATCCAAAACATCTACTGTTTGTCCCCCCGCCCCCCCCCCCCCCGATGCTACCTGACTTGCTGAATTCCTCCAAAATTTTCTTTGTTGTTCTAGTTTCTAGTTGATTCTGTATTTAACAATGTATGATCTTCATTTCTTGGCAGAAAATAGCCCACTTGTTAATGTTAGTAAATAATAATTTGGTTTCAAACCATATTTTTTCATTTTAACAGAACTCTCACTTTTCAAGCACTTCTCCAGTGTGGTACCCCAGAGTGTTTTGGAGCAATAATACAAATGCTTCAGAGCAAAAATGTCCCCGAATTGCTGGCAGATGCAGTTACTTACTCTGTAGGACTCATGGCCTCACCATCTGAAGACAGGATTCGGGCCATCCTTAATATGGCAAAAGTTCGGCAAACACGGGGTATGTTTTATGCCCTGAGTCACACAGTGAGGAGGTAAGCATATATTGTCATAGTTAATAAAACATCTATTTTTTTATAAAGCTTTTCCATAACAAGAACCAAGTAATTTCATTGTTCAATATATAGTTACTATGGATAATAAAAATGTAAACTTATTATTACCTCGTGCCCTACCCTCTACCCTTCATTTTAGTTTAATTCTTCTAAGAACAATACTCAAATTCTGATGACATGACACATGTTTATAGATGGAACTAATTTTAAGCTAATGATTCTATTAGGTTTTACAATGAAAGGAAGCAAAATGTGCCAGAGGTAAAGGAAGTTGCGGATTACTTATTGTCCATAATTGGAAGTGAGTGCTCTGGCGATGAAAACACTGTCTACCTTACTCTAAAGGTAAGGCATTTAGCACAGAACAAACATAGAACAACTTAACATTTTTAAATAGATTGAATACTATTGCATTTCTGACCTTTGTTTTCATGTTCAGGCACTGGGAAACATGGGACAAGCAATGGAGAATGCAGCTCCTGAAATTACAACAGCACTGTTAAGCTGTATTAAAAGCAGTATAGCTTCCCCCTCCGTTCAGCAAGCTGCTGTTCAAGCTTTGAGACAAATGACCTTAACTGATCAGGTACTGACTCTTGGGAATATGGTGAAGATTTCTCTACTGTTTTTTTTAATTACAAAGCTCATAGTGCTGGATTAATCTAACAAACCAATTGTGATTATGTCACATCAATGTTTAATAGATAATTTGGAGAACAATTCAAAAGTACATCCACAATCGGGGAGTTTAAAATGGTGAAGGTGCTCATCCTTTACTGCTCTTGATTAGCTACCCTTGTGAATATTTAGAGTCCAGGTGGTGCAGTTACTGAACTTTGATCCATTGACAGGCACAGTTAGATATATTCAAACTTAACTTCATGGTTTCATATCATTTCAATCAGTATATATTATGATTATTATTATCTGCATAAGTCCCTTAACTCAGATCATCTATTACACATTATTACATCTGAAAGTCCTGTTTCCCTTTGGTACACAACACACTAACTTTTGCAAACCTTCTTTCACACATTCCATGCTTCACTCAGTTCATTTACATGGAAATTAAATATTCCTTCCCATGATTATTGTATTAATTTTTTGATATCCTACTGTATTTTCTAGCATCTCATTACAAATGAGGGGTCTAATTACAGCTCCCAATATTTTTGCCATCAGTCATTTCTTAGATTAACTCAAACTGATTTCACCTGAATTTTCTGACTGAAGATGTATCTCATTCTCCAACATCAGAAATTATTATACTCCCTTGACCATTTTATCTATGTCTTCTGAATATTTACTTTTTAACCTTGGTTATTTTCCTATATCACATCCTTATAAATAGTTATTAGATCATACTCACTTATTTCTATTTGTGCTCTTAGTTGTCTTGCTATGAATGTTGTGTAAAATCAGGCAAAGATCCTTCAATTTTGACTTTCTCCATTTTCCTTGCTCAAGCTTTAATTGGAGATAAAATTTAATGTTTCTGTACACTCTTCCTATTTGACAAATACTTTTTATCATTGTGCATTTTGCTCCATGCACTATCCACTTTCCCCTCAACTGTAAAGTTCCCCTCAATATAACCACTCCATTAAGCTTCACCACTTAGTTCACAATCTTATGTACAGTTTCAGTTGTATGATTCATGAGGATTCCAGAGATAACCTAGGAAAAGTGAATGATACTTAATTATTTGTTAATAATTTAACTTTCAGATTCGCTATGAGCTTCTCGAGGTATATGCAGATAACACTTCACCTGTCCTGAAGAGATTGGGGGCCTACCTTCTTATCATGAAGAAACCAACACATAGACAACTAAGAAAAATAATTAAAAGTGTCGCGAAGAATGAAAATGAACAAGTAAAAAGCTTTGTTTCCACTCATCTTCAGAACATTCTGATAACTAAGGATCCCACATTAGAAGAGTAAGTCAATTTCAAATTTTCACCTTCAATTTTCACGATCAGTGATAAAGTTATTGGTATGAGCATAGCCTTAATAACCCAAACCATTAACAGTATTGATTCCTTTCGCATTCTATAGCAATGACATATGAAACAGTATTATTTTATTTCTTGACCTTATTTCTAACTGGAACCTGGAATGACTGGAATTTATGCATGTGTGTTACAAAATAACAATTGAAGATACTCCCTAATGTAATACTGTTCCTCCTGTATAACTGAACCAACTTTGACATTTTTTCAACAGGCTAAAAAGCAAATTGGAAGATGCATTAAAAGAAACAACACTTCCAGCACCCAAGGATTTCAGAAGATATTCTAGAAACTATCAAATATATAAGAAAATTAACTTTTTAAGAACACGTAACACTCTGGAAGGAGGATTGCAAAGTAATGTAATTTTTGACCCAAGCACTTATGTGCCAAGAGCTGTAATGTTAGAGACCACTTTGAATGTTTTTGGCCGGTCTGTGGACCTGTTTGAGGTAGGTATACATATGTTTTATCAAAATGTGTACATCAGCAAGATTAATCCAAAATCGAAACAAAATAATTGCCACTAGCTTGGGACTACCATGGGGTTGATATATTTGCATGATATACCCTCAGCTTCAATGAAATAATTGTTCCAAAGAGTTGAACCCTTTAATGTATTTGATCCTTTATTAGCAATTAGCAAGCATACAATCTTGGAGTGATACTAAGCAAAGATATGACCTCCACCGATCCCAAGCCACAAACTACCATGAAATAAGCAACTAATTCTAATTCCCTTCACTTTTACCACAACCTCACTAACATGCTAATTGCCATAGTAACCATATAACCATATAACAACTACAGCACGGAAACAGGCCATCTCGACCCTTCTAGTCCATGCCGAATGCTTACTCACACCTAGTCCCACTGACCGGCACTCAGCCCATAACCCTCCATTCCTTTCCTGTTCATATACCTATACAATTTTTTTTTTTAATGACCATACCGAACCTGCCTCTACCACTTCTACTGGAAGCTCATTCCATACAGCTACCACTCTCTGAGTAAAGAAATTCCCCTTCGTGTTACCCTTAAACTTTTGCCCCCTAACTCTCAACTCATGTCCTCTTGTTTCAATCTCCCCTACTCTCAATGGAAAAAGCCTATCCACATCAACTCTATCCCCCTCATAATTTTAATTACCTCTATCAAGTCCCCCCTCAACCTTCTACACTCCAAGAATAAAGACCTAACTTGTTCAACCTTTCCCTGTAACTTAGGTGCTGAAACCCAGGTAACATTCTAGTAAATCTTCTCTATACTCTCTCTATTTTGTTGACATCTTTCCTATAATTTGGTGAACAGAACTGTACACAATACTCCAAATTCGGCCTTACCAATGGCTTGTACAATTTTAACATTACATCCCAACTCCTATACTCAATGCTCTGATTTATAAAGGCCAGCATACCAAAAGCTTTCTTCACCACCCTATCCACATGAGATTCCACCTTCAGGGAACTATGTACCATTATTCCTAGATCACTCTGTTCTACTGCATTCTTCAATGCCCTACCATTTACCATGTATGTCCTATTTGGATTATTCCTACCAAAATGTAGCACCTCACACTTATCAGCATTAAACTCCATCTGCCATTGTTCAGCCCACTCTTCTAACTGGCCTAAATCTCTCTGCAAACTTTGAAAACCTACTTCATTATCCACAACGCCACCTACCTTAGTATCATCTGCATACTTACTAATCCAATTTACCACCCCATCATCCAGATCATTAATGTATATGACAAATAACATTAGACCCAGTACAGATCACTGAGGCACACCACTAGTCACCGGCCTCCAACCTGACAAACAATTATCCACCACCACTCTCTGGCATCTCCCATCCAGCCACTGTTGAATCCATTTTACTACTTCATTATTAATACCTAACGATTGAACCTTCCTAACTAACCTTCCATGCGGAACCTTGTCAAAGGCCTTACTGAAGTCCATATAGACAACATTCACTGCTTTACCCTCGTCAACTTTCCTCGTAACCTCTTCAAAAAATTCAGTAGGATTTGTCAAACCTGACCTTCCACACACAAATCCATGCTGACTGTTCCTAATCAGACCCTGTCTATCCAGATAATTATATATATCATCTCTAGGAAAACTTTCCATTAATTTACCCACCACTGACGTCAAACTGACTGGCCTATAATTGCTAGATTTACTCTTAGAACCCTTTTTAAACAATGGAACCACATGAGCAATACGCCAATCCTCCAGCACCATCCCTGTTTCTAACGACATTTGAAATATTTCTGTCAGAGCCCCTGCTATTTCTACAGTAACTTCCCTCAAGGTCCTAGGGAACATCCTGTCAGGATCCGAAGATTTATCCACATTTATAATCCTTAAAAGCGTCAGTACTTCCTCCTCTTTAATCGTCATAGTTACCATAACTTCCCTACTTGTTTCCCTTACCTTACACAATTCAATATCCTTCTCCTTTGTGAATACCAAAGAAAACAAATTGTTCAAAATCTCCCCCATCTCTTTCTGTTCCACACATAGCTGTCCACTCTGGTTCTCTAAGGGACCAATTTTATCCCTCACTATCCTCTTGCTATTAATGTAACTGTAGAAACCCTTCGGATTTATTTTCACTTTACTTGCCAAAGCAACCTCGTATCTTCTTTTAGCTTTTCTAATTTCTTTCTTAAGATTATTCTTACATTCTTTATATTCTTTATAATAAACATAATAAATGTGCTACACAGAATACAAAGCAATAGATGGCTCCTACAATGTGATTGCTCTTGAAATATACTACAGCCCTTACTTGTCACTGACATTTTAAAATATGTAGGTTTGAGAAGTATTATATATTTACCCCAATGACTCAGTTGCTGATCACTGTGAAACTCCAACTATACAATTTCCATTTTTAAAGTCGGGAATAAAATCTCAACAAGTTTCAAATCTGAAGTAAACATGAAAGCACTACAGGTGATTTTCTTTCTTGTGAACAAGTGGAGCAAAAGTAATCAAATTTCTATTAACTGAAGGCTGATTAGTGCCTGTCACTTTGATAAGAACAGTTTGCATGTCAAATGAAAACAAGGCTGAATTTACCTATGATGATCTCTTTAAACATAACCTTTTGAGTGCTGTATATAAAGGACTGCTGGAGCTAGAATAAGAAAGTTTTCTTAATATTATCTCCCCTCAGTCACCACCATCATCAACTACATCTAGGGGGCAGGAAGGAGAGCCAAGAAAAGATTGGTGGACTTTTGACAGGACATTTGGGCTCAGGTTATACAAGCAGGATACAAACTTGACATGTGCATCCCAAGATTTGGCAGACCTACCTACCCCAATAGGTCAAATCAGCTTGAAGACTCAGAAAATGCAGCAGCAATCCCTTAATCCCTTGACAACCTCTTCTGCTTTTCATAGTTTTAAATGGCTGCTGCAATCGTGAACTCCGCCAACCTTTTAGAACCTCCCTTAATCTTACACGGAGAATACATATGGGCTAGTGAATAGTAGCCAACTCTGCATCCCATCTTCAACTTTCAGCGCCTCCTACATACTTGCATTTAGCAAGATTTGCATCTCTGCAGAGATTTAAAATTGCTAACAGGAGGAATGTGAATTCAAAACCAGAAAATGGTCATAATGATCATTGTGAAATTCAACAATACAATATCAACTAATTATGTGACATTGTTAAGATAGGAACTATATGAAGCCTACTTTGTAAATAATAATTTAAAAGTTATAATAGATACATTAGAATTAAGCAATATTATTATTTTATACAGATTGGCTTGGAAGGCAATAGACTTGAACCATCTCTCACCGCAATATTTGGACCTGAAGGATTTTTTCCAGACAGCGCAATGAAGGCACTATACTGGGTGGATGGTAAAGTTCCAGAGGGAGTATCACAAGTGCTATTCAAATGGTTTGGAGTCAATAGAAATGATGAACATTCAAAGGATGTATGTATTTGAAAAATAGTTTAATTTGTACTAGAATGTATCTGTTCAAGCAGACTATGTCAAATCACAACCTTACTTAATGCTTTTGTCCTTTGTTAGAATCTGATGAAGGAACTCACCCTGAATTTTCAGAATATGTTGAAGAAAATTGAACAACAAACACCAGAAGTAGAGGCTTTCTTGAGAGTCTATGGAAATGAACTAGGATATGTTAAAGGCAGTGATTTCAAGTTGCTTAAGGAAATGATGTCAAAAGGTTTCCAACTACTCCGAAGCCTTCCAGCACAGGTATAGAACATCAAATAACAATTAAAAACGTAATAATTTAAACACAAATTCAAATTTCAAATGAATTGTTTCTCTGGTGCCATGATAATTTTTGTAGAGAAAGACTACGTAATTGGTTACATTTAGCTGACATAAATGTTCTTGTGATCATGAGATTTTATCTGATGATTTTAGATAATTATCTCCTTAAATGCTATGGAGCATATACATAACATATGAAACTGTTAGACAGGGACTTCCAAGATTTAGACCCAATGGTAATGAAGAAACTATCAATTTGTTTTCAAGTCAGGACAAAAGGTAACTTGTGAGTAGCACTTCCTGTTCTTGGTGGCAGAAATTGAGGATTTGGGAAATGATGTCACAGTAGCCTATGCAAGTAACTGTAGTACATTTTGTAGATGTTGCACAATATGGAAATGGTGAAGAGGATGAATTTTAAGGGTGGTGGATGGGGCAGCAAGCAGGTGGCTTTTCTGAATGGTGTCGCCCTTCATGAGAAATCTTCAGTTGCTCATCCACACATGTGAAAAGTATTCCATAGAAAATGACACTGTTGGTATTGTAATGAGAGACACAGAGATGGCAGAGGAACTGAATGTGTATTTTGCATCAGTCTTCACAGTGGAAGACATCTGCAGTGTACCAGATATTTAAGTGTGTCAGGGAAGTGAAGTAAGTGCAGTGAAAATTACGACTGAGAAGGTGCCCAGGAAGCTTAATGGTCTGAGGGTGGATAAATCTCCTGGAATTGATGGAATTCACCCTTGGGTTCTGAAGGAAGTAGCTGGAGAGATTGCGGAGGCATTAATGATGATCTTTCAAGGACCAATAGATTCTGGCATCGTACCAGATGACTGGAAAATTGCAAATGTTACTCCACTATTTAAGAAGGGTGGGAGGCAGCAGAAAGGTAACTATAGACCTGTTAGCCTGACATCAGTGTTGGGATCGATTGTAGGGATGAGGTTACGGAGTACCTGGAGGCATCTGACAAGATAAGCCAAAGCCAGCATGGTTTCCTGAAAGGAAAATCCTGCCTGACAAACCTACTGCAAATTTTTTGAAGAAATTTTAAGCAGGGTAGACAAAGGAGATGCAGTAGATGTGGTGTACATGGATTTTCAGCAGGCCTTTGACAAGGTGCTGCACATGAGGCTGCTTAGCAAGATAAGAGCCCATGGAATTACAGGGAAGTTACTTGCACGGGTGGAGCATTGGCGGATTGGCAGAAAACAGAGAGTGGGAATAAAGGGACCCTATTTGGCTGGCTGCCAGTTACCAGTGTAGTTCCACAAGGGTCATTGTTGGGACTGCTGCTTTTTACGAAGTATGTCAATGATTTGGACTACGGTATTAATGGATTTGTGGCTAAATTTGCCGATGATGCAAAGATAGGTGGAGGAGCAGGTAGTGTTGAGGAAACGGAGAGCATGCAGAGAGACTTAGATAGTTTAGGGGAATGGGCAAGGAAGAGGTAAATGAAATACAATGTTGGAAAGTGTATGGTTGTGCACCTTGGTGGAAGAAATAAACGGACAGACTATTATATAGATGGGGAGAAAATTCAAAATGCAGAGATGCAAAGGGACTTGGGAGTCCTTGTGCAGGATACCCTAAAGGTTAACCTCCAGGTTGAGTTGATGGTGAAGAAGGCAAATGCAATGCTGGCATTCATTTCTAGAGGTATAGAATATAAGAGCAAGGATAGAATGTTGAGGCTCTATAAGGCACTCGTGAGACCACACTTGGAGTATTGTGTGCAGAGAAGATTCACGAAAATGATTCCAGGAATGAAAGGGTTACCATATGAGGAACGTCTGGGAGCTCTTGGGCTGTATTCCCTGGAGTTGAGGAGAATGGTAGGGAATCTCATAGAAACATTCCAATGTTAAAAGGCCTGAACATATTAGATATGGCAAAGTTTTTTTTCCATGGTAGGGGAGTCTAGGACAGGGCATGACTTCATGATTTAAGGATGTCCATTTAGAACAGATATGCGGAAAAATTACTTTAGTCAGAGGGTGGTAAATCTGTGGAATTTGTTGCCACGAGCAGTGGAGGAGGCCAAGTCATTAGGTGTATTTAAGACAGAGGTGGATAGATTCTTGATTAGCCAGGGCATCATAGGGTATGGGGAGAAGGCAGGAGAGTGGGGATGACTGGAAGAATTGGATCAACCCATGATTGAATGGCAGAGCAGACTCGATGGGCTGAATGGCCTACTTCTGCTCCTATATCTTATTATCATTGTAATATGTGCTTTAGAGTGGAAAGGCTTTAGCATATCTTGAGGAAAGTTATTTGCTACAGAGCCTAGTCCATTTCAGTACTGGTCATTGAGATGTTGATTGCTGTGACCGCAGTAATGGTAAATCCATTGAAGAATCATAGATAGTGAACGATATTCTCTCTTGTTTGAAATTTTCTTTGTCTGACATCTTGGGCATGAACATTACTCATATTTATGCATATCGTATAGATCTAGTTATTGTATTTCTTGTGTGAGTAATATAAAGAAAATACTTGCTAGAGAATGACAATATTCACAGGAATATTAAAATTATGAATTACCTTTATACTTGAGGAGTATTTGGGACATTGATTTTAATGCCTATTATTCTTTGTGTTTGTAGGTCAAGTCAACTCTCCTGAACGGATTGGGTGGCAACCTGTTTGCTCACTACATCTTTTTGGACAGCCAGTTTAACTTTCCCACTGGGGCTGGTCTCCCTCTTAAGCTGTCTATGTCTGGTACAACCACACCTGGTGTTAAAGCAGGGCTGAAATTTGAGAAAAAGAAGGTAATATTTAACTCACTTTTTCAAAATTGGCATATGACCTTTTTTGTAGTGTTTAAAAATAAGTGTGGATGCAGTTTAGCAACAGATTGGCTGAGGCAGGGATCCAGTTGAGCAGTTATAATTGGGATTTGGAACTCATTCCAGCATCAGTCCTTTTAAGTACATGGAACAAGTCATCATAAATTATAAAAAATAGTTGAATTAAATTATAATTGAGTATTGAATGGTCTTCATCTTGCACTTTCATATGCATAAATGTAGGTAAACACATTAGAACGATTGTTCATTGATTTGTGAACTTAACAAAAACAAAAACAAATATTTCTTCCATTGCAGATCAGTGGTTTATATAAGCCTGAAATCGCAACAGAGTTCATGATCAACCTGGGTATTAATGCACCAAAGTTTGCTAGAAATGGAATACAGTTGAATTGCAATGTGCATTTTGAAACTGGCATTGAAGCTCAGATCAGCATGACTTCTAATCAGATAAAGTTCAACATTCCAGCACCCAAAAAACCAGTCCAGTTCTTCAGTTATGGGTGAGTACAAAACACAAAAATACAACTGCAGGTGCTGTGGATCAAAGAATACGTACACAATGCTGGAAGAACTCAGCAGATCAGGCAGCATCCATGAGAAAAGAATAGCCAACGTTTCGGGCCGAGACCCTTCATCCATTCCTGATGAAGGGTCTCGGCCCGAAACGTTGGCTACTCTTTTCTCACGGTTGCTGCCTGACCTGCTGAGTTCTTCCAGCATTGTGTACGTATTCATGGGTAAGTACAAGTAAGTTTCAAAGTTTTAAGATGCCTGTAAACCCATTCATGACCATGTATTTTAATCTGATCTTTCTTGTCATTTGCAGCTATAAACTGTCTCTAATACAGAGTACAAAAGTTGAGATCCCATCCAACATGGAGAACAGAGACAGATCATGCCATCCTTGGATGACAGGACAAAACTGGTGTACAGAATCAGTGTTAATGGACAATACACCAAGTTATCCACTAACTCAAGAAAGAAGGTCAGCATTTTGTCTTAATGAGACTATAGTGAAACAAAAGCTGCTTTCTACATTTCCTGATTTCCAGTTATTGCTCTAAGACAAATGCTAGGATGGCTTTCAGTCAATTTAGTGATTTATCTTTTGCTAATTATTTCAAGATAACTTCATTGCATCCAGTAATCCAGTAACTGGCAGCAGTGCTGCACAATGAATGGCAGGTAGTGCTTATTCCAAACAGCTCCAACAACCCTGGAGTTGGCTGTGTGGGGTCTGCACATTTCCCCCATAATCATTTGTGCTTCCTCTTAGTGTTCCCACTTTATTCCACCTGTCAGAGACATGCAAGTTGTAAATTATCTCTAGTATGAGAACAGTAGGAGGATCAGGAGGAGTTAGATCTGGTGTACCAACCTTTTTTTATGCCATGGGTCAATCCCATTAAGCAAAGGGTCCGTGGACCTCAGGTTGGAAACTATTTGCTTAGGTGACACCCTATGTGCTGAGTATTATTACAATTTTCAGCATGGCCAAGTGGTTAAAGCATTGGTCTAGTGACCTAAAGGTCGCTAGTTCGAGCCTCAGCTCAGGCAGCGTGTTGTGTCCTTGAGCAAGGCACTTAACCACACATTGCTCTGTAACGGCACCAGTGCCAAGCTGTATCGGCCCTTGCCCTTCCCTTGGACAACATCAGTGGCGTGGAGAGAGAAGACTTGCAGCATGGGCAACTGCTGGTCTCCCATACAACCCTGTCCAGGACTGCGCCCTAGAAACTTTCCAAGGCGCAAATCCATGGTCTATTGAGACTAACAGATGCCTATTTTTTCAGCATTATATTTGCCAAATCTATCATCCATAGTATTTTGTTTCTTTATTACTTCAGTATACAAACTTTGTATATCAGTAACAACCACTATAATAAATTTCATATATTGACTTAATTCTGAATCAACTCCACTGGATCCTTGGCTTCCTGATCAGCAAGGATAAACAACAATACCTTTGCTATAACGATGTCTTAGTGCCCTACAAGGATACATCCCTTGCACCGTACACACAAGACTGCATGCGAGATTCTGCCCTAACTCCATCTACAAGTTTGCAGGTAGTGGGCTGTATCTCAAATAACAATTAGTCAGAATAGAGGCAGCCTGGTGGTATGGTGCCATGCCAACAACTTTTCCCTCAATGTCAACAAAATAAAAGGGCTGGTTATTGACTAAAGGGAACAGGGCACTACATATGTTGCTATTTCCAGCAATGGTGCTGAGATGGAGAGGCTTGTTAGCTTCAGGTTCTTAGCAGTGAATTCTACCAAAAACCTGCCTTGGTCCAACCATGTAGACACCACAGCCAAGAAAGCCCACCGGTATCTCTCCTTCCTCAGAAGACTAAAGAAATTTGTCATGTTGCCTTTCACCTTTACAATTTTTATCAATGCATAATAGAGAGCACCCTATCTGAACACATCATGCCTTAGCTTTGCCTCTGAGCGCAGGAAACTGCAGTCAGGTCTTCATGGAAACCAGCCTCCCCTTGATGGGCTATGTCTACACTTCTCACTGTCTCACCTAAATCAACCAAATTATTTAAAGTACTTATCCAGCCTCAAATTTCTCTCTTCTACCCCCTTCCATCAGACAAGAGGTACAAAAGCCTGAAAGCATTCACCATCAAGTTCAAGGATTCCTTCTACTATTATAAGAGTTTTGAATAGTTCCATAATGAATGAATGTATACGAACACTATGCAAAACAAGTTTTTCAATGTACTCCAGTACATGTGACAATAATAGACCATTTTAATTGTAATCAGGAAATATTTTTCCTTCCAATTTAAAATATATTTTTAAAATCAGATCTTTGAATAATTATTATTGGAAAGGAGGGGTCCAGTGATTTCTATTTATTCATGCCTTATTCTTTACTCATGCCTAGATTTGTGATTACAATCGAACCTACAGACACAGTTACAGGCTACTCTGCATCACTAACATATGGATCGAAGAAAATTGAAGAGGATTTGGAACACTCTCTTAAGTTTGCAGTCGAGGTAGAAGGTATGTGGAGTACATGGTTTTGTACAATTTATTGAATTACAGCATTCTACTAATATGCTGATCCATTCGCATCAAAAATCCAATAAAACTAGGGTTAAAGTGAAGGAAGCAGGGCAAAGGCTAGGATCTGAGAAGCAGAACTTCGGGCTTGGCAATATGTTTCCCAGATATTGACCCATAGTGTTGGAAAGCAGGGTCAAGGAAAATATTCTTCTGTAAAAACTTAGTGATCACTTAGTGATTCGCACATTAGGAAACTAAGGTGGCATAGCTGTTAGTGTTGCTCCCTAATGGCTCCAATGACATGGACTCAATCCTGACTGAGGATGAGTATTTTGCAAATTCTCACATGGCCTTAAGGGTTTTCCAGAGGTGCTCTGCTTTCATTTCACAGCTCAAAGACATACTGGTAGATTAATTTGCTGGTGTAAAAATGTGAAGAGAATAAGTTTAAAGGCTACATGGAAATAGGACGTTGAATAGAATTGATGGAATTGTCATTTGGGAGCCCACATAGATTTGATGGGATGAATGGTCTCTTTTTGTGTCATGGTAAACAAGTAAAATCATATTGTCAGTGGGATAAAATTTTGCCTGCAACTCATCCTCTCTTTCAAAGCATCTGCTATCTGATGAGGATCATTTGGGTGACCGAAGACACTGAAAATTAAAATCAGGCCATCGCAACAACATTCTTCATTGATTAGTCCTTTTCCTACACTTCTTCAGCAGTCACCTACCAGCCACATTAAAACAAGTCTTCTGTAATCCTATCTCTGATGTCAGCATTGACATAACTGCCATGTAATGACCGGTGGGCCATGACTCTGTGAATTTACTGCAGCGTTCTTGACCAATGGTATTTTTTAGGTGCCCTTTCCTGCACTGGTGAGAGAACATTTGTTTGATTTAATCATGAGTTTTGAATTAGGCGTGTAGTTGTTATGGATGTTATAAAGGTCAAGAAAGATCTTGGTTATTTTAATGTTGTAAAGGACTTAAAAATATAAAAGTAATTTAATTAAGCTTAAACTGTTTTATTCATGTCATCTTATCAGTCATATAATTATTTACATTAAAGTAATACCAACAAATACTGCAAGAGCATGGTTGTAAGCCTGCCTTGGTTTCCTCATTAAAAAAACAATGGCAGTTAAAGAGGAGACAAATACACCTGAATTCCAGATAAAGTGGCCATGCATATCATAATTTCCTTTGATGAGTAATTTCACTTATCATTAGTTATTCTCCCTTGTTGTTTTTAAGTGTGTGAGTTAATTTGCACTGTGATCATTATAAATTATTATCATTTAACAGGCAGTGAAGCCACTGAGGTAGCAGCTGAAATTAAGTACAACACCAACAAGCACAGTCTTTCAGCAGATGTTCAGATTCCCAAATTTGATGTTGAATTTGGCATGAAACTTGGAGCTGAAGACAAATCCGTACAGGACAGGACCACATACGTTGTTAGATTTGATGTCACAAACAAAGATACACCTGAAGTGACCTTCAAGGGCCGAGCAAGGTGTGTATAAATAATGCATTGGATGGTCGGTTTGCTAATAGCAAAGGGGCAAAGACTCATCCCCAGGAACATCTAACTTTGAAAAAGAAAAGTAACTTTTCAAAACACATGGTGATATTTTACCTACCCAATGAATTATTATGTAATTTGGTTGCAGTTCTGCTTCTTCAAAAATTAGAAAAAAAAATCAGCAAATACTTGAAATACATTGCAGGTTTGGCAGCAACTGGGAAGTAGAAGAATCAGTACTGCAGAAACAAACCCTTTGCTCCTCCTGTTTCAGTATAATCCATATGGCCAATAGCACCTTCTAGTCAGTTGCAGGATGTTAAATGAAATGATCTTGAATAATCCCAGCGGCGTTCTCCATGTATCCTGAAACAGCACAAATCTGATAAAGGTCATAGAGACATAGAGCTCTACAGCACAGAAACAGGCCCTTTGACACATCTAGTTCATGCTACACTTTATTCTGCCTAGTCCCATCGACCTGTACCTGAACCATAGTCCTCTGTAACCCTCCATCCATGTACTTATCCAAATTTCTCTTAAGTGTTGAAATCGAACCCACATCCACCACCTCTACTGGCAGTTTATTCCATAGTCTTACCACCCTCTGAGTGAAGAAGTCCCCCCTCATGGTCCCCTTAAATATTTCACCTTTCACCCTTAACCTGTGTACTCTAGTTCTAGTTTCACCCAACCTCAGTGGAAAAAGTCTGGTTGCATTTATACTATCTACGCCCCACATTATTTTGTACACTTCTATCAAATATTTTATCTATCCCCTGCACTCCAGAGAATAAACCTAACCTATTCAACCTCTCTCTATACCTCAGACCTCATGTCTTAGCAACATCCTTGTAAATTTTCTCTGTGCTCTTTCAACCTTATTGATAGTTTTCCTGTAGGTACATAACCAGAGCTGCACACAATACTCAACATCCCAACTTCTAATCTGTGATTATGAAGCCCAATGAGCCAAAAGCTCTCTTTATGACTCTATCTACCTGTGATGCCATACTCATGGAATTTTGGATCTGTATTCCCAGATCCCTCTGTTCTATCGCATTCCTTAGTACACAACTGTTTACTTTGAAAGTCCTACCCTGGTTTGTCCTTCTAAAGTGCAACACATTGCACCTCTCTGCATTAAATTCCATATTCCATTTTCAGCCCATTTTTCCAGTTGGCACAGATCACGCTGCAAGCTTTCATAACCTTCTTTGCTGTCTACTACCACCCCCAATTCCACAAAATACTAATCCAAATTACCACATTATCACCCGGGTTGTTGATATAGATGACAAACAACAACAGCGCCAGCACCATCCCTATGGCACATCACTATTCACTGATCTCCAGTCAGAGAGGCTACTATCTACTATCACTCTCTGGCTTCTTCTTTGAAGGCAAGGTCAAATCCAATTAACTACCTCATTCTGAATGACATGCAGCTGAATCTTCTTGACCAGCCTCCCATGACAGCCCTTGTCAAAGGCCTTGCTAAAGTCCATGTAGACAACATCCACAGCATCTATTTCTTCAATTTTCTTGCAACCTCCTCAAAAAAACTATAAGATTGGTCAGCATTACTTACCACATACAGTACTAAGCCATGTTTATTATCCCAGATCAGGATAATATCCAAATATTTATATATCTGGTCTCTTAGAATACTTTCCAATAATTTACCCACCACTGACTTCAGGCTCACTGGCCTCTAATTTCCTAACTTATTCTTGGAGCCTTTTTAAAATAAGCTAACATCATAATCTATCCTCCAATTCTCTGGCATAACAACCGTGGCAAGTACACCATAAGTATCTTTTTGAGATAGTGATTTAGATGCATATCATATTTTTTACTGAGTTAAGTATTGTATGTAATTAGTTTTGCTACAACAAGTGTATGGGACATTGGAAAAAAAAAGTTGAATTTCCCCATGGGGATGAATAAAGTATCTATCTATCTATCTATCTCCGCTTGGGCCCCTGTAATGTTTTGCATTAGTCTCCCAAAAGGTTCAAGTGGGCTCCTTGTCAGCCTTGGGGATTTATCCACCTTAATTTGCCCCAAGATAGCTAGTACCTTCTGATCCATGATCCATGTATGTTGATGACTTCACTGCTGATTCCCCTCAGTTCTATAGAATCTGTGTTTGTCTTCTGAGTAAGTTGGGATGCAAACAAGCCATTTAGATCTTTCCTATCTATTTCAACTCCATGTATAGATGACCAGGGTGATCTTCAAGACAACAGATTTGGGGTCTTGTTATCCTTTTCTTCAAGATATATCTGTAGAAGTCCTTGGCATTCTCTTTCACTTTGTCTGCTATAGCAACCTTATGCCATCTTTTAGTCCTCCTGATTCTCCTCTTAAGTGTTCTCTTACATTTCTTATATTTCTCAAGTACCTCATTTGTTCCTTGCCGTTATGTCAGCTGTGCACCTTTTTCTTCATAAGCATAAGCTCAATATCTTTCAAAAACCAAGGTTCCATAAACCTGTTAGCCTTGCCTTTTATTCTAACAGGAACATACAAACCCTGTACTCTCAGAATTTCACTTTTGTAGGCCTTCCACTTACCAAGCATGCCTTTGCCAGAAATCAACCTATCCCGATTAATACTTCCCAGATCCTTTCTGGTGTCATTAAAATTGGTTTTCCTCCAATTTAAAATCTCAACCCAAGAACCAGACCTGTTCTTCTCCATAATGATCTTGAAAGAAATGGAATGATAATCAGCAGATCCAAACTTCTTCATACACTTCTGTCCTGCCCTGTCTCATTTCCTAATAGAAGATCCAGTATCACACAGTTTCTAATTAGGACCTTTATATATTGATTAAGAAAACTTACATGAATGAATTTGACAAACTCTATCCCATCCAGCCCTTTTATAGCATGTGCATCCCAGTCAATATGTGGAATGTTAAAATCACCCACAATCACAGCCATATTTTCCTTGCAACATTTTGCTATCACTCTGCAAAACTGCTCTTCTAAATCCACTGACTATTGTGTGGTCTATAATATATTCCCATTAAAGTGGTTATCCCTTTCTTATTCCTCAGTTCTACCAACATAACCTCAGTACTTTAATCCTCCAGTCTGACCTGTCTGAACATTGCCATGACACTTTCCCTGACTATTAATGCCACCCCACCAACTTTAATCCTTCCTGCTCTATCCCTTGCACATCAATATACAGTATAATATACTGTATAATTTCACTTTCACAAAGCCACAAATAAAGTGTGGTCAGGCAAATTCACCAAGGACTGTTAAGGGGCTCCTGTAATATTAGGTCGCTCGTTTTTTTTTAGCCTTGTGGTATTAAACTAAGTTCTTAAATTCTTTGTAGAAATTGAAATACATGCCAATTCCACAACACGGTCAGCTCATACTGTATCTCAATGTACATCAAATTATGTATGTAAAATGTGTAATTAGCGATTGAGATATAGTGGTAATGAAAATCTCAATTCTGACCAGCATTATTTATCTTTTAAAGCTATGAAGGTGAGCAGAAAAATCTCTTGCTGCAAGGTTTTTTCACCATTCCTCAGCACAATGTTAGGACAAACGTTGAAACTCAGATTCGGCGTTTACCTGATGGACTGTTTACTGAATTCAGCTTGGGAGCTTCTGCCCCTCTTTTTGCTGCTTCATATCAAACCAATTTCAAATACGGTAAGTTACTATGTTAAATTTCAATTTTATTTTCCATATTTTCTTATAATGCAACAAAGAATTTGAATATGGGCTGTTGCAACTTGGGCCTGTCATTTTCACTACATTTTACAGTTTCCCTTTCAAATATGGTATTTATTCCATTTTATGCAGACTTTTTTTTAACCATAAATGAATGGTTAAGGGCACAATGTTGCTTTCAGTGGAGCAGCAGTATGCATCTTCTCCATCAATATAATTTTTAGAATTGCATAGAAAAATTGTTTAGAAGGTCAGTGTAGAAATATTAAATTGAATATGATCCAACTATTCAGACATTCTCTAACATGTTTTTTCTAATTCTCATAGTATTACAGATTTTAATCTATGCTTTTACAGAAATTAAAGAGGAAAGGAAAATCAAAGAGCGTATTTTGTATCTCTATGTCATTTAGTTTATAATTGAGGGAAAAAAGGTTTAAAGAAAAATAAAAATGGCCAACAGATGAAAAACAGAGAGCAGGAAGTGAGTTACTCTCCGTTGAAGCTCAAGTGTGCTAGTACATATGAATTTAGTCTGATAGTTTCAAACAAATGAGAAACAAAATAAATATTTTTAACTAGGAATTTCTATAAACTGTGGGCACAAATTAAAACTTTACAGTTAAATGGACAAGGTTTACACTGCACCCACTGTCCACTTAATCCAGGCTTCTAATAATCTAAGTGAAAGTCCTTAAACAGATCTAGTAGAAGTCAATGAAAACACAGTCAAAGTTTGGAGGGTGTGGAGTAGTTAAGACTGCTCTTCCTAGGGCAATCAAAAGTTCCAGCCCTCACATTGCTCTTTTTGTATCAGTGTGGGGCTTACTACGTTTGCATCCTGGAATACACAAGCTAATGCCTGCAGCTTGTCTGACACATGCTAAAGTGTGTCAGGTTTCAAAAAGGCTTGGGTCATGTGCCACCAAGAACGGGAAAGATAAGCAGCCACTCGATGATGTTCTGACCATTTTGAAAATCACTCTTAGTAATTGTTTTATGCAGTACTACATACCTGCAGTGTAGTGATACTGCAATTAAATGAGGCAAAAATAATTTACATTTGAACTGGCTTAAAATTGACAACCCAAAATGTATTCCTTAATCAAAATCTGTGCAATTTATTGCATTCTGTTTCATTTTCAGATTCTAAGAAGGTCCAAGTGGCATGGAACTCAGAAGCAATGTCTGACCTTCAAACACTTAATGAGAAAATTACGAACATGAAAGCATTTGATACATACCAACAGACCCTAAGTGAGCACCTTGACACCTTCCTAAATAAAAAGGTTGCGCAAACTGATATGACGCTGAGACACATTATTGGCAAATCAATTGAGGTAAGCACAAGCTATTCAAAATAGTAGCTTTCTTATTTTTATTGCCTTCAGTGGAAACAAATTTCAGGAGTTGGGCTTGTTGCATTGATATTACTCTATCACTTTGTTAATATTCATGATCCAAAGAAAGGTACAAGACATTGGGTTTTTTTTTAAAGTATTATTAGTGATGGGCCACCATTGAATAAATATGTCAATCTGTAATCTTAAAAAATGGTGAAAAATGCAGTAGATTATTTTAAAACTACCAATGATGAAGCTTTGTTGTTTGCAACATAACCTGTCCTTTTTCTTTACTGAGACCAAATAAATGTATACAGTACTAAGCTAAAGTCTTAGGCATCCTAGCTATATATATGTGCCTAAGACTTGTGCACAATACTGTATATTTACAGTATTTCTATTTTCATTTGTTGAAAAATAAATTTACAATCATTCCATAACTGCACATCATAAAACAACAAATGGACAAAGAGTAAAACAAAATTCCTAAAGAATACTTCGCACCAATCTGATTATCAATTGTACTCCTGCACAAGATTCACATCTTTTGGTAATGCCTTTGTCATCTCTTATCATGCTGTTTCACAGTTTATCTTGACTGTAATCTGCCTTCTTCTGCTAACTATTTAATTCCCAGCAGTGCTGATCAACTGAACTCCCTTTCTGTCTTTCATCTTAACCTATTTTGTTCATGGCTTCATTTACTAAAGTATCATTACACACACTCAAAAAATCCCGTTCCAAAGTCCTGTCATTTCCTTGATGCATGACCATGCATTAGTATCTCCATTCAAGATGCAGTCCTTGCTGTTCCATTGAAATGGCACTCAGCAGTACCGTAAGTACCTACTATATAATTGTGACCCTTCCTGACCCTTCTTAGTAGGTCTACAGGCTTTGGCATAATGTCGACTATGTCATCCTTCTAAAATATCAACCTTTCTCTGGTTGTAGTGGGTCTACACTTGCTGGTTCTTTCTGTCTGTTCTGTCACGGCCAGAGAATCAACAGCAGTGGCTTGTCTTCCTTCATCAGCTACATTATTGCTAGATTCCCTCAAAGTCCATCTTCCTTTATTGGCAATAACATTTCTAGATTCTCCAAGGTCCATCCACTTTCCCACCCTGCACCAAGCCATCCCCTTTTGTTTCTCATACACCTACAGCCTCTCATATATGCTGTCATCTTTAACATTATAACACTCAGCTTTACTGTACCACAACGTCATCACCTTCTGTACTGAATACCAGTTGTCTAACATGACAAGAATTTCCTTCCAGATAATTATCTGGCCGAAGGCTCTGCCATATACCCAATTACATATTCACCAACTCATGACTACTTATCTTGCTGTCCTTTATAGGCTTGAGCTATGCTTCCAGCCCTAGAGCTCCTTTGACATCAAATCTGCCTAAATAAAGTATATAAATATGGGCATTTTGTTAAGCTTTAGTTTATCTACAATTAATAATCTTATCCATGAATTGCTACTTCTTGTCCAATCGCTAAGCTAACATTAATGAAACTTATTCAATAAATTGTTCCACAGAAGCATCACTGAGTACTTTACCTTGTTAATATTGTGATGTAAATACAAGTCATTGTTATGGGATCATGATTTTTATAAGATGAAAATATTTTCATCAGTAAGAAATGGAAGTTTCAGTAGTATTATGGGCTCACTTGCAGGATTTTGTCTTTTACACCTGTAGGGAATTATGCAGCAGGGATTAATTCAAAGCAGGGAAACAAACGTACATGTTTCTTTTTTGGCAGGCAAGCAAAATATGGTTACAAGAGGCTAATGGTAAAGTTCCATTTGCTCCCACCATTCAAAACCATTTGCAAACTCTGGGGAACTTGGATTTGGAGCAAATGAGATCATATTTCACTCTTCCAGAAAAACTCTTTTTAAAGAAGTAAGTTATTCTGTTTACTTAATCAAGGGACAAAGAGCTACTTCTCAAAGCTCGCTGCTGAAAGTTTCATCTCTGTCCTTTCCCTGTTCTAATTACTGAGCAACATTCTTATGGATCCCAGGCTGCAAGTTTCCATCACTGGTTTATCCACCTAGCAATTTGCAAGATGGGAAATTAAAATACAAACTGTTATATTGATCCGCTGTCATTAAATTCATTTTGCTTCAATTTTCTTCTATTCCTTACAAGTATTGGAGTGAACCTTGAAAACTGGATTTCAGGTTTTCTATTTAAAATTTCAGTAAATCTTTAACTTCCATACATAAGCTGTCAAATGTTGAAGTCTGAATTTTTCTAAGTGACAAATCGCCCTGCATCTATCACTACAATCTATTGCTGAACTCCACATGCTGAACATCAATGGGGTCCTTAACACTGAGGATTTACTTCTTTGATCTTATACCAGGTTATCAAGTATAGCATAACTCCGTAGCATAGAGTTCATGGGTATCATAAATCTGAAAATTCAGAAACCCAGGGCACACTAGGTAACTTTGGGAATTATTTTCCTTCCATTTTATTTCCAGGTATACTATGTTTCTAATTATTTTATTTATTTAATTTTCTCAGCTTTAAAAATTTCTCTGAAATTCAAGGTCATTTGATAACTTAAAATCTGTGACAGTTTTGAAGAAAACAAGGCTCTGCTTGTAGCTTTGCCTTTTATTAGAGGCTTCAATGTGGCTCCACGCAATGGCACCTGCAGCTTTGCCCCACACAAATCTGATCGCTTGACTTGAGGCTGCAAGTAGCTTTGTGCATCAGGAACAGGTGAACATGACTGGGTAGGGGACCACATGTTACAAATGGACAATAAGCTGGGTCCTGCATAATTTGCCTACTGTCCACTGAATCTAGTATCAGTAATTATCATATAAGAGTTTAGAAAATTTAGCAGAATCTGAACAATAAGGAAATGTTAAGAACTAGAGATGACTTATTTTACATTTTAAGTTTCTCCATCATCTCATCTCACCTTACCTCATCTGACCTGTTTGTTTATGCTTCATTATATTCTTCCTCTATTTCATCTAGCTGCTTATTCAGTAATATTGTGTCTTCATTAGAAAGTCTCTCATTTTCCATGCCTAGCTATAATTCAGTTTTCTATTAGTATTACGGTAAGCTGAAAAAAAATCATTGTTCAATTCCTGACCTTTTACTTTTGCCCAGTGATGACCACATCCCTTTCCACCTTACCAGAAAATATGAAGGACAAATACAAACTGTTACAAGACTTTATTTGCTTTTAATAAGAACCGTAACTAATTTTTGTTTTTCTTTTCTTTCCTCCACTACACCTTTCCCATCATAGTCAAGGCTCCATCGCAGGTACATTTGGGAATAATAAAGTTGACATTCCCGTTCCAATTCCTTTTGGTGGGAAAGTGTTTGAAGGAGTTACATTTTTCCCAAGAACAGTGAGATTACATCCAGTGGCTAAAGAAGTGCTTGGAATTACTTCACCGTCGAATGATTACACAATACCATCAGTTTTTATTCCTCTTGTTGGAGAAGTAACTTCTATTCCTTCTTTCACAATTCCCAAAATATACAAGCTCCAGATTCCTTCAATTGACAAGCTGGAATTCTCTTCCCAGCTGAACAATAATTATTATAACTGGACCTCCAACTTTAAATGTGAACGCAGTAGAAAGCAAGATGGAAGACCATTTTCAGTTGATCTAAATATCAGAGCAGACTCAGTTCTGGATTTTTTGTCATACCAACTGAAAGGTGAGAATTTTAATAATGTGTTACTGACATCCTTTTTTTATTATATCCATATTTATGAAAGGAGAATGAGAGGTGACTTGATAAAGGTGTTCAAGATGATAAGATGCATAGATAGAATGGACTGCCAAAGACTTCTTCCTAGAACAGAAATGGCTAATACAACAAAGCATAATTTTCAAGAAAGAAAGTATAGGGGGTAAATTCTTTAAACAGAGTGTAGGCAGAATGTTCTGTTGGGGTGGTGGTAGAAGATACATAAGAGGCATTTAAAAAACCCTTATATAGGCACATGTATGATAAAAATGTTGGAGGGAAAGGATAGATTAATCTTATAGTCAGTTAAAAGGTCCACGTAGCATCGTGGGTTTCAGGGTCTGTACTCTGCTGTAATGTTCTGTTCTTCTATGTTCTATACCATGTTTTATTTGAGCATATTTGATTTCATTAATTTCCTACTTAGTCACATGCTCTGTTTGAAGGGAAGGCAATAGTTATAAGTTTTTCAAATAATAAAACACATGAATTTCATAGCTCAGGTGAGTGGCTTGAGACCATTGTTTGACAGCAACATCCAACTCCCATGTAAGAATTTGGAAAAACAGATTACAAGAATGTGTACCACGGTGTTTGGAATCAACACTGTAAAGTTCATGATCTGAGAAACAAAGAGAATAATATTATAGATGATCAATAAATTTGCAAATTTTTGAAAACTGCATTTATGCAAACTGCATTAGGCATGAAAACTAATTACAGTTGTTGGATTTCACAAATTTTCATTGGCAAAATAATTTCACCATTATAAAATTATCATGTACTTAACTGCTGTGCCTGAATTTAATTCCAATCACAATTTAAAATGTTTGTATTTTTATGTATCATAGGTTCAGCACTCTCAAGCCAAGCTGGAGAAGATCTAGCTACAGACATCACTGGATCATTTAAACATTCCTTACTTACATCTTCAGTAAAGCTATTAACAAAGAACCGTGGTTTAGATGATAAATCTGAGGTAGAATTTGAATGGCATGCACTTACTATAGGAGCAGCAAAGACCTCCTTGATTTCATCATATCAATTTGGGTTTGGACATGATTCAAATTTCGAAATACAAGGGCGTGCAAAAGGAATGGTGGAGGCATCTTCATTTTATTCTACCTGGAACTATACCATGTCTGAAACATTTAAATCCTATAAAGAAGGCAGTGGAAGCTCAATTTTAAATTTCAATTCTGCATTGCTCCAAATTACCAACAGAATGAACAATGAATTCAGCCGTGATAGTTTAACATTTTCCTCAAACACTGAGAGCTCATTATTAAATCTAAAAAATATCATCAAAGTAAGGATGACAAATAGGAGATATGAAGTGAAATGTGACACTTCAGGCCAGTCTGATGATGGTGACTTCATCAGCAACATTAAATGGATTAACACCGATAAAGGACTGAAGGTAGAGAACAAGCTACGTGGTCAAATGTTTAACATTGGCATAGAAACTGCAGATCATCTCAGCTACAATGAGGGACAACTGAGTTTGTTATTGAACTCAACAGGAAAGTATAAAGAAGTGGGAGAAACCAATGGATTGAGTTTTTGGAAGTACCTTTTCCACAATGTATTTGCTGCTGAATTAAATGATAATGGTCTGCAGTTAGAGTCTTCTGCATATTTCCCTTATGTAAGTAACCAGGGTGCTCTGAGCATTGGGAATGGTGGTCTGAAAGCTGAAGCGAACTTAAGTTTTAATATAGATCCTGTTGATGTGAGATCTAGATTCAAAGTTAATGTTCAACAATCAAAAGCCACCATGATATTTGAAATCCTAGATGATTATGCCAGTTATGTTAATTTGAATTTTAATGGATTAATAGATAGCAATGGAGTGCAAATGTTCACTTCTTCTTCAGGTAGTATTTTGGACACTAAAGCAAGCAATAACTTCAATATTGGTCTTACTAAAGCACAGGGGCTGGTCCTTCTCACAACTACAGAGCTGGCACATAAAGAAATTGTATTTAACCATACAGATCGCTTTACTATAAATTCAAGAGCAATCAATGCAGTAATGCAGACCAATGGGCACCTTAATTCAGAAAGAATCTACCATCAAAATTTACAAATGCTATTGCAAGATTTCAAACTTTCCTCTGATTATGATGGGAGTTTCAAATACCAACAACTCGATCTTACCCATACCGGACAATTTCTGCTTGAACCATTCAAGATTAAGTTGAAAGGTGAATTCATGGGAAAGCAGAATGCCCATCAGGTGAAACATTCTTATGACTTGCGGTGTGCAGAATGGAAAGTTTTATTAAGTGCAAACACAACTGGAAAAGTACAGTCAAATAAAATTAATCACAAGTTAAACTTGGAAATTATTGGATTTTCTGCATATTTCTCCAGCGATGCATCTTGCAAATCAAAACAATTGCAATTAGTGAATCGGGTTCGTACAGCAGCTCTTCCATTTATCTTCACCTTTGAAGTTGATACTGCTGCCAGTGGAAATGTTGATTACATGGCAAAGCACAATGGAAAGTTTAACAATAAACTCCAAATGAAGGCAGAACCATTTGCTCTTGCACTTCATCATAGCTATGAAGGAACTTGTGAACATAGTAATAACAATGAGAAATTCTTACAGACACTTCTGAAGAACACCTTAAATGTTATTTTGAATCCAAGTGAGCAGACTAGTACATGGAAACTGGAAGGTCAGTTAAACAATAATGGCTACATGCAAACTATCCATGCCTACAACAATCCAGACAGAATTGGCGTGAACATTGAAGGTGAAGCAAAGGTTGATTTTGGCAAAAAACTCTCCATTGAGGGAAAGGACACTGTTGATCCAGATGAACCATCGAAGATAAAAATTTTAGGTAGTCTGCTATATGATAAAAATACAAATGTTCATGTTGTTGACATACCTTTCTTGGAAAACTTGCCCAGCTACTTCAACTCCTTAAAAAATGTAGTTTTAGATGCTTTGAAGTCCTTAAATGACTTTTTGATGAACACAAAGGCTTATGCCCAGAAATACAAGAATATACTGCGCCAAATAAATGATTACATCAAAGAAGTGAATTTGGACTTGAAGATTAACGAAATAAGGGATAAAGTGTTTAAGTTTGTAACAGATTATGAGAAATCAGCAGAACAACTTAACCTTGCTTTCATTGAGATATCCAATAACATGCTGACCAATGTGCAGAATTACCTTAACTATCTGAAGCAGTATGGTACACCTGAATTGAAGGATGCCATTAGAAACCACACTGACTTGATTATGAATATGTTGATAAAAATTGATGAACAATATGAAATAACCCAAAAAGTTCTGAAGATTGTCATTCAAATGCAGACATTCCTTGAACAGCTTGCTCAGCAGGAAACTCACATGGCTCAGTGGCTTCAGGATCAGTGCACAGCGTTACAAACTAAACTGAAGGAAGTGCAGGCACAACTCCAAAACATCAATTTGAAGGAACTGGCCAACAGACTAAATCAACGAATTTCAACAATTAACTTCAGTGAGCTAATTGAAGAACTGAAACAAGTACTAAATGCATTTGGTAAAAAAGTGAATAATTGGATTAGAGGCACATACCAGATTTTTCAGTTTTGCACTGAGATCTTATCTATAGATGATACTATTAAATTCATCAATACCAAGATACAGAAGATTATTACAGCACTTGAACTTGATAAATTGAGTCAGAAACTTCTTGATGAAACTGTGCAATTCATTAAACAATACAAGGTGAAGGAAGGAATACAAGGATTCATAACTACACTTAAAAGAATTGATGTGAAGGCATACATTGACAGAGCAGTTCAATATATTAATGAACTAAATGAACAGATAGGATTATATGACTTCCAGAAAATGATTGACAAAATTAATGAGGTTCTTATCAAAGTTATTACAGATTTAAAAGAATTTGATTATAATGCTTTTGTTGATCAAACGAACAACTGGATCCAAGAAACAAGCAGTGTTGTCAAAGATAAAATAAGCGAATTAGAACTAGAAGAGAAAGTTAAGTCCATGATAAAATACACACTAACAATTCATGATTTAATAAACGACTACCTGACACAGAGAAATCTCAATGAATTGATTGACGTGCTGGTAGATGTACTCAGAAGTGTAGCTGTGGCAATTCACAATGATCTAAAAGCTGTATATGGTGACAGAATTGAGGACATCTACAGAAGGATCAGTGAAATGAATATCTATAATGAACTGCAAAGTCACTGGCAAGATGCTGTGCGTTATTATGAAATATTTATTCGACACCTCACAACAGCATATCAAGAGGCAAAAGAGCATATTGCAACTTTTGTATCAAAGAATGATCTCACAGATGTAGTAAACCAAATATATGCTTACCTCGAAGAAGGTTTTATTGTTCCAGAGCTGAACCTAGGTTTAATAACTGTACCTCAGTTTGAAGTCAGCATTCGGACTATTAGGCAAGGACAGATTGTCATTCCATCATTTACGGTACCTCTGACAAATCTAACTACAGCATCTTACCATGTTAATTTAGAGAAACTAAAAACTATTACGATTCCTACAAAATTTGAAGTTCCACCAATCACCATTCTGAATGTATTTACTATCCCTTCCTTCACAATTGACTTGGAAACAATTAAGAACTTCATTCTCACAACAATTCATGACATACAGAATTTTGAAATTCCCACAGACCCATTCTCTCTAACTTCAGATTTGAATTTCCCCATGCAAACACTTCCAAAGATAATGATTCCTGCAATAGATTTCAGTGCATTTACTGAGCTTGACTTCAGGATTCCAAAAGTGAATTTAAACAACTTCATGCTGGATGACATTAAGATTCCTGAATTCCAACTGCCTCATATACCCCACCAAGTATCTGTTCCTGCGTTTGGAAAACTCAGTGGTATGTTCAGTATTTCATCTCCCGTTTATACCTTGCACACCACTGTTGGAATTCACAACAGCACAGTTGTTGAAAGCAAACCTGAAGTTCTAGCTTATATCACAGCAAGAGGTGAATCAAGTTTTGACATCGTATCATTTGACTTAGAAGCTAAAGCTCAGCTATCAGTTCTTGAGCAGAATCTTTTGAAACTGAGTGAAAATATCAAACTTGACCATTCAGCTGTCGTCATTGACCACAAAGGAATGCTTATTTTCTCAAAACCATTTGTGAATGGAAATGCAGAGACTTTAATCAAAATTACCTCTAAACCCTACAAAGCAGAAGCAAAGAATGTTATAGGAATTAAAATAGACAGAGGACTTTCCACAAAAATGGAGACAAATTATCAACATGATTTCAAAGTACCAGCTTTATCGTTATCAAGTCAAGTATCCCTGAGTAATATTGTTGAAACAATTGTTAGTGAAAAGAGTGTAACAAGCACTGTCACTACAAATACTGGTGGAAAATTCTCTCTTAAGAATTTCTTTGATGAAGGATTATACAGAAGCGAAGGGAAATTGAATCTTGATGGAACTGCTCTTACAGTCACATTTGTTAGCAGCACAGACTCTAAATATGTAAACATGAAACAAAACTTCAAGACTGAGATCTTCCCTTCATTTAATGCCAATTTAATGTTGAATGCAAATACAAGTATTGCACAGATTGGAAATAGTATTATAAATGTGGATGGAACTGCAGATCTAGCATCGTTGGAAGTAAAATTACTGGGAAATCAACATTCTGACCTCCGTGGATATGCAGTGGGTACAGTGGATAATTCATTTACCTTCACAGTAAAACCATTTGAAGTTGTTATGAAAGAAAGAAATAATGTCAATGCAAAAGTTGCTTTCCCTTTTACACTTACTGGGAAAATTGAGTTCCTGAATAACTATGAACTGATATTAAATCCAAATGAACAGCGTTATTCCTGGGAAGTAACTTCAAGGTTCAATGAGTACAAGTACAAGCATAATATTTTAGCAAGTAATAATGAAGAAAATATCATTTTACTTCTTGCATTGACTGGTGATGCAAATTTGCATTTCCTGACCATGCCCATTACCATCCCGAGATCTCCTATTCAAGAATACTCTCTTTGGGAACATGCTGGACTCAAATCATTTTTGAGAACACCACGACAAACATTTGATTTAAGCCTGAAGACTGAATACATTAAGAACAAAGATGTTCATGACTTTAGAATTGACTTGAAACCTGTTTATAAGTGGTTTGGAGATCTTCGTACAACATCTGAAAATGCCTTTATACAGATTAGAAACAGCGTTTTGAAACAATCAAGCAATGATCAATCACAAGTTAATCCCAGTGCAAATTATCTGCCAAAATTTCTTCGTATACCAGGTTATACCATACCAGTACTGAAGGCTGAAGTCTCTCCTTACAAAGTAGAGATTCCAAATTTCCATTTTGTTGCTACAAGAGAAATTACTACTCCAGCCTTTAGATTGCCAATTATTAATTTTAACATGCCTTCCTACACTTTTGTTATGCCATCCTTTGAATTCACATTGGTGAACATTCCTGACAGTCTTTACAAATTATCTTTTCCAATGATCAAAATACCTGCAATACAGGAACCTATCAAGCTTCCAGCTATGGGCAATTTGACATATGATTTCTCACTTAAATCAAGTTTAGTAACACTTGGTGCTCATGCTGAACTCTTCAACCAGTCAGATATAATTGCTCGTTATAGTGTCTCATCTTCATCTATCTTCACTTCAAACTTTAAAGCAGAAGGAACAACAAGCCTAGCAAGAAGGCGAAGAATGAAATTAGCAACAACTATTTCTGTTCACCATGAGACCTTTGAGGGAAAGCACAACAGCACTCTAAGCTTATCATGGAAGAATGTTGATGCTTCAATTAATACCAGAGCCAACATTAAACTTCCCAATTTAATCTTTAATTTCACACACGATTTGAGTGGTAATACAAGGTCTAAACCCAATGTGCAATCAAAGGTGTCTCTTGACTACAGGCTATTAGTGCCTTCATTTGACACAGATCTTGAAGGAAAAGCTCTACATTCACTTACCTTGGGAGATCTTGCATCATACTTCAATTTGGAAACGTCAGCTAACGCTCAGGTTGGAGGAAGTGTGTCTTCCATAAACAAGTTCTTTTGCAGTTTGAACAATGAAGCAAGTGTTTATCTCAGTTCAAATAATATTCGTTCCAATGCAAAAGTTGATCTAACTTCTTCAGCTATGACAGTTTCTGGTAATATTTTTAGCATTGTGATGAATGAAAACCTTGCTTTGGAGGCAACCACAAGACGTATTTTTGCTGTATGGGAACATTCTGGAAATAATTTAATTACACCTATGAACTCATTGTTAACGGAAGGTAGTCAGACCTCTAAAGCAACACTAGAATTAGCACCCTGGAGTGTGACAGCAAATCTAAATGCCAAATTTAGTCAACCCAGTTCTTGGTGGAACAGGGCAGATGTACAGCAGCAGGTGACTGTAAGTATCACACCAGAGAGCCAAGCATTGAAGTGGAATCATAATGGTCACCTCTTTTCAATGAGCTACAGTAATGCAGTAGAACTATTAAACAACAGAACGGAAATACGTCTTGACCTGGCTGGTTCCTTGAAGGGATATGCAGATTTCTTGAAAAACATACGGCTTCCAGTTTATGATAAAAATTTGTGGGATGTACTAAAATTTGATGTGACTGTCCGTGAGATGGAGAAACAATACTTTAATGCATCTGCATTAATAGTGTGCATAAAGAGTGAAGAAGGTTTTCTTATTCCCTTCCCGGTCCAGAGGATAGCAAATGGTCTAAAAGTATATGTCCCTGAAATTACACTTCATCTTCCTAAGTGGATTAAAGATGTACCAGAAATGATACTTAGCAACCTTCTTCCAACAGTTGGAAATGGTGCAATTCTTGATGAAATTACATTTCCAACAATCACAATACCACTGGTTAACATTGTTGTGCCTTCATATAAATTCCACTTAACAGAATTAAAACTACCAGGAGTCTTCATCACACCTGAATTTAACATTCCATATACTACTCTTCAAGTGCCGTCATATACCATTAACTTCACAGATATTACTATCCCATTGAGGACAAACATCCTTCCATTTGAAGTTGTTTTGCCAGATTTTCCCATTATAAATTTTCCTGATGTGAGCATTAATTCTAGATATATTGAATATAACAAAATCCCTTATCTTGAAGTGACAATACCAGAATTCAGAGTCATGATTTCTCAGTTTACTCTAAAGTCTTTTGGAACTGTTGGACAGTATTTGAACTTGGGCACCAATACAAAGCTGGCAGCAGATTCTGAACCACCAGCCCTAATAATCCCAGCAAAGACAATAGAGATCCCATCACTGACAATACATCTGCCTCTAGCAGTTGTTTTCCCAGCATTTAAGTCATTAACTGGAAACATCAATGTTTTTACACCAATATACAACACCTCGTGGATTGCCAGTGTGAAATCAGATGAAGACAAAGCAAATACCTTGATGGCAACAGTAGAAGCCACATGTAGTTCTACTCTGCAGTTTCTGGAATACGAGTTAGAGGGTAAGTTCAAATATAGTAATATATTTTTATACTTAAAAAGTGGGATTTTATTGGTCTTAATAGATACTGTACATCCTAACTTTGAGTAATTTTTCCATTCATTTTGTTTCACCGATACCTATACCAATCATATACTGAGGCACTCTATTTATTCTTTTTTTAATTGTTAAATTTTTAAAAAGCATTATTTTTTAATTTGGAAGAATTCTTAAAACATATTTATAATTTAGTTTGTTCATCAAACTTAATGTCTTCACAGTTTAAAAATTAATAAGTGAGTCAATATTATGCAGAAACATATTGATTTATAAGTGTTGAAAATAACATAGTTCTAAATGTCAATTTTCTCCCTCTTTCACAGCAAGTACATTGCTAAGTGAAACAGATGATGGCTACCAGGTGAAAGAAAACTATGTGTTCTCCCATCCTGACTTAAGTATGCAGTGGGAAGAGAATTATATTATTGAGAATTCAAGGTAAGTTGTACATTTTTATTATAGTTTTAGATGATGTATAATTTGTTTAATTTTCAATTAACAGCCTCTGAAGGGCTATGTTTGGTAGATTAAAATTTGTATAATAAACTTAGGAGAACTGTGATGATCAACAGGCAGCACAACAGCATTGCTAATAACACAGCTACCTTACAACTCCAGTGACCTGGGGGGTTTCCTTTGGATATTACGGTTTCCTCCCATGTTCTAAAGATGTTTGAGTTGCTATGGAAACAGCCTATGGCGTACAGGTAAGTGGATGAGAATGAGGAAAGAATAAAAATGGGATTAATGTAGGATACTATAAATGGTCCTTGATTGTCAGTGTGTGGAGGGATTAGGAAGGTAAGGGAGCCATTTCCAATATGTATGAATCTATGGGTATTATATGATCCTTACAATCCATTGCAAAGATAATTACAATTCCATAACCCAAATATTTTCTCTTCCATCACAAACTATCTTCTAAAGCCATCTACCACAGCCCCTCATCTTTCACTTCCAAATATCAGTGTAAGAAATATAAATCTTCTGACAGAGATTGGAAGGGAAGATGAGAAGAATAAAATGGGTAGGAGTAGTGTAAATGGGTGCTTTATGGTCAGCAGAGATTTGATGTGCTCCCAGAGTCTGTTTCCACACTGCATTGACCTTCTCCATGACTATTACTAGACTTAGATTTGTATTTCATAATGATCACTATCAATTCAGTGGTTTCTTCCTTGTAATAGCATCCAATTCTAGCTCTGACCCTGCCACTCTAAGTTTTTTATTTGTGGACACAATGATTGTGGGGCTGTCTTTGCTTATCTACCATAGTCAGCCTTGCTTAAACCAATAGTTCATCAAAAGCTCCAGCATGTAATGCACTCCAATTCTGATCACCATCACAGCTGATATTGTTAACTAACACTAGTTCCCATTTGGATACTGCTTCCATTTCTAAATAAGTATCCCTGTTTTCTTTCCTCTCTTGTTGCACCACTTGTTTCCTCCCTGTTCTGATCTTTTACAGTCATGTAATCTTTATACATATTTGCATAACTCCTATTCAGTTCTCTTATGCATATCATAATTTAATTGTCCCATCATTGGAGGCTTCATTATCTGCTGTCATGGCTGTAATTTGATGCAGCCCCATCATATCTCAACATGGATGGTGTTGTTCAATTTACAACTAATATGTAAAGGACGAAAAGCATCCAAAAACATCCCTCACTTCAATAGAAGGGTCCAGCAAATGAATAGCAAAGATGAATGAGTGTTTCCAACAGATTTCAACTTGAAACCCCAAGTGGTAGCTCTACCTTTGCTTCTTCCTGAATAGTCAGCCAGTTTGATTCATGCTCATGATATAAGAAATGACTAAAAGCTCTGGATATAACAAAGCAATAGAACCAGACAACATCTCTGTTGCACTATTGAAGATGCATTCCAAAAATAACCACATATCTAGCCAAAATGTTTAAGTATGGCTACAACACTGGAACCTGTCCAACAATGTGGAAAGTTGCACAGGTTTGTCCTGTTATTCTGTTAACAGAATGTATCTACTCCAGCTAACGGCTGTTCCATCAGTTTGTCCAAAACGTTAATAAAGTGATTTTAAAAATTTGACAACATTGATGCCAAACAGCATATGTTCAGTAATGACCCTTTTGGGTTTCATCAGAAAATATCTCATCACAGACTTCATTCCTACATAATTTAAAGAAGTGCATTGCAGGGGTGAGGTGAAGGCTGAATTTGATGCTCAGTTTGTGTATTATAAAGTGACTCTAGTAAAGCAAAGGCAAGCTCTCCAATGATTAGATAATTGTGGCTCAAACAGATCAATTATACAAGATGCAGGACAACACAGTAGGAATTCCTCAAGGCCCAACTATCTGCAGTTGCTTCATCAATGTCCATGTTCAATTTGTCAAATGAGAAAGGATCAACTGATAGAATGAAATTTAAGGGATCTTTAGGGAAAATTTATTATAATAGAATCTTATATAAAGGCAGGAAGTGATTTTGTTTAATCTTAAACTATGTATGGTCTCAAACTCTGAACAAAGCAAACTATGAAGGCGCAAGGTATGAGTTAGCTATGGCAGATTGGGAAACCACGTGACTAGTCAGAACACAAACTGTAAGAGCTTTTACTGGTATGTAAAAAAGGAAAAGACTAGCTAAAATATATTGTAGGTCCTTTAAAAATGAAGGTAGGTGCTAGTATACCAGAGAATAAGGAACAGGCAGAATATCTGTTATAAAATAAAGAATTCATCCCTGAAATAGTGGAACATTACTGAGCTAAAGTAACTGAGGAGTTAAAGAAGTTAGAATAAGTAATGAAACACTATTAAAGCAAATTATGGAAGTGAGGAACAATAAATCTTATGGCACACATCTTTATTTTTTGAAGGAAAGTGCAATAGGGATCCACTGGTTGTTAACTTTCAAATTTTCATGTATCTTCAATGGTTTCCACACATTAGGAGGTAGCAAATATAACCCACTATTTAAGAAAGGGGGTGGAAAGAGACACCCAAAAAACAAACTGATTATCTGGAGATCAATCAGACAGACTTTGGTAACAGGGAACATTATTGAGAATCTATGTTTTAAAAGGTGATAACAGGACATTTGGAAATGCCAGCATGGATGTATGAAAAAAATTGTTTGACATATCTGTTGGGACTTTACAAAGGTTGCCACTGGCAGAGCAGATAACAGTATAAATGAGGTATATTTGGACTTTGAGAAGACTCTTGACAGGGTGTCACTAAGAATTTAGTTAACAAAATTAGAGGGCAAGGTTTCGGGAGTAATATGTTGGACTGGGTTAAGGAATACTTATTGAAAACAAGGTAAAGGAAACACAGGCACCATATAAAAACTGTGAGGCCACCCACTCTGCTGAAAAAATAAGCAGCATTTTTTACATGGGAGGGATTGAAGATTATTGTTTTCTGAAAGATCGCAGTGTACTTGTATATCATTCACTAGAAATTAGAACAGAAATGTTCTGCAAACAATTAGGAAGGCAAATAGTATGTTGGAGTTTATATTAAGTGGGATGGGCTACAAGCATTGAGACTACATTGCTTCAATTTCATAGAGCTCAAGTAGGACTGCATCAAGAATATTGTATGTAGATCTAGTTATCCAACCCAAGGAAGAATAAACAGCACCTGTTAGATAGAAAATGCATGCCAAAAGGCCAATGTTAAAATAGTCATGAGGGATTTAAATATGCAGGTAGATTGGGAAAATCAGAGTGGTGCTAAATTCCAAGATGGGGATTTCTAGAATGCCTAAAAGATAACCTTTTGGAGCAGCTCGTGGTTGTGACTCTAGGTCAGCTATTCTGGATTGCATGTTGTGCAATGAACCAGAATTGATTAGCGAGCTTAAGGTAAAAGAACCCTTAGGAGATGTTATCATATTATGATTGAATTCACTCAGAAATTTGAGAAGGAGAAGCTAAAGTCAGATGTATCAGTATTACAGTGGAGTAAAGAGAATTACAGAGGTATGAGAGAGGAGTTGGTCAGAATTGATTGGAAAAGAACACTGGCAGGGATGATGATAGAGCAGCAATGACTGGAACTTCTAGAAGCAATTGGGAAGACACAGGATATATTCATCATGGAAGACACAAGCAATATGGTGGAAGTGCCAGGTGTCAGGGCTCATGAAGTGGGTGAAGTTACCATTACTAGAGAGAAGGTCCTTGGGAAACTGAAAGGTCTGCAGGTAGATAAGTCACCTGGACCAGATGGTGTACACCCCAAGATTCTGAAAGAGGTGGCTGAGGAGATTGTGAAGGCATTAGTAATGACATTTCAAGAATACTAGATTCTAGAATGGTTCCAGAACACTGGAAAATTGCAAATATCACTCCAATCTTCAAGAAGGGAGTGAGGCAGAAGAAAGGAAATGATTGGCCAGCTGATCTGACTTCAGTGGTTGGAGTCTATTATTAAGGATGAAGTTTCAGGGTACTTGGAGGCACATAATAAAATAGGCCATAGTCAGCATGGTTTCCTCAAGGGAAAATCTTACCTGACAAATCTGTTGAAACGTTTTGAAGAAATAACAAAGATAGACAAAGGGAAATCAGTTGATGTTGTGTACTTGAATTTTCAGAAGGCCTTTGACAAGGTGCCACACATTAAGCTATTAACAAGCTATGAACCTGTGGTAAACTATGTGTATACCTGTCTGGACATGCCCCTCTGCTGACAGCTCCTGTGGCTCCTCCCACAGACCCCTGTATAAAGGCAATTGGAGGCGCTGCTCCTCCCTCAGTCTCCAAGATGTTGTGGTCACTTTTGAAGCTAATAAAAGCCTATCGTTTGCCTCCCGTCTCCGAGAGTTATTGATGGTGCATCAGAACCCATGGTATTACAAGAAAGATTCTAGCATGGATAAAGCAGTGGCTGATGGCAGGCAGCAAAGAGTGGGAATAAAGAGAACCTTTTCTGGTTGGCTACTGATGACTAGTAGTGTTCCACAGCATTCTGTGTTGGGACTGCTTTATTGTACACTATATGTCAATGATTTGGATGATTGAATTGATGGCTTGTTGAAAGGTTTGCAGACAATATGAAGATAGGTGGAGGGGTAGGTAGATTTGAGGAAGTAGAGAGGCTACAGAAGGGCAGACAGATTAGGAGAATGGGCAAAGAAGTGGCAGATGGAATACAGTGTCGGGAAGTGTATGGTCATATGTTCATGCACTTTAGTAGAGGAAATAAAAGTGCTGAGTATTTTCTACATGAAGAGAAATTACAAAAAAAAACGAGGCACGAAAGGACTTCGGAGTCCTTATGCAAGATTCCCTAAAGGTTAAATTTCATGTTGAGCCGTTGGTGAGGAAGGCAAATGCAATGTTAGCATTCATTTTAAGAGGATTAGAGTATAAGAGCAAGGATGTAATGTTGAGACTTTACAAAGCACTGGTGAGGTCTCACTTGGAGTATATTGAACAGTGTTTGGCTCCTTATCTTAGAAAGGATATGCTGATACAGGAGAGGCTTCAAATGAAGTTCACAAAAATGATTCCAAGACTGAATTGCTTGTAATATGAAGAGTATTTGATGGCCCTGGTCTTGTATTCATTATAGTTCAAGAGGATTAGATTCAAGATTCAAGATTCAAAAACTTTATTGTCATTCTAACCGTACATCAGCTCTGCAGGACAGAATGAAACAGCATTTCCCAGGAGCAGTGCAGTCATAACATAATAAACGCAACATAAGTAATAAACATAACAATAAATAGTAAAGCACAACAGCCACATGTCAGTTAAAAACAAGTTATAAGTGTCCAGTGCAAGTTAAAAGTGTCCAAAGCAGAGACAGGTAGAGCAGCTATTTAGCAGTCTGACTGCCTGTGGAAGGAAGCTGTTTAGTAGCCTTGTGGTTTTAGTTTTGATGCTCCTGTAACGTTTACCTGATGGCAGAAGAACAAACAGTTCATGGAGAGGGTGTGAGGGGTCTTTAATGATGTACCGTGTCTTCTGGAGGCATCGACTCTGAAAGAGGTCTTGGACAGAAGGTAGGGAGACCCCAATAACCTTCTCTGCTCCCCTAACCACCCTCTGCAAGGCTTTTTTGTCGGCAGCACTGCAGCTGGAGTACCAGGTTGTGATGCAAAAGGTCAGCACACTCTCAACCACGCCTCTGTAGAATGTAGTTAAGATGTTAGTGGGGAGTGATGCTTGTTTAAGCTTCCTCAGAAAGTGCAATCTCTGCTGGGCCCGTTTCACAATCCCAGTGGTGTTCCTGGACCAGGTGAAATTGTCCGAGATCTGCACCCCAAGGAACTTGATGTTTTCCACTCTCTCCACTGTGGAGCCGCTAATGCTGAGGGGTGTGTGCTCAGGCTGAGACCATCTGAAATCGACGATCATCTCCTTGGTTTTGGTGACATTAAGCATCAAGTTGTTGTCACTGCACCAGCTCTCCGGGTTTTTGACCTCCTCCGTGTAAATTGTTTCAATATTTTTGCTGATGAGCCCCACCACTGTGGAATCATTAGCAAATTTAATGATCAGGTTCTCCTTGAATTTGGCTGCACAGTCATGTGTTAGCAGTGTAAACAGCAATGGGCTAAGCACACAGCCTTGTGGGGATCCAGTGCTCAGTGTGATGGAGTCAGAGATGTTGCTGCCAACATGGACTGATTGTGGTCTCTCTGTCAAGAAATCCAGAATCCAGCGACACATGACAGTGTTAAGGCCAAGCTGCAACAGTTTCTCCACTAGTCTCTGAGGGATGATGGTATTGAATGCTGAACTGAAATCAATGTACAGGATTCTGGCATAAGTGTCTTTGTTGTCCAAGTGAGAGAGAACTGTGTGCAGTGTGGTGGATATTGCGTCCTCCATAGAGTGATTTGGACGATAAGCAAACTGTAGAGGATCCAGCGATGAGGGGAGGCTGGCTGTGATATGAGGCTTGACAAGCCGTTCAAAACATTTCATCACTATGGGGGTCAGGGCAACCGGACGGTAATCATTCAGACAGGCTACAACTGATTTCTTTACTACAGGGATGATTGTGGAGGTTTTGAGGCATCTGGGGACAATGGCTTGACTAAGGGAGATGTTGAAAATGTCTGTCAGGACATCTGCTAATACATCAGCACATTCTTTGAGCACACGTCCAGGGATGTTGTCGGGACCTCCCGCTTTTTGTGGGTTAACCCTGGCAAGGGGTCCTCCATGTTTGCTCTGAATCAATGATTGGAGCCGGCTGGTTAGATGGTAAGAAGGGACTGGCTCTCCCCCTTGCTGTGGTGTTTGATGCTTCGAAGAGTGCAAAGAATTTGTTAAGCCTGTTAGGAAGAGAGGCGTCGCTGTCATCAGTTTTCTGCCTGATCTTGTAGTCTGTCAGAGCTTTAATTCCCTGCCATATCTGTCTGGTGTCACTTGTGTCACAGAAGTGTCCATGTATTTTGCCCATGTAGGCCCTTTTCGCTTTCCTGATCCCTAGTGAAATTGCAGACCTGGCTGAGCGAAGCGCACTCCTGTCCCCCGATCTGTAGGCTGTGTCACGGGCCTTCCGTAGTGAACGCACTTCTGTTGTCATCCATGGCTTTTGATTACCATGTGCAGTGATGGTTTTCATCACAGTGACATCCTCCGTGACTAGAATACAAAAGCAAAGATATAATGTTGAGACTTTATTAAGCACTGGTGAGGCCTCCCTTGGAGTATTGTGAGTATTTATAGGCCCCTTACCTGAGAAAGGACATGCTAAAACTAGAAAGGGTACAAAGGACGTTCACCAAAATGATTCCAGGGTTGAATAGCTTGTCATATGAAGAGCATTTGATAGCTCTAGGCCTGTATTCACTAGAATTCAGAAGAATGAGAAGTGACCTCATTCTTCTGAATTCTAGTGAATAGAGGCCCAGGGTGGATGTGGAGAGGATGTTTCTTATGGTGGGCAGAGTCTAAGAGCAGAGAACACAGCCTCAGAATAGACGGGTGTCCTTTTAGAATGGAGATAAGGATGAATTTCTTCAGACAGAGAGTGGTGAATCTGTGGAATTCTTTGCCACGGGCAGCTGTGGAGGCCACATCTTTATATATATTTAAGGCACAGGTTGATAGATTCTTGATTGGTCAGGACATGAAGGGATACAGGGAGAAGGCAGGAGATTGAGGCTAAGAGAAAAATTGGATCAGCCATGATGAAATGGTGGAGCAGATTCAATGTGCCTAATAACCTAAGTCTGCTCCTATATCTTGTGATCTTATTGTTACATGCTGCAGGACTGCAATATAAGGACTACAATGAAAGAAAATCAGGTCAATTCATGAATCAACGAGATTTTCATAAAGGAAATATTAAGCAACTGGGCTATTACTTTCCAGAAGAAATGAGATATTACTTCAATGAAACTGACAGAATTTGTAAGGGGCTTGACATGGTAGATCAGACTTAATGTTTCTCCTGGTGGGGATTTTCTAGAACCATGAGTTACTGCCTTATTTGCTATACAGAACTGAGATTATAAAAATTATATTCAGCCAGTAATTTATAAGTCCTCGTAAATTTATAATGAAAGGAGCAACACTCACAAAATGTTGAAGGAACTCAGCTAGTTAGGTAGCATCCATGGAGGGGAATAAGCAGTCACAAACTGCTTACATTGGAAATGTAGAGCATCGCACCAAAACTGTTGGAGGAACTCAGCAAGTCAGGCAGGTTATTTCTTCAGTGGTTTGATCGGGGCATGACTGATCAAGCGCATGGACATCAGCCAGTGAGAACAATGAGAAGAGTTTAAAAGGAGACAGCTTTTTAGAGTGGGCATCGGAGTAGAGGGAGACAGAGTAGGAAGGCTTTGGCTCAACAGGGCTTTGGTGATAACAGGTCGAGGCGAGGTAGGTTATCTGTGTAGGTAGTATGTAGGAAGTATGTGCGTGAGGTCGGTGTTCTGTGCTCGGTGTCGGATGTGGGAAGTCCTGGAGACTCCCAGCCTCCCGGATGGCCACATCAATGGCAGGTGCGACAAGCTGCAGCTCCTCAGGGACCATGTTAGAGAACTGGAGATGCAGCTTGATAACCTTCATCTGGTCAGAGAAAGTGAGGAAGTGAGAGATAGGAACTATAGGCAGGTAGTCACACCGGGGCCTAGGGAAACAGATAAATGGGTAACAGTCAGGAGAAGGAAGGGCAGGAGTCAGAGGCTGGAGAGCACCCCTGTGGCTGTACCCCTTGACAATAGTACTCCTGCTTGAGTATTGTTGAGGGGACAGCCTACCTGGGGGAAGCAACAGTGGCCGCACTTCTGGCACAGAGTCCGGCCCTGTGGCTCAGAAGGGTAGGGAAAGGAAGAGGATGGCAACAGTGATGGGGACTCTATAGTGAGGAGGTCAGACAAGCGATTCTGTGGACGCAGGAAAGAAGTATGGATGGTAGTTTGCCTCCCAGGTGCCAGGATCCCGGATGTTTCTGATCACATCCACAATATCCTGAAGTGGGAAGGAGAACAAACAGCCAGAAGTCATGGTACATATTGGTACCAATTACATAGGGAGGAAAAGGGAGGAGGTCCTAAAAACAGACTACAAGGAGTTAGGAAGAAAGTTAAGAAGCAGGACCTCAAAGATAGCCATCTCGGGATTACTGCCTGTGCCACGTGACAGTGAGTATAGGAATAGAGTGAGGTGGAGGATAATTGCGTGGCTGAGAGATTGGAACGGGGGCAGGGATTCAGATTTCTGGATCATTGGGACCTCTTTTGGGGCAGGAGTGACCTGTACAAAAAGGACGGGTTACACTTGAATCCCAGGGGGACCAATATCCTGGTGGGGAGTTTTGCTAAGGCTATTGGGGAGAGTTTAAACTAGGATTGTTGGGGAATGGGAAGCAAACTGAAGAGATGGAGGAAGAGGCAGATGGCTCACAAATAGAGAAAGCTTGGAGACAGTATAGGAGGGAGGATAGGCAGTGATAGAGAAGAGATGTGCTCAGACCGATGGTTTGAGATGTGTCTATTTTAATGCAAGGAGTATTATGAACAAAGCAGATGAGCTTAGAGTGTGGATCAGTACTTGGAACTATGATGTTGTGGCCATTACAGAGACTTGAATGGCTCAAGGGCAGGAATGGTTATTTCAAGTGCACTTTAGATGTTTCAGAAAGGACAGGGAGGGAGGCAAAAGAGGTGGAGGCGTGGCACTGTTGATCAGAGATAGTCATGTCTGCAGAAAAAGAGGAAGTCGTGGTAGGATTATCTACGGAGTCTCTGTGGGTGGAAGTTAGGAACAGGAAGGGGTCAATAACTCTACTGGGTGTTTTTTATAGACTACCCAATAGTAACAGGGACATCGAGGAGCAGATAAGAAGACAGTTTTCTGATGACACAAAGGTTGGAGGTGTTGTGGATAGTGTGGAGGGCTGTCAGAAGTTACAGTGGGACATTGCTAGGTTGCAAAACTGGGCTGAGAAGTGGCAGATGGAGTTCACCCCAAATAAGTGTGAAGTGGTTCATATTGGTAGGTCAAATATTATAGCAGACTATAGTATTAATGGTAAACTGTTAGCAGTGTGGAGGATCAGAGGGATCTTGAGGTCTGACTCCATAGGATACTCAAAGCTGCTGCGCAGATTGACTCTGTGGTTAAGAAAGCAGATGGTGCATTGGCCTTCATCAATCATGGGAGATGATAGATAGATAGATACTTTATTCATCCCCATGGGGAAATTCAAATTTTTTCCAATGTCCCATACACTTGTTGTAGCAAAACTAATTACATACAATACTTAACTCAGTAAAAAAATATGATATGCATCTAAATCACCATCTCAAAAAGCATTAATAATAGCTTTTAAAAAGTTCTTAAGTCCTGGCGGTAGAATTGTAAAGCCTAATGTTGCAGCTATATAGGACCCTGGTCAGACCCCACTTGGAGTACTGTGCTCAGTTCTGGTCGCCTCACTATAGGAAGGATGTGGAAACCATAGAAAGGGTGCAGGGGAGGTTTACAAGGATGTTGCTTGTATTGGAGAGAATAGGTTGAGTGAATTCATACTGTTTTCCTTGGAGCGACAGAGGATGAGAGGTGACCTGATAGAGGTGTACAAGATAATGAGAGGCATTGGTCATGTGGATAGTCAGAGGCTTTTTCCCAGGGCTGAAATGGCTAGCACGAGAGGGCATAGTTTTAAGGTGCTTAGAAGTAGGTACAGAGGAGATGTTAGGGGTAAGTTTTTTTATAACGCAGAGAGTGGGGAGTGCATGGAATGGGCTGCCGGTGACGGTGGTGGAGGCAGATACAATAAGGTCTTTTAAGAGACTCCTGGACAGGTACATGGAGCTCAGAAAAACAGAGGGTTATAGGTAACCCTAGGTAATTTCTAAGGTAAGGACATGTTTGGCACAGCTTTGTGGGCTGAAGGGCCTGTACGTTTTCTTTGCTTCTATGTTTCTATAACTGTGAAGTTTGAGTTGCTGAGTAGATTCAAGATAGAGACTGAGAATACTTTTTTTAACATCAAAACAATCAAATAATATGAGGTCAGTTCAGGAATGGTGTACTAATGTGAAGAATCAGTAGCGATCTTACTGAAAATGGAAGAGCAGGCATGAACGGCTAATCTTACATTCAGAGGTGGGAATATTTATTAAGAATTTCATAATGTCCAATTCAATTTCTCAAGAAGATCGAGGAAAATTCTGTCATAGTAGCATTTAAATTTGTGTTAGACAATGACAATCACTAAAAGAGTCTCACCGTTAATTCTTAATATTCAGTAGTATAACTGTCACTGCACCACACCATCAGAGTTCTGGGACGTAATGGGGAGCAGGGCACCATTAACAATTAACCCAGCAATTTAAAAAAGAACAGGCTGGATATCCTGTAGTGTTTGATATCTGTTGACACAAAGCTTTGTCACTACATTCAGAATGTTATTCCCACTTGCTTAGGTCACTGAATCTCCAACAACACTAGTCAAAACTACATAGTTTAATTAATGTCCCGTGATTTATTGTGGTTAATTGAACATCACAGTTTTGCATTAGTTTAGCAGAGTAGATTTTGGGCTGTGGAGTCTCAGTTGCTAGATATATTATAGAGATTGATAACAATTTTCGATGTTAAGGAAATTAAGGGGTTAGTGCTGTGAAAAAGGATATAAGGTTAGGATAAGGGATGGAGGATGTAGATTAGGGCAGGGTGTAGTATTAGAACAGTGAAATAAAAAATAATCAACTGTGATATTATTCAATGCTTCTTCTACATTCTACACCTTGACAGAATTCAGATGATTAATAATAATTTCATAATAATATTAAATTCAAAAAGAATAAAAAACCTTTTAGATTTTGCAAACCTGTTCTGTTGTGCTTAATTACAGCTCAGGTAGCAAAGACACAGATTTACTCTAGGTCCTCTAGCTTAAGCAGAAAAGCAGTAATATTTTTTTTAATCTTTGGATGAAAGAAACTTGAAGTAAAATCAGAAAACACTGGAAACTCCTACCACAAACAAAAGAAAATCTGCAGATGCTGGAAATCCAAGCAACACACACAAAATGCTGGAGGAACTCAGCAGGCCAGGCAGCATCTAGGGAAAGAATACAGTCAACATTTTGAGCTGAAATCCTTGGGCAAGACTGGAGAAAAAAAGCTGAGGAGTAGATTTCAAGGTGGAGGGAGGGGAGAAACCCAAGTGTAATAGATGAAACTTGAAGGGGGGGAATGAAGTGAAGATTCAGGAAATAAACTGGTGAAAGAGACAGAAGGCTGTGGAAGGTGGAAAAGGGGGGAGGAGCACCAGGCAGTAGGCAGACAAAGAGATAAAGTGAGAGAGGGAAGGGGATGGGAAATGGTGAAGGTGAAGTGGGTGTGGGATGCATTACCAGGTGTTTGAGAAACCGATGTTCATGCTATCAGGTTGGAGGCTACTTCCTTTGGCTCCTCACACCTCCTTCAAACAAAAGCTGTAGTCATGGGTACTTGCATGGGACTCAGCTATGCCTGTCTGTTTGTCAGCTCTGTGGAAGCCTACACTGGTGACCGTCCTGCACTTTTCCTGTGCTACATCAATGAATGCATTGGTGCTGCTTCCTGCACCCATGCTGAAATTGTTGACTTGATCCACTTTTCTCCAACTTCCACCCTGCCCTCAAATTTACCTGGTCCATTTCTGACACCTCCCTTCTCTTTCTCTATCTCACTGTCACTATCTCCAGAGGTAGCGTATCCACTGATATCTATTATAAACCCACAGACTCTCACATCTACCTGGACTATACCTCTTCCCACCCTGTTATTTGTAAAAATGCCATCCCCTTCTTTCAATTCATCCACGTCCACCGCATCTGCTCTCAGGATGAAGCTTTTCATTCTAAAACGAAGGAGATGTTCTCCTTTTTCAAAGAAAGGGGCTACCCTTCCTCCACCATCAATGGTGCCCTCAACTGCACCTCTTCCATTTCACGTTCTTACCCCACCCTAGGGATAGGGTTCCTCTTGTCCTCGCCTACTATTCCATTAGCCTCCACGTCCAGCACATAACTTTCCGAAACTTCTGCCATATCCAACACCACCAAGCACGTCTTTCCCTCCCGCCCACCATCACTTTCTGCCTTCCCCAGGGATCACTCTCTACACAACTCCCTTGTCCATTCATCCCTCCCCACTGATCTCCCTACTGGCACTTATCCTTGCAAGCGGAACAAGTGCTACACCTCCCTCACTGCCATTCAGGGCCCTAAACACCCCTTCCACATGAGGTGACACTTCACCTGTGAATCTGTTGGGGTCATATACAGCATCCTGTGCTCCTGGTGTGGCCTCCTGTATATCAGTAAGACCCAATGTAGGTTGGGAGACAACTTTGCCAAGTACCCACGCTCTATCCACCAGAAAAAGCAGGATCTCCCAGTGGCCACCGATTTTAATTCCACTTCCCATTCCCATTCTGATATGTCCATCCATGGCCTCCTCCACTATTGTGATGAGGCCACACTTAGGTTGGAGGAACAACACCTTATATTCTGTCTAGTTAGCCTCCAACCAGATGGCATGAACATCAATTTCTCAAACTTCTGGTAATGACCCACACCATTTCCCATCCCCTTTTCCCTTTCTCACCTTATCTCTTTGCCCACCCACCACCTCCCTCTTGTGATCGTCCCCCCTTTTTACTCTTTCTTGCATGGCCTTCTTTCACTTTCACCAATTTACTTCCCAGCTCTTTACTTCATCCCTCCCCCTTCAGGTTTCACCTATCACCTTGTGTTTGTCTCTCCACTCTCCCACCTTTTAAATCTACTCCTCAGCTTTGTTTTCTCCAGTCCTGTCAAAGAGTTTCAGCCTGAAACGTCGACTGTACTCTTTTCCTAGATGCTGCCTGGCCTGCTGAGTTCTTCCAACATTTTGTGTGTGTTGCTCAGAAACTCACAGCAGATCAGGTAGCATCTGTGGTAAGAGAAAAAGTTAATGTTTCGGGTTCAGTCCCTTTCAAAATGAATGATTGTACCTAAAGAAAATGGCATTTCTTTTCTTGGGTAAATGACCACCCATTTCTTTTATTTTCTTTATCAGGATAATTACACAATGTGACATAAGCATCGCCAGTCCAACTTTCACAGACCTTACCTTCCATTGGTCTGGAGATAGTAATGGAATTTCTTCATCAGTCTTCACTCCATCTACAGGACTGCTTGGAATGAAAATTGACAAGGGAGCACCAGGAGTTTTGTATGGAAAGTTATATTTCCAAAACAAAGTACGTATCTTATTCATGCATATGAAAAATAATGGCTAAAGTTATTGAAGCTACCAGTATCTGGCTAGCCACAAATAATGCTTCCTTTAGTGGTCCTTGCAAGCACAATGTTAAATTGTGAATGCTCAGATTAACTACTGAATTGCTTAGACAACTTATTTCTAAATTGCTACATTTGCATAATAATTCTCATATGCAATGCAATTATTCTTTTATTTGACAGCCAACTGCTGAAATAGTTATTTTGGAAAGTCAAGTCTCACTGGAGAATACGGAAAATCTTCAACTGACCTTCAAATGGAAAGATATTGTAACCACAGATTTCGTAGAAGGCATAAAGAAGAGCATACCCAAAATGACTGGAGCTGTCTACGACTACGCAAACAAGTATCACAATCAACATCTTGGAATTCCGATAAATGCTGTTCTTCCAAAAGTAAAGGAGTTACTGAAGCAGAATGTCAATGAAGCCTACACAAAAACAGTCAATGTCATCAGAGAAACTGATGATAGCTTGCAGTCTGCAGTTGATAATATCGAATCAAGCTATCAAAGCATGAAAGTGAAAGTAAAGAAATTATCCAAGAGAGCAGCATTAAAAATAACAAACGAAGATTATAACAAAATGATCACCACATTGTTGGATGCCATTTCCAATTTGACACGAGAGTATCAACATAAAATTACAGAATCAATCGAGGCAGCATATAATTTTCTAAAACAAAACAGATTTAATATTCCTGGAAGTGATAAACTTTATAAAGCTGAAGAACTATATAAGAACTTCATAAATGAGACACCAATGAACATTCAAAGACTCTTTCAGAAACTGGAACAATGTCTCATAAAAGCAGTTAATTACTTTGGGGAAATTGAGCTAAAAATATCTGGCAAGAACACAGTCATTAATAGTACAGCAATAATTCACCAGTTGGGAGTATTTCTCCAGAAAGTTCAAACAAAGCTGCTTGAAGCTTTAGAAGGAATGAAAAATTTTAGTTTTGAAAAGAATCTTTATTCCCTAAAAGAAAATATGCAGAGTTTTGGTGAAAAAATTGTTTCAAATTTGAAAGATACAGATAATACTAATTTTGAAGCTGTGAAATCTAAAATTCACAAGTGGTACAATGATGGTATGAATTCAGTGTATGCAGAACAGTTGAATGAGTATTCAGGTAGTTTGAAACATTATCTTCTAAAACTGATTGAAATGTGCCACAATGTGTTGCAAGAGGCTCTTGCAAATATTCCGACCGGAAACAGATATTTTGATGTCTTGTCTGGATGGACAGACAGGCTTAAAGAATTTAATGACATGTTAGTTCAAAAGTTGAGAGAAGTTGCAGATTATGTAGAAGCAAGTCCAAAATTAATCGAGGAAAATGTTATTATTCTGAAGAAAGAAGCAAATTTTGGCATTAATAATTCCATTAATACTTTTAATGAATATTATAAAATTGTGCAGTCAGAGCTTCAAGAAGATGGGCAAATAGTTGTTGGATATTTTGAGAGAGTTAAAGGAAATTTAAAGGCAGCATTTGCAGACGCAAGAAAGCAGGCTGGTGCCTATCGACGGACAATTAAGAGCAGAATAGATAGAGTTTTTCTCAACCTTGATGAATTCTATGAATCATTCATTGTTAATGCACAAAGAGCAGTTGATTCATTTTTTGAAATCTGCAGCAAGTTTGCTCAAGAACTGTTTAAGTTCCTAGATTTAATATCCAAAGAAATATTCACTGGAATGACTGTGAAAACGCAACCTGGAGAGCTTGTAATCAATGTTCCTCGGCATCTGAAATAGAAATCATATGATGAGATTCCCCACCTGAATAAAGGAACAATGAATTGGCTAAACACAACTTTTATCAAGGGACAGCACATGCTACAAAAAGATACTTTTCAAGCATGGGAACTAATTATGGAGGAGTATCAGAAAAATAAAATGCTGCTGGAAGAAAGAAAAACAAAGAAGAGTGAACCAAAATTTTAAAATGCATCTGAATATTTAAAGTTATTATAAACCAAATCATTTAACATGTAAAATGTACCATTCTTGTGAATGAAAACCAAGGAATCATTTATTATTTCAGTTTTCAAATGAGAATAAATGCAAAATTCTTAAATAACAGATTTTAATAGATTATTTCATATTAACAAAAATGTAAGTAAACTTATTTCTTGAACTATTTAGGCTACCCAAAAAAAGTAATTTTGACCAAAACTGGGCTTCTCTTTAAATTGGGACAGGAGAGGAAGATTTTTCTGCATTGAAATAATATGCTTGAACAAGTGGCTGATAAATGCCTTCTTCACCACCCTGCTTACCCATGTTAACTTTTTCAGGGAACTATGAATTTGTACCCTTAAGTCTCACTGTTCTACGACACATTCTAGAGCTCTGCCACTTACTGCAAAAGTCCTGTTCTGGATAGACTCCAAAATGCATCACATCACACTTGTCCAAGTTAAATTTTACCTGCTGTTCCCTGGCACGCTTTCATGCTTGATCTGAATCCCGCTGTAATCTTAAATAACCTTTTCTACTAACCATTATACCACGCAATTTTGTTGTCACCTGTAAACTTACTAATCATGTCATCAATATTCTCATCCAAATCAGTAATAGATAGGACAAGTAGCTGAAGACCCAGCACCAATCCCTGCAGCATACCATTGATCACAGGCCTCCAATCTTAATAATCTTCCATTAGCACCCTCTGATTCCTTTCACCAAGCCAATTTTGTATCCAATTGCTTAGCTCACCTTTGATTCGATGTGACCTAAACCTTCAGAACAACCTGACAAGCGGTACCTTGTCACTGGCCTTTCTAAATCTCCTGTTGACGAAGTCTACTGCCCTGCCCATGTGAATCTTCTTAGTCACCTTATCAAAAAGTTCAAATTTGAGAAATGCAATTAAATTGCACAAAACAATCCCTAATCAATCCTCACCATTCCAAACAGAGTAGATCCTATCTCAGACTACTCACTAGTAACTTTTCCACCACTGATATTAGGTTCATTAGCCAGCAGTTCCTTGCTTGTCCTTATAGCCCTACTTAAATAAAAGCACAATATTAGCCACCTTCCAGTCTTTCAGTGCTTCATGATATAAATATCTCTCCCAGTGCCCCAGTAATTTCTTTTCTGGCCTCCCACAATGCCCTAGGATACAGCGTCTGGACCCACAGATTTACTAACTGTTTTCATCCCCTCTTTTGTAAAGTGCAGGACATTAGTATTAGCTTTCCTAAATTCTCTTACTTCCATGACATTCTGCACAGTAAAGACAGATAAAATACATTCATTCAAGGCCTCACTCGTCTTCCATAACTCCACACGTAGACAATCACATTGAACCTTAAGAGGACCTTTTATCTCCTTAGTTATCCTTTTGCTCTTAATGCAATTTCTTAGGATTTTCCTTTATCATATCTGCCAAAGATATCTCACATCCTCTTTTGTACCCTCATGATTTCCCTTTTAATAGTACTCCAATATCCTTTATAAGAATTTGCTTGACAGTAATTCAAAGTAAATTTATTAACAAAGTGCTTATATGTTACTTTATACATCCCTGAGATTCATTTTCATGCAGGCATACTCAATAAATCTAATAATCAATAACTTGGGTGTTAGGGATCCATGATGATGGATGTTGCTTTCCTGCGCAAATGGTCAATGGTGGGAGGCTTTTACCAAGATGGACTGGATCATATCCACTACTTTTTATAGAATTTTCCATTCAAGGATATTGGTGTTTCCATACCAGATTGTGATTTAGCCAATCAATATATTCTCCACCACATATCAAGATGGTCTTCAAGAGAAGTTTGGATTGTGGCTGGTACTCTCGAACAAACTGGCTCGAACTCTCCTTCCCACGACATTCTGCAGCATCTTCCCTTCTGACCCGCTCTGCAACTCCCACCAAAAAGGCCACGAACCTGATTACCATCTGTCATAAACCTCTCTTCATCCTGCTCTCTCCACAACATTCCTAAGTTGAACAGCAGGGCTTCTTATCTTTAGCAAAAACCAAAACATTCTACCAGCAGGACCCACTGTTTTTGTTAATCAGGGAGTTACACCATGTTTGGTTATAATTTTATATGATCACTCTAATATGTAATATGTGAAATTGTTCAGTAAATGTGGGTGGTGGAATGGCCTTCCAGAACAGTATGGGCAAACATGTCTTTGTTATAATAATTCAGAGCTATTTAGAAAAGCATATAATTCAGATAATGCAATGAATTTTCAGGCCTTCAAAAACAACTTACAATTACCATGATGACGGTCTTCCTCTTGAAAGGCAGAGGCTCGTGACAAAGTCCTCGCATGCCTGCACGTATTGTTGGACCTCTTTAGCCATTTCAGGCCATTAGTATCTTTATTAATGCGCTCAAGGATCCTGGCAATCCCTGGGTGGGTGGTCTTCCTAGATGCATGTCCCCAATGAAGTACCTGACACCTGATGGAACATGGGATGAACAGATGACCCAGAGGACCATTTTTGGGAATCTCCCTTTGTGCCTGGGCCTTGCAAACAAGTGCATCAATTCCCGAACAAATTTGTGCTATCACCTTAGCTTGGGACAAAATGGTGGTAGGCTGCTCCTTGCTTTCGTGGTCATTGAACTGATGAGACAAGGCATCCAGTTTCTGATTCTTTGGCCCCGGTCAATAGGTCAGAACAAAGTTGAACCAGTTAAAGAAAAGTGACTGCCATAGGTTCACTACTTGAGTTGAGTCCAAATCCTTGCCTGTATCCTCAGACAATGGCAACAAGGTGCTACAAATGGTCTTTGTACTCCTGGGACTAGGCTCCAAGTGTCCATGTTTAGGAGCCTTTCCCTTAGACGGGACCTGGCAACTGGATCCCTCAGACTTGGCTGCTAGAATTCCAGACTGCTTGGGCATCTCCTTGGTAGGCCTCCTGACTTGCTCCTGAACTAGAGACTCTTTCAGTGCCCCCCATCTAGACAGGGTTGGGGCTCACACAGACCTGTTGACTGCAGCTGACGTGTTTGCCTTTGGAGGCAAGGCTGGGCCTCCCAAAGGCTCCAGGTTACCCCAAGTAAAAGTCCGTCTCCTCATTGGCCGCTGGTCTCAGGAGAGTCTGTGGGTCGGAACACCAAGCCAGAAACATACCCTCTTGCAATGACTGGACCATTCAATGAACCTCCCTTTCTTCCAGCTCACAGATGGGTTATGCTGGAACAACCAAGGGGGCCCAAGGATCAAGGATATGTGAAGACAATCGATGATATAGAAACAAATGTCCTCTGTGAGTTCTTCTACCCTTGTTTGCAAAACCGATGTCAGTGCAGGATCTGTCTGGACCCAAGAGAAGGATCTGTCCGTCCAGAGCAGTTGCAAGCAGGGGCTGGCTCAATTCCTGTAGAGGTCCCCAGGACCAGGAAATTACCAGCTGCCCCAGAGTCCACAAAGGCATTCACTTCTCGCAAGTTCTTTCTCCAGGAGATCTCCACGTTCAGCATGACACCAGATTCAATGGGGTTGAGAATAGTCGCTGCTATGATCACAGTCCTCCCAACACTGGGCAGTCATAGAGGTTCTCCTGATGGCTGCAGCTTCAGAAATTTGACCCACAGGTGGCCTACTTCCTCGCAGTAATAGCAACAACCTCGACTCTGAGGCCAGGACATCTCATTGGCGGAGAGTCTTGTGCGGCCGATCCGCCTTGGCTTGATAGGATCTTGTTTAGGTGGCAGGCTGGTCATTGTCTGAGATCGAGAATTGGAACTGTGATGCTTTGAGGCTGGGCTTGGCCTAGCCCTCTTCGATCCCCTGAAAGTGTTCCACTTTTGCTTTGCGAGATAATTATTGAGGAGGATGGACTGATCAATCAGAGTCTCTAAGTCCTCTAATGGCTCTCCCAAGGCAACGACATGCTTTGATTTGCTCCGGAACCTGGGTCTTAGCACTCAGATCGGCAGCTGGATCTTCAACTTCCTCACAGACAGGACCCAGGCTGTAAAAATAGGGAACAAGCTCTCCTCTACAATCACTCTGTGCACCGGTGGCCCACAAGGCTGTGTACTCAGCCCCCTGCTGTACTCACTGTACACCCATGATTGTGTAGCCAAGTTTCCATCAAACTCAATATATAAGTTTGCTGATGACACCAAAATTGTAGGCCATATCTTGGGTAATGATGAGTCGGAGTACAGAGAGGAAATTAAGAATCTGGTGGCATGGTGTGAAGACAATAACCTATCCCTCAACATCAGCAGGACGAAGGAATTGGTTGTTGACTTCAGAAGGAGTAGCGGACCGCACGACCCCATCTACATCGCTGGTGCACAGGTGGAACAGGTCAAAAGCTTTAAGTTCCTCGGGGTGAATATCACAAATGACCTGACTTGGTCTAACCAAGCAGAGTCCACTACCTAGAAGGCCCACCAGTGCCTTTACTTCCTGAGAAAGCTGAAGAAATTTGGCTTGTGCCCTAAAACCCTCACTAATTTTTATAGATGCACCATAGAAAGCATTCTTCTAGGGTGCATCACAACCTGGTATGGAAGTTGTCCTGTCCAAGACCGGAAGAAGCTGCAGAAGATCGTGAACATAGCCCAGCATAACACACAAACCAATCTTCCATCCTTGGACTCACTTTACAACACATGCCGTCGGACCAGTGCTGCCAGGATAATCAAGGAAACGATCCACCCAGCCAACACACTTTTTTTCCCTCTTCCCCCCAGTAGAAGGTTCAGGAGCTTAAAGATTCGTACGGCCAGATTTGGGAACAGCTTCTTTCCAACTATGATAAGACTGCTGAACGGATCCTGACCCGGATCTGGGCCGTACCTTCCAAATATCCAGGCCTGACTTGCACTGCCTTACTTTCCCTTTTCTACTTTCTAATTATGATTTATAATTAAAATTTTTATTATATTTACTTCGGTTTGTACTTCAGGGAGTGCGAAGCGCAGTATCAAATATCACTGTGATGATTATACGCTCTAGTATCAATTGTTTGGTGACAATAAAGTAAAGTAAAGTATCAGTGGCAATACAGAGTGGTCAAGGCTTCCTTGTATCAGCCACACACCTCGGCCTAAGTCCGAAACTCAATAGCTTAGTCCACTGCCGACTGACTACCCTAACGCATCTTCATTAGGTGGTCCAAGGTTCTGTTAGCTCTGGCAGGATAATAGAATTCGTGGCGTTCATGAATTCTTCCAAATCAGAGTAGATCTCCAACCTCTGTTCCCAATGCGTGATGGACCAGGCCAGGAGAGAGATCATGAAGGCCACCTTTCCGCACTCTGCAGGGAACCGGGATGGCTGGAGTTCAAACACCAATGAACACTGAGTGAGGAAGCCACGACAAGAACTCGGGTCACCGTTGAATCTCTCCAGGGTCAGAAGATGTACTGACTCCATAAAGTGACCATTAGCCTCACCCGGGTGATTCTGGCTTCCTCTTAACATCAGTTGGTGCATGGTGACTTGGAGATTGTGCATCCCTGATGCACCATCAATAACTCTCTCTGAGACGTGAAGGCGAGATATCGGCTTTTATTGACTGGAAGAAAGAACAAGCAGTAGTTGACCACCATACTACATCCTGGAGACAGAGGGCCGGGTTCAGGCCTCAATCGCCTTTATACCAGGGTCTGTGGGAGGAGCCATGGTCAGTGGGAGGGGCCACAGGAGCAGTCAGCAGGGGGCGTGTCCAGACAGGTATATGCAGTTCACCACAATCCCCCATGTCTGTTTTGAAATATTCCTGCTGTGGCTGCCACAGCTGATGAGAAGCTCCAATATCCCGTTGAGTCCATGTTAGGCTTAATCGTACTGTGTCAAGAGACCCAGGCGAGGATGGAATATTCAAAATTAGAATCGAGGACAAGGTTCTAAACTGGACGTTAGACGAGAATGCAAAGCTGACAATTGAGCACCAAACCTCAATTCAGGTACACTTTAAATATTAAAATCCTGGCACCAAAACATGGCCAGCAACAATTAGTGGGGTGGTCCTGAATCTTTAAAGGGGCCGTACCACATTCCATATTCCAGAGAGTTAGAGCATCTAAACCCCGGCAGCTGGCGTGCTCAGGTGCACGTCATTACAGTTAAGCAGCCTACATCAAACCAGGTAATCAGGGTTTGGCTCTTGACCCAAAACATTAACAATCTTAGCCCAGAAAATTAACTACAAAGTATACATGCATATACATTTTGCGCAGTTGTACTTTACTGACATTCTGTATGCACTTGTTGTCTTGTGTGTGTGGAGAATGGGCTTCAGGTCGTGGTGTCTCCTGGGAAGGGCATCGAAGCCATTGCACTCCACCTGGGGCAGTGTGGTGCAGTATCCAGGCTGGAGTCGATTTCTTGTATAGTTCTGGATCTTCAGTTGTCAGCTTATTCCACACTCTCATGACCCTCTGAATAAAGAAATGTTTCCTTATGTTCCCATTCAACCTTTCAGCTTTCACTCATGACCTCTAGTTATAGTCCTACCCAACCTCACAGGAAAAATTCTGCTTGCATTTACCCTATCTATACACTTCATAATTTTATGTACCTCTGTCAAATCTCCTCTCAATCTTCTACATTCCAAGGAATAAAGTCCTAACCTATTTAATCTTTCCTTATAACTCAAGTCTCCAGACCTGGCAACATCCTTGTAAATTTTTCCTGTACTCTTTCAAACTTACTTACACATTTTCTGCAGGTAGGTGACCAAAACTGCACACAATACTCCAAAAAAGTCCTCACCAACATACTCCACAGAACGTCTCATCTCCTGTACTCAGTACTTGGATTTATGCAGTCCAATATGTTAAAAGCTTTCTTTATGAACCTATCTACCTGTGTCTACACTTTTAATGAATTATAAACCTGTATTCCCAGATCCCTTTTTTCTGCTGCACTCCTCCGTGCCCTACCATTCACTGTGTAAGACGTACCCTGGTTGTTCCTACCAAAGTGCAGGACCTCACACTCATCTGCATTAAATCCCATCTGCCATTTTTCAACCCATCTCTGTAGCTGGTCCATATTCTGCTGCAAGCCAAGATAGTCTTCCTTGCTGTCCTCTATGCTCCCAGTCTTGGTGTCATCTACAAATTTGCTGATCCAGTTAACCACATTGTCATTCAGATCATTGATATAAATGATAACCAACAACAGACCCAGCACTGATTCAGGTAAGCAGGACTGAGACAGGACCATCATGGCTATGCACCATAATGAGTTAATCATGAAGCATACCTTTAAAAGACTCAACTGTCCTGTCTTTCATCCAAGATGGTAGAGATCAGCCATGCTTCCGTGAAGCAAAGCACACAGCAGTCCCTGATGTGTTGTGTGTTTAGAAATGCTCTTCTGCACACCACTGTTGTAACACATGGTTCTTTGATCATGTTGTCATGTTGCCTTCCATCGACTTGAATCAGTCTGACTTCTCTCATTAACAAGGTGTTTTTGCCCCAGAGAACTGCTGCTCACTGGATTTTTTTTTTTTTGTTTTTTGCACGATTCTCTGTAAATCCAGAGACGGTTTTGCCTGGAAATTCCAGTATACATGAGATACTCAAACCACCCTGTCTGGCACTGACTATCATTCCATGGTCAAAGTCACTTAGATCACATTTCCTCCCCATTCTGATATTTGGTCTGAGCAACAGATGAACCTTTTGAAAATGTCTACAATCTTTTATGCATTGAGTTGCTGCCATGTAATGGGCTGATTAGATATTTGCATTTACGAGCAGGTGCACAGGTGTACCTAATAAAGTGGCCACTGAATGTAGATTCTGCAGACGATCTACTGTGTTGAATAAATACCTTTTATAACTCACAGCTACAATTTCCATGTTGCCCTGTTCATTAGTCGTCATTGTAAGCACTACATCGTCTTTTATGCTGTGTGGCCTGGCTGCCGTTGAAGGGCCAGGATTCACCTTCCGCAGAGTGAATTGCTTGGATCAGTGAAGGATACTTGACGGTTTTGGCAGGGCTTGAATACTATCACCTTGTATAAATTTAAATCAAGCCAAATAGGCAATAGCTGGGCATCACTTCCAGATGCGCTCAACACCTTCCACCATAAAAACATGGAGGAACCATCACAAGTTCCCACAGACCCCAATGATCCTGTGATTTCAGTCTCTGGGGTCAACATATGAGCAGCCTTCAGGAGGGTGAAGCCATGTTGCCCAGATTGGGTCCCTAGCCAAGTACTAATGACCTGTGCTGATCAACTGGCAGGAGTGCTCACTCAGATCTTTAACTGCTTTCTTCTTCAGTCTACCCCCTTGCTTCAACTGGCTCTGAGTTATACCTGTGCCTAAGAAGAACATACCTATACCTTTCTCTGTTACTATCATCCAGTAGTACCTACACCCACAGTGATGAAGTATTTTGAGAAGTTCGTGATGAAACATATCTCGTCCTGCCTGAGAAGTGACTTGGTTCTGCTCCTATTTTCCTTCTGGAGCAACAGGCCCACAGCAGATGCCATCTCATTGGCTCTTCACTTAATCCTGGAACATCTGGACAGCAAAGATGCATGACATCAGGATATTCTTTACCGACTACAGCTCAGCATTCAATACCATCATCCCCTCAAAACTAATCAAAAGGCTCCAAGACTTTGGCCTCAACACCTACACATGCAACTGGATCCTCAATTTCCTCATTTGCAGACCCTAGTCAGCAACAACATTTCCTCCACAATCTCAATCAGCACAGGTGCACCATAAGGACGTGTGCTTAGCCCCCTGTTCTACTCACTTTACACTTACGACTGTGAGACTAAGCACAGCTCCAATGCCACATTTAAGTTTGCTGACAACACCACTGTCGTAGATTAAATCAAAGGTGGCAATGAATCAGCATGTAGGAGGGAGACTGAAAATCTGACTGAGTCATGCCGCAAAAATAATCTTTTTCTCAATGTCAGCAAGAACAAGGAGCCGATTATTGACTCCAGGAAGAGGAAACCAGCTGTCCATGAGCCATCAGATGATCTGAGGTGGAGATGGTCCGCAACTTTAGATTGGTCAGAATTTCAGAGGATCTATCCTGCACGCAACTGCAATTATGAAGAAAGCACAGCAGTGTCTCTACTTCCTTGTGAAGACTCAGCATAACATCTAAAACTTTGACAAATTTCTATAGATGTGTAAAGGAAAGTATATTGTCTGGCTGCATCACAGCCTTACATGGAAACACCAGTTTCTATAAATGGAAAATCCTATAAAAAGTGTTGGATACTGTTGCATCCATCATAGGCAAAGCTCTTCCCCATTTTTGAGCACAAATGCATGAACACTGCGACAGGAAAGCAGCATCCATCATCAAGGACTCCCACCACCCAAGAAATCCTCTCTTCTCGCTGCTGCCATCAGGAAGAAGGTACAGGAGCCTCAGGGCTCACACCACTAGGTTCCAGAACAGTTATTACCCATCAACCATCAGGCTCCTGTACCAAAGGGGATAACTTCACTCAACTTCACCTGCCCCATCATTGAAATGTTCCCACAACCTATGGACGCACTTTCAAGGACTCTTCATCTCACATTCTTGTTATTTATTGCTTATTTGTTTATTTTTGCATTTGCACAATTTGTTGCCTTTTGCACACTGGTTGAACGCTCATGTTGGGTGTGTCTTTAATCGCTTCTGTTATGGTTATTATGTAATAAATTTATTTAGTATGCCCGCAAGACAATGAATCTCAAGGTTGCATATGGTGACATATATGTATTTTGTTAATAAATTTACTTTGAACTCTGAACTTCAAGATAATAATATGCAGTGTTTTATGAGCACCTCTTTGTGCACTGCTGTTGTAATGTAAATTATTATGTCATCCTTTTGCATTTACTTTCCTAAAATAAAATTGTTGCATTTAAATGTACACAAAGTAGATTTGTTGTGTTTCTGAACAAACTTCAAGTTTTGATGTGAATCAAGTTTCAGTCACATAATGACCTGGAATGTCCATCCAGCCCTTACCAGCTCCTCACAAAGCACAAATAGACTCACTGCTCCACTCCTGACAAAGCGTCCTTGGTCTTGTTATTCTCCTGATCAGGTTAGGCAGTCTCTTCCACTGGTGGACCCTCTACTGTCCTCACAGCCTTGGTGAGCATGGGGCATTTTCTTTATTCTAATCTCCACTGACGGCTTTCGAATTAAATTCAAACCTCCAAAATCTTGTTTTCCTGACAAGCAACACGTGACACCAGAAGGACACCACGGGGGTGATGCAGTTAGCCCAATGTTATTAAAGCTCAGCGCGTCAGTGTTTGGAGATTAATCCCAGTGAATTCTATAAGGGGTTTGTATGTCTTCCCTCAGGAATGCATGGGTTTTCTCCAGGTGTTCAAGTTTCCTAACACAGTCTAAAGACATACTATTTATACTGGTTCGCAGGGATATTGGTCGTTGTAAATTGTCCCCTGATTAGGTTAAGGTTAAATTGGGGGAGGGGTGATGTGTTTGCTGGGAAGTGTAGCTCTAGGGGCCAGAAGGGCCTATTCTGCACTGTATCTGTAAATTTTTAAAAAATCTTTGATTAGTAAAGGATCTTAAGAAAAGTAGACATAAACAAATTCCTCCCTTCAAGTTCATTACGTGTTTTATGAAACTGCAATGTGCTTTCTAACCGATATTCTGAATCCTGACATGCAGCAGAGAGTCTACATTATCAAACCCAATTATAATCTGTGTTTTGATTTTCTCCTGATGCATTCTGCTACTTCAACTCTTCTCTATTCCCGTGTAATGAAGCCTGAACAAAGCTTTCAGTAAAAGCTCCCAATCTGTCAATTATATTCATGTGTTCAATTTAATGTAAAAGGTGATAGTCTATTTTTTCTGTCTAGACTGGGCCTATTATAAATCTATGTGTACAGTAATACTTGATCACTAGATGTAAGATTTTTACAAACAAAAGCACAGCCAACTTAATGACAGTCCCAGATAAAGTATTAACACCATTATTTGTTGTTTAAAGTGGTGTTAGAAAGGATATGACTTTGGTGTACTATCTTATTATTGATTAAGAGGAATTGGCGCAGGGGGCCGGGTTTCATATTTCTGGATCATTGGATCTCTTCTGGGGAATGTATGACGTGTACAAAAGGGATGGATTTCACCTGAGCCTGAGAAGAACTAATATTTCTGGGGTCAAGTTTACTAGAACAATTTGGGAGGGTTTAAAGGCATTTGGCAGTAGGGTGGGAAACTGAGTGATTGGACAGTACCTGTATAAGCAGGGACATGTGCAGTGAGACTGTCAAGAAGGACAGACAGATGATAGGGGAGAATTTCAGTCAGTGGAATGAATTGCAGTGTAACAAGGGGACAAAATCAAAAAAGCATGACGAATACAGGACTGAAGGTGTTGTATTTGAATGCACGCAGTATATGGAATAAGTTAGGTTATCTTGTAGCACAGTTAGAGATTGACGGATATTCATGAGTCATAGTTGAAAGAAGAATGAAGTTGGGAGTTTAACGTGGAAGAATACACATTGTCTCAAAAGGATAGGTAGGTAAGCAGAGGGGATGACATTGCTTTGTTGGTAAAGAATGAAATCAAATCCTTAGAAAGAAGTGACATAGGTCTAGAAGGTGTAGAATCGTTGTGGATAGAGTTAGGAACTGAAAGGGTAAAAAGACCCTGATGGAAGTTACATACAGGCCTCTGAACAGTAGCCAGGATGTGGGTTACAAATTGCAATGGGAAATAGAAAATGTATGTCAAAAGGGCAATGTTATGATGGTCATGGGGAATTTCAATATGCTGATCAATTGAGAAAATCAGATTGCAAAGAGAAACTTTGTAGAGTGCCTACTAGATGGCTATTTTAGAGCCACTTGTGGTTGAGCCACCAGGGGTTCAGCTATTCTAGACTGGGTGTTGTGTAATTAACCAGATTGGATTAGGGAGCTTAAGATAAAGGAACCCTTAAGAAACTGTGATCATCATGTTTTAGAATTCACCCCACGATTTGAGAGTGAGAAGCTGAAGTCAGAAGTACCAGTATTGCAGTGGAGTAAATGGAATTACAGAAGAATGAGAGAGAAGCGGGCCAAAGTTGATTGGAAGAGGACACTAGCAGTGATGATGGCAGAGCAGCAATGGCTGTAGTTTCTGGGAGCAATTCAGAAGGTGTAGGATATATATATTCCAAAGAATAAGTATTCTAAAGGCAGGATGACACAACCTTGGCTGACAAGGTAAGTCCAAGTCAGCATAAACACAAAAGAGAGGGTATATAATAGAACTAAAATTAGTGGGAAGTTAGAGGATTGGAAAAGTTTTAAGAACGAAATGAAGGCAACTAAAAAGCCATACAGTGAAAAGATGAAATAGGAAGCTGACCAATAATAATAAAAAAGATAAAAAAAAGTATTTTCAGATATATAAAGAGTAAAAAAGAGGCTGCTGGAAAATGATGCAGGAATGAGAATAATAGAGTGGGGGGCAGAGCTGCTAAGGAAATGGCGGATGAACTGAATAAGTATTTTGCATCAGTCTTCACTGTGGAAGGCAATATGCTGGATGCTCGAGAGTCTGGTAGGGGCAAAAGTGAGCACAGTTGCCATTACTAAAGAGAAGGTGCTTGGGAAGCTGAAAGGTCTGAATGTAGGTAAGTCACCGGAACCAGATGGACTTCAACCAACAGTTCTAAAAGAGGTAACTGAAGAGATTGTGGTGGCATTAGTAATGATTTTTCAAGAACCACTAGATTCTGGCATTGGTCCAGAGGACTGGAAAATTGCAAATGTTACTCCACTCTTCACAAAGTGATAGAGGCAGAAGAAAGGAAATTATAGGCTGGTTAGACTGGCCTCAGTGGTTGGGAAGATGATGGTCGGTTGTTAAGGATGAGGTTTCAGAGTACTTGCAGACACATGACAACATGGACCAAAGGCAACATAGTTTCCTTAACTGAAAGTCTTGCCTGACGAATCTATTGAAATTCTTTGAGGAAATAACAAGCAGGATAGACAAAGGAAAATCAGTGGATGTTCTGTACTTGGATTTTCAATAGGTCCTTGACAAAATGGCACACATGAGACTGCATAGCAAGATAAGAGCCCATAGTATTACTGGAAAGATACTAACATGGCTGATTTGTAGGAGGCAAAGAGTTGGAATAAAGGGAACATTTTCTGATTGATTGCCTGTGAGTAGCGGTGTTCTACGTGGTCAGTGCTGGGACCACTTCACTTCACATTATACGTCAATGATTTGGATGATGGAATTAATGGCTTTGTGACCAAGTTTGCAATGACAAGTGGAGGAGCAGGTGGTGTTGAGGAAGTAGGGAGGCTGCAGTTGGACTTAGACAGATTAGGATAATGGGCAAAGAAATGGCAGGTGGTATACAATGTAGGGAAGTGTATGGTCATGCACTTTGGTAGAAGGAATAAAAGTGGAGAAAATGGGGGAGAAAATTCAAAAATCTGACAATATTCTTGAGGACCTCACATACATTTAAGTTTAACAGTGGGTGTGACAAGGAATGAGGAAAAGTGCAGCTGACTCATATCGTTTCATATCGCCAAATCATATGGTTTCCTCACGGCCTGGTAGCGCATGCTTTGTGGCTTGGTACTGGTCCGCAGCCCTGTGGTTCTAGAGTGTACAGAGAATGTTACAAAAAAAAACATAATAAAAAAACAATGAATACCAATTCTGTGGCCGAAAATGTCTTGTTAATGAGAGAAGTCAGAGGAGAATAGCTAGACTGGTTCAGACTGAAAGGAAGGTCACAGTAACTCAAATTCCCACATGTTACATCAGAGGAGTAGAAAAGAGCTTTGCTGAAGGCACAATACTTTGAACCTTGAAGTGGATGGGCCACGGACATACACTCAGTTGTCATTTTATTAGGTACAGGATGTAACTAATAATGTGGCCACTGAGTGCAGATTCTCTTCAAACATCTTTTCTCTGTAAAATTCCAGTGAAATCAACTGCTTCCAACAAATAAAGTTAGAATGAACTGACAGATCTCCCAGTTCCATCTTCCTGGATGAATCAAGCTGCAACATCATTCAGATGCCCCGCACACTCCCAGAACTCAATCTCACCCAGGGGTTGGCTAAGACACACCTCCTGTGTTCTTTGAAACATTTAAACACTACAAGAATCAAATACTCCTACTTTTTTTAAATTAACTAAAAATAGCTAAAATTTAAAAAATGCATTTATAAGCATTTAAGAATACTGAAAAAATCTAACTGAACTCAGGGAGAAAAATGTAAATAAAATTAGTCACTCAGAGCCACTCTTCCTGATTGAAATCAGCCTCGATACTGTTCTGTGCCAAGTTCCACAGGTGGATTCCCCAGTGTAAGTGCTAAGAAACTGCAAGAACCTTGTGCTCCTTTGCTGGACTACATTACAGTCCAGTGCAAGGCACCAGTGAATGACAGTCGGGAATAATTGCCAGGACTTCTAGGATTCCGTACACACACATACATGTGCCGACATCCCAAACTAGTTATAGGTGAACTCTTGTGGGTCCATTTGGCAGTTCTCAGCAAAACATAAACTATTTAGAAGGGTCTCGGCCTGAAACGTCGACAGTGCTTCTCCCTATAGATGCTGCCTGGCCTGCTGTGTTCTACCAGCATTTTGTGTGTGTTGTTGTTTGAATTTCCAGCATCTGCAGATTTCCTCGTGTTAACTATTTAGATGTTTGCCTTTAAAGCATCGAATCTGAATTTGCCACACTTTACTGCTTACCTTTATATGTGTAAATATTTAAATGTTTAATTTAAAGGGGTTTATTTACATTCATAAAACTTCAAGAATATGGTTTCTCAGTTAGCCATCACCACGTTTGCTTTACATAGGAAATAGAATTTAATTATCTCAATCCTAATATGTCTATGTTATCAGAATTAGTAATTTCAAAAAAACTCTGTGGGAGATGAAACTATCCTACATGTTTCTCATTAAAAGATACTTATATATTTTATGGTCTGACAGAGTGGGCATTCAGTCTTGGAGTGAATAGAATTCTTCAGAATAAGTTGTGCATTCTGATGGTCCTGTTTTATTGCTAAGCACAGATTAAAATAGTTTCCCTCCCCTTTTACCCCAACTTCAGTAATAACTTTGGAATTTCCCATAATTGACCTTTAAGAGATTGTGAACAATTCCTTGGACTCATTTTCATGTATTTTTTTTAGATTGGAATCAAGATTCAAGTATGTTTTTAAAATTTTCACCAATGTTATTATCACTTTGCTTCTCACACTTGTTTAACATCCATGGATAAATATAGCCTGGGTACAATTAACCAGAGGAGAGATAATTGTCACATTGCTGAAGAAGTTCTTACCGAAGTCTTCTTAAGCTGTTTTATTTTACAAAGGTCAGAAGGTGGCGCTGCAGATAGCAACAAATCATTTGAAACCTTACGCCTCTTGAGCTGCAGATCTCAACCAAGTTCATAAACCCACAGCAGCTGCTTGTACTTATGTTGATTATAGCTTCTTACATTCTCTTTACTTATTTCCCCTGGATACCTGGTAGGAAACTGTGCCCCCTGATATTTCCAATATACTGAACATAGAGATTCTGTAACAAATGTTGCTAAGGGAAAGACTGCCACCTGTTAGGAATCTATGGCTTGTGTCTGCAGTGAAGTGTGCTGCTTTCCCACAGTAGTATTTTAAAAGGTTATAGATCATGTGCACATAATAGGCAGAACATTAGGTCGCTGTAGAAACAGTTGTCTCACTTGCAACAATAATCTAATTAGATATGGGTCAAATTGACAAAAAGCCCACCAATATCAAGCTATTGATAAAATGTCTCCTTTTATTTTTTTCAAACTAATGAAATTTTTAGCCACTGGGTACTTTCAGTTATTAAACTGTGTTCCGCATCTGCTGAAGGAATGGTTACGAAAGAAAGGACTGAAGTTTCACTCTGGGATCATCGGAGAAACTTAGAGCTACTCATGCTGTGTCACAGTGTGCAGTCACATTAAGTAAAGTTACACAAAGAGGATGGACATTAATAAACAGCAAGTGAGAACCACACTAATTTTGTATGTGTGCAGTTTCACATTAGCCCCACAGACACAGTGTATTGCTTTTGAAAGGAAATTAGCAATGGCAGATAATTTAATAGCTATTACTTCTCAATCTCTATTAGAATAGAAGATATTCAATTATGTGCTATTGACGGTGTGGTCTCTAAATAATTTCTTTAGCACTAAATGAATATTTAATGGTTTAATGCTTGACACTATAAAGTTTTCAAAATCTAACCATGTGCCAGATTCCTTTTATTTATTTGCAGATTGGAACTGTTTTGCTGCCTTTTACTTCATGAATCTAAACATCAACAGATAAGTATGCAAAGTAGATCTACTTGGATTTAAAAAGTGTTCATGAAGTTGATCACTTTAGGTAGAGTTTTTTGTTTTTAAGGCAATTGATAGATTTGCTTTAATGGAATAAAACAGCAATTGGCTTTATCACAGGAACAATTTATTTAGATTATTAGATTTGGTAATTGGCAAATAGTTAAGTAATTATCAGTATTAATCCACATACAAACACACACTAGTGCTTTCAAAGGGTTTGAATTTGAATAGAAGTTTACAGTAAGTTTGTCCCACGTATTCAACTTTAAATCAATAGATGGAAATATGAACTGTTCTGATTAAAACGCTGAATTGGAAAATGAACAGGAGGTCTCTGACTGCTGGGAGTCGTATTTATTTACAAGTATAATTACAGAAGTGAACATGAACAAATTTTAACCCCAAATGGCATACTAAATGTGAAAGATATCCTAGAGTTTACAATTATTGATGTTTGGTTATAACTTCCAAAGAAAGCTTGGTGGGTGAGACTTGAAATAGCTTCTAATAAATGTTTGGATGAATTCTGTACAAAGGAATTGATTAATATGAAAGATACACTTTCAAAAGAATGTTATAAATGAGAAAATAAAACCTGTTTTCTACATGAAATTAGTACAACAGCATTGCATTGATTCACCTGAATAAAGGCAGTTTAGGCCGTGAAGTATACAGTATTTTTCAAGCCCTTGCCTCTAACTAGATATCTGGTTCCTCAGAGAGCAGATTTGAAAACTGTTGTGCGTGTCCAGAACAGGCTATGAGTAAATGTTATAGGTAAAGACTAGAAAAGTCAACCCTTGCAAGGGAAAAGTAGTATCTTCTCAATTAGAATGCATTTGTAAGAAGCTGACAAGATTTAGACCACATCTCCTATCTTGCGCTTTGGGCTTTAAAAGTTTCATTAATAAACCAGTCAGGAAGCTGGTGCCGGCATGCAGAGTGTCATGGGCTTAACTGTGCTATATATTGAATTATCTCATTTGAAGCAAGGCAATGCATTATTGGAAGCAACACACACAAAATGCTAGAGGAATTCAGCAGGTCAGGCAGCATCTGTGGAAATGAATAAGAATCATTGGCAGCTATAGATTCAATGTGCCAACTATTCATGTCCAAATGTTTAAAATTCTTGCTTTTAAATGTCTCCTTGGTTTTACATCTTCCCACCCAAGTACTTTGTACTTTTTCTGGGCAAAGAGATTTTAATGCTTACATGGAGTATTATGCTTAATATGAATCATAAGACTTTATAAAAGTCATCATCAGGGGTGGCAAATGAAGTTGACAACTCTCCTCCAGCCACTGCTTTTTACCTACATTACATTAAGGATGAGTGGAGGCAGCAAATACACAGTGAGTGAGAGTTGGCAAATCACGAGCATGTTGCTCCAATTTGTGGTAACTCAAAAAGCAGCGGGACTCAGAGAATCTGTAACAAAAGAACTTCGGCAGATGCTGGAAGTCCAGAGTAACACACGCAAAATTGCTGGAGGAACTCAGCAAGTCAGGCAGTATCCATGGAGGGAATACCCTTTATCAGGACTTTTAGTGATATTCATCCTCGCAGTGGCATGACTGCTCTGCACCTTTCACATAGTGATGCCTTTCAGCTGGAAGATACAGGTTTAATCTACACTCCAGACATTCCATTCCGAGTCCATGTACAATTTAGCATTTGGTCGTTGAGTTCACTCTTTCCCAGGACACAAATTGTAAGTGCTCATATAGAGCTAACAGTTTTATCATCAGATATAAAGGTGATGACTGCCATGAAGGGGCATTCACATTACAGCCAATCAGTCCATTAATCCGCCTGCAATTTCTTTCTATCACTTCATACTGTTCTCTATGTGAGGACTTTAAAAGCAACAACAATGCAGAACTATGTATCATGGAACAAAATTGATCTTTTCTGATAGGCAGACAATAATCCTGGGATATAATTGTCAGCATGTGTCACTGAACAATATCCAGCACCTGACCCCTGGTCTTACATTATGACTGGTCTAGATCTACACCTTTGTAATAAGTGACATCTGTAAAGGTCAAGCACTGTTTATGTCTCTTTCCTAATAAAGAACCTACATAACCTTTTTTTCTAAAAACTTTTGCTTTATAATGAAATAACATTCCTAATGAGTAACAGGATTTCAAGACAAGAAGGGTCTTGTGTTTAGTTTAATTTATAGAAGGGGAAGATAATTTTAGAGTGCTGTAGAATGAATGAAGCAAATTTTAATCCAGAGATTCAGTGTTATCCAGATCAGTTGAAGCTCATTCGCTCCCCGTTCTGAAAGCAGGTTATTTACCTCTAATTCTTTTTAAATCTGCTGTTTTTCAGATTCTTAATGCCAAGCTTAAAATGAGACGAAGAAACAGAAAAACTAATAAAGAAATGTTCGTGCAACTCTCTTAAAGATTTCCCCCAGCTACAAGCTCCTGCAATATTTTCTAGATGCCTAAATTCTTCCACAAATACTCAAAACAGAGACAAGTTCAGGATATCCCTAATAACAATCTCCAGCACACCAGGTCATGGCTTCAGGATTATTCAATTAGATGCAATGAGTATTTGATGTTGACTTACCCATAAATACTTCAGGCTTCTGGACAATACTTGCCACACGCTATATGATTAATCCTCTGCAGTTCCCCATCAGATCCCTATGTAAGAAAAGCTTAAAATCTATAATAATAATATTAATTTAATTTAAGCTCTTCAAACCATTAATAAAATTAATTAAAGGTTGATCTTATAAAGAGTAAAACAGCTATAATAAATCCTATTCATTTATGGCAGGTTTTAGAGTTATCCAGGAAAGAAGGAAAATTTAAGAGTGACATAGTAGTTTGGCAGTTAGTGTAACACTATTACAGTGCCAGTCACCCTGGTTCAATTCCTACCTCCGTCTGTAAGGAGTTTCTACATTCTTCACCCATAACTGCATGGGTTTCTTCCGGGTGTTCCAGTTTCCTCCCACATTCCAAATATGTACAGATTAGTAGGTGAATAGGTCACGTGAGTATAACTGGATGGTGTGGGTGCATTTGGCTGGAAAGTCCTGTTACCATCCTATATCTCTAAATTTTAAAAACTCAAAGCCTGGGAAATGAAGCGGAGATAACAGCCCTTCATGAACTGAATGAAAAATGGGACAGAAATGATGAGTTGTTTTTTCTCAGTCTCCATTATATTCTACCATGTCCTTCAAAATAAATTCTTGGTCTACACATCCTTCTATGATATCATTTCATTCTCCTTATAAGTCTTTACTCAAACCTTTGGCAGTAAGACCCTATATTCCAAAATTCCTCTCTGGAATTATTTCTCAAATTCATTTGCCTTACTTCATTTCTTTCCACCATCCAAACTCTTCTGCAAATATACATCCAGAATTTTTGTTCCAAATTTCATCACATCCAAGCTCCACTTCCTTTCCAATATTCTGCCAATTAAAAGCCTTTAATCAATTACAGGTTGTTTCATCAAAAATAGTTACAGAGTAAGATCATTCTATAAAATGAAATGTATTTTGGAGGTATATGATATAGGAAAATATATGAATTGAATATTTTGAGGCAGACACAATCTGATCCTCAAGATTGAATCGAAGGTTTTTCTTCACCATGACAAATTTAATTTCCTTTAAGCCTCACTTATAAGGGAAGATTTTACAAATTTGCATTCCAAGTGTGGAGCTTTGCACGGTGGGAGCACATACCAAGAATTCAACACAGATCACTTTGAACAGAATTTTCTGTCCAGTCAGATATATGGATCAAAAATCTTTCTATTAACTTATGCATCCAAATTCTTGTTCCTGGTTTCAAAGGATGTGCTCAAATGTTAGCTGTCTTAATTTGAAGAAAATCTATTCCATAGATTTTGTAGATTATGTTAATTTTAGAAACATAGAAAACCTATAGCACAATACAGGCCCTTTGACCCACAAAGTTGTGCCGTACATGTCCCTACCTTAGAAATTACTCGGCTTACCCATAGCTCTCTATTTTTCTAAGCTCCACGTACCTATCCAAAAGTCTCTTAAAAGACCATATCATATCTGCCTCCACCACCATTGCCAGCAGCCCATTCCACGACTTACCACTCTCTGCATAAAAAACCTACCCCTGACATCTCCTCTGTACCTACTCCCCAGCACCTTAAACCTGTGCCCTCTTGTAGCAACCATTTCAGACCTGGGAAAAAGCCTTTGACTATCCACATGTTCAATGCCTCTCATCATCTTATACACCTCTATCAGGTCACCTCTCATCCTCTGTCGCTCCAAGGAGAAAAGGCCTAGTTCACTCAACCTGTTTTCATAAGGCATGCTCCCCCATCCAGGCAACATCCTTGTAAATCTGGTCTGCACCCTTTCTATGGCTTCCACATCCTTCCTGTAGTAAGGTGACCAGAACTGAGCACAGTACTCCAAGTGGGGTCTGACAAGGGTCCTATGTAGCTGCAACATTACCTCTCGGCTCTTAAACTCAATTGCACGACTGATGAAGGCCAATGCACCGTATGCCTTCTTAACCACAGAGTCAACCTGCACAGCAGCTTTGAGTGTCCTATGGATTCAGACCTCAAGATCACTCTGATCCTCCACACTGCCAGGAGTCTTACCATTAATACTATATTCTGCCATCATATTTGACCTACCAAAATGAACCAATTTTAACAACATTGCCATCGGCACAGTGGTTATAATCCTGAAGCAATAAGCTTACAACCCAAAATAGTTTGTCTTCCAGTTGCTGAATATAATGTAATAGCAGATAAACTGCTTTTAAAGAGAAATGTCTTCTTAGGCAGAGAAATTATATGTAGCTAAAGTACCATGCCATGTTCACCATTCTTTTAATTTTTTTTTTGGATAATGTATATTTATATCAAAAGTGGAAGCAAGGCTTTGATTTTGTGTGGCATTGCTGCATGGGTCAAAAACTCTAATGTCTATTCCTAGCAATCCCGATGAAGGGAAACCAGAACTCTGCTATTAACTTCTGGGATAACATCCAGTGGAATTTCTGTAAACTTAGGTGCCTTTCTCTCCTAACTGACATCACCTCATCCCTAAATTATGAATTGTGGCTGAATATAAATAGCTTTCATTATTGGGACTGATCAGTCTGTTGGGTGGTTTAGCACATGGACTAGATGATATGCTTGGATTTATTTCGACTTCTAAAATTGATATCAGGGAATTTTCCAGAGTAGACATCTCTTACTGGACTTTCAATCTGTTTTTCTCTCCCTTGGGGTTTCTTAATGCATAATTTTTGGTGGCTGATTTTGGAAATAAGATAATTGGTGCGCAAATCTGTACATTGCAAACTCCAACCAAATGGTGTCCATTTGGAAAATTGCTTTAATTGGCACATATACACGGAGAATTTGTAAAGGTAACAAAATAGCATTTTGCAATTTTGAATATGTTTGATGAATACTGTTCAAAATTGGATTGTCATAAATGGTACAGACAGTTTAAATCCAACATCCATGAGTAATCTGAATTTAAATTACTGAAAATTACTTCTGCAAATTCTCAACTGTTTTCTAATCACATGTCAATTCCCTAACAAACATAGAGAAATATTCAATGCCTTCTCAACTGTCCGTACCTGAGTACATAACGTTAAAAGTTCCAGCTTCTTTTCTGGGGTCTCCTTAAATCCCAGCAAATAATGCCAAATGGCCATGAGACTATCAAAGCACAAAAGGAGAACATTTGGCCCATCAAGTCTATACTAGCCCCTAGTAGAGTTATCCAATCATTACTTTTTTTTCTGTGTTTGATTAATTATAGGCCTGCAAGTAACAATGTGATAAATCACATTACTTAGCGGTCATTTTGTTAAGGGACCTGCTTCTTGTGTAATTTTCTTTTCAAATTAACACAAATTATGAAAGAATTCAGCATAATTTGTGCTTAAATTTCAATTGTCTTTTGGATTGCTACAGTGAAATTATGGTAATTTTAGATAAACCAATATATTCAATTTAAAACTCTGAGGTTAGTTATTCAGATCACCATCTTGGTAAGTATTGGGAGAATCAAAAAGCCAAGGAACTGACACTGCTTCATATTTCTTACTGCTTTCATTGTAACACGAACAGCAGAATTACAACAAATTAATATATAGGGATTATAAATGGGCCAAGATGCCTAAGATCTTGAAACTAATGAAAAATCATTTACCACCTGTTCCTTCTAAAGGCAAGCATGATTGCAACACATTCCTGAAAAGGTAGTCAATTATTTTATTTTATAAACAAACCTATTTTTCCAGTATAGGGCTGCACCCTTGCCATCTTTCTCAACAATGATTCACATGTCAACCCCCATAAGCATGTACCTCATGACAGATTAATTTAACTAATTCTTCTGTAATTCAGACTTGTGTAGAGCATGCTGTCAGATTTGAGATGTCTACATTTAGCAAGTGATTTTTCCTCTCGGTAAGCACCGTTTTACCTTCGCATACCACATTGGCAGCTTCATTTTTCACCGTAAGTGGTTTGGAATGCATGGCAAATGCAACATTACAGCTAAGTGTCATCACAGCTATTTATTTTCACACTCAATTTATCGTAAGCTTTTCATGGGCCATTGAAAGTATGAGTCTACACAAAAACCTATATTGTAATGATCCTACTTTCATTCACTCAGTGTGCAAAGAGTTAACAAGCTAATTCTTTCTCGTTGCCCCTTTGACTCTTTGTAAATTAACCTCCAGCTGTCATTTACTCATTAACCCTTCTACTTATTTGGTCCTTTTAGAACCATCGGTTTTGGCTGAATACATATGATGTTATCCCTCCAATGTTTTCTTATAATTAATAAACAAGTGGATTTTTAATACTGTTTGTATTTTGCTTTGATTTGCAGCAGTTGCCAGGAGATTAATCTCTGATTCCTGCACAATCTTCAGAATGTCAGCAACCTTTGGTCTTTGAATGCTATCAATCTTCCCTGTCACCAAGCCGTATAGATTAGCAATGATTATATAAACTAATCAGCAATCACCCTGGGGCTCCACTACAGATGCATATGAAGAGTAATACAAAACTTTCAGATGTGGTGTGTGGGCCCTAAATTTGGGCTGAGCATTCTGGTGCCAAGAAGTGAAATTCCTGCTCTTCTGAACTGCTTGAAGTTCAGCCACCAGGAGATTAGAGACAAGCCACACGCACAAAAGGCTGGAAGAACTCACCAGGCCAATGGAAAAGTGTATAGTCAACGTTTCGGGCTGAGAACCTCCATCAGAACCAGGTTGTGACTTCACTTCAGGTCAGAAACCAGGAGCAAATTGGACAAACAGGCATTTGGGCAGAGTACAGTGAATTTTTATAGTCAGCACCCTCAGAAGTATACGCAGATAAAAATAGAGACAATGTCCTTCTCCTCTATATTTGAAAATGAGAAACACAAGGTGTAACCAGAATGAAGCATTGAAAATCCACATCTCCTCTGAAGAACTAATCACTCTAACTTTTACAAGAAAGTAACATAACACCATCAAGTCACCAGCCTAACACTGAGGTACATATGGAGCCTACTGATTGTGTCCACCCTGAGATAGGTAGGCAATCAGTCCAAATTTACATTCTGTAGGTACTGATTCATCATGGGTAGAACCTTCATGGCACTTTGCCCAGGTGGCCACTTACCTCATGTAATGCCAGTGATGCTCTCATTTATTTGACCACAACATAAGCTGCCTGTTGTCATGTTGAAGAATTACGCCCCTAACTCTCCCTAAACACACAGGCACACATTACTAACATGAGTGGGATGGTTGACAGGAAATTCAGGTGTGCATATCTCAATCAACATTTGCATTGGCATCACCAGGAGCTCTACAAAGATAGCTACTTGGGTTACGTAATCATTGCTGACCCATGTGAAACCCCCACCACCACTACTTTATAATTTCCTGTTAGTGTCACCTTATGTACCATGCAGATAATCCTATGATGCATCATTTTAAGGACATACAATCAACCTATGTATAGAAGCTATCGCATATATTTATATTTATTGTGTTTTTAAGATATAGAAGCAGGATTAGGCCATTTGGCCCATCGAGTCTCCTCTGCCAAGTCATCATAGCAGATCCAATTTTCCTCTCAGCCCAAATCTCCTGCCTTCTCCCCGTATCCCTTCATGCCCTGACCAATCAAGGATCTATCAACCTCTGATAGATAATATGATAAGAAATTATCATGTTCTTTATTATGCTTTTACTGTGCTGCTTTGGATCCTCAGAGTAACAATTGTTTCCTTCTCTTTTGCACTTGTGCTCCGGAAATGACATTAAACAATCTTGAATCTTGAACCTTGAATGTGCTGTGGTGGCAGGGATGATTGCGATGATTCAAAGACCAAAGGATGCTAACCTTCAAATGATTGTGCAGGTATTACAGATGAATACTCATTGCTGAATGGCTCCTGGATGAACTCAGGTGAGTGTGCAAGCACTGAGTGGTTAGAGATACACGGTAGTGCAGTGGCTGGCGTGACCCTTGTACAGTCAGCGTCGGAGTTCGGAGTTCAACTCTGGTGCCACCTGTTTATACGTTCACCGTGATCGTGTGGGTTTCCTCTAGGTGCTATGGTTTCCTCCCGCTGTTCAAAGATATACTGATTCATAGGGAACTGGTCACTGTAAATTTTCCTGTGATTAGGCTAGGGTTATATAGGTGGGTCGCTCATTGAGACAGAAGAGCCTGTTCTGCACTTTACCTCTAAATAAATAAATATAAGCCCGGCTGTAATTTTGCTGTGGGTTAAATAAGTTGACAACATCACTGACTACTACCCAATTCAGACTCACACCCTCTTACTGAATGTGACCTGGCGAACAGTGAAGACTGATGCCATACAAGGGAGGATAGGCCCGACGGTTTCTGATTGTTGGTGGAGTGGTAGAAAGGAGAGAAGTCCTTCATCTACAGAGGGGACAGCAGCCCCCTTAGACTTGCAGAGAAGGTTGTGGGACAAGGCAGCCACAAAGGACTGTATTCGGACAGATGATCACTGGAGGATGGTGTCATACATGGAGAGGACTGGGCAAATCAATCAGAGAGAGTTCAGCAACACAAACAAGAGAAAATCTTCAGATGCTGGAAATCAAAATAATACACCCAGAATGCTAAGTAGGCCTGTTTACTTTTGGAAAAGAGTAAGTAGTTGATGTTTCGGGCCGAGACCTTTCATCGAGACTGAAGAGGGACTCATCAGGACAGAGTCCAGATGAAAGGTCTCGGCCCGAAACATCAGCTGTTTACTCTTTTCAATACCGTAGATGCTGTCTGGCCCGCTGAGTTCCTCTAGCATTTTGTGAGTATTAATTAGTGAGAGAGAGAGAGAGAGAGAGAGAGAGAGAGAGAGAGATCAGTTTAGGAAAACAGAGGCCATTGATATCACAATAAATATTTATCATTACACTCTTCCGAAAGAAGCTTGGGGACCTGGTAGAGGCTCAGGTTATGTCAGGTCAACTTTAATTATCATCACTGCAGACCTGCTTCTGTAAGTGAACCACATGCATTTCCTCATCTGAGCAATATCTGTGTGCAACTGATATCAAAGTGAGAGTTTCAAATTGTCTGGTATCATTGTTGATGCTTGGCTCTCTGCTTGCCAATCCTTGCCATGGCACACAAACAAGTATGCTATGGGGAAACTGAATGTTTATTCTCAATCTGCCGTCAGAGTTTTGATTAACTTGTATGGTGTGGCAGACAAAAATCTTCAGCGATTTGCTATGATACCTGTGCTATTTCTTTGCATTTTTAATATGTTTTTAATGATACTTATGGTAATTCAGCTTCAGCATCATCAGGTTTGAATCTTTAACAGTGCACTGTAAAATATTTTTTTTAAAATAATTAACAATTATGGTTTTTTTTTGCATCCTGACAGATTGTCTCTGAGAATACTTTCAGTCTGATTGATGGCATCGCATGTTCTGGGCATCAGGGATCAACACGCTTGCAGGAAAAGGAAGCCCCATCCACACACATCATTTGGTCTTTTTCAGGGTCTTCCTTTACAGCCAGTGATCAATGGTTTTTCTCTGCCATTTACCGCAAATACTTGCCAATATTGAGGCCAATGTAGCCTCTGTTCATACAGTGCACTCACTGGTAAGTCTGCGCAGTCAAATGCCTGCTTTCTGAATTAAAATATAAAGATACATGAGCATAACATTAAAAATACATTGGTAATTTACTCTTCCTTTTGATGAGTTGCACCTCATGTGTTTAACATAGATTCAGTCTCCATTTCCAGAATGTTTCCTCTTCCAGTTTGCTCCTTTCTTACTGTCTCTCTTGTCAATATCTAAACATTTCTAACCATTTTCTTGCATTTCAACATTAGACTTCCAAAATATTACATTCTGTTCTTGGTGATGCCTATAAATTCAGATTAAATGAAGACTACAGTTACATAGAGGAACACCTGCATTGTAAAGTACATTAAATGGTCTTGTGTCAAATGCCATGGCTTTCCAGAGAATGGTAACAACAATGTCAAGCCAACATACCGGTACATGCTAACAACTTTAATTCATAGTGATAACTGAAAGCCCAACCAGTAAACTTTACCAGCTGTCAGATCAAAGGCAGCAAAATGTTTATGAACAAGCAGTTTTATGCTTCAATGTGCAATAATTACAGTAATAAATCTCTTAACATAACTGTTTATCACAAGAAATGCCAGGCATTTTGAAGAAACCGGGAACATTTTCTCTTATTGACTTATCTTGAAGTTGTGAAAGCAAGTAATACCTTAGCTTATCTTTCTTGAGCAGCCCCTGCACCTGATTGATGAACTTTATACATACTGTAGCTGTACAAACTATTGCAATGCAGCCTTTGATGATCAGGAACAGATGAGTGCACCTGTGGCTTCACAAACAATAGAAGCTTATAGTCTATTGTACAATATGAGATTTTTATACCTTGGGCTTTCTGCATTTCTAATATTTGCAGATTGCAATAATATCTTAAATGGAACTCAATGTTCCTCAAATCTGCCATTGCTAAAGAAATACATGAGCTTAGAAGATATCCAGTGTTATGTGATTAGATTCAGAACCTGAACATTGAAATAAAACATGATGATTCCTTTCAGTGTTTTGCAATTTTGTAAAAGCTGTAATGATAAGATGCTTTTTTGACAGGTTTGCCATTGACATTTTTGTGCGTTGTTCCATTAGGCACCAATTTTGCTACATTTTTCTTATATAAAAAAAGCACAATGGAAACAAAATTTGCCACAAATAAACATTCAGTAATGAAACTAAATACTAAAACTTATTGCAAGAACAAATATATGAAATAATAAAGTTTGAATTAATTTATTAAGATTTGGCTTAAGTTTACCTCTGCTGTTCAGCTGACGGGAATTTGGGGTAAAGCCATTCAGCTGCTTTAAAATAAGGCAACTAGAGGTGGGCAGTAAATGTCGACCATGCCAACAATACTCACGTTCTGGGAATGTAATTAAAAAGGGTTTAAAGATCCATCAAATAAAGTCTATGTGACTGCCTGATAATGTACAGTCACTGGGTGAGACTGGAATAGTGAGATATTCGTCCAGTGTGTTCACATCGAAACTCAAGCAAACCTGCATGAACAAAATGGCATTTGCGTATTTTATTGTGAGTGAACTACCCAGTTTTTAAAAAAAGCACTCTTCTGCACTTCAGAAGTGTCTCTTCTCTTTGGGTTGCAATTGACTCCTCACCAGCTGGTTTAAAAGAGGAAATAATAATATTGAGGTATTTATTTTTGTGCAGAAAGTAAATGAACATGAAAGATCCATTAGAAGTTACCATCATAACCAGCAGTTTCTTCATCACAAATACAAATTAACTCTCTTCCATTTTGTTAATTTTCACTTTCACAGAAAATAATGTAAGAAAACAAGCTTTAAGTTTGATTTGTTGAATTGCATTAACCATAACCAGAAAAATTTATCCATTGTAGATGGTGTCATTGAACACTGAAAAGCCATTTACTATTGAGTCAGAGACCTCTGCTGCTTTTGACTGTCAGCCCTTAGATATTTAAAACCAATACAAGGATATTGCCTACCAAGATAACCAAGGTCCAGGAAAACTTGCTTAAATTAAAATTGCCCTTTGTATGTCTACCTTTGGTCCTCTCAAAGACCGGTTCCAAATTATTTCTCATCCTTAACTATGAAAAGTGTAAATTATTATTTGATATGATGGTTCATCCTTAGATTCTTTTTTCCATTGATAATGGGTTTTCCAAAACTTTGCATCTCTCTATTCTATTTCTTCTACCTATCTCTTTCTCTATATTGTTCTGGGAAGTATTCTTTAAAAATGCTTAATTGAATAGATGCAGGAGTTTCTGCGGATGCTGGAAACCTTGAGCAGTACACATAAATTGTTGTAGGAACTCCTGCATCTAAGGAGGGGAATAAGTAGTTGATGTTTTGGGCCTAAATTCTTCATCTGGACTGGAAAGAAAAGAATAGATGTCAGAGTAAAGAAGATGGGAGGAAGGGAAAGAGTAAAAGCTGGCAGGTGATAGGTGAGGGAAGAGGTGTGTGGTAGAGGCGTAGGAATGATAGGTGATAGAGATGATGGTGGAAAAGGAGGAATCTCATAGGAGAGGACATGGAAGAAAGGAAAGGAGGAGGGGAATAGAGGGAAGTGATGGGCAGGCAATAAGAGGAGAAGGGGTGAGAGGGGAGACAGAATGGGGAATGGAAAAGAGAGAAGAGGGAATGGGAACTAAGTAATAATGCAATTTGGAGAGATCGATGTTTATGCCATCAGGTTGGAAGCTATCCAGAGAGAATATGAGGTGGTACACCTCCAACCTGATTTTGACGTCATCGTGGGAGTAGAGGAGGCCATGGGCTAACATGACTTTTTTTAACTCTTAGTAAACTAAACATATTGTTGAAGATAGAGCAGCAGATATAGTGTACAGTATATGGATTTCAGCAAAGCATTTGATAAGGTACCCCATGCAAGGCTCATTGAGAAAGTAAGGAGGCATGGAATCGAAGGGGACCTTGCTTTGTGGAACCAGAACTGGCTTTCCCACAGAAGGCAAAGAATGATTGTAGATGAGTCATATGCTGCATAGATGTTGGTGACCAGTGGTGTGCCTCAGGGACCCCTTCTCATCGTGATTTTTATAAATGACCTGGATGAGGAAATGGAGGGATGGGTCAGTAAATGTGCTGATGACTCAAAGGTTAAGTGTGTTGTGGATCGTGTAGAAGGCTGTCAGAGGTTACAGTGGGACATTGATAGGATACTAAACTGGGCTGAGAAGTGGCAGATGGAGTTCAACTCAGATAAGTGTGAGGCAGTTCATTTTGGTAGGTCAAATAAGATGGCAGAATATAGTATTAATGGTAAGACTCTTGGCAGTGCAGAGGATCAGAGGAATCTTGGGGTCCGAGTCCATAGGACACTCAAAGCTGCTGCACAGGTTGACTCTGTAGTTAAGAAAGCATACAGTGCATTGGCCTTCATCAACCGTGGGACTGAGTTTAGGAGCCGAGAGGTAATGTTGCAGCTATATAGAACCCTGGTCAGACCCCGTTTGGAGTACTGTGCTCAGTTCAGGTTGCCTCACTGCAGGAAGGATGTGGAAACCATAGAAAGGGTGCAGAGGAGATTTACAAGGATGTTGCCTTGATTGGGGAGAATACCTTATGAGAATTGGTTGTGTGAAATCGGCCTTTTCTCCTTGGAGCAACAGAGGATGAGAGGTGACCTGATGAAGGTGTACAAGATAATGAGAGGCTTTGATCGTGTGGATAGTCAGAGGCTTTTCCCCAGGGCTGAAATAGCTAACATGAAAGGGCACAGTTTTGAGGTGCTTGGACGTAGGTACAGAGGAGATGTCAGGGGTAAGTTTTTTTACACCAAGAGTGGTGAGTGCGTGGAATGGGTTGCTAGCAACGGTGGTGGAGGTGGATACAATAGGGTCTTTTAAAAGACTCCTGGATAGGCACATGGAGCTTAGAAAAATAGAGGGCTATGGGTAGCCTTAGGTAATTTCTAAGTAAGTTCATGTTCAACAGACAGACAGACAGACATACTTTATTGATCCCGAGGGAAATTGGGTTTCGTTACAGCTGCACCAACCAAGAATAGTGAAGAAATATAGCAATATAAAACCATAAATAATTAAATAATAATAAGTTAATCATGCCAAGTGGAAATAAGTCCAGGACCAGCCTATTGGCTCAGGGTGTCTGACACTCTGAGGGAGGAGTTGTAAAGTTTGATGGCCACAGGTTTGTGACACAGCATTGTGGGCCAAAGGGCCTGTATTGTGCTGTAGGTTTTCTATGTTTCTATGTTTTTATGCTTCTCTTGCAGATTTCAGCTGGGAAATGGACAATGGAAAATATATATATGCCATTATCATTTCCTTTCATTTTAAGGTGTTTTGAATAGTATCATCTTTTCTACTTTTCAATCCCTACTATTTTATTTTACTTAAATCTATTAAAATAGATTTTTTAAAAAGCTAATTATGAGATACGTTAAAAAAACAAGCTATTGAAATGTTCCAGGGCATCATTATGGGATTTGAGATTCTGCTTTTGTGGTTTGCCTTTCAGGTAAGAAGGTCACTCAGCTGGTAATCAGGACCATAGCCTCAAGATAAGAGGTCTACCATTCCCGACAGAGATGAGAAGAATTTTTTTTCACTCCAAGGCTGAGGAATCCTTGAACTTCACCACCTAAGTGGATTATCATTTCTCAGTGATGATGCATGTTCAAATGGGATCAATAGATTTCTGGATATTAAATAGGTTGTAATCAAGAGGAGTTCATGTTTTTCTTTTTTTCCTTTTTCTCTTACACACACACACACGCACACACACGCACACACACGCACACACACGCACACACACGCACACACACGCACCCTGTGTAGACTTTCTGCAAATATTATAATCGCTGTCAGTTTTCTGTTAAATTGGAAACAAAACAGAAGCCCCAACACATTTTCTAATATTATGTTATTGTTCTGTTTTTTTATTGATAAGAACAAAGTTCCTGAAACAAAACAGCAATTGCCCATGGTAATGCATAGTTGATCATGATAAAAAATGTAATTTTATTTTCTTCTCTGTATCAGTCATAGTTAACAAAGACGACCTTTTAAAGAAAGTAAATGTAACAGCTACAGATTTATAATTGCCGTTTATAGCATCATTTGTAAATCAGAGTCAATTTCCAATGTAATGAACTTTAGAACAATAAGGAATAAATTTCTTATCTGAGAAGTTTTTTCATCATGACTGGTAAAGCAAAGTATATTAGATATAGCAGAGTGGTGAAATTGGTCGAGCTGGTGCCACAGAGCACCATTTACCCAAATTCTGACCCTTGGTGATGTCATGTGGAGTTTACACCTTTTCCCTAATATCTAAATAATTGGTAGAATCCAGAAGGAATTGATGGAAATGTGGGGAAAACAAAGTGGGATTGCCATAAATGGGTGACTGAAGGGGATTTTTCTGTGCTGTGTGACATAATACTCTGACCCATACTCTATAACATCATAGTTCATATCAGTTCCGATAAAATGTTATCACCATAAAACATTAACTGCTTTTATTCTGCACATATCTTGTCTGACTTGCTGAGTACTTCCAGCATTTGCTGGGGTTTTTTGTGTGAGAGGAAAGAATTGAAGTAACTGGCAGAATGGTCCTAGGTAGATGTTCATCTGGTAGAGCGTTGGTAGATTGTTCAGGACAGTCTTTTTTCCCACAATCTTAATTCAGGATAGTGACTACTTTCGACAGAATAGACAGAAAATAACAAGTTCCACTAACATATATCTTTACTTCTTATATCTATTTCGATCAAAATTTCTTCAGCATTCATTTTGGTTTTCTACAAATCAAATTCACCAGGTAACTAGTAAATGCTCCTGATGTATATTAACAAATGGAAAACATTTTTTTAAAACTGTATCACTTTTCAATCTTTCTAATGCTCAAGGATATAAAGAAACTGAAATCCTGAATATGTCAGAAGTACCAAATGTATCTGATTTCAATGAATTTGCCAACAGTTTGACTTGATGTTGGGCATTTGTTATTGGAATCTTGTTTAACATTAAGGAATACATATCCCCAATGTGTTAGAAGGATTTCATGCTTTGTGTTTTTGTTTGTTTTTGCTATAAATTATACAAGTGAAGAAAAGCTCATTGAAATTTTGGAGAGATAACTAAAGAGTTTAACTGGCTTGGCCTTTCCATTTTCACAGCATGAACAAAACAACACAATACATAAATAAACACATACATGGAGCAACAAATGGACCCAGACAGATGAAAGCTGAGCCCCAGATCTTTTAAGTTTTGGTCATTTGTTGGTCTAACTGATTTGCCTAACAATAAAGATGGGGCCTTTTGGTTCTTAATTTCCATTGGAATTATACTCAGATAATATCAAAACTGCTGCTTTTTCTGTCCAAAGAAATAACGTTGACAGACCTATGTTTAATCTGCTTTGGCTGAAATGTTTTGCATTCTTCTTCATCTAACCTTGGTGCTTTCGTGTCATTAAGCATTCAATGCTTTGGGAAACATTGTGGATTCTTAAACACCCTGCAGGTAAATTTAATTACATATTTACAGAGTAAACCATTCTAATTAACCGTACCACACATAATGCAGGCCAGGACAATTATTTTTGATTAAACAATTTCTTACTGGTGAGGATGAGAAGTTAGAAAAGTGCCATTCTTCCACATGTCAAGCAGTTACCCTGTAGTGATTGGAATGCAGATGAAATATTAAGGTGCTCAGTTTGTTCTCTCAAGTGGATCTAAAACAATTCCTTGGCACCAGTTGTAGAAGAAACATATGGCTCTCTGGGTTTCCACCAAGGCTGCTCAAACTGCACTTTCCAAATCCATGACCTCAACAACAGACAAGAACAAAAGGCAACAGGAGTATTAAACATTTCTGCAAGTTCCTCTTCAAGTCGTAAATCCAAACTTGAAAAAAATATCAGCAATCCATATTTGATTCTGGATCCAAATCCTGCAAATTCCTGCCAAATAACACTGTGAGGCCATCTTCTACACAAGGACTATAACAGTTCAAGAAGGTAGCTAATTATCATTTTCTTAAATGCACTAGAGAATGGATATTAAATGCTGGCCTTCCCAGCAAGACCATGAATGGATTTTTTTTTAATGGCCAGTGAGATTTTCCTTTCATGACGATTAAACTATCTTTCCTTTTCCACCTTTAATGACATGCTGAAAGAGATTGTAAAGACACCAATGGCACTTGAATGACTCGAATGAATTATTGAGTTTTATGGTTGCTAAGAGAGCATATTTATTGTAAAGAAATATATAAGCTCATTAAGTGAATGCCATTGCAATTGTCAGTATAGACATGTCAGTGAGTTTCATTATTCCCCTTCTTTTCCCTGAAGACAGCCAAGTTAAAGAAACTGGTATCCTCTCCAAATGATGTCAACAGTTGTGCATCTCATGACATTTGCATAACTTTTTCAAACCAATGGCTGTAAAACAATACATCTTACTTATTCACAGTACCACTAACATTTTTTCTTACCTTTTTCTCCCCCTCAAAGCATGATATTTGAAGGACAGCCACTCAGACCATATTTGGTCTTCGTTGAGAATAGGTTAACCTTAAATGCATTCTCACATGTATGCCTTATCTGGTTTGCCATGGAGGTCAGTGTAGTTGTTACTTTCAGCTTCACAACCGTGAAGTTCAAAGTTCAAACTAAATTTATTATCAAAGTACATATATGGTACCATGTACTAACCTGAGGATTCACTTTCTTGCAGGCATTCACAGGAGTACAGAGAAACACACCAAAATCAATGGGAAAGCACCACAATGATAAAGAACTAATGTTGAAAAGAAGTCACACTTTGCAACCAATCAATCAATAAATAACTGAGAGCATACATTGTAGAATCCTTGAAAGTGAGTCCATAGGTTATGGAATCCATTCAGAAATTTCATAACCATTGTAGACTACTGCTGCTGATCTCTATCACATTTCGTACTTTGTTGCTCACTGCTATTCCACGGAGGTAGCTCAAATGCCAACCTCAGAAAGAGGAAATATCATTTAATTTCCTCCATTCTGGGAGAGCAAGCAGAACAGTCGCAGTCTGCTAAATAATTTGCCCAAGAGTACAACCATTCACCTGGATGCAATAAAGGAACAAATTTAATAAAAGGGGATGTGGTAGAGCTTCCTTGATTTCAACTGTGGACAGCACTGACGATTGAGGGAGTGTCCTTTTCAATGTATTAAATTAAATAAAGCTACCGGATCTTTAAGTATTCATGGGGAATGTAATACATTTAGAAATTATAAGTTCTTCCATTTCTGTTACAACTGCATATTTCTATCATATAAGTTGCATTGGAATTGAAACTTTAGCTCAGTTATTTGATCTACAAGGCTCAAATTACAAAATTATAGAGCATTGCTTACCAATAGAGTTCCACCAGGACTGCTTTAACTTAAGGTGCCATTTATTGTACCGGCCGCATCTTGATATCCACAAACGATACGTCTGGGAAGGAAGATGAAACCAGACCTGCAGCTCTGTTGCTGCAATAGCTTCATCATCTCATTTTAAGTAAAGTCATGTGTTTTTGGATTTAGGACGAAGTAAATTTCTTACATTTTAGTTTTCTGGTTAGGTCATGTAAATTAGTTATTTGTACAGAGAAGGTTTCCAATTAAAAACGGATATAGAATTCTTATAACCTAAGCTGTAAGAGTTCAATATTCATTGAACCATTGGACTACATGCATTGCACAAGACTCTATGAATTGCCAGATTGCTCTGCAGGTACTTGTGATGTTTTAGGTTATATTTAGGGAGCAGATATTAGGTGTTGCTTTCCCAGTACTTTCTGTGGAAGCAAACATTGAATCATCATTATAAGAACAGATTTCACTAGAACTGTTGCATGTTATTTCGTTGTCAAGATTACACAGGCCTGACAAGGGAAAGGGTGCAAAGTATATGTGCCAAAGTGAAACAAAAAAATGCCAAAATTAAAATTGTATCCCTCATTATTAACTTCAGGATAAAGACAAGGAGAAGAGTGTGTGGTATTATAGATTGTAAGATATCTCAAGAAAACCTGAGACATAATTTTAGCCTCCTTCAGCAGTAAACTGGCAATTATTATGCCTTGTCAGAAATTATCCTTTTTCCCTACCAAACACTAGTAACAATTACCAAAACTGCTTAGTTCACAACACCAGGAAAATATGAGGAAGATTAGGCCAGCAGGTCCCCTCAAGCCTGCCTGCCATCAGTGGTAATGTAAACAAGCTCCTCTTGGATGTGGATGTTAAACTCCCCACTCAGATTACATCCAGTGCCCTTGCTACCTCCAGGAGTTTTCCAACATGGAGGAGCACTGATTCACAGCAGAGGGAAGAAAGCAGGCATTACACAGGAGCTAGTTTTCTTGCTCATGTTGACGTTAGATGGGCTTGGGACAAAGTTGAGGACCATTCATCCTTACCTGAATATGAATGAACTGCCACTTCTATTGGGCTTTGTCCTGCCGAAGGGAAAGATACATCCATGGATTGCACTGTCTGTGAAGTGTGACTCTATGAGTGGACTTACATCTGGCTTCTTCCCCCATTGTAGACTGTAGACCCCATCTGATTAGGAGAAGAATTTTGCAAGGCCAGCTGAGCTGGGAGGTTGTCAAGTAGTTCATTCGGTTGTATTCTGTCCCTGAGTACACAACAAACTGGCATAATAAGCTGCTGTAGGGGACTTTAGCTGGGCAGTGGTGAAGTGGCATCTGCACTGGACTTAAAGGTGAGAGGTCCCAGGTCTCAATCTGTCAGCTCTTTGCACGCTTTCCATCGGTGCTGGGTTAAGCATCAGGCAAGCAACCTGGCCTCGTAAAAGATAGACAAATGCTAAAGAAGCAGGAAGGTTGCCACCTGATACACCAGAAGGTGGGGAGAAAGGTAACAATAAAGGACACAGGGTACATTTGATTCTGCGCATTGCGCTGTATCCTAAAGTAAAAGATCTATTGACTGTGAAGGATTATGGTGCAAATTCTCTAGGGTGGTAGAGTTGTAGAGCAAAGCAACATGGAGATAAGCCTGTTGACTCAAGTCTATGCTGACCACAGTGCTCACATTATCCCAATTTCTTGCATTGGGCCTATTTCCCTCTAGGTCCTGCCTCTCCGCATACCTATTCCAGTGCTTCTTAAATTTTACTATTCATTCCATGTGAAAAAGTTTCCTTTCAGGTCCCTTTTAAACTTTTCTCTCTCATCCTATACTTAACCCCATAGTTGTTAAATTACATCATTCAATTATATTTTTCAATTACATAGTTTGCTTCCTACCTCTGAGCCAGGTTTAAATTCATCTGGATACTTCTTCCTAGATTCCATGAGACATAGAAACATAGAAACATAGAAAATAGGTGCAGGAGTAGGCCATTCGGCCCTTCGAGCCTGCACCGCCATTCAGTATGATCATGGCTGATCATCCAACTCTAACCTTCTAGACCAGCCAACCATGTAAAACCTTGTTGAAGGCTCTGCTGGTCCAAATAAACAGCATCCACTGCCTTACGCTCATCTCCCATTTTTGTCATCTCTTTAAATAGCTCTCAAAGGTTTGTCAAACGTGGTTTCCTATGCACAAAGCCATGCTGACTCAGAATCAGAATCAGATTTATTATCATGCGCATGTGTTCTGAAATTTGTTAACTTAGCAGCAACAGTTCAATGCAATACATAATCTAGCAGAAATCAAGCAATCAATTACAGTATATGTATATTGGAGATTAAAAAGTTGTGCAAAAACAGAAATAATATATATTAAAAAAGTGAGGTAGTGTTCAATGTCCATTTAGGAATTGGAAGGCAGAGGAGAAGAAGCAGTTCCTGAATTGCTGAGTGTGTGACTTCAGGCTTCTGTACTCCCACCTAATGGTAAAAATGACAAAAGGGCATGCCCTGGGTGCTGGGGGTCCTTAATAATGGAAGCTGCCTTTCTGACACACCACTCCTGGAGCGGACTAAATTTATGACCCTCTGCAGCTTCTTTCAGTGCTGTGCAGTAGCCGCCCCCCTCCCCCCCCCCCACCCCATACCAGACAGGGATGCAGCCTGTCAGAATGCTCTCCATGATACATCTATAGAAATTTTCTGAGTATTTTTGTTGACATATCAAATCTCTTCAAACTCCTAATGAAGTACAGTTGCTGTCTTGCCTTCTTTATAGTTGCATCAATACGTTAGGACCAGGTTAGGTCCCCAGAGATCTTGACACCCAGGAACTTGAAACTGCTCACTCTCTCCACTTCTGATCCCTCTATGAGGATTGGTATGTGTTCCTTCATCTTACCCTTCCTGAAGTCCACAATCAGCTCTTTCGTCTTACTGACGTTGAGTGCCAGGTTATTGCTGCGGCACCACTCCACTATTTGGCATATCTCACTCCTGTGCCCCCTCTCAACTCCATCTGAGGTTCTACCAACAATGGTTGTACCATCAGCAAATTTATAGATTTTAGTCAGACTCTGGCTATTTAAATACCATTAGGACCTATCCCTTAGAATTCCCGCCAGTAACTTCCCCACAAATGACATTTGGCTGACTGGCCTATAGATCCTTTGGCTAGTCCTTGCTACATTTTTTAAACAATGGAGCAACACTAGTCTCCTTCCCATCACCAGGAACTTCACCAGTGGCTAACAGTGAAATAAGTATCTCTGCAAGGGCCCCTGTCTTTTCCTCTTTATCCTCCCCTACAAAGCCTTAGCATGCACTCTTATCGGAACCTGGGGATTCACCTGCACTGTACCTCCTTCCTGGAAACATGAACGTCCTCCAAGAGGTTGTTTCCCTTATCTCTTGGGTAACCGTTATTTTCTCCTCAGTAAACCTAAAGGAGAAATATTTGAGAGAAGACCCACCCATCTTTTGGGGCTCAAGACATAGGCAATCCTGCTGATCTATACAGGAATGTACTCTCTCTCTAATCACACTTTTACTGTTTGAGTTGTAGAGCACTACATTGCAGAAAAAGACACTTCGGTGCACCTAGTGCATACCAAACTGTTATTTTGCTTAGTCCCGTTCACCTGAACCTGGGCAGTAGCTTTCCATGTTGAAATTGAACCCACATCCATTACTTCTGCTGGCAGTTTATTTCACACTTGCCCAACCCTCCGAGAGAAGAAGTTCCCCCTCAGGGTCCCCTTAAATGTTTCACTTTTCACCCTTGACCTATGACTTCTAGTCTAGTCCCACCCAACCTCAGAGGATAGAGACATTTATCCTATCTATACCCCTCATAATTTTGTATATCTACATCAAATCTTCCTTCAGTCTCCTAATCTTCACAGAATAACATCCTAACCTATTCAACTTGCCCCATAACTCAGATAATCAAGTTCTGCAATAGTCGCTGTAAATTTTCTCTGTATTCTTTCAATCTTATTGATATCTTTCCTGTAGGTAGGTGTCCAAAATGTACACAATACTCCAAATTTGGTCTCACCAACGTCTTATGCAACTTCAACAGAACATCCCAATTCCTGTACTCAGTACTTTGATTTATTAAGGCCAATGTGCCAAAAGCTCTTCTTATGACACTATCTACTTGTGATGCCACTTTCAAGGAATTATGGATCTGTATTCCTAGATCCCTTTGTTCTAATGCACTTAACAGTGCCCTATTGATCATTGTTTAAGTCCTTAACTTGTCCATCCTCCCAAAATGCAACACCTCACGCTTATTTGCATTAAATTCTATCTGCCGTTTTTAGACCATTTTTCAAGTTGATCAAGATCCCACCGCCAGCTTTGATATCCTTCCTCTCTGTCCATTATACCCCCATTTCCAGTGTCATCTGTAAGCTTACTGATCCAGTTTACCACATTATCATCCAAATCATTAATAAGGATGACAATGGATCCAACATTGATCCTTGCTGCACACCATAGTCACAAGCCTCCAGTGAGAGAGGCAATCTACCACCACTCACTGGCTTCTCCTGCTAAGCTAATGTTGAATAATATTTATTACTTCATCCTGAATGCCAAGTGATGGAACATTCTGAGTCAGCTTCCCATGTAGGAATTGTGAAACCTTGCTAAAGTCCTTGTAGACAACATCCACTATCTTTTCTTCATCAATTGCCCTGGTAACCTCCTCGAAAAACTCTATGTAAGATTGGTTAGTCACAACCTACCGTGCTCAAAGCCCTTTTAACTATCCCTAATCAGGTCCTGTGTATCTAGTCCCTTAGAATACCTTCCAATAATTTACCGACTACTGATGTCAGGCTCACTGGCCTGTACTTTCCCAGCTTATTCTTAGAGACTTTCTTAAACAATGGGAAAACATTAGCTATCCCCCTGACTTCTGGCACCTCACTCATGGCAAAACATATTTTAAATACCTCTGCTAGGGACCCTGCAGTTTATATACTACCCTCCCACAAGATCCAAAGGGATAGGTTGTAAGGATCTGGGGACTTGTCCATCCTAGTTTTTCTCAAGACAGCAATCACCTCTTCTTTGGTATTGTCCACAAACTCACTACTGTTTTGCCTCAGTTCTATAGTCTCTGTGTCTGTTTCTCAAGTAAAAACATATACAACAAAATCAATCTAAGATCAGCTGCATCTCTGTCAGCTCCATGAATAGGTGACCGTATTGATCTTCACATGGACGAATTTTGTCCTTTGCTACCCTTTTGTTTTAATGTATCTGCAGAAGGCCTTGGGATTCTCCTTCACCTTGCCAGAGCAACCTCATCCTCCTTTTTCCTGACCAAAGCCTCAATATCTCCCATCAGCCAAGGTTTCCTAAACTTTCCAGGTTTGTAGAGCATGCTGCTCCTGGACTCTTGCTATCACATTCTTTAAAGCCACCCTCTCACCATTCATTCCTTTCTTTTCAAAAAGGCTCTCCTAATCAACCTCTGCATGTCTAATTCCCCAAAATCAGCTTTAGGATCCTAACCCGTGGACCTGGCCCATACTCCTCCAACACTATCTGAAAACTAATCAAATATTGATCCATAGAACCAACGTACTCCCGGACTGCCACTTCTGTTATTGACCCTGCCTCTTTCCCTAAGAGGAAGCCCAGTATTGCATCAAGAAGCAATGCCTCAGAAAGGCAGTGCCCATTATTAAGGACCCCCATCACTCAGGACATGCCCTCTTCTCATTGCTACCGTCAGGAAGGAGGGACAGAAGCCTGACAGCACACACTCAGTGATTCAGGAACAGCTTCTTCCCCTCTGTCATCCAATTTCTAAATGGACATTGAACCCACGAACACTACATCACTTTGTTTTTATTATTTCTGATTTGGCACTATTTTTAATTTAACTATTTAATATACATATATATATACTTACTGTAATTGATTTACTTATTTATTTTTCTATATTCTCGTGTATTGCATTGTACTGCTGCCATTAAGTTAACAAATTTCACAACATATGCTGGTGATATTAAACCTGATTCTGATTCCAATTCCTGAGTAGGGACTTCTATATATTGATTCAGGAAACATTCCTGGGCTCATTTCACAAATTCCACCCTGTCCAGACTCTTAACACTTTGGGTGGCCCAGTCATTACTGGGGAAATTAAATCTCCCAATAATAGAGCCCTATTATTCTTACAGCAATGAGCAACTTCTCTACATACCTGCATTTCAATTTCCCACTGTCTACTGGGGGGACTACAATACAACCCCACTAGAATAGCTCTCCCCTGTTTGTTACTGTTCTATCCACATCCCTCATCCAAGAATGAAATCTCTGAATACTGCTGTTATGCCTCCTCTCTTATCTGTACCTCCATCTCACCTACAATATCTGTATCCAGGAATACTGATCCATCAGTCCTGCCTTCCTCTCAGCCATGTTTCTGTTATGCTGATATTATCGAAGACCATCCATACTCTGAGTTCATCTGCCTTGCCTGTTAAACCTTGAGGAACTAAATGAATTCAGTTTAACTGACACAAAATGCTGGTGGAACGCAGCAGGCCAGGCAGCATCTAAAGGGAGAAGCACTGTCGACATTTCAGGCCGAGACCCTTCGTCAGGACTTTCTGAAAGGAAAGATAGTAAGAGATTTGAAAGTAGGAGGGGGAGGGGAAAATGCAAAATGATAGGAGAAGACCAGAGGGGCTGGTGGGGGGGAGCTGAGAGCCAGAAAGGTGATTGGCAAAAGGGATACAGAGCTGGAGAAGGGAAAGGATCATGGGATGGGAGGCCTAGGGAGAAAGAAAGGTGGAGAGGAGCACCAGAGGGAGATGGAGAACAGGCAGAGTGTTGGGCAGAAAGAGAGAAAGAAAAGGGAGGTGGAAAAAAACTAAATATATCAGGGATGGGGCAAGGAGGGGAGGAGGTGCAATCACCTTTCTGGCTCTCAGCTTCACCCCACCCCCTCCGGTCTTTTCCTATCATTTCACATTTTCCCCTCTCCCTCCTACTTTCAAATCTCTTAATATCTTTCCTTTCAGTTAGTCCTGACGAAGGGTCTCAGCCCGAAACGTCGACAGTGCTTCTCCTTATAGATGCTGTTACGTACCCATGGGTATCTTGTACTTGTCACATGACAGTGCGGTTGAAGATATGCTGGACCTAAGGTAGTGGTCTTGTGATGGTGGAGTGACATCATTTTCCCGCCAGTAGAGGTCATGTGACAGGTTTTTTTTTAACAGGGTATAAAAGGAGGGGCAGTTCGTGGCTGGATTGGCCATTTTGACCCCATGCCACTGCGTGGTCCAATATTATGATGCAGTTTGGTTGAAAGGTGGAGTTTTATTTAATGCCTTAAGTTTAAAAGGTCATTGCCAGCAGTTTCTTTATAATACTGCCAGTTAAAAATCAGTGGAGAGTGAAGATCGGAGTTCGGGAGCTAAAAGATCGGGGAAAGTCGATTTCGATGGTGAAACAGGTTCGACCTTGTTTGATCCTCATTCGGAAGGAATTCATTGGCTGTCCCCGTGGTAACCCCTGTAAATAATAGCAGAAAGGGTTGGGTACAGTTTTGTAAAGAAAAGGTCAGTGCCTTTAAGCCGTTTCATTTTCATCTTCGTAAATTCTCTGGGAAAAGTATAGTTCGACTGGGAACCGCAACAACACGACAGGAAAGAGAATTTAAATTGTCTAAAAAGTCTCCCCTTTAATGGACTGTAAGCATTTTGAAATTTTGCAGTACTACTTTGAAGAACAGTTTTCGCTTTATTCCTTTAAGAACTGTTTAAGCTGCTGCACAGCAGCTGATTTCCGGTTACGTTAGTGGTTTGTTTACTTTTGGGGGTTTGTTTTTCAGTGTTTAATAAATGTTTTATTTGTTATAAAAAACCCTGCCTCACTTATATATTTACTGTTGCTGAATCCGTAACAATGCTGCCTGACCTGCTGCGTTCCACAAGCATTTTGTGTGTGTTGCTTGAATTTCCAGCATCTGCAGATTTCCTTGTGTTCAGTTTAACTGAGTCTTTCCCTGCCTTTACTGTGTCCCTGGCTATCTTAATGATGTCCTCAGTGGGTACTGCTTAATCCCATAACTTGTTCCTGCTAACCTAATTTAAGCCTTCCCATGTACCATTAGTAAATTTCCCTGCAAGGATATTGGTTCCATTCTGGTTCCAATGCAACCCATCCCTCTTGTACAGATGTCTCAACTCTATGAGAAATCCCAGTGCTACAAGAACCTGAGCAACACACACACAATTCTGGAAGAACTTAGCAAAGCAGGCAGCATCTGTGGAGAGAAATAAACATTCAACGTTTTGGGTCATCTCTGCCCCCACAGGTGCTGTGGCTGAGCCACATATTAATAGACAATAGACAATAGGTGCAGTAGTAGACCATTCGGCCCTTTCGAGCCTGCACCACCATTCTGAGATCATGGCTGATCATCTACTATCGATACCTGGTTCCTGTCTTGTCCCCATATCCCTTGATTCCCCTATCCATAAGATACCTATCTAGCTCCTTCTTGGAAGCCTGGCCTCTTCTTCCATTTCTGACCTCACAAGCAAGTGGCATCAGGAGTAAACTGGAGATCACCACCTTCTACATCATGTTTCAAGTTTTAGAATGAACTCAGGGTTTAGAGATGAAAGTGCTGGCCGGAGTCTGAGGATTGTTGTGTGGAGGCAAGGGAGATGATAAGATTATATGATTTGTCAAGGTAAAGATTGTGGAAATCAACTGAATAATATCAAAGGATTATAATTCCATTTAGGTAAATAAAATAAACTTTTACATTTTTAATTACCTTGACAAATATTTAATACTTTCCAGTTTCTACCTTAAATTATTGGTGTATATTCAAATCTTTACCTTAAATATTAGCTACAAATACAGCTTTTTACCTCTTGATTTTTTCCTGGAAGAATTCATAATGAGACTAATTGATCAGCCAGCTTGATAATAGCAGTTGTTGGATACCAGCAATCCTCGTGATTGGATATCTGACAGTACTAACTATGGAAAATCAAATGCAGTAAGGTAGCTAGACCTTTGGGGGCAGTTTCTTCAACACCAGTGGTGAACATTCTATTTGTTTCTGTTTTAGTCTCTAGCTATGGTTGTAATGTCACTTCTATTGGATTATACACTGGATAATTACCAGGGAATTTGCAACTATTTAGCTGAACTGACATGTTTATTTGATTCTTCAGGTATTTATTTAAATATTTAAAGTCACAAGAGAAAGAGCTATTGGTACTAGCTAATTGAGTAATGATTGTCAGCATCAACACTCTGTAATGCTTTGAACTAAGTCCAGAAACATATCATGGAAGACCCAGGCTAATTTTCTTTTTGTGCACCTGGTTGACTTCCTGCACCAATTTGCAAATATTTGTTCCCTGGTTAATGAATTTCAATTTAATTCAAAATTGCAAACGCATCTAATGCAGCACATAGCAAAGTGGATTTTCATTTTGCTGATACAGTCTGAATTTAAATCTAGATGGTGGACTTTTGAGGGGTGTTTGCTAATTCATTTTTGCCTTGTTATTCTGTACGATAGAAAGATATAATAGCGAATTTGTAGACACAAATCTATTTGTGAAATCGGCTAGCATGACTTGAAGAAGGTTCAATTATACGCAAAGTTTTTGTCCACTGACTTTTAATATTTCTGCATTTTGAGGGAATGTATGAGCCTTCCTATAATTGAGGAAGAGGTCTCCATTGATCAGAATATTGCTTCCTAGCTATCTAGATACGCAAGCCTGGGCAGTACGATATGGAGAGCAAGCTGTTGCCCATGTAGCAAGCTCCCCTTCTCCATGCATCTGATGAACCCTAAGGAACGGCTGAGACCAATACTGTTTGGTACCAGCAACGTCGCAGGAGTTGCCAGTCAGCATTGATCTCAATGTAGGACTGCCTTAGGGACTTCAGCTCAGGGTTTATTCCCAAAATCTCCCCTATTAGTGGGTATAATTGAAGGCAGCAGAGGTTTGAGATCAGAGTTTTCCTTCTCCTAGATGAGCTGCCAAGTACGGCTGACGAGACCCACCTTCCTGTAATTACAGTTTGCAGTGTGTATGAATTCTGCACTTGGTGCTGTTAGGCATTGGCACTCCAAGTAGTTATAAATTTTGTCACCAAGGAACATGCAAACAGGATAGAATAACATCAACATAGCAGTTTCCCCACACCCCTCAGAACTGCCCACCCTGTATCACCTTCCCGCCCCATCTCACCATCAGCACCAGAAATTCTTATGGAACAAAAGAACTTGTTCAATGTTATTCAGGAATTCAGCAGAATAAAAGAGAAAGGAAGAAAAGGACCTTGTGCACTAGTTGCCTATGTCAGTCAAAGTCAAGGCAAAATTATCATCATATTACATATACTCATCGTCGTTGTGGCTATCCTTTGTGGATGAGGATAATGGTTGTCGTTCTGCTGATCTATCACAGAGCGAAGATGCCTGTGCATCTATTTGTTTAATATGTACTTAATGTTGCACTGATTCCAATGGCATGGAGACCACGATGATTGGAGCTGATGGATTTGTTGCAGCCTTCATCTGTCTTCACAGCCATCGAGTTCGAAGTAACTTCGTCGGCCTGTTCCACCGTTGAGGTTTTGGTTGGATTGTTCTTTGTTAGGGATCTCACCCTTGACCTTACTGCCATGGGTGACCCAACCAGGAGCATAGCTCCAGGTGGCATCTCAGGATCACACAAGCTTCTCCCACCATGACAAGGTGACAATCCACGGAGAGGGTACATATACTGTATATACTAGCTTGAGATTAATTTTTTTGCAGGTATTTACAGAAAGATAAAGAAATACAATAGAATTTGTGAAAATTATACATAATTAAAGATTGACCATCAATGTGCAAAAGACAAATTCAAAAATATTTAGAACACAGAGCTTGAGTTGCAAAGTTGTGGAGAATGAACTAAAGTCTCATGCGGAGACTCATTAAAAAATCCAGCATCTCAAAAGAAATAAAGCTATAAAAATAACAACATGCAGCAGATTTCACATGGTGTCTTCCCCCTTTGCTCTTGAATCTAGTTACCAGCAAGGTATCAGAGAGGTGAAAATGGAAGCCAGAGAAAAATCCAAGTACACAACGTCAACGGATTCTCCATTGTCTATCCTGCTTGTTATTTCTTCAAAGACTTCCAACAAATTTGTCAGGCAAGCTTTTCCCTGAAGGAAACCATGCTGACTTCAGCCGATTTCATTATGTGGCTCCAAGTATCCGGAAACCACATCCTTAACAATCGATTTCAACATCTGATGGTCAAAACAATGACTAATAAGTTCCCCAGGTATTGTCTAAAAGGCAGGTGATGGACAGTGGGACTGCTGTGGAGCCCTTGTGGTAGCCTTATTCACTGGTACTGTTGACCATCAACTGTGAAAACCAACAACAGTTGCCAATGGTATGAACCAGAAACAACTTGTGTGATGTGGATCTATCACTAACATTAGAGGGGTTAGGTTCTTAATACATAGTGTCACTGTCTCGGAGGACTGATGTGCAGGGTATTTCCCAAGGAGAAGCATCAGAAGTGTCACTAACAGAACCAATTGCCAAAGCCCCTGCTTCAGCTGATCTCTCAGCTCCATACATTGCACTTCGACTTGACTATACTTATCACGTTTTTCTCACTCATTTGGCTAATCAGAGATTTGCTCTTTAGAATTTGTACTGCCACTATCATGCTGTTTTGTATTTTTTTGCATGTTTCTTTCCCAATCAATCAGTAAATGTCTTTACTCGCCCCATTAACTATTTCATTTGTTCATACATCTGATCAAATCAACCAGATTTTCTTATCTTTAACTCATACATTCCAGGTTGTTCCTTTCCCTCAGGCATTCTCTGGATCTTATCACATGCCTTTCTAATAAACTTAACATTGTTGGTGATGTTTATCTGGATGTTTTCATTAATTTTATCAAACTGAGATGTTCTATTCAGATATAATGTGACCTGCCTTAGTGATTATCACCTGGTAATACTCACATCTACAGATCCTCAGCAAGGACCTGGACCCATTACAATTTGCCTATCGCCACAATTGGTCAACAGCAGACACAATCTCTATGGCCCTCCACATGGCTTTAGACCACCTAGACAACACGAACACCTTGTCAGGGCACTGGAGCAAGGATCCAATTCAGACCCTGTACTGTGCACACAATGATATTAATTGAGTAACAAATCCCAAGGTGCAAACAAAATCAGCATCAAAGTTCAGGCAAAGTTCAAAACATCCAAAGAAATCCAAAAACCAAAATTGGGAAACAGGCAGAGTCAGTATTCAGTTGGACAGTACACAGATATGATTGCTAGAAAGACTCAGGAAAATTCACTGGCACAATCTGGTAACAAACAGGTGAAAACACAGGACTGAGATACACTGAGCAATAAACAGAGAGGCAGATGATAGGTGGCAACAAAACAGGTAATAATGAAGAACAGGTGAGAGACGGAGTACTCAGTAATACAGGAGCCGGTGTAGAGCAGGAGCGGGGAAAGGAGCACATGGCAATACAAAACCACAGACAAGGGGTAAACACACAAAAAGATAGAGTTCAACTGGAGGTACTGACCCACCTATGTTAGGATGCTGTTCATCGAATATAGCTCAGCATTTAATACCATCATTCCTACAAACCTGATTGAGAAGTTGCAGAACCTTGGACTCTGTACCTCCCTCTGCAATTGGATCCTCAGCTTCCTAACCGGAATACCACAATCTGTGTGGATTGGTGATAACATCTCCTCGTCACTGACGATCAACACTGGTGCACCTTGGGTGTGTGCTTAGCCCACTGCTCTACTCTCTATATACACATGACTGTATGGATAGGCATAGCTCAAATACCATCTATAAATTTGCTGATGATACAGCCATTGTTGGTAGAATCTCAGGTGGTGACGAGAGGGCGTACTGGAGTGAGATATGCCAAATAGTGGAGTGATGTTGCAACAACAACCTGGCACTCAATGTCAGTAAGGTGAAAGAGCTGATTGTGAACTTCTGGAAGGATAACATGAAGGAACACATCCCTCATAGAGGGATCAGAACTGGAGAGAGTGAGCAGTTTCAAGTTTCTGGATGTCAAGATCTCTGAGGATCTAACTGGTCACAGCATATTGATGTAGTCATAAAGAAGGCAAGACAGTGGCTATACTTCATTAGGAGTTTGAAGAAATTTGCTATGTCAACAAATACACTCAAAAAAATTCTATAGATGTACCATGGAGAGCATTCTGTCAGGCTGCATCACTGTCTGGTATGGGAGGGGAGGGTTCTACAGCACAGGAGTGAAACAAGCTGCAGAGGGGTGTAAATCTAGTCAGCTCCATCTTGGGTACTAGCCTACAAAGTACCCAGATTATCTACAAGGAGTGGTGTCTCAGAAAGGCAGATTCCATTATTAAGGACCTCCAGCACCCAGGGCATGCCCTTTTCTCACTGTTACCATCAGGTAGGAGGTACAGAAGCCTGAAGGCACACACTCAGCGATTCAAGAACAACTTCTCCTCTGTCATCCAATTTCTAAATGGACATTGAACCCTTGGACACTACCTCGCTTTTTAATATATATTATTTCTGCTTTTTTGCACAATTTTTAATCTATTCAATATATGTATCATGTAATTGATTTATTTTTTTCTTTTATATTATATATTGCATTGAACTGCTGCTGCTAAGTTAACAAATTTCAAGACACATGCCAGTGATAATAAACCTGATTCTGATTCTGGTAAAAGATGGTTTTACAAATTCGGCCATTGTCTTAATTCAATCTCGTGAAAAAGTTGGATTGTACGTACTCTTTATTACTTTGCTTAAAATATTTTTAGATTGCAACTGAAATTTTCCTCTGTAGCCCAATGGTTTGTATGAGTTTAAGTTTATCTCTGTACCCTAATACTTTGTACATATTTAAGTATTATTTTGCACCTCACAATCTTGTAAATATTTAAGGTTTTTTTTTTGCACCCCACCACTTGTACGTATTTATTCCGAGCATGATATTAATTTCAATGCTCATCTGATTTTTACAGATCTGTTTTCTTTTCAAAATAGCAATGTATAGTAGTTTCCTCACTCCTACACTTCCACCTGATGGTGTATTGAAGCCAGAGCTCGTCGATCCTCTCAACAGAGCTCGTCAACCCTCTCAAGATAAGATTTTATCTCCTTTTAAGTTTAGGCACCAACATTTTCCACTTTGTTTGGGATTCTTCCAAGTCCTTAATTCTTCGCAACCAGGTTGCAGCAATGCCTAATAGTTGGATTCTGGTATTTTTGATCCAAGGTTCTTTCGGAAGTCAAGAAAGAGTCATGAAACTAGTTGCTTCATGATAATTTTATTAAGTGCTAATGGAATAAAGATAAATGGAAACAGGAAATAACAAGAAGCTTATAAAAAAGAAGGACCGACAAAAAAAATGGTGAGCCTATGTGTTCAGCCTGCTTAGACCATAGATAAGAGACATTCCATTCAAATTTATAGATAAGAGTTAACCAATCAGATAGCCCCTATTCAAATTATGCAGTATTAGAGGAGCTTCTAGAACCATACAAAGAGCTGTAGCCACTATGGGACATGATCAACATTTGCATGTACATACTGTGAGCACTAGGAAAAGTACTAAACAATTACATGTATATAGGTAATTATATGAAATACAAGCAGACATAAATAGTTAAACTGCAAAGGTAATATCAGTTATGCAGTCTAATCCAACAGTACCATTTAATAAATGATATTTTATGAAAAATTCACATTAAACTTGTTAAATATGGTTCCACAATTTACTTGGATGAAATATTTTTAGCCATATTCAGTTTATGGATCTATCAAGGGAAAGTATTTAATATTCCAAAATGTTTTTGTTACACTTATAACACGAGGTTGATTATCAGGATCAGGCTTATTATTACCCTCTTACATGGTATGAAATTTAATTGAATTATTTTATGACTGATTAACTAAAAGTCAATTTTTGGCAAATAGTGTAAGAACTGGAGAACATAGAAATGAAAACTCATTTAGAAGATGACAATGAAAAGTTATCTTTGGAAAATAACCATTTCTTTTACTTTCCAGCAGAATTCCCATCTCACCCCCTTCCTAAACATATTTTACCAGAGCTATAGCACTATCACTATGGTGCTGCCAAATTCTCCCAATCCTACCATTGCTTTGTCTCCAGCAAGACACTGTTGATGAATTCCACCATCAGTGGCCACTTTATTAGGTGTGCTTGTACATCTGCTCATTAATGCAAATAACTAATCAGCCAATCATGTGGCAGCAACTCAATACATAAAACCTGTTGACATGGCCAAGGGGTTCAGTTGTCATTCAGTCCAAATATCAGAATGAGGAAGAATTGTGATCTAAGTGACTTTGACTGCAGAATCAGAGAATGGTGCAAGAAACAAAAAACATCCAGTGAGCAAAAAACATCCCGTCAGCAGGACTCGGCCCAAAAGCAACTGTACTCTTCTCCATAGATGCTGCCTGGCCTGCTGAGTTCCTCCAGCATTTTGATCATATTGCTTGGAATTGCCAGCATCTGCAGATTTTGTCTTGTTTGTGAAAGGTCAGAGGAGAATGGCTAGACTGGTTCAAGCTGACAGGAAGGCATCAGTAACTCAAATAACCATGTGTTACAACAATGGCATGCAAAAGACTATCTCCGACTGCACAACATACTGAACCTTGAAGTGGATGGACCACTGCAGCAGAAGACCACAAGCATACTAATAAAGTGGCCACTCATTAGGAGATTAAATAAAAGTTATCCATTCCCTGTTTCTCTGAGAGAGTTCTGAAGAAAATATAATGAAAATAAATTGACATATTTAGTGAAGACAAACCAGTAGTTGCAAAATTACAATTAAATTTCTGGAGCATACCTGCAGCTTAAGAGTAGTTTATCTTCTGAAGCTATAATAATATTACAAACCTATTAACCTATGAAGAAGACTTGGTTTTACTGCACTTCAAATGTAATCTTTGGACACAGATGTGAAAATCAACTACAGTTTCTTAAAGTGCCTTGTCTCCTCTCCCTCAGGGATAACGTGTTGCATATCCTAAGAATGAACAGAAGAAGTAAAAGTTAAAGAAAGAGCTAATCTTTCCTGCCATTTCCTATTTCACAGGAAAAATTTTGCTCTTTAGTCAAACTCAAAATGAGTCAAAAGGGAATTCATGTCAGGATGTTCTCATTTACAGCAAATAAACCTCAAGGTGTCACTGCATGAACAGCATATAGCTCCAAACATTATCATCACTATATGTTCATAGGAAAAGAAAAAAAAGAACTACATTATTGTAATGCATTATTTAGCAGCAGATATACAGCCAGTTGTGTGATACATGCCACCCAAAGAATTAAGGCATGAATAAAGTTGACTTACTGCAATAGTTATTGCAACTTGTGACATAAATGCTTGCCAGCAGCAGATCATATTCGAGCAACAAGTTTCAAAGTATAGATAACATAGCAGACCAAAGCTTTAACCAAATAAAAAAAAACATATAACCATGGTGTGAAAAATGTTTATTGCTTCAAGTTACTTAATGCACAATTTTGACTGTGTTGGCTGTCAATGCTAAAAAGATGAAAATGTAATGCTTGGAACATCTTCACTCAATGGAAGTACGAAAACACATGCAAGAATGCAATAATGTAACTGATCTGGCCAAGTGCAAACATATTTTTCAGTCTAGACAGCTGTAGTGAGCTAATAGTAAACCACGGGATAGATCACTATATCGGTATTTCTAAAACACAGTGATCATGGTTTCTTGCCTGATGTCACAGTTGTTCAGTTTTTTATATTTTTCTCAAGTTTCCAACTTTTACCAACTAGTCTAATCAGCTCCAATCTGCTTACCTGGTCACTCTTTATGGGTCAACTACCAAGATCGCTAATTCTTATCAAGAATGAGCAGATGTAAAAGATATATTTACCTAACAAGGATGATCCCCATAAAAACTTGACATAATATGAAGTAAAACAAAACCAGTAAAAAGTTGAAAGAATGCTTCTGTGCAACATGTAAAAGAAAAACACTGGGTACAAAGGAAGCAGAAAATTAGACTTTGAAAACTTCCAAATGAACACAAAATGTAAAGAGAAAAGCAATGCAGTGAAAGCCCAGTAAATCTAAAGTGGGTCTCCATACTCGAGGATAGTTGCAACCATTTGGTGGGACTCAACGGATGTGTGTCAATACTTAATTCTTAGCTCAATACTATTAAAGCTTAGGGCATCGGAGTTCAGAGTTCAATTCTGATGTTATTTGTAAAGAGTCTGTACATCCTCTCTTTGGAATGTATGGATTTTCTCCAAGTGCTCCGGTTTCCTCCCACAGTCTAAAGACATAACTACTGGTTAGTAAGTTAATTGGTCATTGTAATTTATCCAGTGACTATGCTAGGGTTAAATTGGGGATTGCTGCGTATTTCAGCATTGTATCTCAATAAATAACTAAATGAGTAACCCAGGTCTGGGCTGTACCTTCAAATACTGTTGCTGGACTATGTATCTAATAAGATGTAATTGATATTTGAAATGTACCCCAATACCTCAGAACCTCAATCCATCCTATTCAAAATGCATATCAAGGATTTTCCCATGGGCGTAAACTGGGACAAAGTTCTCTGACACCAGTTGCCTGTGGTGTTTATTGAGGTGTGTTCGGGTTTCAAGTATTGCACACTAGTTTGGTGACTAATGGTGTGACCTTAAAAACCTGGAGCTAAGCTCAGATTCATAGACCAAATTCCTTAATGGCATGGAAGGAGGCTATTCAACCCATTGATCCTGTGCCAACTCTTAGAGCAATCCCATTCATCCCAATTCCCTGTTTATTTTGTTCACACTGTATTAACACTGCAGTGATTTTCCTACCAGCTAATAATTGGGAATAATTAATAGTAGAACCATAGAACACTACGGCACAGTACAGGCCCTTCAGCCCTCCATGTTGTGCCGACCCATATAATCCTTAAAAAAAAGTACTAAACCCACACTACCCCATAACCCTCTATTTTTCTTTCATCCATGTGCCTGTCCAAGAGGCTCTTAAATACCCCTAATGTTTTAGCCTCCACCATCATCCCTGGCAAGTCATTCCAGGCACTCATGACATTCTGTGTAAAAAAACACCCCTGATGTCTGCCCTAAACTTCCCTCCCTTAATTTTGTACATATGCCCTCTGGTGTTTGCTATTGGTGCCCTGGGAAACAGGTACTGACTATCCACCCTATCTATGCCTCTCATAATCTTGTAGACCTCTATCAAGTCCCCTCTCATTCTTCTATGCTCGATAGTGGATCGTTAACCTATCAACCAGCCCATTTTTAGGATAGGGAGAGAAGCAGAGCACAGAAGGCACACAGTCATGGGGAAACCATGCAAACTCCACAGGTAGCACCAGAAGTTAGAATCAAAACAGAATCAGTTGGGTTCCAAAGCTGCATTATGATTTCTTAGTACTGTCTCAGTCTATTGAAGGGTCAGCTTCTGTGCATGCACAGCACCATCGTGCCACACGAATTCAAAATTTCCTGATTGATGCTATAATGAGAACAAACCTTAATTTTGAATTCTGGGTTCTTGACATTTTATAATTATTTGTAAATTGGGACTTTTCAGTGTAATGCTACTATGCCAGGTAGATGTCTTTCACATTACAGAGAGAAAAAAATAAGGCTTCATCTGCCCTTTCCAGTGAATGGAAAAGTTTCTGGGGCCATTTGAAAAAGAATGGAAAAGTTATCCATAGTTTCCTCGCAAATATTTATTCTTATTCAGCATAGAAAAAACAGATTATCTGGTGATTATAACATTGCTGTTTGCTGAAGATTATAGACAAACTGGCTGCTTTGATTTTCAACGATGACTTACTATCAGAGTGTTCCATTAACTGTAAACTATTCTGCAGCAGTTTGAGATTGTGCAAGGCAGTCTTTCTCTTCTTTTCTTTTCCATTCCTTCCTCTTTCTCCTTCCCTTTTTTCTTCCCATTACTTCTGTTTTCTTTCCCTTTGCCTTTCTTCATTTTTCCCATTGGAACCTCATCTACTGTAATATAGACAATCTTTAGTCTTCCCATTTACTTTCCTAGTTCCAAAAACTTCAAGTCTTTCTCTCAGAAAAAAACAAAAGAGAAATAATCACAATGGACCTTGCCTATCTCCCAAATCTCTACATAAAGTTGTCTCCTTTGGTCTTTGAGGAGCCCTGTTCTCTGTCTAGTTTATTTCTCGTAATGTATACAAAATTTCTTCAGATTTCCCCTTTCTTGGCCTCTTGGTTTTCATTGTGCACACCTTCTTGCATCCCCTACACTTCTCTGGGGATTCACTTAGTCCCAGCTGCCTCTATCTAACTGATGTCTAACCCATGCCTCTATATTCCTCATCATCCAGAGTTCCCATCTCCTACCAGCCAGGCACTTCATTCTATCAGAAACAAACTGACCTTAAACTCTCATTATCTCACTTTTAAAAAGCATCCCACTTGCCCTTTGCCTGCAAGCAATCTACTCCACTCATTACTTTCAAGCTCCTGTCTCACATTGTCAATATTCACCTTGCCCCAATTTAGAACTTAAACCTGCAGACTAGTACTGTCCCTTCCTATAGCTATTTTAAAAGCAATAGGACTATGATCATTGGTCGCAAATTGCTCCCTTGCCATCACCTCAGTTACTTGACCTGCCTTATTACCCAAGAATAGATTAAGCTTCGTCCTTTCCCGAGAAGAGCCCCCAATACACGTTTTGTTCAGGGAAAGTTTCCTGAAAGCACTTAACAAATTCCATCCTATCTGAGAGCTTAACGTATGGCAATCCAAGTCTCTGTTAGGAAGTTAAAATACCCTACCATGACAAGCCTATTATTCTTAGAACTCTTCACAATATCCCAACATGTTTGTTCTTTAAATTCCTCGTGACTTTTTCAGGGCTTATAGTATAATTATTATTTTATTAGTTACTATTTTATTTAATAATACTGAAATAAATCCACAATACCATTCTTTATCCATGCTTCAGTAAATGTCATAAACTTAAATTGAGCACATTCCAGATACAGACTATCTAAATCACATGTTTCTAAAGTTTATTATCTAATAGTTTGGTTTTTGTAGAGGAGAGAGGAAGTGGTGTTATTAAAGGACACTAATTCCACAAGGTTCAATATTTCAATTCAATATGAACACATTGAGTGATATAGGGTTACAGAAGTTCATTTTAGAGGCATTCGATTTTGCACAGCCTTTGACAACCTTTTCGGACCCTAGACAAGTTTTTGTGATTTATTATTTAGCTGTTTATAACTGTGAAAAAATACTCCTCTTAAAATGGACATTCTATACCTTTTTTGACCATTATTCAAGGAAGCCTGCTGTTAGCATAGTAGCTGAAGGCAGTTAGGATTTCACAAGCAGCTTGTGTTTTGGCCCTTTAGAACCCTAAGTGTTGTAGCAGGTGTTTGTATAACCATCCTCCCTATCAGCACTGGAATGTGAAAACTGGAGGAGTCGGACCTCCAGGGAGGAACTACTCTGAATGGCCATTACTAAATCTCTTCTATTGTCCCAAAGAAACAAGTGCATCTTTCGAGTTCAAAATAGAAATTAAGCAGGGTCAAAAGGAGGCTGTGAAAATAGAAAGCAAAGATATTCCAGTCCCTGCCAGAGATGAAAAGGATGGAGTATCGGAACAGAAGGCAACAAATGTGCCTTAGTGATTGAAGGTGATTCTATTAAATGTGAACATATGACTGTAGCTAACACTTCATTTGTCATTTAAAATATGCTTTCAGTTATCTGAGTGACATAAATAATTCCTTGCTGTCAGGGAGAAAATAGTATTCAGCATGCTTTAAATATTCCCCAAGCTACAGATGATAATCAATTGTTGTGTTAGTACAAGTGCTTTGAACCAGATGTAAACACATCTGTCTAAACTATTTCTCTGTAAGAAACCACATTGCACTAGAATGCATTGAGGACTAGTTTGTAGGTCAATAGGGAAGCTAGCTAGTATAGCATGCATAGACAGTGTGTGAGCCATGAACTGTGGGTCACAATCAGTGCAATCTGCCTAGTGTGCCAGGTAGAACAGGACATTCAAATTTCATGGACTTGACTTTAGTTTCATCTCCCTATGCTCCTCACACCCCCACTAACATTGAAATGCATTCCTCGCCAACCTCAGTCTGAATACTGGAATTTAAATTGCCAGTGAAAAAATTTTATCACTTCCAACCTGGAGGAACCTTGTATGTCAAAAATACCTTTCGGAACATTTTGGAAAAAAATAAGGACAAATTTCTTCAGTCATTTGATGGTGAATCTTTGTAATTTGATCTTGATGAATGGAGGGGCAGAGTTAAGTGATTAGATAATCTGCTCCTTCTCCTGTAAAACAAGGAATTCCTGAGAAACTGGTGACAATGAGAAGCTGTTCACCTCCAGATAATTCAGACTATTTCCAGAGTAAAACATAGTCATCATCATAAATCATTTTTTCCACCCCCACCAATCAGATTAAGAGTCTTTAAATTAAACTTCTAAATTCATGTGCTTCAATTATTGAAGGGGGCTCCTGTCACCCATTTTTAAATAACAAGAAATAACAGTGGAAGCTTTTTAAAAGGCAAAAAAATAATTCTACTACTCAAGTGAATCCATGGTCCACAGTTTCCAGCATCATGTATCTCTTTTGTTGGGTTAATTACGAAGGTTACAAGTCACAAAACTTTGCAACTGAGTTTAGAAGAAAGAGATCAAAAACTGAAACTTTCAGAATTCAGAAAGGACAAGACATATTTGATCTAAGTTGATGTCTCGCCTAACTAAAGTGTCCAGAGAAAGGAGTTGCAATCTCCTTCAAGGGAACATGTTGAATACTGAGAAGAGGAAAAACCTCTTTAATCAGGAGTGTGGATACGTGTGGCCGAAGGTCTAACAGCTGTTCGTCTGCGCCATGCAAAATCACTTAATTGGCCTGAAAAGCAAGAGTTAGTTATATTACCAGAAACAGAAAGTATCAACTCTGGGGACAGAGCAGGAATATGGTGTCATAATAGCTAACCAGCCATGATTGTATTGAACGGCGAGGAAAGCTCAAAGAGTTGAATGGCCTTCCATGCTCCTTCTCTTAGATTCTTGATCTCAGAATCAGAATCAAGTTTATTATCACCGGCATGTGATGTGAAATTTGTTAGGCTTCTGTATCTCCTACCTGCTGGTAACAGTGAGAAAAGGGCATGCCCTGGGTGCTGGAGGTCCTTAATAATGGATGCTGCCTTTCTGAGACATCACTCCCTAAAGATGTCCTGGGTACTTTGTAGGCTAGTGCCCAAGATGGATCTGACTAGATTTACAACCTTCTGCAGCTTCTTTCAGTCCTATGCAGTAGCCCCTCCATACCAGACAGTGATGTACCGTGAATGTTCTCCATGGTACAACTATAGAAGTTTTTGAGTACATTTGTTGACATGCCAAATCTCTTCAAACTCTTAATAAAGCATAGCTGCTTGTTACTGTTGTTCATCACTGTTTTTAAGTAATTAAAATGAGCCACATTCAAGGTACAACGTGCCTGCTTCAATTTCTCAATTCCCAAATAATAAAATGAAATGAAAACACTGCAGAAGAAGCATAAGGTAACGTTTATGTATGATTGGCATGAGAGCAAAAAGATCTCAGCAACTGTCTTGCCTTGAAGTGCGTGGCCTGTTGACGGAGAAAAACTCAAGTTCAGGCACTGCACTGCATCTTAGAGTGTAATCAAGCTTGGAAAACAGTAAAACACAATCTCATCCCTCTCCGTTTCTGCACTTTTATCCTGAATCCCTTCTCTATGTATTGCAGGGAATTGGTCACTTCACGATTTCTGATTCATGACTTAGGAGTTTCCATGGCTACATTCTCTTTTCCATGATCATGTATCTTCCCTTGCAACTGCAGATGAAGTGACATTGGCCTGTTACCTCATCTCAAATCACTTGTTCCATTGAAATACTTGTTATTCTTTCAGTTTTTATAAATCTGAAGGGTTTGAGCCAAAATATTCCCTTGCCTTTTCAATGATACGATGATATTCTGCTTTATTTTCTTTCCGATCTTCAGCACTTGCTCTCCTTTCATCAGCAGCATGTTGGGATAATGCAGTTGAATCCAGATTGGAACACTACAGATGGGTGTTCTCCAAAAAAAATATCCTGACAAATGAAAAGATGAAGCAGTAAGGATGTACAGAATAGTCTTTTGTGGAATAAATTCTCAGGGCCTTGGATAAAGTTAAACACTGACTACTTGTACATATTTCTAGCTACGACATAATTGTAGTGTGCTCTGATATGACCCAAAGGAACGCTCTGTTTCAGGTAGAACTATGAATGGCCAGTCTACTGATTGAGCTCACTTCATCAGCTCGTTCCTTGTAGAATATGAAGTCTGTCCAAGTCATTTGCATCCCTCTTCCTAATGTTGTTGGAGCTATAAATGATATTATGGTTGGCATTGTGATTATTGCTACAGTGTTCTGTTGAGATTCTCAACATAGTAATTTATTTTACTCAGTTTTCTGTAACCTTTACTATTTTCTCACTGATACTTTAGATTTTGCCAGGGTAAACATTTATCTTCTTTGTGAGGTCTGACAAGAGTTTGGCTATGCAATTCAGCCCAAGTAGCATGTAGAACACATGGGCATAATCAGGATTCAGTCAGAATAGTATTTTCAATGTTATTCGTTACTTCATTGAATCAAAACTATTGTTAAATACAGGATTAAAGAAAATAAAAGAGGAAAAGCTAAACATGTTTAAGAATTTTACAATGTAATTCCTGGTTTTAAATCACTCATGGGTCTCTTGGTATAGCTACTGAACTATGTAATTGTGATTTTAAGACAAAGTTACTGAACAATGCACCGTGTTCCTCAAATTAAGCACATGTACAGTGCATTTTTATTCCTCTGGTTAATGATTAGTTCATGTATTATACACATTTCTGATATTGTTAATTTACAGAGTAAATTATCACTTAATCACAAATTCCTAATAATGCAGAGGTTCAGAATGAATGGATTATGAGGACGATCTACCAGATTTAGTGAACGAAGAAATAAAGCAAAATATTTCAAATGTAATCTTAAGGTAAAGATCTCAATGAATAGCTACTAATTTTGACTCATTGATCAAAATTATATAAAAAATACCACTCAGGCTAATAAGCTATTTATTACATCTGTATTTTAGTTCAGAATCAGAATCAGGTTTATTATCACCGGCATGCGACGTGAAATTTGTTACCTTAGCAGCAGCAGTTCAATGCAACACATAATCTAGCAGAGAGAGAAAAAACAAGTAAAACCTAATAATTAATAAACAAGTAAATCAATTATGTATATTGAATAGATTTTTTTTAAATATGTAAAAACAGAAATACTGTGTATTAAAAAAAGTGAGGTAGCGTCCAAAGATTCAATGTCCATTTAGGAATTGGATGGCAGAGGGGAAGAAGCTGTTCCTGAATCGCTGAGTGTGTGCCTTCAGGCTTCTGTATCTCCTACCTGATGGTAACAGTGAGAAAAGGGCATGCCGTGGGTGCTGAAGGTCCTTAATAATGGATGCTGCCTTTCTAAGACACCACTCCCTAAAAATATCCTGGGTACTCTCTCTACTTCTGATCCCTCTATAAGGATTGATATGTGTTCCTTCGTCTTACCCTTCCTGAAGTCCACAATCAGCTCTTTCGTCTTACTGACGTTGAGTGCCAGGTTGCTGCTGCGGCACCATTCCACTAGTTGGCATATCTCACTCCTGTACGCCCTCTTGTCGCCACCTGCGATTCTACCAACAGTGGTTGTATCGTCAGCAAATTTGTAGATGGTATTTGAGCTACGCCTAGCCACACAGTCACATGTATACAGAAAGTAGAGCAATCGGCTAAGCACACACACCTGAGGTGCACCAGTATTGATTGTCAGTGAAGAGGATATGTTATCACCAATCAGCACAGACTGTGGTTTTCTGGTTAGGAAGTCAAGCATGCAATTGCAGAGGGAGGTACAGAGGTCCAGGTTCTGCAACTTCTCAATCAGGATTGTGGGAATGATGGTATTAAATGCTGAGCTATATTTGATGAATAGCATCCTGACATAGGTCCTTCTGTTGTCTAGGTGGTCTAAGGCCGTGTGAAGAGCCATTGAGATTGCATCTGCCATTGACCTATTGTGGCGATAGGTAAATTGCAATGGGTCCAGGTCCTTGCTGAGGCAGTCCAGCGGAGGTTCACAAAGGAATGAAGGGGTTAACATATGAGAAACGTTTGGCAGCTTTGGACTTGTTCTCACTGGAAGTTAGAAAAATGCAGGGAGATCTCAATGAAACCTACCAAATGTTGAAAGGACAAGATTGAGTGGATGTGGAGAATGTTTCCTATGGCAGGGGTATCCAGAACTGGAAGGCACATCTTCATGATTGAGTGGCAACCCCTTTGAACAGAGGTAAGGAGACATTTTTTTAGCCAGAGAGCAATAAGTTTGTGGAATGTTCTGTCATAGACTGCGGTGGAGGCCAGTCTGTACGTATATTTAAGGTGGAAGTTGATCGTTTCCTGATTGGTCAGGGCAAAAGATTTGAGGTTGAGTGGGATCTGGGATCAGTCATGATGGACAGACTCAATGGGCTGAATGGCCTAATTCTGCTCCTATGTCATATAGTCATATGGTCTCATGGTCTAACATTACCACATCTTTTTCTTAGCAAAGGCAAAGAACAGTGCAAGGAAATCTTACAAAAGAAGTGCAGCCACAATAAATCTTTGCTCATCTGGTTATAGAACTGAACAGTATCTTTCAAACAATTGATATCCAACTATTTCCCAAGCAATGATGATTTTCCATTAACATACTTAGAGATGCAGTTTAAATTTCCCCTGGGCATAAATGTGCTTGTAATCACCGTGGGATTTAGCTTAATCCTCAGTGCCCCACCATGAAGCAGAACCACATTTTGGAAATTTTATCCCAAGTATTTAAGTTCAATAGATAGAAAATACTCGTGGTTATATATCCAAATTTCCCAAATGTTCTCCTAATTGAAAGCCTTCTTCCCTAATTAGTTATCATGTAACTAAGTAAGTATTTCATTTCAAAGTGGATGCGCAGACTTGTTATTCACACAAAAAGACTGATGTCAGAAAGGGTAAAGAGTTTGGAAATATGCTGGCATTTTCATTTGGTGATTTTAATCCTATGTGAGGTAAAAAAAAAACTTTTACACATGTTACTCTTTTTATTTTCCTGCCTTCTGCTTAATAAGTTCAAATAAGGGCAATAAAAGCTCTTAACATGGCTACATGCTATTTTTCTGTTAGTCTGATAAATACTCCATTAATGCCTATTTCTCCTGATCAGCGCTGAAATAAATGGGAAGACATAGTGTTATAATAAACATACAAGATGTCAAAGCACTGCACACAGCATCTGTTTGTCACTTGCTTTAGAATGAAGCTGAGCCTGAGATGACAATATACACAATGAGTGAGCTCCAATACAAGACACAATATGCTCTGAGAAAAAAAAATATAAAAAATGCTTGAGCAATATTATGGCTGTATCATATTTGGCTTAACAAAACTCACGAAAGCTAAATCCCCAAACAACAATGAAAAAGGTACTGCTACTGGGTCCAACAGCTGCCTTCCCTCCATCCGCCAAATCCTAACTGGCCAAAGGGAATTTCAGTGGAAAGGTTACACTGTCAAAAGCTTAAAGTACTGAGAACAAACAGGAAGGATGAGAAACAAATATGTCACAGTGGCACAGAAGAGGAAGATGCGGCCAGTTGTTAGAAATGACAAAAAAGTGGACCAAGCATCTTCAGCTGTTTGGAGATGTGATGTTTATGGATCACAGATGACTTGGTTTTCCACTCTGATTTTGTAGGTCCTGAGATAGCTAGTAAGGCCAATGTGGAAATCATAGACTTTTCTACAAATGGGGCAGGTAGTGGGGGACAGGGTAGAGGGTGCTGAATTTGTGGGGCTCTCCTTCTGGCCTTATTCAGGGCTTCTGCAAGGCCTCCACATTCTGAATATTACACAGAAAGCTACTTCTCCATTTTGAGTGGTCATGGGCCAGACGTTTTCAGGTGTCTTGGGGATGATACCTTCTATCCATTTGGCATTCTCCTTCCTCAAGGGAGCTCCAAATAGAGCTTGTGCTTTGAAAGTTTCGGCAGGTCATCAATGTGGCCGATTAGCTGATTGAGACTAACTAGAGCCTCAGTGCTGGGATGTCAGGCAGATCTTCTTCCAGGTCTTTGAGGCACCCTAGACTCACCTTTGAGTCTAGATCTCAGAAGCACACAGGATGTCAGCAGCTACTGTGACACATAGGCTGTGACTTCTGTACCAGGCCTGAGGCCTTCATCTTCAAACATCCTTTTCCACGGTTGAATAAAGAATATGCAGATACATTGGAGATATTTCCCTTCACAGAGAGGTGCATCTTGTGAATTAGGAAATAGTGTACTTTTTCTCGGGTCATGAAACTTCAAATATGAAGATTATCACTACTCCTGTGGGAACCTGTGGGAGGTAAGGTAAAATCTTATGGCAAGAATGACTGAAAAACAAGTCTTAGCCAATCAATGATCCAACCTTATTTGACACAGTCCTTCTCTGAGATTGGTTCAATTATAATTACCTTTGAATTGAACTGAATTGAATTGAATTAACTTTATTTCTGACATCAACCACATACATGGAGAGTAAAAATCATCACATTATGTCTCTGTCTAAATGTGCAATGTACAACCATAGTAATTTATAATAATTTATAATAAATAGAACAGTCAATGTAACATAGAAATACACTCAAATCAGCGTGAGTTAATAAGTCCACTGGCCAGGTGGAAGAAGCTCTCCCGGAGCCTCTTGGTCCTGGCTTTTATGCTGCGGTACTGTTTCCTGGATGGTAGCAGCTGGAACAGTTTGTGGTTGGGGTGACTCGGGTCCCCAATGATCCTTTGGCCCTTTTCCCACACCTGCCTTTGTAAATGTCCTGAATCATGGGAAGTTCACAAGTACAGATGTGCTGGGCTGTCCGCACCACTCTCTGCAGAGTCCTGCGATTGAGTTCCCATACCAGGCAGTGATGCAGCCAGTCAGAGTGCTCTCAACTGTGCCCCTGTAGAAAGGGTGTAGAAAGTTCTTAGGATTTGAGGGCCCATACCAAACTTTCTCAACCGTCTGAAATGAAAGAGGCGCTGTTGTGCCTTTTTTACCACACAGACTACATGAGGTGTCGGTGATGTAGATGCCGGGGAACTTAAAGCTGCTTACCCTCTCAACCCCAGATCCATTGATGCCAATAGGAGATAGCTCATCTCCACTCCTCCTGTAATCCACAACCAGCTCCTTTGTTTTTGCGATATTGGGGGAGAGGTTGTTTCCTTACCACTTGAATGAAGTAAAATAGAGTACATGAAGATGAAAGTATACACTTCTTCAGTTAATGGTACCCTAATCGACCTATGGATCTCGAAAATGGTCGCAAAGTGCACAGAATTAACTGTGAAGGAGCACCTCACTTCAGCAAATTTGCAGAAAATGTGGCCATCTTAAAATCAAAGCAAAAAACATAAAACTACAAGGATCACATGGAAGGAGGTCATAATTTAGACCCACCTAAGGTGTGGTGGAACCTGAGGCTGAGCGGTTGATCAATATTGTGATACTTTAAGGACAGAGCCTGTGATACCTGATCGGCTATTAGGGAATGAGACAGTGCAGGTGACAGAAGTTTGTGTAGGGGAACTCTGCATTTGGTGATCATAATGTCATTAGTTTCAAGGTAATTATGGAAAAGGATAGTTCTGGTCCTCAGGTTGCAATTCTAAATTGGAAAAAGGCTAATTTTGATGGTATCAGAAAAGTTCTGGCAAGTGTAGATTTGGACAGGTTGTTTTATAGCAAAAATATACTTCATAAGTGGGAGGCCTTCAAGAGTGAAATTTTGAGAGTACAAAGCAGTCAGAATAAAAAGATAACAAGTTTAAAGAATCTTGGATTTCAAGAGATATTGAGGCCCTGATGAAGAAAAAAAAACAGAGGTGCATAGCAAGAATAGGCAAGTATGAACAAATGAGGTGCTTATAGAGTATAAGAAATGGAAGAGAATACTTATGAAAGAATTCAGGAGGGCTAAAAAAAGACATAAGGTTGCCTCTGACAAGATGAAGGAGAAACCTAAGGGATTCTACAAACACATTCGGAGCAAAAGGATTGCAAGGAGTAAAATTGATTCTCTGGATGGCCAGAATGATAATCTATGCATGGAACCAAAAGAAAGGGGAGATATCTTAAATGGAGTTTTTGCATTTGTATTCACTTGGGAGATATATACAATAGAAGTGAGCAAAGCAGCAGAGATTAATGGACCCTCTACAGGTTATGGAGGAGGAAGTGTTTGCTGTCTTGAGGCAAATTAGGGTGGATAAATCCCCAGGGCCTGACATAGTGTTCCCTCAGATCCTGTGGGAGGCAAGTGCAGAAAATGAAGGGATCCTAGTAGAGGTATTTAATTCATCTTTAGCAATAGGTGAAGTACCAGAAGACTGGAGGATAGCCAATGTTGTCCTGCTGTTTAGAGTGATAGTTGCTGGTAACCTCTCTGACTAGAGACTTGTGACAAGTGGAGTGTCACATGGATCAGTGATGAGTCCATTGGTGTTTGTCATCTACATCAATGATCTGGATGATAATGTGGTTAACTGGATCAGCAGATTTTCAGATGACACCAAGACTGTTGGTGTAGTAGACAGCCAGGAAGATTATCAGAGCTTGCGATGGAGTCTGGACCAGCTGGAAAAATGGGCTGAAAAATGGCAGATGGAATTTAATTCAGACAAGTGCAAGGCATTACAGTTTGGTAGGACCAACTAGAGTAGGGCTTACACAGTGAACAGTAGGGTACTAAGGAATGCTGTAGAACAACGAGATCTGGGAATACAGGTCCAAATTTCATTGAAAGTTGTGGCACGGGTAGATAGGGTCATAAAGAAAGCTTTTGGCACATTGGCCTTCATAAATCAAAGTATTGAGTACAGGATTTGGGATGTTATGTTGAAGTAGAAGACATTGGTGAGACCTAATTTCGAGTATTGTGTGCAGTTTTGGTCACCAATCTACAAGAAAGATGTAAATAAGTTTAAAAGAGTACAGTGAAAATTTACAAGGAGGTTCCTGGGACTGGAGGAACTGGGTTATGAGAAACGATTGAATAGGTTAGGACTTTATTCCTTGGAACATAGAAGATTGAGGGGAGATTTGATAGAGGCATACAAAATTATGAGAGGTATAGATAGGATAAATGCAAGGGGTCTTTTTCTGCTGAGGTAGGGTGGAAGTACAGCTGGAGGTCATTGGTTAAGGGTGAAAGGTGAAATGTTTAAGGGGAATATGAGGGCAAACTTCTTCACTCAGAGGGTTGTGAGAGTGTGGAATGAGCTGCCAATGTACGTGGTGCATGCAAGCTCAATTTCATGGATGGGACGGGTATGAAGGGCTATCATCCAGGTGCAGGTCAATGGGACTAGGCAGTTTAATTGGTTCAGCACTGACCAAATGGGCTGAAGGGCCTGTTTCTGTGCTGTTCATTTATATGACTCTAATACATATGCACAATTCAAAGAGGGAGATTATATTAAGCTGCAGAATGTCATAAAAATATATGTTATAAACAAGCTTAAATTGAAAGAGTGAGTTTATGGGACATGTGGATATAATTAAATAAAGAGAAAACATGACAAAATAAGAAGGAAATTAAGAAATGCCATGAAACCCCAGGAGGTAGTTTGAAAGAATCTCAATAAGAAGATTTTCCCGTAGTTAATACACTGGACAACAAAGATTTTGCTTCCTGCCTACTTTTGGGTGTGTCTTATGGATTTTGGGCTGCTCATCATGAAGAGCACTATGAAGTTTCCCTATCACGCTCAATATTTTTCAAATGGCCTATTACAATTCATAATTCAAGTCAATTAAAATGTTGCAACAATGTAAGCTGAAAAGATTCCTATCTTGTCCAGGCATCCTGAGCATGCTTAGGCAGGGTGGATGCTGCATGGCAGGACAGGTTTTAGAAAGACTATACAAGGGGTGATTTATAAGTTCGTGGCCTAAGGTAGAAGGAGTCAGTTTTAGAAAACGTAGCACATTTATTTTTCAACATAGTCCCCTCCTACACTTACACACACACTTAGTCCAGCGGTCGTGGAGCATATGGATCATGGATCTCCAGAAAGTGTCCACAGCAAGGGTGATTGATAAGTTTGTGGCCTAAGGTAGAAGGTATAGCTCTCATTACATACACATGCAGTTCACCTCCTTGAGTGATTATGCAGAAAGTTTAAAGTTAATAATTCATCACTTAATAACTCATCAGGGGTGATTGATAAGTTAGTGGCCTAAGGTAGAAGGAGATGAGTTATTAACTTCAAACTTTCTGCGTTATCATTCAAAGAGTTGACCTGCTTGTGCATGTAATGAGAGCTGTATCACTCATCTCCTTTGTCAAGAATTTATCAATCACCCATCTGTGGACACTTTCTGGAGGTGCATGATCCGTATGCTCCACAACCGCTGGACTAAGTGTGTAGATGTAGGAGGGGACTATGTTGAAAAATAAATGTGCTCGGTTTTCTAAAATTGACTCCTTCTACCTCAGGCCATGAACTTATCAATCACCTCTCGTAAATTTCCATGAATGATTTCAATATCTGAAACAGACGTTTCCATGAATTATTAGGATGGCATCCATTAGTCTCTCGAGATCATGGATCTGTGCCTGGAAAGTCTTGCTTCAGCCTCTCCAGGGCGCAGGCCTGGAGAAGGCTGTATGGAAGACCGGCAGTTGCCCAAGTAGCAAGTCTCCCCTCTCCATGCCCCCAATGTTGTCCAAGGGAAGGGCAAGGGCCGATACAGCTTGGCACCGGTGTCATCACAGGAGTTGCCAGAGCGAGGCTGAAGGCAAAGTCGGATTGCCTTAGGGACTCCAGCTCCGGATTTGTCCTCAGGGTTTACTCCCAAAGCCACAAGGCAGCGGAGGTTTGAAATCAGAGTTTTCCCTCTCTTAGATGGTCTGCCTTCCCAGGTTGACGAGCTCCATCTACCTGAAGCACTGGCTTTAAGGCGCCAGGATCTGCCTTCGCCCCTTCTCCTGACATATTCCAATGGAATATCATAAAGGTTCGTGAGATTTCATGATCCTACATACAATGAGCAACACTATACATGTTTTTGCAGCTTAAAATGAGCTTTCAGTTTGAAGCTGCTTCTAAAAAATATAAATTCCCAGAAAGAAGTAAAATATAAGAAACAATATAACCAGCGTAAAATATAACAAACTAATTCTTTATTAGCAGTGGATGTGGTGAATATGGATTTTAGTCAGCTGTTTGGTGAGGTTCCCCATAGTAGAATCATTCAGAAAGTTTGGAGGCATGAGATCCAGAGAAACTTGGCTGTGTGGATTCAGAATTGGCTTACCCACAGAAGGCAAGAGAGTGGTTGTAGATGAAGCATATTCTGCCTGGAGGTTGGCGAGTTCAACCGAGATCTGTTCTGGGACCGCTGCTCTTTGTAATTTTTATAAATGACTTGGATGAGGAAATGCAATGGTGGGTTAGTAAATTTGAAGAGAACATGAAGGTTGATGGACTTGTGGATAGGGTAGAAGGGTTACAATGGGACATTGACAGAATGCAGAGCTGGGCTGAGAAGTGGCAGATGGTGATCAACAGAGTAAAGTGTGAAATAATTCACTTTGGAAGAACGCAATCCCCTAACTAACAAGTCCAACGCACCATATGTCTTCTTACCCACCCTATCAACTTGTGCGACAACTTTAAGGGGTCTGTGGATGTGGACCCCAAGGTCCTTCTATTCTACGACACTGCAAGAAATTTTGCCATTAACCTGTATTCTGCCTTTGAATTGACATGGTGACACTATAGCTCTTTGATTGGAGTAACAGCATTTGTTACATATTTTAGAGAGGCATACAAGTCCTTGGCTTTGCATCTGATCTGAAGCATTGCATTTCAGTGATCTTTAAAACTGAATCAAAGTTCAAGCATGGAATGTATACTTCATTACCAGGTCTTCATATTGGGCTCTGAACTCGGAGACAAGAAGACAAGGAATTTATGATTTTAAACTAACCTAGCTGTCATGATTAAACCATCCTGCTGATTAGATCCTACCTGATTTTGCTTTCATTCAACAATACACTCAGGTGAGCTGCAAAATGGTCAACCAATCTACTCCCATGAATGAGTAATTATAATTAACCCTCTCATCTGATGCAGGTTTGGGCTCCATATCTCAGAAAGGGTATGTTGTCATTGGAGAGAGTCCAGAGGAGGTCCACGAGGATGATTCCTGGAATGAAGAAGTTAATATATATGAGGAGCAGTTGGGAGCTTTGGGTCTTTACTCTCTGGAATTTAAAAGAACATATGGGAATCTCAACGAAACCTGTCAAATGTTGGAAGGACTAAATAAGGTGCATTTAGAGAGTATGTTTCCTATAGTGGGGGTATCTAGAACTGGAGGGCACAGCCTCAAAATTGAGGGATGACCCTTTAGAACAGAGGTAACCGAGGAATTTTTTTAGCCATTGAGTAGTGAATCAGTGGAATACTCTGCCACAGACTGCGGTGGAGGCCGTCCATAGGAATATCTAAGGGGGAAGTTGATAGTTTCCTGATCGATCAGCGCATCAAAGAATATGGCAAGAAGGCGGATGTATGGGTTTGAGTAGGATCCAGGATCAGTCATGATGGAATGGCGGAACAGATTCAACGGGCTGAATGGCCTAATTTTGCACCTATATCTTATGGTCTTTTGCGCTTATGATACATTGATAACATTCCCACCCTGTATTGCAGATAAATGCCGCTAGGACTAAAAAGATGCCCAAACATAGTTTTGTAGAGGGTCCTCTGAAATTCGTGAAAACAAGATGATAGATTTGTTTCCATTGAAGATTGTACATTGTGGCTAAAAGGTTGTTAAAGATCAGCAAAACTATGGAGGATAGAAGCAAGAAATGTTCAGATAACCCAATGAATGAATGCAAGCATGGAATGAAATCCCACCCAGATTGACATAAAATAAATTTCCATAGCTTACTCAAAAATAACAGAAATGTAATGCTTCAAATTGATTCTCATTTTCTTGTGATTCTTTGGCTCAGGTTGCCAATTTATTGAGACCAGATGCCGGTGATCTTTAGTGCACCTCAAACAACAATGCAAATCGAAATGCCAACACGTGTGTGAAACTAGGCATACCAAGAACTGTGGAATTAGACTTCTGGGCCAGTCTCACGATTAACTTACAGTCTTCTCTTATACTGCCGGTCTATTTCTAGACAGCTCTTACACTTCAGCAGTGCAGAAAGAACTGAAAAATATTCTGGACTTTTCAACATGCAAGTTTATCGTGTAATCTAATGAATGGCTTTGGTTGACATTCTACAAAATAAAGAAAATGCACTTGTCTCTAACCATATGGATAGTAATAATTTAAAACTACTTGTCAAGTTCACTAAGAACAATAAACAGCAGCCCACATTAACAATGTACATTGACAGGTATTAAATATTGCAGTATATTCTCTGCTCTGGTTGATCAGTAGCACTTGGGAAGAACAAGGAAAGTTGAAAATTGGCTGAAATTCCATTATCACCAGATCCACATCTGTTTCGTACAACGTGCAAACCTCCAGTTGCACATTTATTTTAACAGTAGGTGTTCTCACATCACGTTGATGATTTTGACTGCATGTGACAGGGAAAAATGAGTGAGAGTGAATTCATGGCTGCTTTTATATATACACCATTGCCTGCCTTTCTTGAAGAATACCTCAGTTGGAGAGTTTTGGGAGATTTATGATGATGCAGAATGGTAAAGAAGTATTTGATGCAATGTTCACCAGAGGCTGCCTCCAACAGGTAAACAGCTGTGGCCCCAGAGGCTGCTGACACATTTTTGAGGTCCAGCTTTAGCTATGAAACAATGGTATTTTTCTTCCTTCTCCTTCATTTTGCAGGCTTAAAATAGAGCTCATTCCTCATCTAAGAAACAAAAACATGGTATTTGAAGATATCCAGGGTGCCATGAGCTGTGATGCCATCCAGTGGTCAGAAAGAATTTCTCAGTGAGGATGAAAGTAGGTGTCAGAAACTACTAGTTTTAAGGTGCCAGCAACCCGCCTTTGCCCCTTCACCTGTCAGTAGAAATGGTTCTGCCGGGCCTAGTGGCTAAGCCACACATGCAGGCCAGCAGCTAGGCTTGGTTATCACAGGCTATATGAGACACACATGCTTTGAAGCATTTACTAGGTACTGGGAGCTTACACCCACTACCTCCCTCATTTGTGACAACCTTAAGGAACATCAACATAAATATGTAAGAGGAAATTAGTTATAATTTTCCTCCAGCAGTGGTGGGATCTCCCTGTGGCCACACTCTTCAATTCCACAGACCACTCTCACTCCGATATGTCTGTCCATGGCCTCCTCTACCGTCAAGATGAGGCCACACGCAGGTCAATGGAGCAATACCTTATCTCCCGCCTAGGTAGCCTCCTACCTGCCGGCATGAACATTCAACTCACAGACCTCCGTTGATACCCCTGCCCCCCCTTACCCCATCCCTATCTATAATTTTAGTCTGGTTCTCTTTCTCTCTCCTTTTCCCCCCTCACTATAATCTCCCCCCAGCCCTACCTTTCTTTCTCTTTTAGTTCCCATAATTCTCCACCTTCCCCCTAGCCCATTTCCCTCCAGCCTATCACTTCCCAGCTCTCTACTTCATCCGTCCCCCCACTTCTTATCCCCCCTCAACCATCCCATGTTACTTCACTCCTGATGAAGGGTTTCGGCCCGAAACGTCATCACTACCTCCTCCCATAGATGCTGTCTGGCCTGCTGAGTTCTGCCAGCATTTTGTGTTTTTTATAATTTTCTTATTGCTTCATTTGGTGGTTTCAATATGCAGGCAGGAGGTACAGGAGTCTGGAAACACACATTCAACATTTTAGGAGCATCTTTATTTTATTTTATTTAGAAATACAGCATGGAATAGGCCCTTTGAGCCTAACCACGGGAAATTTACAATGACCTACTAACCGGTACTTCTTTGGATTGTGATAGGAAACCAGAGAAAACCCACACATTCCATGGGGAGGAAGTACAGACTCCTTATAGATGACATTGGAATTGAATTCTAAACTCTGCCACCCCGAGTTGTAACAGCATTGAGCTAATCGCTGCACTGCCGTGGCATCCTTCTCCCCCTTTGCAATCAGATTTCTAAACAGTCCACGAACCCATGAACTCTACCTCTCTGACCCAGTGCAAAGTTAGCATTTTTAAGAGCCCTTTAAAACTAACTACAACAATCACTTCACCCACCGTGAAATAAGTAAATGACATTTGGTTCTATTAAGCATGACCTTTCCAAAGTCTAATGCTAGTTAGTGCTTCAAAGGTCATAAACCAATTTATATTCTGTTAATATAAATTGGTAAGGTATAATTGGTACTTCTACGGTAAGTTGTGTTAAAGTGCTTTTGCAAACAATGCCTCTCTCCTCCCCATATAAATCCATAATGAAACTTTAATATATCCGTTAAACCTTATGTCCCATATTAAATATCCTACCGTCTGCTCCTTTTGACATGCCACTTTCATGGAAACAAGTAAAGAATCATACCTAGGAAATATTTATTTTCCCTACATAGATGACCTATGAAACATTAGTTTATGGGAACACTGTTAAAAATATGGCACAGATTAAAGGTATAATTTGACTAACTACATGTCCCTTCCTCTGTGCACATCTTTCTCATTCCACTGTGTCTTACACCTTCAGACCTTCTCCTTTGTTCACCCTCCTTCCCATATACTATCCCTGTTCTCGATTCATGTGTCAGAGAAAGGTGCTCATTGAGTCTGGCTCCAAATAAAGCAATCTATCAGTCATATTCCCTCTCTTTTTATACTCTCTATCATCATCATCATCATCATCATCATCATCATCATCATCATCATCATCATCATCATCAGGTGCCGTGCCCAGTTTGAGCTTTGACTGTCATGGCCCACACACTCCTGTTTCAGGTCAAGTGGATCAATTCATTGGTATTCATTTCCAGTTCTCTGGCTGCTGTCTCCATCATCATTTGTCTTTGCCTTCCTCTTGCTTTCTTCCCTTCAATCTTTCCCATAATTACCGTGCATTCTGAGTCCTCTTTCCTAATCACATGTCCAATGAAGTTACGTTGCCTTTTCACAATGTCATACATTATTTCTCTTTTTGTGTTTGCTCTGTTCATGACATCCTCGTTAGATATTTGTTTCATGATATTCTTTGCATCCTCCTCAAAAACCACATCTCTGCTGCTTCAATTCATTTCCTCATGTTACTAGATATTGTCCAACATTCTGAACCATATAACATAACTGGATAAATATAACATTTCGGTACTCTGAGGTGGGTTGTCATGCCTAGTTTAGTGTTGGTCAGTATATTCTTCATTCTCATAAAAGTATCTTTTGCCATCCTTATTCTCCCTTTGATGTCCATGTCGCACCTGCCATCTGATGTCACCCAGCTTCCTAAGTAGCAAAGGTTCTGTACTTCTTTTATGTCTTCCCCGTTTATTCTCAGCCTGCAGGTAGGATTCTCCTTCTTTCAGGGTATCACCATACATTCTGTCTTTTTGCAATTGATAGACAGACACATTTTTGCACTTTCTTCAACAACTATATCAATTAAGTTTTGTAGTTCTTCCTCCATACTTGCAATTAACACAGTGTCATCTGCATATCTGAAATTATTGATAGTTTCACCACCAACTTTGATTCCCAAGATGCCTCTCTTTTTTTTGTAAAATTGTTTCACTGACTCATTAAACAAATCAGGGGAGAAAACACTCCCTTGTCTAATGCCTCTCTTGATTTTTGTAAACTGACTCACTTCTCCATCTATTCTTACAGCAGCAGTTTGTTCCCAGTACAGATTTCTGATTACGCAGAGGTCTTTCGAATCTAGATCTAGAGGTTTCCTGTAATATTTCAAATAACTTATAGTGCTTCACTTTATCAAGTGCTTTTGTTTAGTCGATAAAACAAACAAACAAATCTTTTTGCACTTGAATAGCTCGTACTGATAGTATCCTTAACATTAATATTGTGTTTCTTGTATTTTGTCTTCCACAAAATCACATTGTTCTTTCCCTATTTCAGCTTGTATTTTACTTTGAGCTCTTGTCATCAAAGTTCTTAGAAGTATCTTGGTGATATCCTGGGTATGACTCTAAACTGCAACCGGTGATTGGGAACTTTCAGAGCTTTGGGGAAAGTGGAGTTTCCCCTTAGTCATTCATTGCTCCCAGGGCCACTCTGACCCGGAACGGTAGCACCTGCAAGGGTTCCTGCTCAGGATACGAGCAAAGGCCAACGGCAGATCCGGCAGGTTCAGTAACTGAACTTATCACGGAGAAGGTGGATGAGCTAGGACCTCAAATGACAATGGTTATAGTACAGGTGGATGAACATTTGGGAAGAGAAATGGTGACTTCTTCAGTTTGCCCAACAGAAGGCAACAGCAAACCACCGTTGCTAGATACTAGGTTTCCTAGAATCTATTTGCTAAGAAAATCAAGGTCAAGTTCACAGAATGTATCACACAACAACAGCGTCAAGAGGATCTTCAAGACAATTCTGAAGATGCCTCGCTCGATTGGGTTGATACTGGGCATCAGGGGATCCCCGACTGTCATCAAGCTACTGCTCATAAAATTCAAGTAACACAAAAGAAAATTATTGCCACTTGGAATGTAAGAACCCTATATCAAGCAGAGAGATTGGATAATGTGATAAATGAAATGGAAAGACTAAAGATTAACATTAGCGAAGTTCATTGGACAGGTGCTGGAACATGTCAGAATAGAAATAGAACACTAATTTATTCTTGTGGAACATCCCATACTAATGGAGTAGGAATTATTATGGGTGAAAACATGGCAAAAAGTGTTTTAGGACATCGGGCAATAACAGAAAGAGTGCTCCTTGTTAGATTCAGAGGACAACCATTTGATTTAGCAATTTTATAGGTATATGCACCAACAAAAGATGGAACAAATGAGGATATAGATAAATTCTATGAAGAGCTTGAACAAACAAAGAATGGATGCAAATCTCAAGATATTGTTATTGTCATGGGAGATCTAAATGCTGAAGTAGGACAAGGTGCTGATGGAAATACCACAGGAAAATTTGGACTTGGGGAAAGAAATGAAAGAGGCGAGAAATGGGTAGCATGGTGCAAGATGAATAATCAGGTCATTATGAACACCTACTTTAAAAACCATCCAAGTGGATTGTGGACCTGGAAAAGTCCAGGTGACAACACCAGAAATCAAATTGACTTTGTTACTATAAACTAAAGATTTGTAAACTCAGTGACTCAATGCAAAACATATCCAGGTGCAGACTGTAATAGTGACCATAACCCAGTAATATGTCATGTAAAAGTAAAACTTTAAAAACTAATGAAGCAAAAATCTGAACTACTCGCAATGAATTGAAGAAGAAAACTTAATACAACAGATTACAATTGAAGTAAGGAATAGATTTCAAATTCTAGGAATAGAAACTGTTGAAGATGATAGCAATCATGTGGAAATGAAGTTTAACTCTCTGAAGGATGCCTTGGTAGAATCAGCAAAGTCAGTGATTCCTAAAAAAGAAAAAAAGCACAAAGAATAAATGGATGACAGATGAAATCAAAAATCTAATGGCAGAAATGTGACAGAAGAAAGCAAATCCTATAGAGTATAAGTCCTTAGATACAAAAGTTAAAAGCTTATGTCAAAAAGCCAAAGAAGAATGGTTAAACCAGGAATGTGAGCAACGAGAAAGAATCCCTATTACTGATCCAAAAAGGTTACATCAACAAATCAAGAACCAAGAATACTCCCTATAGCCCTGCAATTAATTCTTCCCTCGTGTGACCCTGAATTCTCCATTGATTCTTTTGAAACTTACCTAATCTAAGTGGTAATTTTTATGTTTTGTAACCTCAAAACATTAAACTAATTCAAAGAAGACATGAGAGTCCGGGGATACATGCATGCCTCGCTTAAAGTAAAGATGAAGTTAGACCTGTATTCCCAGACTCTCATGTCTTCTTTGAATTAGCTTTTTTTTAAGTCACCAAACATGACGGTGATAGTTAGTTAGCCTACCAGTGCGACTTTGAGAGCACGCAATGGAAGCTTTCACAGAAATAGGGAGAATGTGCAAACTCTGCACGTACTACATCTAAGGACAGGTTTGAACTATGAACTGCAGCTCCACTGTGCGACTCCCTTCTTTTCTCTCTCCATTTGATCCTTTTATTAATCCTGGAGCTAGGTGTATGAAGTCAGTATGAGATCACAACAATAAATGTCAGGTGTTTTAATAACCAATCTACGTGTTTTCAGGTTGAAAATTCCCTGCTCCTAGCATTTTCCATGTTTGGTTATTTTAACTGATCTGAAAATCTGTTGTAAAATAAGTACCTGAAACTAAAAGTACTTTTTGTCACCATTAAGTCCACTTGTTCTTTGGAGAATTAAATATTTTCTGAGGAAGAAACCAGGTTTAAATGCATGCTGATTCTTAATCACAAACAACCTTTCAGTAAATATTTGTTAGATCCTTTCCAGCTGCCTCAGATGAAATGCATTCTTCTGTCAATACTATGGACTTATAAAAGCATTCCAAACATTATACAATTATCTACTGAACGACAAACAGAATTTTTAAACTGATGCCATTAAGTGGCTGGAGAACAATTTTCTTTTTGCCACTTCATGTCTTTAAATCATACAGCTTTCACTAGACAAAGGACACGACTGACCGTGAACGTGGTACAGATAAAAGACTTAGTGATGCTGACACCACATAGCATTCGGTTTGACATTCCATTGTCTAGTTAACAAAACATATGAGTGCAATCCAGCAAAGTACCAGAAAATGCTGTGAAAAGGGTTATCTCCCAAACCCCACCCCCACCTCTTAAACGTTTCAATAGGATTTGTTTTCATCATGAAGCTACTGGTCAAAGAAGACTTTTTTTTTAAATAATAACTGTCATTTCAGGGTTCTATTGTTATTTTTGGTCTAAAGACAAGAATAATACACTCTTAAGGAAAAACAATCTTCATGAATGTGACAGTTGTTTCCTTAAGTCTGTGACAAACTTGGCTTTCATTCATTATTCAAAGGCAACATCACTTTTATTGATTAAGTTATTGTTACTTCAAACCCATTTAAAAAAATTTTTGCATGTAATCAATATGATCAGTAGATTTAATACAACGTTATTTTCTGATTCTTATTGTAGCTTGTAAATCAGTTTCATGGAGTGATACTGTATGCAAATAGGCCCTTCACACCACTGGCCCTCAAGCACACACGCCCACTAATCCTACGTCAATTCACTGTCTATTCTCTCCACATTCTCCTCAGCTTGTCCCCATATTCTACCTTTCACCTACACAAAAGGTGATTTACCTGCATGAGTTTGGGATGTGAAGAGAAACGGGAGCGCCCAAAGGAAACTCACACAAGTCTGCATTCTCCACACACACTGCACCCGAGTTAGGATTAACTCAGGTCTCTGGCACTATGAGGCAGGGGCTGCACTAGCCCCACCATATCCCTGCACGTACTGTAAAATCTAATGGAGGATCTAGGACTCCAGTGTGATTCAAGTGTACATGGACTTCTGATCTGGAGACCATATACGCTTCCTGTCACTCGACTGGAGATATCATTTTAAGCTTCCAACAAAGCCATTCAGTTGCGGGTCTGTCTGGGCACCCCAACTGTTTCATTCTGCTTTTGCCCTGCTGAACAGATTTCTTCATTCCCTGATTACCACCCTTTCTCCCCAACACAGATCTTTCTCAGCTACATAAAGTACTCTTTGTTACTTTAGTGATTGGATGTTGGCTACCAAGGATACTGAAAACCATAGTCATACAATCACTCTACACCTTCATCTCACATTAGGATAGTTTGAGGATGCTTCAATTCTTCTGTGAATAGAGACCCAGCTGGTACCTGTCTATTAACACTCTTGCCTAGGCTAACGTGGAACAACTTGATTCACCTTCTCCAGATAAAAGCTGTAGCTATTGGAACCTGCACGGGCCCAAGTTAGATGACTTTTCATTGAACATGTCAAACAGTTTCTGTTTCTGTATGACTCACATCCCTCCTGCGATGGCTTTTTCCATTATACGTAGTGTATGTATGCTGCTTCCTGCACTAGTACAAACTTTGAAAATACCTTGAATTTGAATGTGCTGTCTATTTCTAACTGGCTATCACTTTGACGTGGCCCATCTCTAATTCTTCCCTCACTTTCTGGATCTTTCTTGTCCTTAGTTCAGGGCTTAAGGGAGCAATAGATAACTGCTACAAACTTACAGGCTTCCTCGACTATCTCAAAATTACCTTAATTCTCTATCTCACTTCCACTCTGAGTAATCTGTCTGGGGTCCTCTGCAACTGCTTTTAAAGTAAGTTCCAATATAAGCTTGAGGAAGAGTACCTTGTCTTCTATCTTGGATCATTGCAGCCTTCCACACTTCTACAAGTCACTTTCTCTCCCTGCATCAGAACTGGTCACAGATGAAGGGTCTCTGCCAGAAAAGTCAACTTATTTATTCCTTTCACTAGATGCTGCCTGACCTGTTGAGTTCCTTCAACATTTTACAACACAGGTATGGAGGAGATATCAGGGGTAAGTTTTTTCATTCAGGGAGTGGTGAGTACGTGGAATGGGCTGACGATGGTGGAGGTGGATATGATAGGATCTTTTAAAAGACTCCTGGACAGGTATATGGAGCTCAGAAAAATAGAGGGCTATGGGTAACCCTAGGTAAATTTGCATTTTTAAAAAATCTATTGCTATTTTTAAAATTAGAAACATGAGACAACTTTGTTAAAGCAACTGAAAACAGTCTTTCATATTAAATACAATTTTTAATATGTGTTTAATCTGCCTTAAAATTACCAGCAGCAGTCTTTGTCTAAAATAGCTGCAAGGGGAATGCTGTGTTCTTGAACATTTTAAAGTCTTCTGACGGGATATTTCAATTGCAGCTAACTTCATTTTCTGCTGCTTTTTTGAAGGACAATTTCTGCATCATTATTTAACACACTGCTCATTGAATGCTCATTCAAGTATAACATACTCATTCGTTTCCATGATGTGCGTATTGAAGTCTGAAAGAGGTAGAGATGAATAGCAACTAACCTTCTGTGATTCATTAAAAAATGGGGGGATAAAAAACCTAAAGTTTCAACCTGTGAATCTAAAGAGACAGGAGCTATCATCAAGTTAAGACAATAATGAAGTACTGGACTGAGATACTAATTACCTCCTTGCTGTAGTAAAGCCATCTTGCATTACTTTATTGTAAAAAAAGGAATCAAATCTCTGACTTATAGAGTGCAAAGAGCTAATGAAAACATTATCCATCAAGGATATTTTTCTATGCTGGCAGGTATGTTTTTAGTGAGCTATATTCACACAGGACTGACTTTATGCTTAATGTCAAATTGTTTCACTTTCATTTGATATGGCCTTTATAAGTTATATCAAAGCAACTTTACCCAGAGGAACGATAGGCATTAGGTCATTTGACATTTGAATCATTTCACAAATATTACTACAGCTTATCAAATACTGAGCTATTTAATTAAGATAACATGCTGCTGCATACTGCATAAAATATAAAATAGAGGTGGTATTAACAGAGCAAAGGTTAAGCAGCAGACATTTTCCGGTATGTAGTAAGGGCTTAAAGTAGGACTCACTTGTAGATTTCCTTTTAGAATCAAAACATTTTCAACAATCTTTTTTTTTGATTTGTCAGTTTATGTGAGTTTCCTGAACAGAAGAAGCATTGATTACATAAGAACAAAAGAAATAAATACAAGACTAGACCGTTTGGACCTTTTGCACGGTGTGCCTTTTGCATCAGTGCAACTTCTATGCACTTAACCCCATATTCTCCAATTGCCTAAGAAACTAAAGAATCTATCAGTCTTTATCTTGAATCTATCTGGCCTCTGAGCCTCTACAACACTCTTAAATATATAATTCCAACGATCACCACCGATGGAAATTTTTCTATCTGTGTTTAGAATGGCCAGTCCCTTAAGTGAGACTGTGACACCTGGTTCTAGACACTTCATCACAGGAGAAACATTGACTTTGAATCTTTCCTGTTGAACTCCTTAAGAATTCAGTACATTTTCCCACTCTCTACCCATATAATAATTGCTCCAACTGAGGAATAATTCTGATGAATTTTCACTGCATTTGTTATGGGAACATAGAAACATAGAAAGCCTACAGCACAATACAGGCCCTTCGGCCCACAAAGTTGTGCCAAACAAGTCCTTACCTTAGAACTACCGGAGTTTTACCCATAGCCCTCTATTTTTCTAAGCTCCATGTAGCCTATAAAGGAATCTCTTAAAAGACCCTATCATTTCCTCTTCCATCACCACCACCACCAGCCCATTCCACACACTCACCACTCTCTGCATAAAAAACTTACCCCTGACATCTTCTCTGTACCTACTTCCAAGCACCTTAAAACTATACCCTCTCATGTTAGCCATTTCAGCCCTGGGGAAAAGCCTCTAACTATCCACACGATCAAAGCCTCTCATTATCTTGTACACCTCCATCAGATCACCTCCGTCGCTCCAAGGAAAAAAGGCTGAGTTCACTCAAACTATTCTCATAAGGCATGCTCCCCAATCCAGGCAACATCCTAGTAAATCTCCTCTGCACCCTTTCTATGGTTTCCACATCTTTTCTATAGTGAGGCGACCAGAAATGAGCACAGTACTCCAAACAGGGTCTGAGCAGGGTTCTATATAGCTGCAACATTACCTCTCGGCTCTTAAACCCAATCCCACGAATGATGAAGGCCAATGCACCATATGCCTTCTTAACCACAGAGTCAACCTGCGTAGCAGCTTTGAGTGTCCTATGGACTCAGACCCCAATATCTCTCTGATCCTCCACACTGCCAAGAGTCTTACCATTAATGCTATATTCTGCCATCATATGTATATTATATTTCCTGTTGAATATTCTATCATATGTATATCTTTCTTCAGGTAGGGTAATCAGACGTGCACAGTATTCTTATCACAAACAAGAGAAAATCTGCAGATGCTGGAAATCCAAGCAACACACACACACACACAAAGGAACTCAGCAGGCCAGGCAGCGTCTATGGAAACCCTTCAGCATGACTGAAAGAAACGATTGTACTTCTCCAGTCCTGCTGAAGGATCTCTGCCTGAAACGGCGACTATACTTTTTTTCATAGATTCTGCCAATCCTGAAGAGTTCCTCCAGCATTTTGTGTGTGTTGCACAGTATTCTTAATGCATTTTCACTAAAATCTTATATAATTGGGGTTAGATGTCTCTACTCTTACAGTCAAATCTTCCTTCAATCGAGGGCCACATATTGTTTGCCTTCCTAACTACCTGTGGTAACTATATGTTAACTTCGGGTGATTTGTATAAAATCATAGAACAGAAGTTCCTTTGAACATCAAAGCACTTCAATTTCCTGGCATTCAAAAAGACGTTATGATCCCCCACTATGCTTTTTAAAATCTAACCCGACTAAATGGTTGATCTAATAATTATCATATAGTTCGTTCTGACAACATTCTGTTTAGAAATTTCTAAGTTGATAAAATAGGCCAGAGAGCACTTTGGACTGCCCTGAGGTTATTAACAGTGCTGTGTAAATGCAAGTATTCTTTTTTGATATTTAATTGGAATTCATTTGGATTTACGACAAAAGAACAGGAGAAAATCTGAGGAAATACCCAGAAATAAGCTCTAAATACGTAATTACTTGAAAATGCAGAAGTAGGTAAATTTTAACAACATTTGGGGTTTTTAATGAGGTAGGACGTCGAATACTAGAGTAAAGAAGTGATAAATTTTTCCAAGGCACCAGTTAAGCCTTAACTACAATAGAGAGTATAATCTTTTAACGTCCCTGCGATTATCAAAATACTAGAACACAAGTTGATGCCAGGTCTGAGAAACAGTTGTTTTGAAGAAACATTCAAGTCACTTGTACTATAATAGTTCCATTTGACTAGAGAAGGTTAAAAGAGAATGTAATATATTTTGAAATGTGGGATTCTCTTTAATGTGCATGCATCCAAAACATTTTCAGTCTTGCTTTTTAGTTTTACTTGCCAAATGCTCTTCAACCTGAAATCCAACACGGCATAAATGTGTGATCATTAGATTTGTAGCCAGTACTGTAATGAGTAGGATGTCAAACAGATTAGTGCTGGAGATCACAGATTACTTACTCAATCTATAGTGATGACTTGAGTGAAAGCACCAAGATTACTGTTGTCAAGTTTGCTGATGATGCAAAGACTGGTGGGCTAACACTTGTGATGGGTCACACTGAGTGTCCAAAGGTATATAATAGGTGAAGTGAGAAGCAAGATGTTAAATCATGATGTGTGATTAAAGTGGAAGTAGGTAACTTGTTGAAAGATTGAGGAATTGAGAGAAATGGGGAAATAGCACAAATAAGGAGGTGAGGTCTTGAAAAGATCAGCCAGGATCACATTGAATAGCAGGGCAGGCTTCAGTCACATGATACCCTATCTTTGGTCATATTGTCTTGTATAATCAGATGGGATCTACAACCAAGAGTAATGCCCTGTAAATCCAAGGAATTTTTCACTCCATATATGCTGTCAACTTGCAGAATATTTGAAGTTCAACTTCAATTTCAGTTTATTGTCATACAACCGTACAAATATATACCACCAAACAAAACAATGTTCCTCCAGACCAAAGTATATCAACACAGTACACATAACTCACACACATATTATTTGCAATGTGCTGTGTATTTTTTCCACCTTCTATTTCCTGACTTTGTAAGGAACATGTGCGCAGACGCCTTGTGTGTTGACAGCTGTCCCCAAAAATGCAAGATGTTGTCATATCATAATGCAAAAGGGGACAATTTCCATGGCCGGAAAACAGATCAAAGATCTTGTTCTGGTTGCCAGGAATCCCATGGGTGACTGAGGGAGTCTTGTGGTTGAAGCTGTGAAAGGACAATAATTGGTAGATCGTATAGAAGCAAAGGAGATGGTTAATCCAGAAGTTCAGAGCTGGGTGCTGATTCTGACATTCCTCACGAGTGTCTCAGGTTCGTTATCAGTCATATGTTCCTGCCATCTGTTGACTCAGAGCAAACCAAAGTATAATCGATGATCAGAAGCAAACGTTTAGGCTCTTATTTGTTTATGCCACAGCTTAATTTTTGTTCCTGGTTTGATTAAAGGAACCTCTTTTGACTTTTCTAGATTTAATGACTGAAGACATTCTGGACAAAGTTCTTTATGAAAACAACCTTCCTGGACAAATTTAACCCCTTAAAGTATTATTCCAACATACAATGTCTAAGACATTACTAGGGGTCATGTCAATGTATTTAGTGAATGATGACAATACACTTCTTTGTTTGATACCGTGCATCAAAACACATTATTGTGTGAGCAAAGCAAGACCCCATTTTGAAGGCAGTTATAGCTCGATTGAAAGAATGGTCATTTTAGAATAAAAGGAGAAACAGTTAACAGTAACACGAGAAAGTTTGCTGATGTCAGAAATCTAAAGCATGCATGCAAAATGCCAGAGGAACTCAGCAGGTCACAAAGTATCTATGGAAGTGAATAGATAGTCAACTTTTCAGGCCAAGACCATCCATTACTCTTCGTAAGCTTCGCCGTACAAGAGTATTGCTGCTTCCGTACCAGGCCATGATGCAACCAGTCAATATACTCTCCACCACACATCTATAGAAGTTTGTCAAAGTTTTAGATAACATGCTGAATCTTCACAAAGTTCTAAAATGTAGAGGCACGGACATTCTTTTTTCATAATGGCACTTATGTGTTGAACCAAATACAGATTCTCTGAAAGGATAACGCTGTGGAATTTGAAGTTGCTGACCCTCTCTGCCTCTGATCCTCCAATGAGGACTGGTCATGGACCTCCATTTTCCCCCTCCTGAAGTCAAAAATCATCTCATTTCTCTTTCATAGAAAGACCAGTCCAATTCAGTAGATAGCTGCACACTGACTGCACTGTCCACAATTAGCAAGGGCATTAGTGCCATAATGCAATGGAGTGTGTCACTGATGTACTCAACTATCGAAGTGTAACTATATTCACCTACCAATGTTGGCAATATCCCAAAAAGCCATAGAAATTCTGGCAACGTGCCTTTGTTCTGTTTTACAGAACATTAGTGCTACTGTCTTTGAATCTGTGAACACACATACTCCTTCAGATTGTTCAGCATATTTATGCACTGAGTCTTAGCAATGGAATGATGGTTGGCTCATTGCCAGAACAAGTGAGACATGGCAAGCACAATGATGCAATATTTTTCTCTAGCATGTGGAGCCAACATGCTAACTCACCAGCTAATGAGCTGAATAAGATAATAGTATCTTCTACAATACATCTCCTTGATATTCAATGTATCAACAGAAATAGGAAACAAAAGAATGTTAATGTCTTTCAAAAAGAATTGTAGTGTTTATTCTAGTTAAATGGTACCTCTGTAATATTGTTTTTCTTTGGTGATCTAATGTTTACACACCTACTTCAGTGATCTCTTCAGTTTCTACCATACATGTTCTTTATGATACTTATTTTAAATGGATAACACATCACTAGAGAACAAGGTCATTGAATGAAGTGAAGGCAAACTCCTCATGGTGGCTTTGGCCATTGGCCAGATCCTCCGAAGCTGAAGTTCTGCATGGGGTCTACAACAGCTGGCTTTAAACGACTTGCAGGTGGCCTGATGGGCAGTAGATCACACAGGAGTGTCCTGTCTTTCCTTCCCTTAGCTGAAAGCAAAGAGTCACCTTTTCTTCCTCTCTATTGCGAGTGGCTGAAAATCAGCGGGAAACTTCTGACAGTTTTAGTTAAGAACTCCCAGTGGCCATGAGCTCCTTGATGAGAGATATTTTCATTTTTTTTTAAATTAACATTGTTATTTTTAGTTTCTGGTTAGTACAGCAACTGGTTGCGATAAATGAAAATATCCAGCAATTTTAATGCCCCAATGAAGTCAATTTTATTTATTTGTGTTGTAAGTTTTGTTTCCTTTTTCCCTTCTCCTTGCCTGACTGGTCTCAGCCTTCTTTGATTGTTCCTCCTACTGTGTGTGGAGAAGTGTTAGAGTTCACTTACTGAACGATATTCTCTTCCTCCCACTGGGGATCTATGTCAGATATAGACAGCGGGAGAAGATTATTTCTATTTTCATAACAATTGTGTTTAAACCTTTCATTATTCCAAATGTTAATGTCAAAAGCAAGCACATGCAAAGCTGAATGATAAATTATTTGAATTGGATTGAGGTGGGAAAAGAAAGGAGATGAAGATCAAACAAATTCATATATTGCAGCCTTCTTTCAAAAGTTCCTCATCACCAAAAACAGGAATAGGTGTTATCATATTTCACATATTACTGTGTCAAATTTCTCTTTGAATACTGCTGTAAAGAGGCAAAAAATGGCTTCGCTGTCCAATAACAATAATATGTTTCATTTTCATTTAAATTCTGTGTCCCAGACTAATTAATTTAAAGCTTAAACTTTTGTTGTTCTATTTGTTGGGAATTTCCATCAAATGCAGAAAATGATTATAAATAAACTCTAAGAAATATACTATAAAGATAAGATGGCAGTGTGCTCGAACACAATGGCTTCTACGGGGCCAACCAAAGGTATTGTTTTTTTAATGTATCTTTTTACAATCATATGGCCCTGATGGACATTAATAACTTAAAGCACTGGAGGTCTACCCCATCCCTGAGTTGTTCATTGATAGAAAAAACGAACTTGGTGCGGATCCTGTTGTCGTAGAGATGTCAGAGTCGGAGTGTGGCGGCGTTGTGCAGTCTAACAGCAAGTGATGGTCTTACTCACTTTTCTTGTGATTGTAAGACCCAGTTGGATACTGGTAATGTGAAAAGCTGCAAGTCTGGTTACCAGGTTTAACGGTGAATGGTGGGTGCAGATGACAGAGGAGCTGCAAGGCCTCAGTCGTAGCAATGTTTAGGCCTCAAGCCGCATTGTTGCCTGTTTGCAGCCATCCAGCAAGGGGACAGCAAAGTCTATGCCAGAGGTATCGTTGCTGCTCTCTAGAGTTCGCTCGGAGGAAGGCAGACCTTATTGTGCAGCATTCACAGACTCAGTGACTTGGGCTGTGGTCTTTCTTTGTGTAAGTGTTTTACCACCTTCTTGTATGTGCTGTGTGTGCCTGGTGCTGTGCAGAAGGCAGGAGAGCTGCGTGGCCTCAATTGTAGTAAGGACCAAGCCTTGGGCTGTTTCAGGTGTCAGAGAAGGTGCTGCCATCCAGTGTTCATTTGGCAGAAAACAAACTGCATTGTGTTTGACTGCAGACTGCTGCAATATTCATGGACTTTGGGACTTGGATGATATTTTTTTTCCGTGTGACTGTATTTACTGCTATCTTATACGTGCTAAATGTGCCCTGTGCTGTGTATGACTGTTGCTACTGTGATTTGCACCTTGGCCCCGGAGTAAAGATGTTTCAGCTGAATGACAATTAAACTTGAACTTGAAACTTGGTTCTTTCCTATTAGAATTTAGAACATAAAACAGCACAGCATACTACAGGCACTTCAGCCTACAATGCTGTGCTTAATAAGAATCAGAATTAGGTTCATTATCACTGGTATATATTGTGAAAACTGTTGTTCTGTGGAAGAACAAAAGTGCTATAAGTTACAATAGGAAATATAAAAATATGTATGATATTGATATGATTGATATGTTCATGGCCTAAGGTAGAAGGAGTCAATTTTAGAAAACATAGCACATTTATTTTTCAACATAGTCCCCTCCTACACTTACACACACACTTAGTCCAGTGGTTGTGGAGCATACGGATCATGGACCTCCAGAAAGTGTCCACAGATGGGTGATTGATAAGTTCGTGGCATAGGGTAGAAGGAGATGAGTTATACAGCTCTCTTTACATGCACATGCAGTTCAGCTCTTTGAGTGATTATGCAGAAAGTTTGAAGTTAATAACTCATCAGGGCTGATTGATAAGTTCGTGGCCTAAGGTAGAAGGAGACGAGTTATTCACTTCAAACTTTCAGCATAATCACTCAAAGAGTTGACCTGCATGTGCACGTAACAAGAGCTGTATAACTCATCTCCTTCTACCTTAGGCCACAAACTTATCAATCACCCATCTGAGGACACTTTCTGGAGGTCCATGATCCGTATGATCCACGACCACTGGATTTAATGTGTAAATGTAAGAGGGGACTATGTTGAAAAATAAATGTGCTAGGTTTTCTAAAATTGACTCCTTTTACCTTAGGCCACAAACATATCAATCACCCCTCGTATATGCAGAAAAAAGACAGCAAAATAGTGAGGTAGTGTTCATGAATTTGTGACCTGTTCAGAAAACTGATGGTGGAGGGCAAGAAGCTGTTCCTAAACATTGAGTAGTTGCCTTCAGGCTCCTGTACCTCCTCCTTGATTGTAGCAACGAGAAGAGGGCATGTTGCAACATCAGTTAACCAGCTGATTTATCTCCCTCCTGCACACCTCCTTGTCACCGTTTTAGCTTCTGTCAACAACAATTGTGTCATCAGTGAATTTATAGAAGGCGTTTGAGTTATGCCTAGCCGTATATTCATGGGTGTAGAGAGGACAGAGTAACAGACCAAGCACACAAGCTTCAAGAGCACCTATGTTGATTGGACTCTCTGAAGGTGGTGTCTGAAAAGAGGATGCTGTCCAAGTTGCAGGCCATCTTGGACAATGACTCCCATCCACTCCATGATGTACTGGTTAGGCACAAGAGTACATTCAGCCAGAGACTCATTCCACCAAGATGTAACACTGAACGTTATAGGAAGTCATTCCTGTCTGTGGCCATCAAACTTTACAACTCCTCCCTTGGAGTGTCAGACACCCTGAGCCAATAGGCTGGTCCTGGACTTATTTCCACTTGGCTTGATTAACTTGTTATTATTTAATTATTTATGGTTTTATATTGCTATATTTCTACACTATTCTTTGTTGGCGCGGCTGTAATGAAACCCAGTTTCCCTCGGGATCCATAAAGTGTGTCTGTCTGTCAGCGAGGAATAGACGTTATTTCCGATCCACACTGACTGTCATCTCCTGCCGTGGAAGTCAAGGATCCAGTTGTGGAGAAAGGAATGAACACCCAGAATTTAAACCTTGTTGTTAAATAAACAGCAGTCTGCTGTAGGTATTGTTGCTGTGTCCACTAAACTTTGCTCCACTCACCCTAAAGGATGCCCTCTGGTATTAGCCATTGCTGGCTGGGATATCCACTCTATTCTTCCTATAATCTGTCAAGTCATCTCTTATTCTCATTCACCCCAAACAGAAAAGAGATAGCTCAGCCAATCTTTCCACATAAGACATTTTCTCCAATCCAGGCAATATCTTGCTAAATCTCTTCTGAACCCTCTCAAAAATTTACACATTCTTCCTATCATGAGGGAGCCAGAACTGATCACAATAGTCCAAGTGGTCAAACTGGAGTTTTATAGAGCTGCAACATTAGCTCATGACTCTTGAACTGAATCCTCAGATAATGAAGGCAACACACCATAGACCTTCTTAACCACCCTATCAACTTGCATGGCAACTTTGAAGGATGAAGGATGCCAAGATCCCTCTGCTCCTCCACACTGCTAAGAATCGTCCCACTAACTTTGTATTCTGCCTGCAGGCTTGACCTTCCAAACAGCATCAACACACTTTTCTGGATTGAACTCCATCTACCACTTCTCAGCCCAGCTCTGCATTCTATCAATGTCCTATTATATCCTATGCAACACTATCCACACCATCACCAACCTTTGTGTCATCTGCAGACTTACTAAATCACCCTTCCACCTTCTCATCCAAGTCATTTATAAACATCTCAAAGAGCAGGGATCCCAGAACAGATCTAATCGAGAAGTAAATGTATACTAGGCAAGCCAGAATTAAGTTCCACATGAACGTGCTGTTGGACAATAACTCCATTGACAGAAATGCACAATGCTTTGATAAATATTATGTGGGCTGAACTAAAAGATTAATAATTGATCATTTGTTCAATTAAACATCTACAGACAAGGTCCATCTTGAATAAAGGTTCGTCAAGAAATTCAGTAAAATGCACATACTTAATCAAAAATTTCACCATTATGCACACACTCACTCAAAAAAAATCTGAAAAATGTACAGCATTGCTTAATATGATTGATTGACATGGAAATGCACCTAGCACCTTTAGGTCTCAAATGTTGTGCTGAAGGAAGAGAATGAGTAAAGTTACAAAAAAATACTTTAAGTATTTATCTTGTGCTGCTGCCAATTTTTCTTTGGCTCTTTTGAGGAGGGATACATGATCATAATTATGAATACAATTTTTGTGTGCTAGAGTGCAATGAACCAATCCAATGACACCCTTGTAACAGCAAGAGATCAGGAAAAAAAAGGCATTCACTGTTCCTCAGCGGTCTTCCAAATGACAATAATGCCACTCAAACCTAATTGCTCTCTTCCACACAAGTTTTATTTTAGTCAAAAGAATTGGTCATATTGCAGGCTGTTGTGAAATCGTTTCCCGTTTGCTGAAGTGCTGACATTGAAGTATAAATGAAGAATCAGATCAGTTATCTCTTCATGGAAATGAAACTCCTCCGAGCAAACGATTTCACACCAGTAGCATTTCCCTTGTACTGCGTGGTTGTAATCTGCAGGCACTAAGATCTACTTCGGCATTTTTAAAGGCATCATTGTGAGGAATCGTAGCTTCAGATATGTTCGTAACAAGTTTGGAATTGTTAGATGACAGCAGGTTCAGAGTGTAAGTCAAATCATCTCTCTGTAGTCCACAGAAATAAACTGCAGCTAGTGTTTTTCATACAAATTAGTTTTGTCGTAAATTAACTGATATTAAGCACCAAATAGTATAGTATTAAGCACAGAAATGTAACGGTGGCTGTTAATAAAGGTAGCATTAGTGAATGACCTCTCTTAACACCGGTTTATTTTATGCTTGTTATATCTATTATATGCTTGATCACTTTTTCATTACTAGTTTTCCAGAAATCTACAAACCCCAGCTCACAGCTGTAAAATATAAAATTAAGTTCTCAATTGCACTGAAATGGAATGATTTTTCAGGGAGGTATGTCCATACCTCCCTGAGAAGTGGCAATGCAAGGAGATAGCATAGTTAAGCAGGCTTGCCTTCACAGAAACTTGGATGGCGGAGCATAATTATGATGGCGCTAAACTCCTTTGCTTGCATCTTCGGAAACGGCTCTATTTCTATTTTTCTATCTCTATTTTTCCCCTTTCAAGGATCTTTTGAAGATCCTGACCTGGATACACACTGACTTTGGTTCTTCGCAGGAATGGGACCCGCTCTCAGGGCTTCGCAACCGGCTGCTTTTTGATATCCCAAGGACACGGGTTGGAAGACTAGCGTGCCTTCAGGGTGCTGGATGTTCATGGCTCTGGAGATGGGCTGATTCAAGACTAGCGCCCCCAACTGTGGTGGCAGGAGAACACGGAAGATCAGAAGCGGCAGGCTACCATGGGCTGTACGGCTAGAGACCCGAGTTCTTTGGGCACAGAGCTCAGAAAAAGCAATGTAACAGACTTTTAACACCATAAATCAGTGAGCTGTTTGTTATGTCTCCCCTCTCACTGTGAATCAGGGACACTTTGTTTTCCCTTATTAGGGAGAGAGAGCCTGTAGTATATTGAATTACCGGGTGAACAAGTAGTCTTTGGGATACTGCAAGTCTGTGTCTTTATTGATGCTTTGCTGCATGTTTCAGTGCTCGGTGGAGGGTGCTTTTTTGCTGGTAGGGGAGGGGGGACTGCTGCCTTGCTGCTGCTTGTGCATGGGAGGGGGGTGCTGGGAGAGCTTTGGGGTTCTAACATTTAATTGTCAATCATTCCTTGGGGCACTCCTCTGTTTTCATGGATGTTTGCAAAGAAAAGGAATTTCAGGATGTATACTGTATACATTTCCCTGACATTAAATGTACCTGTTGAACCAATTAAACAGCTACAGGATAAGATAAGACTCAAAAAGCATTGCTGCAGCTGCATCAAACTCAGGTTAGGCCACACTTGGAGTATTGCATGCATTTCTGCTTGCTCCATTACGGGAAGGATCTGAAGGCTTTGGAGAAGGTGTAGAAGAGGGTTACTAAGAGGCTGCCCAGATGACTCTGTACTAGGTCTAAAGAGAGTCTGGATTATCTTCACTGAAGCATCAGAGGTTCCTCCGTGAAAATAATCCATAAAATGAGAAGAGACATTTAGAGATAAGGTAGACAGTCTTTTTCCCAGGGTATAAATGTTAAATACTAGAGAGCATGGTTTTAAGGTGAGAGGATGGAAGTTTAAAGGGGATGTGCAGGGCCAAGTTTTTACCTGGACTGCATATATATTGGGTGCCTGGAGCGTGTTGCCAGGGCTGGTAGTGGAGATAGATCCATAGTGGCATTCAAAACAGTTTTAGCTGGACACATTAATAGACAGAGGATTGAGGGAATGGGATTATGTGAATGCAGAAGGGATTACTTTAATTTGGCATCCTGCTCAGCACAGACAATGGACCTGACGGCAAGCTGACCAAAGGTTGTCAGAAGTTTTTTGACTTTCATTTGTGTGGCCATGGCCTATAGTTTATCATGGAAGCAGAAGAGACTGCAGATGCTGAAAACTGGAGCAAAAACCAAATGGTTGGAAGAATTCAGAAGGCCATGCAGCATCCATTGAGGAAAACGATGTTTTAGGTTGAGATCCTTTATCTGGATTTTTTGCATTGGGGCCCTTTATCCATTTCCCTCTACAAGTGCTACCTTACCTGCTGAGCTCCTCCAGCAGCTTGTTTTTTTTTGTCCATAGTTTACATTTAATTTTTTTGGTTTTATTTTGAAGTTTTGAAAGATCAGGGAATTGATGACCATGGGGAATTGGCAGGGAAGGGACTTGGCCTGGGGCAAATCAACAACGATCATATTGAATGGCAGGGCAGGCCTGAGGGGTCAAGTGGCATACTCCCAGTCCTATTTCTGTGTTCATGTGTTATTTCAGGAAATTTTATCTTTCCAGGGCATTATATGAAGATTTGAAAATAAATAATTTAAGGAAATAGGTTAGCTTTATTTGTATCTGTACAGAACATTGAAATATTAAAGCATAAAGTGAAATGTGTCATTTGCATCGATGAACAACACAGTCCGAGGATGTGCTGGGGGCAGCAGACGAGTGACACTATGCTTCTGGTATCAACATAGCATGCCCACAGCTTCCTCACCCGTCTGTATTTGGAATGTGGGAGGAAGCCAGAGCCCCTGGTAGAATCCCACATGGTCACGGGGAAAACATACAAACTCCTTACAGATAGTGTAAAAATTGAATCTGAGTGGCTGGCACTGTGAAGCACTAGGATAATCACTACACTGATGTGTAAAAGACATTCTTAGCACCTATTGAGTAATGAAAGCTTCTAACGTGTCCAAGACAAATAGCGAAGTTTATACATATATATATAATCTTACTTACCTTTATTATCTTTGGCTTCTCCTGAAATTCCTTATCCAACAGCATTATGGTAACACCTTTACTAGGCACTGTTACATCCCATTAAATGAATGAATCATAGAATTGTGAGGAAAGACCATATCTAGGTATCATATACAATATGTAATACAGTCACCAATAAATCAAAATAAAAAGATCACAGAAAATTCTTTACCCTGTTAGTGGCTGGACTGTAGAAATTGCTACCACATGGAAGAGTTAAAGAAAAATGTTTTTAAAGAAAAAAATAGAACAGAAAATGCAGAAGTTCAGGCGACATTTGTGGAAAGTAGAACAGTTATCACTTCAAGACCAGTATCTTTCATTAGAAACGGGAGAGAGAGAAAAAAATCAATTTTTATTTGTAGAGAAGGTGATCAAGGAAAAGAAATATATATGATAGGGCAAGAACAGATAGTGTAGCAATTAGTATCAAACTATACCTTCTTGCCTAAGCCAGACAAAGAAATGCAAAGTTTCCACAGATGCAGTTAAGCCTGCTGACTGTTTCTAATATTCTGTGTTTTATTTTCAGATTTCCTTCATCTGCAGTTACTTGATTTTCAATCATTCCCTTTAAGGAGAAGCTAGATAAGTAAATGATGAAGAAAGGTATCAGTGCTTGTGTGGACGTGATTAGATAAAATCAGATGAACAACTGCTCATGTGAAGCATAAGCACTGGCATAGGCCAGTTGTGCCAAATTCCTATTTTAGAAAATTATGAACACTGTTATTCCTGTTGGAATTCTTCGAGGAAATTACAAGTAGGATAGATAAAGGGGATGTCATGGATGTTGTATATTTGGACTTCAGAAGACCTTTGACAAGGTGCCACACACGAGGCTGCTTACAAAGTTAAGAGCCCATAGTATTACAGGAAAGTTACGGGCATGGTTAGAGCATTGGCTGATTGAAAGGATGCAGCAAGTGGGAATAAAAGGATCCTTCTTTGGTTGGCTGCCAGTGACTAGAAGTGTTCCACAGGGGTCAGTGTCAGGACTGCTTCTTTTTATGCTGTATATCATGATTTAGATGATGGAATAGATGGCTTTTTTGCCAAGTTTACAGATGATACTTGATTGATGGAGAGGCAGGTAGTGTTGAGGAAACAGGAAGGCTGCAGAAGGAGTTAGACAGATTAGGAGAATGAGTAAGAAAGTGACAAAGGAAATACAATGTTGGAAAATTCATAGTCATGCACTTTGGTAGAAGAAATAAACGTGCAGAATATTTTCTAAATGGGGAGAAAATCCAAAAATCTGAGAATCAAAGGGACTTGGCAGTCCTTGTGCAGAACAACCCAATGGTTAACTTGCAGGTAGAGTTGGTGGTGAGGAAGGCAAATGCAATGTTAGCATTCATTTCAAGAGGTCTAGAATACAAGAACAGGAATATGATGCTGAGGCTTTATAAGGTACTGGTGAGGCCTTGCCTTGAGAATTGTGAACAGTTTTGGGCTCCTCATGTGCTGACATTGGAGAAGGTTCACAAGGATGATTCCAGGAATCAAAGGGTTTTCATGTGAGGAACATTTGATGGCTCTGGTTCTGTACTTGCTGGAATTTAGAAGGATGAGGGTGGATCTCATTGAAACTTTGAATGTTGAAAGGCTTGGACAGTGTAGATGTTTCCCATGGTGGGGAAGTCTAGGACAAGAGAGCAAAGTCTCAGGATAGAGGGGCATCCATTTGAATCAGAAGTGGAGAAATTTCTTTAGCCAGAGGGCGGTGAATTTGTGGAATTTGTTACCACAGTCATCCATGGAGGGCAGATCTTTGGGTGGATTTAAGGCAGTAATTGATAGATTTTTGATTGGACACGGCATCAAAGGTTATGTGGAGAAGGCCAGGGAGTGGGGCTGAGGAGGGGATAAAAATGATCAGTCATAATTGAATGGTGGAACAGACTTAATGGGCCAAATGGCCTAATTCTGCTCCTATGTCTTATGGTCTATAGTCTTATTATCAGTTACTAAACATTAGCAACAATAGGACTTTGTTTTTGTAACAATTATAATTTCAGTAGTTAAATAATGACATTTTATAATTATAAAATTAGATGTGTCAGGATAATGACATTAAATAAATAAAAATTTACTTATTAGTTTGTGATTTTCTTTGCTTTATAAGGATATGAGTGGAACAATCCACTGATGGTGCCACAATACTCAGCTTCATTCAAAATTCCCCATTTACAGCAAGGTTTAGCAACATCGTGGCTTGAGCCATCACTTGATAGATTACATTTGTACCTTATAAACGCAAGGCAATAGCTATCTCAATCAAACAAGAGCATTACCATATCTGATTTTCAATGGCACCGCCATTGTCAACATCTCTGTGGGGCTGGGGAATGTCACCACTGTTATGGGCATCATAGGCAAAAGGACTTTAGATTGAAATACTCACCTTTTGTTTGGTCAGTGCTCCTTCTCCATCTGAGGTACTCAGATCAGGCATGTGATGGGATATTTTGTTGAACAGGTACAGTTTTTATACTCAAGATATTCATGCCAACTTATTCAGAGGGGCTTCCCCATTTGCAGTCAATATCTTCTCTCATACTGCAACTGGATCGATGATGTCCTGACCAGCAGACTCCAACAAGGTTAGGCGGTAACAACTCTGCCACAGTTATTCTCGACACTAGTGTCAAAGGGGGGAACCCAGCCTCCTGCTCTTGCCAAACTATGCTCATAACTCCAGCTACAGATTTGCAGATAGTAGAACCGTAGTGGGCTGCATCTCAAATAATGGTGAGTCAGAGTACAGGAAGGGTGTTAGTGAGCTTAGTTACACAGTGTCATGATGACAACCTTTCCCTCGATGACAGCAAAACAAAAGAGCTTGTCATAGCCTTCAGGAAGTGGAATGGTGCACATGCTAACTACATCAATAGGGTTGAGGATGAGAGGGTTGATAGCTTCATGTTGCTGAGTGTGAAATCACCAGTAACCTGCTCTGATCCAACCAGACTAACATCATGACAAAGAAAGTTCACCAACATCTCTAATTCTTCACGAGGCTGAAGAAACTCAATATGTCCTGTCAACACTTAGCAATTTTTATAGTGCGCCATGGAAAATTTTCTGTCTGGATGCATAATGGATTAGTGTGACAACTGCTCTTCCCATTTCCTCAAGAAATTGTGGAGAGTTCAGCACATCACAAAAGCCAGCCTCCCCTCTCGCTGCCTCAGCAAAGTAGCCAGCATAATCAAAGATCCTACCCACCTCGGACATTCTCTCCTCTCTCCACTCCCTTCAGGCAGAAAACAGAAAAGCCTGAAGGCAAATAGCACCATGCTTTTTTCCAACTGTTATAAGGCAAATGAATGTTTCTCTAATATAATAGGATGGACTCTTGACGTCACAATCTACTTCAATGTTGACCTTGCACATTACTGTATACCTGCACAGCACCTTCTCTGTACTGTAACCCTTTATTCTGTATTCTATTATTCTTTTACCTCATACTCCTCAGTGCATTGTTGAATGAATGGTATGCAAGGCAAATTTTCACTCTACCTTGGTACACGTGACAATAATTTTAAAAACTTGCCAATGTACCTCTGCATCGTTAACTGTGGTTATGTATGGTCCGCAGAATGCATTTCAACATCTCACCTTGGTTACTTAAAGAAGCTATGCAAACTCTTATCAAAAGGAACAGTATAAAGGAAGTAGTTTCACTCGATATTACACACTCACTTCAATTTTAATAATGTAACTTTCTTTTATTATCACTGATTGTTCTGGATCTCTCTTCTGGTCTTTAATCGTACAGCGAGTGCTATGTTCTGTGAACCTTCTCAACCCACCACTAAGTATCACCTTGTCCCCACCAATGGAGACAACAAAGTATAGAAAGAGGTTGTAAACAAATGAGAACAGCTGTTTTTGTAGGTTTTTGGCTCTCTCCTTTCTGTTCTTTCTATTGTTTCCTAGCCCAAACTATTTTATTTCTCTTTCTTCTCCAGAAATATGTTTAGCTCTTAGATGCCTTCTGAGAAGTCTGTCAAACATTTCATTATATATCATAATCATTGAGTTAAAACCTAAAAAATAACTGGATGTACCATCATGCAAGGACCTGATTCAAGGCAGTAGATTCTGACAAGGCCAAGTCATTCAATCTTACACTGTCCTCCTCATGAACATTTGGGAATTAGTGTCTCAGATGGGAGCCTATCCCAAAGACAAAACAACCACCAGACTGACCATTGGTATGCTCACAAATATTACAGACAACACACTATTAGCCAGATATGCCCTTTCTCACTGGGATGACAGAATCTTTCAAAGGTGGTGGCACGTTTGCACATAGAGAGGAAGGACTCCTCAACCTTGATCCTAGGTTCCATAAAATTTCATGAATAAGGAAACCTCCAGGTTACTGCCTAGTCTCCTCCCTCAGCTGATGAATCAGTGCCCCTGCATGTTGAACAAAACTTAGAAGAAGCATTGAAAGTAACAGGAGCGCAGAATGTATTCAGGCAGAAACCTTCAATGTCCATCATCAGGTGTGGCTTGATAGCATGACCAGTGACCAAGCTGGCCAGTTCCCAAGTGATACAGCTATCAAAGCAGGCCTACATCAGATGGTGACATACATCACAAGGCCTAAAACAATCGCTGCCCTTATCCTCACTCATCAACCTTTTACGAGTATAACCATCCATAATTACATTTGAACATGACTACCACACATTTATTCCAAACACTAAGTTCCACCTTCATTTTAAGATACATTCTATCATATTGTGTGGCACCAAAGACAATGAACTTAGAACAAACTTGACATCTGGGAGCTAAGCATCCATAAAGCATTGTGAACCACCAGCAATAGCAGAAATATATATATTACTACAATCTGTAACATGATGCATATCTGTCACTCAGCTATTATATTCAAGTCAGCATATTGACCCTTGTTTAAAGAGTATGGAAGAGTACACCGAGAGCAGTGAAAGACAGCCCTACACACATGGTGTCACCCTGGCAACAGACTTTTGTAAATGCATACAAAACATATGACAACAGATAGAGCCAAGCAATTCCATAATGAATGGGTCAGATCGAAAGCCTGCATTCCTGTTGCAACTGGTCATGAAATGGACAATGAAACTGCAGAAGGGAGGGGCAGACACCGAACTCTCCACGCTCAGCTACAGTAAGGCCCAGCATGTGAATACTAAAGTCAAGCATTTGCAGCCAGATGTTGAGAGTGGATTATCCACTGAAGCTTCCTCCCAAAATTCCAACCAAAGCTATTTTTGATCAATTTGATTCCTGCTACTTGATATCAAGAAACACCTGAAAGTACTGGCTACAGCAAAGATAATGGGGCCAGGTAACATCCCAATTTTAATACTGAAGGCCTAGGCTCCAGAAACTGTATAGGCTCTAGTCTAATGGTTCCAATACAGCTGTAACATCAGTTCCTACCCATAAGATGGAAAATTGCCCGGAAATGTTCCATTCACACAAAGTAGAACGGATTCATTCTGGCTAATTACCACCAAATCAGTTCACTCCCAATTATCAGTAGAAGTTGGTATCAAAAGCACCATCAAATGGTACTTACTAATAATCAACTTAACAAATTCCCTGTTTGGAATTCATTGGAATAACTTAGCTCAAGACCTCACCATGGCTGACGTCCAAGCGTGGACCAGAATTGAATTACAGAGGTGAGGAGATTGGCTGCCTATGACATTAACACCACATCTGCTTCAAAGCATCTGGTAAAACTGGGCTTACTGGGCATCAAATGGAAATCATCCAGTATCTGGAGTCATACACTCCACAAAGAAAGAGGATTGTAGCTGTTTGAGGTCAATCATCTTGTCACTGAAGGTGTTCATCAGCCGAGCAATCTTCAGCAGCCTCAAAAATGTCCTCTTTCCATTATAAGCTCTCAGTAGAAATGTTCCTCGATGATTACCTCTATTCATTTCAAAGTGTGACTCCCCTGCAAATGAAGCAGTTCATGCCCTGACCTAGACAAGGGTTGAAATGTGCCAAGTTACATTTGCTAGAAAAACTATATCTCCATCAAGAGAGAGCCCATGCACTTACTCTTTACTTGTAATGGGATTGCCATTGTTGAATGCCCTATCATCAGCATCTTGGGTGGGGTTCTTAATTGACCAGAAACGTGTTTGGCCCAGTCGCATAACAAAGTTAAAGGCTGGATTTCCTGCAAGGGATGACTCACCTCCTGGCATCCCAAAGTCTATAAGGTACGAGTCAGAAGTCAGAGTATTCCACAAGTGCTTGTCAAGGGCTGTTGGTTTTCTATGTTTCTAACATTCAGGACAAAGCAGCCAGCTTGTGACCGAAATTCCAATCACCATCTTAAATAGACATTCCTTCCACTATGAGTGCACTGTGGCTGCAGTATTTACCATTTGTGAAATGCACTACAGTTACCAGCCTTTTATACTGACAATTATTTCCAAACCTGCAGCTTCTGCCATCAAGGAACTGATGGTAGTTCAGTGCAAGTTAGCCAACTGGTAATTCAAGAGCCTGAAGTAACACTCCAGGAATACAAGTTCAAATTTAAATTCTGTTAATGATTTGGTAAAACAACCTTTTTAAAATGATGACTGCATTTAGTAATCTGATTCACTCATCTCCCTCAGAGGAAAAAGGCTGTAATTTGGACCCAGACGCACCCCATGTATTTGACTATGAAACGGCCCAGCAGACCACACAATCATACCATTATATGTATGATCAAATTAGACTATTAAGGTTTGAAATGATCGTACCTGGTAGAAGTCAATCTCTTGATGCAGAGAGTAAGGAATCATTCGGATTTTCTAGCCCAAAGGAATTTTCCAGTCATTGAAAGAGAGAACATTCAATTTTGGATATTATGGGAAACACCACCATCTGTTATCAATGGATATCTTTAGATTGAGGAATGACCTTGTCAAGCACATTCTCGAGCTCCAAAGTATCTCAAATCCATTCCAAGCAGTAAGTAGCCCGCTCCAGAACAGGTTACAATGAAATAGATAGATAGATAGATAGATACTTTATTCATCCCCATGGGGAAATTCAACTTTTTTCCAATGTCCCATACACTTGTTGTAGCAAAACTAATTAAATACAATACTTAACTCAGTAAAAAAAAATATGATATGCAACTAAATCACTATCTCAAAAAGCATTAATAATAGCTTTTAAAAAGTTCTTAAGTCCTGGCGGTAGAATTGTAAAGCCTAATGGCATTGGGGAGTATTGACCTCTTCATCCTGTCTGAGGAGCATTGCATCGATAGTAACCTGTCGCTGAAACTGCTTCTCTGTCTCTGGATGGTGCTATGTAGAGGATGTTCAGAGTTATCCATAATTGACCGTAGCCTACTCAGCGCCCTTCGCTCAGCTACCGATGTTAAACTCTCCAGTGCCTTGCCCACGACAGAGCCCGCCTTCCTTACCAGCTTATTAAGACGTGAGGCGTCCCTCTTCTTAATGCTTCCTCCCCAACACGCCACCACAAATGTATTTCTCAGAGTGAAAATGAAAATATGCTGATTTTAAAAACAAGGTTCATGTGCAGAGTAAAATATTTTCGGTGATATTGAACAATCATTGGGAATAAGTGCAGAACATAATGAAACACAAACAGAAGTGATTCTGTAGATGCAGGAAATCTTGAGCAACATGCATGAAATGCAGTAGGAACTCAACAAGTCAGGCAGCAATAAATAGTCGATGTTTCAGGCTGAGACCGTTCATCAGATCTGGAAAGGAAGGGGACAGACGTTAGAATAAGGTAGAGGAAGGGAAGGAGTGAAAGTTGGCAGGTGATGGAGCATCTCAAGTTGAAGGAGCAACACCTGATATTCCATCTGGATAGCCTCCAACCTGGTGATGTGCTCAGGCTGGAAGAGCAAAACCTCATATTACACCTTGGTAGTTTCCAACCAAGTGGAAGAATATCGATTTCTTAAACTTCTGGTAGCATCTCCGCCCTCCTCCATCTCTCCTTTTCCATTCCGCGTTCTGGTTCCCCTTTCACCCTTTTCTTCTCCTCACCTGCCCTCACCTGCCCTCTGGTGCCCTGCTCCTCCTTTCCCTTCTTCTAGGGTCCACTGTCCTGTCTTGTTAGATTTTTTCTTCTTTTGTCCCTTACCCCTTCCATCTTTCACCTCCCAGTCTCTCACTCCATCGCCTTCCCCCACCCACCCATGAACCCCTTCCCGGGTTACACCTGTGACCTATCAGCCTCGTACACCTTTCCCTCCACTACCTTTTTAATCTGGCTTCAGTCCTCCAGCATTTTGAGTATGTTGCTATGACATATCCATATATTCGGCAGCCTGCTAACTTAGATTTAATCAGTCACTCTTATTGATCCCAGTACCTATTATCAAGTGATTCCAATTTCTTCTTTGATGTACTTAAAGAATTTGGATTATATTATAAATGAATATATTGTTTTGTAGAACTATAGTTCATAACAAAAGACGTAAGCCAACTAAGTTTAATAGTTCTATCAGTCAGCATAACACGAGTTTACATGAACATCATCCGGCTCTGCCATAGTCTTACAAACACCTGTTATATCACACCACAGGACTATTTACGCTCTATTAACACCCTAGGCTTCTGTTTCTTTTATGTTGTATTTTATGAAGGACATTTTGATCTACTGCCTTTATGAAAACTGAATTGTGAAGGGTCCACATTCCTCAACAAAGCTGCACTGTTTTATAGAATCTGGCAAGTCATGCACGCTAGACAGAGCAGAACTTTTTAAAATTTTGACGCAGCAGGTGTTTTGCTGTGTGCACTACATACAGGGATGCTATCATTTTAGAGAACAGCAAGACCTCTACAGGCAGTCAGGAAAGAATGTGGCCTTTCAAATGGCTCCCACCGAGTCAGAAGCCCCTTCTGGGCCCTCTTTAGTTATTGCAATCATTGTTCAAACTTTCACTTTTCTCAGATGTTCTGCATCCTTTCCTTTATTCCTTCCAATGGATCAGCAGTAAAAAAAAGCTGCAGTTAGGCATCTATCCAGACACCTGTGACACCAAAGGCCATTTTCACTCCTTGCCTGTTGTAATTAAATCGAGTTATTTACTGAATCAGTAAAATTCCTGCAATTATGTGTGAATAACAAATATAATAAAACTGTTGAATCTGACGAGCTTTTAAAATAGTCCTGCACCCAGCCTATTTAAACTTCCTTTCAAAGAGATAAACACATAATTTCTAAGTCAGCATTCTTGAGTAAAGATACCCATTTTTTCCCTCTGTTTTGGGGTAGAGCAAGAGAAGAGCTGATTTCTTTTCAGGGGGGATTCCGTCTCGAGCTTTCCAGAGTTTCAGTCCCTCTTACTGCAGAGCATCCAAGAGCAAATGCTTAGCAACGTGTGCATGCAATTACAAAAACTAAAGAGAAGAACAAAATAAAACAAATGTTAAACTATTTGGCTGTGATGAGGTTTGGGAAAAAAAATATTGCTCCAACAGCGAACAGCAGAAATTAAATGTTTGCATATTGTCAGCCAAATCTGCACAATTACAATATTAAAAAGAAAAGCCACAGCATGGTTTCTTTTCATGGGATCATAGTATGCCAGTTTTTTTTCATAAAACATGTGTCACATATTAAAGTACACAATGTTTCCTAATTAAAGAGCAACAAATGAAACATAATACTGATTTGTTAAAGTAGAGCCCATAAGGCTATTATTGAATGCAGCAGTTGCTTGGAATTTTGCATGTGCATTCAATAATTTTGCTGGCCTCCTTTGTGAACAAGATACATAATAAAATATGATGTTAAATTGTGCACGCATCAACAAATGCAGAAAGCAAGGACTGTAACCAAGCACCTGAAAACTGGAATCTGCAGAGAGCAGAGTAATTCTTACACATTTTAATAACTGATATTTTTTGCAGATGGTAGAGTAACTACAGGAAGTACTAATTATGAGAAAATCCTTTCCTTATTTGAAACACCTTTCTCAAAAGCCAAGCAAGAGCTTTTTTATCTACCATTGTGGGCAAACAAAATGTTTTTCCAGGTGCACAAAATATTCCATTTGTAACCCTTGCCAACATTTCTTCTGTGACAGAATTACGATTTCATATTAGCATTTCATCTTGGTGCCAGTTATAAGTGGGTCAGAGCCGGGTGAATCGTACGACATAATATACTACTCCGTTATATCAAAAACTGTGAATTCTGCAAAACTGGAGTTCACTGATCACCACATCTAACTCTTGTCATCCTGTCAGATCCAAATCACCAGAATAATTGCAGTCTGCCACATTTGACTCATAAAAAGTCAAATTAGAACTACACAGACTTTTGAAAAAATGCCATGCTTGTGACAAACATGTGTAAGAAAGGCACATGGATTAAATTTGAAGACAGCATACTGAATTTCAACTCGAGTCAAACAGGAAATAAAAGATTCCTTGGGATGGTCTAGGTTTTATGTACATACTATAAAACAAACATTTCAAAAACAACCTTGCACATTTTAGTTGTGAAGATCATGCAAAATTATTTTTTTAAGTAATTTTCTTATTGGTAAATTAGGATCAAATTTTAAACAACAAACAAATCCATTTTCTAATATTCACATGGAGATTTAAGCAACTTCACAGCAAAGGATGTCTCCCTATGTTCAGAATTTCATCTCACTATTATCAATATTTGCCTACTGTTCACTTCAAATTATATTTATGCAAATGTTACTGCAAGTTATACAAGTCTATTTTTGCTGTTCTTCAAGTGTCTTCACAGAAGGACATTGTTCCACAGTTAACATTTCATGTGAAACTACAGCTTCCCTGAGATCTAGAGAACAAAGTTATCAAGATGTTCAAAGGCCAAGGGCTCTGTATCACCAAATCCTAAACTCTTACCTGGCGTTCAAAGTGTAACATTACTCTAGTTATCAATCTGTGGGAGCTGTAATTACCTGTCTTTCAAGTGATTTTGCATAATGGAATGTGTGTGTTGTGCAATGTGCTTATGAACGCATGTCTACTTCAAAGGAGGTAACTGAAAGCTAATCAACAATGTTTGGCCTTTGAACTAATATTTTTATTTTGTAAAAGAAAATTGATCTGGAGGTTATTCATCTGTTAAAGCTGAGGACTGAATACTGAATACACAACTCACAGAGCTGCTGCCACTTAACTTCAGCAACCCAGATTCAATCATGATCCTAAGTGTGGTCAATATGGAGTTCACATGACCCTAAGAGATAGTAGCAGAATAAGACCATTCAGCCCATCAAATCTGCTCCACCATTCCATCATAGCTGATTTATTATCCCTCTTAACCCTTTTCTCCTGCCTTCTCCCCATAACCATTGATGCACTTACAGTACAAATCAAGAACTTATTAACCTCTGGTTTAAATAAACAGAATGACTTGGCCTCCACAGCCGTGTGTGGCAATGAATTCCATAGATTCACCTGGATATCATGGTGCACTCACAAATGACTGGACCCAGGTGCAGAGGGACAGCAGGATCCCCAGGAAGAGGTTAAGCATTGGAATCAGATCCTTGGAGGAGTGACTGAGCAACACCACAAGGTAATTCATCCACTCCAACAAACTGACCCTGACCCCACAACCCCCAAAGCATAAGCTGAGAGTCCGCTTTAAATAATCATAGTGATGCACCATCAATAACTCTCTGAGACGTGAAGGCGAGATATCGGCTTTTATTGACTGGAAGAAAGAACAAGCAGTAGTTGACCACCATACTACATCCTGGAGACTGAGGGCCGGGCTCAGGCCTCAATCGCCTTTATACCGGGGTCTGTGGGAGGAGCCACGGTCAGTGGGGGTGGCCACAGGAGCAGTCAGCAGGGGGCATGTCCAGACAGGTATATGCAGTTCACCACACATAGTACTGTGGGAAAAGTATGTCAGCCACAATTAATTTAGCAAGATTAAACTGAAAATCCAAGGGCTTAACAACTCTAGTTGAGATATTGATTAGTAAATACAGGTGCTCAAGGGCTCATGACACCTGCTAAAAAAATTCCTCCTTATCTCTGCTCTAAATTGATTTCCTCTCCATGACCACTCTATCTAGGCCTTTCAATATTTGATGGGTTTCCATAAGATCCTCACTCATTCTTCTAAACTTCAGCAAGTACAAGCCCAGGGACATCAGACAAATTCTCCTCAGAAGTTAACCCTGTCATTCCCAGGATCATTCTCGTGAAACTCCTCTGGATCCTCTACAATTCCAGCACATCCTTTCTTAGCTAAGAGGCCCAAAACTGCTCACAATACTCCAAGTGCAGTCTGACCAATGTCTTATAAAAGCTATTGCATTTGCCTTCCTTACCATCAAATTTATTGCGCGTTAACATTTAGAGAATCTGTACAAGGACTCCCAAGAAGGATGAATGTAAAAACGGGTGATTCATGGTCATTGCAGACTTCCAAAGGACCAGTATTCGTACTGTGTTCCTCTACAACTCTATAACTGTATAATTTTAATTTTGATCCAATCAGAAGCAAGTAAATAAGCTTCAAATGAGTTCTATGAAGTTTCTTACCCAGGCATTGACATTGACTTGGTAGCTAGGGCACTGTTTCTGTATGGAATGACTCTATGATGAAGGTATCTTGTATGATAAGTCTTCAAATTCTAGCCTGTGCAGCCTAACTCTTCCATTACATTTCATGGAAATATTAATAGGAACATCAGTTTTTCTGTTGCTTTCCTTGGAGGATTTTTAGCTTTAAATGTCCTAATATTTTGATGTTCTTCACCTTATTCCATTGACATTATGTGGTATATTCCAAAGCAGCAGGAAATAGTGCAACTATTGGAAATCTGAATCCCTGTAATAGCAGATATATCGATCAGATTGGGGGCCCAACAGACTGAAGATGCTGGGCTTCAGAGATAAAGTAAAAATCCATAGTGCTGGAGGGTCAGGCAGCATCTGTAGAAGGAAATGAACAGTCGACATTTTGGGTCAAGATTCTTCAAGTGAACTGCAAGAGTAAAGGTGAAAGAGACGGTATAAAGAGGTAACAGACAGAGTTGGGATAAGAATTAGTAAGCAATAGTTGGACTCAGTTGAGGACGGGTGATTGGTAGATGGAGGAAGGAAGAGTGAAAGTAGCAACAGAGATTGGGAGGTGACAGATGAAGGCAATCACCAATCACCTCCCCTGATCTGGATCCACCCCTTCCTCTCTTACCACTTTATCTCTTCTTTCAACGCAAATGAAATCTGAGCTGTCCATTTCCCTCTGCAGATGCCTGACCCATTCCAGCATTTTTTTTTGCAATGATCTGATTGTACTTTTGGAGAAAAAGTTGTACAGCAATTTAAATTCTTTGTTTTGACATCTCAGCATATAAATTGCTTCATCAGCCATCTGTACATAGCCTGGATTGTCCCATTAAGAGACGATACTGGCAATTGTTTAAAAACATAATGAAAAGATTCCAGTGGTATTTAGAAGTAATTCAAAAATGATATTAAACTAAACAATGCAATGAGACTGGTTCAATTTCACAAAACGCATAAGTAATTAAAATGGTTTATAGAAGTTGGCTACTACAGCTTATAATAAAAAGGGAAAACTAAACGTAAGTAGTGACAATGACAGAACTGAGCAAAGCTCAAAGTTAAAAGTCTATTTTCAAAGTACGTACATGTCACCAAATACTACCCTGAGGTTCATTTTCTTGCAAGCATTCACAATAGAATGAAGAAGAACAACAGAATCAATGAAAAACTACATATAAAAACTGAGAAGCAAAGCAAATACAAAATGAAACAAATAAAAATAAATAAACAAATAACACTGACAACTTGTTCTAGAAGTGAGACCATATTCAATGATCAGTTCAGTGTTGAGGTGAGTGAAGTTGTCCGTGCTGCTGCAGGAGCCTGCTGACTGAAGGGTGCTAACACCTGATGGAACAGGACCAAAGGCTCCTCTGCTCCTTCTTGATGGTAGCAGCGAGAAGACAGCGTGGCCTGGATGGCTGGAGTCTTTGATGATGGATGCTGCTTTTTGCAGCAGTGCTCACTGTGGCTGTGCTCGATGGTGGGGAGGGTTTTCCTGTGATGAACTGGGCTGTATCCACCACTTTTTGTATGCTTTTCTGTTCTTGGGGACTACTGTTTCCGTACCAGACCGTACAGGCCAAATATATCTAGAAATAAAAATTTGTTACCCAATGGCTGGTGAAGTATAAAGAAGAAAAAAATATCCTGTGGCAAAAATAACAAAGGCTTAATTTGTGTATAAAAGGAAACTAGATACGTATTCCTTTTCTATATAAAAGGAGGCTAGGTAGATATTTGGGCCAGCTGGTGGCGTAGTGGCATCAGCACTGAGTTCAAACACAGCCGGGTCCCAACCCTGGCATCAGCAGTGTCCGTGCGGAAGAAAGGCCTGGCAATCTACTTCCGTATCTTGCCATGAAATCCCTACGGACCCTAACATCCATGAGGTCACGATGAGTAGGACTCAAGTTAACGACTGAACAACAACAAAGCTACATATTATTGCTATATTATAGCACTTGACGTTCCAATTAAATTAACTGGATTGGATTTGAAAGATTTTTTTTATTTAACTGGCATATTAAGACATCAAAATATGGAAGAAAGAGATGAGAATCAACTCAAGCATACTTCATTCAAAGAGGTGAGTGGCTTGTTGGAGTGAATGATCTCATTCTACTCACATGTAAAATATATAGAAGTGACTAATATTGTTCATTGAAAGGTAAATATCTTTATGACATGCTATAGAAACTAGGTCACAGTTGCATGGCTTCAGTGGCTATATAAAATATACAAAACAAGATCACAGAATGCCTACTTTAAATCTTGTTCGGGTAACTGTTTTCATTACGTAGACAAGTAAAAAGGAAATATAACTTTTAAAATAATAAACTTTCTACCTATACATCAATCTGAAAAAGAACGTGAGAACCAACCTTTGGTGGGAAGTAATTTCATTCCTTCTTCGCTTAAAAAGGAACAGTGTCCATGAAGTGAAAAATGGATCAATTGTGCTTTGTGAGACAGCCAGATGTCCTGATTGTCATTTTTGCTGCTATGACAATGCTTCCAAGTGATGAAATGATGAATTTCAATATAATTTAAGCCATAACAATTCGGGTTTGAAAACACAAAACAAACAATTTGACAAACATTTCTTGCAAGTGCCCTTGCAAATTATCATCCGCCATTTAAAACAAATCATGGGATAATGAGTAACAACTCAAGCCAGGCTCTCATCAAACATTGTGAGTTTATTATTTTAATCACTTTTCTCAAAAGTAACGTGGCTATTCAAAGTCTTCTGATCACTGTTCCATAGACTGAAAAATCACCAAACCAAATACAGGACAGGAAGGAAAACATGAGCAGCAGTACAGTGCTGCAAATCAGAAAAAGAGTTCTGTATTTTACCACTTACCAAAACAGAATGCTACAAAGCCTGCTGATGTTTAATTTTGGTGAAATAAAGGCTTAATGAGGATGACCATACAAATGATGCAACCACTTCGACTGATTTCTCAAAATGTGTTGCTAGATCTGCAAGTTTCTCTTTTCTACAATAGAAGCGGCGCTCATCTTGTGATATTTGCTGAACCATATACAGATTGATTAATTTGAATTATAAATCCCATAAGCCAAACAATCAATTAGTCTGAAATTATGCTAACACCTGTAGTTAACTCCATGATCTAAGCTTAAACCAGTAAAACTAGATGAAACTGGTTTACATCTCATAATTCTCTCACCACATTTCCTTCATGCAATGTGTTTTGCTTAGGTTATTAAGAAATGAGGTAAAAATAACTAATCAAAAACAAAACAGATGGCCAACACATGCCTCGAAATGACTTCTCCTGTAGTGCACACCATGGTAAACATTTTTTCTTTTGCTCCACATTCCATTCATGTTGTGCAGCTGTTGGGACTTCAGTTCATCCATAGAAAGTCTCCCCTAAACATCATGTTCTTTGTAAACAGCAGTGCTATATACTCTTTTAACCAAATGCTATTGGCAACAGTAGTGAAAGCAAATATCAGTACTCTGGTAAACTCCTTTGGACGCAAATGTTTGACTAATGCTCATAAGGATTGCATTCTTTTTGGAAGCAGGACTGTTAATTTTGTGTATATGTGTGTGCACGTGTTTGTCTATGTATGTATATACGTGTGTGCCCGTTTGCACTTGTGTTGCTTTTAAACAGAGACACACATGTGATATGTAGTTTTTGGTCAAACATGATCTTGTTGGAGCTTGATGGATCAGCCAGAATATTCCAAGCTCGGATCTTATGCTCGCCTACCACTGAAACTTGCTCCTGACAACAAGTACATTTTGGAAGTCTCTGCCAGATCCTTAGATGAAACAGAAAACAGTTTCTCTGGCCAAGGCAAGTGATCATTGGCAACATTGAATTTTTCTCATATTAGATCATGCCTCTCTTTACCAAATTCGCAGAAGTTTTCAGCCCAGACTCATCATTTTTATCTGAGTGAAGTACTCATTGTAGAGTACCTCCCTAGCAGTAAAAGGAAGAACAAAAACATTATCAGTAATCAATTATTAATGTTCATTTTTGAGATCTGGGTATCATCGTTCAGCATTTATTATCCACATCTATTGTCCTTGAGAAGGTGATAGCAAGGTACCTTCTTTCACTTCTGATGAACGTACCCAGAAGGATACAGAATCAGGATTAGGCTACTTAATCAATCAAGTTTGTACCAGAATTCATTGTTGATCTCTAATTTAACTCCATCTCCCTCTTCCCATAAAACTCCACCAGTAAGTCAGGAATTTTTCTTCGTGTATGCTTAAATTTAGATTTGGAATGCAAAGAGATAGCAGAATTGATTAAGTGACCAGATTCTGTTCCTGGATCCTTGTGAGTATGTTTGCATTCTCACAGGTAACAAGAGGAGAGTAATATATTCTGACCTGTGATGCCCAGATCCCTGAAGTGAATATTTTTTAAATTATGTACTGATAATAAGGTCTTCATTCTTTACTGTTTCAGCTCTTCCTTAACATGTTTTCATCTGTGATATAGAGGAGGCTGAATCAACAGCTAATGTTTGACAAAATATCATCCTGTGACATTGATCAATGACTTCAGATGTGTGTTTCCTTCTAAAAGTATTAGCTGTTCAAAGTAAATAGAGTATGCACTTGGAAAATTGTTTGAAATTTTCTGGGTAATAATTCTGATTATGATTTTCTTTGGAAATGTGCAGATGATTCCATTAATTAAACCACATCTATGTTTACTATTAGGGAGAGTTATTTGGCTGATTTACAGTTAGAGCTCATAGAAAATAAAGTTTTGTCATTCATAACCTATCCATTTATGGAGCAGACATATGTACTACTTTCCAGTTATTACCCTTGGCTCATTTCCTCAAATATGTTTAGTTCCTTCATTCACCCCAAGTGTAGTTGTAGGTTCCACTACAAATGTAGTAAGTGAAGCACACACAAAGAAAAACACAGTATGGATGAACATTGTGGACCAATACCCTCACTAGTTACTTGATATAAGTGCCACCGTTTGAAGTGATTATAAGGGATGGTCACTTATGATGTTATACCCATTTAGATGAATTCATTACACCTCCTGTGATTGCCAGTCTTCTCCAATAGCAACTAATAGGACAATGGCCCCAAATACAGAGAATGTGCGTGGAGAGAGCAGAAATCAGGTCCAAAGGACTTGTGCAAATATTAAGCTAAATGATAGGGACAGAAATGGTCAGGGTGATTTGGAGGGTAGGGATGGTGATTAAGATTTGGAAAGCAGGATTAAGGAAAGTTTGTACCAAAGGTGTCAAACCGGGTGTTCCAAAATTGGAAGCCATGGATGAACCAGGAAATCCACTCTGTGCTGTGTTTGAGTCAGGGTACCCTAACCTATATAAGAAATTGGATGCAATCTTTGTAAAATTAACAGGGATGTCTCATCAAGAAGCAATACCAGTCTAAAATCAAGTTCCAGAGCAGCTGCCAGTTGTGACAGAGCTTACATGCTCTAATTGGCTACGAAAACAGCTTAGGCAGCATCATCAACAGCACATAACTTGCTTATGTGCTTAACACATTCTATGTGCATTTTGAAGAGAAGTGGAATGGAACGTCACCAATCACCCTGAAAGCCTTCAAGGCACCTGAACCCACAGTCAGCATCACACATGTCTGGCCTGTTTTCCGGAGCGTTAACTTGTGTAAAGCTTCCAGCAAGAATGGAGAGCCTGGCCATGTCCTCAGATCCTGCACAGATCAGCTGGTAGATGTGCCTGCAGACATTTTAACTTCTCCTTACTTCAACCTGAGGTTCTCTCCTGCTTTAAGAAGACCGCTATTATCCAGGTAGGAAAGAAAAATGAAGTAACGTGCTGTAATGACTACTACCTAGTGGCTTTGACATCTACCTTCAAGAAGTGCGTTGGCAGGCTGGTCGTGGCACACATTATTTCCAGCCTCCCAAGCAACCTCAGCTCACTGCAGTTCACCTTCCAACTCATCTCAGAATATTCTGGCCAATCAGGACACATAGATCGTTTATTGACTATACCTCTGACAATGACATTCCTGCAAACTAATAGTCAAGTACTTGGTGAATTATACTCAGTTAACAGCCTCTTATGTTTTAGAAACTCAGATCTGTGAAAAAAAATACAGCAAGCTGCCTCCTGTGGGTTTATTTTGAGGAGCTGAAACTAAACCACGGAGTTGATAACTTCTGAAAATATTTAAGGCAGAATAATATTAAGTCAGAATAGTCGAGAGGTTCATTCTCACAACACTGAAATAAACTGCACTATGCAGTTGCAAATAGATCTAGCCTGGAATAAAGCAAAATAGGGCAAAATTCCAGTACTTTCTGCATATGCTGGAAAGTTCAACTCTTTTTTTCTTTGGGATTTTCTTTAGCAGTAGGAACATGGTCCCAGTGTGAAATACCCCCATTAACATCAGGAATAATGCAACTAGTTTTAGATTCCCACTCTCACTGATTCAAAGAACAGAACATCTTACTGGTCACATGATAGTCAGCTTCTACTAACAGCGAAAGTAATCTTCTAGTAGAGAGTTCTTTTGAATTGTCCCAACTCAAAACTTTGACCAATGAGTCCAGTGGAAAGAGTGAACAGCTTTGTGCTCCTGAGCATCCCGGATGCATGCCTTCATTGTGATTGCATCGATACATTGGGTCAGTAGCTATAATTAAATGGAAGTTTGAGGAGATGTTGAATGACACCAAAAACTCCGGTAAATTTCTATAGATGTACTGTGGAGAGCATTCTGATTTGTTGCATCACTATCTGGTATGGAGTTTCCAAGGCACATGATCAAAAGAGGCTGCAGAGGGTTGTAGACTCAGCCATCTCCATCTCAAATATAAACCATCCAGACATCTTCAAAACCCGGTAGCTAAAGAAGGTGGTATCCATCATTAAGGACCTTCTTCACTGGGGACATGCCCTCTTCTCATTATTACCATCAAGGAGGAGCTACAGGAGCCTGAAGACCCACATTTAATGTTTTCAGAACACCTTCTACCTCTCTGCCATTGGATTTCTAAATGGTCCATGAACCCATGAACACTACCTTTGTACTTCTGTGCTATTTATTTTTTATAACTTATAGTAATCTTTTTCAGTCTTGCACTGTACTGCTGCGGCAAAGGAACAAATTTCATGACATATACCTGAAATACAATGCTGGAAAATGCATGATCATGCACTTTGGTAGAAGAAATAAATGTGTGGACTATTTTCTAAACGAGGAGAAAATCCAAAAATCTGAGACGCAGAGGGACTTGGGAGTCCTTGTGCAGAATATCCTAAAGGTTAACTTACAGGTTGAGTTGGTGGTGAGGAAGGCAAATGCAATGTTAGCATTCATTTCAAGAAGTCTAGAATACAAGAGCAAGGATGTGATGCTGAGGCTTTAAAAGACACTTGTGAGGCCTCACTTTGAGTATTGTGTACAGTTTTGGGCCCCTCATCTTAGAAAAGATGCGCTGGCATTGGAGAGGGTCCATATGAGGCACACAAGGATGATTCCACGAATGAAAGGGTTATCATACGAGGAACATTTGATGGCTTTGGGTCTGTACTCGCTGGAATTCAGAAGGATGAGGGAGGATCTCATTGAAACCTTTTGAATGTTGAGCGGCCTAGGCAGAGGAGATGTGGAAAGGATGTTTCCCATGGTGGGAGATTCTACGACATGAAGGCACAGCCTCAGGATCGAGGGGCACCCTTTCAAAACAGAGATGCGCAGAAATTTCTTTAGCCAAAGGGTGATGAGTTTGTGGAATTTGTTGCCACATGCAGCTGTGGAGGCCAGGTTGTTGGGTATATTTAAGGCAGAGATTGATAAGTTCTTGTTTGGACATGGCATCAAAGGTTACAGGGAGAAGGCTGGGAACCGGGGCTGATGAAGAGAAAAAAAAGGATCATCCATGAATGAATGGCAGAGCAGACTCGATGGGCCAGATGGCCTAATTCTGCTCCTATGTCTTATATAGCCTTATGATTCATATATCTGATTCTGATCACACTGGACATCAAAGATTTTGCTTCCTGAATAGTTATGGGTGTATCTTATGGATGTTAGGCTGCTGATCGTGAAACTCAAAATGAACTTTCCCTATCACGCACCATTTTTTTAAAATTGCTGATACTTGTTATTTAAATTCATAATCCAAGTCAGAATAACTGATGCCAAGATTAAGGAAGGCATTTCAAATCATCAGGTCATCCATGACAGGCAATTCAAAGAACTTCCAGTGGGACCTGAGAAAATCACATGGAAGGCATTCAAGGATGTTGTTGAAAATGTTCTTGTCAGCTACCGAGCACCAAGCTATGTGCAGCTGGTTGACAACATGCTTCAAGTATAAAAAACCATGAAGTGCAATATGTCACTAAAGATTTATTTTCTGCAATCCCCTTTAGACTTCTTCCCTGCAAATCTTGGCACTGTCACTGACGAGCATGGTGAAAGGTTTCAGTAGGACATTGCGGTCATAGAGAAACAGTATCAGGGCAACGGTCAATGCTGGCTAGTTATTGTTGGACACTTAAGCAAAAAGCCTAGATTAAATTCCACCTGCTATATTTCTGCTTACACTCAGTGGCCGTTTTATTAGATACACCTGTATACCTGTTTGCTAATCAGTCATCATGTGGCAGCAACTCGATACCTAAAAGCACGCAGACATGTTCAAGCCATAAATCAGAATGGAAAAGAAATGTGATCAAATTTACTTTGGCCATGGAATGTTTGTTGATGACAGACAGGGTGGTTTGAGTATTTCAGAAACAGCTGACTGCCTGAGATCTTCATGCACAAAAGTCTCTAGAGTTTACAAAGAATGGCTGGAAAAACAACAAAAGATATTCAGTGAGCTGCAGTTCTATGGGCAACAATGCCCTTGTTAATGAGATAGGTCAGAGGATAATGGCTAGACTGGTTCAAACTGACAAGAATCTGACAGTAGCTCAAATAACCGCAGTGGTGCACAGAAAAGCATCTCTGAATGCACAATACGTCGAACCTTGAAATGAGAGTCACACACACAAAACGCTGGAGAAACTCAGCTGGTCAGGCAGCATCTGTGGAAATGAATAAACATACAACATTTCATGCCAAGACCCCTCTTCAGGACTGGAAAAGAAGGGGGAAGATACCAGAATAAAAAGGTGGGGGGAGGGGAAGGAGGAGTAGCGAGAAGGTGATAGGTGAACCCAGGTGGGTGAGAAAGGTAAACGCTGGAAAAGAAGGAATCTGATTAGAGAGGAGAATGGACAAGGGAGAAAGGGAAGGGGGAGGGGCATGAGAGGGACGTGATAATCAGGTGTGAAGAAGAGGTAACAGGCCAGTGGGGGAAATAGAAGAGGAAAGAGGGAGGACAAAAATTACTGGAAGGAGAAATTGTTGATCCTGCCATCAAGTTGGAGGCTACCTAAATGAGGTGATTCACTTCCACGCTGAGAGTGGCCTCATCATGGCAAAAGAGGAGGCCATGGACTGAAATGTCAGAAGAGGAATAGGGATAGGAATTAAAATGGTTGACTGGGAAATTCTGCTTTTGGCAGATGGAGCAGAGGTGCTTGACAAAGCAGTTCCCCAATGTGTCGGGACTGAAGAATGTAGAGTAGGCTGCATTGGGAGGCCCAGATATAATAGATCATCAGACCATAAGACATAGGAGAAGATTAGGCCATTCAGCCCATTAAGTCTTCTTTTCCACCCCAGATCCCACTCAACCCCATACACCTGCCTTCTTGCCATATCCTTTGATGCCCTGACTGATCAGGAATCGATCAAGTTCTGCCTTAAATACACAAACAGACTTGGCCTCCACCGCAGTCTGTGGCAGAGCATTGCACAGACTTACTACTCTCTGGCTAAAAAAATTCCTCCTTATCTCTGTTCTAAAGGGTCACCCCTCAATTTTGAAACTGTGCCTTCTAGTTCTGTATACCCTCACCATAAGAAACTTCCTCTCCACATCTACCCTATCTAGTCCTTTCAACATTCGGTAGGTTTCAATGAGATCCCCCTGCATTCTTCTAAATTGCAGTGGGTACAGGCCTAAATCTGCCAAACACTTCTCATATGTTAACCACTTCATTCTTGGAATTATCCTCATTGTAAATTAACCTTCTGAATATCTTGCACAAGGACTTCTAAGATGTAAGAAGATGTTTGAACCTTCTCCCTATTTAGATAATAGTCTGTACTATTGTTCCTAGATGACTCCAGCAGATTCACAAGTGAAGGTTTACTTCGCCTGGGAGGACAGTTTGGGGCCCTGAATAGAGGTGAGGAAGGTGTTGAATGGGCAGGATTTCTATCGCTGGCATGGATACATGACAAGAGGGAGATCAATAGGAAGAGACGAATAGTCAAAGGAATCACAATCCCTGCCGGAAGCAGAGTGTGGGGTGGGAGAAGGTAAAGGTGTGTTTGGTGATGGGATCCCATTGAAGATGGTGGAAAGTTGCAGACAATGGTTGTGTTGGATGTGGAGGATTATGGGGTGGTAGGTGAGGACAAGAGGAACTCTAGCCCTGTTAGGGTAGTGGGAAGATAAGGTGGGCACAGATATCTGGAAAATGGAGGAGTTGCAGGTGAGGGCAGTGGTAATGGTGGAGGAAGGGAAACCCCATTCTTTGAAGATGTCCTGGAAAATTAAGCCTCATCCTGGGAACAGATGTGGGAAAGAGACAAAAGAACAAGAAAAGGGAACTGCATTTTTACAGGAGACAGGGTGGAAAGATGTATAGACAAGATAGCTGTGGGGATCAATACATTTATAAAAGGTGTTGATCGACAGTTTGTCTCCAGAGATAGAGAAAGGGGAGGGAGGTGTCAGAAATGGACCAAGTGAATTTAAGAACACAGTGGGAATTGGAAGCAAATTTGATGAAATTGATGATCTCAGTGTGAGTGCAAGAAGCAGCTGCAATGCCTTAATCAATGTAGCAGAGGAAGAGTTGGGGAGCATTACCAGGGAAGGCTTGGAACTAAACTATTCTATGTAGCCAACGAAAAAGCAGATATAGCTGAGTCCATGCAGGTTTAGAGAAAGTGCAAGGCTCTGAAGGAAAAATCGTTGAGGGTGAGAACTGGTTCTGTCAGGTGGAGAAGGGTGGTGCTGGAGGGGCAGGATCTTTTATTGAGAAAGAAGCAGAGACCTTTAAGGCCTTCTTGATGGGGATAGATGTGTAAAAGGGACTGGACATCCACTGTGAAAGTAAGATAATCAGGGCCAGGGAATTGAAAGCTGTAGAGGAGATGGAGAGTATGTGAAGTGTCATAGATGTAGGTAGGGAGGGGTATAGAATGGAGTCGAGGTATACAGTCATGAGTTCAGTGTGGCAGGAGCAGAGAGAGAAAATGGGCGTACCTGGGCAGTCAGGTTTATGGATCTTGGGTGGGAGGTAGAAACATGCAGTGCGGGATAAGGAAACAATGAGTTTGGAGGCAGTAGATGGGAGTTCTCCAGAGTTGATGAGGTTAGTGATGGTGTCAGAGATAATTTTCTGATAGTCCAGAGTGGAGTCCTGTACAAGGAGGAGGTGTCCGAGAGATGCCACCTAGCTTCAACAAGGTAGAGTTCAGTCCACCACACTACAACAGTACCCCCTTTGTCTACAGATTTGATGTTAAGATTGGAATTGGTGCAGAGTGAGCAGAGAATAGTGCATTCAGAAGGGGTAATGCTTGAGAAAGAGAGAGGAAGGTAGAAGTTGAGCCGGTTGATGTCTCATTGGCAATTAGAGATGAAAGAATCTAGAGCAGAGACCCAGATCAGGGTGTCCAAGAAGAGGAGATGGGTTGAAGATGGGAGAACGGATGACTGGTGCGTGATGGGGAATTTTTGCCAAAGAAATGAGTGTGGAGATGGAGGCGATAGAAGAAGAGTTTGCCATCATGGTGGGCATGGAACTCACTGATAAACAGAGACAAAGGTAAGGCCTTTGATGAGGACAGAGTGTTCTATCTCAGAGAGGGAATGTCAGAAGGAACGATAAGGATGCGGCAAGGACTAAAGCTAGGATCAAAGGAGGGGGAGAGGATTGGTGGTATCAGAGGAGGGGTGAGGATTGAGGTGTTTAGGGATGAAAGGATGGGAAAAAGATGGAGGTATAGCTTTAAGGGCTGCCTGCTGAGTTTGTAGTTGAATTATTTGTTCTTCTTTACACTTGTGTACAAGAATGGCATTAAGCAATCTTGCACTTCTGAATGTCAGCAGCTGTAGTTAGAGGAAATATATTGAAGTAGTTGGACTTGAAGCACAAACTTTTCTCAGACATGTCTTTAACACTAAGGACATCAAGAATTGATGGCATATGAATGGAGCCCACACACATCTGAATGTGACTGCTGAATCTACAGGAATAAAAGGTTTGAGTAACAGATTGAATGATTTTACTTTCTTGTTTTATTATTTACAAAATAATAACCGAAAGAACTATAAATACTCAACTGGTCAGGCAGCATCCACAGGTCAATAATCTTTCATTAGAATTGGAAAAGTAAGAAAACAACTGCATTTTAAATTGCAGAAAGAGGGAGAGCTAGACAGAATAAAGGAAAATTTGTGAAAAGTTGGAAAGTAAATGTGTCCAGGAGCAGACTACTTTCAATACTCTCCAGCTGATAGATGAATTTAGAGAGAGACGGAAGAAAAACACAATATTTCAGAAATGTGAGATGGAGAGCCTTCAAATCATGAAACTCCGAAAGAAAAGAGAGTTCAGGATATCAGGTGGTGTCTGTGGCAAAGGAAACACTGAAGTAATGCTACAAGTGAACAACTATATGAGAACTTGTCAGTTCTGAGACAAACAAAAAAAGCTGAATTTGTTGTGTTCAGTCCTGAACACGATGTGCTGAAATAAAAGTTGAGATACTGCTCAACTTTTATTGGTGTTCATTGGAACAGCGTAGGAAGCCAAAGGCAGAGAAGTCAGAATGGGAATGGAATGGAGGATTAAAGTGCCAGGCAACTGGAACCTCAGAGTCAGTCCAGCAAATTGAATAGAATTGCTCAAAATTTGTTTTCTTGAACATAGGGGGTACTATATCATGAACACCAAATGAAATATAACATGGTCAAACAAATGTAGGAGGTTTGCTAGAAGAGCTGGTTTGGGTCTTTGGATGCTGACAGGCTGAGGAGTATTTCTTGTAATTTCTGTTGTTTCAGATTTGCAATATCTACAAATTTTCCTTATAAATCAATGTTTAGTATTCTAAAGTCCTATTAATTGTTTAAGTTTTAGAAGTGCTTCATAAAGTACTTCTAAAACTGATGGCCAAATGATTCTAAGCTATCTTGACAGCTGCTGAGATCTTGAAAGGTGCCATATTAATTCAAACCACACTCTTTTCCAACTTAACTAAAACATCCCTTGCAGACTGAGTAGAAGTACAAAAATAATAAAAGTCCGAATCAATAGTTTAAATGTTATATCGTGATGGTATATATAACCTATATACACCAGTGAAATAATATTTGCAAAGACAAACACTTAATTTGGCACATCTTAAAATGTTTCTCTTATTTGTCCCCAGGTCATAGCAGCCCACCCTTTCTTTTTGCTTTCAGAATCAGAATCAGGTTTATTATCACCAGCATGTGACATGAAATTTGTTAACTTAGTAACAGCGGTTCAATGCAATACATAATCTAGCAGAGAGAGAAAAATATAATAAATAAAATAAAACATAATAATAAATAACAAGTAAATCAATTATGTATATTGAATAGATTATTTCAAAATGTGTAAAAACAGAAATACTGTATATTAAAAAAAGTGAGGTAGTGCCCAGAACTTCAAAGTCCATTTAGGAATCGGATGGCAGAGGGAAAGAAGCTGTTCCTGAATCACTGAGTGTGTGCCTTCAGGCTTCTGTATCTCCTACCTGATGGTAACAGTGAGAAAAGGGCATGCCCTGGGTGCTGGAGGTCCTTAATAATGGACGCTGCCTTTCTGAGACACCGCTCCCTAAAGATGTCCTGGGTACTTTGTAGGCTAGTACCCAAGGTGGAGCTGACTAGATTTACAACCTTCTGCAGCTTTTTTCGGTCCTGTGCAGTAGCCCCTCCATAACAGACAGTGATGCAGCTGTCAGAATGCTCTCCATGGTACAACTAGAGAAGTTTTTGAGTGTATTTGTTGACATGCCATTCATTCAAGTTGATGGAGAAGATCCTGTGATGCAGGATTTATGAACATTGGGAGAGGCATAATATGATTAGGAATAGTCAGCGTGGCTTTGTCAAAGGCAGGTCATGCGTTACGTGCCTGATTGAATTTTTTGAGGATGTGACTAAACACATTGATGAAGGTAAAGCCTTAGATATAGTGTATCTGGATTTCAGTAAGGCATTTGATAAGGTACCCCATGTAAGGCTTTTTGAGAAAGTAAGGAGGCATGGAATCCAAGGGGACCTTGCTTTGTGGATCCAGAACTGGCTTGCCCAGAGTAGGCAAAGAGTCGTTGTAGATGGGTCATATTCTGCATGGAGGTCGGTGACCAATGGTGTGCCTCAGGGATCTGTTCTGGGACCCCTTCTCTTCGTGACTTTTATAAGTGACCTGGATGAGGAAGTGGAGGGATGGGTTAGTAAATTTGCAGATGACACAAAGGTTGGGGCAGTTGTGGATAGTGTGGAGGGCTGTCAGAGGTAACAGTGGGACATTGATAGGATGCAAAACTGGACTGAGAAGTGGCAGATGAAGTTCAACAGGTAAGTGTGAGGTGATTCATTTTGGTAGGTCAAATATGATGGCAGAATATAGTATTAATGGTAAGACTCTTGGCAGTGTGGAGGATCAGAGGGATCTTGGGGTCCAAGTCCATAGGACACTCAAAGCTGCTGTGCAGGTTGACTCTGTGGTTAAGAAGGCATACGGTGTATTGGCCTTCATCAGCTGTGGAATAGAGTTTAGGAGCCGAGAGGTAATGTTGCAGCTATATAGAACCCTGGTCAGACCCCACTTGGAGTACTATGCTCATTTCTTGTCTCCTCACTACAAGAAGGATGTGGAAACTATAGAAAGGGTGCAGAGGAGATTTACAGGGATGTTGCCTGGATTGGGGAGCATGCCTTATGAGAATAGATTGAATGAACTTGGCCTTTTCTTCCTTGGAGCGATGGAGGATGAGAAGTGACCAGATAGAGGTGTACAAGATGTTGAGAGGCATTGATTGTGTGGATAGTTGGAGGCTTTTTCCCAGGGCTGAAATGGCTCAGTTTTCAGGTGCTCAGAAGTAGGTACAAAGGAGAAGTCAGGGGTAAGTTTTTTTTATACAGAGAGTGGTGAGTGCGTGGAATGGGCAGCCAGCAACGGTGGTGGAGGCAGATACAACAGGGTATTTTAAGAGACTCTTGGATAGATACATGGAGCTTAGAAAAATATAGGGCTATGGGTAAATCTAGGTAATATATATAGTAAGCACATTTTCAGCACAGCATTGTGGGCCAAAGGGCCTGAATTGCGCTGTAGGTTTTCTGTCTTCTATGTTCTATTCTCCTAATACTTTTGAGTTCTTGTTTGACAGGTGTGTAAATGTCCTGAAGAAGGGTCTCAACCTGAAGCGTTGACTGTTTGCTCTTTTCCATAGATGCTGCCTGACCTGTTGAGTTTCTCCAGCATTTTGTGTGCATGGCTTTGGATTTGCAGGATCTGCAGAGTTTCTCATGGGGTGTAAATGTTTTCTGTACCCCTTGCAGCTGAATCTTTCAGGAAATAGATTTCCCATATTTCTACTTGCTGAGCAAAATCTTTTTCGCTCTCGGCAGTTACATTAATTAAAGTTATTCCATTTCATTGCAAACAACATAATTCGTTAAGGGCTGGTGCATCACTAGTCATCATTGTCTCTCCTACCAAGCAATTGTTCTCATAGCTAGTTTTGTTCCCTGGAAGCAGTGTGTTCCCACCTTGATATTGCCTGCACCCGATAGCCTTTAGCAGGGACAACATCAAGCACAATGGAAGGGTGCATATTACAGAATCCAGTTGGCAGAAAATACAAGAAATACTCACAAGCCTGTCAGCACCCAGAGTCCTAAAACAGTTCTGCTAATACTTCTCATTGCACACTCACCCATGCCATAGATGGATGATCTCCAAATCTGGCAACATCATAAAACCGGGTTTAGAAATAACATTCCCAACAAAAAAAAACCCAGTTCAATATACTTCTCCGAGTGGAAAACATTTCACACTGATGTAAAGGTGCCAGTAAATTATGCTGTTATTATGCTGCTTAGTTTTTCCTTTCAAAACTTATGAAAGAAACTTTTATTGCCTGGCATTGAGCACAATGTCTAATCCGAAGGATAACAGTACCCCACATAGATTTGCTCGTTGCAAAATAAAAATTCCATGACAAAGTATATACAGTATCAAAGACTTTGGAATCAGAAATATCAAGTTGAATGACATGTTAAGACAAAATGGGCACTCTAACAGCAACTTCGAGAGCAGAGATAAACCAAAAAAAAACATTTTACGTTTTGTAGTTCAGTCAGAATTATTATTATCACTTCATAGGTCATGAAATGTTTTGTGGTGAAGTGCTTTGAAAAGTTGGTGATGAAACATATCATTTCCTGCCTGAGAAGCAACTTGGATCTGCTCCAATTTGTATACTAGCACAACAGTCCCACAGCAGATGCCATTTCATTGGCTCTTCACTCAACCCTGGAACATCTGGGAAGCAAAGATGCATATATCAGGACGCTCTTCTTCAATTATAGTTTGGCATTCATAACCATCATCCCCTCAAAACCAACCTATAAACTTCAAGACCTTGGTCTGAATACCTCCTTCTGAAATTAGATCCTAGATTTCCTCACTTGCAGATGCCAGTCAGTTTGAATTAGGTACAATATCTCCTCACAATCTCCATCAGCACACATACACCACAAGGCTATGTGCCTAACCCTCTATTCTACCCATTTTATACTTCTGACTGAGGCCAAGCACAGCTCCAATGCCATATTTAAGTTTGCTGACAACACCACTGTCATTGACTGAATCAAAGATGGTAATAAATCAGCATATAGAAAATAAATTGAAAATCTGGCTGAGTGGTGCCATAACAACAACATCTTACTCAATGTCAGCAAGATCCAGGAGCTGATTATTGACTTTGATTATTGATTATTAAAGGAAACCAGAGGTCCATGAGCCATCAGAGGATCAGAGGTAGAGACGGTCAGCACTTTAAATTTCTTAGTGTTACCATTTCAGGAGTTTCATCCTGGGCCCAGTATGTAAGTGCGATTATGAAGAAAGCATGCCATCAATTCTACTTTCTTAGAAATTGGTGAAGATTTGACATGACATCTAAAACTTTGACAAACTTCTATAAATGACGGATTATTGACTGGTTGCATCATAGCCTGGTGTGGAAGCACTAATGGTCTTGCATAGAAAACCAACAAAAAGTAGTAGATATTGCCCATTCCATCACAGGTAAAGCCCTCCCCACCACTGAACACATCTACTTGGAGCATTGTCACAGGAAAGCAGAATCCATCATCATGGACCCTCACCATGCAGGTGATGCTCTCTTCATGCTGCTGCCATCAGGGAGAAAGTTTAGAAGCCTCAGGACCCATCCCATCATGCTCAGGAACAGTTATTACCCCTCAACAATCAGGTGTTTGAATCAGAGGGAGTAACTTCACTCAATTTCAGTCATCCCATCGCTGAACTGTTCCCGCAATCTGGGGACTCATGTTGGACTCTTCATCTCATGTTCTTCATATTTATCACTTACTTATTTATTTCGTTTTTGCTCTTTCGTACCACACAGCTTATTGTCCTTTGAACATTGCTTGTTTGACTGTTCTGTTGGGTGCAATCTTCAACTGATTCTATTGTGTTTCTTGGATTTACTGTGTATGCCCACAAAAAATGAATCTCTGATGACACATATGTACTTTGATAAGAAATTTACTTTGAACTTTGAAATTTGACTGAAAATTGTAATTGACTATGATGTTACACAGTTTGGAGGAAAGACTACTAACAGTATTCAGGAATATGTTTTATCCTCTCACCTGATGAAAATGTTGCACGGAAGTGGATTAAAATGAGAATGAAGCTTATTTTCACTGCCTTTAACTGAAGGAGATATTCATCTGGTTTCACTGCCACTTGGCTGGAACCATTAGAATGGTCATACAAGGCCAAAATAAACTTGATTGTTCCAAACGGTAGGAAATTTCAGCTAAAAACAGAGAAGGCTGAATGTCAGTAAGTTAGGCAGTATCTTTGGAAAGAGAAACAGTTAATGTTTCAGGTTTGGGATTCCTCAAAGAAGGAAAAACAAGTTAGTTATTAGCTGGAGGAAAACATATGTAGAACAAAGATAATATCTCTCATCAGTCCAAGTGGTTTAATGTGTTGAGTATGCTTCTTTGCCCATGTAATATGTAGTGAGCAATGGGACAATATGACACACACAGCAAGCAAACAAGCTCAGGTAATATTTCAGTGGGCAGAAATAGACTGGTCAAATACAGATAAAAAAAGAGTGTATTACCTAAAGCTGAAGAATTCAAAATTGAGGCCAAAAGGTAGTAATATGTCCATAAGAAAGTTGAAGAATCAGTTTAGACAGTGCTCTTCCTATTCCCACTCTGGCATCTGTTTGGTAGCCATCAAGCACACGAGTGATTGCTTTATGTGAGCTCCTTTTCCCTCAGGCTCCAAAAATATGACAACTTCCTTGATTATTCTGTATATACAGTATACATGGTATGTAGTATTTATAGTATATGGTGAAAAGCCTTGATAGAGTGGGTATGGAGAGGATGTTTCCGATGGTGGGACAGTCTAAGACCAGATAACACAGGCTCAGAATAGAGGGGCATCCTTTTAGAACATACGAGAGGAGGAATTTCTTTTAGAATATAGATGAGGAGGAATTTCTTTAGTCAGACAGTGGTGAATCTGTGGAATTCTTTGCCACAAGTTTTTTGTATATTTAAGGCAGAGGTTGATAGATTCTTGATTGGTCAGGGCATGAAAGGATATGGGGTGGGGGTGGGGGAAGGCAGGAGATTGGGGCTGAGAGGAAAATTGGATCAGCCATGATGAAATGATGGAACAATCTCAATGGGCTAAATGCCTAATTGTGCTCCTATATCTTATAGTCTTATGGTCTTACTCTATATAATACAACTATAAAGACAAACATAGCATAGTAAATTTCAAATTGTCCTTTTCAGGCCTAGAGATTTAATGGCTGTGGAGGATGTCTTACTTTTGTAGGATAATGTCTTTCTTTGACATGAGAGATTTGTGGCTGTGAAATAGTCTCAGGATCGGGGGCTTCCTCCATGTGATTGTAGGAGTTGACTCTAGGACTGCAAGAAGTGGCTCTCACAGCTCTGGCCACCTTTCTCCTCTTACAAGTGATTCTACCCTGCCAAATGATTGCATCTCCAGATGACATCAGATGCAATCTCCACTGTGTAGGATAATGGTTCAGTTTTGTCCATAATCGTTACAATCTGATCACCTCTGTAGTCTCTTACCAGGACTGCTTGACCATCAGTGAAACATTGAACTTCCTGCTTGAGGAGCTCTCCATTTGTGTCAGCTGTTTTCCCTGCATTCTGATCCGAAGATTGGGTTTGAGGAGATCGAAGGATGAGCACAAGGGATGACTCAGGAACAGCACAGCTGGTGAGTTGTTGGTTGAGGAGCGTGCTGCATTGTGACATGCAAGGTGGAAACTGGCAATTCAGTGTTAGTGTAGTGTGCTCTGCTGACACTGCTCACAGTGCATTCTTTAGACTCTGGACAAACCTTTCCACCAAGCCATTTGTAGCTGAGTGGTGTGGTGCAGATGTAATATGTCCTATTCCATTCATTTTCAGGAATGACCAAAACTGTTCTGCATCAAACTGTGGACTATTGTCACTGACAAAATGTTCTGGATCCCTAATCCTTGAGAAGTGGCTTTGTAACACATCAACATGTGCAAGGCTGTAGATGTGGAGACTACTGGGAACATTCCAAGCCACTTTGTAGCTACATCCACTACTGCCAAGAAATATATGCCCATGAAAGTTGCAGCAAACTCCACGTAAATCCTCTGCCAGGGCAATGAAGGCCATTCCCAGGGTTGGAGAGGCACTGCCCTTGTCATCTTCTAGATATATTGGTATCCTGAACAATGCATCACAATCTGCTCAATCAAGTGATCTATCCCAGACCCACCAGACAAAGCTTAGAGCCAAAGGTTTCATTTTGCCCATGCTTAGATGACTAATGTGCAAATACTCTCAATCCCCACATAAGGCAACCCCCATCAAGGGCAAGTTCATCACGGCCCTGGTAAAAATGGGGGGGGGGGGGGCTAGAACTGGAACTTCTGATACATATTCCAGCCATTTTATGCAGCCATGTAGATCTGAGACTGTGTGGGGTCTTAACTGGTTTCCTTTGGATCATCTCTGCCATTATAGACTTTTGGCAGAATACATCAAGAGAAGTGTCTTTTAGTTACTCCTTTTACCAAGGGTAAATAGGACAATCCATCAGCATTCCCATGATTAGTTGTCCTCTTAACTTTAATCTTGTAATTGAGTCCTCTAAGAAGCAGAGCTCATCTCTGCATTTGTTCTGCTGCGGTTAGTCTAACACCCTTCTGGGGTTTGAAAATGGATACTAGTGGTTGATGAGCAGTAATAAGGGTAAACTCTCTCCCATGGTCAAATTGTTTTGTACAGCAAAGCATACTCAGAGCCTCTCTGTTAATCTGTGCATAATCTTTCTCTGAAGTGTTAAGGGAATATGACACAAAGGCTATGAGTGGTCTCTTCCATCACGTGACTTAAGGGGAGCTTCAGTGGATGATGTGGATCATAATGTGTGAATGCAGTGTCTGACATCACCACTTTATTTACCTTTTGAAAAGCTACCTCACACTGCTTTGTCCATTGCCATTTCTTCCCACTCTGCAGTAACGAGTTCAAGGGGTGGAGCACAGTAGCCAGGTTTGGCAGCAGCCTGTTACACTAATTAACAAATCCTAAAAAGGACCGCAATTGTGACTTGTCCTTTGGCCTTGGAGCTTCCACCATTGCTTAAATCCTCTCAGCACACTTGTGTAATCCTTGTCCAATGGTGTGACCAAAGAATGTTTAAAGAATTCACAGTTGTTGCATCATGCTCTAATCCCATAACCTTCTAATATTTTTAACACTGTCTTGAGATTTTCTCGATGCTCCAGTAACAATGATGTCATCCATGTAATACCAAGTGCCTGGTCCATAGCTTTCTGCCAGAGTGCAAGTGCAGATGCTACTCCAAGTATACACCTATTATAGTGATAAAGCATTCTGATAGTGTTTGTAATGTGAAAAGTTTTGAATTCTTCCTCAATCTCTATCTGTAGGTAGGCCTTAAAGGTTTGCAAAGATATCCTTTAACCTGGGCAGATGAGTATTGATCTATTTTCAGTATTGGGTTGATGGTGACCTTAAAATCACCACAGATTGTTCACTTCTGGTGTAAGCCATATTGCTTGTCTGTTGTTAGTTTTCACCTTTAAATCTCAAGACTACCCAGGTTATCAGATTTTTCATCAACAGCATGCAGATTAGTGCTCTTATTGAAACTGCATCTTGACTTTTTATCTTTCTCTCTTTGCTGTCCAGACCATTTATTTTTGTCCGCCCAACACAGCGATAATATGTGAACTACTTTGTTGAATTTTCTGCAAGTATCGCCTTTAAACCTACATTGCTCTGCTATATGTGAACCCCTGCCACAACAGTAATACAAATTGTTTGGCCAAGCAGGTTTCTGTTTAGACAATGCAATTTTATTCACGTTCAATTTCATTCCTGACTACCAACTCAGTTATGCCTCTGGCTGCAGTTTCCATTGATACAGCAATTTCAACTGTTTTTTAAATGTGAATTATGCTTCAATTTGGAGCTGTTTTTGAATGTTTTCTTGTAAGATTCTACAAACTAAATGACCACTCAGAGCATCATTAAGCTCATCACTGAACTTACAGTGTTCAGTTCCTTCAGTTCAGCCTCATAAGCTGAATAGACCTCCACTTCCTTTTGATTCCACTTATGAAACCTAAAGCATTCTAAACGTTCCTGTAATAATTCCACAATATCAACAAATTTAATTTCGGTAGATTTGGTTGGAGCAGTTAAACTTCAATGCAAACTGTGTGCTTTTCCACCAATTGCACTCTGCAAAAACTGGCACTCATTTCTTTTCAGCTATTTCATTTGCTTTAAAAAACTATACTGCTCAATTTGTTCAGTATACATCAGCTAGTTGTCTGTAATGCAATCAAACACATCTGCCTTTCTGATGTAGACAGACATTTTTACTTTTTAATTTATTATTATTATCAGCCGGTACTCTTTTTTTATGAACCTGTGAATTTCGTCAGTTTTCTACTTTTTTTAACTTGAACTTCTCTCTTCCCTTGCAAAGAAATATGTGCTGCACTTTTTGTTTTATTCAAATGTACTTCTCTCCCTTTCCAAAGGAAAAAAATCATGCTGTGCACTCTAGTCATCTCAGGTTTCTTTTTAAACTTGCTCATTGCCACTGTTGTTTTGTAACTGCAGAAACTAATCAGAAGAAAAACACAGGAGTCAAACAAGTCCATTTACTTTTACTTCAGTGAGGCACATACATATGATGTGGTGGCATAATGGCTTATGCGATTCATGTTGTGTGGTTGGCATCCATCTGTCTTGAAGGACAATGGGTGATCAGCATCATCATCACGAGCCTGGGTGGAAGGTATAGAGGTCCTGAGATGCCCAGTCATCGAGATCCCCCTCTTGGCCTCACCCATGTAGTGCAAAGGAAAGCATATGAAGCAGTGCGTTGGCACCAGCTTGGCTGCAGCAGTTGCTGAAAGGATACTCAATTACGTCCAGCTACCTTAGGGGTTCTGTTCCACATTTCTTGCCTGGGTTTACTCCTGTAACCTTTGAACCTCACAAGGCTGCCCATAAGGCAGTAGGGTTATTTATCCATAGCTGGGGAGCTGCTTCACGAGCACCGGGGTGTGTCCACACACTGGTGAGCCTGTGTGCTACGTGTGCAGGGGCCAGACCTTCTCCCTGTCCTCTGTAGTTCAGCCTGAGTCCGAAGGGAGTTCAGTTTCCGTGTGTCACCAGCGAGCAGGCACTACATGAGACTTGCTATTGGAAAGTCCTTTTCGTGAGACTGCTAGCCAGCGGTGGAAACTGAAAGTGAGAGCGACAAGCACTACCCACTACACTAGATGCATTAGAACAACCATTTTGACACCAAAGTAGTAGGCCATTCACGTACTTTTACATACAACTCATAATGAATTATATAAACAATAAAAAATGCTTAATTAAACAATATATTTACAATATTGAAAGCTCAAAGCTGCTGTGCAGGTTGACCCTGTGGTTAAGAAGGCATACGGTGTATTGGCTGTCATCAATCGTGGAATTGAATTTAGGAGTCAAGAGGTAATGTTGCAGCTATATAGGACCCTGTTCAGACCCCACTTGGAGTACTGTGCTCAGTTCTGGTCACCTCACTACAGGAAGGATGTGGAAGCCATAGAAAGGGTGCAGAGAAGATTTACTATGATGTTGCCTGGATTGGGGAGCATGCCTTATTAGAATAGGTTGAGTGAACTTGGCCTTTCCTCCTTGGAGGGACAGAGGATGAGAGGTGACTTAATAGAGGTGTATAAGATGATGAGAGACATTGATTGTGTGGATAGTCAGAGGCTTTTTCCCAGGACTGAATTGGCTAACATGAGAGGACACAGTTTTAAGCTGCTAGGAGCAGGTACAGAGGTGATGTCAGGGAGTAAGGTTTTTACACAGAGAGTGGTGACTGCATGGAATGGGCTACCGGCAACAGTGGTGGAGGTGGATATGATAGGGTCTTTTAAGAGACTCTTGGATAGATACATGGAGCTTAGAAAAATAGAGGGCTATAGGTAACCCTAGGTAATTTCTAAAGTAAGTACATGTTTGGCACAGCATTGTGGGCCGAAGGGCCTGTATTGTGCTGAAGGTTTTCTATGTTTCTATTGTAGTGTTCTCGTGCAGGGTGTAGAAACTCTGAACTAGCACCAAGTTAAACCGAAGTCAATGAGGACAGGATCGCAATAAGATTAACCATTTACTGTTCACTCTTCCACATTAACATATAGTGAAAACTGTTGATAAAACAATACAAAATATATACAGTATCTGTTTCCTTCTTGGCATCACATTTACATCATAATTACTTGTAAAAGTAAAACTACAGCAAACTACGTTACATTAAAGTCTCATTAAAGTACAACATACAGTCAGAATCTACCTACGCCATCAACAGCTTTAAATACACTTCAATACAAACTTTCCAGCAACGCTTTCAAAAGCACAAGAAAATGAACTTTATCAACCGTCATTTCTTTTAACAGAAACAGCGTTAACATTTTTACTTCAACATATTGACTGTCATATGTACTTACGGTGTTGCTTCTATGATTTTTCTTAGTGTGTAGAAATAGAACTCTTCTCGCGCTGATCCTGCACACGCAAGCCCCCGCTTTCCCGTTTCTCCAAACCGGTATTTGCCCACAAGATGCGGCAAAACCGGGTGTGACATCATCACATGCCACGATATGTCACAGATAATGAATTTACCTTCAACAACTGCAACATAGTTATCAACCTTAACTTTAACCAGAAAATAATTACAAACAAATTACTAAAGCGAAAATGTAATAAAGCTAAATAAATGCCTTAAGGGCAACACATCTATATTACTGAAATATTAAATCCACAACACCCATGAATTTATATTTCATTATTTAACTCCCATTTCTTAAACTCTCCACTGGCAAATCAAGCTAAGATATTGTCTTCCTTTTTTTAAAAAAAAATCTTTTAGATATATTTTACTTCAGAAAAAACATTGAAAGGGTGTTTCTTTTAGGTGACTAGCATTGGTAATTCAAATCCTTGGAAGTTTAAGTTGTTATAGCGATGTGAATATATTTATAATTGCTTGCCATATTTAGCACAGCTATTTTTCAGAAAGTTAAAATCATAGCCAAATCACCATCAAATTTGTGGAGTTATACACTTAGTGGAGCATTCCAGTAGATCAACACAGAGACACAAGCTTAATTTATGCCAGCATTGGATTCTCAAGGAGTTGAACACCATGTATTCTATAATGAGATTCAATCATAGGCAATACTATCACACCTGCACCACTACATTCCCCCACACACCATCCCCTAGACATTTATAAGCATGCACAGAAGTGGGCCAACAGGAGATCTGGTTAAGCTCTCACCACTAATCACCAGAGGTCATGTCCCTCGTCAAGTCTGCAGACTTCAATTGTAATTTAAAACGTAGTACACCCTGTGGCTCCAGCTGTATATGACAGGCATCAAACATTTGGCTCAACTAAAATATTGCTGGAATAATTGTTGTTTTGTGTATTAACATTGTGACCGGACTGTTCATGAATCCATTTATAAGGTTGCTAAATTACAGCACCATCAGAATTTCAGTGTTCATTCAGAGAACAAGCCCAGTCAGTATATGTGACTGAAGTTGGCTCAGGTGAAGCCACTTCAGCTGAAAATGTAATTGTAGATCTGCCTTTCACACTGTATTACAGCACAAGGTAGTCCTTATCACCTCAGAATATTACACATTAAATATAACTGCAGCAGGTTTTTTAGACATAAGTCAGTACTACCATCTCAAAAATCAACTTTTGAATAAGGACTTTTATTAGTCTGCTAGCAAAATAGTTAAATGCTATGGCATCTACCCAACTGAAGAATGTTTCTTTTTTGACTTATATAATCTGTTTGAATGTATTCTTCTGATATTAAATCTCTTGCAGTTTGCTTAAATAAATAGTGCTTTAATAGTAAAAAGTCTGACCTATGGTCTATTGAACATTCTTTCCATTTTTTTGCACACACAGTATCAAGTATTTTCACTTGGCTTCTCTCCATTTTTTACACCTGCATGCTAACTCAGTAAAGTACATGAACCATTAAAGATAGAATGTAGATTCATGGAATGCAGACTGTGGTGGACAGTGGGGGTGTGCAGTACTCAGGGGGTCAGGCTTGGTCACAGGGAGAGGAGAGAAGCTGCTCCTTCTTCTCCTTTGAAGTATGCTTAAAGAATGAATGGCTTGTTCTGCAAAGTAAGGCTTCATCCTGCAGCCTTTGAGACTGATTGTCAAACATGACATTCTGGAACACACTGTCATGAAGTAAAGGAGGATGATAAAGCTGCTGTGCCTATTCAGCAAGCTTGGCTTAATTCACCATTTGCCAAAAGAAATCGATGCGGCAAAATAAATTTTAAAATACTGTTTCTTCATTACATCTAAAGCATTGACATAAAACTTCACATCTAGTTAATATACTTGTTGGCTAATTTGGAAATACTCCCCCTTTCTCTGTGGAGTACAGCTTGTGCTCTTTTTAATGATCCATAATTAAAAGTCCAGTTGCCAAAAATTTACTTTATTTCTTGGCTTATGATTCTCATGTTCAACCTGAATTTTCAGAAATTCCTGCATCAAAATTTAACTTTCCAAATGAATTATTTTCCGAAGCCACATGGTACAGTCTACAATAAACAACAGGCATAATTTTTGTTCCTTATTCTGATTGTTAAATCACCATCCATTCCAAAGGAGATGCTACACCTCAGTGATGAGTACATGGAACATGTGCTACAGACAACCCATTGGACGAACTCAGTGAGTTGGCCACGTTGGATCTTTATTCCCTGGAGTGCAGGAGAATGAAGAGAGACCTCATAGGTTTACAAACTCATGATGGGCATGGATAAGGTGGACAGTCATAGACTTTTCCACAGGGTTGTGGAGTCCAGCACTAGAGGCCACAGATACAAGATAAGAGGGGACAAATTTAAAAGAGACCTGAGAGGTCTTTTTTAAGGACGCTTTATCTTGTTATTTCATATTCGTTATTTATTGCTATTTATTTAAATTTGCATTTGCACAGTTTGTTGTTCGTTAATCCTCTTCACAGTTACTGATCTATAGATTTGCTGAGTATGCCTTCAGGAAAACGAATCTCAGGGACGTATGTGGTGACATGTATGTACTCTGATAATACATTTTTCTTTGAGCTTTGAACTTTTGAGGTAGTTTCTTTACACAATGGCTGGTGAGTACCTGGAATAAGTGGCCAGGTGAAGTAATATAGGTGGGTACAATTGCACACTTAATAGTCATTTGGTAGGTACATCGAAGGAAGAGGTTTATAGCATTTAGGGCTGAACACAGGCACTAGGACTAACAGAAAGGATGCTGTGGCTGGCATGGACGATTTGACATGAAGACCCTGTTTCTGAGCTGTATTACTTCCTGACTCTTTGAACACTCATTCTCTGATTCTCTGGACCATTCTTTCCTCTCTACCCATCCCTCACTCACTCTTGGCAAGACCAAGTGCAGAATGGTTGTCCATTACATGGAGTGCCTAGCTTTAGTCATCAATGGCCATTCCAAGCTCCCACAAAGAGCTGCCTATCCTTGGCCTTTTCTGCTGCCAGAGTGAAATCCCGTGCTAACTGAAGGAACAAAACCTCATATTCCACTCTAATCCAATGGAATGAATATTGAGTATTCTAATTTTAGATACTCTTCCCCCTTCCCCCACCCCCACACAGACTCTCCATCAGATCCTTCTCCAATTCTCCCATTTTTGTGCCTGTTTTCTTAAACCCTGTGCCCACCTTCACCCGTTTTGTCCTCTCCTGTTCCTGGTGCCATTCACCCATGACACACCTCCTTTACCTATCAGAATCCAGCACTGGTAACCTTTGTGTTCCTGCATATTTCCATCCCGCAGCTGTCTCCAATATTCACACTTCCTACCCCCCACCATTTCCTCTTTCTCTCTCCCTTTCCTTCAAGACACAACCTGCCTGTCATCTTACAGCTCTCCTCAATCCAGCAATCACCTCGGACTTCTTCCTCACCACACCACTTTTCCTCTTTATATATTTCCTCTCACCTGCCCATTCTCAGTCCTGAAGCAGGGAATTGACCAAAACATTTCCTCCCACAGACACTGCTCGACCCTCTGAGGTCATCCAAGAGGTTGTTTACTGATCTGTATTCAGCATCTGTAGTTTCCTGTGTCTCCATAGAACATGTACTCTCATCTTGGAAGTGTTGCAATACCAATTTTCAATGTGGGGGACCAAGTAATAAAAAGAAAATATGAATCATCAGCACAAAACTTTAACAACACTGAAGGGAAATATTGAGCAATGTGTTAGAAGTATCTTCTCTTGAACTACAGGAAGATTTTCCTGCATGAAAAAAAGTTTCCTTTCACTTACATGAATTTGGACTATTTTCTCTATTATAGATTCCTATCTCCTCCCCTGTCCATCCCCCTTCATTCCCAGCAAGTATTTTATCAATCCTTTATGATTTATCTAATTCAGTTGTGAGAGAATTGTACAGATCTCTCCTCATTCTCCTATGCTCCAATGAAAAATATCTCAACTTGCTCAAACTCTCTCCATAACTCAGCCAGCACCGTTGCTGCAAATCTCCTTTGCACTCTTGCCAGCCTTATTGCATCTTAGCAAGATGACAAAATCTGAGTACAATGTTCCAAAAGAGGTCTTGTACAACTCTAACACAACATCCAACTTCTATATTGATGCCCCGATTGATGAAGGCCAGTGTTTCAAAAGCCTTCCTCATCAACCTGTGAAGCTACAATCACAAGCAAGAGAAAATCTGCAGATGCTGGAAATCCAAGCAACACACACAAAATACTGGAGGAACTCAGCAGGTCAGGCAGCATCTATGGAAAAAAAAAGTACAGTCGCTATTCCGCGATGAGACATCGACTGTACTTTTTTCCATAGATGCTGCCTGGCCTGCTGAGTTCCTCCAGCATTTTGTATGTATTGCTGTGAAGCTACCACGTTCAGGAAGCCAAGTACTTATACTCTGAGATTCCTTTGTTCTACAACACTCAACAGGGCTCCACCATTCTGACCTTAATTTGTCTTCCCGAAGAATTCAGTCACCACAAACAAGTAACAATTACGCAGCCTTTGGCCAGATACAACCTTCCACTCAAGTCATGGAGAGGAAGTCTGAGAAACCTCGCAGAAGGGATGGAGGAGATTTTTTTCCATGATCATCATGACTGGACCTGGAGAACTTCTTCTCCATCAAATTGTTATTAGGAAAGTTTCAGTCTGAAGTGGCAGGCTTCCTCCGCCTTCAGGCTTGCTTCCAGCTAACAGGAAAGCCACAGAGTCCTCCCCAGGCCAAGGCAAATTGCATCATGGCTCTTTTGATGTAACGGGGCACCAACTTAAATATATTTAAACTGTTCATGTTAGCTTTACATAGGCAGTTCACCTGCCTCATAAAGCCCGCAAGTTATATAAGGACTAATTAAAGTTTGAAGTGTGAACATCAAGCTTGTTTAAACTACACATCCACACAATCTCCCTCCAGGAATGAAAGGCTAAAATATGTACGTAGATGGCAATGTTGTTGCTGAATCTAGGAATCTGTAAAAGATTTAGCAAGAGTGATTTGGCTCCCAGTGTTTTCCTCTCTCGGTGTATGGAAAATGCCTCTCCCTTCCTCCTGGCATTTGACAGTGAAAACTCAGAGCAAAATTGACTGCAGGAAATGAGATGGATGTTTATCCTGACAGAGATCTTTTGAAATGCTCTCCAACTGGAAAAAAGTGAAATCACAATGTTCTGGCACAAATATTCATCTTATCCATCAAACAAGTATAATTTCCTATTCTTATGTCTGTGCCATTACTGAAGTTAACTGCTGTTTGTACTTGTCCAGTGTTACATGCTATCAACGTTATTTAGATGTAGTTTGTCCGAGTAGGATGATAAACAACCTCTACCGTAAACAAAGGTGCTATCAGTAATTTAATCATGTTGACACTCTTCACGGCTGCTTGCTGGAAGTGTGAGAGAATAAAGAGTGGTATGACATCTGTGATTTTCCAGTCCTCCAGAACCATTCCAGAAAGATCACTACAAATGCTATGGCAGTCTCTTCAGCTACCTCTGACTGAACCCTTAGGCTGTAATGCATCTGGTCCAGGTGACTTATCCACCTTTACACCTTTCAGCTCCCCAAGCACCTTCTCCTTAGAAATAGTGATAACACTCACTTCTGCCCACTGACACTCTTGAATTTCTGGCAAGCTGCTGGTATCTTCTACAGTGAAGACTGACACAACATATTATTCAGTTGATCTGCCGTTACTGCTTCTCCAGTATCATTTTCCTGATGTCCACTTTTACCTCTCTTTTACTCTTTATATATCTGGCAAAACATTTGGTATCCGCTATTATATCTTGGCTAGCTTACTTTACTGTTTCATCTTTTCTTTCCTTACTTGTTTTTTGGATGCCTTCTGTTGATTTTTAAAGCTTCCCAATTCTCCAGCTTGCCAGTAATTGTTGCTATATTATGGCGTTACGTTTTGCTTTGTTGCTGTCTTGGACTTCCCTTGGCAGCCTTGGTTGCCTCATCCCTTCATTAGAATACTGTTCCTTCTTTAGGATGTACAGTACCGTGCAAAAGTCTTAGGCACACATATATATAGCTAGGATGCCTAAGACTTTAACACAATACTGTAGTAATTGTATGTATTGTACTCTACTGCTGCTGCAAAAAATAGCAAATTTCCTGACATTTGAGTCATGATAAACCTGATTCTGATATTGGTCTCTATTGGGGACTGAGAGTGGGAAGGGTTGCAGGGAGAGGGGAATCATGGTTGGGGAAAGGGGAAGGGAGAGGGGAGGAAGCAGGAAGCACTAGGGAGACGTTCTGTAATGATCAATAAACCAATTGGTTGGAGTCAAATGACTTTGCCTGGTGTCTCAGAGCTGGGAGTGTCTGTATCTGTGCCAACTTTACCCCGGCATCCTTCTTTGCCACCTGACCCAGTGCCCTCCCGCAGCACTTCACCCTTGCCATTCCCAGTATTCTTTGCTCCCACCAGATTTACAACTCACTCTCTGCTCCACGTTGACAAATTCAGTACTGTGCAAAAGTCTTAGGCACCCTAGCTATATGTATGTGCCTAAAGTCCTTTGCATAGTACTGTATCTATTCTGCACTTTCTAGATTAGAATTGGGAATAGGATGTACATATCTACTCAGAAGATTTTGAGGTTATTGAATACATTATAGGCTTTGTGATTAAAGTAGAGATTACAGGGACAAATTTAACCATCTCTGGCTGGATAACTCTTTAAAAACCCAAGCAAAATGTCTGTGGGTTTCATTGCTAATATCATACACTGATCCAACAGTCTAATTTTTTCATTAAACTGCTCCTCTGATGAAGATAAATGGACATAATGGAATCATTATTTAAACACAAAGATGGGGTTCTGAGGACATCATAGAGTTCTGAGCAAGAAAGCCATTGTGACCAAAACAGGCAATAATAATCAGCCCATGATGTCCGTGCCAAGCATGATGCCAAATGAAACTAATCTCTGTTCCCTAAATGTTCACATGCCTTTCTAAAAGCCTCTTGTTCACCACTATCATATCTGCTTCCACTACCACCACTGGCAGCCCATTCCAGACATCTACTACTCTCTGAATTAAAAAAAAACATTTGTCCCATATATTACACTTTAAACTTTCTCCCTCTCACCTTCAAAGCTATATCTTCTGGTGTTCAACACTTCTTCCCTGGAAATGTGATTCTGGCTATCTACCCTGTCTATGCCTTTCATAATTTTATATACTTCTATAAGGTGTCTGCTCAGCCCCTGACACTCCAGAGAAAATAATTCAAGTATATCCAACCTATAGCTAATATCTTCTAGTCCAGGCAGCATCCAAGTAAACCTCTTCTGAACACTCTCCAACGCCTTCATGTCCCAAAATGGGGTGGCAAATAGTCTAAATGCAGTTGAACCAAAGCTTTATACAACTGCAATACAACTTCCCCCGACGTCTACGTTCTTTACCCCTAGCAATGAAGACAAGCATGCCATACATCACACTCTTTATCTAATTGTGTTGCCATTTGTAGAGGTGTATGGCTTTAGATCCCAAGATGGGTATGATTCTGCACAAGTACCCTTTTTAAATTTAATTGTCTGCTTAGTTGACAAAAAAAAAACATTATTGGGCATTGAACTCTTGCAGTGTCTTCGTTCAGAGTTGTTTTTCTCCAGGTCAAGTAGGGTTTCAGATCACTCGGAAGTGAATTTTTGATATCTGAGATGGAGATCAGATGAGTTTAAGTTATTATATTTTTATCAGTCTTTTCTGGGTCTTAATGTTCTCTTTTGTTTTATCAATATTCTTGCTCCAAGGACATAGGTGTGCATTACAGTCTGTTGTGGTGAGGTCATGAATGTATGGTAACGTAACTATACATAAGATGCACTAGGACTTGTCAAAATGCACTTGTTTGTCATCTCTGAATGCACTTTTTCCAGTGGAGCCCTTGGGCATTTGGTCTGTGTTAGACCTGACATTCAAGTACCAGTAATGTCCTACTAATGAATGGGTGTCAGTACAGGTTTCTTAATGTAGACTGAAGTTAAGGTCAGAAATATTTATGTCTACGTGGCCTGCATTTGAAGTACGGTTGGTGGTCAGCAAGCATAACATTTGAGGATACAACATTTGACGTTTCTTCTCAGACCACATTTACACACAGGGCATCAGGTGCCATATTTCACATGCCACCAGAATGAAGGCAACATTGATTGATGACCTACCAACCTTCAGGTAGATCTCTGGAAGCAGTGAATGCAGGCTATAACTGGGCTAAGAAATGAGTTGAACTATCCTGGAATTTAGGGAAGGGTGGATTCCAATAACTGTTAATCTTGCAATTTACATAATTTGGGCAAATTGCCATTTTGGGCAATTACTTGAATGCTGACTGAAAGAACTTTGCAAATTTAGAATGGACTCATTGTGTACACATTGGGCACAAGACACCCCAAAAATGTAAAACAGCTGCACATATTAATCTCTGCACTGTGACTTTTAATGTACATTTTTATTGAATCTACCATAATATGATAAAGATTTTGAAACTTCACTTCTATGAAGAATAATTACTCAGTATATTTATTTGAAATTCTGGTTGGTGTTACTTTCTGTTTCATATGAATGAATTAATGCCTCTGCTGGAGTTTCAGGTGAATTCCCCATTCTCCCATAATATTGAAAACAGAATTTATTTTTTAATTTATTTTGTAGTGGCATTTGTGAGCCAGTAGAACAGAAAATCATATTTTAGGAAATGTTTGGCTCACTGTTTGCCATTAAATCAATCAATAAAATGTAAGAGAGAGATAGTTTTGGAATTTCATTGTTAAAGATACAGAAGTCTGAAGGCACACACTCAGTGATTCAGGAACAGCTTCTTCCCCTCTGCCATCCGATTCCTAAATGGACATTGAAGCTTTGGACACTACCTCACTTCTTTAATATACAGTATTTTTGTTTTTGCACATTTTTTAAAAAAATATTCAATATATGTAATTGATTTACATGTTTATTTATTATTATTTTTCTTTCTCTCTCTCTGCTAGATTATGTATTGCATTGAACTGCTGCTGCTAAGTTAACAAATTTCACAGTGTAGGTGATAATAAACCTGATTCTGATTCTGAAGATATAGTTTATAAAAGATATATAAGTACCAAAATAACACAGTGTGCATGGACAATGGCACTGAGCAGAGTGAACTGATCTGTTTGTTTATTGAAGAATCCTGTGGGTACATAATCCTAAAGGTGTGTCTGGTATGATTGTGATATGAATCAGCATACAGGAGGGAGATTGAAAATCTGGTTGAATGGTGCCACAAAACAACTTCTCATTCAATGTCAGCAAAACCAAAGAGCTGATTATTAACGACAGGAGGAGGAAACTAGGAGTCCAGGAGGCAGTCCTCATCAGGGAATCAAAGGTGGAGAGGGTCAATAAGTTTAAATTTCTTGGTGTTACTATTCCAGAGGACGAACCTGGGGCCAGCACATGCACCATTAAAAAGAAGGTATGGCAGCTCCTCTACTTTTTAGAAGTTTGCATAGGTTCAGCATGCCTTGTAAAGCCTTGACCAAGCTCTACAGATGCAGAGTGGAAAGTATTCTGACTGGGTGAAACACAGTATGATATGGAAACACCAATTCCCATGAGTGGAAAAGCCTAGAAAAGTTAGTGGATACAGCCCATGATGGAAAAGTGCTCCATGCCTTCGAGCATATCTACAAGGAGCACTGCAACAAAATAAAACAGCATCCATCACCAAGTGCCCCCACGTTCCAGGCCATGCTCACTTCTTGGTGCTGCCATTGCGAAGGAAGTACAGGAGGCTTAGGTCCAATACCCCTAGGTTCAGGGAAAATTGACAATCTGGGTCCTGAGCCAGCTTGGATAACTTCACTCACCTTGACATTTAACTGATTCCACTACCTATGGACTCTCCTTCAAGCACCCTACAGCTCATGTTTTCAGCATTATCTATTTTTTAAAATTTATTAACTTTTTATATTTGCAGTTTGCCTTCGTTTTGCACATTGGTTCTTTTTGTTTGTGTGTAGTTTTTCATTGATTTCATTGTATTTCTTAGAACCTACTGTGAATGTTGGCAAGAAAATGAATCTCAGGTTAATATGTATATGGTTACATATACCTACCTTGATAGTAAATTTACTTTGAATAGAGATTATAATGAAATAAGTGAGAGAACAGGATTGATGGGATTCTCTTAGAGCCAGTGTAGATTCGATGGGTAGAGTCATTCTATGCCTTCTATGAGTGAGCCTTCTATGTTCTAAACAGATACAGGTGTCCCCCGCTTTATGAATGTTTGCTTTATGACTTTTTGCTTTTACAAGAGACCTACATTAGTAATCCGTTTTCGCATTACAAAGAGGATTTTCACTTTTCTGAAAATTGTTCCCATATAAATTAATGGTTCTTCGCTTTACGCCATTTCGGCTTAAGAAAGGTTTCATAGGAACACTCTACCTTTGTAAAAGGGGGGGGCGGCACCTGTATATAGAATGTAACAAGGGCAGTAGAAGCTGTGGTTGTATTATAGATATAACTGGAACTTGCTTCCACTGTAATTGGAAAACTTATTTCATATCAAGATATTAGCTTCCCACTACCATCATAAAAGTTAAGGTCCTCCGTTCCACTAAATGTTTTACATTGAAATTTGGACTTCCTTCCCATCAAACTTTTTTGAGAAAGTGCCAAGCAGCTTCGTTCAGTTACATAGAAAAAAATATATTTTATTGAACCTTGTACTTGCTTCTAGTATATCCTTTCCATCCGTAGCATTAGTTGTTAGTTTTTATTTAGTTTTTAAGGAAGTCCTTACAAATGCAAATGGAATGAACCATGCATGGCTTTCAATGATTTAGTCATCATACAACTAATCATTTTTATATGTTCAATATTAATTGATTAATTAATAATTATATTAATTGATTTTTACTTCATATCCTTATTTTATCTGTGTTGTGATAGCACCAGGGCATGGTCTAATTCCTACTGGAAACCAGGTAGCTTCTCACTCCTAAATTGTATCGATAAGCTCAATTTGATTAAACAGAAGTTTTTTGAAAGGCACTTCCTGCAATAGTTTAAAAGACAATGAATGCAGAATATCCTGGAAGTACTCAGGCAGGAGAGAGAATCAAAGGTTGATGATATTTCAATAGATCTGGGAAAAGTTAGAGATAAAAGCTGTGGAGAAATGGAATGAAACAGAAACTGCAGAAGGCAAGGTCAAATTTAGATTCAGAAGAATTTATTATCATGTACGCAAGGGTGAAGCTCACAGAATAAACTGTTGTGAGTCAGCAAAAACATCTTCTCCTCACTGGCAATAAACACAGGCACACCTCAAGGATGTGTGCTTAGTCCATTGCTCTACTCTCTCTGCACTTATGACTGTATGATCAAGCACAGCTCAAACACTGACCCCCACTGTTGTTGGCAAAATCTTAGATGGTAATGAGGATGCGTTTAGTGGTGAGATAAATTGGCTGGTTGAATAGTGTTGCAATAATAACTTTGCACTCAACATCAGTAAGACCAAGGAATTAATTCTGAACTTCAGGGAAGGGATGTCAAGAGAACACACACCAGTCCTCATTGAGAAGTCTATGGTGGAAAGGGTGAAAAGCTTTAAATTCCCGGGTGTCAGCATCTCAGAGGATCTATCCTGGGCACAATGCAATCACAAAGAAGACACACCAGTGGCTGTGCTTCTTTAGAAGTTTGAGCAGATTTCATAATGTCACTAACAAATTTCTGCTATAGAGAGTATTTTAATTAATTGCATCAGTGCCTGCTATGGAGGCTCCAACCCACAAGATCAAGAGAGGTGGCAGAGGGTTGTAGACTTAGCCAAGTCCATCACAGGCACAAGTCTCCCCGCCATCGAGAAGGCAGTGCCTCAAGCACGTGGCATTCATCATTAAGGACCCTCTCCATCCAGGACAGGCCCTCTTCTCATTTCTACTGTCAGGGAGGAGGCAAATTCTAAAACTACCAGAAGACGGGAAAAATCAAATGAAAGCTGGAATGTGAGATACAAGACTATTATCTCAGACTGTTAAATGCAGTGTTAAATTCTTGTTAATGGATTGTATTTCATGGATGGCCAGTCAGAATGACAACATTTCATCGAATCAAGCAGCACTGAAAACAAGGCCTCAGGCTCACTGAATCTGGGCCAACCATCAAGCAACTATCTAAATCTAAATTGGCCACACATGTTAATTTCACGTCCCATTCCCACTCTGATCTGTCTATCCATGGCCTCCTCTACTGTCAAAATGAATCCAAACTCAGGTTGGAGGAACAACTCCTCATATACTGGCTGGGTAGCCTCCAACCTGATGGCATGAACATTGACTTCTCTAACTTCTGTTAATGCCCCTCCTCCCCTTCTTACCCCATCCCTGACATATTTAGTTGTTTGCCTGTTCTCCATCTCCCTCTGGTGCTTCCCCCCCCCCCCTTTCTTTCTCCCGAGGCCTCCCGTCCCATGATCCTTTCCCTTCTCCAGCTCTGTATCACTTTCGCCAATCACCTTTCCAGCTCTTAGCTTCATCCCACCCCCTCCGGTCTTCTCCTATCATTTCGCTTTTCCCCCTCCCCCCACTTACTATCTTTCCTTTCGGTTAGTCCTGACGAAGGGTCTCAGCCCGAAACGTCGACAGTGCTTCTCCTTATAGATGCTGCCTGGCCTGCTGTGTTCCACCAGCATTTTGTGTGTGTTGTTGTTTGAATTTCCAGCATCTGCAGATTTCCTCATGTTTGCTATCTAAATTGCCTTTATTTCTTATATCCTTCACATACATGAGGAGTAAAAATCTTTATGTTATGTCTCCATCTAAATGTGCAATGTGCAGTCATATTAATTTATAATAAATAGAACAGTCAATGTAATATTGAGTATATTCAAGTCAGCATGAATTCATCAGTCTGATGGCCTGGTGGAAGAAGCTGTCCCCGGAGCCTGTTGGTCCTGGCTTTTATGCTGTGGTACCATTTCCCGGATGGTAGCAGCTATAATAGATTGTGGTTGGGATGGTTTGGGTCCCCAATGATCCTACAGGCCCTTTTAACACACCTCTCCTTATAAATGTCCTGAATCATGGGAAGGTCACAGCTACAGATGTACTGGGCTGTCCACTCTCTGCAGAGTCCTGCGATTAAGGGAGGTACGGTTTCCAAACCAGGCAGTGAGGCAGCCAGTCAGGATGCTCTCAATTGTGCCCCTGTAGAAAGTTCTTAGGACTTGGGGACTCAAACCAAACTTCCTCAATAGTCTGAGGTGAAAGAGGCGCTGTTATGCCTTTTCCACCACACAGCTGGTGTGTACAGACCATGTGAAGTCCTCAGTGATGTGAATGCCGAGGAACTTGAAGCTGTTTACCCTCTCAACCCCAGATCCAATAGGGGTCAGCCCATCTTCATTCCTCCTGTAATCCACAACCAACTCCTTTGTTTTTGCAACATTGAGGGAGAAGCTGTTTTCTTGACACCACTGTGTCAGAAAGATGACTTCTTCCCTGTAGGCCACCTCATTATTGTTTGAGATAAAGCCAATCAATGGTCATTGGCAAATTTAATTTCCAGATTGGAGCTGTGGGTAGCAATACAGTCATGGGTATACAGGGAGGAAAGGAGGGGACTCAGTATGCAGCCCTGAGGGGCTCCTGTATTGAGAGTCAGAGGATTGGAGGTGAGGAAGCCCATTCTTACAACCTGCTGGCGAACTAACAAGAAGTCCAGGATCCAGCTGCAATTGGCAGGGTCAAGGCCAAGGTCTCAGAGCTTCTTGTTGAGCCTCGATGGAACTTTGGTGTTGAATGCTGAACTGTAGTCCAGGAACAACATTCTCACATAAGAATCCTTCTTCTCCATATGTGCAAGGACGGGATGTAGAGCAGTGGCTATTACGTCATCTGTCGATTGGTTGTATTGGTAGGTGAATTGTAGGGGCCCCATTTTGGGTGGTAGCATGCTGCAGATGTAGTCCTTGACCAGCCTCTGAAAGCATTTGCTTATTATTGAGGTGAGTGTGACAGGACACCAGTCATTCAGGCGTGTTACTGTTATCCATCATATTGCTGTTAACCTCACCCATATTCTACCACTTACAAACACACAATGGGTAATCAATAGCAGCCAATCACCCTACCAACCCACAATAAAAATTGGGATCCGGGAGAAACCCGGAGCACCCCAAGGAAATGCATACCATCACTGGGAGAATACATGGGCAACATCAGAGTTCAGGACTGAACTCAGTTTGCTGAGGCAGCAGCAGAACCAGCTGCACTCATTTATTTTCCTTTAAGCAGTTCTGTAATTCCTCTCCCATCTCCAAATGTCTTGCTAATCTGTTAAATGCTCTCTTGTGAACCTTTTACACTCAGCATGCTTATATACAGTAACTGAAACATGCACAATTTTCCCTGAACCTGCATCAGTTATAATTGTTTGTTCTTGTCATTCTCCCTTTGGAAGTCAATTAGAAAATCAAAGGTATTTCAGGGTTATACAAGGCTATTTACTTGATCAGTTCTAAGCTTTATTGCTATCTCTTTTCTCCCATTTCTTTTTCATCCACTGTCATTCAAAGTTGCTTTGGTTCTTTTCTGTTTCCCTTCAAAGGATTCCTGAAAATCCAACTTATTAATCTATCTGCTGCCTGTTTCAATTTCTTTTTAAAGTATGCCTCCTGATCCATTGCCATCTCTCCTGATCTCATGTCTGTAGAACTTAGCCTGGTTAAATTCAAATATTATAATATCCTCCCACTGATCTGCCTGATACCCTGCTTAACTCACTCTCTTTCCCAGTCACGAGTACCTAATTGCAAAGGGTCATTGCCAGGACTTTCACCTTTCCAGCATTTCCTGCCAAATATTGTGGGGTGTCTCCCTGACACCCCACAGTATTTACAGTCTTTAGGGTTTGATGTTCCTCTCATTTAGATTGCTACATTAAGTGCCTAATAACATCTTTCTTCAAAGCTCTTTCCAGAAAATGTAGAAAAATGGATGCTTTTATTTTAACACTTATTTTCTTTAATCTTTATGGCTGCCAAAAGCAATTCCGGGTGCTTTTGAAATAATTTCCAGTTTTGTGTTCAATATGCCGTCACTACAAATCCATTTGGAGATTGTCTTGTTTATATTTTTTCTTCTGGTGTTTTTTATCCAAACAAAGCTCTTTACTTTCTCTCATTCTATAGTGTTTCTCAATTTGTTCACCACTTTGATTTCACTTCTAATAATGATTTTTCATATTGTTTTTAACTTGTTTCAACATTGTTTGCTTTCCAAGATTAATGAAAGGAATTACTCTTGCAAACAGCATGAAGTGCACCAATTCAACCACTCCTAATAAGTTTCAGGTACAAATTTCTCTTCAAAACCAATCAGCTTTCCACCAACAATCTTGCATTATATTGTCACATTAAGATTGTAATGGAGCTGTCTTTAAATTTTTATGAGAAACTGTCATACTGGCAAATTTGGAGACTTGTCATTTAATTCTATTGGTGATCATTTTTATTTGTGTCATCTGTCCATTCATTATTAAAGATGCATTTGAGAATCAGTTGTAGTACAGTGGTCACACTCTTGCCTGCATCATAATATTGAAGACACAAGTTACTTCTGATAATAGTGAACTTCTTGAATGTAATTCTTCGCTGCAAAACACATTGGGAGAGAAGATTGTAGAAAATTATAAATGTGTGACTTTCCTTTTTTTAAAAGGTAACTTGGAATTACATTGGTGTTTTCAGTCTTTGACCAACCTCATTCTTTCAGCCCATTATAAAAAGAAACAAAGTGAAGGATATTCTTTATTTTAATCTTTGCACAATGGTTTGTACTGCAGGAAACAATAGTTGCTACTGGTTGATAATAAATGATCAACATTTTGATTGATCTTTTAACTTAAGTTCTTCCAGTAACTTGGCAGATTAGTTGACAAATGGAAAATTATTTTACATTTCCAAGCAGATGTTTGATCTTCTTGTTTATTTCAACCACTGTCACTGTTTGAAGTCGTTTTTTGAATTTTGTGTCATCTTCAACCTATCTATTTTCCCTTTTCAATTGTTTTCACCACTAATTTATTATAGTTAAATAATACATTTTAACAATAATGTCACGGTTTATAATCAATCTTAAATTAAAGGGATAAATGTGTAAATTAGTGCTTTTACACTTCTTAATGATGACTAGTTATTATACTACTATCTTTAACATCCACAAAGTAGATATCACCTACTTTATGTCTTTCCAAAACTCTTTATGTTTTATATTATTTGATGCAGTGTCTTCCTTTGTAACATCTGGTTTTCATTGATTTTTCTTTATTCTGGGCCAGATTTTCTGAAATTTGTTTTGCACTACAGTTCTAATTGATACTTTGTTCAAATCAACAACTCATTTCACTGAGCTCTGGCAGATTTGTGCAACTTAGGAAGACATCTGAAAACAATGAGCATCAGTCAGAATAGAACACAAATCCCACTTCTGAAAGTAGACGTTTTGTATTTTTTATTTGCACCATTTTTGCCATTCTTTGTGGCCTAACAGCATGAAACAATTGACGAGGGAGTAGATGATGAAACACAGAAAGCTTTGCTGATAGGGTGAGTAGCATAGCGCATTTCACATTAATGACTAGATTTGCAATAAGTGATTGGTTTATCTCAAATTCATGTGAGAAAATATGTGGAATTTAGGGTCACCACATCAAATGCTTCTCAGGGTGATAGGACATGAAGGCTTATTTATGACTTGCTCAAGAAGCGAAATGCTTTCACTTGCTGACATAAATGAGAGAGGGAGCTGTTTAATTTCAGCTACTTTCCCAGTGATTCTCTGATAACCACACGTAAGGTTGCACACTACGGCCAATTGGGACATGTTGAGCAGGCCTGAATATATGTACAATTGAAAGAGCAAAAGGAAAGCATTCAACAGATAATCTTTCACAATTTAGCAATCTCCAATATATTTCCACTGCCAAGAACTTATCTACCCACTCCTTTCTGCATTTCAAAAGGACCCCAATTCTTGACTACTCTTTGACCATCTCCTACTACTCCCTGGCATATGATGGTTTCCCATACAACCACTGGGAATGCAATATACATTCTTTTACCCTTTCCTTTTTCATCACCCAGGAACTCAAACCATCCATCATGGGTAAAGCCCTCCCCACCATTGAGCATATCTACATAAAGCATTGTCGCAGGAAAGTAATATCCATCATCAGGAATCCCTACCACCCAGGTCATGCTCTCTTCTCACTGCTACCAAATGAAAGAAGGTACCGGAGCCTCAAGATTCACACCACCAGGTTCGGGAACAGTTATTACCCCTCAACCATCAGGATCTTGAACCAAAGAGGATAACTTTACTCAACTTCACTTGCCCCATCACTGAAATGTTCCTACAATCTATGGATTCACTTTCAAGGACTCTTCATTTCATGTTTTTGATATTAATTGCTTATTGATTTATTATTATTATTTATTTATTTTTGTTTTTGCACGGATGGTTGTCTTTTGCACACTGGTTGAATGCCCAAATTGGTGCGTCCTTTCATTGATTCTATTATGGTTCTTACTCTATTATGGATTTATTGAGTATGCCCGCAAGAAAATAAATCTCAGGGTTGTATATGGTGACATATATTTACTTTGATAATAAATTTACATTGAACTTTGAACTTTCCAGGTAAGGCAGAGTGATTCACTTACGCCTCTTCTAAATCTATGTGCCATACCCAGTGTTCATAATATCGTTTCATCTGCAATGTAGAAACTGAATGTTGACTGCTTTGCAAAACACCTGTCCTCAGTTTTCTGGAGTGACTGAAGTTCGAGTTGCTTACAATTTTAGTTCACCATCTCACTCCCGTTCTGACACCAGTGTTCCCCTCTGCTGTTGCAATGAGACTCAATGTATGCTGAAGCAGCAACACCTAATTTTTCATTTTACACACACAAAATGCTGGTGGAACGCAGCAGGCCAGGCAGCATCTCCCGACGAAGGGTCTCGGCCCCAAACGTTGACAGTGTTTCTTCCTATAGATGCTGCCTGGCCTGGTGCATTCCACCAGCATTTTGTGTGTGTTGCTTGAACTTCCAGCATCTGCAGATTTCCTCATGTTTAATTTTTCATTTAACTTGCTCTTTCCTTCTGTTGTGTCAGGAACGACCAATTGTGCTTGTCATTCCTTTCTCACCCATTCTTTTCTTTCTGTTGGCCTGCCAGTCATGAGCCCATGTGGCAGACAATACAATATCACTAAACTTCACATTAGCAACACAGCTTAACTGTCCATTAAATGGCTTTATTATTTCACCCAATTGCAAACACTCACCCATTACCCTGCTCCAACCTCTCTCTTGCTTTCTATCTGATGAAGGGTCTTTGACCTGATACGCTTCTCTTTCCACAGTTGCTGCCTGACCTGCTGAATTGTTGAATATTTTCTGTTTTTATTTCTATTTCCAGCATCTGCTATTTTATTGATGTACATTAATTTGTGGTCCGTTGCTTCTGATGCAGAAAGAGCAGTGAAGATTAAATACCATTTTTTTTGCCTGTACAATAAATTGCTTTCAGATGTTGATATTTCCACAGGAGGTCCCATAATGTACAGTGAGATGAACAGCCCATTTAATACTTCTGGTTCAAGGTGGAATGCTGCCATGAATAACAAGATAACAATATTCTGCTTTGAAAAATACAGCCAAAAGGGGCAAAAGAGTTCACTGGAAGCATTTTCCCCCGAGAATCCGAGGGACAAGACAAAACACCATTTCTTGATTCTGTGCAATCTCTTTGAAGGGTATCTTGGCATTTCTGGTAATTATGTACTGTTATGAGATTTGGGATGATATTATGATGATTGAATTACTGTGCATGCACTCAATGTCATCAGAGGTATTCAGGACATCCAGATCACAATACAACCTTGCATGAAACACTGATTTGATACCATCACTGCCATTATGAAGCTCATTGATCCAGCTAACAGCAACTCCTAATCCTGTACAGATGCAGCGAGATTCGACAGCAGGAAGGAAATAAAGGGATTATCCACCACCCACCCCTTGTTTGACTATTATTTTTTTCTGGATATTGCTTAAGTCTGATGTTTTTAAAAGATGACTTAAATTGAAAATTCCACAGGGAGTGTTATGAACAGTGCTAAAGGAATTTGGTTTGGCTTCAGGATATTTCCACATACCACTTTTTTGTAGACATAATTTAGAAAGCATACACGGTGATAGGAAGAAAAAGCAGGCGATTTCAAGAGCAGTATTGACTATGGGTGAAGAGAAGAGGAGGAGGAAAAGGAAAGGAGGGGAGATTGGTTCATAGTATTCAGGGAGTAATTCTTTTGCTTAAAATTCAATGAGGAGATATATGCTAAATGTCTCTGCTTCAATAAGAACATCCTCAGTGAGATATTAGTTCATCTTCCACTAACTTAGAGAGAAGGAAGAGCACTATGTCAATGGCTGTGAAGTTCACCGTGATCATCGATCTTTATGCTGCAATATCTTTCCAATTGTTTACAGTGTATGAAAGTAGGCCAGCCATTACTTCATTCAAAGACTACTGGCTTCATCTATTTTCTCTTCCCTGAGACCACCAAGCGAATGGAGAAGGAAATGGATGTCGTGATAATTCCTTGCGATAATAATTTCTACTACTTTTATCTGCTTGGAATGCGCATTTGGTTTTGATGGTTTCAGAGGCTCTTGGTATGTTCTATGTATACATGTTTATCAATAATTTATCTTTGCTTGCTTTATTAGATTTTTATTATTTGTTGCTGCTTCCTAAATATCTGCCATTTCTCAGGCATCCTGGCAACATTAAAAGTCTCATTTTAGTATATTTTTGAGAATTTTCATCTGCCTGCCATTGCTTATTCATCAGTATTGTACATAATCAAAATTCCCAATCTACCACAGCTACATGATATACAGTACATCTCCACATACCTACCATATACCACCATGCCTACATAATCAGCTACAGTATAATTAAGTTCAAGAGAACAGCTGGCAATTGAGGTGTGTCATTCTCGTGGTGCAGTCAAAATTTTATAATATCATTCTCATTTGTTATATTTGTATACAAACTAATCATAGTCTCTTTTTTTAGATAATGTCAGGTCAAATTTATTGTCATATCCATAAGCACATTTGTGCACTGATACATTCAAAACCTTGCAGAAGCATCACAGGCACATAATATCATATAAGAAACATTCTCAAGTAAATTATAAATCAAACATAAATTATACACAATTAGAGCAAAACTATGTCAGTTTTAGTGCAAAGTATTCAGCGTGATCATAGTGTTGGTTCAAGAACTGAATGGTTGAAGGAAAGTAAGGCAATAAGACCTTAAGACATAAGAGCAGTATTAGGCCATTTGGCCCATTGAGTCTATTTTGCCATTCCATTGTGGCTGATTTATTATCCCTCTCGATCTCATTCTCCCTATAACCTTTAACACACTGACTAATCAAGAACCTATCAACCTCCACTTCAAATACGCCCAATGGCATGCCTACCACAGTTGTCGGTGGCAATGAATTCCACAGATTCACCACCTTCAGGCTAAGGAAATTCCTCTTCACCTCTGTTCTAAATGGATGTATCTCTATTCTGAGGCTGTGCCTTGTGGTCCTAGTCTCCCTCACTATAGGAAACATCCTCTCCACATCCGCTCTATCTAGCCTTTCAATATGTGATAGGTTTCAATGAGATAACACACCCCCCATGTTCTTCTCAACTCCAGTGAATACAGGCCTAGGGCCATCAACCACTCCTCGTATGTTGACCCTTCTATTCGCTGAATTATTCTCATCTTTCTTCTCTGGAACCTGTTCCCATGGCAACGTAAGGGGCCAGAAACTGCGGTCTGACCAATGCGTTATAAAGCCACACAGATAAGGTCTGAGTTACTCTATCCCACATGTGATTCCATGGTTATAGTTACAACAAACAGTCCCAGTTGCATTCTCTGAACTCATTCTTCGAATTACTTCTGCAAATTTGATCTGAGGAGTCAGCTTAAAGATTGAATTACTTCATTGTGGAGATCATTTTGTTGGGTATATTTAAAATGGAGGTTGATAGGTTTTTGATTAGTAGGGGCATCAAAGGTTATGGGGAGAAGGGAGGAGAATGGAATTCAGAGTGAAAATAAATCGGCCATGATTAAGTGGCGAAGTAGACTCAATGGGCCAAAAGGCATAATTCTGCTCTTATATCTTACGGTCTTGAGGTCTAAAAAAAGTTAAAAATTGTTACAAACTAAAAGAAAACCAAATTGCAAATAGACTTGGATTGACTGGGGACTGGACAGAGCCTTAAAATAGCAAAGAATAACTAAAATATTAATAAGAAAGAAAAAAATTGAAGTATGTGATGAAGCCAGTCTGAATACAAAATCTGATAAAATTGATAAAATTTAATAAACTGATAAGTTAAAACAAAATTTAACAAAGCAATGGGAAGTAGGACTGGTGATGTAATAATGGAAAATGAATTAAAATACTTCACTTTAGAGACTACCAGTAACAACTCAAAAATAACTATAAGTTGGAAATTGGAGGGAAGGAGAGACTTAGGGGAAATTATAATCACCAAGGAAGTGGTTCTGATCGAATTGTAGGCTGACAAGTCTCTGGGTCCTTAGGGACTTCATCTGATTGTCTTAAAAATATAGATATTCAGAAAGTTGATGTATTGTTCTAATTTTTCAAGTGTCCCTCGAGTTGGGAAAGGCTCCATCAGATCGGAAAATGGCAAATGTAATTCCCCTTTATTCAAAAAGCAGGAGAATGCAGGCAACACACACAAAATGTTGGAGGAACTCAGCAGGCCAGGCAGCATCTAAGGAAAAGACTACACCCAGACTGTAGGCAAGTTAGTTCAGAACCTATCAAAGAGAAAACGTTAGAAGTTATCTTTTAGGATGTTAAAATGGGGGTATTTTGAAACATTTATGATAATCAGGCAAAATTAATACAGTTTATGAAAGTGAAACTTTGATCAATTAACTGGAGTTCTAGGTGTGAATAACATACACTCTGGATAGAGGAGAACTAATAGATGCCATCAATATGCACAAAATGCTGGAGGAACTACATGATTCAGGCAGCTTGTATGAAGGAAAATAAACAGCTGACATTGCGGGCTAAAACAGGCTAGAAAGGGAGAGGGCAGATGCTTACCATTCCACCAGCCGTTGTATCCAACATGTTATTTTCTGTAACTTCTATTGAGATCCCATCACCCGGCACGTTTTCCCCTCCCCCATTCGCTTATTGCAGTAATCACTTCACAATTCCCTTATCTGTACCGATCACACTTATCCTTCAACTGTGCGAAGTGTTACACCTCCCCTGCCCCCACTACCATTCAGGGCCTTAAACAGTCCTCTCAAGTGAGGCAGCACTTTAGATGTGAACCCATCGGTGTCCATTATTGTATCCTGTGCTCCCAGTGCATTGGGAGACCTGACACACATTGGGGGATTGCTTCATCAAGCACCTTTGCTCCCTCCGCCTCAACAGGGAGAATCTCTGGAGGCTAACCGTTTTAATTGTGTGTCTCATTCCCACATTGACATGCCTGACCATGGCGTCCTTTACTGCTACATTGAGACCAGATGCAGACTGGAGGAGGTTGACCATGGCGGTCGGCTCTCTGGCACTAAACATGGTTCCGTGGTGCAGAAGAGAGAGAAGAAGATGAGGAATGCAGTAGTCATAGGGGATTCCATAGTGAGGGGAACAGACAGGAGGTTCTGTCAGCCAGATAGACATACCCGCATGGGGTGTGGCCTCCCAGGTGCCAGGGTACGGGATGTCTCGGATCGGGTGCAGAGTATTCTGAAGGGAGAGGGTGAACGGCCAGAAGTCTTGGTACACTTCGGTATGAATGACATGGGTAGAAAAAGGGAGGAGGTCCTGAAGAGAGAATTCAGGGAGTTGGGTAGGAAGCTGAAAAGCAGGACCTCCAGGGTAGTAATCTCAGAATTGCTGCCTGTGCCACGTGCTAATGAGCGCAAAAATAGCATATTAATGCGTGGCTGAAAGACTAGAGTAGGGGGCAGGACTTTGGGTTCCTGGATCATTGGGGCCTTCTTCTGGGGGAGGTACAATCTGTACAAAAAGGATGGGTTACACCTAAACACAAAGGGGTCCAATATCCCAGCAGGCTGGTTTAATGGAGCTGTTCGAGAGGGTTTAAACTAATTTGGCAGGGGGATGGGAACAAGAGTGATAGGGCTGAGGAAGGGGAAAACAGAAATAAATTAAAGACAGCGTGCAACAGAGATTATAGAAAGGACAGGCAGGAATTGAGGCATAAACACAGCCAGTGGGATGAGTTACAGGGCAATTGAGGTGTGGTGCAGTTAAACCAGAAAGCAACTGGACTAAGAATGTTATACTTCAATGGCTAACACGAGAGGGCACAGTTTTAAAGTGCTTGGAAGTAGGTACAGAGGAGATGTCAGGGGTAAGTTTTTTACGCAGAGAGTGGTGAGTGCGTGGAATGAGCTGCTGGCAACAGTGGTGGAGGCAGATGCAATAGGATCTTTTAAGAGACTCCTGGATAGGTACATGGAGCTTCGAAAAATAGAGGGCTATGGGTAACCCTAGGTAATTTCTAAAGTAAGTACATGTTCAGCACAGCATTGTGGGCCAAAGAGCCTGCATTGTGCTGTAGGTTTTCTATGTTTCTATGAATGCACGCAGCATAAGAAATAAAATGGACGATCTTGAAATAAAGCAACAGATCGACAAGCATGGTGTTGTGGCCACTCTGAAACTTGGCTAAAGGGTGGCTGCCATTGGCTAAAGGATATACAGTGTATCAGAAAGATAAGTTAGTAGGCAGAGGGGGTGGTGTGGCCCTGTGTGGAAGAAATACTATTAAATCATTAGAAAGGAATGACATAGGATTAGAAGGTGTAGTGTCTCTATGGGTTGAGTTAAGAAATGACAAGGTTAAAAGGACCCTAATTGCAGTTGTATACAGGCCTCCAAACAGCAGCCAGGATGTGGATTACAAATTACAGCAGGAGATAGAAAATGCATGTCAGAAGGGCAATGTCATGATAATCGTTGGGAATTTTAACACGAAAGTGGATTGGGAAAACCAGGCCAGTCCTAGACCTCATGAGAGAGAATTTATAGAATGTTGAAGGGATGGCTTTTTAGAACAGCTTGTTGTTGAGCCCACTAGGGGATCGGCTGTACTGGATTGGGTGTTGTGTAATGAACCAGAGGTGATTAGAGAGTTTAAGGTTAAGGAACCCTTAGGAAACAGTGATCACAATATGATCGTGTTCACTTTGAAATTTCAGAAGGAGAAACTAAGTTTTAATGTGTCAGTATTTCAGTGGAATAAAGGGAATTACAATGACATGAGAGGGGAACTGACCAACGTTGACTGGAAAGGGACACCAGCAGGAAGGACAGCAGAGCAGCAATGGCTGGAATTTCTGCAAAAAATGAGGGAAGTGTAAGACAGATATATTCCAAATAAGAAGAAATTTTCAAATGGAAGAAGGACACTACCGTGGCTGACAAGTGAAGTCAGAGCCAAAGTAAAAGCAAAAGAGAGGGCATACAAGGAAGCCAAAGCCAGAGGGAAGATAAAGGATTTGGAGGCTTTTAAAAACTTGCAGAAGGAAGGAAAAGATGAATTATGAAATTAAGCTGGTGACTAATATCAAAGAAGATGCTAAAAGCTTTTTTAACTATATAAAGGGTAAAAGGGAGTTGAGGGTACATATAGGACCAATAGAAAATGACGCTGGAGACATTGTAATGAGAGATGCAGAGATGGCAGAGGAAATGAATGCATATTTTGCATCAGTCTTCACAGTGGAAGACATCTGCAGTATACCGGACACTCAAGAGTGTCAGGGAAGCGAAGCATGTGCAGTGAAAATTCCGACTGAGAAGGTGCTCAAGAAGCTTAATGGTCTGTGGGTGGATAAATCTCCTGGACTTGATGGGATGCACCTTCGTGTTCTGAAGGAAGTAGCTGGAGAGATTGCAGAGGCATTAACAATGATCTTTCAAGAATCGATAGATTCTGTCATTGTACTGGATGACTGGAAAATTGTAAATGTTGCTCCCATTAGAAAGGAGCTATGGATCTGTTAGCCTGACATCAGTGATTGGGAAGTTGTTGGAATCGATTGTTAGGGATGAGATTACAGAGTACCTGGAAGCATATGCCAAGATGGCATGGTTTCCTGAAAGGAAAATCCTGCCTGACTAACCTATCACAATTTTTTGAGAAGATTACAAGCAGGGTAGACAAAGGAGATGCAGTAGATGTGGTGTACTTGGATTTTCAGAAGGCCTTTGACAAGGTGCCACACATGGGGATGCTTAGCAAATAAGATCCCATGGAATTACGGGGGAGTTTCTAGCATGGGTGGAGCATTGGCTGATTGGCACAAAATAGAGAGTGGGAATAAAGGGATCCTATTCTGGCTGGCTGCTAGTTACTGGTGGAGTTCCACAGTGGTTGCTGTTGGAACTGTTGCTATTTACGATGTATGTCAATGATCTGGACTATGGGATTAATGGATTTGTGGCTAAGTTTGCCAATGATACAGAGATAGGTGGAAGAGCGGATAGTGTTGAGGGAATAGAGAGTCTGCAAAGAGACTTAGATAGTTTAGTGGAATGGGCAAAGAAGTGGCAAATGAAATACAATGTTGGAAAGTGTTTGGTCATGCACTGTGGTGGAAGAAATAACTGGGCAGATTATTATTTAGATGGGGAGATAATTCAAAATGCAGAGATGCAAAGGGACTTGGGAGTCCTTGTGCAGAATACCTTGAAGGTTAACCTCCAGGTTGAATTGGTGGTGAAGAAGACAAATGCAATGTTGGCATTCATTTCTAGAAGTATCGAACATAAGAGCAGGGATGTGATGTTGAGGCTCTATAAGGCACTCTTGAGACCACATTTAAGAGTATTGTGTGCAGTTTTGGGCTCCTTATTTTAGAAAGGATATACTGACATTGGAGAGGGTTCAGAGAAGATTCAGGAGGATGATTCCAGGAATGAAAGTATTACTGTATCAGGAACGTCCAGCAGTTCTTGGACTGTATTCCCTGGAGTTCAGGAGAATGAGGAGGGATCTCATGTTAAAAGGTCTGAACAGATTAGATATGGCAAAGTTGTTTTCCATGGTAGGGGAGTCTACGACAAGAGGACATGATTTCAGGATTGATGGATGTCCATTTAGAACAGAGACGCAGAGAAATTACTTCAGTCAGAGGGTGGTAAATCTGTGGAATTTGTTGTTGCCATGAGCAGCTGGAGAGGCCAAGTCATTGGGAGCATTTAAGGCAGAGATAGATAGGTTCTTGATTAGCCAGGGCATCAAAGTGTATGGGGAGAAGGCAGGGGAGTGGGGATGACTGGAAGAATTGGATCACCCCATGATTGAGTGGCAGAGCAGACTCAATGAGCCAAATGGCCAGCTTCTGCTCCTATATCTTATGGTCTTATGGTCTTATTTTCTATCCAGGTAGTCTCCGACCTGATTGCTTGAACATCAATTCCTCTAATTTCTGGAAATCACTCCCCTCTATTTTCCACACATCCTTACCTACATCCCATGCCAGTTTCCCTTATCTCTTTTCCCCATTCTCTTTCCCTTCCCCTACTTCATCCTCACAACCTACCCATCACATCCACCTTCCTCCCTCTGGTTTCCCACCTCCTTCTCCTTATTCCATTTTCTACTGCCTTCTCCAGTCAGATTCCTCTTCTTCAACTGACTGCTTTCCCAGCTTTTTACATGATTTCCTTTCCCCTACCCCATCCTCCTGCCTTCCCCCCTCACTTGGTTTCAGCTGCTATATTCTGCTCCTCCCCCCTCCCGTACACTTCTGCCCCCTTCCTTTCTAGTCCTGATGAAGTCTCAGCCTGAAATGTTCACAATTCATTTTCCTCCATAAATGCATCCTGACCCTCTGAGTTTCTCCACCATTTTGTGTGTGTTGATCCAGATTTCAAGTACCTGCAGTTTCTCTTCTGTCTGTAATAGATACTATATTACTCAGATTTCCAGGGTGCATTTTGTTAAGTGACACATTAAACATTTACTGTGGAAAAAAATTCTCAAGGTGTAACAGGTAGCATATTGATTCAGATAGCAGACTAACAGGATAAAGACTACGTATTAAATGGGTGGTTCTTGGTTGGCAGCATGTAAAGAGTGGTGAGCAGGAGGGAAAAGAGCTGAGGCATTCACTTGTGCAATTTCTATAAATGTTCTGGATGCAGGTACGGTTATTAAATTTGCTAGTGACACAAAATAAAGTATATTGTGAGAATACATAAAATTACATTTTGGCAGGGAAAAAAAACTGTCTTTTATCAAAATGATCAGTGGTTGTCGAGCTCTGAAATGCAGACAAATGCAGGTGTCCTGCCTGATCTGTGATTTGCAAAAGGCTAAATGCCAGTACCTCAAATAATCAAGTTTTGTTCACAGTTTGTGGAACTGAATATGAAAGTGAAGAGGTTGTGTTTGCAGTTATGAAAAGCTGTGGAGAGCACACATCTGGAGTTCTGTGTACAGTATTGGTCAGTTTGTCTACTGAGACAAAAATGGACAGGCTAGCTCATATCCTTTGGATTTCAGCAGAATATGAGAGGATAGAAACAGAAACATCTGGAAAGGTGTCATTAGGCTAAATGTGCAAAGGTTTCTTTTTGTGGAAATTTTAGAACTCAAGATCACTTTTAAAAAATAATGGATCACCCATTTAAGACAGAAATGTAGCATAAAATGTTTTCACACAAAGTTGTGAGTCTTTTAAACTCCCCTCTTCATAATGTGGTGGAAGCAGAGACTGAATATTTTTAAGGCAGAGAAAGGTAAACGCTTGATGAGAAAGTGGATGACAGGTTATGTAAGTAGACAGGAGTGCGGAATTGGAGTTATAATAAGTCATGATTAATATTTCTGTAATTGTTATTAGGGTACCTGTATGCCACTCCAAACACCACCATATCACTTTTCTTCCCTACACTGATTTTAGTTTAATAAGCAAATGAATGAACGTTTATCTAGGAGAAGCAAGAATCTGGAATTAATGTTACAATCAGATTGGTCATGATCTTATAAAGTGTTTAAGCAGGCTCAAAGGGATAAGTAGCTTTCTTCTTTGTATATTCGAATGTACTTCCTGTTCTCCTGAGCCAAGATCATTCCATGAGTGCCTAATTACATTCTTCATAATCAGATCAATTCCATTCCAGCCTTCAACAGTCATCACCATTGTTCAGTCTTTTCTAAATGTTAAGTACTCTAACTATTTTTCAGCCAGCCATGATCACCCCATGAAACTGTGTTTCTAAAATTGATCTTGTAAAACCCATTTATCCATCTGTGCTATAATTTCATTGATTTTGTTATGGACATTTTCACCATTCAAATACAATGCCTTTAATTCTTGTAAGGAAAATTGATGGGCTCTCTTTTGCTGATATACTATTACCAGTGAGCTCTGCCCCTTGCTGCATTCTTCTGCTTATCATTACCCAAACTGCTACTTTGTGCTTTGGCCTTGAACTGCACCCTGCTCACACTTTATTAGTTCAAAGCTCTGTCTACAGCAATAATTATCCATTCTGTCAGAACATAGATCCCATTCTGGTTAAGTGAATCCTGTTGCACTTAAGTAGTTCTCTCTTCTTTCTGTTCTGGTGCTTGTCTCCCATGGGATAAAACTACTTTCTCTTATAATACCCGAAGCCTTGCAGCTAATACTCTGATGCATTTAACGTGCCAATTTGTATATGGGTCAGGTAACAGAATATTACACCAGAGGTTCTGTGATTTACTTTGATCACTTGACTCTTAAAGACTCCTAGCATAAACTCAGTTCTACTTGTCCCTCTCTACAATGAGAACCACAAATTATGTATTCTGCTCCTGAAGGAAAACAGTGAGTCGAGCAGCATCTATCGGAGGTAAAGGAATTATCAATATTTTGGGTCAAGACCCTGCTGTGAGACTAAGGCAGGAAAGGGGATGCAGACAGTATAAAGATGAGAGAGGGGTGGGGGTGCTGAGACGGAGGCTGTATATAGATGGACCCAGGAGAAGAGAAGGATCATGGGCAACCTCTGTCTCCATCTTCACACTCCCTCTTTTCTTTTTATCTGCTTCCACCTGCATTTGTCTTTCAACTCCACCCCTCTCTCCCTCCCTCATCTGGTTCCTTCTGCCCACCATTTTATACCCCTCATTGGTCGACCTATGATCTTGTTGCACTCCTCACCCCTCCCCTCTTTAAACTGGCTGTCTCTCCTCGCCCTTCTGAATTTTGATCAGAATCAGGTTTATTATCAGTGACATGTGTCGTAAAATTTGTTAACTTAGCAGCAGCAGTTCAATGCAATAGATAATATAGAAGAAAAAATAATAAAATAATAATAAATAAATAACTAAATCAATTACAGTATACGCATAATGAATAGATTAAAAATCGTGCAAAAAACCAGAAATAATATATTGTGGCAACCCACTTTCTGCGCAGGTGAACCAGCTCACAAATAGCCAGCACGCGGGAGGAGACTTTGGTAATGCACCTCTGACGTCATTTCCACCCGGAGAGGGCGGGCGCTAGGGATTAAATGCCAGCGCCGTAAAGTTTGAATAAATTAGTCTCCAAATGACTTACCGACTGCGTGTCGTCTCTAGCTCTGTATGTAGTACATCGCTACATTGGTGACCCCAGCGGTCCAAACGGGATTTGGACCAAAGGTGACCGACTCTTCATCTGTTCACGCAGTTTCGCTAAAACTGCCGACTTTCTGGATGCTGCAACCACGCGTGTGGTTTAGCCAAGCAGAAGCCCAGTTCCAGATTTGGCAGATATCCTCTGATTCCACGCGTTACTACCACGTGGTGAGCGCCCTTGACCAGGAGACGGCCGCCCAGGTTGCGGATTTCATACAGTCGCCCCCGGAAGAAGGCAAATATGAAGCATTCAAAGCGCTGCTCATTGGGACCTTTGGCCTCTCATGGCGTGAGCGGGGTGCCCGCCTGCTTCACCTGGATGGTTTGGGAGACAGACTGCCGTCAGCATTGATGAACGAGATGCTGTCCCTGGCTGACGGACACAAGCCCTGCCTCATGTTCGAGCAAGCGTTCCTGGAGCAACTGCCCGAGGACATACATCTGCTGCTGGCCGACGCAGATTTCAGCGACCCCCGGAAGGTGGCAGCCCAGGCAGATGTGCTGTGGAAAGCCAACAGGGTGAGCGTGGCGTCTGTCAGTCAGATTACCAGGCCATGCGCCCAACAGCAGACCAGACCAGGCCCGGCAGGGGGGCGCACACAACACAGAGGCAGGAGTGAGGAGGCCAGTGAACAGTGGTGTTTCTACCACCAGCGGTGGGGCACAAAAGCCCGCCGTTGTCACCCGCCCTGCAAGTCTCCCAAACCATCCAGGTGAAGCAGCCACTAATGACTATGGCAGCTGGCCACCAGGACAGCCTCTTGTACGTCTGGGACAAACAGTCAGGACACCGCTTCTTGGTCGACACCGGAGCGGAAATTAGCGTTTTGCCCCCAACGGGGTACGACACCCACAACAGGAAGCCAGGACCCACCCTGAGGGCTGCAAACGGCAGCACGATACGGACCTATGGCACCCCCACAGTGCAGCTGCAGTTCGGCGCCAGCCGGTTCACGTGGGACTTCACACTGGCCGCGGTGGCCCAACCACTCCTGGGGGCGGGACTTCTTGTGAGCACACAGCCTGCTGGTCGACTTGCAAGGGAAAAGACTGGTACATGCTGAGACTTTCCAAACATTCTCCCTGGGTGAAGCCAAGTTGCCGGCCCCACACCTGGACTCCATCACGCTGTCGGACAACGAATTCGCCAGAATCCTGGCGGACTTTCCATCGATTCTGGCACCGCAGTTCACGGCAGCCATGCCCAGACACGGGGTTCAGCACCACATCCCGCCCAAGGGACCACCCCTCCACGCCCGCGCATGAAGGCTCCCCCCGGTAAAGCTCCACCTGGCAAAGGAGGAGTTCAAGAGGATGGAGGAATTGGGGATCGTACGGAGGTCCGACAGCCCATGGGCCTCCCCCCTGCACATGGTGCCCAAAGCAGCCAGGGGTTGGAGACCATGTGGCGACTAGCGCAGACTGAACGAGGCTACAACTCCAGACCGCTACCCCGTGCCGCACATACAGGACTTTGCAGCAAACCTGCACTGGGCAAGAATCTTTTCCAAAGTAGACCTCATCCGGGGATACCATCAAATCCCGGTGCACCCTGAAGACATCCCCAAAACAGCACTCATCACCCCGTTCGGCCTGTTCAAGTTCCTCCGAATGCCGTTCGGCCTGAAGAATGCCACACAGATGTTCCAGCGGCTAATGGATGCGGTGGGACGCGACCCGGACTTTGCGTTCATCTATTTGGATGACATCCTTATAGCCTGCAGTAGTTGCCAGGAGCATCTGTCCCACCTCCGCCACCTCTACTCCCACCTGAGTGATTTCGGCCTCACGATCAACCCAGCCAAATGCCAGTTCGGTCTCAATACCATTGACTTCCTGGGCCACAGGATTACCAAAGACGGGGCAACACCTCTGCCTGCCAAGGTAGACGCGATCCGCCACTTTGCCCGGCCCAACACGGTCAAAGGCCTTCAGGAGTTCATTGGTATGGTGAACTTCTACCACCATTTCCTCCCCTCAGCAGCCCGTATCATGCGCCGTTTGTACACCCTGATGTCGGTTAAAGGCAAGGACATTACTTGGGACGAGGAGGCCGCGGCCGCTTTCGTTAAAGCCAAGGAAGCCTTGGCAGATGCCGCGATGCTGGTGCACCCCAGAACGGACGTTCCAACCGCACTCACGGTGGATGCATCCAACACAGCAGTCGGTAGGGTGCTGGAGCAGCTCATCGAGGGGCGCTGGCAACCCTTGGCGTTCTTCAGCGAGCACCTACGACCACCCGAACTCAAGTACAGTGTTTTCAACCGGGAGCTGTTGGCACTGTATCTGGCAATCCGGCATTTCAGGTACTTCTTAGAAGGCAGACCGTTCACCGCTTTCACAGACCACAAACCGTTGACGTTCGCATTCATGAAGGTGTCCGATCCCTGGTCAGCTCGCCAGCAGCGACATCTATCCTACATCTCCGAGTACACGACGGACATCCAGCATGTCTCGGGAAAGGACAACGTCATGGCAGACGCACTCTCCAGACCAGCTGTCCAGGCCCTGTCCCTGGAGGGTGGACATAGAAACATAGAAACATAGAAAATAGGTGCAGGAGTAGGCCATTCGGCCCTTCAAGCCTGCACCGCCATTCAGTATGATCATGGCTGATCATCCAACTCAGAACCCTGTACCTGCTTTCTCTCCATACCCCCTGATCCCTTTAGCCACAAGGGCAATATCTAACTTCCTCTTAAATATAGCCAATGAACCGGACTCAACTGTTTCCTGTGGCAGAGAATTCCACAGATTCACCACTCTCTGTGTGAAGAAGTTTTTCCTCATCTCGGTCCTAAAAGGCTTCCCCTTTATCCTTAAACTGTGACCCCTCGTTCTGGACTTCCCCAACTTCGGAAACAATCTTCCTGCATCTAGCCTGTCCAATCCCTTTAGAATTTTATACGTTTCAATAAGTTCCCCTCAATTTTCTAAATTCTAGTGAGTATAAGCCTAGTCGATCCAGTCTTTCTTCATATGAAAGTCCTGCCTTCCCAGGAATCAATCTGGTGAACCTTCTTTGTACTCCCTCTATGGCAAGAGTATCTTTCCTCAGATTAAGGGACCAAAACTGCACACAATACTCTAGGTGCGGTCTCACCAAGGCCTTGTACAACTGCAGTAGAACCTCCCTGCTCCTGTACTCAAATCCCTTTGCTATGAATGCCAATGTACCATTTGCTTTTTTCACCGCCTGCTGTACCTGCATGCCCACCTTCAATGATTGGTGTACAATGACACCCAGGTCTCGTTGCATCTCCCCTTTTCCTAATCGGCCATCATTCAGATAATAATCTGTTTTCCTGTTCTTGCAACCAAAGTGAATAACCTCACATTTATCCACATTAAATTGCATCTGCCATGAATTTGCCCACTCACCTAACCTATCCAAGTCACCCTGCATCCTCTTAGCATCCTCCTCACAACTAACACCGCCGCCCAGCTTCTTGTCATCCGCAGACTTAGAGATGCTGCATTTAATTCCCTCGTCTAAATCATTAATATATATTGTAAACAACTGGGGTCCCAGCACTGAGCCTTGCGGTACCCCACTAGTCACTGCCTGCCATTCTGAAAAGGTCCTGTTTACTCCCACTCTTTGCTTCCTGTCTGCCAACCAATTCTCTATCCACATCAATACCATACCCCCAATACCGTGTGCTTTAAGTTTGCACACTAATCTCCTGTGAGGGACCTTCTCAAGAGCCTTTTGAAAATCTAAATATACCACATCCTCTGGCTCTCCCCTATCCACTCTACTAGTTACATCTTCAAAAAATTCTATAAGATTCGTCAGGCATGATTTTCCTTTCACAAATCCATGCTGACTTTGTCCGATGATTTCACCTCTTTCCAAATGTGCTGTTATCACATCTTTGATAACCGACTCCAGCATTTTCCCCACCACCGATGTTAGACTCACCGGTCTATAATTCCCCAGTTTTTCACTCCTTCCTTTTTTAAAAAGCGAGGTTACATTAGCCACCCTCCAATCCTCAGGAACTAATCCAGAATCTAAGGAGTTTTGAAAAATTATCACTAATGCATCCACTATTTCTTGGGCTACTTCCTTAAGCACTCTGGGATGCAGACCATCTGGCCCTGGGGATTTATCTGCCTTTAATCCCTTCAATTTACCTAACACCACTTCCCTACTAATATGTATTTCCCTCGCCTATGCAGCACTGTCGGAGGCGCAGCAGGCAGATGACGAGATGCCCAGCTACAGGACCGCAGTCTCGGGTTTGCAGCTGCAGGACTTTCTCATAGGCCCAGGTGAGAGGACCCTCCTGTGCGACGTGGCTACCGGCCAACCTTGCCCCATCGTCCCGGCAGCCTGGAGGTGGCAAGTTTTTGACTCCATACACGGTTTGGTGCACCCATCTATCAGGACAACTGTCCGGCTGGTCTCCAGCAAGTTCGCGTGGCACAGACTTCGCAAGCAGGTCAGTGAATGGGCCAGAACGTGCGCGCAGTGCCAAACAGCCAAGATGCAGTGGCACACTAAAGCCCCGCTGCAGCTGTTCAAACCCACCCACCGGAGGTTCGACCACATTCATGTGGATATCGTGGGCCCCCTACCAGTGTCCCGAGGAGCGCAGTACCTCCTAACTATGGTAGACCGGTTCACGAGGTGGCCAGAGGCAGTCCCGCTCACCGACACATCTGCCGATTCCTGCGCCCGAGTACTGATCGCAACCTGGTAAGTCCACATTACCTCCGACAGAGGTACCCAGTTCACCTCCAGCCTGGGGTCGGCTGTGGCCAGCCTGTTTGGAATGCAGCTACACCACACTACTGTCTACCACCCACAGTCGAACGGACTAGTGGAACGCTTCCACCGTCACTTGAAGTCGGCTCTCATGGGCCGCCTGAGAGGACCTAACTGGGTGGACGAGCTTCCCTGGGTCCTGCTTGGAATTCGCACAGCGCCCAAAGAGGATCTGCACGCCTCGTTGGCTGAGTTGGTGTACGGCGTGCCCCTGGCCGTCCCGGGAGAGTTCATACCAGCCCCAGGGGCAAGAGGAAGAACCTGCAGCAGTCCTGGACAGGCTACGTGAAAGGCTCGGCAACCTGGCCCCCGTACCGACTTCACAGCATGGACGGACCCCGACCCATGTACCCAAAGACCTGCAGAACTGTAAGTTTGTGTTTGTAGAAAGGGGCGGACACCGGGCACCGCTACAGCGGCCGTACGAGGGGCCGATCAAGGTGATCAACAACAACGGGTCCACGTACGTTCTGGACATTGGGGGGAGAGAGGAGGTTTTCACGGTGGACCGACTCAAACCAGCCCATGTGGACTTGGCGCAGCCGGTCGAGTTTCAGGCACTGCGGCGCAGAGGCAGACCTCCCAAACAGAGGCTGACCCAGACTGTGGACATTGAGGGGTGTATCGCTGGTTCTGGGGGGGGGGGTGGTTATGTGGCGACCCACTTTCTGCGCAGGCGAACCGGCTCACAAATAGTCAGCGCATGGGGGGAGACTTTGGTAATGCACCTCTGATATCATTTCTGCCCGGAGAGGGCGGGCGTTAGGGATTAAATGCCAACGCCGTGAAGTTTGAATAAATTAGTCTCGAAACGGCTTACCAACTGCGTGTCGTCTCTAGCTCTGTATGTAGTACATCGCTAAAATATATTAAAAAAGTGAGGTAGTGCTCAGAGGTTCAATGTCCATTTAGGAATCGGATGGCAGAGGGGAAGAAGCTGTCTCTGAATCGCTGAGTGTGTGCCTTCAGGCTTCTGTACCTCCTATCTGATGGTAACAGTGAGAAAAGGGCATGCCCTGGGTGCTGGGTGTCCTTAATAATGGATGCTGCCTTTCTGAGACACCGCTCCCTAAAGATGTCCTGGGTACTTTGTAGGCTGGTACCCAAGATGGAGCCGACTAGATTTACAACCATCTGCAGCTTCTTTTGATCCTGTGCAGCAGCCCCACCCATACCAGACAGTGATTCAGCCTGTCAGAATGCTCTCCACAGTACATCTATAAAAGTGGCCACTGAGTGTATGTTTGTAGTTTCTGCTGCCATAGTTCCATCCACTTCAAGGTTTGACATGTTGTGTGAATGCTTTTCTACACACCACTGTTGAAATATGTTATTATGTGAGTTACTTCCATCTTTCCTGCCTGGTTGGACAAGTCTATAGATGCAGGGTCTTGACCTGAATCATTGACAATTCCTTTTCCCTCACAAAGACTGTTTGAATCCCTCCAAATTTTTTTTTGCTCCAGATTCTGGCACCTGCAGTCTCTTGTATCTCTAATTATATTATTCCCATGGCCCTCCTGTTTCCAGTTCAGCAGATGTTCTGAACTCTGACACATGGCAAGCAACATTGCCTTCTGGACTCACTATTCTACCAGTGTTTTGTTCTTTTCCAAACTCTGCTCCTGAATTATACACTGTGTTATCGTGCAATAATCATTATTCCTACAGTTCACCACTTTCTCTCCTTCTATCTGCTAGGCTAGGCCAAAGGTTTGGGCTCCTGTATTATCGACTTGCAAGTTCCCCAAACCTACCTGGCACACAATTACATTCCTCAGTCCCCGAGTTCTGCCCAGATCATATGTCCAGTTTATTACTTAATCTAAGGGGTCTGACTGTTTCCCAGAACAAGCAGAACAGGATTCCCTAATGCTTTGTTTGGCACTCTGACTCCAGTTCAGCAACTCTGAGCCAAGGGTGCTCAAGATACAAATATTTACTACAGATGTGATTGCTGGGGATCTCATTCATCTTCATCAACTCCTATATACTTCAGCTACAACACAGCTGCCCCGCCATCCTCATAAAAGCTTGATTTATATGAGTTGATTTTCAGAATTACTTAACATATACACTCAGTGGCCACTTTATTAGGTACACCTGTACATCTGCTTGTTAATGCAAATACCTAATCAGCCAATCATGTGGCAGCAACTCAATGCATAAAAGCACACGGACATGGTTGAGAAGCTCAGTTGTTATTCAGACCAAACATCAAAATGGGGAAGAAATGTGACTAAGTGACTTTGTCCGTGGAACGATTGTTGGTGCCAGACAGGGTGGTTTGAGTATCTCAGAAACTGCTGATCTCCTGGGATTTTCACACACAACTGTCTCTTGTGTTCACAGAGAATTGTGGAAAAAACATAGCGTGCCCAGTGAGCAGTTCTGTGGGGGCGAAGCACCTCATTAAGGAGAGAGGTCAGAGGAAAATGGCCAGACTTGTTCAACCTGACAGGAAAGAAGGAAGTAACTCGAACAGCTACATTGTACAACAGTGGTGTGTAGAAGAGTATATCTGAATGCACAACATGTCAAACCTTGAAGTGGATGGAACTATGGAACTACAACAGCAGAAAACACAAACAGACACCTAGTGGCCACTTTATTAGGAACAGAAGGTACCTAATAAAGAGGCCACTGAGTGTATTTTTAATTTCAAAGCACTTTGCTAGAAGTTAATTAGACATTATTATTTATTATTCAAAGTCTACTTTAAGTATTTTCCATGAGGTTGGTGTAAGATTGCTGATCTTCAAAGTAGCTTGCCGATGGCAGTTTAATCATAAACCACTCTGGACTACATCATCTAAACATAGCTGGCATAAGCTGGCCAGCTTGTGACATTGAGGACCATGTCAGTATGGGAATGGTGGGGTCATACATGCTTTCACTCTATTAGAGGATTCCATGGAGCCACTGCCTGAGATGGTGCCTCAGCAACCCGGTTACTGCATCTTTGCACAATAATTCTCGATGTATGCTTACTTTTGATCTGGCAGGTTATTGGCAGCTTCTGATGAGGTCACTGCAATTGAGCTGCCGTGGAAGCTGCATCAATGGCCATCATTTTTCAGCATACTGTCTGGATTATGGTTAAATGCCCTGTGAGACTGTTTTATAATTACAATTACAGTGCTTCACAACCCTTCAGCAGAAACTGAAATCTAGTTCAGTCCTTATTAATCATTTCAAAAGTGCAACACAGTAACTGGACCCCTTCTGTATCAACACCTGAGTATTTGTCAATTTTCATTTATTTCAGTTCTCGGTTTTGATTTATAGATAATCTTTTGGTGCTCTATCGTTTAATTTCTTACCTTCCATTTCTTGCTGCTACGTCGATCTGTGAAAGCTATAATATCCTACTTTTAAATAAATGAAATAAATTAAAAATACAATCTTTCATTGATTGGGTTTCATTTTAATCTCCAGTTTGCATATTCTTCTGAACTCTTGTTTTACTTCTAATGTGGTAACAGATTTGTTATCTATTTCTCTTGTTCCAGTTTTTCTGAATGTCACATATGAGTTCTTTATAGCCTTTATACAGATGTTTATATCCTTTGTATTTAATTTCCGTTCATATCTTCTATATTTTCCTGACTTTGCTTTTGCATTGCTTTTGTAGTGAGACTATGAGGAAGGACAGGCAGATGATTGGGCAAAATTGCAGTCAGTGGGATGAGATGAGGAAAAATCGAAAAGAGTGATGAATACAGGACTGTAAGAGTTACATCTGAGTGCGCGCAGTATATGGCGAAAGGGAGATGATCTTGGAGCGCTGTCTGAGATTGGCAAGTATGATCTTGTGGGCATCACTGTGTCATGGCTGCAAGAAGATCATAGTTGAGAGCTTAACATCCAATGATACACATTGCATCAAAAGGACACGCAGGTAGATAGAGGGGATGCAGTGACTCTGGTGGTAGAAAATAAAATAAAATCCGTAGAAAGAGGTGACTTAGGAAGAGGAAGATCTAGAATTTTGGTGAGTAGAGTTAAGAAACTGCAAGGGTAAAAAGACCCTGATGGAAGTTATATACAGCAGTCAGGGTGTGGGATATAAATTACAACGGGAGGTAAAAAAGCCATGTAACAAGGACGATGTTACGATAGTCATGGAGGATTTCAATATGCAGGTAGAATGGGAAATTCAGATTGGTGCTGGATCCCAAGAGAGAGAATTTGTATGGAAAATGCAATTCTAGATTGGGTATTGTGTAATGAATCAGATTTGATTAGACAGCTTAAGGTAAGGCAACCCTTACAGTGATCATATACAGTAGATACATCCCAAAGATGAAGGTGTATGTGAAAGGATGAGGCATCTGTGGCTGCGAAAGGAGGTCAAAATCAGCATAGAAGCAAAAGAGAGGGCATATCATTTAGCAAAAATTAGTGGGAAATTAAAGGATTGGGCAGCTTTTAGAAACCAACAGAAAGCAACAAAAATCCATAAGGAGTGTTACAAATGCAGCAGCAATGAATATGAAATATTCATTGAATATTCATGAATATGAAAATGAATATTAAAGTGATAAATTCAAAAGTCCATGTGATTTATACAGTCAGTAAGGAGACACTTCCCCGAAACAAACGATTCCTTCAAAGTATCGATGATCTGCCGATTCCACAGCCGAGATGCCTTGTTCGAAGAAATCACGAGGAAATAAAATGAACTGACCTTTTGACTGGAGGGTGGTCACTGCATAAACCTTTCTGACCTTGCAGGGGTTTGACTCAAATGTGCATGCCACAATTCCTGAATGAAGTCACAATAAAAGGTCAATCATTCCCAAGATGCTGAACAACATTATCTTTATCCAACCCTTTGAATTTGGATAACTCCGGTAATGCCTTCACTCTACAATACTGGACTGTAAGGGAAAAATAAATGTGCAATAAACAAAACCGGTGGAGCCTCCACACCTCCAACCGGAAACAACAACGTTGCACAAAAATAAAAAAAAATGAGAACTGCGTCACAAACCGCGGGTTGATTTAAATATGGTTTGGAACAAGCCATCACGTGATGACATAACATCACCCCACGGTCATGAGACAATTACATCATCCCACTCACAAATCAAACTGTGAGGATGTAACAGGAGAGAAAAGGTGACATAAATTAGCCAAAAATATAAAGAAGGCATCAGCATTTTTTCAGATATATAAAGAGAAGTGAGAGGGAGTGTCACTGGAAAATGATGACAGAGAGATAGTAATGGGGACAAAGAAATGGCAGATGAACTAAATTTCACTGTGGAAGCAGCATGCTATAAATTCAAGACTGTCAGGGTACAGAAGTGAGTGTAGTTGCTAATACTAAGGAGAAAGTGCGTGCAAAGCTGAAAGGTCTGAAAGTAGATAAGTCAACTGAACCAGATGGATTACACTCGTGTCTGAAAGAGGTAGCTGAAGAGATTGTGGAGGCATAAGTAATTGTCTTTCAAATATCGCAAGATTCTGAAATGGTTCCTGAGGACTGGAAAATTGGAAATGTCTCTACACTTTTTAAGGAGAGAGGAAGGCAGGAGAAATCTTAGGCCAATTAGCCTGACTATGTGGTTGGAAAGCTTTTGGAGTCTGTTATTAAGGATGAAGTATCGGTATACTTGGAGGCACATCATAAAGTAGGCCAAAATCAATATGGTTTCCTTTGGGGGAAATCTTGCCTGACAAATCTTTTGGTATTGTTTGTGAAAATAACAGGCAGGACAGATAAAGGAGAGGCAGTGGATGTTGTTTACTTGGATTTTTATAAGGCCTTTGGCAAGGTGCCACACATGAGGGAGCTTAACAAGAAAAGAGTTCATGGTATTCAAGGAAGAATACAAAGATAGATGGAGGAAGCATACTGTTGAGGAAGCAGGGAGTCTGTATAAGATCTTAGACGGACTGGGAGAATGGGCAAAGAGGTGGCAGATGGTACGTGGTGTAAGGAAGTGTATGGGCATGCATTTTGCTAGAATGAATAAATGTGTAGACTGTTTTCTAAATGGGGAGAAAACTGAAAAATCAGTGGTGCAAGGGAACTTGGGAGTCCTTGTGCAGGATTCCCTGAAGGTTAACTGGCAGGTTGAGTCAGTGGTGAGGAAGGCAAAAGCAATGTGAGCATTCCTTCCCAGAGGACTAGAATATAAAAACAAGGATGTAATGCTGAGACCTTCTAAGGCACTGGAATATGGTGAGTAGTTTCTGGCCCCTTATCTAAGAAAAGATGTGCTTGCATTGGAAAGAGTCCATAGAGGTACACAAGAATGATTCCAGGAATGAAAGGGTTGATGTATGAAGAGTATTGGACAGCTCTGGGCCTCTGCTCACTAGAGTTTAGAGGAGTAATGGGAGATCTCATTGAAAACTATCAAATATTCAAAGGCCCAAATAGAGTGGATGTAGAGAGGATTTTTCCTATAACGTTCAAAGTAAATTTATTATCAAAGTACACGTGTCACTATATAGAACCCTGAAATTAATTTACTTGCAGGCATACTCAATAAATCAATAATAGAATCAATGACAGACTGCCCCAAATTGGACATTCAACCACTGTGAAAAAGACATCAAACTACACAAACTCAAAAATAAAGAAATAAAAACAATAAATAAACAAGCAGTAAATATTGACACCATGAGATGAAGAATCCCTGAAAGAGAGCTGACATGTTGTGGGAATATTTCAGTGATGGGGCAAGTGAAGTTATCCTCTTTGATTCAGGAGCCTTATGGTTGATGGATAATAACTGTTCCCAAACCTAGTGATGTGAGTGCTGTGGCTCCTGTACCTTCTTCCTGATGGCAGCAGCGAGAACAGCGCACGGCTTGAATTGTGTGGGTCCTTTATGATGGATGCTGCTTTCCTGAGACAAAGCTCCATGTTAATGTGCTCAGTGGTGGGGAGGGCTTTGCTCACAATGGACTGGGCCTTGTCTACTACTATAGTGGATGCTACTATAGGACTAGAGGGCACAGGTTCAGAATAGAGTGATGTACACTTATAACAGAGGTGAAGATGAATTTCTTTCGCCAGAGAGTGGTGAATCTATGGAATTCTGCTTCCACAGTGAAGACTGACACAAATTGTGCAAAATATTCTTTCCAATCCTGATGAACAAGTTTCCCTTTGTCTTTATGGGGGTTTTTTTCAACTAATTTTCCTAACTTTGACTTTGTCTATTTTTGTCTCTTCAAAATTCTCTTTATTTTTTACCCTGATCAAGCACTTTTATCTATCTCTAATTCTTATCTACTTCAACTCTTGCACATCTAGTTATGTTGCGTTATGAATGGAACAAATTTGAAGCCACCATTCAGACTAAGTAAATTTCAGATAAAGTATATAATTTGTGGCTGGAAGCAGTATTGTTCCTGAATATGTTGAAGATACCAGCGCAGATAATGTCTTTCCTGAGGAAAAAGTTTCCTCGGTTGCAGACACAAGAGAATCTGCAAATTCTGGAAATCTTGAGTAATGCACACAAAATTCTGGAGGAACTTTCAGCTCCAAGGTTCACTCTAATTGTAATGACTAACGTGTTCTAAAATCTTATGCGTAACGATTTTTTACCCAGTGACAACAACATGTGCACACTGAATTTTTAAGTGGGAATAAACCTGAAACTACAGTAAGACAATAATCCATTCTGCTTTAAATGAACTCGCAATTCTTCGGTGCGGCACATCCTTTGCTTCTCTGGAATTCAACATAGTGCCTCAGTAATTCCCTCAATAAAAACAGTGTAAATAAGCCAGTCCTAAAATCTGTAGACATTGTCAACACCGTCCGTATCAGAAACCAGAACTTATTCTTTTGTAATAAATTAGTATAGTTTAATATAACTATTGATTAAGATATGAATATGGGGTAATGTAATTGTTATTATAAACAGATATAATGTAACTGGTGGTTTTATAAAAATCTTTTCTGACCTCTTAGACCTCTCTTGTTCTCTGTATTCCTCTATGTAGAAACTAATAAAAATATTGGAAAAGAAAGAAACCAGAAAAGGAAATGTGATTATGTATGATTGCGAAATATACTTAGGATGCCAATAAAGTAGAAGGTGACAACTCTTTGAGCGCAGTTTAAATCCCTTTGTACGATAGTAGCGTGCACACACACAAGCACACACACACACACACACGCACACACACGCACACACGCACACACACGCACACACACGCACACACAAGCGCACACAGATGCCTTGTGCAGGAAGGCACAGAGTCGAATGTACTTCCTAAGAAGGTTGGCGTCATTCAATGTCTTTAGTGAGATGCTGAAGATGTTCTATAGGTCAGTTGTGGAGAGCGCCCTCTTCTTTGTGGTGGCGTGTTGGGGAGGAAGCATTAAGAAGAGGGACGCCTCACGTCTTAATAAGCTGGTAAGGAAGGCGGGCTCTGTCGTGGGCAAAGTACTGGAGAGTTTAACATCGGTAGCTGAGCGAAGGGCGCTGAGTAGGCTACGGTCAATTATGGATAACTCTGAACATCCTCTACATAGCACCATCCAGAGACAGAGAAGCAGTTTCAGTGACAGGTTACTATCGATGCAATGCTCCTCAGACAGGATGAAGAGGTCAATACTCCCCAATGCCATTAGGCTTTACAATTCTACCGCCAGGACTTAAGAACTTTTTAAAAGCTATTATTAATGCTTTTTGAGATGGTGATTTAGATGCATATCATATTTTTTTTTACTGAGTTAAGTATTGTATGTAATTAGTTTTGCTACAACAAGTGTATGGGACATTGGAAAAAAGTTGAATTTCCCCATGGGGATGAATAAAGTATCTATCTATCTATCTATCACACACACGCACACACACGCACACGCACGCACACGCCCACCTTAGAGGGAACATTGCTTGGCTCAAAATATTAATTGCTTATTCCCTTCTAGGGATGCTACCTGACCTGCTGAATTCCTCCAGCATGTTGTGTTTGTTGCTTGGGTCATGTTGTGATTCAAAAATTCAAATCGACTACAGCCTGAGAAGCAGCTTCGTTGGACTTGAGTTTGACTTTCTCACAATTTTGGCGGAATATTCTTAATTATTCCCTACTAACTTTATGTCACGTTATTAAGAACATTTCTGGTCAAACTTGAGACTATTCCTTAAACTCCCTAAGTACTGGTGTTCGTACTAGTGGAAAAATGATTGAGACATTTTCACTGGATGTTCCTGATATCTCAAAATATTTAGCAATGTATTGCAATATTGCCAATGTAAAATATGTGACATTATGTCAGCATGACATATCCTGCAGAATATCACCATCAGCAGAAAGCCAGGTGTGAGATGTGGAAAGCTCCAACATCCAAGGAAAATGTCTAGGACATAATAGATAATCTCTACCAAGTTCACTTATGTTTGATTATGTTTTCAGTAACCGATGCAGTCCAGTCCAGAGATAAAAAGTCCAGAAACATCCTGGAGCAAGTGTCTCTTTAATAGGCAAAATGTCAACATCAGTGATGCAATATATTTCTGGATGAGTTCTGGCGAAGTTATTAGAAATGCCAGTCAAAAATAAACAACAGGACCTTATTGACACTGCACTAAAAAGCATTTACTTTGACAAACATAATTTTCTTTGTTGAAAATAATTTTAAGTTGTCATCACTAGATATTACAGAGTACAGAGGACAGGGAAAAGGTTATGGAATAGTGTGGGAGGAATCATCAGCTCCTGAATGTAGCCAAAAGCAGGGAGATGGTGATTGATTTTAGGAGGAAGAGGACGGTAATGAGTCCTGTATATATTCTGGGAGAAGAAGTTGCAGTGGTGGAGGAGTACAAATATTTGGGTGTTCACCTTGACAACAGACTTGACTGGAAGACCAACACCAAGGCTGTTTAGAAGAAGGGGATGAGCAGACTCTATTTTCTAAGGAAGCTGAAATCCTTCAATGTGTGCAGCAGGATGTTGGAGATCTTTTACCAGTTTGTTGTAGCGAGTGCGGTCCTCTTTGTGGCTTTATGTTGGGGAGCAGCCTTGGTGCTGGTGATGCAAAAAGACAAAATAACCTCATCAGAAAGGCTGGATCCGTCCTTGGCTACAACCCGGACTCTTTTGAGTTAGCGGTGAAGAGAAGGTCACTAAACAAACTGTTATCCGTTATAGACAATCAGGCACATCCTCTCCATGACCTACTGAATAGGCAGTGGAGCACGCTTCCAAACAGACTCATTCAGCTCCGCTGTCACAAGGATTGTTACAGAAAATCTTTCCTACCAAATGCAATAAGCATATACAAGAGTTCATCTCTGTGGAACAGGAGAACACACATCATAGTACAATAGTCTCTGTTTTATTATTTCGTACATTATTAGTGCACAGTACAGTATTCAACATTGGTAAATTATTATTGTGTATATCATTATTCTGGACTTTATTATTAGTTAGGTTTGCACACTTCTAAGTGTGTTTTTAAATGTTGCTGCTGTAACGAAAGAAGTTCTTACTCAGGATAAATAAAGTTATCTATTAGTAGTAGTACAAAACTATAAATAAGTGTTATGTTAGATACTAGAGAGAAAGAAAAGCAAACAATATGAATTGACCTTAGTATTAATTGAATTCTTTCTTTGTGTTATGATACATGCATCCCTGAATATTTACTGACACATGTCTGTTGTAATCTTGGAGGATATAAATGAGCCAACCCTTTGATAATATTTGCAAAAATAGTCAGCAATAAACTTCACATCTTTTGCCAAAAGCCACACACTAGATTGAAAGATATACTCTTCAAAATTCACAGGAATAAAAATTGAAGTGCCAATGAAAAAACATACTGAATTGAATCAGTGCCAAGTTTGCCCAGTACCATTCGTTCTGTGGATTTATGTGCAAGAAGAATGTACCTTTGGAAGCATCAATTTCCCTCCAAGCATGTATTTTATTCATAATTACATACCTGCTGAAATAATCTGGCATTTCTTGACACCATGCCTCCATCTCTAAAGGGGTATGTGAGAACTGAATACTGTACAACTGCTGCCTGACACTCAAATGCAGGTTGTGATCTTTTGCAAAAAGGATGGTATGTCATGTTGTCTAACGGAGATGGGAGTTTCCATTGCAGGTCATACATCCTACCTTTGAATTCATAGGAAAAGATGTTCTGAAAATTTGAGGTCCTAGGAATTGTACCCCACTTGCAGCTCAAGATGAAACAATAAGAGGAAGAGCACTGCACTGAGGGCTGGGTCCAAGGGTGTTAGTAAATGTGATAGCCTCTGCAGTCTGGTCAGAGTCACTGAAGGCAACAATAGACCCTGTCTAACAGATTCTCACTACCATGCTCATATATCCCTTTGTTTCAATGTTCATGCATAGACCTCTTTCCTCCCATTTACATTCAACAATAAGAATTAGTTTATAATGATTAGAGGGACTATTGTAGTTACAGAGAAAGTACAGCACAGGTAGACAAATAAAGTTCCAGGGCTATGATGAGATACTGTAGGTAGGGAGATAAGGACTTTGAGTATTTAGGTTTAACTTATGAGAGGTCTGATAATAGTGGGATAGAAACTGAACTTGAGAACAGTGGTACGTGTTCTCAAGCTTTTGTATCTTCTGAATGACAGGAGAGGGAGATAGGAGAGGAGGGGTCTTTGATACTGTTGGCTGCTTTCCTAAGGCAGAAGGAGGTGTAGACAGAGTCAGTGGAGGGGGTTGCATGGTTTTGAGATGGACTGTGCTGTGTTCACAGCTTTCTGCAATTTCTTGCAGTCTTGGGTAGAGCAGTTCTCATCCGAATATGACACTTTGCATGATGCATCTGTAAAATATCATGAAGAATCATCAGGCACATGCTGAATTTCCTTAGCCTGCTGAGGAAGTACAGACACTGATGTGCTTTCCTGTCCACAGGGCTGGACAAGGACAAATTGTTTGACATTATTATTCCTTGGGATTTGAAGCTGTCAATCTCAGTACCATTAATACAAACAGGAGCATGAACTCTTCACTGCTTCTTCAAGTCAATGACCAGTTCCTTCATTGTGTTGACATTGAGGTCAAGGTTGTCTTGACACCAATCCCCTAATCTATCTTCTTCCAGTAGTCTGTCTTGTCATCTCTTAAGATAGTGCTGAAGCATATCGAATCTTTGTGAGATGGCTTCACCATATATACACAATCATCTTCTCTCTCTCTCTCCCCCCCCCGAATGGTGTGTGCGTGAATGTGCTAATGCCAGTTTTAGAAAATGGGATTTCCAACTATTCCTTTTATCTAAGTCATAAATGTGAAATCATTAAAAATAATACAAAAATTCTAATGCGTGAGATATCTGCATTTCACGAAGGATGTCCTCACTAAAATCTGCTGTCCACTAATGCCATAATTCCTCTTCAGAGAAGGACAAGACCAGCACTGCAAGATGAGTGTGAAATGTATACACCAGAATCCTTCAACAGTTGAGTTGGATAGGTTTGCAATATCTCTCTATTTGCTCTCTGCAGTACAAAACTGTCACCAGTGGTGCCTTCTGACCAAAGACAACTAAATACATTTCATTCTCTGTTACCAATGGATTCATGAAGTGCTCGTCTTCTGACAAAAGATGCCGTTGACTGCACAAAAGACACTTCACAGCAGCCAAATGCCAACCCTTGGGTTTACTGAAACATAAAAAAGGGAAGAGACGGGGTGGTCTAGAAGGTCACTATACTAATGTTAAAGGCCAATTTAGGCAAAATAATACCTTGCCATCTCCCACTGAGAAATTCAACGCATGACTTTCTATAAGGATCTCTGTTGGCATTAAAATCAAAGATCCAGTTTGAAATCTGACATCAATAATTCACAAATATGCAATTTTTGACTTCTGAGTGACCTTCTAAAAACAGGTATGGGACAATCTTTCTTGTATGCAAATAGAACAGCCATTTTTATTTTAATCAATGTCATTTCCACCCATCCTGCACTACTTAATGGTTCAGCACTCAAACTATATTATTTGCCAGGCTTCTCTAAGGCACCCCATACCACCACTGTTTACCTTGCACAACACTCACACTGAAGATTGCCCCTTCTTCCAACAAATTCTGCAGTCAGAACTTACTTCAAATGGATATTTGTCTATATTCAACACAATTAGGATGGGCCAGTGACATTGATGCTATGCCAGATGTTGTTGAAAGCAACATTGGAGGAACATCTGATGGTCACCTGATTGGAGGAAAGTCCAGAGTTAAGAGCAGACTGACATAGAATGCTAATACACAGAAAAAGACCCTTTGTTCCATCTGCCTGCACTCTGACCATAGACCTCCATACCCCTCTCACCTATCCAAACTTCTCTTAAATGTTACAATTGACCTTGCATTTACCACTTCCACAGCAGCTTGTTCCACACTCATACCATTCTCTACGTTCCTCCTCAGGTTCCCCTTAAATATGACCTATGACCTCTAGTTCTCATCTCACTGAACCTGAAGGGAAAAAACCTGCATGTATTCACCCTTTTTATGCCTTTTATAATTTATCACAACTGAAATTCTTATCTGGATATCTCTGAAGGGCCATGGTCAAGAAGGTCATTTTTCCTTCATGAGACCAGTGATCTCCTGCACCTTCAAATTCAAATTCACCCATGCCTGGACTGTTCTCAGAGCCGAGTTCAAGGTCCAGAGGACACAGCCTCAGAACAGAAGTGCGTCACTTTATATCAGAGATGCGGAGGAATTTCCTCAGCCTGAGGATGGTGAATCTGTGAAATTTATTGCCTCAGATGGCTATGGGGGCCAAGTCACTGGGTAAATTTAAAGTGGAGGTGGATAGGTTTTTTGATTAGTAGGGACATCAAAAGTTATGGAGAGAAGGTTGGGGAATAAGGGTGAGAGAATAAATAAATCAGTGATGACCAAATGGCAAAACAGACTTGATGGGCCAAATGGCCTAATTCTACTCCGGTGTCAAATGGTCAGGTGGGTGAACCCGTGAGAAGCATCTGGCCCAGAGAGGGCACCTTGCCAAGTGCTAAAGACCTGTGCTGATCAACTGGCTGGAATGTTCACTGAAGTCTTTAACCTCTCACTTCTGCATTTTAGGTACCCACCTGTTTCAAGCAGGGTTCAATTATACCAGTTCCTAAGAAGACTGTGGTAAACTGCCTCAATAACTATGATCCAGTAGCAGTTACATTTGCAGAGATGAAACGTATCAACTCCTGCTTGAGAAGTGACCTAAATTCACTCCAATTTGCCTACCAGAGCACAGCGGATTGGCTGTTCACTCAACCCTGAAACCCTGGAACAAAGATGCATACATCAGGATGATCTTTGCCAACTACTGCTGGGCATTCAATACCATCATCATCCATCATTAGAGACACCCACCACTCAGCACATACCCTCTTCTCACTGCTGCATCAGGAAGAAGGTACAGGAGCTTTTGGATTCACAGCACCAGGTTCAGGAGCAGTTATAACCCCTCAACCTTGAGACTCTTGATTCAGGCTCTTGAACCAAAGAGGGTAACTTCACTCAACTTCACTTGCCCATCATTGAAATGTTCCCTCAACTTATGGACTCACTTTCAAGGACTCTTCATCCCATGTTCTCAATATGTATTGCTTATTTATTATTATCGTTATTGTTATTTTATATATATATATACTTTAATGATAAGTTTACGTTGAACTTTTGATTGTTACGTCTTAAGTAACTGTGGCTCTGAGCCGTTTAGCCTTCGGGACATACATATCACTGCCGTATCTCACAAAAAAAAGGTATGATTTATTTAGCACCGGTGATTCAATGCTTGTTGGGCTTTCTCACATTTTGAAAAGATGACAATACAGTATACGTGTCACTTTAAATAATGTGCACCATTGAGGAAATAATTTCAAACCGAGGAGACGGGAGGGTCGGAGTGATTTGTTTCCCAATTTTGTCGCTCAGTTCTCTGCGAGCTGCCTGTTTCTCTCAACACGAAAGAGCGGCGGGCGGAACCTTAAAGCGAGAGCGGAGGGGCGTGGGGAAGGAGAGTGCCGGCGGAGCGAAGTGGCTGGATACCGGAAGAGGTAAAAAATAGAGAATGGTGTTGGGTGGGATGGCGTTCTGGAAGAAACGGCAGAAGGGAGAGAGGATGTCTTGGAAAAATAAATTGAAAAATGGCGAGAGTCGGAGGGGAGAAGTGGAGTACAAAGTATAAGGAGCACAGTAGAGAGTGGGGATGGAGGAGGAGTTTAGGGGAAAGGGAAGGGAGAGGAGTGGATCAGCAAAGTGAGGAGAGAAGGAAAAGATGCGAGAGGGGAGAGTGCAGAGGACAGTATGACCAGAAGGATGGAACTGGTAGAGAAAGGAGGGAGGGAAGGAATGAGGATGATCAAGTGAATGGAGGACAGGGAGGGAAGTTGGATAAAGATGAGATGGAAGTTGGCAGTGTGCAAGGAGGCGAAGAATGTATGCGTGAGAGGTATAGGCGAATGAAAAGAGGGAAGGGGGGAGACTGGGGGCATGGGCTGAGTGGGTGTACCTGGAGACGGTGGGTGTAGAGCAAGTTCAGTTGAGCAGGTGGATGCGCATAAAACTGAAAAAGTGAAATTAGACTTTAAAATGCAGTGAGGTAGCATGTATGGATATAGAGAAAATTTCAAAATATTTTTGGAATAAAATAATGGAGACAGTAAGGAAAGCGACACTAAGCAAAATAAAAGGAAAAAGAGGGTTGGGACGAGGACTATGACATAGCCAATAAAAGTGTTAATCAGCAGTTAATGGATGGTATTACACATTAATCGCCGTTACCGTGTGAAACTGTTGAGGAAGTTACAGATAAATAAACTGACATGCTTTTTAAAAATATAATTGTATTGATAACTTAAAAGTCAAATTATGTCATGATGTTCATATTTTAGAAGTTGCTGAATATCCATGTAATCATTAATACAGTTGATGCAATATGTTTACTATTACATGATGGCTTTTAAAGTGAGAGATCTGGTTCATACTGCTCTGATCCACAATCATTAAAATTGTTTAATTATGCTGGTTTGGTTTATTTTGCTTTGATTTCTGTGCATTTTCTTGAAAATGTAGTTGAAAATGAACTTAAGAGCAAGGAAGTTATGCTGCACTGTACAGGGTACTGGTGAGGCTGCACCTAGAGCAGTGGGTGCAGTTATGGCTACTTACCAGAGGAAAGATGTACTGGCTTTGGAGGGAGTGCAGAGGAGGTTCATCAGGTTGATTGCAGAGAGAAGAGGCGTGGCTTATGAGGAGAGAATGAGTGGCTGGGGACCCTACTTGCTGAAATTGATAATAATAGGGATAGCTAAGGAACAGAAGAAAATGAAACTCAGGGTTGTATATGGTGACGTATATGTACTTTCGTAATAAATTTACTTTGAACTTTGAAGTTAAAGGCAGGAAAGTTGTTTCCACTTGTGAATAAGCCTGAAGATACTGGGCTATAGATTTAAGATGGAGATGAAGAGAAACTGCTTTTCCCAGAGAGTAGTAATTCTTTGCCCAGGGAAGCAGTAGAGGCTATTTCATTAGACACATTTGAGACACAGATAGATTTTAGCGTAGCAGGATAATTAAGGTTATGGAGAGAAGGTAGACTGATGGAGCAGAGGCCATGGCCAGATCTGCCATGTAAGCATTTAGTTGGGATGCACGCTTCCCCTGTTCTGGACAAGCACACGAGGTGTGGAAGGGAATCGAAGGTAACAAGGTGGCAGTCATTGTGTACTAAATGTGAATGGAGAAAGTAAAGTTGTTAAAATAAAAACGCGAGGAAATCTGCAGATGCTGGAAATTCAACAACACACACAAAATGCTGGTGGAATGCAGCAGGCCAGGCAGCATCTGTTGGAAGAAGTACAGTCGACGTTTCAGGCCGAGACCCTTGACGAGTCTTGTCCCACCGGCATTTTGTGTGAGTTGCTTGTTAAAAGAACATTTTATCTCTTTTGTTTGAGTGTTATTGAATGATAGAGCAGCTTTGATGGACCAGGTGGCCTACCCCTGCTTTTTCTTATGTTTATTGAGTGTAGAGGTAGTAGGTAAGGACAAGTGCAAATTTGTTCTTGATCTGTGCAAGAGGAGAGGGGTGAGAGCTGAAATGTGGAAATAGATGAGATGTGTTCAAGGCCTCTGTCCGTGGTAGAGTAAAATCTGTGGGTTCAGAAAGAAGGAAGACATCTGAAGGACACCTATGCCAAATCTCATTCTCAGAGCCAGTTTAACCAGAATAAAGGAACTAGGGTAATGGAATGGAGTCATGGGAGGAAGGCTCCTGAATATAGTTGAGGGAGCCTTTGACCTTGTAAACAATATTTGTGGCCATCCTATATTCTGAGAAGGAGAGATACAGAAATGGAGGGGAAAACCAGCAATTGAGCATGTGTAAGTGACGTCAAGGTGGAATTTGGCAGAAGTGATGCTTTTTTTGCACTACAAGTGATTGAATGAAGCAGCACCAAATTAATGTACCAAATAAAGAGTTTTTTTCAGAGGGTTGAAGCAAAGGCTTGCACATTTCCCACAAAAACCACTGGGCAACACAGCTACACCTTTGGTCAGGATAAAAAAGTGAAGTTGAAGGAGAAGTTGTGCAAAGTTGGACAAGTTCAGCCGAATGAATGAGTGTATTAGTGGCGGAGACTGGCTGTGTGTCTATTCATGGAAGAAGTGGTGGGGATTCCTTCCTGATTATTGGGTGGATGTGTAGAAGGATGCCCATGGTGAGTATGAATTCATTGGGATCAGGGAATTGGAAACAAATTGAGTGGATGACAACATCTGTACTGTCTCAGACTTTTTTTTTTCAGTTTTTGGGATCTGGTGATTATTGCCTTACCCCAAATGCTCTTCAGTTGTAGGTAGCCAAACTCTTTCAGAGCCAATTGTATTGGTAGGTCTGGAGTCACATGTAGGCCAAGTGGGGTAGCAAAGGCTAATTACTAAGAATTGAAATGGCAAAGAATTTAGAGTTGTAGACTTATTATAACAACTGGGAATTGTACCAAAATCAACTACACACTGCATTATTCAGTGGTGCACATGGAAAAAAGCCAGTAAAAATATTAAATCAGAAAATAATTATATGGATGTCTGAATCTGTGAAGCATAGATTGAGCCCACATTCTTAGAGGCCATGCTTCTTGGAAACCCTGAAGCCAGCTCACTCCAGTGAGTATTATGTCACAGTGCAATGGTATATTCATGTGCGGGTGCAAGGTAAAATGAAAGTCATTTGGATATCTGCAACAAACATTTGCATAAGCTTAATTATGGAAAGGATAGAAGCTAGGATCGTGGGTTTTAGTGGCAGAAGAACAGGAAGGTGGTGGAGAGTATGGAGGGTTGGGTGCTCAACAGAATCAAGTAAAATGTTTTCAGCATTGCAACCGCAGGGTTTGGCACCTGGCAATGTAACATAGAAACAGTGCTCCAGATGTTACCCTCAGAATTACTTCTTTTTAAAAAGTATTATGTCAGCATTATGGTGCAATTTATTAAAACCCCGTAATGGGCTTTAACAGATTGGTCACAGAGCAGCATTGTCAGACTTTCCTGTGTAACTCCATGCTGTGTCCATTTCAATGTGACATTTTTCATTGATTTATTGCGATATCTGGCAGATGCTGGCGTTTAGTCTCTCAGCTGCAATATTGACTCCAAGCTCTTAAAGGGTCACAACACTGTACTAGCTACTTCCTCCAAGAAGGTGCTGGTGAATCATGCCAACATGTCCTTGGCTGCTTACAAAACTTTTAACTATATATACTTCTGAATTACTCTCACTGCAATTTGCAGTCTTATAATTTCCCTTTAAGCAGCACACTTTTGAACTATCTTAACAAACTAGTAATTTCATGATCTTCTGAAAGATTCTGCGGACTTAACTCTCAAGCATACAGATATGGTACCTTTAAGCGGATGAAGGTACAATGCCATGGCTGGAAGAGAGGGAAGAGTGGAGGACTCTAAGCCAGGCTGAAACACTGAAGAATGAAACTTTCTCTACCCAGTATCTTGTTAGAAAATGTGTAGTTGCTGGAGAACAAGATTGTGGCCCTAAGGGCAAGATAGCAGTATTGGCAGGAAATGAGGACTTGCTGTGTTCTGTGTTTCAAGGAGGCATGGCTCACTTTGACACACCGGATATGTCGGTAAAACCTGAGGAGATCTTGATGCACTGGATGGGCTAGACGGCTGATTCGGAGAAACAAAAGGTGGGGGTCTGTGTTTCATGAAAAACTCTGGTGCTCAGACATAGAGGTCTAGGCATCCTCTTATTCTCCCAGCCTTGAATATCTGATGGTTAAATGCTGACTGTTCTACTTACCAAGAGAGTTCTTCCCCATGATCCTGACTGCAGTTTGCAAACTGCCAAAAGCAGTTGTTAAGTGAGCACTTAATGTATTGAATGCCACTATGAGTGGCAAAATTTATTATCAAAGTACATGTATGTCATCATATACAAACCTGAGATTCATTTTCATGTGGGCATACTCAATAAATCCAATAAACATAATAGAATCAATGGAAGACCACACCAACGTAATGGACTACCAGTGTGCAGAAAACAAATGCAAAAAGAAAGAAACATTAAATAAATAAGCAATCAATATTGAGAACATGTGATGAAGAGTCCTTGAGAGCGAGCCCGTAGGTTATAGGAACAGTTCAGTGATGGGGCAAGTGAAGTTACCCCCTTTGCTTCAAGAGCCTAATGGTTGAGGGGTAATAACTGTTCTTGAACTTGGTGATGTGAGTGCTGAGGCTCCTGTACCTTCTTCCTGATGGCAGCAGCAAGAAGAAAGCATGACTTGGGTGGTGGGGATTACTAATGATGGATGCTGCTTTCCTGTGACAGTGCTCCATGTCGATGTACTCAGTGGTGGGAAGAGCTTTACCAGTAATGGACTGGACTGTGTCCACTACTTATTGTAGGATATTCCTTTCAAGGGCATTGGTGTTTCCATACCAGGCTGTAATGCAGCCAGTCAATAGACTGTACACCACACATCTATAGAAGTTCGTCAAAGTTTTAGATGTCATACTGAATCTTAACAAACTTCTAAGGAAGTTCTACTCTGATGCCTTTCAAATCACTGTCCAGGACTTCAGTCAGACTTGTTTGAAGAAAAATCTGCCCCATTATCATCAACATATCACCTGCCCACAACTCGACCACTGTTGCACTACAATTAGAAATGACTACCATTTCGTGCCTAGACTGCACTTTGGGGAAATCTGAACACTTTGCTGTCCTATCTGCATGCAGGCACAGGCTAAAGAACAGAGCTTAAGAGATGAGGAGGACAACAAAAAACGTGCTCACAGGAATCTGAGGAGTGGCTACAGGATTGCTTTGTTCCGATAAACTGGGCTGTGTGCAAGGACTCATCAGATGATCTGAACGAACACAACATGATTGTCATGAACTTTTTAACTATAGCCATAGACAGTCTATCCATACAAAATCATTCAGAGGCTTGCCTAATCAGAAGCCCTGGGTAAACCACAAGATCCACTCTGCTGATGTCCAGATCAGTGGCATTCGTGTCTGGCAACCAAGCATGATAAGAGTTCCTGGTTTGGAAAGCCATCTCAACTGTGAAGTGGCAACTCCAGACCAAACTTGAATCACTGAAGGATGCTGGACAGCCATGGTGGGCCTTGGATGCTATCAGATCCTACAAAATGAAGCCAAGAATTTACTCCCAGATGAGTCCGGTGCCTTTTATGCTTGTTTTAGCCATCAAAGTGTGGAGGTATCTTCACCAACTTGCACAGCTCCGATGATCCTGTGATTTCATTCTCTAGGGCCGACATGAGAGCATCCTGCAGGAGAGTGAACCCATGGAAAGCATTGGGTATGCTGATCAACTGGCTGGAGTGTTCACTCAGATTGTTAGCCTCTCATTTCAGCAGTCTGAGGTACCCACCTGCTTCAAGCAGGCTTCAATTATATCGATGTCTAAGAAGATTGTGGTAACCCACCTCAATGTCTATTGTCCAGTAACAAATACATCCACGGTCATGAAATGCCTTGAAAGGTTGGTGATAAAAAATATCAGCTCTTGCCCTGAGAAGAAACTTGGATGCACTCCAATTTGTCTACCATCACAAGTCAATGGCAGATAACATCTCATTGGCTCTTCACTCAATTCTGGTACATTTGGACAGCAAAGATGCATGTATTAGGGTTCTCTACCTTAACTACAGCTCAACATTTAATACTATCATCCCCTCAATTCTAATCCATAAGCTTCAAGTCCTAGACCTCAATACCTCCTTATGTAACTAGATCCTCGATTCCCTTGTTTATAGACCTCAGTCAGTCAGTTTGGATTGGCAACATTTCCTTCACAATTTCCTTCAGCACAGGTGAACCACAAAACTGTGAGCTGAGCTCCCTGCTCTGCTTGCTTTATACTTCTGACAGTGAGGCTAAGTACGGCTCCAATGCCATGTTTAAGTTTGTTGCTAAGACCACTGTCGTTGGCCAAATCAAGTGTGGTGAGAAACCAGCAAAGAGGAGGGAGATTGAAAATCTGGTTGGGTGGTGCCACAACAACAACCTTTTACTCATGTCAGCAAGACCAAGAGCCAGTCCGTGCTCTCTTCTTACTGCTGACATCAGAAGAAGGTACAGGAGCCTCAGGACCTGCACCAAGTTCAGAGTTCAGAAACAGTTAATACTCCTCAACCATCAGGCTCTTGAAGAGGGTATAACTTCACTCACCATATCATCGATCTGGATTCACTTTCAAGAAGCCTTTATCGCACGTTCTCAAAATATTTATTTATTATTTCTATTTTTTCTTCCCCTTTTTGTATTTGCACAGTTTTTTTACCACATTAGTTGTCCGTCCTATGGGGTCAGGTCTTTCATTTTAAATGGTGACATATATGTACATTGATATATTTGCTATGAATTTATTGAATGGAAGCTACTAATATGGTAAGTGCGTTGAGGAATGTTCTCCAGAAGATAGGGGTTACCATATTCTTTGTGCGAGGAAACCAAAATGACTCACCAGGACTGTAGACTGTTAATTTCAACAGGAAGTTATCAGTGATGTATTTATAACGTGATACTACTTGAATGGAATATGCATTTTGAGGAGGCCTGCTGTGTGAGTAAATGTCAGTATCTTCTCTCCCCATGCCCTGAACTCGAAGAAAGAAAATGGATTTTTTTTTTCTCCCTAACGATGTAGTTTGGATTTCTGTTACAATTAAGCGATCTTCACGCATGTCAAAGATCAACGTGGAATGATCTTGAGGCTAAGAGATTGAGAGTGGCAGTGGCCCTGACCTCTGTGGGCAAGGCAGTCACATAACATGGTGCTTAATAATGCAGGAGATCAGATTGATCAACAAGGACAAAAAGAACAGTCTTTCAGGGGAAATGTGACTAATAAAGTCTGGTTAGTCGGTGAACAAATAAGAACTGTCAGCTTTCAGACCAGTACAGATAAAAATCACTCGATGCAACATTTATATGTTCCACTAATGTTTTTGACAATGGGTTAAGTTTTGTACCAAATTAAACATGTTAGGGCAATGACGATCTCACTGCATAATGAGATAATTAGGTAATATATTGCCTAATGGGTGCTGATACATTCAGAAATGGGTACAGTGGTGTTTTCCTCTACCTTAAGCCAATTTTTTGATTATTCAACTACAAAACCTATTTCAGTTTGAGTTACATTAAGACATCTTCAGGCTAGAAACTATCAGAAGTTGGTAGATAAGATCAGAAAAAGAACTGGTAAATCGCAGTTTCAGATGTTTAAAGTCTTGGTTAAATGTGATAATTGCTTGAGATCTCCTCACTGTTTAATGGATTTTGTGAATAGACAATAGGTGCAGAAGTAGACCATTCGGCCCTTCGAGCCTGCACCGCCATTTTGAGATCATGGCTGATACCCGGTTCCTGCCTTGTCCCCATATCCCTTGATTCCCCTATCCATAAGATACCTATCTAGCTCCTTCTTGATAAGTAATGAATCTTCCATTACTTTATGTTCAAAGAATCAGATCTAAGTAAGGCATTGGGGGTGTTGGGAGGGGCATAGCACCTGAGGAAAGGAAACCAGTTTAAATATTAGCACCCCTTAACTCCAGGGAGCATGTCCTTAACTTTTATTATATGGTATCTGCATTTTAAGTATTTGTTATATTCACTAGATGTTATAGGACAAGATTCAAAAGATCAAAAGTTTTATAAACCTGCGTTAAGGTTCAAGACAAGATTGTTTCTTGAGTTTACAAGTAATTAATTGGAAAAATTAACTTCTAGCTAACCAATACTTCACCCATCCAGGTTATTTTACTGTAACTTTTCTTAATGCACTAACCCTTGGGTTGTTTATATTTAATGAGACTTGTACTTCCTAATAGAATTCCACACAGCATATACATTTGTCAGCACTCCTAATATGTTCAATGGAATTGTTGTGGATGGGGATCTCTTTCAATTTGCACAACACCCAGTTTTACATCATCTGACTAGTCTTCATCTTAAATTCTTCTTGAGGAAGTATTCTATCAGCTTATGGAAGCTGATGATACAGCTTTCTACATAGTGATGAAAAAGTAGGTATATTTCAAGTACAAGGGAGAGAACATTTGCCCTTGATTCTTCCACAGTTAGACATTGCAAGACTAAAGAGGATTTTCTCATTTTATTTTAATCCAAGGTACAGATTTTAGTTCAGTTTCTTATTTTACTCCGCTCTTGATTTCTGAGATTGCTGTGTCTGTTTCTCTCTAGTGTGTGAAGTTGGTGGAAATTGCCAGGCGATGCGAGTGGAATGGAGGATGGGTTTAAAATCTTGCACTGCACTGAAATTTTAAAATTTGTCTAAGAGAATAATAAATGAGCTCGTTCAGTAATTCTTGTAATGCAACAATTGCTGCAGGTTCTGAAGGACAAGTGCGTAGGACTGATTTGGGTCACAGAGTTTGTAAATTAGATTGAGCCTGATTGTACTCAGTCTGCTATGTGGATAGTGCCACCTGCTGTTGTAGCACCTCTAAAATCCTAAAACTGCTCACTGGCTTTAATATATAAAAATTAATTGCTAAAAACAATCAAAACTTGGTAGATAAAATCAGGAAAGTAATTGGAAAGTCCCAGAATCAGATGTTTTAAATCTTGGTCAAGTGTAAAGGAAATCTTTTCCCAGTTTTATTCTCCTGAGGTATGTTGTTTTGAGTGGTCCATAAATAGTTTGAAAATTATTTAGAAAAATAAATGTCATGCTGCAGCCGGTTATGGTGTTAACATTTCTTCAGCAGTTGTCATGGTATTGAATGTGGCACAGGGAATGGTTGCTTCAGTTTGAGGTTAACTCAACAAAGAGCAGTTTAAGAAACCATAACTCAGGTAAGTATGTTTATCTTACATAAAACTTGTCAAAACAAACTTTTTAATGTCAGGAGAGAAAATGTTAGTTTATTCATGAGATATATTTAATAATAAGTGAAATAAAGCTTTACATTGCCACTAATCAAGCCTTGTGTTTAGCTTGCTTTGAAAGAATTTTTTAAAACATTAAGCACAGTTAAAATTACAGTAAATTGGTTAAATTAGTTTTCAAATTAAGTTAGCATTTTATGTGCTAATGATGGCCATTATCTGTACAAGATCATGGCAATTTACTCTATATGCAATATCTTTTGTTTGGTTATAAACTTATCATGCTGTAAATCTTTGTACAGTTGTTGTCCAAAGGAAAATATTTTGTCGAATGAGGCACCCACAAAAATATATTTGCTCAGTATATAATAACAATTTAATAAAAGTCAGAAGAATGAATCCTATCATTTAAACTCTCATTTGTAAAAACAAAACTAGAGAATGTCGATTAATCAGTATCATTTTTTCTTTGATAACTTTTAAAATTTTGTGCCCCATTGTTACTGCGGAAACTTTCTGGGAAAAATTACTGAGCCTGAGTAGAGGAACCAAACTGACATGTGGTTGAAATGACAAGATCATCAAACTAGTCTGGGTCAACATCTGTTTTTGGTTTGTTAATTTGGCTCCCTCATATGGTTGGGCTGGATAATTCCTCAAAGAAGTTTGCTGGCGGTAATATTATCAGTACTATTTTCCCCCCCACCCACCTTCCCACACACTCCTCAAGGATGATAAAGCCACTTCCTTAACCTCTTAAAAAAAAATTGCCGCACAATCAGATTGTTGACACATGCGCAGAATTTCCTGTAGGAACATCTTTGGAAAGTTACACCTGCAGTTATGTTAATTTCTTCATTTTTGCTGGTGTCCATTTGTTCACAGATGTTTCACTTACATTTTTACATATGCTGAAATTTAAACATAAGGATAAACAAAACATTACACTTGTATTCAGGGCATGCTTTTGAGTGGTGGGAAGACCAAAGGGTGTTGAATTATTTGTCTGTCACTTCAGTTAAAGGTCCCTGGTCTGGAATTGTACCCCTATATAATTGTATCGGCTTTTAATCTGCCAGGGTTGAAGGTCTTATAGGTCATCACATTTTTCTCCCATAGGCAACTGCCCTATCACCCTTATGCCAAGGTCTTTATTACCAAGGTATCAGAGTTGCAAATTCCTTATCAGTCCACTCTTTCCTGCTTGTTTGGCTGACAATGGCTTTCCAGCTGGTACCATTCCTGTGTGGATGTGCAAGTGGGTAGTTTAAAGAAGTGTGATACATGTCAATAATCCATTCACCATTGAACCAATTGAGATGGGTGGAACATTTACGTTACTGCAGAGTGAGACATTAAGCCAATTGAATTTACGCCAACTTTCAATGCTCTCATATCAGTCCTGTTTCCCACTTAACTACCTGCATCTATTCTGTCTCCCATGCCCACCAGCTCCCCTGTGATTCTCCTGCTGTTCACCTGGATTAGGGAGAACTTGCAGAATTTATCAGTCTTACAGGGTATCTTTGGGATTTGGGAGCAGCTGAGCAAAACCCATGTCATTATGGTAAGAATGTACAAATTTCCTGAAGACGGTACCTGAGGTCAAGTTTTAACATGAATTTCTAATCTGGGCATTCTGCCACTTGGAGTGGTCTTCATACGGAGTTCTTTTGTTGCTAGGGCACTTCCTTCTCATTTTCTCTATCTGGCTGTGAACTAGAGTCATTCATAGGTAAACTATGTTTGCACCGGAGGCCAATGGCAAATATTCCAAATAATATTTAGCTCTTTATTTACACTGTGATGAGCAAAATAGTGGAGTCTGGCCTATCTCATGGTTGTAGTCGATTAGTGGAAAGCATTCGATTAGCTTGACAGGTAAAGCTGTCAATAGCAAAGTCCTCTCCTTAAACTGTATTTGCCGGCTTGGTGGTGTGGTTGAAGCTGACAAGTGCATCAAGGAAAGTGCAGTTGTGGTGACAAAGTTACAGCTTACTGAATGAAAAAAATGCCATCAGGCATATAAAGGCTGGAAAAGCAGCAGGCCTGAATAACATCCATTCTAAACAGATAAAAAGTATTCAACAGGGAAGCAGGCTGGTAGTACGATGCAGCTTCTTTGTGTAAACAATACTCCCTTTTTTTTTGTATCCAGGTGGATTAGCTGATCAATTGTGGAGATGATTAAAAGGATGCCAATACTCATCTTTGTGGTGCACTATTCTTTTGTAGATGCCAGTGGCTAGAATTTTCTTACTTTAGTAGAAAAACAACAGTTTTGATCAGCTCATGGACTGCATGATCTGCTGATACTCCATGTCAAAAAAGTCTTTGTTGACTACCTGTGTGGATCATGCTGAGAAACTGACGAAAGTGCCAAAACTAAATGATGGGGGAACTTGGGTCAGTCAGCATCTATGGAGAAGAATAAATAGTTGAAAATTTGGGCTGAGGACTGGAAAGAAGCTAGAATATGAAGGTGCAGGGGAGGGGAAGGAGTACAAGCTGGCAGGTGATGTGTGATACCAGGTATGGGGGAAGGTGGGTGGGGGAGGAGCAATGAAATGAGAAGCTGGGAGGTTCATAAGGGGAAGAGGTAAAAGTTTGAAGCAGTAGAACTTTGGGAGAAAGGGCAGGAGGAGGGGCACCAGAGGGAGGTGATAGACAGATGAAGAGAAAAAAATGGGGAAAAGAGGGGATCCAGAATGGGGAATAGAAAAAGAGTACGTGGAAGGGGTAAAAAAAAATTCAAAGGTACATTTAATGTCAGAGAAATGTATACAATTCCCATCCTGAAATGCTTTTTATTTGCATCCATCCATGAAAACCGAGGAGTGCCCCCAAAGAATGAATGACAGGTAAATGTTAGACCCCCAAAGATCCTCACCAGCTCCCCTCCCTCCCTCACATAAGCAGCAGCAAGCAGCAATCCACCTCCCCTCCCTCCACATCAGCAAAAAATGTGCATCAGCACTCGCCACCGAGCACTCAAGCGTGAGCAAAGCAACGGCAGGGACAGAGATTTGCAGTACTCCAAAGACTACATGTTCACCTGGTATTCGATGTACCACAGCCTCTCCCTAACAAGGGGGAAAGAGGTGTCTCCGTTTCACAGCGATAAGGGAGACATAACAAACAACTCACTGGTTTACGATGTTAAGAGTCCGTTGCATCGCTTTTTCTGAGCTCTGTGCCCAAAGATCTCAGGTCTCTGGGCACACAGCCTTAGATCTTCCATCTCCCACAACACACCTGGACATTGACCTTTGATCTGTCCGTCTCCAGAGCCACGAGATCTCGGACCTCAGAAGGCAAGTTGAGCTCCTGGGCCGAGCCCTTGGCCTGCCGAGTAACGGCCAGCCATGAAACCCCGAGAGCGGGTCCCATTCCTGCAAAGAACCGTATTCAGCGTGTAGCTCCAGGTCAGGGTCTTCAAAAGAACCCTGAAAGAGAAAATTAGAGATTAAAGTTGGAAATAGAGCTGCTTCTGAAGATGTAAGCAAATAAGTCACTGCTCCTCCTTTCGAGACTTATTGGAACTTTTTCCATTCAGGTAAGCAGTATCTGAGCCTTCTGCTGCTGCTTCACAGCACTAAGACAGTTACTTAAAGATTTTTCAGTTGAGGGGTAATAGAAATTTGGAATAGAACCATTCATTTCAACAATGAGGATGTTTAAGCTGCAAGTATCATTCATACTGTTCAGTACAAAGGATAATCATGTGTGTCTTCTGGGCAACCAAGCTGACAGGCAGCCACATTTTTATTCTAAATTAAGGTTAACATAAGATTAACTGCTTTCCCAATTGCAACTGTCTTTGCTACATTGAACACCATCATGCATTTTATTAGCTATGGGCAAGCATTACCAAAATAACCTTCAAAGGACATTGATGTATATTTCTATTTTTGATCTATATTGGTATCTGAACAGATTGAGAGGGATCAGAAGATGCAGATGATAAGGTATTTCATTGCAAACACTTGTATTAGGCTGATTTAGATTCGATGTGGAAATTATTTCTGTATTTTACTCCTTAAAGGGGGAAGTAGTCTTCATCAAATACTGTATTATTCTATCGCTGCAATTCATCAACCAACTGCCAACAGCAAAAGATATACAATAGGTGATTATCATAGTAAATATCCTTAAATAAATTACCCAAAATTAAGAGCTTATGATTTTGTTTGTCAGATATGTTTCAATGAATGGTACTTGGCACTAGCATGTTTAAAAATGCTCAAAAGCAAAGAAAAATGTAAACAAAAAGCATTGATCTTCAAATGGAAAGAAATTTTAAAAGGAATTCCATGTCAGGAACAGAACTTACTTTATTTCCAAATAGAAATAATTGTTTGGAAAATGAGTTTAGATTGTATTAGCATAAAAAGAAGTTGATGTTATTGTCATATGCATTAGCCCAATGAAAAGCTTGCTTGCTGCATCATCACAGGCATGTAGTTCCAGACAACACACAGAAAATAAATTACACCAGATAGTGAAGTTGGGGGGGGGGGGGGGGGAGCTGTACCCATTGTGAGCAGATTGGAAGAGTCACTTTAACACTACATGGATATGAAAGCATGTTTTCATTATGCCCCCACCTTGCTTGCTTGGCTTACTGTTGCTTGGATGGTCCTTCTGATGACTTTCTTAAGACTTAACACAGGGGAGCTCATTTGGTGCTCAACATCTGAGAGAAAAGTTAGACCTGTAGAATGGGCACAATGGTAGTTGTAGATTATTCATTCGACAGCATCATTACCCCATTAACAGCAATTGTACATCTTCATAGTATCTTTAACCTAGAAGATATCTGAGTGCTTCATGTATGGGTAATCAGCTGAATGTTGACATGGAGTGAAAGGAGAAAACATCAAGAGGGAATGGTAAAAGTTTGGATTAAGGAACCATTCTGATGCGAGTCATAAGGTTTAAGAGTGAGTGACTGAAAGTGTTGTCAGTAAGGGTGGATAAATGTTTATAAGTTATTATTGGAGAAATGATGAGTTTTAAACTGGGTGGTTAGAGATGATGAGCAAACCATATAAGGGTTTGAACAGCAGAATTGAATTTTAAATCAGAAGACTTTTGAGATCTGGGGTTAATGTATGTTGGTGAACATGGGAAGCTGGAAGTGCACGGTAGTATGTGCATTTGGACATCCTCAGGTTTCTAGAGATAAAAGATGTCAGGGTTGGTCAAGGAAGTTAGAACCATCAAATCTGAAGTTATGAGTAGATTGGAATGAGTTATTTTTGACATTGAATTGAGATATGTACTAAGTGGTCAATGCTACGGAGCTGTATCATAAAGTGTGTACAATGGAGAGATGTGAGGACAAAGTTAATGTTCAAAGTAAACTTATTTTCTTGCTGGCATACTCAATAAGTTAAATAATTGTAATGGAATCAATGAAAGAGCACACCCAACAGGGTGGACACGCAATGTACAAAAGACAACAAACTGTGCAAATACAAAAGAAAAAAAAGAGATACTAATAATAAATAAGTAGTAAGTATTGAGAATATGAGATGAAGAGTGCTTGAAAGTGAGTTCATGGATTGTAGACGGTTCAGTGAGGAGCAAGTGAAGTTGTCCTCCAGTTCAAGAGCCTGATGGTTGAGGAGTAATAACTGTTCCTGAACTTGGTGAAGTGAATCCTGATGGTACTTTTTCCTGATGGCAGCAGTGAGAAAAGAGCATGGCTTGGCTGGTAGGGATCGCTGATGATGGATGCTACTTTCCTGTGACTATGCTCTGTGTAGATGTGCCCAATGGTCGGGAGGGCTTTGTTGGTGATAGACTGGGATGTATCCACTAATTTTTGTACGATTTTCTGTGGAAGGGCATTGGTGTTTCCGTAACAGGCTCTGATGCAGCCAGGCAGTATCCTCTCTACCACACATCTATAGAAGTTTGTCAGAGTTTTAGCTGTCTGCTGAATCTTTGCAAACTTCTAAGGAAGTAGAAGTGCTGTTGTGCTTTCTTCTTAATTCTAGGAGAAGTCCACTGAAATGTTAATACCGAGGAATTTAAAATTTTTGACCCTCTCTACCTCTGATTCCCCAATGAGGACTGGCTCTTGGACCTGTGGTTTCCTCCTCCTGAAGTCAATAATCAGCTCCTTGGTCTTGCTGACATTGAGTAAGAGATTGGTTGCTTTGTGGCACCACTTAGCCAGATTTTCAATCTCCCTCTTGTATACTGATTCACCACTACCTTTTGACTTGGCAAGGACAGTGGTGTTGTCAGCAAACTTAAATGTGACATTGGACTTGTGCTTTGCCCCCAGTGCAAAGTGGAGCAGGGGACTAAGTACACAGCCTTGTGTACACCTGTGCTGAAGGAGATTGTGGAGGAGATGTTGTTGTCAGTCCAAACTGACTGGGGTCTGAAAGTGAAGAAATGAAGGATCCACTTGCAGAAGAAGGTATTGAGGGCCATGTCCTGAAGCAAATTGATTAGTTTTGAGGGGATGATAAGATTGAATATTGAGCTGTAGTGAATAAAGAGCATCCTGATGTATGCATCTTTGTTGTTCAAATTTTCTAGAGTTGAATGAAGACAACATTAGATGATAAGATGTAAGAGCAAACTTAGGCCATTTAGCCCACTGAGTGTGTTCCACCATTTCTTCATAGCTGATCCATTTTTCTTCTTGATGAAATAGCATCTGCTATGGACCTGTTGTGCTGGTAGGCAAATTTGAGCAAATCCAAGTTGCCTCTCAGGCAGGAGTTGATATGTTTCATCACCAACCTCTCAAAACACTTCATCACTGTGGATGTATGTGCTACTGGACGATAGTTTTTGAGAGACATTACCACGTTCTTCACGAGTATAATTGAAGCAGGTGTGTAGCTCAGACTGTCAAAGCAAGAGGTTAATGATCTCAGTGAACACTCCAGACAGTTGATCTGCACAGGTCTTTAGTACTCGGCCACATACCCCATTTAGGCTGTATACTTGCCATGGGTTCACCCTTCTGAAGAATGTTCTCACTTTTGGCATCAGAGACTGAAACCACAGGGTCATCTGGGGCTGTGGGAGTTTGTGATGGTTACTCCATGTGTTGACAGTCAAAACCAGCACATTCTCATCTGGAAGTGAAGCCCTGTTGTCATCTATGTCACTCAATTTCACTTTGTAAGAGGTGATAGCATTCAAGAGAGTCAAATTATATTAATGTAAAATGGCAGTCCGATTCAGCCTGAGGCATTTACTGGAATTAGAGATGAAATTAATGGTAAAGAAACAGTTGTTTGAGAATGAAACGAGCTAAGTATTATTGCTTTGGTCTGCTCAGCATTGATGCTTATTGAGGGAGTGCTTGGTTCAAACTGTACCATCTTATTGTCTTTTTTGTTCATAGAGTGCAATGGGAAAAATGCAATCATTTATCATAATTTATCACAGATGGCAAAAAGACTGCCAGCAATTTTCAGATTAGGGTTCAATGGTAGCATTTCTTCTCCATTTTTCTTTGATTTCCAGTTAGATGCTCTGAAATTCCAAAGGAAAATCTAGCCTGGTATGTCTTTCAACTATGCACGTAAGAAGAGCCAGCCTTCAGCTCTGCTTCTGGTGCAAATAAAGGTAGTGGGCATTAATATTACTAGTAATACATTGTTTCAATTTACTGTCACTAACTCGAGCATTCCAATATATTACAGATGCGTGCTTTTCTGATCGTTTTCGGGCTTCAAAGTTTTTTTTCCATACCATGGTCGTGGAAAGACTGACAGTAATCAAAAAAATATTTGTGTAACCATGAAGGAAATCTGAACTGCTTTGTTACTACGTGACCTAAAGGAGAGGGGCAATATTTTTCAGATTGTTTGATGATTGTGTATTTCTTAAAAATTATAAATGCATGGTAACGAGTTGATCAACAAACTTGACCTCTGAATTATTTCATTAACATCGTATGCTTTGGCATTCAGAATTATTGTAGGATCCCTTGAGGAAAGAGCTCTAATATTTACCTTTCTTTGTTGTTCTTGTTGCTTTATTGCCAGTGAAATAAAATCAATGTTGCTGTAGTTATTATCATTTTTTAAATTCTTTAGTTGGCTTACACTTCCCCTATTGTGGTAGCAAACTTCACACAGCTGTGCAATTTGGGCAGCTTTAAGCTTCAAATCTAAGTTTGCTTTCCAATTTAGAGTTGCATTATGGTTCTATTGGATGATTGGAAGAATGTCTGCTTTCTTTGAACTTCATGCACTCGTGATATGTGCTACCTGTAGATTGCAGATTATCAGATGTGACTTGAAAATCTTAACAAAAGTTAACTATTTACCCCAGCTTTTCCAAGCATAGATACTGATTGCATACTTTTGTGACAGGTGTAAATTTAGCTCTGCTCTGCTTCCGCCATGGAGGAAGAACCTCAGGAAGAATTCTTCTATTGCAGTGGGGCTGCTACTCAGCTACTAAAACTGGGATCCATTGATTGTTGGCCAAAGGATGACTCGAATACGTCCTCCAGGGTGTTGTTCCTGATTATTCCAGGTAAGGAATCTAATGTATTGGGATTTCAAAAACAAGAAAAAAATCAAGGCTGTTTTCAAATGCTGAATATGCCCGAACAAAATAGAAGCAATAGATCCAGATGTTTTGTAAAGGTGCTCTTCAGATTAGACGCAAGTTTAATTATTTCCAGATAATACAGCTCTATCTTAATGGCATGAAAGATGTAGAATGGACAATATAAGTAAGGAAATTTCTGTTCCATATAAATGTGTGCTTAGTTCTGGTGACACAGATAATTCAGAAGTGAAGTAGTTCAGAAATGAGAATACCTGACAACAGAATTTAGTTTCTTTGTGGTTTGGTAATTAAAATGGATATGTTGCATTCATTACCCATTTTCCTGGAGAGTAGTTACCAAGTTTGTATTTAACTTGATTCTTAGTATCTTGCATTTCACTCATGTTAGCTAATCTATCTATATGAATTGAAATTGTTTTGCATAACTACAGTCCTAATCCAGTGAAAATTGTCAATGTGGAAAGTTAGTGATGGCCACTATGTTGCTCTCTTTGGCTGCTGGTTTCATAAATTTACAGACATATGTGAAATGCAAAAAAAAATCAAAGATAACATTGTGTTTATTAAAAAAAATCTAGGGTTCTTTATTCCGGAGGGAAAAAGGCTGAGAGATGAACTCCAGTAAGTCTTCAAATTTGGTCGATTTGAACCGGATACTTCCACATGACTAGGTTCAAAACTTGTAGTCATAAGTATGTTATTGTCACCATTAAATCCAGAAGAGAATTCTGGAGCAAGTCCCTGCCCTTTATGTGTTGAAAGTGTGGAATTTGCTTTTACAGGGGGTAAATGAGGCAAAGGTTATAGATTACTTTAAGCTTGGTATGAATGTGAAAGAAAAACTATATTTTGGCAATATAAGACAAAGGTTAGAGGGGCTCATTTGAAACATAAACACAGGCAGAGCCTTGTTATACCAGATGTGTCATAAATTCCAAATAATGCATTACCTGATACGGCTGTTGTGGATTTCAATTTGATTAGCTGGAAACCTGCAATTTCTGAACACCTAGTGGTGGCATCCATCGGTCTCGAGAGACCATGGATCTGCGCCTGGAGTTTCCAGGGCTCAGGCCTGGGCAGGGTTGTATGGGAGACCGGCAGTTGCCCAAGCTGCAAGCCTTACCCTCTCCACGCCACCGATGTTGTCCAAGGAAAGGGCACTAGGACCCATGCAGCTTGGCACCGGTGACATCGCAGAGCAATGTGTTGTTAAGTGCCTTGCTCAAGGACACAAACACGCTGCCTCAGCTGAGGCTCGAACCAGTGACCTACAGGTTACTAGTCTGATGCCTTGCCCACTAGGCCACGCGCCAACACCACATCCTTTCATAAATCTAGAAAATTAACAATTATAATTCTATAGATCTAGAAAATTAACAATTATAATTCACACTTATTCTAGTAAGCTCAACTTGCTGAAACCATGTACATGTAAATATTTAGATGTAGATATCCAACATTGAAGTGTATCTGAGAGCTGCAAGGGTATTTGAAAATAAACAAATGAGACGATAGATGTCACAAACAGGAAAAGATCTGCAGATGCAGGAAATCCAAAACATTACACACAAATGCTGGAGGAGCTCAGCAGTCAGGTAGCATCTATGGAAAAGAGTAAACAGTGGACATTTTGGGCCGAGACCCTTCATCAGGCCTGAAATGTCAACTGTTTACTCTTTTCCATAGATGCTGCCTGGCCTTCTGAGTTCCTCTAACATTTTGTGTGTGAGACTATAGATGTGTTGGTAAAGGGCCACCTTATTACAGTTGCAATTGAGTAGATAGTACTAATGAGTCATCTGACATTCACTAGTTATCATTTGGTTCGAATGAAGTACTGTACTTCTCAAGCCTTAATACTTGTGCAATTGGATCCTCAATTTTCTTACTTGCAGACCCAGTTCAGATTGGCAATAACATCTCCACAATCTCCATCAGCAGAGGTGAACCACCAGGCTGTGTGCTTAGCCCCTTGCTCTTCTCATTTTATATTATGAGTGTGAGGCGAAGTACAGCTCCATTGCTATATCAAAAATTTGCTGAAAATATCACTGTTGTTGGCGAAATCAAGGGTGGTGATAAATCACCATATAGGAGGGAGATAAAAAGTCTGGCTGAGAGGTACCACAACGCCACCCTTTCTCTGAGTGTCAGTAAGACCAAGGAGCTGTTTAATGGCTTCAGAAGAAGGAAACCAGAGGTCTATGAACCACTCCTCATCAGAAGATCAGAGGTGGAGAGGGTCAGCAACTTCAAATTCCTTCATGTTATCATTTCACGGGATCTATCCTGGGCCCAGCATGTAAGTCCATTGCAGAGAAAGCACAGTAGCCTCTCTACTTCCTTAAGAGTTCGTGAAGATTTGACAAACCTCTATAGATGTGTGCTGGAGAATATATTGACTGGTTGTATCATGGCCTGGTATGGAAACGCCAATGCCTTTGAATGGAAAAATCCTCCAAAACGCAGTGGATATGGTACAGTCCTTCATGGGTAAAGCCCTCCTCTCCATAGAGCACATCTACACAGAGTGCTGTGTAGGAAAGCAGCATCGAACATCAAGGACCCCCACCATCCAGTCCATGCTCTCTTCTCACTGCTGCTATCAGGAAGAAGGTACAAGAACCTCAGGACCCACACCACCAGGTTCAGGAACTGTTATTACCCGTCAACCATCGGGCTCTTGAACCAGAGGAGATAACTCCACTCACGCCATCACTGAACTGCTCTCGCAACCTATGGACTCACTTTCAAGGCTGTTCACCTCATGTTCCCGACATTAATTCTTTTTTTGGATTTTCCCAGTTTGTTGTCTTTTGCATATTAGTTTGTCTTTAATGTGGTTTCATTGATTCCATTGTGTTCCTTGGATATACTGTGCATGCCTGCAAAAAATGAACCTAAGGGTTGTATACAGTGACATGTATGTACTTTGATAATAAATTTACTTTGAACTTTAATTACACATTCATCTTTATATATTCATATAGATTCTCATAAGTCTGGAATGGTGATGTCTATTCTGGAACTGATGCTGCCCTGTAGTTTGGGATTGGATCAAGCCATGCTTTGACTTTTTGAGAATGGAATGAGCATACTGTGACTAGATTGTGGATGCTGGGCATGATATTTACTGAACATGCAGCTGAATTCCTAGGCTCAGTTCCAGAAATTCCATCCAAATGTAACAGTCCAGTCAGCTGAAAGGGAACTATGTGTCTTCAAAAGCTTAATCTTGGAGAAGTTCTTGACCCAAATGGTTTAAAGAGCTTGAGTCATTAAGTCGCCTCTGAGACATAAGCTGCTTCCATAACGAATAATGTGTGTCCACAAGAGAAGATCAATCAGACCAAAAACTCCAGAGTGCTGTCAATTGTTTTTGGATTTTTGTAATAGACTAAAAAGAAAATTAAATGTTTTTAATATGAGTTGGAAACTGAATCCAGAAAAATGATGGAATAGCAGAAAGCTTGCCTGTTTTGAAGGTCAAGCATTGGTTTTAACCTAATATTCTAGCACACCCACATTACACTTTAAAGTGTTAATATTTCAAATGATTGATTCTTAACTATAAGCATTACAATGGACCTTTGTAAAACTCCATTTAAACTCCCAGTTGTTCAATGATTACACGATTAATTTTTTGGGAAAATAATGGAAACAGTTGCAATTGTGGTAATTAAGTTATTTTTATTCCATAATAACTTCCAGAATGTAAGCAGTTCTTTGTTGATAGCATATACTGTAGAAGAAGTATGAAGCAGTTTTATTTTCAATATTTTGAGTTTGGGATCCAAGGTGCAGTTTAGTCTAAAATGAACAATGATTATTACAACTAATTAGAAAATGCATTCAGCTTATTCTTATGACAATCTATTTGCCAATTGTGCAACTTCATAATTTTGTATCAAATACAAGAATTTCATAAAACTTGTGGAAAGTTGAAATGATTTTGATAGTCAAATGTATGTTTTACATTTTAAGTGTAGAGGTACAAAAGATGAGAAATCACTGTTCATCTGTCATAATTCAGTTCACGAATGTAATTTACAACATTCATGATCTGATTTTAACTAGAGCTGTAAGAAATTTAACTTTGGCTGTGATTTTTTTAATGTTTTCCAGTAACACATTTTTCAATCTTACTTTTGTTTGGGCTAGCTATGATGTATTACTTCACTGGGAGTCATTTTGAATCATAATGATGGCCAAAACTATGCAGCTTTGTAGTTCCACTTGGATGAAGATATGAACTAAAATACTGGCATTTCTACAACTTTAATTTTAACTAAACTTTGTCCTGTGGGATACAAAATTCCTTTAAAACATGATAATGCTGGAATTGTCCTTGTATTTAAAAACATAATTGCATAACTTCCATTTGTGAAGACATATAAAAGTGCTTGACGGGGACTTGCTTCAATATACTGAATTTTAACCTTCAGACTGGGATTGAAATATAAATGTATATGCTGGTAAAATCTATAGGACCTGCCAGATTACAGTTCAACTCATGGTCAAAAGGTTCTGTGACAATGAGAGATGTTTTAAGAATGATGCCAATCGAGTACATTGGCTCTATATGTTTCATTAACTCAACTAATTTGCTACTTGATTGAATATGCAGGGAATAGAGGAGCATAGATCATATACAAGCTGAAGGAATTACCGTAGTATAATTTGGCATTATGTTTGGCGCAGACATCATGGGCCAAAGACTCCTACTCTGTACTATTCAATGTTTTTTGTTTTGTCTGGCCTAGACGTATCCCCATTTCCAAATAAAAATCATTGTTTTGCTTGATCACTAATTTGGAAAGATTCTTGTCAAATAATGTACTGCCCTTATGGTGGTGCAGAAATGTTCTGGCTTAATGGTTTACTTCCATCTACACAACCATGTAACAATGGAATATCAACAAGGATCTAGCACTCTTCCAGCATATATCCAGACTGGTCTGCCAGTCGAGTCCAGGTGTCAATTTTAATTGATCAGGTTTCTGCTGTCCCACCCTGTTTAAAATTGTTGACAATTTTGAACAGGGTGGGACAGCAGAAACCTGATTGGTTAATCCTCAACCAATCAGGAGGGATGGACAACTGGAGTTGAGTGTATCTACCCCCAGACTAGACATGCCTAGGCATCATCCCTGATGAAGATGGCAGAGTTTGTCATTAAAACTTCAGTTAAAATCGACACCTGGACCCTGCGGGAAGCCCAAGAAGAGTTTATATGCAATATCAATTAAGTTTCCTTTGGGATTATTGAGGAATATTAAGGTGGCTAGTAAATTGCACCTTTATGGCCACGATCTCAATGAAAACATTCAAAGCTTTGGATAAAGGATTGAATATATCATAGTTTATGTATTTATAGGTAGTGTGTTAACTTATTCTATTGACAGCTCTTTAAGCTGTTTTCTGCAGGCAGGTTTGCTTAGTTAATCTTGGTGTCAATTAGAATAGTTTTTATTGGTAAAGCTTCTAGGTTGGCAGGATTTTGAATTTCATAATGTTCATGAATCCAAAAAGGGTAAAAATAACTGAATTTCAGAATCAGGATCAGAATTATTATCACTGACATATGATGTAAAATCTGTTGCTCTGCAGCAGCATCACACTGCACAGATATAAAATTCTACAAGTTACTAAAATGAATAGTGGATAAAAAGAAAGGGATAATGAGGTAGTGTTTGTGGGTTCCTTGATTGTTCAGAAATCTCCTGGCAGAGAGGAAGAAGCTGTTTCTAAATTGTTGAGTGTGATCTTCAAGCATCCTCAACTTCCTCTCTGATGGTGTTAATGAGGACTCGTGTCTTGGATGGTGAGGGTCCTTGATGATGGATACCACCTCCTTGAAACACCACCTCTGGAAGATGTTTTCGCTGGTGGGGAGCATGATGGAGCTGGCTGAGTCTATAACCTCCCTACAGGCTCCTTTGATCTTGTGCATTGGAGGCTTCATACCAAGCTGTGATGCAACCAGTCAGAATTCTCCCCACTGTACATCTGTAGAAATTTGTAAGATCTTTGGTGACATAGTAAATCTCCTCAAACACCTGATGAAGTTAGCCTCACCTTAGTGATTGTATCAATATGTTGAGCCCAGAATATATCCTCTGAGATATTGACACTCAGGAACTTGAAGTTGCACAACCTTTCCAACTTTCCATCACTGATCTCTGAAAGAAGATTGGTGTTCAGTTCTGTTCAAATGTATTAGGCACATTATTTATACATATAAGTTAATGAGATGTGTGAGTGATTCTAATATGTGTCTATACCGTGGACTGAAAATGGGAAGGGGACTAGGAAAAGGGAAACTTGGTTGGGAAAGGGAAGGAAGAAGAGAGGGAGTGGGAAGCACCACAGCGACCAATTGGTTGAAATCAAATGACCTGCCTGGTGTCTCAGGACTGGGTGGGTCTGCATCCACACCCCCCCCCCACCCTGGCACTCCACTGCCACCTGTCCCAAACCCCTCCCATGGCGCTGCACCCTCGCCATTCCCAATATCCTTGCCTCTCACCAGATTTACAAACTCACTCTCTGCTCACGTTGACAAATACATTACTGTGCAAAAGTCTTAGTCACTCTAGCTATATGTATGTGCCCAAAAATATTTTCACTACTGTATGTTCCCTCAACTTACCCGTTCTGAAAGCAACTATCAGTTTTTTGGTCTTGCTGGTTGTTGTTGTGACACCGTGCAGCAGCTGATATTTCTCACTTCAGCACGCCTCCTTGTCACCACGTGAGACTCGGCCGACTATGGTGGAGTCATTGGTGAATTTGTAAGTGACATTTGAGCTGTGCCTGGTCACGCAGTTAGGAAGGTAGGGAGCAGAGAGCAATGGGATAAGCACGAAACCATGACGCACAACTGGATTAGTAATCAGTGTGTTATTACTGATCTGCAATGCCTTGTATGTCCGCTTTGAAAGAGAACACAAGCACAGCCTGCACCTGATGACCCTCTGATTTCTCTCTCAGGCCGATGTTAGTCTGTCTTTAAAGAGAGTGAACCCTCGCAAGGATAGAGTACCTGGTAAGGCTCTGAAAACCTGTGCCAACCAACTAGCGGGAGTATTCAAGGACATTTTCAACCTCTCACTTGCTTCAAAAAGGCAACAATTATACCAATGTCTTAGAAGAATAATGTAGGCTGCCTTAATGACTATTACCCGGTAGCACTCACATCGACAGTGCTGAAATGCTTTGAGAGGTTGGTCATGACTGGACTGAACTCCTGCCACAGCAAGGACCTGGATCCATCGCATTTTGCCTATCGCCACAATAGGTCAACGGCAGATGCAATCTCAGTGGCTCTTCACGTGGCTTTTAGACCAACTGGACAACACAAACACCTACGTCAGGATGCTGTTTTATCGACGACAGCTCAGCATTTAATACCATCATTCCCACAATCCTGACTGAGAAGTTACAGAACCTGGGTCTCTGTACCTCCCTCTGCAATTGGATCCTCGACTTCCTAATCGGAAGGCCACAATCTGGGTGGATTGGTGATAACATATCCTCCTCACTGATGATCAACACTGGCACACTTTAGGAGTGTGTGCTTGGCCCACTGCTCTACTCTCTCTATACACATGACTGTGTGGCTAGGCATAGCTCAAATACCATCTATAAATTTGCTGATGATACAACCATTGTTGGTAGAATCTCGGGGGTGATGAGAGGGCGTACAGGAGTGAGATATGCCAACTAGTGGAGTGGTGTTGCAGCAACAGCTTGACACTCAACGTCAGTAAGATGGAAGAGCTGATTGTGCACTTCAGGAAGTGTAAGACAAAGGAACACATGCCAATCCTCAGAGTGATCAGAACTGGAGAGAGTGAGCAGCTTCAGGTTCCTGGGTGTCAAGATCTCTGAGGATCTAACCTGGTCCCACCATATTGATGTAGTCATAAAGAAGGCAAGCCAGCGGCTGTAGTTATTATAGTATTAGGAATTTGAAGAGATTTGGCATGTCAACAAATACACTCAAAAACTTCTATAGATGTACCGTGAAGAGCATTCTGACAGGCTGCATCACTGTCTGGTATAGGGGTAGGGGATGCTATTGCACAGGACCAAAAGAAGCTGCAGAAGGTTGTAACTCTAGTCAGCTCAATCTTGAGTACTAGCTTACAAAGTACCCAGGACATCTTTAGGGAGCGGTATCTCAGAAAGGCAGCATCCATTGTTAAGGACCTCCAACACCCAGGGCATGCCCTTTTCTCACTGTTACCATCAGGTAGGAGATACAGAAGCCTGAAGGCACACACTCAGCGATTCAGGAACAGCTTCTTCCCCTCTGCCATCTGATTCCAAAAAGGACATTGAACCCTTGGACACTACCTCACTTTTTTTTAATGTACAGTATTTTTGTTTTTTTGCATGCTCTTAATCTATTCAATATATGTGTATACTGTAATTGATTTATTTATTCTTTTTTTCTCTTGTATTATGTATTGCATTGAACTGCTGCTGCTAAGTTAAATTTCACGTCACATACTGGTGATAATAAACCTGGTTCTGACTGTGGTCTCCTGATGAGGAAGTCAAGGATTCAGTTGCAGAGGGAAGTACATAGGGCCAGTTTTGGAAGCATGTTGATCAGTACTAAGGAGATAATGGTGTTCAATACCAAACTGTAATTGATAAATAGCAGCCTGATGTATGTATTGCAGCTCTCCATATAGAGCGAGGCTGACTGGAGAGCCAGTGAAATTGTGTCTGCTGCGGACCTGTTGTGGTAGAATATGGAATTAGAAATAGATCTACTATGTGTACCTTGTTGGCCATCAAATTATTTTTTGCAAGCCTGGTTACTTGTTGAGTAATATGGTCCAGCCACCCAATTGCAGCAACACACTGGTGCACTGCACCACTTAGTGAAATGTTTCAGTGTATTATAAGACGTAAATTGATGTACTGAACACCAAAAAGAGTGGCAAAGAAGGAAGGAGTACTTTATTTGCATAGTGAAGCTGATTCTTATTCTTAGCAAGAGCATTCTGGTGTCTAGAAGTAGATTTAAAGATATCTAATTTGATATATGAATGTTTTCTTCCATAGGCATGGCATTAAGCCATTTGTTAATGTACAAAAGAGAATGAAAAAGCAGGTTTTTGATTTTATAATACAACATTATCTACATTTGGTGGTGCCTTAGGGATCCACAAATGTATGCCAACTTTTCTTTTTGATTTGAGTAACTGGGATTACACTCCTCTATACAAATGGCCACCAATTTTGGTATTCAGGCCTTTTCCTAACAGACATTCATTTGCTGTTTTTAAAGGTCTAAACTGAGATGGGAAGACTTTTTTTGAAGTGCCAAATTTCAATTTTTCACATTTGCTTATTTAGGGGACTTTTATTACTGGTCTCATAGCTTGTTGGCTTTATAATCATATTCTCCAACCATTGCATAAAGATAGATAACCTGCTTAATTTTTTCCTGTTACTTTTCAGTATTTAGTTGATGCAGCTGATTTTGTAATGTAATTTTTAATACGACCATTGTCTGCTTGCGTTTGTGCCCCCTCCCTACTCAGTTCCTTTTATTAGAGTGCCAGTAGGTGAATGAAGTACAGAATGTCTGGGAGTTATTATTTATGATAATTGCCAAATTGAAGATGCATAGATTTTTTTTATTGATCCTGAAGGAAATTACAGTGTCACAGCTGCATTACAGGTGCACAGATTTGCAAATTATACATTATTAGAAGAGAAGAAAGAATAAAAAGTAAGTTATCTTAAACAGTCTAACAGGAGGGGGTCATCACTTCCCCGGCTATAGGTTGACTCGTTATAGAGTTTAATGGCCAAGGGTAAGAATGACCTCATATAGTGCTCTTTGGAGCAGCGCAGTTGTCTTAGTCTCTTACTAAAAGTGCTCCTCTGTTTTGCCAAGATGGCATGCAGAGGGTGAGAAACGTTGTGCAGAATTGCCAGGATTTTCCATAGGAGCCTTTGTTCTACCACAGACTCCAGTGTGTCCAGTTTGACTCTTATAACAGAGCCAACCTTTCTAATCAGTTTATTGAGCCTGTTGGCATCACCCGTGTTGATGCCATTGCCCTAACACACCACTGTGTAGAAGATTGTTCTGGCGACAGCAGACAGGTAAAACATGTGAAGGAGAGCCTTCCATGCACGAAAGGACCCCAGTCTCCTCAGAAAGTACAGGTGACTCTGGCCCTTCTTGTTGGTGCCCAACACAAAACTGTCATCCAGGTGCACCCCCAGCTACTTGTAGGTCCTCACCCCATCCCCATCCTCACCATCAATAGTAGCAAGGAACAGTGCAGGCTTAGTCTTCCTAAAGTCTGTCACCATCTCCTTGGTCTTACTGATATTGAGCTGCAGATGATTCAGCTTGCACCATATGACAAAGGCCTCCACCAGGGCCCTGTATTCATCCTCCTGTCTCCCTTTGTACAGCCAAGTATTGTTGAGTCATCAGAGAATTTCTGCAGATGACATGACTTATTGTTGTATCTAAAGTACGAGGTACACAGGGTAAACAGGAAGGAAGCCAGTGCAGTCTCCAGTTGCCTCAGTGCTGCTTATAGCCATGTCTGACACACAGCTTTGAAGCCACACAAACTATGATCTACTAGTCAGGTTGTCCATTATCCAGGATACAATGGAAGTGCCAATCTGCATTGAACAGAGCTTCTCCCCCAGTGAGGGCTGTATGGTATTGAAGGCATTTGAGAAATCAGAAAAACATTATTCCCCCAGTGCTGTCCTGCTTATGCAAATGGGAGTAACCTCTGTTCAGCAGGTAGATGACAGCATCGTCGACTCCAATGTACTCCTGGTTGGCAAGCTGCAGGGGACCGAGGGCTGATCTGACTAGGGCCAGAGATGAGCCAGGACCAGCCTCTGTAGGGTCTTCATGATGTGTGAGGTCAGGGCCACTGGATGGTAGTCATTCAATACTTTTGGTTGGCCATTTTTGTGTACTGGGACCACACATGTTTTCCACACAATTGGGACCCTTTCCAGGCTGAGACTCTAATGAAAACGAGCTGAAGAACTCAATACAGCTGTTCAGCACACACTCCTTCAGGGCCTTGGACTTCACACTGTATAGTCCCAATGCTTTGCCGTATCTGAATTTCCCCAGGGCTCTTCTCAACTGCCAAGTAGTGAAGGTGAGTGTAATAGTGCCATGTCATGAAAGGCATGTCAGATTGAAAAGGGCCAATGGAGATGGTGCAAGGATGATCTGCAAGAATAATATCATAAAGCTTTTACTTTCAGGAAATGATTAAATTGGTTCTCTTGATTGAGAAAAGAAGGTTAAAGGGTGACTGTTTTAAAAGTTCAAAGTAAAATTTATATCAGAGTACATACATGTCACCATGTACAACCCTGAGATTCTTTTTTCCTGCGGTCATACTTAGCAAATCTATAAGACATTAACTGTCAATGAACAAAAACTGTGCAAATGTAAATATAAATAAATAGAACATGAAATAACAAGATAAAGAGTCCCTAAAGTGAGATCATCGGTTGTGGGAACACCAGAAATGGAATGAGTGTAGTTATCCCTTTTTCAAGAGCCTAATGGTTGAGGGGTAGTAACTGTTCTTGAAGCTGGTGGTCCGAGTCCTAAGACTCTTGTATCTTCTACCTGATAGCAGTAGTGAGAAAAGAACATGGCCTGGGTGGGGAGGATCTTTGATGATGGATGCTGCGTTTCTATGGCAATGTTTCATGTAGAAGTGCTCAATGGTCGGGAGGGCTTTACCTGAGATGTACTGGGCCGAACCACTACCCCTCCTGCTCAAAGACATTGGTGTTCCCTTACCAGGCTGTAATGTAGCCAGTCAGCACACTTTCCACCATACATCTGCGGAAATTTGTGAATGTTTTTGATGACATGCCAAATCTCTGCAGACTCCTGAGGCACTGTTGTGCTCTATTTACAACTACATTTATATGATGTGTCCAGGACAGGTCCTCTGAGATGGTGACAACCAGAAATTTAAAGTTACTGACCCTCACCACCTCTGAGTACTGGCTCATGGACTTCTTGTTTCCCTCTCCTGAAGTCTGCAATCAGTTCCTTGGTCTTGTTGACATTGAGTGAGAGGTTGTTGTTATTACATCAAGTTTTCAATCTCCCTCCTGTATGGTGTACACCACCACCTTTGATATGGCCCACAACAGTAGTATCATCGACAAACTTGTATATGTTGGTGGAGCTATATTTAGCCGTACAACCATAGTGCAAAGCAAATAGAGTAGCGGGCTATGCACACATCCCTGTGGTGCACCTGTGCTGATGGAGGTTGTGAAGAAGATGTTTTTGCCAATCTGAACTGGCTGGGGTCTGCAAGTGAGGAAATCCGGGATCCAATTGCAGAGCGAAGTATTGAGGTATATTTAATATTTTGGTAATATTTGAGTAATATTGTAAATATGTTATTTAGTTAACCTTTATTTGTTTAGATAATTCATTATAGGTTATATGCAAAAGAACGTGAATGGCAATAGTCACCATGTCATAAGTACATGTCTTGCTAAAGCAACAGTGAAACTAAGATATGTATTCCCATTTCTGGATTTTTGTTTTCTATTAGTTTTATGTTTGGGAATTCCAAAACATAACAGTGGCAAAAAGGAAGTTTTAAATGAACCTGAGATGACTACCTACCTGTTGAAGTGCAGCAAGATAATCGAGTTGAAAAAAAATCACAGCAAGCTTTCTTTGCAAGAATTGGGAGACAGTTAAGTTTTTTTTTAAAAAAAAGCAAAGCACCTATTTTTTTCCTTTGCAAGGGGACAAAGACATTGAGTTTCAAAGAAAAAGGAAGAAAACAGACACCTTCACGGGTTCATAAACCATGAGTTCTGGGTGATAATAATCATCAGTAAGAAAAATAGCAGAAATGGTGAGCTACATCAGAAAGGTGGATGCATTTGATTATACAACAGATAACTAGATACGGTCTATGGAGCAAATCGAGCAGTATTTTGAAGCAAGTGAAGTAGCCCATGCAAAGTGTGTGCCAGTTTTGCCGAGTATACTAAGTGGAAGAGGAAACAATTTGCTTAGAAGTTTAACTGCTCCAAACAAACTAGCCAAAATAAACTTTGCTGATACTGTGAAAGTAATGCAGAAACATTTAGAATCGAAAACATTATTGATTGCAGAACAATTTGGGCTTCATAAATGAAATCAAAAGGAAGGGCAGTCCATATCAGCGTATGTGGCTGAAATGAGATTGTCTGTGCATTGTTAGTTCAGTGATGAGCTTAATAATGCACTGAGAGATTGTTTAGTTTGTGGAAACTTACAAGAAAGCATTCAAAAACGGTTCCTAATGGCACAACTCACATTTTAAAAAAGCAGTTGCATTAATGGAAACAGCAGGCAGAAACACAATTGAGTTGCAGTCAGGAATGAAACCAAGTGTGAACAAAATTGTGATGTCTAAACAGAAACCAACCTGGTTGAACAAATTGTGTCACTGCTGTGGCAGGGACTCACATACACTAGAGCAATGTGAAACTTGCAGAAAATGCAACAAAGTAGGACACATACAAAGAGCGTGTTGGGCAGACAAAAATAAATGGATTGCATAGGGAAGAAAAACAGATTTAAAAAGTCAAATTGCATTTTCAAAAAGAGCGGTGATCTGCATGCTGTTGTTGAGCATTCTGATAATGATCAGAGTGATATGGGTCTGAGGAGCCTTCAGATTTACAATGTGAAAACTAACAATATTATTCAACTTCAAGTTCAGGGTTTATTATCATTCAACCATACATGAATAGCCATGAATACAGTGAAACAGAAGAGCATTACTCTGGGCCAATGTGCAAAACATAGTACCAACAGTCACATGCAGCACATAAAGCACAAATAAGATATCAGTAAAATATAGTCACACAAAACTATAGTTCAAGACCCTGAGTCCATGAGTGATGCAGGAGTCTGCAGCTGAACATAGTCCAACTTGTTTTCTGCCGAGTGAACACTGGGGGAACAGCACTAACTCCAGCCTGACTCTATGCGACTCCACCTCTGGTGGACCGTAATGATCACCTCTCTCCTGGGGGGGGCTGTAAACTGGCGACAATACAGCCTGAGGCCTAATTCTCGCTGTGTCTGAGGCTGCGAGCTCCCCTGCGATCGCCCCTAACGTCTGCTAATAAATCAATGAATTGAACTTGCACATTAGCAATGTCCAATAGGATCTTGTGATCACAAGAAAAGTGAGAAAGATGATCACTCGCAGATGTTCAGCAGGGTCTTGCATCGACAAGCAATATGGCTTACACCAGAAGTGAATGGCAAATTAATTAAAATGGTATTGAACACTGGCTTGGATGTTTCTGTCATTCCACAAGATCAGTTTCAATGGCAATTCAAAGTGACTGAACCGAGGCCTGCAGATAACCAGCTAAGAACTTACACTGGTGAAAAGATAACTCCTGTGGGAATGACATTCGTAGCAGTGAAATCCAACAGCCAACAAGCCCTGTTGGGCTGTATGTGGTAAAAACAGGAGGCCCAGCATTGTGGGCCCATAGGTGTCTGATATAAATATAATTTGATTGGATTTCCATCTACTGTTTGCATGTCACAGCCCCAGCAATAGAGTCAAGGGTAAAATAGTGTTAAATGGAAATGCCACACCCAGATTTTGCAAAGCCCATCTGGTTCAGTGTATTGTCCGTGATAAACTAGCCAGTGAGCTCAAGTGGAGCCCATGAGCGGCACCTGCGGTGATCTTAAGGTCACCGTCAACCCATACTGTAAGTAGATCTGTACCCTCTGCCCAGGATAGTGGCTATCTTTGCAAACCTGTCTGGAAGAAAGCACTTCAGCAAAGTAGACTTCACTGAGGCCCATCTACAGATGGAAGAAGAGTCCAAAGTGTTTCTCACCATAAACACAAACAAAGAGCTTTATCGTTATCATGGGTTTTACTTTTGCAGTAGCATCTACACCTGCACTCTAGCAGAAAGCTATGGACCAGGTGCGGTAAGGCTGTCCAGGCGCTCAGTGTTAGCAGGATGACATCATTGCTACTGCTAAGGATGATGAGAAACATCTCCAAAATTTCAAGGCTGTGTCAAAAAGATTCGAAGATTGTGGGCGCAGAGCAAGACGCAACAAGTGTGATTTCTTTGAACCAAGTATCACTTACTGTGGTCGCACGATTTATACACAAACATTACTGAAGTTTGCTGAGAAAATTCAAGCGGTGGTGGATGCCTCAAGGCTAAGGAATGTGTCACAGTTGCGGTCCTTTTTAGGATTTGTCAATTAGTATAACAGGTTCCTGCCAAACCTGACTACTGTGCTCCACCCCTTGAACTCATTCCTACAGATCGAGAACAAATGGCAACGGACAAGGCAGTGTGAAATGGCTTTCAAAAATGTCAAGAAAATGGTGATGTCAGACACTGTACTCATACATTATGATTCACATTGTCTCGTGAAGCTTGCCTGTGATTCCTCGCCTTATGGTATATCTGCAATCATGTCACATATTATGGGTGATGGAAGTGAATGGTTCATACCCTTTACATCACGTTTCCTTACCACTGCAGAGAAAACTTGTGCCCAGATTGGCAAAGAGACCTTGAGTCTGGTTTGGGGTATAAAGCATTTCAACCAGTACTTGTATGGGAGAGAGTTTACCCTCATTACTGATCATCAACCACTAGTGTTCATTTTCAATCTATGGAAGGGTGTTTCACTAACAGCAGCAGCACAAGTGCAGAGATGAGCTCTGTTTCTTGGAGGACACAATTACACGATTAAATTCAAGAGGACGACTAATCATGGAAATGCTGATGGATTGTCCCATTTACCCATGTCCTCCTTTTACAAAATTTACAAAAGGATATGTCCACATGACATATTCTCCCTAATGCAAGACAAAAGTCTCCCTATTATGGCAGGGATGATCCAAAGGGAAACCAGAAAAGACCCCACACTGTCTCGGGTCTATACAGCCACCAAAAGTGACTGGAATGTGCAGCAGAAAATCCAGTTCCCCCATTTTTTTTTACCAGCACAAGGATGAACTTGCCCTTGACAGGGGTTACTTGATCTGGGGACTGACAGTGGTTAATCATTAAAGCTGAGAGCTAAAGTGTTGGAAGAGTTATAGTACATGCCAGTATACTAGGAATGGTAAAAATGAAAGTGTTGGCTCGAATCTTTGTCTGTTGGCCTGGGGTGATCAGCAGATGAAACAGTTTGCCATACACTGTGTGGTGCCAACATGTCCACAAGTGCCAGGATCAGTGCCGCTCGCCTTTATTGGGAATGAACTGCATTGCCCTGGCAGAGTGAACACCCTTGTCAGGAAAGATGGTATCCCACAAGAGTAAGAGATCCTCCAGAGCTATTAAATCTTTAGGCCTGTATGGGACAATTTAAAATTTGCTATGCTGTGGATGTCTATATAGTAGTTGTATATGTATGTAATATGATATACATTCTATATTGAGTTGGAGTTTATAGCTAAGCAGGAAAGAATGTTGTGTGGTTAAAATTTTGGTAATATTTGAGTAATATTGTAAATATATTGTTTAATTAAACATTTTTTGCTGTTTAAATAATTCATAAGTTGATATATAAGTATATCAACTTATATCTGAGTCTAAGGCCTCCGTCGATCATGGGTAATGAGTTCTTGTTGTCTAGATACATAAGCCTGGGCTGTACGATATGAGAGCAAGCTACTGTCCATGTAGCAAGCTCCCCCTCTCCATGCAACTGATGAACCCAAGGGAAAAGCAGCAACTGATACCATCAACTTGTATACATATATGAAGCTTACTATACAATATATGTAAAAGTATGTGAATGGCATATGTTATCATGCCACCACATCATAAGTGCACATCTCACTGAAGTAAAAATGAACTAAGGCATGCATTCCTGGCTCCGTGTTTTTGCTTTCATTAGTTTTGTTTTGGATTTAAAAACTTAACAATAATAAACATTTTCACAGTTATGAAAACCAAAAATCTGCAAATGTTGGAAATCTGAATAAAAGAACAGGAAATGCTGGCAGCACTGAACCTGAGTGCTTTCAGCATTCTCTGTTTCCGGTTCTTTAAAATCATGATGGGTTTGAAGGAGTGAATACAGAAAGAATGTTTCCTCCTTCAGAGAATATAACACAGCCACCGATCAATTCAACACCAAATTCAGAAGTAGCTCCTTTATCTTCAGTTGCATGTTTAATTGTAAGCTGTGCTTCAGTTAGCAGTCCACAACAGTCATTATGGACTTTATAAGTATGATGAGAGTGTCCCAACCAGCAATCCTATGCACCAGTGAGAAAGGGCAGCTTGCATTGATATTAGTTAAATACATATAAAGATGAGATATTTTTACCCCATTGATAATAATTGAGTACCCCATCCTAGACTGAAACATTACATGCATGCATTAATGTAGAAGTATCTTGAGAAACATTCCAGTTAAAGATTCAAATCCTTTGATGTGCTGCATGCTTCACAGCGTTGCCCTTCAGAGGAATATCGTCAGGAATGTCGTGTGATGTGGCAGAAAGCCAGGGAGAAGAGCATCTTGAAGATCGTGCCTTTATGGTTCTAATTGTCTAATGTTTATAGCATTCACATTGTTCTAATCAGCATTGCTTTAAATCCTCCATGCAGCTTGTAAATCTGTATGACATCTGGTTACATACCATTCAAACATTTGAAAACATTCTTGAAACACAACTACTATGTTGTAGCCAGATTGTTATTAAATGTTCCTTTGTCAGGACCACATGTTTTCTTCAAGGGTATTGCTCCTTGGTGATGATGCCATATATGTGCTCAACCTCGTGCTTAATCTGGCTCAACAGTAGACAGATCCAGTTATATCTTTGATCTCAGAATGCTATCTTTATTTGTAGCTTCTTGGTTTAGATAAACCAGTCTGCCATTTCACATCAATATAGATAGTTTACTTTTTTTTATGATGAAGATCATTTTTCTTATATCCTAAATGCTACCTCAAATATTATTTAGCAGATCATAATTTAATATCATAATATTTGTTAGTTTTCCAAGTGTTCTGAAATCATCAAAATAGTACATTTACTTCTGTGGACAGCTAAGGGTTGTCACCTTAATGGTGGGATTCTTGACCTATTTCAGGATCAAGTTCATTATCCTGAAATGGCAGTACCATTCAGTTGTGATGGAGTGTGGCACCATCAGAGATATCAAGTTCTGATCAAGTGTTTAACTGAGGCTCTGGTCCTTTTGGACAGCTATAAAATATGACATAGTTAAAATCTGAAGAAGTGCTGTGATCATTATTTACCTTTCAACCAGTATCACTTCATAGATTGTCTTGGATCAAGCCTTTTGGCTTGACTTGCTGACCACAATTCCCATCCATATACCTGACATGTTGTTTGCTTCGTGGAATTGGTTCCGAATAGCAGGGATGCTTGAACTACTATTGTGAAAGGCTTTTTAACAGCTTGTAAATATTTGTGACAATTGGAGGCATTTCAAAATTATTCAAATAGATTTGAATAAATAAAATCAACTAATATTTAAATTAATTAGAAGCATGTTGAAGAGCTAATTAAATTAATATAAAATAAACAAAGCATATGTAAACCCTGTCTTTAGCAAATCTGTTCTCTGCTGCAGCCCTCATGATGGAACAGACATTCATATGCACTGGCATCTGACCATCAATATATTCAGACCACTATTTGATCATGCATATGTGGAAGTCCAAATTGTTCTGAGATGAGAATAGCAAGCTTGGACCATTACCAACTAGGCTTTGCATGTACCGTTTGTGATACTTCCTCAATAATAATGACAATGCTGTCTTACTTTCGTTTGAAAGACTTGCAATTATAAGTGATATTTACAAAGTGAGTCTTACATGCTCTGCTAAATAATATTTTAATAAATACCTTTTATCCAATGATTTATTATTTTTTGCTAAATGAAACATTTTGGTTATCTTAATGAGAAGTGAAATTTCCCATTGTTTGGATTAACATCTACTACAAGAGAACTCAAGTACTGTAACTATTTTTGGTGATTTGCTAATTTAAGCAATTTTGAAGATCATTTGAAATTTTCAAGCACTGGTATTTGATTGAATTGGCTATGACACATATTGATGTTTCAGAACAAATGTGACTCTATCAATGTCTCACAGACATTCAGTTAATGATCAATTTATTTCATACGACCAGTTTAGATTATTATACATTACTGAATTCCAAGGTTGAGCTCTTGTGGTCATTGCACATAGCGCTATGTTCCTTTGAGGTAAATCATTGTCTTGGGCAGGCATTTCTCAACTGTATGCAATAGCAAATGAGTTATCAACGGGTCTACATGAGGTTATATTACTGATCCCTTGGTATCTATTTTTTCACTCAAGTCCCCAAAGCTCATGCTTGTAACTTATACTGTCAGGTTAATTTTAAATTATAACCATGTAAGTTCTGTTAAGCATTTTTTGAGAGACATGTCATGCCCAGCTGCTCTCTATATTTTAAACAACCTGCTGTTCAATGCACGCACTTGATTTCCAACTGTTTTTTTTTATCTATATATTATTGAATAGTCCTAAGTGGAACAGTAAATTATAAGTTTAAATATCACTATCCATAAGAATTTAAATATATCCACATTGTTTAACTGTAACCAGAGAGCATGTCTTCTTTAAACCTTTAAGTTTGGTTAGGATTTATGGCTTTAATAACAGCTTCAATATTTTAATAAATTCCACTAAAATATGAATGTGCAATGCTAGAAGAGCATGATTAAAACCTAGTCAATTGTAAAAACCTGTGAAAATAGAATACTGCTGTGAACCATCAAATGTAATTCAACTTCTAATAAATGTGTTCAGTTATGTTGTATGTCATCGGCAGTCATTCCCTTAAAGTTGTTTTGTCATCGATGCAAATAGCCTGATGGCGATATTAGCTACATCGCACCTGCAGAATAGTGCTAAGACCCTGGGCATGTTCAACTCCCTAACTGATTCTCCTCAGTTTTACGATGAGGTTTTACCCCATCAATGTTGCTGTATTTCATAAAACTTAATGATTTTTGAAAATCGCTTTGCACCAATGTTGCAATTCTAATAACCAAGTATCAAGTGATTTTCCAGTAATTCTGTTCACAGTCAAATTTATCCGAACTAGAGAAGGAAGTAAATGCTCATGACATTTTGGAGCAGGTCATTTTGAATATCGGCTGGCAGGTGGCGCTATTTCAAAACTGAAGAGGCCTTGCTTTCTGTATTCTGAATGCAAATAAATGCCATGAAATATTACGATATAAAACAACTTTGTTTACATTATAAGTAGGTAATCGAAGAAATACACTGTATAAGAAGAAAAATAGGATGAAGACATTTCAATATTAATTACATTTTGGTACTGTACATCATAAAAGTACTGAAATGCAACAATTCAACATAATGCTAGCTATTCTAAAACTAGTTTAGTTGGTCTGCATCCTTTAGTTTCACATAACTTTATCTTTGCTTTTCTTTTCTGTGTGTCTGTGTGTGTGTGTGAATTGAGGCAGTAATCCTGGCATTTATTGAGTGAGTGGCCTGATTGTGTTGAGGTGAACAGTGTGAGCGTTGCTGGAGTACGGAGAATGGAGGTGATAGATATCGGTGATGTGTGTGATCACTCAAGCTGAAGTGACCTTGCAAGGGGTAATGTATTGGTGGGCCCTCAGCTGGCCGAATGGGCTGATCTGGGATCCACATATTCCGGCGCAGTGTGGGCAACAGTAAGTAATGGCTGTGGTTAGTGGTTGTTCAGTCTCTCCTTTTGCATCTGCTGCTTGTTCTCTGCAGCACAGCGGAGGTTATTCTCCTGCAGCACAACTCCCTCCTGAACCGATTCCCTCCAGGCCTATCTATTGAGTCTTCTCAGCTTTTTGGGAAGAATGCATATTGCTGCATGTGACACTATAACAGTCTGTTGATTGCATTTGTTGATGTTTTTAGCTAGGTATACATGTGGTTATTTGAGTTACCGTCACCTTCCTGTCAGCTTAAACCAGTCTGGCCAGTCTCGTCTGAACTCTTCCATTAACAAAACATTTTTGCCCACAGAGCTGCCACTCACTGAATGTTATTTGTTTTTCGCACCAGTCTCTCTAGAGACTTGTGCATGAAAATCCCAGAAGGTTAGCAGTTTCTGAGATACTAAAACCACCCCGTCTGGCACCAACAATCATTCCACAGTTCTGATGGCTGGTCTGAACATCAACTGAGCCAATTAACCTTGTTTGAATGCTTTTATGCATTGGGTTGTTGCCACATGATTGGCTGATCAGATTTTTAAAAAAACAAGAGAAATCTGCAGATGCTGGAATCCGAGCAACCACACAAAATGGTGAATGAACTCAGCGGGCCAGGCAGCATCTGTGGAAAAGAGTCCTGCCAAAGAGTTTGGGCCCGAAACGTTGACTGTACTCACTTCCATAGATGCTGCCTTGCCTGCTGAGTTCTTCTAGCACTTTGTGTGTGTTAGTCGATTAGATATTTGCATTGACGTGCAGGGTGTACCGAATAAAGTGGCCACTAAGTGTATTTGACAGAAGGGCCACTAAGTGTATTTGACAGAAGGGCCACTAAGTGTATTTGACAGAAGGACCACTAAATGAGAACACAGGTTATGTTAGGAAGGGCACTTGTTTCAGTGAGAACCAGTGAACAAAAAAAACACATTTATGTCTTGTTAACTTTATGATAGATTGTAATATATTTATTCTTGTTAATTACCATGGTATATTTTTGAAGCAAAAGGAGAATTGCTTTTTAAAATGTTAAGTTTTTCAGCTAACGTTACAGTTTGCACTTTGATGTAAGGTTGATCTAGAGAAATCATTTCAATATTTTCATTATTGAATACTTTCTATTGGCTGAAAGAGCTGAGATGGACTATTAAATACTTATTGCCCACAGACTCTCCATGGACCAAAGCTTTCCAATGCACACACACCACTTTCACACATAGGAAATGTTGAATGAAACAATGGAGTTTTGGCAATTACAAAGCAGCATCCTAGTTTGGAATCAAACCTTTGTGAAAGGACAAGATATCATCATGATTATTGTTTGACTAGACTCAATCACACAATGCTATAACAAAATCCTGTTTCAAAGCTCATCCTTAATATGCTCAGTTTGAATTAAAAGGGTATGATGTGTAATTTTATTCTGTTGAAGCTCATTTATATTATAAGGGAATGTGGAATTATTTTTTGAAGAGTTGTTTCTTTACTCCTTTTTATGTCATGCAAGAATATTTAATTACATTTGGTGACAATGGAGAGAAAATTTATTGAAGTGCTCAGTTTGGGTTTAAATTTAAAATGAGAAAATATTTGTTTTTAGCTTTTCTCAAATTTGTTTGCCTTAGCAAAATAAGTTTGCAAAAATGAAAGCAGGTGCGGAGTAATCTATTTTTACAGGTTGGATTTTTACAGATTTGAATGTCTTGTAGTTCGTGATTTTAAAAAATGTCTCAAAGTTAGCAATATGATACTGAAGTGATGGAGATGCCTCTTTTAGCTTCATTTTAAAATGGATAAGTACCATGAGCTCGATAAATGGTTACTCCCATTCTATTCTTTAGCTATCTTGATTTCCTTCTTCTATTGATGGGATTGCTGGCAATCTTTTGTGATGCAAGTACACTTTCTTTAGAACTCTAACACCAAAGCCATCTGATATTAAGTGGCATAGGCAGGATTGGCTTGTCTTTGCTGGCAGTAAACTTCTTTTGAGATTTCTGCAGCCGTTTCAAGGATGTCCAATCACAATGTATTAATATTAAGCTGTAACTGGTAACATTGGGACATATTTGATGACAGTTTGCTGGAAGTTTTCTCAGTGATAGAAGTACTGTAATTGTTTTGCATTGTATTTATGCAAACGTAGAACACAGTAAATAATACAAGGCCAACTAGTGTGGCACAGATTCAAAGTCTAACATCACTGAACTCCCAATTTCTGGAGTTTTACTCTGAGGAAGTGCAAAACCTCAGAACAATAGTTATCACCTGTCATCTTTTCTGGCTCCTCCTTATGATAGGTTTTATCTGAATCGGGCACAGGATTTTCCAAAAAGAATTGTTCCAGCCATCTTCAGTGTTAAAACTCTATGGCCTCGGAATGTAAATACAGTTTTCATTATGTTCTACTGCTCAAACCCTTGATCATGTTGCTGGCGGGTATGGAGAGCAAATCAGAATCACGATTCTTTCATCCTCTTTGTAAGATTTGCTCTATCTTTATTTGCATCTCCTTGTGAATTTAGTGTAATTATAAGCTTGCCATGAACATACTTCCCTCACTGTGCCAAATCACCCTGGTGATCAAAAACATTATCTATAAACCACCTGTTTAAAGTGCAGTAAAACAAAGTGATTATTTTTTAAAAAACAGATAAACTCTCATTTTTAATTTAGTTTAGCTAAGACTAATAATAGAAATTTGGTTTCAAATATACAAAATTTGGGCATTACGAAGTTTTCATATAGCTGCCTGCCATCTCTACTGGACCAATAAACCAATAATGATTAAATAAAACCAAGCTGCTGGTAATTCTCAGCAAGTTGGGCAGCATCTGTGGGAAGAGAAATAGACTTAATGCTTTAGGATTAACACCGTTAGTCAGAACTGAGAAAAGAAGGAAACAAGTAAGTTTTAAATTGCAGTGAGAGTGGGAAAAGGATGAGTTGGATAAAAGGAATATTGCAAATAGGATGCGGCATTGACAGTTGTGGGGTAAAATGTAAATGAGGGCACTTGATTAAATGAAGGTAAATGGAGAAAACATGAGCAAGGGAATGGAAAAAGCTGTAAAATATGGGCATTTACTGAAAGAGCACTAATGATCATAGAATCTGCAAAATACAGTTTCAGGAAATAAAGATTAGCTTCACCTGCCACATGTAGTTTGAAACCTACAATGAAGTGCACCATTTGCATCAATGACTAACGCAGTTGGAGGATGTGCTGGGGACAGCCTGAAAGTGTCACTATGTTTCTGACATCAACATGGCGTGCCCACAACTTACTAAGCTGTACGGCTTTGGAGAACACACAAACTCCTTCCAGACAGTGGCAGGAATTGAACCCTGATTGCTGGCGCTGTAATAGCATTACACTACTGCGCTGCTCCATCGCGTTTAGACTGTGCTCTGGAAAGGAAAATACTGTGCTAGTGTTTCAGATCAGAATCTGAATCATTTTTTTTCGCAGATAAATTAAATGAAATTTGTTGTTTTGAGGCAGCAGGACAATGCAAAGAGATAAAAATCTATACATTACAAAAATAAATAATGCAAAAAAATGAATAACGGAATAATGTTTGTGATTTTATGGACTGTTCAGAAGTCTAAAGGCAGGGAATTGTTCTTAAATTGGTGAGTGTGATCTTTAGGCTCCGTACCTCCTTAGTAAACACAAAGTACACTGCAGATGCAGCGGTCAAATCAACACGTACAAACAAGCTGGATGAACTCAGCAGGTCGGGCAGCATCCGTTGAAAGCAGTCAACGTTTCGGGCCGAGACCCTTCATCAGGACTGAAGAAGGGTCTCGGCCCGAAACGTTGACTGCTCGTTTCAACGGAAGCTGCCCGACCTGCTGAGTTCATCTAGCTTGTTTGTACGTGTTGAACTGTTCCTCCTTGATGGCTGTAATGAGAAGTGGGCAAGTCCCAGATGGTGAGGATCCTTAAAGATGGATGCCATCTTGAGGTACTGTCTTTTGAAGATGTTCTCGATGGTGGGAAGGTTGTGCCTCTAATGGAGCTGGTTGAGTCTGTGGTGAATTTGTAAGGATCTTTGGTGACATATCAAATCTCCTCAAACCCTTACTACGTAGAGTTGCTGGTGTGCTGCCTTCTTGATCGAATCAATATGTTGGGCTCAGGATAGATTCTCTGAGTTGTTGCTGCCCAGGAACTTGAAGCTGCTCACCTCTTCCACTACTAATCCCTCAATGGGGACCTGACTTCCCCTTCCTGAATCAGTCCACAATCAGTTCCTTGGTCTTGCTGACATTACAACGCCTCTCAACAAGCCAATTTTCGTACTCCTGTAGATCTCATCATTGGTGTACCAAAGCAGTAGTACGTTAGTGAAATTATAAATGGCATTTAAATTCTTCTTAGGCACACAGTTATTGCTGTAGAGCAGCGGGCTAAACATGCACCCCGAGGTGCACCTGTGTTTGTAGTCAGTGAGAGGAGATGTTTTTACTGATCTCCATGAACTGTAGTCTCCTAATAAGGATGTTGAGTATTTTGATTCTATTACAGTTATTATTCTATTATGGATTTATTGAGTATGCCTGCAAGAAAATGAATCTCATGGTTATATATGTACTTTGATAATAAATTTACTTTGAACTTTAAATATCTGGTTGCAGAGGGAGGTTTTAAAGCTTGGTTATTAATACAGAAGGAATGTTGGTGCTTGACACTGCTATAATTGATTAAACAGTAGCATGTCTTGGGTTGTCTGGGTGCTCTAGAGCAAAGTGGTGAGATTGAGCTTGTTGGTATGGCAGTCGCTAATTTGCATTGATCCTTGCTCAGGCCATAAACAGCACCTCAAACTATTTCATTATAGTAGATGTGAATGCTACTGTGCAATAGTTGTTGAGGCAGAGAATTTAATTCCCATGTCTGATCTGCTGCTACCCTTTAGTGAGCAACACAAAATTGTGGCAGTTCTCCGTTGCACATGCTGGTGAATTTAGTGCAGGGACAGCATGTCCATTAATCCAAGTGCAGATGAGCAGCCACAAGAGACGAATAGACTATAGTTGTTTGCCATTTTTGGAGTGTTGGAACATAACTGAATGTTTTTTGTTTAAGTCCTTTTGCTTTGCTTTTTAATTTTTGATAGTTTGAATATTTTGGTAGTTTCTGAACGTTTTTACATGTCTATAAATGTCAAAAGTCTCTTGAACCAATGTTTTGGCAGCTTTGACATCTGGCACGTAGATAATGGAATATCTGACTGGCAGACCAGTTTGTGCAGCTTCAGAGCTGTATGTCAGGTGTGGCTATAAGAGCACTGGGTCCCCACAGGGCACTATATTAGCTTCCCACCCCCCCCCCCCCTTACCCAGCATACCTCAGACTTCAGATACAACACTGAGTCGTTGAGATATTTCCACAATATCCTGACAAGGGAATGTGAGCAGCCAGAAATCATGGTACATATTGGTGCCAGTGATATAGGTAGAAAAAGGGAGAAGATCCTGAAAAAAGAATACAGGGAGTCAGGAAGGAAGATGTGAAGCAGGATCTCAAAGTTACTAATCTTGGGATTGCTGCCTGTGCCACACAACAGTAAGGATAGGAATAGAATGAGGTGGCAGATAAATGTGTGGGTGAAGCATTGGAGCACAGGGCAGGGATTCAGATTTCTGGATAATTGGGACCTCGTTTGAAGCAGGTGGGACCTGTTCTTAAGGGACTGGTAGCACTTGAATCCAAGGGGGACCAATATTGTGGGCAGGTTTACTAGAGCTATTGGGACTGGTTTAAACTAATACGTCGGGGGATGGGAACCAGTGTGATGGAGCTGAGCATGAGCCACAGGTTTACAAGTAGATGATGGATGCAACGTGAATGCAAGTAAGGAAGGACAAACCAATGATTGGGTACAAATGCAGACAAAGCTAAGAGTTAAATTGTACTACAGAGGCAAAATTCAAAAGGGTGAAGAATGCAGGACTGAAGATGCTGTATTTAAATATGCCTAGCATTTAGAATATGGTGGACGTAGTCGTGGTGTAATTAGAGGTTGGTCAGTATGATGTTGTGCTCATGACTGAAAGAAGGCCAGAGTTAGGAGCTTAACTTCAAAGGACATGCTTTGCATCAAAAGTACAGGCAGGAAGGTACAGGCGGTGGCTCTTCTGGTAAGAGATGGAATTACATCTTTAGAAATAGGTGACATAGGTTTAGAGAATGTTGAATCTTTGTGGGTGGAGTTAAGAAACTGCAAGGGTAAAAAAACATATATAGGACCTCCAAGCAGTAGCCAAGATGTGGGGTTGAGATTGCAAAGGGAGCTGGAAAAGGCATGTAATAAGGGTAATGACACATTTGTAATGAGGAACTTCAATATGCAAAGAGATTGGGGAAAATCAGGGTGGTGTCAGATCACAAGAGACGGAATTTGTTGAACGCCTAGGAGATGGCCTTTTAGAGCAGCTTGTGCTTGAGCCTACTCAGGGAAAGGCTGTCTTAGATTGGGTGTTGTGTAATAACCCTGATATAATTAGGGAGCTTAATGTAAAAGAACCTTAAGAAGACAGTGATCATAATATGAATGAATTCATATTGCAATTTGAGAGGGAGAAGCACAAGTCACATATATCAGTATGACCGTGGAATAAAGGGTATTACAGGCATGAGAGAGGAACTTGCTCAGGTGGATTGGGTGAGGACACTGTCGTGGATGACAGCAGAGCAGAGAGACTTGATTTTCTGGGAGCAGTTCACAAGGCGCAGGATAGATATGCCCCACAAAAGTAGTTCTCAGATGGCAGGGCTAGCCAACTTTGGCTGACAAGGGAAGTTAAGGTCTGCATAAAAGCCAAGGAAAGGGTATACAATGTAGCAAAAGTGAGTGGGAAGTTGGATGATTAGGAAGTTTTTTAAAAATCTGACAAAAGGCAACTAAAAAAGCCATAACAAGGGAAAAGTTGAAATATGAGGGCAAACTAGCCAGCAATATAAAGCAGAATACTGAAAGTTCTTTCAGTAATATAAAGAGTAAAAGGGAGGTGAGAGTTGATATTGAACCACTGAAAAATGATGCTGGTGAGGTAGTAATGAGGGACAAAGAAGTAGCAGATGAACTTAACAGGTACTTTGTATTTGTCTTCACTATAGAAGACACTAGCAGTGTGCCAGAGGACCGTGACTGTCAGGAAGCAGGAGTGAGTGCCATTGCTATTACAAAGGAAAAAGCGCTTGGCAAATTCAAAGGTCTTAAGGTGGATGTCACCTGGACTAGATGGACTACATCCCAGAGCCCTGAGTGAGTTTACTGAAGAAATAATGGATGCATTGGTCATGATCTTTCAAGATCACTTGATTCTGGCATGGTCTGGAGGAGTGGAAGTTTCCAATGACATTCCACTCTTTAAGAAGGGAGGAAGGCAAATGAAAGGAAATTGTAGGCCAATTAGTCTAACCTCAGTGGTTGGAGATACGTTGGAGACTATTATTAAGGATGAGCTTTTGGGATACTTGGAGATTAATGATAAGATAAGTCAAAGTCAGCATGGTTTCTGTAAAGGGAAATCTTGCCTGCCCAATCTGTTAGAGGTCTTCAAGCAAGTAATAAGTAGAGCAGACAAAGGAGAGGCAGTAGATTTCACTTACTTGGATATTCAGAAAGCATTTGATAATGTGCCACACATAAGGCTGCTGAACAAGATTCCATCTTATGGCATTACAGGAAAGATAGTGGCATGGATAGAAGAATGGCTGACAGGCAGGAGTAAATGGAAATAAAGGGGGACTTTTCTGGTTGGCTGCCAGTGACTAGTGGTGAACCTCAGGGGTCAGTATTGGAACTGCTGCTTTTCACATTGTTTGCCAATGATTTGGATAATGGAATTGATGGCTTTGTGGCAAATTTTGTGGATGATACGAAGATAGGTGGAAGGGTAGGTAGTGCTGAGGAAGCAATGTGATGCAGCAGGACTTAGACAATTTGGAAGACAGTGGGAAATATATGATAATGCATTTCGGTAAAATGAACAATAGTGCAGACTATTGTCTAAATAGGGAGAAAGTTCAAATATTAGAGGTGCAGAGGGACTTGGGAGTCCTCGTGCAAGACTCTCAGAAGGTTAATTTACAGGTTGAGACTGTGGAAAAGAGGCAAATACAATGTTAGCATTTATTTCAAGGGCAATAGAATATAAAAGCAAGGAGATAATGCTGAGTCTTTGTAAGGCACTAGTCTGGTCGCACTTGGAGAATTGTCAACAGTTTTGCGCCCATATCTCAGAAAGGATGTGCTGTCACTGGAGAGAGTCCAGAAGAGGTTCACGAGGATGATTCTGGGAATGAAGGGATTAACATATGAGGAACATTTGGCAGCTTTGAGCCGGTACTCACTGGAATTTGGAAGAATGCAGGGAGATCTTATTGAAACTTCCCTACCAAATGTTGAAAGGACTAGATAGGGTGGATGCGGAAAGGGTGTTTCCTATGGAGGGGGTATCCAGAGCTAGAGGGCACAGCCTCAAAATTGAGCAGCAACTTTTTAGAACAGAGGTAAGGAGGAATTTTTTTTGGCCAGAGAGTAGAGAATCTGTGGAAAGCTCTGCAATAGACTGTAGTAGAGGACAAGTCAGTGGGCATATTTAAGGTAGAAGTTGATCAATTCCTGATCAGTCAAGGCATCAAGGATATGGCAAGAAGGCAGGTGTAGGGGGTTGAGTGGGATCTGGGATCAGCCATGATAGAATAGCGGAGCAGACCTGATAGGCTGCTCCTGTGTCTTATGGTCTTATGTCATCTGCAGCAATTCTCTGATGACTCAGCAATATTTGGGTTTATTAAGGGAGAATGGGAGGATGAATACAGGGCTGTGGTGGAGGACTTTGTCAAATAGTGCAAGCTGAATCATCTGCAGTTCAACATCAGTAAGACAAAAGAGATGGTGATGGGCTTTAGGAAGACTAAGCCTGCACTGCTCCCTGTTACTATTGATGTTGAGGACTTAGATGTGGTGGGGACCTACAAGTACCTGTAGGTGCACCTGGGTGACAGACTTAAGTGGAACACCAACACAGAGGCTGTGTACAAGAATGGCCAGAGGCACCTCTACATCCTGAGGAAACTTGAGGTACTTTGGAGTATGCAGACCTCTCCTAAACATGTTCTACCAGTCTGTTGTTGCCAGTACAATCCTCTGTGCGTTGGTAATGGGGCAATGGCACCAAAATAGGTGGTGCCAACAGGCTTAATAAACTGATTAGAAAGGTTGGCTCTGTTATAAGAGTCAAGCTGGACACACTGGAGTCTGTGGTAGAACAAAGGACCCTACGGAAAATCCTGGCAATTCTGGACAATGTTTCTCACCCTCTGCATGCCACCTTGGCTGAACAGAGGAGCACTATTAGTAATAGAGTCAGAGAACTGCGTTGCTGCAAACAGTGCTATATGAGGTTTTTCTTAGCCTTGGCTAGTAGACTGTATAATGAGTCAACCTATAGCCAGTAAAATGATGATCCTTTCCTGTTAGACTGAGGTACTTATTTTTTTATTCTCTCTCTGTCTCTCTCTCTCTCGCTCTCTCTCCTCTTCTTGTATTTGTATCTCTGTTCACCTGTAATGCTACTGTGACACTAATTTTCTTTGGCATCAATAAAGTATCTATCTATCTGTTTATCTATCTATCTAAAGTCGCTGCAACAGTATTTTTAAACATTTTTGTGGGCTGGTTTTTCTGGCCCAGTGAATATGCAGAGTTCACTGCTATTTCTGGAGCTGGTTTCATTCAGAAAGTTTCTCTTTTGAGATTCACACTAGGTAAGCGCAGAAGAGGTGCATAAAACATTTGCAGGTAGTTTATCATTGCGTGCGCATTCTGGGCCATTAACTTGAGCTGAGTGTAATGTTCCAGGGTGTTTGACAGAAGTGTTAACAAACAAAAAAGTAATGGGAAATTAGGGCAGATGACAATAAGTTGCATAAGGGAACTTTTTAAATGAGGAATGATAGCTGGTGAGACGGAATGGTTTTGGAAGGGAATTCCAAAGCTTTGGTTCTTGGTAGCTGAACAGAGATTAAAATTTGGGGTTATTTAAGCACCCAGGATTTGTGGGCGCAGATGTGTCAGAGGGAAGGAAGATGTTATAAGGATAGGAAAGGTGGTAATATGGAGAGATTTTAAAAACTGCTAACTGCATGTAAATACACTATGCAGTTAATGACATAGAGTTTGATTTGTTTTTCAGGGAGAAGGAGGCCAATTAGGGATTTGTTGGGATAGTCAAGTTTGGTGGTAATGAAGGCACAGAGGACAGATGAGTTAAGCCAGTGATAGAGCTGTGAGATATTGCCAAGGTGGAAATAAGAGATGTTGTGATGACTTGGATATGTTGCCCAGAGTTTGGCTGAAAGAAAGTGCTACGGCAGTGAGCAGTCTTGGGGTGGGTGTAGGGATATGCAGGACTCAAGTTCAGAAAAACATTTGTCATAAAAGGGAATGGGATCAATAGGGAATGATATTAGTGATGCAGGCCAAATTTGAAGGCAGCCGAATACTATTTGAGGGCACTTGTGGAGAGTGGCTTTCAAGTATTTGCTCCATCCTTTAAGTGCAACTTATTTTTACAGCTGCTATAAACTTTGGTTTTCAGCTCAATCTGATAACTCTTCTAGACCTTATGCCTAATTTAGGCTGACATATTAGGTGTACTGTATATCAAGGTAACCACATATTGGTTAAACCATTATCAAACTTAAAGCTGTGTCTGTCTATTATCCTGGTGCATTTGAGTGAGAAAAATACCTTATCAGTGATTAATGAGCTCAAAATCCTTTTAATATTGTAACCAACATTTTTCCTTCAGAATTACCCCACCCCTTGACCAGAAGTGTTTGGGCTGCTGTGCCATTAAATACAATGGTAACTGCTCCAACATTGCAGTATTATATTTTGGTTCCCTCAGCCCTCACCTGTTACATATCTCTTCTTCTTCCTTGGATATTCTTAGGTATATCCACTACCTTCTACAGGCAGATTCTCCATTTCAGTAAAGTCCTGAGTATCTCACTCCTATTTTGGCACAAGTCCATTCTAATTGAGGATTGTTGTTGTCATTGACTGTGAATTTTGAATTGCTTTAGTGAGGTTTCTGTGATATTTTATGCCAATTCTATAGAGTGCAACAATATGAATTAAACAGCAACTAATTGCACTAACGTGTAACTCTTTGGTTCTCTAAATACGAAGATAAAACTTATTAACTCATGGTGAATGAAGTATTTTAAAATCTTAACAAGGATCTGACAACTGAAAACCAATATAGCAGGAGAATAATTTTCAACAACTATAAATTATGATTTATACAATTATAATCAGTTTATTTGGATGTAGTAGATTGACCTGATTGGTATTTTTCAATATTAAACAATTAATAGTAGCTGCTGTTGATCCCAGGGGATCATGGGTATGCGCCTCTGGTGGACTGTGTCCTCTTCAGGACGCGAGCCTGGGTGGGAAGATTTGAAGAACCGGCTGTTGCCCATGCAGCAGACTCACCCTCTCCACGTCACTGATGTTGTCCAAGGGAAAGGCAAGTGCTGATACAGCTTGGCACCAGTGTTATCGCAGAGGTTGCCAGAGTGAAGTTGTAAACATCAAACGCCTTAGGGATCCCGGCTCTGGATTTCTTCCCGGGGTTTACTCCCGAAGCCTTTCCCACAAGGTATGGCCACAAAGCAGCAGAGACGCAATTAATAGAGCTTTATAAAAATATCTATTGGCTTATTTAAGAGTGGTAATCTGATAAGTTTTCTTTAAAGCAGATTCCATCAGTGCTCAATCATGGCGCAGCCAACAATATTGAAATATGTTAGAAGGGAAACTGTGGGAAAATGTTTGAGAAATGGATTACTGATTTGGGGTACTGTTTACTCCAGCATTTTCATTTGTGCCCCAAGTATAAATTCTGGCCAACACATCAGTCACTAACTTTTAAAACACTAGTTCCCATTATTGAGACTCAATTTAATTTCAGTTTTGTTGAAGGAACATTCAATATATTATATACTAAGAATGATATATTTACTAACAAATAAAAATGAAATGTTTGCCCAACCTTTTACCAAATTTTCAGGCATATGTGTTCTACATTAAAGTAAATAGTTAAAACCACAACATCTGGAAATACATGGGTTTATGATCTAGCTGGTTCTGAAATGATCTAGCTGGATTGTTACCACCATTAATTTGAATGAATGTATTTTCTTCTTCTGTATAGTATGTGTATTTTATTTTTAAAGGAATTGTATGGGCATGTTTCATGGGAAATGCCAAGATTCTATTGCTATACATGCATCGTGTTTTGGATAAAACAAATACCGGTACCTATTCGAGTCATTATAGCTCTTAATGTGAAATCTGTCAGTATATATGTATTGAAATGGTTTTCAAAATATGTTGAGTATCTGTTTGAAGCCCCCTTAATTGTATACAGTGTTTGAGTCATAAAGATAATTTTTTTAAACATGAAGATCCTGAAAATGACAGTGATGGAATAGAAATTTGCACTCGAGGTGATAAAGCAGTCCGCAGATCTGTTTTTGTTTTGAATAAGTGAGTAAGCTTGAATTTATTTCACAACTTTTAAGCTGCTGCATTATCTCAAAGCATTGAGCAGTCAAAAAATTTTCTTTGAAGCTTAATCAATTTTACTTAACAGACAATTAATCTGCAAATGTTTGAAACGTTTTGACTGATTTCCTCAGTTGCAATAAATGGTAACTTAAAATGCTTTGTATGCATCTATATTTGATAAAGTATTGAGCAGTAGGATATTCCATTAATTTTGCTCTTTAATCTGTTTACTAAATTTATGTACTAGGCATAACTATAAATTCCCTCTGAAGGCATTTTCACTGAGAACCATACGAAGAATAAAAGAACACTTTTTAAAATTAAGAAAACAATGTATTTTGAGGAATTTGTAGCATTGAGCATTTCACTCTCTCAGAAAAATTAATCCAATTGCAAAGTAAGTAAGTAGTCATATCAAACCAATTTGAGAAGTTAACAAATGTTGAACAGTTGTTTATATTTCTTTCAAAGTCCTTATTTCATAAATTATGAACATACTGTACCAAACAAATCATTCTCACAACTTTGTGGGGATTATGTAATTACACTAAAATTAAGTGTACAGTAGGCAATTTAATTTTGGCTTCATGCTATCAATCATTTAAAAGTAGCACATTTATAATTCCAGCAGATTGGCAGAGAGAATAAATAGTGATATCTTAGTACACATAAATTGACATTTTGTTCAATAACGTCAATCTTTAACAAGAAAGACTAGTAATAATTTGCTGTCAGGGATGCTGATAATCATGATATGTTAGGCTGCACCTGCAGCATACGTCAGACCAAAGGTACTTCAGGCCAGATCAGGGTCAGAGCTGCAGGAGGTGATCTGGTTAATGTTCATGGAATGGACTTGGGGAAAAATAATTAGAAAATTTATGGAGGAGCTCCTTTGTGTGTCGAAGTTTCTACTTCAAAAGGCAATGAATACAAAAAAACTGGGATTCCTTCTTGCCAGGTTCAGCAATTTGGAGGAGTAAAAACAAAGTCATTCATGATGATCTCATGTTCAGTCACACTTTGAGAAAATGTTCATTTAATTTTATTTAGTAGGAGATACAGCTCGGAATAGGGCCTCTAGTTCTTCTAGCCGCACCACTCAGCAACCCCCAACAACCTCGAAAGAACCCTAACCTAATCATGGGACAATTTACAGTGACCAGTCAACCCACTCGATACATCTTTGGATTGTGGGAGGAAATCGGAGGACCAAAGCAAACCCATGCATTCCACAGGGACTCCTTACAGAGGATGCTGGGATTGAACTCTGAACTGTGATGCCCTGAACTATAATTGTGTTGTTCTAACTGCTATGCTATTCTGGACCCATCTTAGTGCTTCTAATTTCCTTTAAAATTTTCTAGTTCACGTGAATATATTTTAATCTTAATTTTGTTATAGTTTTCTTCAGCATTAGGTTTTGATAATATTTCAGCAGTTTATCTCTATTACTGTCTAATCTGCCTTCAAGCAATGATTGCACAAAATTAGTTTATATTTTGTACTATTTTTAAAGATTATTTGAAGAATAAATGGCTTTTATCCAAGTGAATGTTTACTTCCTGTTGGTTTTCAGATAGTTTAATTTTACTAAGTTGTTTGACAGAAGCCTGTTAAATATTATTGAAACCATTTAACTCCCAGTATAATGACATTGAAAACATTGTGCCTGGTATACATGTGCAGCTAGATAGCTTAATGCAACTTGAAATGTTTGTATAATTAATTTCCTTAAAAGTTTTAAGATCTGAACGTGCAGATAATTTTAAAAAGATACACCTGGCTAGAATCTCTTAATGCTGTTCAATTATGGAAAGATTCATTCACTACTGTTCAGCATTAGATAATAAGAAATGACAAAATATTGTATTACAATATAAAGATTTCATTATTTCATTAGTTACAAATTCTGGAAAAAAGCAGTGTCCTACTTGAGCTGATCTTTATAGACTTGAAACCTAGAGAATAAATAAACAACACTACAAACAACATAAATACAGTTAATTCAAAATGATTTTTCCCCATGAAGTGCTGAGTTACCTGTGCATCAAAAACTGGAGGAGTAATTCTTAGCAGGACAGGATCAGCATCTGGTGCAACCATGAAGTACTGCCATTTACTTGCATAAGTAGAAGTCTTCAGCATGTATGCATCCAACAAAGAGGTCCCAAACTGGCTGACAGGTTCCAAGCAGTTTGACTCGATATGATCCTCAATGGCAGAACAAACTTGCTGAAATTACCCTACCACTCACCTCAGTCAGTCTCAAGGTGGGTTTGGCCTATACACAGTTTACTCACCCAGTAACCTCAAAGTTTTCACAGCTCTGTAGAAGAGAGTAAAGAATCAGATATGTTACAGTTTTTAAAAATTGTTTGTAATGCTTTTTTAATTACTTAAGGGTCCTTTTCGTCGACATAATGAGGTTATTAAAGCTTTAAATGTTTTATTATGTTTATTTCATTTTTGGCAGATATTAAATACTCTGAATGTCAAATTTCCTCTACAGTAGAGCTTCCTAAACTTTTTTTTGCCATGAACCAATACCATTAAGCAAGTGGGCTGTTGACCTCAGGTTGGGAACCCCTGCTCTACAGTTTTATTGTTAGTGTTTGTTCTTGGCCACTTATGTGAACCAATTATATTCTGAGGGGCCCTGTTGTGAAATTGGGGTTAACTGTTCCTGGCCAGCAGATTAGACATTGTGGATCCTACCTAGCATGGGTCATTTGAGAAACTGAGCTGCATGTTCAGGTGATTTTCCCTGTTCAGTTCAACATAGAACAGTAAATGTAAGTGTTTGTTTATTTGCAGCATAATCAACATTTCTGTTGAGTTGTATAGCATAGTCTTAACCCACTGCTCCTATCTGGACAAATCTGAATTAATCCCACTTGCTTGTGTTATTCTCATATCTCTCTCGCCTTGCTCATTCAAGTAAATATCTAGATGCATCTTAAATGGTGTTGCGCTGCTTGTCTCCGGCACTCCTCTGGCAGTTTATTCCTGATACCAAACTTTGTGTGAAAAATTTACCCATCAATTCCTTTTTAAACCTCCTCTCTCTCACTTTAAGCCTTTGCATTCTAGTTTTAGACATCCCTATCATGGGAAAGAAACTCTCAATATCTACCTGAGCTATGCCTCTCATAATTTTAATACACCTTTATCATAATCCCTCTTAGATTTTTTGCTACAGGGTTAATGGGCACAGCCTATTCAATTTCTCCTTGTATTTCAGACCCTTCAATCTTGGTAACATGTTTGTTACCTCTTCAGTTTGCGTATAAGGAGAAGGTGGGAGTGGAGGATGCTATCACGTATTTGCTGCACAAATCACTCTCTCACCTAGAGGGGGTCAGTTGTGCTGTGAGGATTACATTCCTTGACTTCTCTAGTGCCTTTAACACCATCCAGCCCAAGATCTTAAGGCACAAACTAACGGAGATGGGAGTAGACTCTCACATGGTGGATTGGATAGTGGACTACTTGACAGATAGACCTCAGTATGTGCGGTTGGGAGACTGTAGGTCTGACACGGTGGTCAGCAGCACAGGGGCGCCGCAGGGAACCGTACTCTCTCCGGTCCTGTTCACCCTGTACACATCAGACTTCCAATATAACTCGGAGTCCTGCCATGTGCAGAAGTTCGCTGATGACACGGCCATAGTGGGGTGTGTCAGGAATGGACAGGAGGAGGAGTATAGGAAACTGATACAGGACTTTGTGATATGGTGCAACTCAAACTACCTGCGTCTCAATATCACCAAGACCAAGGAGATGGTGGTGGACTTTAGGAGATCTAGGCCTCATATGGAGCCAGTGATCATTAATGGAGAACGTGTGGAGCAGGTTAAGACCTACAAGTATCTGGGAGTACAGTTAGACGAGAAGCTAGACTGGACTGCCAACACAGATGCCTTGTGCAGGAAGGCACAGAGTCGACTGTACTTCCTAAGAAGGTTGGCGTCATTCAATGTCTGTAGTGAGATGCTGAAGATGTTCTATAGGTCAGTTGTGGAGAGCGCCCTCTTCTTTGTGGTGGCGTGTTGGGGAGGAAGTATTAAGAAGAGGGACGCCTCACGTCTTAATAAGCTGGTAAGGAAGGCGGGCTCTGTCGTGGGCAAAGTACTGGAGGGTTTAACATCGGTAGCTGAGCGAAGGGCGCTGAGTAGGCTACGGTCAATTATGGAAAACTCTGAACATCCTCTACATAGCACCATCCAGAGACAGAGAAGCAGTTTCAGTGACAGGTTACTATCGATGCAATGCTCCTCAGACAGGATGAAGAGGTCAATACTCCCCAATGCCATTAGGCTTTACAATTCTACCGCCAGGACTTAAGAACTTTTTAAAAGCTATTATTAATGCTTTTTAAGATAGTGATTTAGATGTATATCATATTTTTTACTGAGTTAAGTATTGTATGTAATTAGTTTTGCTACAACAAGTGTATGGGACATTGGAAAAAAGTTGAATTTCCCCATGGGGATGAATAAAGTATCCATCTATCTATCTATCTATCTATCTATCATCTGTTAACCCTTTCAGTGTCCTCTCTGGTTTAATTACATCAGTGTGCCAGCTGGAACTGCAAGTACTCTAAGTGCAGCCAAACCAACATTTGTACAACTGTAATGATATCCTAACTCATACTCAATGCCTCAATTGACAAAGAAAAACATGTTGTATGCCTCCTTCACCAGCTTGCGTTGCCACTATATATTTGCACTCCAACGTTTCTCGGTTCAACAACACTCCCTGAGGCCCTGCCCCAATTTAACTTCCCAAAATACACCGCTTCACACTTGTCAAAGCTGAATTCCATCTGCCGTTCCCTCACGTACTTTTCCCAGTTGACCTAGAAGTTGTTGGAAGACAATCTTCTCCACTGTCTGTTTGCAAAGTTATGAGTCATGTCACCTATGTTAACTTCCACATCATTATTATAGATGATAAACAATGAAGGGCTGAGCGCTGATCCCTGTGCTACACCATTGGGTACAAGCCTCCCACCTTTTGCTACCAAACTCTGCCTCCTGCCATCAAGCTAATTTTCAATCCAATTGGCTAGGTTGCTGTGGATCGATGTGTTCTAAACTTCTGGATAAGCCTACCATGTGGGATTTTGTCAGAGGCCTTGCAAAAGTACATGTTGTGAATCTTGCCCTCGTGAATCCCCTTTGTATAAAAAAAGCTCAATCTAATTCATAAGACATAACGTCCCACACACAAAGCCATACTATCCTGAATCAGTCCTAGTCTTATCAAAATGTATCTTGTCTCTTAGAATCTCTTCCAATAACTTCCCCACCACTGATTTAAGCTTCATCAGCCTGTAATTCCCTAGTTTATAAATGCTGCCCTTCATAAATCGAAGCACAATGTTAGCGACTCTCCATCCAGTGCCTCTCCTGTGGTTAATTAACAGAATTCTCTGCTGTGGTCCCAACAATCTCCTCCCATGAGTAGATTTAGAGTAGAGTGAATCTCCTTGCATTGAGTTCTAGAATCTTAGTTGCAGATTTATTTTTAAAAACTTCCTTGCACTGGCCAGCTAGCTGTAACATTTGGAACTAAGACTTCAAATTTCTCTTTAAACCATTGATTTAAATAAAATAATAAAGTTAAGAAAGCTTTATTTATTAACTCTATGCTCTTAGTTAAATTTGGATATTCCATATTGGGGGGGGGAAATCATGCATGCTGTTGTGTATTTCCATTGGTGCAAGAGTGAAAACGTGGTTGCTTCTCATCATCCTATCGTATTCCATTGTCCCATGGAAGATACAAGCTGCTTAGATGCAAGCAAACGGGTGTATGGACTGGAGTGTGTTGAGTAAAATGAGGGAATAAAATTGTGTGCAGCATTATCCTTTCAGACTTGCTGATGCTAATGATACTGCTGAAAAAAAGATAAGGTCTAATTGTGTTTTCTTAACTTGTTATTATTGTTCTTTAACTGAGGATATTGATGTACTAGATGCGTAAAACCAACATTTTGGGAATTTTTCCTTCTATTTCTCTCTGAAGAACTGTCTATCAGATTATGAAAAATGAATTTTTATAATTATTGTTTCAAGTAAAATTGCATGTATCATTTTCCCAAAAGGAGACCCTTATTGAAATGACTTAAATATTATTCCAGTTACTTGATCAAAAGAAACAATGATCCAGCTTCTAATAATTTTGTCCATTATGTAGTAATTTGTTTTTGCGTTTACAACTGCCATTGGTTTTCAAAATGATTTGCATTAAATTCAGAAAAGGAATTTGTAAATTTTATATTTTTACTACATTGTTCGCTCCTTTCATATTTTGATGAGAATCTCATGCTATGAACTAACTAGTAAAATGAAAATGCGTGTAAAGAGTATCGAACACTTCTACTCATGTTAAGAACAACTATTGTAGTTCAATACAGTCTGATTACCACAAGCTATTACAGCTTGGCTTTTGCTTTTTGTCTGCCACTTGAACTGACTGAAATGACATGGATTTTCAGTGGTATTTGATACTTTGACCTGTTGCTCTCTTTAAGGCTTAGAAAGTAAACACCTCTTTCCTTGATTGAAGAAAATACCATCAAGGCCTAATAATTTGTCTGGGTCACTGTGCAGGCTACATAGTTTCACCTCATTGTTTTTCCAGCATCAACTTTTTCCATTTAGCTTTCTAGTTACTTGAGAAAACTGCCTGTTAGTATACAAGTATAAATTGTAAGCTACAACACTTAAACAGAATTTTCCAAACAAAAAATTTCCATTCTTTATTTGCCAAAATAAAAGTTTCATTAAATCAATGACGTGTTGAAACTTAACCATTCAACTCTCATGGTATAAGTATATTAAGCTTTTTGGTTTCTGAGCATGATTAACGTAGGTCGTAAGACTATAATACATAGGAGCAGAGTTAGGCCATTTGGTCCATCAAGTCTGCTCAGCCATGGCTGATTTATTAACCCAAACAATCCCATTTTCCTGCCTACTCTCCGTAACCTTTGACACCCTGACTAACCAAGAACCTATCAACCTCTTCTATCTTATTTGAGTAAGATGGTGCAGGCATACATTGGCGACTCTGCGGGTTGCAGAGAATAGTTCATGTTTTGCTCTTAAATATATATTTTTTGAATTACTTTCGTTGCAATCTGCAGCATGTAAATTTTCTCTTGACAACAGACTACAAAATTACATCAACAATCTTCAGATCTCACGATTAACGATTAAATGCAGAGCAGAAGCCATGAGCTCCAGCAGGGCAGTTAAGCGTGGCACTTTTATAAAGTCAATACCATGGCTGGATATGCGGCAGGAGAGGCAGAATTCCAACCAGGGATGAGGCCTCCTCTACCCACTATCTTGTTGGCAAATGTACAGTCACTGGAAAATAACATTTTAAGGACTCTATCTTGTTATTTCATGCTTTTTGTTATTTATTGCTATTCATTCATAATTGCATTTGCACAGTTTGTTGTTTTCAGTTACTGCACTATAGATTTGCTGAGTGTGCCCGCAGGAAAAAGAATCTCCGGGTTGTATGTGGTGACATGCATGTACTCTGAAAAAGGTTCTCATGTTTTCCAAACATGTATGATAAACAAACTCTTCTTGTTCTTCCAGCCGGGTACAGGTATTGATTTTAACCAATGCTTCATTGACGAGTTCTGCCATCTTCATCAGAGATGATGCCTGGGCATGTCTAGTCCAGTGGTATTTATACCCCCAACATCTGTCACTCCTGATTGATTAGCCGTCATCCAATGAGGTTAACGCTGTCCCACCTTGTTTATAATGCGATTCCAATTCTTAGAATGAGACCTTTCAATAGGTTTCAATAGGTACATTTAATGTCAGAGAAATGTATACCATGAAAACAGAGGAGTGTCCCAAAGAATGAATGACAATTAAACTTTAGAACCCCAAAGCTCCCCCCCCCACAGCTTCCCCTCCCATGCACAAGCAGCAGCAAGGCAGCGATCCCCCCTCCCCACCAGCAAAAAAGCATTAGCGCCCTCCACCGAGCACTCAAGCGTGCAACAAAGCATTAATAAAGACATAGTCTTGCAGAATCCCAAAGACTACTGGTTCACCTGGTAATTCAACATACCACAGCTCTCTCTATCTTCCTGATAAAGGAAAAAGAGGTGTCCCATGAGATATAACAAATAACTCGCTGATTTATGATATTAAAAGTCAAAGTCCTTCATCTTTGTTAAAATTATTTTCCTCTAGTTTTACTTCAATAGTTTCCTTTACCAGGCACCGAAGTCAATCCTACAGCAATTGGGAATGCAATGTTCTACTACCGCGGATTTCTCCGGTAACCCGAACGAATATACCTCCTGTGCTCCTTGATGTGGGTTTCCACTGTGTGACCCATCTGTTCAATATATGCTTCTCTGTATTGACAGGGAATCCTGTAAGCAGCAACTGTCCTGAGTCCCAGGTCACCCTTGACCCACATAAGCTGTGATCTGAGCATCAGAAACCCACTCACACGGACTTGTATGTCAACAGTAAAAGCCGCCATCATGCCTCCCAATGTAGCGTGGTTCTTTCTACTTTAATCAAATGTGCAAAAACTATTTCAGACCCAGAGAGTCTCCACAAGGAAATAAGATGATTGCACACAACACTCCTACAGAATAGCTATAAGGTGAAGGAAAGCAATTGGGCCCTTAAAAGGGCTAACAGAAAACCCAGGGAAACCTAATGACAAGGAGGAACCAGTCGCTGCAGCCTGTCTTTCCTATATTTCCATGGTTTCTGGAAGGATTGTAAGGATCCTGAAGAAATACCGGATTAATACCACCACAAACACATAAGGAAACTCAAATCATAGCTTATGCAGGTCAAAGATGACCTGGGACTCAGGTTGGCTGGTGTTTACAAGATTCCCTGTGAATATAACCATATAACCATATAACAATTACAGCACGGAAACAGGCCATCTCGGCCCTTCTAGTCCGTGCCGAACACTTACTCTCACCTAGTCCCACTGACCCGCACTCAGCCCATAACCCTGCATTCCTTTCCTGTCCATATACCTATCCAATTTTACTTCAAATATTTTACTTTAAAAATTTACTTTAAATTTACAAACTTCAATATGGAGCGTATATTGGTCAGGCAGACACATAGTGGAAACCTGTATCAAGGAGCACAGGCAGTGTATCTATTTGGTTTTACCCAGAGAAATCAGCAGTAAAACATTGTATTTGTAATTGCCATAGGACTGACTTTGACTGCACAAAACTACTGTGCTGTGCCAATCGCTTTAGTGACCGCCTGGTGAAAGAAGCTATTGAACTAAAACTAGAAGAAAAGAATTTCAACAAAGATGAAGGTCTCGTTCTAAGTAAACTGGAATTAAACTGTAAACAGGGACTGGATATGGCCAGGCATCATTCCTGATGAAGATGGCAGAGTTTGTCATTGAAATGTCGGTTAAAATCGATATCTGTACCTGGCTGGAAGCCCAAGAAGAGTTTATTCGTTGTATGTACTCTGATAATAAATTTTACTTTGAACTTTAAATACGCTCAATGACTTGGCCTCCACAGCAATCCATGGCAATGAATCCCGCAGATTCCCTGCCCTCTAGCTAAAGAAATTCTTTCTCAACTGTGGACATCCCTCTATTCTGAGGCTATGCCTTCTAATCCTTGACTTGATGAAACATCATCTCCACATCACTGTTTCTAGGCCTTTCAGTATTCGATAGGTTTTAATGAGGTCCCTGTCATTCTCGAAACCCCAGTGAATACAGGCCGAGAACCATCAAACGCTAGTCATACATTAACCCTTTCATCCCCGGAATCATTCTTGTGAGCATCCTCTAAACTTTCTCCAATGCCAGCACATCTTTTCTTAGATAAAGGGACTGAAACTGTTCACAGTGCTCCAAGTTCAGTCTGATCAATTCCTTATAAAGCCTCAGCATCACATCCTTGCTCTTTATTTTCTAGTCCTCTTGAAGTAAATGCTAACATTGTCCATAAGACTATAAGATATAGCAGCAGAATTAGGCTATTTGGCCCATTGAGTCTGCTCTGCCATTTCCTCATGGCTGAACCATTTTCCCTCCTAGCCCCAATTTCTTTTCTTCCACTGACTCAACTGGCAATTTAACCTTTGGGGAATCCTGCATGAGGACTTCCAAGTCCCTCTGAACCTCCTGATTTTAAAATTTTCTTTCCAGTTAGAAAATACTGTACGCATTTATTCCTTCTACCAAAGAGCATGACCATACACTTCCCTACACTATAGTCCATCTGTCACTTCTTTGCCTATTCTCCCCATCTGTCCAAGTCCTTCTGCAGACTCCCAGCTTCCTCAACACTACCTGCCCATCCACCTATCTTTGTATCATCTGTAGGTTACATAGATAGATAGATAGATACTTTATTCATCCCCATGGGGAAATTCAACTTTTTTCCAATGTCCCATACACTTGTTGTAGCAAAACTAATTACATACAATACTTAACTCAGTAAAAAAATATGATATGCATCTAAATCACTATCTCAAAAAGCATTAATAATAGCTTTTAAAAAGTTCTTAAGTCCTGGCGGTAGAATTGTAAAGCCTAATGGCATTGGGGAGTATTGACCTCTTCATCCTGTCTGAGGAGCATTGCATCGATAGTAACCTGTCGCTGAAACTGCTTCTCTGTCTCTGGATGGTGCTATGTAGAGGATGTTCAGAGTTATCCATAATTGACCGTAGCCTACTCAGCGCCCTTCGCTCAGCTACCGATGTTAAACTCTCCAGTACTTTGCCCACAACAGAGCCCGCCTTCCTTACCAGCTTATTAAGACGTGAGGCGTCCCTCTTCTTAATGCTTCCTCCCCAACACGCCACCACAAAGAAGAGGGCGCTCTCCACAACTGACCTATAGAACATCTTCAGCATCTCACTACAGACATTGAATGACGCCAACCTTCTTAGGAAGTTCATGGTCGGCACAATATTGTGAACCGAAGAGCCAGTAATGTGCTGTAGATTTCTATGTTCTGTGTTCAGACTTGGCCACAAAGCCATCAATTCTGTCATCCAAATTGTTGGCATATAACATGAAAAGTGGTCTTAATACCAACCCTTGTGGAACACTGCTGTAATGTATGGCTATCTTCAGTGACTTTGTGGGAACTTGTATGGCTACTGTACTATGTTACTATCTAGGCAAAAGTAGAGGTACTGCTAGATTTGCTTTGTGTAAATGAAAGAATAGTTGAGAGTAGTTCTTCCTGAACAAAATTTTTATCTTTTGTCATTTAACATTGATTGAAATTGTAAATCCTCTTGACTGAAACTACATTTAAACTAGTACCTTTGTTCTCTCTCTATGTTACTATTGGCATCTACAATATATGGATCCCAAATCTCTCTACTATTGTTAAGGATGTCACAAAAAATATTTTTTCAGCCATAATATACCGCATTTAAGATGTTTGTTAGGCAGCTTAGTCACTATTGCGTTACAAAATACTTTAGTTGATTATCTCCTTCTGAATATTACTTTTCGTTGATGTCAGAAATCTTGTGACTAATCCAGAAAAAGATAAATTCATTCCTGTGAGGCAAAATTGACTTGGAATCATGTCTGAAAAGTTGAGCAGAGAATTAGAATGTGTTTTTGAATGAAAAAAATACAGAAGCTCTCAAATTTGTTTTTGCAATTTTTAACAACTATTTGTATTGAGAAAAAAGTTCAGAAAAATATTTTATTTTATTTTCAGTGTTTTTTTTTGGGTTCTAAAAATAAATAAAAATTTGAACCTTGCAAAATGTTATAGGACCATGGCAATTCAGTTTCCACTGAGATAGAAATAAGGCAAAGAAGATTATTTTATGGACACTGAGAGTTAAACTGATAGTTGGCTTAACTGCACTTATACACTGTGAGAAAAGAATATTGACTCATGTTGTATAGTACTAATGAGAATGAAACTATTGCTGTTCACCATCAATACTCTATGAAACTGAGCAATCTCAGAACTTTTGGACACAGAAGGAAATCCCAAGTTGCCCTCAGTGATTCAACGTTCGTCCACAGGCTGCGCTGTTTGCAACTTCTCCAGTGGGTGAACTAAAGCTATTTGCAACTGTAAGATGATCTGAAAATCTTAAACTTTATTTAATTTGGCCTAAGTGAATTTTTATTGGTCTGCAAAGCCATAAGTACTGCTTAGCAAATTCTCTGGCTGTACAAGGTCTAATTTTTATGTGCATTTATTGGAATTCCTTCACACAAGTATTTCAGAATATATTTTAAAGCAAATTAAAAACTTTGTTCTATTGTTTTAAATTCTACATCAATCATCTGTAGATCTTCCTATCTTTATTTTGTACTCTTAAGTATTTTAATTTTCAGTTGAAAATGCTTCAGTGTTTGCTGTCATGCTTGGCTGCTCAGCCAGTTTAATGGCATTGAAGCTGCTGGTCATCAGGATTCCATAGAATTGACTGAATCGTTTGGCATATTATACCAATGCCGGTTCTTTAAACAGTCTGCTAGTTATTTCCTTTCTCCTGTTCTTTCCTCGTAGTTCTTTTTTAATTTTTAAACATTTTCCCTTTGAAGTGGATGTTGTCCATATGGACTTCAGCAAGGCATTTGACAAGGTTCCGCATGGGAGGTTGGTCAAGAAAGTTCAGTCACTTGGCATTCAAGATGAGGTAGTAAATTGGATGAGACATTGGCTTTGTGAGAGAAGCCAGAGGGTGGTAGTAGAGGGTTGCCTCCCTGTCTGTAGAGTGCCACAGGGATGGTGCTGGATCCTTTGTTGTTTGTCATCTGTATCAATGATCTGGATGATAATATAGTTAACTGGATCAGCAAATTTCTGGATGACACCGGGATTGGGGGTGTAATTGATAGAGAGGAAGGTTGTCATGCCTTACAGCAAGATCTGGACCAGCTGGAGAAATGGGCTGCTAAAAGGCAGATGGAATTTAATGCAGACAAGTGTGAGGTAGGACCAGCTAGGGTAGGTTTTACACAGTAGGGCACTGAAGGCTGTGGGATCTGGGAATACGGGTCCATAATTCATTGAAAGTGGTGTCACAGGTAGACAGGGTCGTAAAGAAAATCTTTGGCAAAATCGTTGGCCTTCATAAATCAAAGTATTGAGTACAGGAGATGGGATGTTATGTTGAAGTTGTATTGGTGACTCCTAATTTGAAATATTGTGTGCAATTTTGGTCACCTACCTATAGGAATTATGTAAACAAGGTTGAAAGAGTATAGAGAAAATTTGTTGTTGGGTCTGGACGACCTGAGTTATAAGAAAAGATTGAATAAGTTTGGATTTTATTCCTTGGAACATAGAAGATTGAGAGGAGATTTGACAGAGGAATACAAAGTTATGAGGGGTATAGATAGGGTAAATGCAAGCAGGCTTTTTCCACTGAGGTTGGGTGGGACTAGAACTAGAGGCCATGGGTTAAGGGTGAAAGACGAAAAGTTTAAGGGAAGCACGAGGAGAAACCTCTTCACTCAGAGGGTCGTGAAATTGTGGAATGAACTACCAGCACAAGTGGTGCATGCAAGCTTGATTTTAATGTTTAAGAGCAATTTGGATGGGTACATGAATGGTATGGGTAAGGAGAGCTATGGTCTCAGTGCAAGTCAGTGGGAGTTGGCAGTTTAAAAGGTTCAGCGTGGACTAGACGGACCATAGCGCCTGTTTGTGTTCTGTACTTTTCTGTGACGCTATGAAAATAACTGCTGAATTTCCTTTCAGGCAGCAAATTCAAATTGATTACAAACTTCTCTTTTTAAAAAAAGGAAATTAATTGAAAATCTGAAATTTGTGTATACACAGAAGCTGTCTGGGGATGGGGAGAAAGTTAAATAAGGTTATATTTTGAAATCTGAATTGTCAAATATTTTTTGTAAATTCCTGTAGTTCTTAGTTTTTTCATTTTGTCTTACTATTATATTACTAGGTATGAGTAAAATATAACGGAATAAAACTATGTTTTGAAATTAATTTCTGTACTCATGCAGTTGTTGAATAGTAATTTCAAAAGGGTCTTTGAACAAAATTTTTAAGTGACTCTTTTTCACGTGGCACACCTGCAAAGCTTAAATTTCAAAGAATAGATTTCTGTAACAACAGAAAATCTGTGGTTGATTATGTTATGGATAATAAGCTGTAGACCTGAATCTGTTAGTGAATTATTTACTTCAATACTCAAGCGATTGAAATCTTGATCGTTGAAAAGAAATCTGAGCTAATGGAGTTAAAATGTCTCGAGGATCTTTGAAAGGTTAAGCATTCTTTAAGATGTTTGTGTATCCTTCTTGTCTCCATTGATCTCTGTGGTCATTGATGTAGATAACTGTATGGGTAGCTACCTGCTTCTGAATACAGTATGTTATGTTGTTTCTACATTAAATCTTACAGCTGAGAGCACTTGGAAATTTAGAGCTGTATGAGTTATCATTTTTAAGGATATAATTTACAATCTATGTTGAAGTCTCCTAAAATTATTACTCACCATGGGAAAAGTGTCATTTTTGCCCCCAGCTTTTTTCCTCTCTTCAGTGGAGGTTCTCTTGCCTTGCTCAGATTGCGTGCTATCAGTAATGAAGTGTGAAGTCACAGGTGTAGTAGATCGATGGTTGTAGATTTTTCCCCCCAGTCTTTTCTGATTGGCCAAGGTAATGCAATCTGGATTTAATAGAACTGCTAAGGAGTGCAATTTAAAATTATTAAATTCAAATTAAATATGACATTGAAAAGTGATGACTGAGCAGGCAATGTTTAGATTAATAATTGATGATATTACTTAAACATATGGGGTCTTTAGCGAGCATGGGAAGGTAGGTGTTGTAATTACTGTACACTAAAAGAGAAGTAGAAATGACGCGACATAGTTGCAAGGTAAGGGAGTTGTCATTTAAAACTGAAGTGCATACTAATTTCTATTAGCAGTGTGATGAGTGTCTGGCGTTCTTATCCTCAACAGTTGTAGATGCTAGACAACTGGAAGTTGATGATTTTTCTGAAAAGGCCAAGAGCTGAGGGATACGTGGAAGCGGCTCAAAAGAGGAGGTGAGGCAGATGGTGTTCAGGGCCAGATATTCAACTCCTGCTGCTATGTTTGTGTGTTCTTGTATGAATTAACATTGTACCATACCGTACTGAAGTGTTATTGGAGAAAACTCTTAAAGGATTGCCGTGGTGTAAAAAAATAATGGAGCCAAAGAACGGCCATTTAGGAATAAAAGTTTGACCTAAGCAATAAATTTTAATGAAGGTCCAAAAGGAGGAGAGAAGGGAGGAGCAAAATAAGGGAGGTTAAATTATGAGGAGGAAATTCCAGAGCTCACGGCCTGAGTAATGGAAGGCACAGGTTCAAACAGTGGAACAAAAAGAGTGGGTGTGCAAAAGCAATTTAGTTGCAGGAATACAGTTTTTTGGAAGGGTCTTGGGTGTGAAGGTTGAGAAGGAGTTTGAAATTTTCAAGGGTGAAAATTCATCCAAGTTAAAAGATCCCTGCATTGGTACTCTTTCCAGTGAAGTGAGGTGCAGTTGTTATAGCTTCATGTCGGGAATAGCAGAGAATGAAGACTTTAATTTTTGAGACAAAGGACCATGCTGAATTAATTGAAGGAAGAGGAAGTATCTGAGGATTGGCAGGTCAGACTGAGATGTTATTGGGAGATAGTGTTTACAGTAGTTTAGTGTTGGACATGGTGAACAATATGGTGATGTGGGTAATCTTAAGAAATAGGAAAGTTTCTGATGCCAAGGTAGCAATGCAGTCAACTACTATAAGTTCATAGAAGACAACTAAGTGGGAGAGAGTTCATCTGCATGATGAATCTGGAAGGAGGGAGTGTGTGGAATTAGTGATTGGGTCAGAAATAAATCTACTAGGAAACTGATGAAATTGATTTGTAGTCAGTTTGCTGTAACTGATGCTTTTCATTGTGCAGCGACAACCAAATTATGCTTGCAAACTGATAACGAATTCAACTTCCATTGACATGACAAAGATTTAGAGAGACACATCATTTGTCATTTGGTTTATAGATATGGACTCTATCAATTCTTCTCCGTCTCAGTAAAGCAACCAGCATAATCAAAAGCCCCGCCCACCCTGACATTCTCTCTGTTCTCCAATCAGGCAGATGATACAAAAGCCTGGAAGCATGTACCACCAGGGTCACAGACAGCTTCCATCGCGCTGTTATCAGACTCTTGAATGGACCTTTTGTATGAATCTTGACCTCACAACCTACCTCATTATAATCTTGCATTTACCGTTTACTGAAAAAGAGCAGTTTAGGTAGCTTTTCCACCTCATTCTGTTGTTTGTACCTCATTCTATGTCAATGCACTGTTTTATGAATTGATCTGTATGGACAGTATGCAAGATAAACTTTTCACTGTACATGTGACAGTAATAAAATAATGCTTACCGAACATTTGGGTTATTCAGTTATTCAAGCATTATTCAGTTATGTAAAAATACTGAAAAACAAATCTGTTTAAAATATTCAGTAAGCCAAGCAGCATCTGTGCTGAATAAAACAGTTAATATTTCAGATTTAGTTTGTTTTGTTTCAGTTGGGTGACCTTTCATTTTTGAGTAGATGAATTGCTCATTTCTTCTTTCTTGCATAAGTTCCTTGATTGATGCTAATTGGGATTCATATGGTCTTTATGGCAATCCCATCAATCTTATTGGGTTTCTTTGTCAGAACTGAACTCATTCAGGATATCCTTTTCTTTACACATGTCATATTTAATTTAACACCGACTCCAGCAGCTGTGAATGTGGGAATCATGGATTAAGTGAGAATGGGAAACTGAGGTAAGTTATGTTTGTAAAGTTAAAGTACTTGAAAAGTTTATGGAAATAAACCAGGACCAGATTGTCTATTTTCTAGACTGTGAAGAGGTAACTGCCAGAGGTAGTGATGCTCCCAATTTATAACATCTCTAAGTTTCTGATTCAGTTCTAGAATTGGCAGGTAGTAAATGTCAGGCAACAGGTAAGAGAGAAAAATAGGGGACTTAAATAAGTTAATCTGTCATCATGTGTTGGGAAAATGCTGGAATATATTATTGAGCATCTGGTAAAAGGGCATTTAGAAAATTAAATGATTAGCCAATGTCAGCATGATTTGGTGAAACAGAAATTGTGTTTGACTAATCTAAGAGCTTTTTGAAGATGTGATTAGCAGGGTAGATAAGGGGGAACCATTACGTGTGGTGTATCTGCATTTTCAAAGGACATTTGAGAAGGTGCTGCATGAAAAATGGTTGAATAAAATAGGGCTCGAATTCAAAATAATGTACTAGCATAATGCAGAGAATTGGAATAAGTAGTCCATTTTCAGGTTGGCTGACTCTTACTGATTGAATGTCTCAAGTATCCATGTGACGGTTTTCACTATTTACCTTCTTTTCTTCTTCAGCTGTCCATCGATTTCGATGTTGACTGTGCTGAGAGTTTAGTCTCTGCAGGCACGTTTATGGGCCACAAGACCAGCATTGGATCGGCACTGTCTCCCACATCGGTTGCATTTGTGATTTGACTGCTCTAGCACCAAATGACCTGCTTCATATTTCTTCCGCCTTTTCTCCTCAATAGCAGGGATTGACTTCTTGACAATGCAGCACCAACTTCTTCTGTCCAAAGCATCTTTCTCCCAGGTGTTGACATTCATGTCAGTGTTCTTCATATAGCGCTTGAGCACATCTTTGTAACGCAGCTTCTGACCACCATGCTTCCTCTTTCCTTCATATAGCTTTGGTTAAACGATCATCACTCATTCTTGTAACATGATCAGTACAACGCAGCTGAGAAGCTGTGCTGAGTGATTCTGCGCTGACTGTCCCAGCATGTTTGAGCACCTCCACATCTGGTACCCTCTCTTGCCACTTGATGTGTAATATTTGACGTAAATACCTGAGTTGTGTCTTGGTCAATTTCTTTCTTTCTTTCTTTTTAAATCTTTTTATTGATTTTCGAACAAAACATAGTAACAATAGAAATACAGAGAGATTAAGAATACAAAGTTAATAACTGTTCAAAAGACATGAAACAGTTATCCATGAATAAGTCACGAAAGCATGTTATACCCTTCGTTTTCCATATCAAAAAGGCGTGGTCCATTACAGAGGGTTGGAAAAAGAAATTAGATATAATAGGGCTAGATAAAATAAACTTATTCAAACCAAAAAAATTAGGAAACTGAAACCATATTCGTAATGTATATTTAATTATTGGATTAACCATTTGTTTATTCAATTTAGAAAGAACAAAGGGAAGCGAGGTTCCTAAAATAGAAACAAATGAGAAACCTTGTACAGGTTTACATTCAAGATTTACCCATTGTGGTCTCTGTATTGCTACCAAGTCCTGTGTCCAAAATATTAAATATCAAATATTAATTGCCCAATAGTAAAATCTTAAGTTCAGCAATGCCAAGCCACCTTCCTTTTTAGACTTCTGTAAATATTTTTTACTTAAGCTAGGATTTTTATTCTGCCATCTATACGAAGAAATTTTAGAGTCAACAATGTCAAAAAAGGATTTAGAAATAAAAATTGGTAACGCTTGAAATAAGTATAAAAGATAAGGTAGAATAATCATCTTAACAGCATTGATTCGACCAACCAATGATAGAGACAATGCACCAAAGACTTTTGTAGCTGATTGAATTCTCTTCTCAGCTTCCAGATCTGATGAGTTGGTGTTGGTCACAGCACTTCCTAAGTATGTGAAAGAGTCAGAACATTTCAGCGCTATCCCATTGATCGATATGACTGGTGGCTGGGTCTCACTGGGACTACTCAGAGGAGGAGGCTGGTACATAAGTTCTGTTTTGGAGACATTGATCCTTAGGCCAAAAAGAGTGGCAGCAAATGAGAAGCGGTCTACAATTTCTTGAATCACATTAACATCAGTAGCAACCAGGGCTGAGTCATCTGCACTAATTACAGCCCATTAATGATTAAGATGAAATAGTCAAATGTAATTAATTTGTAGGAAAATTAAACTTCCAGTGGAATAAAGAATCTCTGAGGGGATTAAGTGAGTGGTCAAATAGATAGCAATTGAGGTATTATGGGAAAATCTGTCTGTTATAAATTTAAATGACTTATATGGAGATGAGATCTGTAGATGTTACAGGTCTTCATCACAATAAGCATGCTGAAGAAACATCATGGAAGAATCTCTTGCTAGAATGTCTTGAGAGAATCTGAGAAAATTCTCTCTGAATTCAAAGTATATCGTTGTTTTACATTCTTTAAGCATAGAGATGAAAGGTGATTAAATATAGTTTAAAGTTCAATGTAAATTTAATTATCAAAGTACATACTCGATATGTCACCATATGCAGCCCTGAGATTCATTTTCTTGTGGGCACACTCAACAAATCTATAGAATTGTAACTATAACAGGATCAACGAAAGACCAACCAAAGTACAGAAGACAACAAACTGTGCAAATGTAAATATAAATAAATAGCAATAAATAATGAGACCATGAGATGAAGAGTCCTTGAAAGTGAGTTCACTGGTTGTGGGAATATTTCAATATGGGGCAAGTGGAGTTGCGTTATGTCACTTTGTTCAAGAGCCTGATGGTTGAGGGGTGATAACTGTTCTTGAACCTGGTGGAACAAATCCTGAAGCTCTTGTACCTTCTATCTGATGGCAGCAGCGAGGAGAAAGCATGACATAGGTGTTGGGGATCCCTGATGATGGATGCTGCTTTCCTACAACAGTGTTTCATGTAGATGTGTGTAATTGGGGGGCTTTACCCATGATGTAGACATCATGCCGAATCTTTGCAAATTCCTAAGGAAGAAGAAATGCTGCTGTGCTTCCTTCACAGTTGCATTTATGTGGTGGGCCCAGATCAGGTCCTCTGAAATAGTAACACCTAGGAATTTTAAGTTGGTAAACCCTCCCTACCTCTGATCCTCCAAAGTGGACCTCTGGTTTCCCTCTACTGAAGTCTATAATCAGTTTGTTGGTCTTTCTGACATTGAGTGAGAGGTTGTTGTTATGACACCACTCAGCCAGATTTTCAGTCTCCCTAATATAGTATTAGTTGTTACAGTTACATAGTCTCCTTCAATGTGTAACAGTAGTTCTGTAAAATTACATGCTTACAATGTGAACACATCTCTAGTGACAAGCAACCTTAGAATATTTGAACTCCTTTATTGGGAATCCAGACATCTAAACAGCCCCCTTTTACCACTATAATTTGGGTAAGTTCTCTGGATGTTCAGGAATGCTAGACCAAATATGCCTTTGGCCATGTGTTAAGTCTGGACCACTTGCTGATCTCATCCTTGGGGTTTCAGTGTAGGGTAGTTACCGTATTCTGTATGTATTATTTCCCTGTGTGATCTGCAGTGGTGCAAAGCTCAGGATGTCCTTTGCTTGATAGTTGGTTTCAGTGCTCTTGTAGGGTCATTTGGTGTTGCATTACAGGTGACCCTTGTGTTATGGCCATTCTGGTAATGGGAACACCCTTGCAAACTTCACAGATCACTACCCCAACTCAAGCTCTTACTACCTAGAAATTTGAGCTACAAAATGAAATCAGTTGAATTTGTAATTTAAAAAAATAAATACAAAATACAAAAGCACCAAATATTTATTTTTCTTCAACCTGCATTTCTACATGTTTGCACAGGTGGCTTGGCGTTGCATTACAGAAAATTCCTATGCCGTCAGTTTTCTAGGAATGCGATCCTGTCCCTCCCCCACTCACCTGTATTTAACAAAATATCCTCATATAAATGTCAGTAGAAAGATTGTCTTCTCAGTTACCAAAGCATGAAGTGATTTCCCACTGCGAGCTTCCCACTTCCCACTTCCCAAAGGGAAGTTAGAGAAATTGATGTTCATGCCATCAGATTGCAGGCTTCCTAGACAGACTATGAGGTGTTGCTCCTCCAACCTGAGATTGGCCTCATTGTGACCAAAGAGGAAGCCATGAACTGATAGGTCAGAATGAGAATAGGGAGTGGAATTAAACTGGTTGGCCATCAGGACAGTGCAAATGTGCTCAACAAAGTGGTCCCAAAATCTATGCCGGGTCTCATTGATGTCAAAGATGCCACACAAGGAGCACCAGATACAGTAGATGGCCTGGACTACCTTGTAGGTGAAGTATTGCCTCATTTGGAAGGACTGTTTTGGCCACTGGATGATGATGAAGGAGGAGGTGAATGGGCAGGTGTAGCACTTGTTATGTTTGCAGAGATAAGTGCCAGGAGGGACAAATGGACAAGGGAGTCACGGAGAGAGCTATCTCTGTGGAGAGCCAAGTGTGGAAGGGGAGGAAATAAAGATGTATTTAATGGTAGATCCTGTTGAAGGTGGCTGAAGTTGCAGAGATCGATGTGTGATGACCAGTGGTGGGGGATGGGGATGAAAAGGCACTAAGTGAGGAGCTTCAAAGTGATAGGTGGAAGATGTCAAGGGCTGAAGAAAGAGTAATCTGATAGGACAGTAACCATGCAGTAAAGGGAAGGAGGAGCTGGGCAAGTAATGAAGGCAGGGAAGTGGAAGAAAAGAAGCAGCCATAACCATGCACTCAACATCATTAAGACCAAGGAATTGATTGTGAACTTCTGGAATGGGTCCTCAAGAGAACACACACCCGTCCTCATCAATTGCTCAGTAGTGGAAAAGGTGAGCAGTTTCAAGTTCCTGGGTGCCATCATCTCTGAAGATTTATCCAGGGCCCAACATATTGATGCAATTAAAACAAGAGTACAGCAGAGGTTATATTTCATAAGGAGTTTGAGGAGACTTGGTATGTCACCAAAGACACTCATAAATCTCAATAGATGTAACATAGAGAACATTCTGACTGGTTACACCACTGTCTGGGATGAAAGGGCCACTGGGTTGGCAAAAGCTGCAGAAAACTGTAAACTCAGCCAACTCCATCATGCTCACTGGCCATCCCAGCATCAAGGACACCTTCAAAAGGTGATGCCTCAAAAAGGCAGCATCGATCATTAAGGACCCCCATTACCCTCTTGCCCATTTCTCATTGTTACCAAGAAGAAGGAGGTTCAAGAGCTAATCAGGAGATAATCAGTATATGTGGTAAAATAAAAGTGTATAATAGTGAATATAACAACGTGCAAAATAATGCAACGGTGCTAAGATTGTACTGACAATAACAGGGATTTAGAATTAAAAGTACAAGAATGTGACAGCACTACCAAGAAGGGGATGAAAAAGAGGTTATTGGTTCAGAAGTCTGATAGCAGTGGAGAAGAAAGTTGCACTCGAAGTCAAGTTTGCTGTTGCTTGCACAAGTACATGTTCGCAAAGTTGCAGTGAAAAATTTGCACCGCATCACAGGCACATAGTATCATTAAGTAACATTCACAAGAAACACATAAATTAAAGATAAATTTTACACAATTTTTACAATAAAAACAATTAGAATTTTTAAAAACATGTGAAACCAATTTAGTGTAAAGTGATTAGATTGGTTACTTTGGTTTTAAACTGTTAGGATTAGGGTTTTGCTGATTGGCTCAAGAACTGGATGTTTGAAGGGAAGTAGCTGTTCTTGAATATAATACGGGACTTCTTGCTTCTATACTTCCTACCCAGTGGTAGCTACAGCAAAATGGTATGGACCAGATAGAGGGGAACTTTGATGTGGTATCCTTGAGCAACGCCTCCTGTATGTGGTGAAGAGGGAGGTACCCATGATGAATCTGGGCAGAGTCCACTACTCTCTGCACCTTCTTGTATTTCTGCATATTTGAATTGCCAATGCATCTATTCAGGATACTTTCAAAAGTACATCTGAAGAAGTCTGTTGGAGTGTTCAGTGTTGAGCTGATAAACCAAACCTCCTCAGTCTCCTAAGAAAGTAGAAATACTGTCATGATTTCCTTATGATTACATCTATATGATGAACCCAGGACAAATCATCCAACATGTTAGCATCCAAGAACTTAAAGCTGGTAACTCTCTGTTCCCTGGATTCCCCTGTGAAGACTGACGCATGCTTGTTCTCCACAAAGCATAGATCATAAAGCAAATTCACTTCCTTTCCCTTTGCCTAGGATATCATGCGGTCGATTTAGGACAAAGGAGAAATTTCAGCATCTTTGAAATTCCAATCACAAGAAAGCTGTGCTGGGTACATTTTTGAGTGTATTCAAAACCGTAGATTATTGAATATAAAACTATCATCCCTTTACCTCTTGCAAGGGATGTAGTGACTGGTCACAGAAGTAGATTAAAGATCGATGATTAGCTATGATCTTATTAAATTGAGAAGCAGTTTAAGAATCTTCTGATTTAATGTTTTTGTGATGATACCCATCCACAATGGCATCCATAAGATTTGTTCCCTCAAGACAGTAAACTAAATAAGGAAGAACAGGCCAGTAATGCCATCCTCTGGCAGACACAAAGTGTTTGCTTTGCTGGTATTGGTTGACTTCACTACCATGACACTAGAAGGACCTAGTTCAACCTATTTGTCCATGCCATCTGCCAGAAGAACAATGTCATTAGTCCCATTCTCCTTTTTTGCAAGTTATTCTGTCTCACATGTTCGTCAAACACTTTTTGATGCTTTGTCATTTCATCTGCACCAAAAGATAATTTGCACTAGCTGACCAGCACTTATTTGGGATGATTGATAAACTGGAGTCCCTAGCAGAAACTCCACACAACAGCACCCAAAACCAGAATGGAAGCCAGAAACTCCGAGGCAGCAGCACTTAATGATGAACCACTATTATACCCGAAGCTGAGGGGGAAAGATTAACCAGAAACCTGTGGATATGTTTGCTTTTCTTTGAGATGTTCTAGCAGGTGTTTTAACTAGCAGGGGCATAGCTTTAGATTGACATTTCATCTGAAAGACCAAGCCTCCATGGGCACAGCACCACAGTGTACTCCTGAACTAAGTATTCAGAATTGTGGTGGGACTTGATCCCAGCAGATTCTGCACCTTACGTACACCTTCTGCACAGGCACTCCTGTGCCTCAAGTCACTGTATGGAGATACAATCAATCTATGCATTTAAGCTATCTTACATATTTCCATTTATTGTGTTTTTCTGTGCTGCATCAGTTCCAGAATAACAATTATTTTGTTCTCCTTTGCATTTGTGTACTGGAAATGATATTAAGCAATTTTGAATCACAGTGGGAAGATCTATTACTGTGCCACACATCCCATCTTGCAATCTCCAGCTCAGAGATTACCCTCCTCTGGTAAAGCGTATAGAACATAAAATAGTGCAGCAGGTGAACAGGCGCTTTGCTCCACAATGTGGTGCTGAACTAATTAGCCGATGATTCCTAATTACACTAATTCCTTCTGCCTGCTCATCGTCTGTATTTCTGCAGACTGTGCAGATTCATGTCCCCATCTACGAATATCCTTAAAGGCCTCTGTTGTATCTGCCACCACCCACAGCAGCACATTGCGGGCACCTACCACTCTTCCCCACACACATCTCCTTTGAACTTTCCCCCTCTCACCTTAAATGTATGCCTTCTAAGGCATAAGTGAGCACACAAATAGGCACACAACTCAGGTAATAAGTACAGGACAACTGGGTTGCTTCCAAGCTTCATTGAGCAGGAAGGAAATGTCAACTTTTGTCTGTATTAAGGAGTAAACACATAATAGAGTTGCACAAAGTAGTTGAAAGGCTGCCATGCAGTGTGAACCTTGGATACTTCATCTTCCAGCTTGTGTAGTGTTTTGTCATGGGGGTTCAGAACTTTACAGTTTACTGTGAAACATCTGGTCTCCATATATGCTGCAGTTACACTCAAACTTCAGGACCTAGAAATGGCTCCTTGCTGGGGTTTATGTAGATTTAAACCAACATTGTGGGTGAAATTAATTCTGTTTGTGGAGGCTACATAAAAAGAAGGACTTTAAATGTGAAGTGTATGGTATTGTCAAGTTTCCTTGTGCTAAACCTGATATTGCTGACTCTATCCTGGTGATCCCTAGCGATGTACTGTAAGTTCACAGTAATTTCTAGTGCAAAACAGCAGGTGCAGACATTGTTGTCAGCTCTTAAAGGGAGATAAAACTTTACAAGCAGCCAGCCCTCAGTTAAAATGGAGAAATGATACTGATTGAGTGGATATTGAAGGAACTTGGTAAAGAATAGTGCCAATAGGAGGTATGCTGTTTGTGCATATGAACATGATAGGGGACAGAAGTTGTCCAAGTGTAAACGGCATTCCCGGCAAGAAGTCAAAGCTATTTATGTAGCCTGTGAGACCTCTGGGCTGAAGGAAAAGAAGATGACTGTTTCTTTCTTTAAACGTAGAACCTGGATAACTTCACTAATTCCCGGTGGTGAGCAGCCATTGTGACAAACGCTAGCCACAGCAGCCCTGAATGATCCTGAGCTAGAAAGCTGAGAATGTCATGACCATGTTTTCCATTAAGCAGTCAAGGAAGATTATAAAGTCTGAGAAGTTTGAGTCTGATAAGTCTTTATGAATTCTGTGTATCTTAAGATAATTTCAGTAAGAACAAAGAATTTCTTTGCATGTTGGCTCCTTAAGCAACATTTTTTTCAGTGATTCCTGGGATAAGAGGACAGTTAAATTGAATGGCAGAGAAGAGCAATGATCTTTTCTTATTTTTCTATACTTCCATGATCTAAATCATGAAAGTTCTTTCTGGAAAAATAACCTTTCTAATTGTAACATTTCACGGCAGCTGAATTTTACATGTTGGATGACGTTGACAGTGTTTGGAGCAATGATATGCGAGAAAAAGATGTCTGGTATGAAGAGCAAAACTTCCTCTGGAAAATGAGGAGTCAACTTTCTTGTCTCTCACTAATACCCTCTTCTGTGCACCCTCTCTAGCTTAATCCCAATAATTTCCAAAATTACTTTGTTTGGGTGTATGAGAATTTTTTTAAACTCAGGAATAACCAACCAAAAACATCTATGAAGGGACAAATCATGTATGGTTGGTAAATAATTCATCTTTTTGCATTGGCATTCACAATGATCAATGATAATTCCAATGTTTTTACTTCCTATACTGTCTCCTCCACCCTCAACTCCAAAAAATCATTAAGAATGCTCATATTTCTCAGCTGATTTTTTTCCCTTCTTTTCCCCTATTGAACCAAGCTTCCAAAATTATCCAAGTTACAACATCAGCAACTAGTATTTGTTGAATATTTGATTTAAAAATGCTTCAAAGCATATTACCTTGACGACATACTCTCAATTTGGTTTCAATGAATTCGAAAACTCCACTCCCACCTTGCCATTCTTATCTAGCCAATTCAATCTCCTCATGCTCCCTTGACCCAGTTCACACTAAAGTATTGATCACCGAGGCTATTTTCTTGCCTCCATTATTAGTTGATATTGCTAATCTTATGTACGGCCACACTTAACAGTTAGTTTTACAGTTTTTTTGGGGGATTGCATCTATATTTGTATTGTGATTTTTAAGCTAATTTTTTTTTACATTCTGCGTTAGATCTGAAGTTACAATCATTTTATTCTCCTTTATACTTGTGAACTGAAGAATGAGAATAAGCTATAGAAACATAGAAAACCTACAGCACAATACAGGCCCTTTGGCCTACAATGCTGTGCTGAACATGTACTTATGTTAGAAATTACCTCAGGTTACCCAGAACCCTCTATTTTTCTGAGCTCTATGTACCTATCCAGGAGTCTGTTAAAAGACCCTATCGTATCTGCCTCTACCACCGTTGCCTAAAGCCCATTCCATGCACTCTCCACTCTCTGCATTAAAAACTTAACCCCGACATCTCCTCTGTACCTTCTTCCAAGCACCTTAAAACTGTGCCCTCTCATGTTAGCCATTTCAGCCCTGGGAAAAAGCCTCTGAGTTATCCACATGATCAACATCCCTCATCATCTTATACACCTCTATCAGGTCACCTCTCTTCCTCCGCCGCTTCAAGGAGAAAAGGACGAGTTCACTCAACCTATTCTCATAAGGCATGCTCCCCAATCCAGGCACATCCTTGTAAATCTCCTCTGCACCCTTTCTAAGGTTTCCACATCCTTCCTGTAGTGAGGTGACCAGAACTGAGCACAGTACTCCAAGTGGGATCTGACCAGGGTCCTATATAGCTCTCAGCTCTTAGACTCAATCCTATGATTAATGAAGGCCAATACACCATATGCCTTTTTAACCACACAGTCAACCTGCACAGTAGCTTTGAGTGTCCTAAACACAGAGTCAACCTGCGCAGCAGCTTTGAGCTTTTAAAAATGTAAATGTATTGTTTAATTAAGCATTTTTTACTGTTTATATTAATTCATTACGGGTCGTATGTAAAAGCACGTGAATGGTGTACTACTATGCCTTCCTAACCACAGAATGAACTCAGTCCCCAAGATCACTCTGATCCTCCACACTGCCAAGAGTCTTACCATTAATACTATATTCTGCCATCATATTTGACCTACCAAAATGAACCACTTCAGACTTATCTGGGTTGAACTCCATCTGCCAATTCTCAGCCCAGTTTTGCATCCTATTGATGTCCCGCTGTAATCTCCGACAGTCCTCCACACTATCCACAACACCCCCAACCTTTGTGTCATCAGCAAATTTACTAACCCATCTCTCCACTTTCTCATCCAGGTCATTTATAAAAATCACTACGAGAAGGGGGTCCCAGAACAGATCCCTGATCCCTGGTCACTGACCTCCATGCAGAATATGACCTGTCTACAACCATTCTTTGCCTTCTGTGAGCAAGCCAATTCTGGATCCACAATGCAAGATCCTCTTTGATCCCATGCCTCCTTACTTTCTCAATAAGCCTTGCATGGGGTACCTTATCAAATGCCTTGCTGATCCATATACACTACATCTACTGCTCTACCTTCATCAATGTGTTTAATCACATCCTCAAAAAATTCAATCAGGCTCGTAAGGCACGAACTGCCTTTGACAAAGCCATGCTGACTATTCCTGATCATATTATGCCTCTCCAAATGTTTGTAAGTCCTGCCACTCAGGATCTTTTCCATCAACTTACCAACCACTGAAGTAAGACTCACTGGTCTATAATTTCCTGAGTTATCTCTACTTCCTTTCTTGAATAAGGGAACAACATCTGCAACCCTCTAATCCTCCGGAACCTCTTCTGTCCCCAGTGCTGATGCAAAGATCATTGCCAGAGGCTCAGCAATCTTGAATCTTGAATGTGCTATAACTTAGCATTCTCTCTACTTAAATTTTAACTTCTTCTAAACCTACATTTATGCCTCCTCCTCTGAATAGAAAACAACTTGCATTGTTGAAAGGCATTGGGTAGCTGTATACTCTGTTTTCCAAAGCATTGCATTTCTCGAAGTTCATAGAGTTGTACAGCATGGAAACGTGCCGTTTGACCCAACTCGCCCAAGCTGATGAAGATGCCAATTTACTCTATTCCTATTTGTCTGCGTGTGGTCCATATCTCTTTCCATATACAGTCCATATACAGTATCTGTCCAAATGTGTTTTAGATGGTGTAGTTGTATTTGCCTCTACTACTACCATATTCACACCAAAATTTGAAAGAAGGCGTATGGCATGCCACTGTTCAAGAATGGACGTAGGCCAGTTAGTGTAACATTTGTAGTTGGGAAAAACTTGAAGCTATCATTGGAGAAGTAATAGCGAGGCATCCGGAAAGAAATGGATCCATTGGGGAGACACAACATGGATTCAGCAAAGGCAGGTCCTGTTTGACAAACTTCCTGGAGCTGTTTGAAAATATAACAAGCACAGTGGGTAAAGGGGAACAGATGGACTTTATTTACTTGGATTTTCAGAAGGTGCTTGATATGGTGCCACCTAAAAGACTTATCCATAAGTTAAGGATGCATAGAGTTGGAGATGATGTATTAACATGGATAGAGGATTGGCTAACCAATAGAATGCAGAGTTGGGATATATGGGTGTGTCTCTGGTTGGCAGTCAGTGGTGAATGGTGCGCAGCAGGGGTCCGTGCTGAGCCCTCAACAGTTCACGATATACATTAATGATCTGAAAGAGGGGACCAAGTGTAGTGTACCTAAGTTTGCTGATGACACCAGATTGAGTGAAACGGCAAATTGTGCAAAGGATACGGAGGGACTGCAGAGAGATATAGATAGGTTAAGTGACTGGGCAAGGGACTGGCAGATGTAGTACAATGTAGGTAAATGTGAGGTCATCCACTTTGGAAGGAAAAATGTGCCGAAGGACTTTGGAATGCTTGTGCATGAATCACAAAAGGGTTCTGAAGGAAGTAGCTGGAGAAATTGCAGATGCATTAACAATGATCTTTCAAGAATCAATAGATTCTGGCATTGTACTGGATGACTGGGAAATTGCAAACGTTGCTCCCACCAGAAAGGAAACTATAGACCTGTTAGCCTGACATCAGCTCTTGGGAAGGGCTGATGAAGGGTCTCGGCCCGAAACGTCGACAGTGCTTCTCCTTATAGATGCTGCCTGGCCTGCTGTGTTCCACCAGCATTTTGTGTGTGTTGTTTGAATTTCCAGCATCTGCAGATTTCCTCGTGTTAGCTCCTGGGAAGTTGTTGGAATCGATTGTTAAGGATGAGATTACGGACAAGATAGGCCAAAGCCAGCATGGTTTCCTGAAAGGAAAATCCTACCTGACAAACCTACTGCAATTCTTTGAGGAAATTACAAGCAGGGGTAGACAAAGAAGATGCAGTAGAGGTGGTGTACTTGAATTTTCAGAAGGTCTTCGACAAGGTGCCACACATAAGGCTGCTTAGCAAGATAAGAGCCTATGGAATTACAGGGAAGTTACTAGCATGGGTGGAGCATTGGCTGATCGGCAGAAAACGGAGAGTGGGAATAAAAGGATCCTATTCTGGCAGGTTGCTGGTTACCAGTGGAGTTCCACAGGGGTCAGTGTTGGGACCTCTGCTTTTTACAATGCATGTCAATGATTTGGGCTACGGGTATTAACGGATTTGTGGCTAAATTTGCCGATGATGCAAAGATAGGTGGAGGAGCCAGTAGTGTTGAGGAAACAGAGAGCCTGCAGAGAGACTTAGTTAGTTTAGGGGAATGGACAAAGAAGTGGCAAATAAAACACAATGTTGGAAAGTGCATGGTCATGCTCTTTGGTGGAAGAAATAAATGGGCAGACTATTATTTAGATAGGGAGAGAATTCAAAATGCAGAGATGCAAAGGGACTTGTGCAAGATACCTTAAAGGTTAACCTACAGTTTGAGTTGGTTGTGAAGAAGGCAAATGCAATGTTGGCATTCATTTCTAAAGGTATAGAGTATAAGAGCAGGGATGTGATGTAGAGGCTTTATAAGGCACTCGTGAGACCACACTTGGAGTATTGTGTGCAGTTTTGGACTGCTTATTTTAGAAAGGGTATACTGACATTGGAGAGGGTTCAGAGAATGATTCCAGGAATGAAAGGTTTACTGTATGAAGAACATCTGGCAGCTCTTGAGCTGTATTCCCTGGAGTTCAGGAGAATGGGGGGGGGGGGAATCTCATAGAAACATCCCAAATGTTAAAAAGCCTGAACAGATTAGTTATTTCCCATGGTAAGGGATTCTAGGACAAGAGGGCATGACTTCAGGATTGAAGGACATCCATTTACAACTGAGATGTGGAGAAATTACTTTAGTCAGAGGGTGGTAAATCTGTGGAATTTGTTACCATGAGCGGTTGTGGAGGCCAAGTCATTGGGTGTATTTAAGGCAGGGAAAGATAGGTTCTTGATTTTCCAGGGCATCAAAGGGTATGGGGAGAAGATGGGGGGAGTGGGGATGACTGGAAGAATTGAATCAGCCCATGATTGAATGGCGAAGCAGACTCGATGGGCTGAATGGCCTACTTCTGCTCCTATATCTTATGGTCTTATGGGTAAAGCCCTCTCATCCATTCAGCACATCTGCTTGAAATGCTATCATATGAAAGCAACATCCATCATCAGAGATCTTCACCACCGCTCTTTTCTCACTGTTGCCATCAGGTAGAGGGTACAAGAGCCTCAGGACTCCCACCACCAGTTTCAAGAACAGTTACTACCCATCAACCATCAGGCTCTTAAACAAAAGGGGATAACTACACTCACTTGCCCATCATTGAGGTGTTCCCACAACCAATGATCTCACTTCCAATGTCTCTATCGTGTTAGTTCATGGTCTCGTTATTTATTGCTATTTATTTATATTTGCATTTGCACAGTTTGTTGTCTTCTGCATTCTGATTGATCTTTCATTGTCCTGTTATAGTTACTAATCTATAGATTTGCTCAGTATGCCCGTAGGAAAATGAATCTCAGGGTTGTATGTGATGACACTCATGTACTCTGATAATAAAATTTACTTTGTACTTTGAACTTGAACCATGTGAAAGTAACAAAAAGGACAATCACTATTGAAATTAAGTTTATACTTAGAAAATATAAGTAAGACTATGACAAGAAAAAAATAACACTTCCCAGTTCCACTGTCCTTTAGAAATCCAGTAATTGCAATAACAAACAGATATTTATGATCTTATTACTTTCTAGTGAGATGCCTCTTTAAATACTCCTTTTAAATACTTTTACAACACAGTCCCATTTGGTTTTATCCAGCAATGTGAGGATTAATGATCTTTTAATTAAAATAATGCCAGGTTTCAAATATTACATGGTCATATTTTTATATGTTTGTCAGGCACGTTTCAATCCCTGGACGTGCAGTTAAAATGGTCTTTGGTCCAAAAGTAGCAAGAATTTGGCTTTACCTTGGCAGTCACTTGATATTAAGCTCTGCCCTAATCATGCAGTGTGGGTCTCCCTAGTGTCTGATTGACCTGGGTTACGTTTCACTTTTTTTTTATAACCAACTACTCCAACCAGGTCTTTGTGCTTTCTCTATCCGAATCGGTAATTAAGAGAATTCATTGACATTTTCTCAGATTTATTTTGTCCACAATTTTCTTCCATTTCAGTAAAATTACTTCATATTTTGTAATGCATCTTCTTAAATATTAAACGAAGAATACATAATAATGATTTTGGATACATATTGTACCCAATTTTCAAAAAAAATAGAAGTTAGATTCTTTTTTAAAGTTGGATGCAAAGTATTGTTTTTGATTAAATCCATTTTTGGTGTAGTATAGCACTGAATTGATATGGAACAAAGTAAAATCACAGCCAGTACTGCATAGACTATCTGCATTGAACCACACTTCTTCATTCATGCATTGAAATGCAGTGGCCATTGGGCCAAAAATAAATTACTGAGTTGATCTTATACAGCTGCTCCATAATGAAATACAGATGGTTGGATAAAATCAAGTAATTTTCTACAAAGACTACTTTTAAAGTATTTAACAGTTCTAAGCTAGAATGTTTGCCCAGTTGGTGGCCTACAGTGACTCTAATGATTAAAATTTAAACCAAACAGAAGTTCTTTTGCCATTCCTTCTCGTACGTATGAAAATAGTCATAATCCAGGTCTCTCATAGATTTACTTAGTTGTTCCATATATAATGGCCTGGTCCAACAAATCAAATACACAGGAACCTCAAACACTGCAGAGAGTAATGGACTCTGCCCAATACATCACAGCTGCAACAATCCCCACCATTGGTAGTAGCTACAGGAGGTGTTGCTTCAAGAAGGCAAAATCTGTTATCAAAGATACCCACCATCCAGGCCATGCCAGCTTTCTGCAGCTACCATAAGCCAAGAGGAATAGAAGCCTCCACCAGGTTGAAGAATAGCTACTTCCCTTGAACCGACTAGCAAAACCCTAATCTCTGCAGTTTATCATTACTATGATCACATTGCACTAAAATGAATTTTAGCATTATAATAGTGATTCGTTCTTGTAAAAATTGTGTATAATTTATGTTTCATTCATGTATTCCTTGTGAATGCTATTTATATGATGTTATATGACTATGATGCTGCTGCAAGTAAATACAGTGGGCCCTCCTTATCCACGGATTCCGCATGCGCAAATTCAACCAACCGCGAATCGTGAAAACCCGGAAGTGCTCTGCCAGCACTTGTTGTTCGAGCATGTACAGACTTTTTTTTCTTGTCATTATTCCCTAAACTATGCAGTATAACAACCTTCTTACATAGCATTTACATTGTATTAGGTATTTTAAGTAATCTAGAGATGATTTAAAATATACGGGCGGATGTGCGTAGGTTATCGTGGATCGGGATCGAAAAATATCAGAAGTTCTCTTACTAAGTAAGTCGGAACAGGTACATCTAGTATTATTTAGTGTCAGTTAGTCAATCGTTTGTCTTAGTATGTAGTATATATTTTACCTTTCTATGCATATAAAACACTTAAGAACGTATGTTTCAGCGCTGGGCTTGGGAACGGAAGTTCTCAGGACTCAGGACAGATCGCTCCTGAGTGCGCTCTCCACCGTGCCAGGTTGATGTGGAGGATCAAAAAACCAAAACCCAATAATTAAACCACTGCGTTGTTTAGTAGTAATTGTAACTTTCATCGGGGTAGAGTCTTTCTCACTTTATCCTTTAAAATTGTTCCGATCATTGAGCAACGTAGCCTAATGCTTTTCCAATGACCAACCGATGGCGTTTCACCTCTTTCCGATCACTTTATTATTTCCACTGTATTTTCAATTGTGATCGTGATTATTTTCGTGAACAGAAGCACTGCACATTCAGAGCTCTGGCGCCAGGTCCAAATGTCCACCGCATTGAAACAGGTTGAATAAGGGACTTGAGCATCCGCGTATTTTGGTATCCGCGAGGGGTCCCGGAACCAATCCCTTGCGGATAAGGAGGGCTGATTGTATATCATTGCACCAATGGATTTACATGTGTACATATGACAATAAAGTTGACTTTGAGACTTCAGAATAAAAGATTGTGCTGCAATGAATTATAAAATTACAATTAATCTTCAGATGATGCTGACAACACAAATTGTAGGTGAAACTTGAGCAGTAGCTCAAAGAAGCTACAGAAAGTTGTAAAATTAGTCAGCTCCATCTTGGGTATAAGCCTCCATTGTATCCAAGACGTCTTCAAGGAGTGCTGCCTCAGAAAGGTGATGTCCAATATTAAGGACCCTCTTCACCCAGGACATGCCTTCTTCTCGTTGTTACCGTCAGGAAGGAGCTACAGAAGCCTGAAGTCACACACTCAGTGATTCAGAAACAGCTTCTTCCCCTTTGCCACCTAATTCCCAAGTGGATATTGAACCCATGAACACTGCCTCGGTACTTTTTTCCTTTTTCAATATAATATTTCTGTTCTTGCACTATTTTAATCTATTACATATAATATTTATTGTAGTTGATTTAGTTATTTTTTCTTTCTATTTTATCATGTATTGCATTGTACTTCTGTTGCTAAGTTAACAAATTTCATGACACATGCCAGTGATAATTAAACCTGATTCTGATTCTGTATATTTAGAATTAGCATGTGATACAGTGTATAATCTCAGAAGACCAACTGTTGTATGATACTATGTGCTCTGCCATTGAGCCTCTTTTTCAGAGCCTGTAGAGAAGAAAGATCGGAATCAGGATCAGATTTAATATCACTGGCATATGTCGTGAAATTTGTGGTCTTTACAGCAGCTTACAATGGAAAAATAATAGGAAAAAATGTGAATCTGTGTGTGTACACGTATGTATATATATATATATAAAATAGTCTGTGCCTCCTTCTTGATGGTAGCAATGACAAGAAGGCATGCCCTGAGTGATGAAGATTCTTAATGAAGGATGATGCCTTTTTGAGGCATCACTCCTTGAAGGTGTTCTGGGTGCTACAGAGGCTAGTGCCCACAATGGACCTGACTAAGTTTACAGCTGTCCGCAGCTTATTTCGATCCTGTGCCACAGCATTCAAGTATATTTATTATCGAAGAATGTATAAATTTTACAACCTTGGGATTTGCTTGCTCACAGGTAGCCACAAAGTAAGAAACCAGAAAAAACCCAATTAAAGAAAGCAAGCAAATCTCAAGGTTGTATAATTTATACATTCTGTGATTATAACTGTACAACAAATTGAGAAGGATCCCACATTAGTAGTGTTTTAGCAGAAACCAAAGTAAATAAAGCGAATGTGAATTTCTTCCAAATCATAATTCATAAAATCTCCACTCTTATAATATAATTCTAATGAAACTTGCCAGAAGAATTCCAGAGCCAGAGACAATCTTTAATTTTTTCAATTTACTAGAGTTTGGAATTGGCTATCAAAGTTCTAATGAATGCTATTGTGCTGCATTTGTGGACATCAAGGTTAACATTTAGAGCACTTCCAAATGCTACTATTATTCTAAAAATGGTTTTCTTTTTGTGATGGAATCTCCTTTAGTCTTATGTCATGATGAGAACTTTAATGGATTAACAACATGCTTTCAAGTGTGTAGCCTTGAACAGCTCAGTAATTCTCACCTAGGCTCATTCCTCTAGATCCATTACCTAATCACATAATCCCCTCTTGACTAAGCTCTTCACCACTCAGTAACTACTGTTTGGTCCAATACTCTCTAACATCATCAATCATTCCATTTTCTGAGCTATTATTTTTCTTTCCTTGCTACATTTAATAACCGCTGTCACCACCCCCTTTCCTAACAAACATAATTTAATTCCTGTATTCCCATTTTAATTCCACTTCCAGCCTTCATTTCTTCTCTAGGGTCTTTGGACCTTTTCAAAATCTCTTTCATTTTGTTTCCATCACATTCAAAATTTTGTGACCAACTTATCTAATTTATCAATGATATCAATTTTTATTGCAACAATTTTCAGTAATTTCACATACTCCTCAATCTTTTCTGTTGTTGCCATCTCTCCTTCACTGTCTTTCCCCAAGGAAACAACCCTTCTACCAGTTATTGTGACTGTCTTGCTTATTCTTTAAGACTCAGTAGCACTTTGAAACATCTTGAGCCCTAGCTGTCTTCATCCAGCAAATGCTCTCCACTTTCCTAATTCCAGTTCCAATTTTCACATCCTTTTTCCTGTAGTTCATTATATAAGGCCAGTTGTTATCCTCAGACACTAATCCCAAATTCCTTCCCACAAAAATCACAGCATTTCCAAATATCTCTTTTTTTTTAAGTATTTGCCTTTGTTGTTCCCTCTTTCTCTTCCCATGTTTGCTCAGGTTATCTATTAAACCTCGCTTCCATACGTCTTCAACAAGGTGATTAGACAATCTATTTTAGTGATAAGTTGTGGACAGTATTTCCTTGCTCTTTAAGTATTATCATGGGATCATTAATCTCCTCCAGCAAAGACATTAGTTTATTGGATTATTGTAGATCTGTTGCAAAGTCTGTAATAAAGTTAAGGTACATGATGACTTCTGCATTAAAGTCTAATTTAGTGTGTGCACTGCTTCGCTTTTTAGCCTTGACATTGTTGTTTCCTTTACGGCCCTGACGTTTCACCTCAGATTCTTGACCATCTTTTTAAAAAGTTTAAAATTAAAAAATTGTAACAATGTTGTAATTTGAAACTTGGCTCTCATACATAAAGGTATTGTGTGAATAATTTCATGTGTTGTATATTTTTAAGTGTTGTAGGGTAGTGTTTCTGACTGCAGTGGTAAATTGTAACATGCACTACTTAGAAAGTAGACAATAATTTATCTGGTTGACATTGGCAGATACGTTTATGGTAAAATGCAAACATTGACTTCCACTAAGATAAGATCATGTTTACTTTTGGAAAGAGAATTTGTTCCTGTTTATACAACGATAAATTTTCAGCCATTTGTTTGCAAGTACATTCATCAGCCAAGTTGCTACTGGGCTTAGAACTTGTGGATTGCACAGAAATCGAGCTAACAATTTACACTTTGGGGCCAGCCTCTAATAAATTTTAATTAAAAATCGCAATGGTACTCTGGTTCACTTAAGATTTGTACAAAGCACCTGATTTTCTCAGCTATCAGCTTCATTCTCTTATAACATAGAATAATTTCAAAAGGTGGGTGGGATGGTTGCTGGTGTCAGTCCTTTTTGTGGGATTTTAGACCCTCATGATTGGTCCAGAGTATGCAGCAATTAAAGATAAGAATGCATAGTGAGCAACTGAAAGAAAATTCAAAAAAAATTGTGAGTATTCTGTTTAATTTCTTAAAAAATGTTAATGTCATGCATTAGCATGTCATCAAGCAATGAATTCTGTTTATTAACCAGCTGTCACAGGAAGAGAAAATTTGTATGTTGGTGTATTGTTAGTGAAATCATTAAAGTTTTGAGATCATGTAATGAAATTGAAGTGAATATATCCAGCTGGATGGCAGCACAGCAAGTGAAATGGCAGTCTGAGCTATTAACAAAGTATTTTGTGGTATCTCTGTAATTTAAATTCAAAATTATGGAAGTCAATTGAGAAATTCTCCCAATAAGTTCAACTCCTTTACCAGAAAATTTGAAATCACATTAAAGTGATATAACACTCGGAGTCACAGAATTTTACAGTGTTGGAACAACTCCTTTGGCCTAACTGGATGTTGCCAACCAAAATCATTTAAAACATACTAGTAATCCAACCATCCAACCATTCACTACTTCGCAAACACGAGGAAATCTGCAGATGCTGGAAATTCAAGCAACACACACAAAATGCTGGTGGAACACAGCAGGTCAGGCAGCATCTATAGGAAGAAGCACTGTCGATGTTTTGGGCTGAGACCCTTTGTCAGGACTAACTGAAAGAAAAGGTAGTAAGAGATTTGAAAGTGGCGGGGGGGGGGGGGAATCCGAAATGATAGGAGAAGACAGGAGGGGGAGGGGTGAAGCTAAGAGCTAAGGGGAAATAAATAAATCAGGGATGGGGTAAGAAGGGGAGGAGGGGCATTAATGGAAGTTAGAGAAATCAAAGAAGAGCACCAAATTTCTTGGTGTTCACCTGACGGAGAATCTCACCTGGTCCCTCAACACCAGCTCCATAGCAAAGAAAGCCCAGCAGCATCTCTACTTTTTACGAAGGCTGAGGAAAGTCCATCTTCCACCCCCCATCCTCATCACATTCTACAGGGGTTGTATTGAGAGCGTCCTGAGCAACTGCATCACTGCCTGGTTCGGAAATTGCACCATCTCGGATCGCAAGACCCTGCAGCGGATAGTGAGGTCAGCTGAGAAGATCATCAGGATCTCTCTTCCCGCCATCATGGACACTTACACTACACGCTGCATCTGCAACAGAAACAGCATTATGAAGGACCCCATGCACCCCTCATACAATCTCTTCTCCCTCCTGCCGTCTGGGAAAAGGTTCCAAAGCATTCAGGCTCTCACGACCAGACTATATAACAGTTTCTTCCCCCAAGCTATCAGACTCCTCAATACCCGAAGCCTGGACTGACACCTTGCCCTACTGTCCTGTTTATTATTTATTGTAGTGCCTGCACTGTTTTTGTGCACTTTATGCAGTCCAGTGTAGGTCTGTAGTCTAGTATAGCTTTCTCTGTGTTTTTTCTAATTACGTAGTTCAGTCTAGTTTTTTGTACTGTGTCATGTAAACCATGGTCCTGAAAAATGTTGTCTCATTTTTACTATGCACTGTACCAGCAGTTATGGTCGAAATGACAATAAAAGTTGACTTGACTTGACGACTTGAAATCAATGTTCATGCCATCAGGTTAGAGGCTACCCAGATGGAATATAATGTGTTCTGCCCCTGATTTAGTTATTCCCCCCCCCACTCATTTTTTTCTCTCTGCCCATCACTCTTTGCCTGTTCTCCATCTCCCTCTGGTGCTCCCCTTCCCCTTTCTTTCTCCCTAGGCCTCCCGTCCAATGATCCTTACCCTTCTCTAGCTCTGTATCCCTTTTGCCAATCACCTTTCTGGCTCTCAGCTTCACTCCACCCCCTCCGGTCTTCTCCTGTCATTTCAGATTTCCCCCTCCCCTTCCTACTTTCAAATCTCTTACCATCTTTTCTTTCAGTTAGTCCTGACGAAGGGTCTCGGCCTGAAACGTCGACAGTGTTTCTTCCTATAGATGCTCCCTGGCCTGCTGCGTTCCACCAGCATTTTGTGTGTGTTGCATTCACTACTTCATTGCTTTTGCACCTTTTATTGAGATGGATGGGCTTGGTGCAGTGATGTCAGCTTCTCAACATCAGGCTGATTGTCATTCAGGAGTCTCAGAACGCCATGTTCAGTAATTTCCAATCTGTTTCATTAGGCGACTGGACTGAAACCATGCTCCACTAAATATAATGTTGGAAAGGCAATAAAGAACATCTTGAAAGGTAGCATGCCAAAAGCCTTATTCCGGCATCTTCCCCCTTCCTTCTCAGTCCTGATGAAGGGTCTCAGCCTGAAACATCAACTGTTTAGTCTTTTCCATGGATGCTGCATGACCTGCTGAGTTCCTCCAGAGTTTTGTATGTGTAGCCTTATTCACCACTCTGTCTACCTGTGAGAATAAAAGATTGTAGGGTTTACATGCAGATTGCACACAGTTATATTTGAAAGCTAAAACGCATCTTTCAATCATCATGGTAGTAATTATCAGTGCTGTCAACATGTTTTATACTTGCTTGTGCAAATGATTTTCTGGCAGGTTTTGCTCAGCTGACCAGCAATAGGTGTTGCAACAACAGTACCTTTCAGATCAGAGGTGAGCGTGAGGCAACAGACTAGGAAGCACCAGGGACACAGTGAGGTAGAACCAATGCATTTGGGTTTACTTGCAGAAGCCATTTGACTTTGGCACTTAGAACCCCAGTCTCGTGGGAGAATCGGATTGTTTCACTGGGTGGTGACAAGCACCTGAAGTATTCCAGAGAATGTCCTTAAAAGCGATGCAATGTAAGTACGAAGTAAATTTGAGAGAGCAGCGTTGGTGAGGACAAGGAGTGAAGTGGATGTTGAGATCAGGATATTGATGGATATTGCACTGAACTTCAACTTTCTTGATATATTAGGACATTAACCTGCTCTCTTTACTGCACTGGAAAGTAAATCAGATCACCATTAAGGGCTTCAGTGTAATGCTTCACCCAAATGGTGTCATCTGCCATTTTGTACCGTTGCTTGTTTTGCAAAGAAGTGCAGCTTGGACTCTATGCTCAACCCTTGAGTGGAATCTAATACTTAGTATGGAGTCCTATTATCTAAACCATGTTGCTAATTAATTAATTGATTGATTGATTGATTAATAACTAATGATGTGAGTTCTTCCCATACTGGGACATGACATTCAGCAAATTTGGCATTTGCCAGGCTACCCTGTTGGCAGGGAAAGCTTTTTAATTAATCTGCAAAATGTTATTGTCTAGAAATTTATGTAGCTTTTCAAAGACTGAGCTTTAAGTGGTCCTTCAGAAGTACTGCAGAAGGATTTAAGTATAAGCCCTTTTATTTCTTCCTTATGAATTCACAGCAGAGTCTATTGTTGCATTATAAAAATAGAGATAGAGCATTTCCAGTCTAAATCAGCATTTCATACATCATTTTATTTGATGACAAAACATAACTATGAAGAACAATCTACACATTGATGAGCATTATTATAATAACTGTGTTGGAGTCTAGGTCATTTTTTCAGAATGGGTGATTAGTATCACAGTACACAAATTAATGTAAGTAAAAAATTGCCTGAAAAATGTTACAAACATTATTTTGACCTGGAACATGAACTCTCTTTCCCCTTATACTGACTGACCTGCTATGTGTTGCCAGATTTTTTTATTTTTAATTTTGTTTTTAATTTCGGATTTCTATTATCTCGTGATGATTTAATTTCTCTATTAAATACAGGAGATCTTCCTATTGGATTTAAGTTACTCTGGGATAAAAAGTGCACATTGTTTGTATTAAGTATGATTGTGTGCATGTGAGTTTGAATTATTGTTTGGAATGAATGTAATTTTCTTCAAAAATAATTTGCTAAGAAATTGACTCCCAGTTGGTAATGTGAAACATGGTACTCAGTTGTATCAGTATGTTGTATTTAACATAGAAATTCCATCCATTATTTAGTGTCAAAAATAAGCTTTCGTGTTATTCTCATATCCCAGCTTTATTTATTCACCATCTCTCATGATTGCTCCTCAATCCTAGTGTTATTATTCCTATTAAATGATTCTTAATATATGTTTATTGATAGTGCCTTTGTTAAGTTCTTAGTATGTTTTACAAAGTTATTTTACAAAGTTAAATACAGTATACCTCCACATTGAGTTCCATTTATCTTTGTTTTACTTCAGACTCAGTTTTCCTGGAATGTACATTTCAAGGAATACCACCTTGGCCAGAATTGTATATGCACTTTCAGATTTCTAATTTGTTTGACCCTTAAATTGCTAGAGCTGATGTAGATGCAGCAAAGACAATATAGGATAGGGAATTTGTTGAATGGGAAATTCAATAGGGGAGAAAGGAGAGGAGTGTAGGAAAGAGAAGATCTGTAACATGTGGAAGGCAGGATTAAATGTCAAAGGAGTGCAAAGTATTTATTTCTAGGCAGTAATGTTTTGAAAATATATTGAACAAAGCCTAGTGGAGGTGAAAATGAGGAATGACTATCTGAAATCATTAAAGGCATTCAGAAGGAATGCTAGCCTTCTGAAATATATATCCTGAAAATGTTCTTTATGTGAAATTTTTGAATTCTATATCAATTCCAGAAGATTATGTCTAGTCTGAATTTGAGGTACATGTTTAAGCTTCTACTAAAATACAGTGGCCCCTTTATTGGGTGCCTCCCGTAAGTGACACCTAGAATTTCTGGGACATGTGCTCAGGAAAAAGAAGCTCAAACTCTTGCAGTGGTGGGGAAGATTGATGGAAGTAAAGGTTGCGGTCGATGGTGCATGACTTTCATGAGTTACATCAAGAGATGGACAGGCAAACGTTTTGAAGAGCTTATTTGAACTTCTCAAATTAAAGATAGATGGAAGACCATAATCTCACACATCATACGACATGGCACATAATGATGATAATGTACTTCATAAAATGGCCACTTAATATATGTCCGTGGTCTTCTGCTGTTGTAGCCCATCCACTTCCAGGCTCAACGTGTTGTGCATTCAGAGATGCTCTTCTGCACTCCCCTGTTAATACACATGGTTATTTGAGTTACTGTCACCTTCCTTTCAGCGTGAACCATTCTGGCCATTCTTCTCTGACCTCTCATTACCAAGGCGTTTTTGCAGAACTGCCTTTTGCTGGATGTTTCTTGTATTTTTACAGCATTCACTATAAAATCTAGAGACTGTTGTGTGAGAAAAGCAATTTCTGAGATATTCAAACCACCTCCTGGCACCAACAACCATTCCATGGCCAATCACAAACAGGAGAAAATCTGCAGACGCTGGAAATCCAAACAGCACACACAAAATGCTGGAGGGACTCAGCAGGCCAGGCAGCATCTATGGAAAGGAGTACAGTCAATGTTCCAGGCTGAAATCCTTCATCAGGACTGATGAGGATCTTGGCCCGAAATGTCGACTGTACTCCTTTCCATAGCTGCTGCCTGGCCTGCTGAGTCCCTCCAGCATTTTGTGTGTACTACACGACCAAAGTCACTTAGGTCATATTTCTTCTCCATTCTGATGTTTGGTCTGAACAACAACTGAACCTCTTGACCCTGTCTGCATGCTTTTTTGTATTGAGTTCTGCCACATGATTGGTGATTAGATAGTTGTTTAACGAGAAGGTGTACAGGTGTTTCTAACTAAGTGGCCACTGAGTGTACACTGAATCAATGTATGGGTCTGAGGATGGAGATGTCAGTGAAGAAAGGAGGGAGAGACTTAACGTGGGTCATTTTTGTGGACTGAACAAAAGCATCATGAAAATTTGTCCCCCAACTTTGTTTGCTCTCTTTGGCGAACAAATGAATACATTGTAAGAGTTACGTACCCCGTAACTGGGTCACTTACCAGCAAAGATAGAGCGGTCCGTTGAAGTCTGATGGTACTATTTTTAAAAGTCTTTATTGATAAAGGGGCACAAAAATAAGATTAATACAAACATTCAGATAATATACGTCGTCAATACTCAATCTAAAAGCGCGGGTATAATAATAATAATCAATAAGAAATAGCTCTATCGTTGTCTAGGGGATACTGTATTGTCCGATGGAAAAATAAAAGTCACTGTCATTCAAGCTGCAGCTCTTTGGGTTTAAGAGAGACGGTTTTAAACTTGCCCGGATCTTTTATGAGGCCAATCCGTTGAGTCGGGGGAGTTGGTTCCCCGTTGTTAGTTCACAGCCGTTTCCGTGGTACCAGCCACCAGTGCCAGGCAATGGAACTGAACGCACGTGGCTTCCTTCAAATGGCTTCCCGCTATTACGGGATCACTAGCGTGTCTTCTGGTGTGTCTGAGGGGCCGTTCCTACAGCCCCTCTTTTTATCCTGACTTGCAGGGTCGTAGATGTCAATCAGGTTGGGGGATGATGCAATCTCTCCCCTTCACCCAGCCCACTTTGCCCGAGGGCTCTCACGTAGCATAGGATCTCAATCCACAAATGTGTCTCCAAGAGACAATGGCCATGTGTCGTGACTTTACATCGCCGGGGAACGAGGCATTCTGCACATCTCTCTCTCATTTCCTGGGTCCCCTGACCCAACCCAATAGTGATCTTGCGATTCTCACAAAGGAGGGGGCTGCGGGCATAACAGTAAGCAATACAAATTATGTCTAAATTGAAAACAGAAAATCACTCCTTACAAGGAAAAAGAGTGTGGATCCTACATGGTGGAGCCGGTCTGGAAAAATAAGTGTGTCTTCTCCTGCAGTTAATTGGGATTGTGCTCTAGGAAGGTGGAATGGTTATAGGTGCAATAATTTATTGAGGATTCCTTTAGAATTCTCAAGAGTTACATTCAGTGGTGGCATTACTTTTGAAATGTAAGAAGCTGTTGTGGAGAAACACAAGAAATGGAATGTAGACACACGAGAGCATCGAAAACTATGGCTGTGGGGAAAAAAAGAATAGTTTGAAGCACTAGTGTAGTCATTAAAAAGCTGCAAGGGAGGGAGGCAGCAAAGCTGGGGGAATGGAATAACTTTCAGGAAGCGGTAAGGAACTGAGCTGTTGTGAGGACTGCTGTTTAAATTGGCAACAGAAATTTATGTTTATGTAGTTGATGCTGGCCCATAGCCTATCTACTGAAATAGAGGTAGAATAGTTGAGGAAGGGAATTATTGAACACTGACCACATTTTCCCCATTCACTTTCTTCTCTCACCTTGAAACAGTGCAGGAAGTAGCAATGGGAGTTGAGTATGGGTATCAGTTTATCAGGTCCCACATGAAAGAAATCAATCATGGAATTCATCTTTTGGAGATGATTTGTAATTTGAACCCTAGATTAAGGAACTTGGTATAATATATCACCCTTAGAAGAGAAACTAGGTTGAATCTCAGACTGGTGATATTTTAATGACGAGCTTTAACATTAACTCATAGGATAGTACTGGTATAAAAATAATACTGATGAAAAAATTAAGGAGAATGAAATGAGCACCATTCAGTTTCTACTTTTCAAATATTTATTTCTGGCATTAATCCACAAAGTTTAATACTTTGAATGATCCGGATGAGTATTTCATTAACTGGTAGGTTTCCTTTTACCATTTCTATAATTTTATATTTCTTAGCTCCTATGTTTTCTTTCCTTTCCAAAACATTCAGTAAGTTGGAACCTGATGCACTTATTTCAGAGGATAAAAATGTTCAGCCATGTTCAGCTATGCTACTGTTATTGTCTTTGTCATGAGGTACAAATTCCAGGGATATAAATTACTTTCATGTCATGTGTTGAATGTATTCTGGAAACAAATGATATTCAAACTAAATTGACCTTTAAAAACTAGTTCTTGTATTTGCAAATGCATATCGTAATGTAGCAGACCTTTGCCACTCATGCAAAATGCTGAAATGTACCATCTCCAAAGATATCTAGTCTTGTGCTCTTTGCCTTTCACTCTTTTTCTCCATTTCTGCTAGCTATCGGTTACATTCACAATGATCTCAGAAACTGTCATCCTGATCCAACATTATGAAACCCCCTGGTTTCCTTGGCTGCGTAAGTCTAGGGAAAACACTCTCCGGTCCCGCCAACCTCACGAGACGGAGACAGCTCTCCCACCCCAAACCCCGGTTTGTGTGGATCCTGGGTAATTTGCTACCCTGTTACAAATTAGGGCCACAAAATAACAAAAAGTACACTGCACACGATTAAAGGAATTGTATTTATGAATCTTATCTAAAGGGTTAGTGAAGAATAACGAAAGGAAAAGGGCCCATTTTAACTTAACAGTCAAGCATGCACATGTTGGAGCTCACCTTGAACTTCTCTGTCACTCACTTGCTGGGTCCTTGGTCAACGCGAAAGCCCACTCTACCTTCCAAACGTCGCTCGCTTCAAACAGCCCACCTCAAACAGACCGGGTTATATCCTACGATCAGTTCTCCCCAGCATCTTCTCTCTTCGTCTCCTGCTGAATCAGAAAAAGAACCCCAAGACCAACCTTAGTGTCCCTCACCAGAGAATCCTCCCCTAAACGGATGGCACACCTTTCTCCTCATCCCTTATCTTCAACAGTAACCCAAAGAAGCTGAAAACAGAAGACTGTTCTTTCAGAACTGCTAAATGAAATACATACAGCATAACAGTAAAAATATGAAAAAGGACATTACAGTTATAACAGTGGCAGAACCTTTATTTTGATACATGAAATCTTTTATTTTTGATGCAACACTTTACCAGTTATTTGTCCCAATGCTCTTTCTCTGCGGTGACACCTTTGGGATGTACACTAATTGGTAGAAGTGATGAAGTGATGCATATCCACAAACTGGTGCATCAAAAGAGCTGAGGAACAGTCGATGTTTCTCCAAAGGTTATGAAAATTGGTGGAGAGAAGCTTTAGATATAAAATCAGTCTTAACTTCCGTGTCTGCAAAGAGTAGCGTGTGCCAAGGAATCTTTGAAGTGTCATAATTATGATCATCTTCAAGAAAGGAGACATAGTCAATTGTAATGACTATAAAATGGTCTTCTTGTAGTCTGTCACAAGGAATGTCACACTGATCCTGCTCAATGATATCTTTCCAATGAGCAAAGGCCCATTGTGGAATTCTATACAGTTAGATCAATGTGGTCCATGGACCGCTTCTCTAATGCATGCAAGGACTTCAGGCTGACCATCAGCCTAAAGAAAACAAATCTCCTTGCCCAGAGCATAGTGGAGACACCAGTCGTTACCATCAACATTTACGATCTAGAAATGGTCCACGAGTTCACATACTTGGAGTCGACCATTAGCGACACTCTGTCCCTCGATGCTGAAATCAATAGGTGTATCGGCAAAGCAACATCGATCCTTGCTCGACTCTCCTCGCGGGTCTGGGAGAATCCGAAACTCACTACAAAGACCAAGACTGCCATGTACAATGCTTGCGTTATCAGCACCCTCCTGTATGGTAGCGAGACTTGGACCATCTACTCCAAGCAGGAGAGGAAACTCAATAGTTTTCACCTGTGCAGCCTTTGCCGCATCCTCGACATCACCTGGAGAGACAAAGTCCCAAACTCAGAGGTCCTCTCCCGTGCTGGACTTCCCACAATGTTCACGCCTTTAAGATAACACAGACTGCGCTGGCTGGGCCATGTCTGTCATATGAAGGATAGTAGACTGCCAAAGGACATTCTCTACGGAGAACTAGCAACAGGCAAGAGGAACGTTGGTAGACCCCAGCTTCGCTTCAAGGACCTCTGCAAGTGCAACATGAAAGCCTTCAAAATCAACACAGTGTGCTGGGAGGATACAGCAAATGACTGCAACAAATGGCAAGGTACTCTTCAGCAACACCTAGAGCAAGGCGAAAGAGTGATCCTGAGTCAGTTTGAGGAGCGGAGAGCTAAACGGAGAGCACAGCAGACAACAATTCCCCGACACCCTACACATGCAGCAACTGTGGCAGAGCCTGCTGTTCCAGGATCGGTCTCAATAGCCACAGTCGATGCTGCTCAACAAACCAGTGACTACCAGAGGTGCAGTATCTGTGGTCGACCACGACCGACGGAGGCCACACAAACGCAGATCAATGTGATTTTAATTATGTAACGACTCCAAAAGAAATGCAAGGATTAGTCTCAGTCATATGGTCTTTTTTGACCTATAGAAGCTATTGACTTCATAAATCATGAGGTACTGTGGTGTATTATTTTAAAATTTATTTTCCCTCAGAAATTTAACTCCATCGTGGATCTGCCACAGATGACATAAAAATTGTGTTCTTAACAAGCAGGTCTACACCGACCCAATCTCAGTGAAGCTTTATCAGCTTACCAACACTTCTTTTCAAACTATAAATCCTGTCAAAATTCCAAAAAGCTTCCTGGTGGAGTTGAGTCAATCAATGGAATTAATAAAACCAATTCTGTTATTGAACTGCTCTTTTTCGGAGACTGTGCTCCAACTCATCATTAACTTGTTCACTAAAGCAGAAAATAGAATGAATCTTACACTAAACATCTGCAATATCAAGCTCCCTACTAACCTCTCCCTCCCCCCGTACAGTCCCCACTGATAATCCTCTCCATGCTGAAGGCTCACAATGAGAACCAGGACATTTACCTTGGAAGCTATCTTTCAGCAAAGGCAGACTTTGGTGATGAAATTCATCATTGTCTATAGCATATCAGCAGAGCTATGGCTGACTGAACAGGAAAGTGTTTGAAGATTAGGATGTCAGACCGAGCACAGAGCTTACATAATATACATGAAATGCAGAAGGAACTCAGCAGGCCAGGCAGCTTCTATGGAAAAGAGTAAACAATCAATGTTTTGGGCTGAGACCCTTCATCAGGAATTATGGTCTACTAAATATGATGATCAGTGCCCTTCAGATGCTTCTGAACCATGGGCTACCCATAACAGATATCTCAAAGCTCCAGAGAAGTACCTTCAATGGTGCCTCTTCAGAATTCTCCAAGTCCACTGATAAGGGAAGCAAACCACACTCTCCCAAGCTGTCAATTCGAATAATGAAGCTGTAGCTATGTGAGTCAGACAATTTCGTTTGCATGCTTTGTACCAGGCTCCACAGTGAATACAATACTTCAAGTCCCATTACTGCACATTATTACTGGGTAGGCAGAGGAGATATTTCAAGGATGTTCTCAAAAGTCTCCTTGTGAAGGTTCAACAATTTAATTGATTCGTGGAAATACCTGACCTATTTTTGCTCAGAATAAAGAAGGAACTTCTGGATTGCACGGAGAATATCAAGTACCTTAGTCAGGAGTATTAAGAAACCCATCATAGACAGCAACAAGGGTGCACCACTGTCCAGTCTTCTCAAGACTGGCATGTCCCACTTTGGTTGCATCAGTCATTTAAAAACCTACAAAAAAAGGGAGGGAATACTTTTCAATTCCAAGGGACTGTCTAAGCATAAAATCCAGAAAGAAACATGGCAATGCACAACCATTGGACTGAACCAATAATGCTGCTAGCAACTAGAAAATGACTCCTCTTTCCCATCAACTAAGTCATGAAACTGGGTTAAAGCACCGTTATGAATTACAGCTGCTGTGATGGATATTCACCCCTTGGTTGTTTGCAAATCTCAGCTTTCTAAGTACAGCATTCGCCACTTGAAAGATCAAAAACAGATGTAAGCAAACTTCCAATTATCAGTTTGTTTAGTTTCTGATTGTAAAAGGAATACAATCTTCACTTCGTAAAATGTAAATGACAAGCAGTAACCATCTTGAAGTTAAAGCAAGCACTCAATATAGAGCAGCTTTACAAACAAATTCTGAATTTAAAAGGCACTCTCTCTATGAGAAGTGAGATGCTAACTCACTGTACCTGCTTTATTACCATTCAGAGTTTCAGTATAAAACAATGGATTATTTAATTTGGCTTGTTTCAAACAGACAAGCTGACTCTTAAGTTACTTAGTTCCATGAAGCTTGCAGAACAGATGGATAATCCCATTTAGCATATCAATATCAATAACTGACGTGTTTAAAGTTGGAAAAGTTTATGTACTCAAGTAAGTTAGCTTCAAAGCCTTAGTTGAGGTCTATGTCTTCAAAAAATGCTTTTAGATCATTTGTGTTAAAAGGATATCAGAGGAAATATATGTGTCATTGAGGTGGAGCAAAGGGGTATAAATGTAGAGAGCAGTTCAGAATTATTAGGAATGGATTAAGTAACATCAAGAAACATGGAAACACAGGGTGAACTAAAATCCATTCTTCTTGCTTCTGTTTCTGTGACTGATGCATTGTGGCATGTCTTTTTAGTTTATAGGAATTTTACCTGTGTTTTGGAAATCATTTGCCCTTTGTGTCTTAGAAATGCTTTGTGGTTTCTGTTTTAAAGATGCTCTGTGTTTTAGAAATGGTTCGTGATTTGGAAATGTTTAAGATAGAAATCCTCTGTGAGATTTAAATGTGTTTCATTTTGATTTAAACATGTATCACTAAAAGTAAATGAACTATGTTTTAAACTACTTTGTTAGCTGGAACTATCTTCTCCTTGTTAGGGAGAAGGGGGCCCACTGCTCAAATAGTGGGTATTGGCAGCTAAACCCACCATAGAAAATAAACAGGGAAGTAAACGAGTCTTTGAATATTGGGCAGCTACAGTATCATCTAGGAGTACTTGTGGCTATTTATACCAAATAGAGCTTAAGGACTTCATTTGAGTTTAGAACTTCATAGTCAGCAAACCCAATACCATCACCTACTGTTTTCCTGCTTCCTACAAATGTAAGTTAAGGATCCTATTTGCTCCCCTCATTTATGACATCAGTTACAAGGGATCAGGTGTAACAATGAAGCCCCCACTGGAAATCCCACCAACAACATTAATGATCCAAGTGCAATCCTCTCTGTGTAAATATTATATTATTTCAAAAGCAGCCCAAACCCATTGTGGACACAGAGTTATTGAATTAGAAAATCCAATAAATATGAGTGCCAACTATTAAAGGATAACACTGAATGGCAGTAAGACCAATTAATTGATTGTGGACTTCAGGAAGGGTAGTTGAGGGAACACACATTAGTCCTCAATGAGGGATTAGAGTTAAAAGGGTGAGCAATTTCAAGTTCTTAGGTGTCACCATCTCTGAGGATCTATCCTGGGCCAAACATATTGAAACAATTACAAAGAAGGCTATATTTCATTAGGAGATTGAGGAAAATATGTTTGTCACCAAAGACACACACAAATTGCTACAGATGTTCTGTGGAAAGCATTCTATTTGGTTGCATCACCATCTGAAACAGAAGGCCCACAGTACTGGATTTGAAAAAAACTGCAGAAAGTTGTAAACCCAGCCAGCTCCATCATGGGCATTAGCCTCAACCGCATCCAGGACTTCTTCAAGAGGTGATGCCTCAGAAAGGCAGCATGCAGCAGTAAGGATCCCTATCAACCAGAACATGACCTCTTCTCATTACAACCATCAGGGAGGAAGTACAGGAGCCTGAAGGCACACACCCAGTGTTTCACAAACAGCATCTTCCCCTCCCCTATCAGATTTCTGAATGGAAGAAAACCCCATGGACACTTCCTCAATATTTTTCCCTCTATTTTTTTACACTATTTATTTATTTTTTATATATTTAATTTATTGTAATTTATAGTTTTAGTTACTATGTATTACAATGTACTGCTGTCACAAAACAACAAATTTTGCAACACATACTGGTGACATTGAACCTGATTCTGATTCTGACATGTTTACTCCAGTTCTGTGAAGTTAATGCACATATCTGTCTGAAACAGAGGTAGCCACATAAGTCTGAAAGCTTTGTACAGCAGTGCCTAATTCATGCACAGCACAATTTATCAATTTTTTTGTTCACTTGAATTCTGTGGCTTTTGAGATTAAAGGAGTATAATGCCTAAAATTCTCCTTTAAATACCATTAATTATACTCTGCACAATGCTAATTTCTATTCCAGATAATGTTCAACATGCTGGAGTTATTAGTTGGTCAATATATTCAGTTTAACTTCTTTATCTATAAAAACATTGACTTCAGAATCCGATCTTTGGTCCCAGCAGTTGGCAATGATATATTGTTACTTGGGAGGACCTAACCTGCTTTGGTTTAACTTCTTGATCTTTAGCAGTAGTAAAGTGAGGACATGGAGCTATAGAGAAGAGAAGGTAGCCCAAGTTGCAGTTCTTGATCATTATTCAGTAATCCTTGTTGGAAATGTGTGATATCCATTTAAGGGGAGAGTATGGGTAGACAGTGGGAATTGGCTGATATGGTAAGGTTCCTCAATATTGCAGTTTTGGCTCCTTGAAGAATAGGCATTTTACACAAAAGATGTTGGTTGTAATATTACTTCAACACCTATTGCAACAATTGAAAAAAATAATGTAATGGAAAATCAAGAGGAATATTTACGGAATATTTCATTAATAGTTTACTTTAAACAGTACAGGGTTGTTTGGTGAAAGCTTGAAGGAAATAATGGAATGTACACAGGTGATGAAACAATTACAGTTCTTCAACTTGAAGTGTATTTTAATAGAAGTACATGGGGTGCAGAGTGATTAAAATTACTTATGGTAAAGCTACTAAATTCTTTCAAATGCAGAAGTTAAGCTATTTTAATGTGTTTGTTTTATGTTGTACATTTGTATCCATTTAGAAACATAGAAAATAGGTGCAGGAGTAGGCCATTCGGCCCTTCGAGCCTGCACCGCCATTCAGTATGATCATGGCTGATCATCCAACTCAGAACCCTGTACCTGCTTTCTCTCCATACCCCCTGATCCCTTTAGCCACAAGGGCCATATCTAACTTCCTCTTAAATATAGCCAATGAACCGGCCTCAACTGTTGTGGCAGAGAATTCCACAGATTTAGTGACTTTTGGTCAAAAAAAAGACAAACCTTCACCACTGAAGAATTTCTGATGTGGAATGCAAAAGACATTCTTATTCAGTATATGATTTTAGCTAAAAGGAGAAGTTATATAAATATTTGAAAATATGGATCACAGTTCCAGCCGGTCTATCCATTTAGAAACTGAAGTGTCAAAATGAAGATTTTCAAGCTTTTAAGTTTGATACTGTAGTTGGTTTTGCATGACATAAATCCACTGCAATGTGCATTCCACTGAGGCTGATCTGCTTTTGAAACTTCACTATTCATAGTATAACCTATACTGCATTGCTTTGCTTTCACTGTATTTTTTCTGCTGTCAGATAAACCTTTGAGTAATTAAAAAAAGTAGACTGCTGTGGTTTAGTAAAAGCCTTTGCATCATTACATATCAGACAAAGATTAGCTGTCTACCAATCAATCCCAGCCAGATTCTGTGTAATGTATTTCCTTTATTTTGTTCTAATGCTTTTGGTAAAGTTCTCTCATTACTAAACATTAAAATCTTCTGCTTACGTTTTCTCTTTTTAGCCAAAGTGTTCCTATATTTCAGTTTTTATCTCATAGGGTGATAATGTGAGTAATAGATTTGTCCAAAGTTGTGGTCAGGAGGAGTCAATAAATGGATGGTTAATCATTACCAGCTAGGACAACTGAAAGCTCAAACTTTTTCAAGGCAAGTTCCTGGTAATGGACCTTTACTGCATTTTGTTTTCATATCTTTTATGTTTACTCAAGACACTTTAAGACTTCCAGTTCTCTCTGAGATCTTGTTCTTTGAAAGGGAATTTGCCATAAGAGTCAAGCTGGAATGTTCACTAACAAATGTCTTGGCCAAAGTGAAAAGCAAAGGTTTTCTTCCACAAACAACTTTGTGAGTTTATCATGACCCATAGGCATGACTTCTGGGAGTGCTGGGGTGGGTGGGGAAATGGTTAATGTCAACTACTGCACAATTCTCTAATTTATTGCTACACAGAACAGTTTTGTTCTAAGTATGACAATGGAGTAATTGCCTGAGAAAGAAAGATATTATTGAAAAATTGTGTATACAAGTCACACTCGTACATGCCACACCCCTTTTTGAGGGCCAGTTTTAATTTAAAAAAATTGAGCTTGATGTGTTTTTAACTTCTTACAAATTTTAAGTCCATAATCAAAAAGTACCCTCAAGCTTTGAAACCCTGTTTATTTCATTAATAATCAATTGTAAAATGTCCAGAATCTCACTGATTCAGGCAGATTAAATTAATGAATATGAAAAGTAAACATCAAATTTTACTGAACCTCTTTCTTAGAGGAATACATTTTTGCACACGTCACACACCCCACCTTATACCACCTTAGCTCCTGCCAAAAATGCCTACTAAACAACTTTTAAACCATCTTTTTAAAAAGTAGCAAATGGCGTGGGAAGAAGCAACCAATATCTGAATGACTAAAATGCCTACTTTATTTGATTTTTTACAACTTTGGGACATGGGATTTTAAAATTTATTTATACAATGTAGGAGTCACTAGCAAGGTCACCATTTATTGCTTGTTCACAAAGGTCTTTGAGGTGACAATAAACTGCTGCCTTGAACCACTTGTGTGTGGAAGGTGCTGCTTTGTTACTGCTAGAGTGCAAGTTGCAAGATTTAAATAATGAAGAACTGGTACTATATATGTTCAGGTCAGCATAACTGAGTACTTAAAGGGACCCTTATTAGAATGGTAGGTGGTAGAGTTAGAGTCTAGGATTTACACTGCATAGAAATAGGTGCATGCTGACCTTTTTACCCATCTACACTAATCCTATTTACCTGCATAAGCTCCAATCCTTCTAAGCACTGCTTATTTAAGTGCCTTGCTAATGCCTCTTAAGCATAGTAATTGTAATGATTCTGCCACTACTTCCAGCAGCACATTCCAGTTATCAGCAATTCTCTCTTCCACCTCAAATCCTCTTTAAAACTCCTTCCTCTCCCTCTTAATTTTGATACCCCAATCATGGAAAAAAAATGTTCAATGTACCCTGTTTATGCCTCTCATAATCTTATATACTTGATCAGATTACTCCTTAGCCTTGTTAATTCCAAGGAAAACAAACATAGCCTATCCAGTCTCCCAATAATTAAATAAATCTAATCCATGCAATGTCCAAGTGAATCTCCACCGCACTTTCTCCAGCACAATCACATCCTTACTACAGTGTAGCACATGATTCTCTTATTACATCATTTGTTTGAGTGGTACTACATTGCTAAGCATTTTGAAGAATGATGCACTGGTAATGCAGGGAATGAAAGTTTAGGTTGGTGTGTTAAGTGGCAATCAAACAAACTACTTTGTCCTGCATGAAGATGAAGACTTACTTGATGAAGACTTACTTTAGTTTGCATTTCTTAATGCCCCAAGATTCTGATAGTTGGCCACCTTGAACTATACTATTTCTTGGGCAGATGATATTAATTGATGCAGGTGGGAAGAATGAAAAGAGACAATGAAGAGCATGATTAAAAAGGAGATGCAGGAACAGGCAAACTGAATATTTATGTGTAAAAGAACTTTCAGGGTGGTTGTTTAGATTGCAGAACTAGCTTTTAAAACAAGTCTTTGGGATTTTTGTTTGGAAGCAGAATACAAAAGCTAGGATGCTTTGCTGAAATGTAGCTAGAAGCATTGATGGTTATTAAATGTTGATTTGTCCAGAAATGGAGTACTGAATTCAGTTCAAGTCATTTAATTTTAGGAATCCAGTGGAGTTCTAAGGAAGTTTCAAAATAGATATGCTCAAAAGTTTCTAGGATTGAGGCAGCTGAAGAGGAAAGACTTGGGACTTTGTAATTATTCTGCTTCCAGCAGAGAAAACTGAAAGGAAAGGTAAAGGGGGTGTTCAAAATAATAATGGTTACAGACGATTATCCCCTTTCTGGAAGCATTGAGAACCTGAAGGGACCTATGTAGTCCTGATTAAAGATCTTAGCCCGAAACATTGGCTCTTTCTTCTTCCCTGTAGATGCTGTCTGACCTGCTGAGTTCCTCCAGCATTTTGTGTGTGCTTTGCTGGATTTCCAGCATCTGCAGAATCCCTTGTTTTTTGACACATGCAGTGACCAGTAAATCCGATGATTTCGTATCGATCATTAGTTGTAGTATTTGTGATGGTTAATGTTGAGTTTGTTGACAATGACACGCATAGTTCTTGGTGCATTTTGAGCTATTCTTATCATAAGAGTGTTAAAAATCCCTTAACAGTCCTGAGATGAATCAGGCAAAGGATGGAACAGTTCAGGAAATGGACAACTTGTGACAATTCATAGTGTTTGCTTTTCATTAATGGGTAGCTTGGTTAATTTTCCATTCCCTGAATGTTGATGATGAAATCTTACTGATTATTATCTTACTGAAATTGGGGTTTTAAAGTGAATGCTCATTGTATTCTTTTCCAGTGCACCTTGTTACATGTGACTAATAAAGCAATTTAATTTACCAATTTATGCAGAACAAATGTTACTATTTATCAGAGCAGAATTCATTGCTGTAGTTCCCCAAGCCCTAGACTTACATAGCTGTTTCATTTCTGAGCAGCTATATGTGAAGATCAGCATAGAAGACCACAGAAGTTAGATTAGTGAAACAAATCATTTGGCTCATCCAATTGAATAATGTATTTAACCTTAATTTAGTTCTAATGCTGTCTGCCCTGATCTTGTATTCTCATTCGCTCACCTATGCCTAAGTACTGATGTGTCTCTGCTGTGATCACCAATTCAGCTGGTGCCTTCCATGTCTTCATAACCTAAAGTACAGTGACATTTCTTTTTCTCTCTATCCTAATCACTTATTTTATATCTAATAACAGACTTAACCATTTCCTGATTCACCTAAATCTATCTCAGTCAAAAATGGTGAGGCTTTAGGTGGCAACAGATTCATGCTTGAGATAATACATTATACAGAGTACGTGCCATAAGAGCACATTGGCAAAAGCACATCCATAAAAAAGAAAACTCCAACAGCTGGGAATCGAATAAGTCAAAGCAGGCTGTCAAATCTGTAAAAAGATGATTAATATTTCCAAATATTCTCTGGCATTCTGAAGAATTCCAAAATGTTTAAAAAGTACCACAAATCAATTAAACAATTAATGTTCAAATATTAAAAATGTAAAATTATTTGAAGATGTCCAAAATGTTTTAAACGTTAAAAATTATAACTTATATTTTTCTAATCTTTAAAACTTTTCAAAAAGATAATTTTTCTTACTTCCCTCCCCCCTTCTACTTGCCCTTCATTCAAATGAATGGGCAGGTAGAATAGATCAATGGGAGGAATGAACATTGCGGCAAATTCATTGTTCCTGGTGGACCACCGGAGGAGTCCAAGGTCAGAGTGCATTTGTGCTTACACTGACAAGGCCTGGCTAGCATGTTTTGGACTAGCATGCTTCTATGTGAGGATCTTGAATTAGGACTAATAGATGACAACAGTTCCACATGAAATGCCTGGCATTTCACAGCATATTCTGGACCAAAATTTTGTGGAATTCAATTGATCTAAAACATCATTTTATTTTTCAGCACTGAGAACATAATTTAACTTTGTTAACCAAAATATGCCATCTAATATTTAATGACATTGAATTCCAGCTTCAAAATATGTGCTTAAGCCATCATTTTATCACAATCCACTTGGATCTCCAAAGCTGGCTGTTCTGCCTTCTATATAGCCAAACTGATAACCACCACTCTCTTCAGATGCAACATATGATTCAACTAAGTGGGAAAAAAAACATTTTTCTTGTGGCAGGGCCCAGCCATGTCCAACAACTCTGGAAAAAATATTGATTGGTGATTTTCAGCATCTGATACTGCTGGTGAGACAACAATTACTCCTTATCCTAATTGCCATAATAAAGGGATTGTGATCTGCTTTCTCAAGCTGTTCTACTTCCATAAGTGATGCTGTATAATGAGTTCCAAAATTTGAATGATGCCCCAACAGTTTTTTGCTGAATTTCTTAAAACTAAAGAGCTGTTTGTTAATATCAGAAAGGAAAAGGAGGGAGAACATTTGCCAGTCTACGTTGAGGGATTGACAGTGGAGAGTATCAGCAGCTTTAAATTCCTGAGCATTAACATATTGGATGCACATTTAAACAATCTTAAGGAAGGCATTCCAACATTGTTAATTTCTTTGGAGATTAAGGAGGTTCAGCTTGTCACCAAGCACTCTGACAAACTTCTACAAATGTACTGTTGAAAGTATCCTGACTCATTTCATCATGGTTTGGATGGCAATATCACTGTGCAGGAACGTAAGAGCTGCAGAGAATAGTGGGTTCTGCACAATACATCACAGGTATATTCCTCCCCATCATTGCTAGTATCTACAGGATGTGCTACATCACCAAAGATCTCCACCATTCTTACCGTGCTACTTTCTTGCAACTATCATCAGGCAAGAGGTACTCAACCCTGAATTCCCACACCATCAGGGTTCAAGTACAAGTACTTCCTTTCAACCATTTGGTTCTTGAACGATCTTCAACAACCCTAATCACTACAGTTTAGGAACACAGTTATCAATTTGATGTCTTTACACAAAATAGACAGTTGTTCTTATAATTATGTTTTTTTCTTGCAAAACAATGTAAGATTTCTGGTTTGCCCAGAGATAATTTGTAAGGAAGTATAGCATTGGAGGACAGTGAAAGATGGGGATGGAAATTTGTGTGTTGAGAAATGTACCCACAGGAAAAGAAATGAAAGGAGGCATAGCATCAGGAAAGTGGGAAGAGTGAAAAAGGAAGAAAAAGAAGAATCTGCAAAGTCTGGAAAATTGCCATAATAGTGGACTTGCTCTCATAATTACAATAGGTGACCATTTCATCTACTAACTGCTAACATTTCTATACTAAATTCTTCTCTCTTAGCTCAACATATGTTCAGAAACAGTTTAAAGGACATTGAGATATAAATGATTAAAGATTGAATTCCAGACTATAACATAAACAAAATAAATACCATTTAAATAGTATGCTGGTATTATTTTTTGCATTTCCTCTATAAGAACTTAAGAAAAAGGAAAAGTAACTTGTGGACCCTTGCATTCAGTACAATCATGGATATGTTTTGCCTCAGCCCAACTTTCCTCTGCTGTGCGTGCATTCAATGGTTCTCTTAAAATTGCAAATGCTGTCAATCTCTGTCATGAATATACTCTGTGACTTAGCCTCCACCACTCTTGTCAGTGAACAATTCCATCTGAGTGAGGAAGTTTCATTTCAACTTGGTTTTGAAAAATGAAACCCATTTATTAAATGAGTCATTTGTACTAGACATGTTAGCCACGGGAAATAATCTATCCTGTAAAGCTCCTAAAATATTTGTGTAACCCCCACACCGGGCTCATATGCAAACTTGGCACAATAGCTACCTCTGCTAACAGCCATGTGACTCATCGGTGAGAAGGCCACTTTTCATAAGTGGTATGTGTCCAGGCTCAGTATAATTTGGGGTTCAACCAAACAGGAACATTGTGATGTTCCAATTAAAGAAACCTCAATTTGGGTGAATGCTGTGTAAATACTTCCCATACATGTTTGCTGGTCGGCAAGAAATAACAGATCATGCACCACAGAAAATTGTAAAGGAAGTATATATACAAATTTCAGCTTTATCAAACAGTATTAAGAGAAAGAAAAGGGAAAAAAAGGCCCATTACTGTTAAACCAGACTAAATGTGCACATATCATTGGAGTTCACATCTTCCAAAAGCTGGGTATAACCATCACTCATGACACCAAACCCATGGTCTATGTGAAAGCATCCACTGCAGTCCAAACTTCACTCAAAATCCATCTTAAACGAACAGCTCTCTCTGGGGAATATTGGCCCTTCCTCCTTGGAGCCATTCATCTGCACAAAGCACTTTGTGCAATGGGGACTCCCCTCCCAACATTCTGTGGCATCTTCCCTCTCATCCTCTTTGCAACCCCTGCCAAAAAAAGACCCTGAACCAGACTACTGTCCATCACAAAACTCTCTCTGCCACACCTTCTAGAACTTTCTCTCGATTCCGCCATCCTGATTGACTGACACAACATCCCTAAGTTGAGCAGCAGGGTTTCTCATCTCTAGACAAAACCAAAACAGGACACACTTTTTGCAGAAACTGCTAAAATGAAATATCTACAGCATAACGGGAGAAATCTTAATCAGGACGTTAAATTTGTATGTTTCAACAAGCTTTTCTATTACTCATCTAGTGAATATGAGCTAAGGCTGTTTAATTAAGACATTATATCTCATCCCAAAATCAATCTGGTGAACCTTTAGTACATTCCCTCTATTACAAGTATATACTTCATGAGGTAGGAAGATGGCACCTGTATGTTATATATCAGATCCAAACTTATCAAGGTCCTATATATTTGCAGTTTAATATATTGTGTGCTCAGATTATTTTACAATAAATCCAATGTGCAACTTAACTTCTTATTGCTCACGGTATCTATTATGTTCCTTTAAACACTTTCTAACCTCAAACATCTTAGAAAACATCTTGTGCTTTACTCTCTTTTCTACCAAAGTGGATGACCCTACATTTTTCCCACATTATATTCCATCTACCAAATCCTCGCCCATTCACTTTGTCTTACAGTATATTCCTCCTGAAGCCCTTTTCTATCTTCCTTGTAATTATCACTGCCATCCAGCAGTGTCACCAGCGAACCTGGATATATAACACTACTCCCCTCATCCAAATCATTGATAGCAATTCTGAGCAGGTGGGTCAGGCATCCCGCCTAAGACAGTCTCCCAATTCAATCCACTGCCACCCCACTTGAGACAGTCTCCCAATTCATCCTACTGTCTATTAACTGATTCTCAGTCCAGGTCAGTTTTTTGTCCCATGCCATGTTCTCTTTTGTTCAATAATTTAGTATGCAGTACATAATTGAAGGCTTTCTGAAAATTCAAGCATACCACATCCTCCAGCTTGCTTTTGCCTACTCTGTTAACGTAACAAAATGCTAATTTTATAAATTTATGTTGATTCTGTCCAAGCATAGACATGTTTACCTTAAATTCACTGTTTCCTTTATAATAAAGTACGAATTTTCACAGTATCGCTATGAAACTAATTGTTGGCCTGTAGTTTCCTATTTTCCCTGTATCTTTCCTTTTTAAAGAGCAGTTTATGTTCACTGTCTTCCCATCCATGAAAACCATTTTGCAATCTATGGAATTTTTGAAGTTAGCAACAAGTGCATACACTATCTTCATCACCTATGTATATAAAGGTCTCCTGATGTAGTCGTCAGGTCTTAAAAACTTAATGAACTTCAGTCCACTTAATATCCCCAGTACTACAATTTTTATTGATGCTAATGTCTTTCAGCTCCTCATTCACCCTGAACCTGTTGCTCTCTGCTAATTCTGGAAAATGTTTTGTGTTTACGTGGGGATGGATACAAAATATTTGATTAATTTCTCTGCCGTAGAATCTATCTCTCTTTATACAACAGGAATAATTCCACAACTGGAAATAGTGTGTTTTTTTTCCCAACTTCATTTCTGACCATGAGATCAGGGAACTAGAGCTGAGGATAATTTGTAAAAGGCAGCAACAAGGTGAGAAGATTGCATGAAGGGAGCTGAAAATGTGTCAGCTTCTGGCTTCAGCAGCATGGTTTACATTTGCCACTGTGAAAGCTGCCTGAGAATAGCCAATTAAATCTTCCAATGTAGGTGGTTATCAGCACCATCAAGCTCACTGTTTCTGTTTAAATTCAGTCTTCTGTTAAGGGCCTCGTTACCATTCCTCCCACAATTCCAAGATTTAACAGAACCAGTGAATTGTCAGAATTGTGCCTGATAGAAAGTACCCGCCAGTTTCTTTATAAACCTCTCATAGACTTGGTTAACTTTTTTTAAATCATGGGGCCCCACTAACAATAACAAAGGTCTTAGCAGCAGATCTCCTTAGTGCACATCATTCTTTGCTTTCATGCAGTTATCATGCTATTTGATTATATGTTCAGTCTCTGGCTATAGTGTTTCTCATGTCAGCTGTTCCCTTACTACAGATGTTTAGTTTCACCTCTGCTCCAGTTCACTGCAGAAGGCATTAATCCTCATTGATTTCTTAACTGAGGAAACTGAGTTTAATCTGTAATCATTAAACACTTCGTGTATGCAGTTACGAAACCAAAAATTTATAGATGAGAGTTACAAATGTTATGGTAAGTTACTGATAGAAAATGAAAAGTTTTTTTTCAGGTCAATTTTAGATTCCATTATTGCATTTATGTTTGTGCTTTGGCTGCTTCAACATGCCACACTGCATTCCTGACCTGAACAGGTTTAAAATGTGACCTACTTTTTTGGCTTTCGCCACCTTGAAGCTGCCATTAAGGTGGTGTAAAATGACCTGCATGACATTAATTGACTTTCTTTCACATGGCCATTATCTTGCTTTTACAGCAGTGTTCATTGTTAAAAAAATACGACGTGCGATGTTAGGAATGGCAGCCACAAGCCAGTATCTTGCACCTACACCATGCAGTATCCTGGCATATTGACGCCCGATTTGCTGGTCTTGGCTGCAAGGTTTTTAGTCAGTCTTAACATAACTCTCTGCGTTCATGTATCTTTAGTTGATTTTGTGCTTGCCATCTTTTTACCTGATACCTGGATGGGCTGTCACCAAATCAAAGCTTTAAGAAATTGAACATACTGCTTGTAATGAAATCAAAATGGATGGTGTCTTGCTCAGCTGATACACTTTAAATGTATCTTCAGGCTATCCTGCCAGAATAGGATTATAGGTTGTAATTCTCAATGATGTCATTTTTTATATAAGTGTAGATGTAGTGTATGCAGTGGTATGAAGATCATAAATCTGAAATGCTGTATGTAGCAATACAATAATAATAATAAATATAATTATATTAACTAATAATAAAGTCCAGAATAATAATATATACAATAATAATTTACCAATGTGCAATACTGTGCAATAATAATGTACGAAATAATAAAACAGAGATTGTTGTACTATGATGTGTGTTCTCCTGTTCCACAGAGATGAACTGTTGTATATGCTTATTGCATTCAGTAGGAAAAATTTTCTGTAACGTTCCTTGTGACAGCAGAGCTGAATGAGCCTGTTCAAAAGTGTGCTTCACTGCCTGTTCAGTAGGTCATGGAGATGATGTGCCAGATTGTCCATAATGGATAACAGTTTGTGTAGTGACCTCCTCTTCACCGCTAACTCAAAAGAGTTCAGATTGTAGCCAAGGACGGATCCAGTCTTTATGATGAGTCTATTTAATCTTTTTCCATCACCAGCACCAAGGCTGCTCCCCAACATAAAGTCATAAAGAGAACTACACTTGCCACAACGGACTGGTAAAACATCTCCAACATCCTGCTGCACACATTGAAGGATCTCAGCTTCCTTAGGAAATAGAGTTTGCTCATTTCCTTCTTGTAAACAGCCTTGGAGTTAGTTTTCCAGTTAAGTCTGTTGTCAAGGTGAACACCCAAGTATTTGTACTCCTCCACCACTGCAAATTCTTCTCCCAGAATGTATACAGGACTCGTTACCATCCTCTTCCTCCTAAAATCAATCACCATTTCCCTGGTTTTAGCCACATTCAGGAGCAGATAATTCCTCCCACATCACTCCACAAACTTGTCCACCTAAACTCTGAACTCCAACTCCTGCCCATCTCTGATACACCCCTCAACCACCACAGAGTCATCAGAGAACTTCTGTAAGTGACAAGACTCAGATTTGTACTGAAAGTCTGAGTTGTACAGTCTGAACAAAAAGGAAGACAGGAGTGCAGTGCCAGTCACCACCATCTCAGACAGAGAACTACCCAGCCGTACTAACTGGGGTCTAAGTAGTCAGTAATCCAGGAGATAGTGGATTTGCCTACACCCATCCTTTATAGCTTCTCACTTAAAAGAAATGGCTGGATTGTATTTGAGAAATCAAAAAAAAAGAAAATCATCCAGGTGAGAGTGAGCCCTCTGCAACAGGTAAATGATGGCATTATCCACTCGCACATGAGGTCAGTAGGCAAATATTAGAGGGTCCAATGAAGATCTCGATTGCAGTCCAAGGTAAGTCAGGACCAGACTCTCCAGCGTCTTTATCACTTGAGATATGAGGGTAATTGGTCTGTAGTTGTTATATTCAGATGAAGTCGCCGCCTTGGGTACAGGAACCAAGCAGGGTGTCAAAATAATGTTCATAGTGTTTCTCTTGAAATGTTTATTTTCAGCACTTTGGTAGTAGGTGAAATACTTAGAGCTAAATTCCTTCTGTTTGTAGTCATTTGATTAGTTTACCAGCAATGTTTACATTTGCCACAAGGGAAGCTGTCTTATAATGGTGACTTAATTTTTTTGTTGAAGAAGTCATACTTGTGTATATTTATTTTTATTTTATTCTTGGCAAATCGAATGGAACAGAATAAATGGTATACTCAAGATATCTGGTATTCCCTGAGGCAGAGGCAGATAAACGAAAAAGATCTTACAAAAAAGTAAGCCTGAAATGTTGGAACTGGTGTAGTGGCATCAGCATTGGGCTTCGAGGCAGATGATCCTGAGATCAAACCCAGCCGGGTCCCAAGCTGGGCAGCAGCAGTGTCTGTGCAGAAGAAAGGCCGTATCTTGCTATGAAAACCGTGTGGACCCTCTGGTCCATGAAGTCATGAAGATTTGGACTCGACTAAATGACTAAACAATAAATGAACGCATATGTGAGACAAGTTAAAATTTGGAATTGTCCTTCTGATACCCTAGTGATTATGGTATCAGGTTAGCAACCCAGAGGTAGCACATCTAGGAAAATCTTGAATGGAATAATTCCGTCCACTTATAGGATGCTGTTAGGAATTGACTAATTTCTATAATTTTATTGCTGAAGAATCTGACTTGGTCTGATCTCTATGTGATTTCTATCCATTATCTTTTACACCCTCAAGCCAAATATATTTAGATTGACTAGACTTGCCAGTGTCACCCCTTCCAACAAGCTTTTTTTTATTTGTCTCACTTCTCTTCTTAATAGCAGCAACGTGTATTAATATAGCGTCTTTAATTAACTAAGATATTCCAAGGCACTTCATAGGAATGTAATCAAGCAGATTTTCAGACAAAGCCACAGAAAGCGGTGGGATTTTTACATAAATTGGCATTGACTGGCATTTTGTAGGTTATAAGGAAGTATGGGAGGAATTATCTTAAAGGACGAGAGCTAAGGTGAGGTAAAGATTAATTGAACAATATTAATGATGATGAGATTTGGCAAGATCCAAGGTCAGGCAGTCACTGGAGAGCAGAATTGCATCATTGTGGTTAGGGAGCAGAGTTTGAAGGCAATGTTAATCAATGTTGAAATTTTCCACCTAGTCTCTTTCTGGATTTACATTTGATTGAATTCATAAGATTGAATCTACATTCTCAGTCAGCACTAGAAACTTGAAATGTTCCAACGATGTCGACATGAATTGACAGTTCTTCAAGTTCTTCATTTCTAAGCTTGTAGTTCAACATATAAGTGAACATCTTAATTGAACCAGTCTTAACTTTCTCAGAAATGACAAATTTAAAATCTCAGTATTACTACGATATTTTTGAGGCAACACTTTCGTCATAGTTCATAATAGTAGCTGAGTATTTTTTTCTCAATTGTACAACATTCCCTTTTCCAAATTCAATATTAGTTGTATTTGCAACAGCAAAAGGGTCAAAAGCTTGCCATCCACTTAATTCAGGAAATCTATCATCTATGATTACACACACATTGAAAATATCAAATAATAGGCACAGTATTGACATCAGAACTTATAGATGCAAACAGATCTTTCACTCCAAAAAGCAGTATCGCCATGATACTGTGACCATAATTTTTGCTTTTGCATACTGCAGTACTTCAATTGTATTCAAACAGCTTTTTTAAAGGAAATTACAATGATTCCAAATCAGAAGACATTTGATAAGGTGCCACACATGAGGCTTCTTAACAAGATGAAGTCCAATGGTGTTACTGGAAAGATGCTGCCATGGATAGACAGCGAGTGGGAATAAAGGGGCCCTTTCCTGGTTCGCTGGGTTGGCTGCCTGTGGTGTCCCACAAGGGTCAATATTGAGACTGCTACTTTTCGCATTGTTTGTCAGTGATTTGGATAATGGAATTGATTGCTTTGTGGCAAAGTTTGCGGATGATATGAAGATAGGTGGAGGGGTAGGTAGTGCTAAAGAAGCGATACGATTGCAGCAGGACTTAGATTGGAAGAATGGGCAAAAACAAGTGGTATGATAATGCATTTTGGTAAAAGGAACAATAGTGCGCAGTATTATCTAAATGGGGAGAAGGTTTGAACTTCAGAGGTGCAGAGGGACTTAGGAGTCCTCGTGCAAGACTCCCAGAAGGTTAATTTACAGGTTGAGTCTGTGGTAAGGAAGGCAAATGCAATGTTGGCATTTATTTCAAGGGGAATAGAATATAAAAGCAAGGAGATAATGCTCCTTGATGGAATGGCAGAGCAGACTCAATGGGCTGAATGGCCTACATCTGCTCCTTTGTCTTATGGCTTTATGGTCTTGTTAAGGACAGTTAATGCTACTCAATATTGTGGATTAATCAAGATCTTCAGGCAATAGTTGCTGATTGGATATCAACTTGTCAGCCAACTTCCTTTGTTTAGTGGTCTAAATAACACAACATCACATTCTGTGACATTAGCTGATACTAGTTTTTCTTTTTTTTAACTAAGGACATGCTAAACATTGTATGCACTGTTTTTTTAACAGTGTTGTAACTTGAAACACTGACAAAGTAAAAATGTTGATGCGCTAAAACGTTTCAAAGTAAAGGCTATGTGTTTATCATTTAGTACATTTATTCATTAACAAAATTAATTACAGATATTTCACAATTATATTAACAGATTTCAAAATTGTATTTGCATAATTTCAAAATTATTTGAACATAACTTCAAAATTATATTAGTATTATGTGAAGGAACATTCCAGCTTCGCAGCAACAAAGACTATAAGTACAGGGACGTTGCACCCATGTAGCTTAGAGGGAGCAGTGGACCTCGATAGAGTGGACGTGGAAAGTTTGTTTCCTGTAGCGGGAGAGTCTAGGACAAGAAGGCATTGCCTCAGAGTAAAAGAATGTTCCTATAAAACAGAGATGAGAAGGAATTTCTCTAGCCAGAGGGTGGAATTCATTGCAATCTGTAAACAGGCAGCGCCCAAGGCCACTTTTGAACCCACATCACTGGAGGTATGCAGTCACATCACTAACTACTGTACCATTAGTGCTACTTCTCCTTTTGTTTTTCGTTGGCCTTTCTCATACTCTTTCAGCCTTCACCCTTGCCATGTGTTACTCCATCTCTGTTTGAATTCATCCTTTCACAGACTTTCTCTTTGATTCTTTCCACCCTTTCTCGCTAATTCTGCAACATTAAACTTGTTTTCTTTCTAAGTTTTTTTGAGTCTAATGAATGGCTTATTAACCTGTAGTTGCTTGATCTACTCAGTATTTCAAGCATTGTCTATTTTTTTTTCCGTGAGATTTTGTTGGTGAATTTAAGAAACGCTGGAATGAAGAAAAGGCTGACAATTATCATTGCAATCCAGTATCATCCTGGATTAGTAAGCAGCTGTGACAGACAGAAACAAGACCCACTTCTGTTTATGTTGTCTAACAATACTTATTGATGATCATACAAACCAGTTGCCCACTATATCTCTTCAAGTTTGATAACCAGGATAAGAGAGGAAAATGGTTTTAATAACTAGGGCATCAATATTTTATGTGAAAGTTTATTGGAGCATCATTTCTGTTTAAGTCTCAAAATGCAGCCTGATTCACTGATTTTTTTTCTTTTTTGTTTAGTTTTATTTCTGAGTTACAGTATCTGTGGTATTTTTCTTTTTTAGTTATGATTTTTCTACTGATATCTGTACATGCTTACTTCTGAAGAATTACATTTACTTCCATTACCCCACCTAACCCTTAGCATAGAGAGAGAGACAGGTGGCAGTGTCCCAGTACCTCTGATCACAGCAGAGACTGCAGATCAGGATTAGATCAATGTGGGCTTTACAGAGATCTTTTATTCCCCCAACTTGTGAGTTCAATTATAGTAAGGTTTGTATTTTTAACCTCTATGTTGTATTTACTGCTTAGTGTTCTCTAAGGTTTTATGTGGAATTTGACTTGGCAATTATTCAGAAGTATAAAATCCATTATCCTTCTTTATTAAAAAAAGTGAAATGAATATTTTAAGCTAAAATATAGCCCAACTGAATCATTACAGGTCAGCAGCATGATAAGAGAGGGAGGGAGGAAGAAAGAGAGATTTATGTCCGTTTGTCAGTAATATACAAATTAGCATCAATTAAAAATATTGTACTGCATAATTTATTAAATCATATTTTAAAATCTTTTATCCATGGTGACTATGATACCACACATACTTTATTGGCAGCCAGCTTTACAGCAATTTACCATTTAACTGGGTTTAAACAAAGCTTCTAGGTGACCATAATAGATGGTCACAACTGTAACTTGTGAATTTTTCTTTCAAAGAACCATTCACCCTCACATGTGCTTCTTTTATTTAATGTTAGTTAGCTTTACAAAAATTTAAATAAATTGTTTTCTTGGCATTAATTTGGATGAAATTATTGCATAAACAGCATATTTGTTCAGAAATTAGACACATTTATGTTGATTTATTTGTGCATTTTGTATCAGTTTTGAAGTGTTTGCACCAACATTCTGTGAAGTCCCATTGGGCCAGGTACTTCCTGTTGCAATTCACCCTAATGCAGGTTTCATTCCCCCACTCCCTACTTACTTAATAACAATTACAGATTGCTTAATAATAGAAATCTAATTAACCACTTTCTCCATGGTAACTGCTTGATGTGGATGTTTCACATGAAAACCCATAGCAGGTCAAAATGGTTCAGTGGCTGCCATCTTAGAAACATGCATGTCAAGTTTTAATGTTTTAAAATTGGAGCACACTATAATAATGATTCCTTAAAGCAGCAGTGTTCCATTACAAATTTTTATTTGTGACCACAGATTTGGCATTGATTCTCATTTAGTGTACCCCAAAATGCCTTAAGTTTTAAACAACTGTTTTATTTGGGGACTATAAGTAAATGCAAATTGATAAGCTGCTCCACGTCAACACATGAGAAAATGAAAATTAAATTGAACTTAAGTTTTAAGCAAAGTCAAATAAAATGGAATTTTGATTCACTGCTATGATTAAGGCCGTTTGCTGTCATCATGCAGTGAATAATAGAAAGAATAGAATAATAGAAAGTAATTTGATCTCTCACCATTGCTCTGTTCCTATGTTGGAGCCAAACAATTAAACAAATCTACACATATGCATATTTCTAACTTTAACCAGCAGACTTGTGAGATCCATCAAAACTGTTCTCTGAATGTGATCTCCACCCATCCCCAAATTACATATAACAACAGGACAAACACCTGCAACTATAATCTCAGTGGAGCAGTTGATTTGGAGGCGTGAGCATGTTAATGTTATTTGCTATACATTGTGCTCATGCTACCTAAACACATTTCCTGTACGTTCATGAAACTTGTGTGCCGGGAATTCTTGTTGGTAATTGATAAAGAAGGTTAAATAGATGCTGGATAATAATTGAAGAAAGGACAAATCGGGATATATGTAAAATGTATGACAAGTTGTGTCATGGCCGTCATAACTCACACCTGTGGATCTTAATCACTGCAAGATGAATATCTGTTTACACGCTTTTCAAGAAATCTTTATTAATATCAGACTTAGTTCTGAGATAAAATATAAAACTTTCACTATCCCATCTAATCACACTTAAAGCACAACCATTCTAGTTCTCATTGTTTTTCATGTAATATCTTTTGGATTTCCATGAGTAACTTTGCACTTAATAAAGGGAGTCTGCCAGTTCGTTTTGAATTGTCAAACAACGAAACCAAATGCCCACATCCGTTTTACCCTTTAAACTCAAGCAGCTTCATTCATGTAAGAATGCTAGAAGAACTAGATCAGCAGTTATACTGTTTGGTTCTTGAATTAAATGATACCTTCAATGCAATAAGCATTGTCATGAAACTTTCTCTGATGCTTACATTTCTACAAAAATGTAAGCTTCAATGGGTATACCCTAACTTGAAGGAAGCATGGATACCAATGTGACTGTTGCATAGGAGAACAGAATGTGGGGAAGATTTATTTCCAAGAAGGTTATACAGTACGTATAGCTGGAGAAGTTTATAGAATAAAGAAAGGAGTGGTAAGAGAGAGAGGAGGGGGAAGTCAGGGATCAGATTTATTATTCCTGGCATGTTGTGAAATTTGTTGTTTTGTTGCAGTGGTACAGTACAAGGCATAAAAAATTACTATCAGTAGACAATATCATAGTGGTAACATGGAATAGTGAGGTAGTGTGCATGGACCTTTTGGAAATCGACAGCAGAGGGGAAGAAGCTATTTTAAAAATGTTGAGTTGGACTCTCAGCCTTATGGTAGTAATGAGATGAATGTGTGTCCCAGATGCTGAGCTTCCTTAATGATGGATGTCACCTTCTTGAGGCACTGCCTTTTGAAGGTGTCCATAGTTGTACTTCAACAGAAGGACATTTATTTAAAAGTTAAGGGATTTTTCAATAGAGAGTCAGTTCAGGTCAAAAGTAAATATGTTGAGTTTGATGTGTAAAAAAATTAATATCTCAAATGACCTGTTCTATTTATGTTTTTTTCTTATGAAGGCTACCTATATGATGCACTCTGTGATGTTGCTGGAGGTTTTTCATTGCACCTTTACATACATGTACTGATGCATATTATGATAAACTCAACTTTGTACCACTCAATCATAGTAACGTTTTTTTATTTCCTTTGCAACCTGTACTTAAGTCCAGAAATTGTCTTTAATCCCAGAAGCAAACAGACAACTAACCTTTAGGAATTTTAGCTGAAAGCATTAGCCCCCTAACTAATCCCCATTTCACCTCAACCTGCAACCCAAACTTCTAGTTGAAAGGACTCCAGCACCATAGTAGCTTATCTATCTTGTACACACTAATCTGAAGCCCAAAACTGAGGATACTTAAGTTTAATATAGTATATTGCATTTGGCACGTTGATTAAATAGACAATAACTTATTGTGGCATCTCTTCAAGAATAGGAAACAGGCAATTCTGTAAGCAGTAGCATCTAAGGATCTGCTTTGAGTGAGGAAAAGATTCTTTCAAACATGCATTTAAGTCTCTGATGCCTAGGTCTCAGGTTGTGTGTAGTTCTGGTCACTGAATAGTAGTTGTGGAAACCTACAACAAATCTCCTGTTTAACTGGATAAACTGCATTGTAACTAAGTTTGTTCAACACTGTTCTTAATCCATTTCAGTGCTGCAGTCAGTTTTTCCTATGCTGTGTAAAAACCTAACTGACACCCAACCCATTTGGTGCTTGTGAGATGATCTAAGTAATTTTGATATTTTTTTCTCCTCCTGAGGTGATGCGATTTTAACGTGAGGTATTGATGAGAAGCTTGTGGGTCTTGCTGCAATAGCTAATTGACATTTAGAGACGGATCTCTAAGTACAAGTATAAACCAAGCTGATCCCAGAGTTGCTTTAGTTACTTCAATTTTATGGAAATACAAAATAAGGTCCAAGATGTTTTTTCAAAAATGTGCTATATATCTATATATTTAAAATCCAGTAAATAAGAAATAGTTGTTATTATGATCGTCATATATTAGGTGTATTTGAATGCAAGATAGATTGCATAACTTTGTTTTGCTTAGAAAGCAGTTAGGACCTGGAATTCACTGTGGAGGTGGTGGAAATGGAATCAGTCAATACCTTGTAAAGGAAATTATTTGGGCACTGGATGGAGAATAATTTGCAGCACTATTGGGAAGGAGGTGAAAAACCGTATTGATGGAGCCAGAATAGATTTGATGGGATCTTTCTGTCAGTAACAATTCTGTGATTCAGTGCTATTAATCTTATGAATTATGATCATTCAGATTAAAGGATATTCTTTCCATATTTTAGACTTTTGACTTCAATTGTTTTGAATGTAGAGTTCAACATACATATGCTGTTACTTATTTCAAAATTATATGTCTTATATTTTTCTGGTTTGCAGCAGAATACTATGTAATTAGTATGTAATTAGTATGTAATTAGTTTTGCTACAACAAGTGTATGGGACATTGGAAAAAAGTTGAATTTCCCCATGGGGATGAATAAAGTATCTATCTATCTATCTATCTACTCAACTTATATAGTCATCAAGTTCTCCCACAAAGCATGGTTTATAATGCCAAAACTGAGTAGTAGGTGATTCCCTTTCATTATGACATTTTTTTTTCTAATAAGCCTGTTGTCTCTTGTGTATTTTCACAGGGAATCCAGGAATTGTATGCTACTATAAACACTTCATGCAAATTTTGCACAAGATCCTGATGCAGAAGTATCCCGTCTGGGCGATAAGCCACGCGGGCCATTGCATTCCTCCAGAAGGCATGGGGATGATGGAAGGTATTGTACATGGTTTGGAGTCCTCAAAAGAAGTCATCTTCTTTCTCGTTCCACTTGGTTACAAATAATTCTGTAAATGGATGAACCTTGTGCAGATTACCTTTCATTGTAAATGTCATAATTTATGAAAATTACAAGTTAAGAATAATGTATCTATAGCAGAAATTTACATAACCTTTTTATCATGTAAAACATGACAAATAATTTGCAAAAGCTCTTCCATACTTGTACCAAGTAATGTTCTGACCTGCAGATAATGCGTCATCATTTTCAAGTTTTGTACTGTCATATTAGACAGGGTTTATTCAATTGGATATTTAATGCAAAACTATCCAATGAGACAGTTCATTCTACACTTGAACGAGGAGCCTGTGGAATTTACTGCAGAGGCTGGAAGTCTGGATACGTTGGCTGCCAAGTGAAATTGGCTCAAGGAGATTTGTAATGGATTATGTGAACTTCATTATTTGAATCTGTTTTAATTTTCATATCCTGTATGAAACACCATATGCTTGCTATTTCTTGATCACACCAGTCATAAATGTACACTCAGTTTGTAAATATTGGAGTGGATTTGAAGAGAACGTTTTCTTTGCAATACTGACCTTTCACTACTTTATCGGGGAACTTAAAACACTATTATTTAACTTTCTTGTGTTCTAAGAGAGGCATTGCTCTTGAAAAATAATGGGCACAATTTTCTATGAAGACTAAAATGGAGGTTTTCAAAATTAGAAGATACTGCAGCACTTTTATTTATTTTTATTTCTTTATTTAGCGATACGGTGTGGAGTAGGCCCTTTCAGCCCTTCAAGCCCTGCTATCCCAGCCACACCTGGCAGCCCTGATTAAACCTAACCTAATCACAGGACAATTTACAAAGAGCAATTAACCTACACACTACATCTTTGGACTGTGGGAGGAATCCGGAGCACATGCGGAAAACCCATGCATTCCAAGGGTGGACGTACAGAGACTCCTTACAGAACAGCACTGGAATTGAACTCCGATACCACAAGCTGTAATAACATCACACTAACCGCTATGCTATCAAAGCACCCAGTGCTACCATGCCATTATACCTTGTGTTGGCCTATAATGCATAAAACTACAATATAGTAATAAAAACTGAAATGCTAAAAATACTCAGCAAATCGAGCAGCAATTGTTGCGGGAGAAACAAATTGATGATCCTTCATCAGAACATTCATTGTGCTAAAAGGATGTCGACCTGAAACTTCAATTCTGTTTCTCTCCATGCAAATCCTTCCTGATCGATAGTGTATTTCCAGCATTTTGTGTTTTTCTTTCAGGTCTTCAGTATCTGAAAGTTTTTTTTTGTTTTTGAAGTCCATTAAAATCTTTTTTTTACTGTTAGCAGGTTGCAGCTACTGACTGTGAAGCCTTTGACTTGTGGAGGTGTTGGCTAAGCTGTTGAACCTACCTTGTTGTCATTTTTTTTATATTGTGACTGTACACTACAGACTGGAATTATGATGAATGAAGAGTATCCCCAGCTGGTTTTCATTCAGAAGTAATACATTTGCATTGTCCTATCCTACAGTGTAATATGCTTAAGGCATTTTTGTAACATTTTTTGTGCAGAAAGACCTTGCCTAAACCCCTTCTTGACTCAGATAATTATGCCCAGATGTATAAGGTGTAGAGCTGGTTTTGCTGAAATAACTGAATGCAGTGCTACAGTTCATTGTAAGGAGAGAAGGAATGGGTTCAGTTAATATATGAAACACATGTTCGGCAATAAAGATGGCAAATGCAAACAGTGAGCCATTTATTACCTTATTCATGTGACACATTACTCAGCTGAAAGGGAAAAGTGGTAGCTGAGGAACAAATGCTCCTGAATGATTTAAATGGGGTCAAGTTGGGAAGGTTGAGAGGATGATCTGCAAGATGAGCCTTAACCCCATTAGTAAGCGCAAACACATAGAGACAGTGTAATTGAGGTCTGTGAATAACATATGACAGTGCTGGCTTAGCCTTCCTTAGATTTATTTGTTGCCATGAATATGGTCTAGATGTGCTGCTGTAACTCGATTATGGACGTAAGGATTGTGCTGAAGTCCTGAAACTGCAGTTAAAAGAAATTAACAATTTACATATTTTGGGCTATAAAGATACTGGCCTACAAAATGCTTCATTCCTGAATTCAACCTTCATGTGCCCAGTGATGCCTATGACCATAGCAAATCAGTTCATTAGCTTCAACTGCATTTGTGGATCTAGAGGTAATCAATTCCTGGAGTCTAAAGAGAGATTGCAAATGAGTGAAATTCAGAGGGGTTAATCACAAAATATTAGCTGGTAGATGCAATGTTACTAGGAAGGCAAATAACATGTTAGTCTCTATTGTAAAGGGCTTGGACCTTAGAATAGAGAGTTTTTGTTGAAGTGGTACAGGGTGTTTCTGAGGCCACACTTGGAATACTGCAAACAATCGTGGTCTCCTTACCTAAAAATGGATAAAACAGTGTTGGGGGCAGTGCAAAAATTCACCAACCTGGCTGTCCTATTAAGCAAGGCTTAACAGTTTGTGTTTGTGTTCTTAGAAGTTTAGAAAAATGAAAAATGACTTTATTCAAGGATATGAGATGTTCATAAAGCTTGAGTAGAATTGATCATGATATTTTTCCAATAGTGGGAGAGTTGTATGCCAGGGGACATAATGGGGCCAGCCGTTTAAAAATACAGTGTGAAGAACTTTCTTTTTTTCATAAGATAGTGAATCTCTGAAAATCTCTACCCCTGAAGGTGATGGAGGCCAGATCATTAGAAATATTTAAGGTAGAGAAAGGTAACTAGAAGGGCTTTTCCAATTCACGAATGAACATACTTACATAAATCTGATTGTAGGCAAATTCTCCCATATAGTTTAAAGCATTTTTCAAGCTAGTGGTAATAATAATAAAATACTTATGGTATTTGTTAATGACTAGATATTATTTAATCAGAGACTGGAACTCTCAATAACTTCTCCTTTGGTTCTTCCCACTTTCTCCAGATCAAGGGTGTAGCCATGGGCACTCGCATGGGCCCCAGCTATGCCTGCCTCTTTGTGTGTTATGTGGAACAGTCTATGCTCCAAATCTATACTGGCACCACTCCCCAACTTTTCCTCCACTACATTGACGACTACATTGGTGCTGCTTCCTGCACCCGTGCTGAGCTCGTCAATTTCATCGACTTTGCTTCTAACTTTCATCCAGCCCTTAAATTCACTTGGTCCATCTCGGACACTTCTCTCCGCTTTCTTGATCTCTCGATCTCCATCTCCGGAAACAGACTCTTCTACAAACCCACTGACTCCCATAACTATCTTGCCTATACCTCTTCCCACCCTGCCCAATGCAAAAATGCCATTCCCTATTCCCAGTTCCTCCGTCTCCGCCGCATCTGCTCCCAGGATGAGGCTTTCCGTTCCAGGATTTCTCAAATGTCCTCTTTCTTTCAGGATCGTGGTTTCCCTTCTGGCGTCATCAAAGATGCCCTCACCCGCATCTCCTCCACCTCCCACACTTCAGCCCTTAACCCATCCTCCCGTCACCACAACAGGGACAGGGTTCCCCTTGTCCTCACCTACCACCCCACCAGCCTCTGGATCCAACACATTATCCTCCGCAACTTCTGCCACCTTCAACAGGACCCCACCACCCAACACATCTTTCCCTCCCTACCCCTCTCAGCTTTTCGCAGGGATCGTTCCCTCCGTGACTACCTGGTCCACACGTCCCTCCCCACAGAACTCCCACCCGGCATTTATCCCTGTAAGCACAAATGCTACACCTGTCCCCACACCTCCCCCCTTACCACCATTCCAGGCCCCAGACAGTCCTTCCAGGTGAGGCAACACTTCACCTGCGAGTCTGCTGAAGTCGTCTATTGCATCCGGTGCTCCCGGTGTAGCCTCCTGTACATCGGCGAGACCCGACGCAGATTGGAGGACCGCTTTGTCGAGCACCTCTGCTCCGTTCGTCATAATAGACAGGACCTCCCGGTTGCCACCCACTTCAACTCTGCCTCTCGTTCCCATCTAGATATGTCCATACATGGCCTCCTCTACTGCCATGATGAGGCCAAACTCAGGTTGGAGGAGCAACACCTCATCTACCATCTGGGTAGCCTCCAGCCTGGTGGTATGAACACTGAATTCTCCAATTTCCGGTAATTCCCTCCTCCTCCCCCCATCCTAGGTCCCTCTCTGCCTCTCTCCCCTTTCAACTTTCTGCTCCTTTACCTCTACAGTTCTTTCATGCTTATCCCCTCCCCCCTTTATCCTTCCTCTGATTGGTTTTCCACCTGGCACCTCTAGCCCTTCCCCCTCCCCTATCTCTATAACTGGGCTTCGGTCCTCTCTTCCCCCCCCCCCCCCCCATTCCTGATGAAGGGTCTCGGGCCGAAACGTTGGCTACTCTTTTCTCACAGATGCTGCCTGACCTGCTGAGTTCTTCCAGCGTTGTGTATGTATTCTATTATTTAATCAGATTAATTATGGGTGATTATCAGTTATTAGGGTGATTATTCAATGAAATGGAAGGAATATAACAAGTTTACATAGAGCGGTACGACATTGGGTCTGATCTACAGAACATTTCCCAGAAGTAGAATCCTTGTGAACTGCCTATATTTGAAAGATTGAGGAATTGAGCATTATGGAGAATTGGCACAGAAGAGTTGAGGCCAGCATACATAGGCATGATCATTTTGAAAGGTGGGGCACTTTTGAGGGGCTGAGCGGCTTACATCAGCTCCTAATTTCTTGTGCTGTTATGTTCCTGTCACAAGCTAGATTGACCAGTAAGGGTCTATGTTGTTTCAACAGTAAAGAAAGTAAAAAGAGTTTAACATAGTTTTTTGTGATGTTTAAAAAAGTCATGGCTTCTTTGTGCCTGAAGAAACTAACCATAGAATGTAAGCTGCTCAGCTTGTTGTGCTAATTCCATATCTTTTACAAGCCAATCATTCCTGAGATGTACCAAAGATGTTTGGATGTGACTAACACTGGAGAAGGCTAGAGTTACTTGGATATGATTGTCCTGTTACTTGCTACATCAGCAAATAAAAAATAGCTCTCTGTGTCTTCTACTTTTTACACTCTTAAACAAATTTAGTCAGGTTAAAGGTTTTCTAGTATCGTCCAAGAGTGATATAGAAGTAAGAACTAGACAAACAGTTCTAGATTTTTTGCATTATTTACAAATAACAGCTGTTCTGCCCACGTCAGCTTATACAAGTGATCATTTCAAAATGAATGGAAAAACAAATAACCCAGAAAGAGGCAAAGAGTATCTTGACCCTTCCATTAGTCAATATTATTCTTTTCAAAGTTGAGCATCACCACCAGGTTATCAAATGTGTAACTGTACTTGTTATTCTTTTGACAAATGATACTGAACATATACTATGTTGTGGAAAATGCTTTGGAACTTCATGTTCTTGATCAGAATTTATATGCACAATTTTCAAGTTCAAGTCATTGATGAAATAGGGAAATCAGGCATTTGTTTATGTTGCAAAATGTTAAAACCTGCTGTACATTGTCTGAAAGTATAGTGGAAGTACTAGAAATTTAGACGTAAATGGGAATTAAATATAAATCTAAAAAGTGGAAATTTATAGAGCCACGTGGAAGCAAATGAAGTGGCTATGACTGGCATTTTCAAAAGTCTAAGTAGAAACAAATAGCTTGAATGGTTTCCTTCTATGAAATAAGGTTCTGTGAGCTCCTTTAGGTCATTAGCCTGTAGTGCTATCTGTTTCCTTATTGAGACATGTATTATTTTCAAGATTTTAGAGGTTTATTGCAGATTTCCATGAGATAGTTGAAGTATTAGATGTGCAACGTGTTTCTTCCTATTGTCTTAGAATGAAGGCATTATGTTGATCTAATCAGAGTAGTCTTTTAATTTACTGAATTTGTAGCAGAAATCAAAATGCCCCAACATAAAGTATTACTTGTGATGAGTGTTTCAATATCACCTTGCAGCATATTACACCCAGTGTAGCATTCATTTGAACGGTGGAGAATGACTGCAAGAGAGCAAGGTACCGATTCAATCAGAGTTATTTTGAATTAGTTGAGTTTGGTTGAATCATTTTATTTATTTTTAAATATCCCAAAATGCTACCTTTGTTTGGCCAGCTTTTAGAAGCTCTTTGGGTGTGGGTTGGGCTTAAATAGGTCGGCACAGTAGCGTAGCAGTTAGCTTTACAGCACCAATGATCAGGGTTCAATACCTGTCGCTGTCTGTAAGGAGTTTGTGTGTTCTCTCTGTGATTGCATGGTTTTTGTCTGTGTAGTCCGCTTTCCTCCCACAGTCCAATGGCATACAAATTAGGGTGAGTAAATTGTGGGCATGGAAGTTGGTGCTGGAAACTTGGTGACACTTCCAGGTTGGACATCCTTCGACTGTGTTGGTTGTTGCTGCAAATGACACATTTGACTGGTGTGTTTCGATGTTTCAATGTACATGAAACGAATAAAGCTAATCTTTCGACATCTATGTGCAAGTGAACTTATCACCATGCACGACTTGCATTGGTGGATTGAGATGACACTTAGCAGCACATTGACACTGAGTGTCCACAACAGTGGTATGTGGACTTCTATCTTGCTTATGTGGCAGATGTGTACAGTTCACATATGATAGGAAATAATGACCAGTTTCTCTTTCTCTATAACTGTAACACTTTATCCTGCATTCTTTTATTGCCTTCCCTTGTACTACCTCAATGCACTGTTGTAATGAAATGATCTGTATGGATGGCAAGCAAAACAAAGCTTTTCACTGTATCTTCGTGCATGTGACAATAATAAACCAATTTATTGAATCTGAAGTTAGCAACCAGTCTTGGTTATATATTTTACTCTTGGGAGTTCCAGGTACTGTAACTAAATACAGAATAGATTTTATTTAGCAAGATATGGGAAGAGGATGGTAACTTTGGGTGTGTTGGTTGTTAATGTAAACAATGCATTTTACTGTATATTTCAATGTGCATGTGATAAATAAATCAATGTGAAATCTGAATCTGAAACTTTAAGATAACCTTGAAGAGAGGAATTGGCATATGTTACTTAAATCTGTCATGATTGAATGCAATGAATTACTTTAATACATAATGAAAAAGCTGCACAGATCATTACTAATAATGAAAATCCTTTCAACACATTGAACTATCTGAACACTTCTACAGTGTTGTTATTTTGAGTAAAAAATCATCTTCTATATTCCACATTTTGTTCAAAAGTTTTAGGAAACTCCCAAGAGTCTTCTGTTTCATGGCAATTTGATTTGAATTGACAAAAGGTGACTTTCTTGATTTGCAAATCCTTAACTGGAGACGATATTCAAACATCAGTACCTGTCTTTGATCCCTGTTCTTAGTTAAGTAGAATAAACACAAAATGGTATTTAGTTAACACCTTTTTCTGACCTGAAGGTGTCCCGGAATGCATTAAAACTAATTTCCGGAAGTGGGTTACTGTTGTAAGTTAAGAAATGCTGAAGCCAGTTTGCACATGGCAAAGCCTTGCAAGCAATAAATTGATGCTGACTGATCAAATAATCATTTTGGAGTGTTGTTTAAGAGGTAAATATTAGGAAGAATATCAGTGGAGAACACCACTGCTGTTTGTAATTGTTCCTGAGATCTTTTACATACACATCTCTGAGCAGATGGGGCCAGGTTTTAAAATCTCATCACATTCATGCAGTATTTCCTCGTTACTTCACAGTCCTGATATTTGGCTGAAGTTTCTGGAGCAGGACTGTTACCATTGACTGAAATATCCATGAAGCTGAAGGGAGAAATTTAACTCGGGTTTCCGTTCCTGTTTACTGTCCCCTACTGAAAGAGTTATTGGGTGCTGACAGAATTGGGCTGCAACGTGATGCCCCCGTGACCAAGTAACCAGCAGAGACTCAATGTCTTGGCATATAGATGAAAAAAAATGAGTCAAGACGGTATATGTTTCTGTCTGCTGGAGGACAACAGTGGAACTGAAGCCCAGGCAGGGGAGCCAATGCTGTCAGGAAAAGAGCAAAGGAAGGAATTTGGTGAAGAAAAATTACGAATAGTATTTTCTTAGTGTATAATAATTAAGAAGAATCAGGATCTGGTTTATTATCACTGTCTTGTATGATGGGAAATTTATCATTCTGCAGCAGCAGTACAGTGCTGACATAAAGTTACTATAAATTCCAAAATAAATAAATAGTGCAAAATAAAAGGAAAAGGCAGTGTTCATGGGTTTGTGGACATTGTGAAATCTAATGACAGAAAGGAAGAAGCTGTTCCTGAATTGTTGAGTGTATTTCTTCAGGCTGCTGTACCATTTCCCTGATGGTAGCGACAAGAAGAGGATATGTCCTGGATGGTTGAGGGCCCTTAACGATGGATGCTGCCTTCTTGAGGCATTAGCTCTTGAAGATGTCCTTGCTGGTGGGAAGGGGTGGTCTGCGATGGAGCTACACCCTTCTGCCGTGTCTTGAGATCCTGCACATTGGAGCCTCCATGCCAGGCTGTGCAACCAGTCAGAATGCTCTCCATCTGTAGAAATTTGCAAGAGTATAAACTATGAATTAGTTATTTACGAAATATGAACTGTGGATTACTTGCTTTTCTTTTTACATTTCTAAATATAAGCCAGTGTGTTGCTGTATCTACTGCATTCCATTTGCAGAACATATTGAATTTCCTTTAAGATTACAAACCCACACAGATGTTCTAATAGTGATATTTTGCTAACAAATGGCTTTATTGAACTGTGAATTCAACGCAAAATAACTAAAAATCCAAGTCCAACATGAGCAGCAGAACCTGTTGCCACAGTTAATGCCACAAGTTGCTGACAAAGTGCTATTTTCAGTTTGGTTGATTTGTTTTCTGTTGCTGTATTTCCCTTTCATATATGGACATTAACTGCTTTTATGTGCTGGATGCTTATTGACAAAATGGGTGTTTTTTGTGCTTACTACCTTAACAAATTAGCTTAATACATGGTTATAATAGGTTGAAACAATGATGTTTTAACTTGAACCACTGATGAAACTACATGCTGAGGGCAGTTGTTGAAATTATGTTCTTACATCAATGTAGAAACGTCCATGTTTTCCCAGCTCCATGTTTTTGATTACAAAAATTGTTTTAAGAGGGAAAATCGGAGGAATGCTGTGCACTTGCCAATGTAAATATGAACTTAGAAAAGGTGTGTAGTTATATGTAGAAGTTTCAGTGATTTGACCCATGTGATAAAGAGTGTTGAATGAAATCAAGTGGCACTTTCATGTTGGAAGGGTCTAGAATGTTAATAGCCTGGAGTACCAGCTGATTAACACAGTATGTATAAATTCTCCTGTTATTCTTTTGCAACTGAGGTAGTGGGTGGAGGTCTAAGCAGGGTCAGAGGGAGGAGGGAAGTGCAGCTGGAACAAAAAAAAATGCCACTGAACTGTTTTAATGAATCAAAATGTAGCTATTACTAGTACGTTTTACTTGTGTAATAAATTAACATTTCAAATGACACTTGGAATGTTAAGAGGTGTTAATGACAGAGGTGAAAAGACATCTGTTGATTGAGTTGTATTTTTGCTGCCAGTGGGTTTTCAAGGGTAAAGGAGCAGTCACTTGCTGAGTGACAAAATGGCTGAAACATTATCATGTCAGATTTAAACCTTGCAAAAAAACTTGACTTTGAATTATATACATATTATTTTCAGTTGGGCCATGTTCAAGGATGCTTTTTAAAACAAAACATTTTAATATTTTTAGGTCAACTACCAAGTTGATATTTATAAGACCATCAGACCATCAGACATAGGAGCAGAATTAGGCCATTCAGCCCATTGAGTCTTCACTGCCATTCCATTATGGCTAATTTATTATCCCTCTCAACCCCATTCTCCTGCCTTCTCTCCGTAACCTTTAACACCCTTACGAGAACCTTTGAAGAAAGAAAATAATTATCAATATTAGGCTGTGCAATTTTTCCTCAAGTAATAAAATCCTGTCATATATTTTGTGTGGAATTGGAAGTAGTTGTCTTGCAGTACTCAAAATTCAGTTCTCCATAATTTGAGGGAAGGTTCTTGCTGAAGACTGGTGAAAGACGTTTTCTTTTAGGATGTATGAATCCTAAATGCAATTATTTTATTTCTTTTTGGTTGGTTCTATTTGCTTTCAAGGATCCTTGGTTTTATGTTTAGTCATAAAGCAGCCCATTTTTCTCATTTTTTCTTCATTTACGTCTTCAGTTCTGATGCTAAAGCAATGAATGCTGTTAGGTTTTTTTATGTGGAGGGTGTTATATTGAAGCCTATGACTAGGAAAACAATCATAACATTATCAGATGTGCACTTTCCCCAGTAGGTCACTGAAAAGCAATGGTCAGACAGTATTTTCTTCCCTTTCATTATTGGGGCTTTGGGGCAATACATACTCTATGGCCGCTCTTGTTGCTGCACCTGACACTGGCTAACTCCGTACAGAATATTGAATTGGGAATATTCCTGGCCGGCATAGCTCAGTGTTACTTAGGGCGGCATGGACAGCTGGCAGCTGAGCTCCTGGTGGCACTGAGTCTGTTTTCTTAACAGCACCACCACGCTAAGAATGGAGCACGTACAATGAACTGAAATTGGAATGGTTGCTTGAGAAACCACCGATGTCATCGAGCAGTGAAGGTTTTGCATTGGAACAAACTTATGGATGGTGTCGACAACTATAAATGTGTTACAATGATCTCAAAGGCACTTCTGTACTATTATATATAGATAGTTCAGAATCAGTCTGCTGAGAAATATACACTGCATTTGTCATTACAGTAGTTTGACTTTCGCAGGAGAAGGAATAGTGGAGTGGAAAGCAAGGTAATCTTTTCTGATGTAGAACAAACAAATTTGAATCTAAGCAATTTACCAGTGGTATAGGAATCATTGGTAAAAGAGTGCCCGAAGTATGATCTGGAAATACACCTGGCATAACAACCTATGTTGATCCAATTTGTTGTTACATTCCTCTTTGAAAGGTTGTGTTTCCCTCAAAATTGTATCTTGATTGAATACTTTTTACAAATCATTGTTTATTGGCTAGCCTGGAATTTGTATCACTTTGTTCAGATAATGCCTCAAGCACATTGTCCATGGACCACTCAACCCACCTGAACTTGCAACTCCAGTACGCAGGATAATGGTAGGTGGTCCAGGGTACATTACTTGCCAACTGAATGATTTACTTCCTTATGGATGGGGTGTGCAGTACCTGGTCGATTGGAAAGGGTACGGTCCAGAGGAGAGGCCTTAGATCCAGTTTCCATCCATTGCTCATCGAGGAGTTCCACTGGATCCATTCAGATCGTCCAGTCAGATGCCAGCCATAGGAGGGGCTTCCTATCAGGCCTGTACAGGCAGGCACTTCCCAGTCTTCATCTAGCTAACAGGAGTCAATACCCACTAGTTTCCAACTCGTCACCTGCAGCCTATTTCAACCCAGCTGTCATCCACAGTCCTTGTTCACCCTCAATCAGTTGCTTCTAGCCTTTTACTTAGTTACATTCTCTCTAGTTTTGTGGCCCTTCATGGCATGTTATTTTGCAATTTATTATTAAAGTAATCATTGATTGCTGAATCATCTCCAACTGCTCTGCATTTGGATCAAACCTCCTCTACATTTCCTGACAGATATAGCATTTTGAAGAGGTGAAGGTGAAAAAGAATACAATAAATGAAACATATATACACTACCATCGAATCATTGAGTCACACTGCACCAGAATGAGCCGTATAGTACACCAATTCAATGCCAATTATTTAAACACCCATCTTCACTAATACTATGTTCATCACATTTTGTTCTCTCACAGCAGGGAAGCAAAGATGTCTTAAGAGAATAACATTCTCACATCCTATAGAAATAAATTTGCTGGTACTTTGAGATTCAACACTACCCAGGAATAATAAATGTCATGTATATTTAATATTTATAACCATTTTAGTATGATTTGCCAGCTGATAGATTTAAAATTGTAGTGATAGTTCTTAAATCTGTGAAGGCAACTGCTGAAGTCCATTCCAAAATGTATAGGAATGGTGTTTGTAACATATTGTAATTGATACAAATTAAAATACTTTTCATTGTGTAAATGCAGTTTCTGCATCAAAGCATGGATTTTATGTCAAAATAATTATATGACAACCAAGTTAATTAGTGTTGCCCATCTAACTTCGTAAAAGCAATTGTTCTGAATTACCTGGGGTAAAACCAATGCAGCAGTTTCTACTTGACTGGATCTTAAGTGATTGTTCTCTGTTCTGAGATCAAATTGAAATGAACAGGAATTAGTCCTCACCTAACAACTGTAAAGTGTTGTATAGGAAGTGTTATAATCCCTTAAAATGTGGTTACTGACCTTCACTCAAGAACCCTTTGCTGTTAATGTAGCATGAGTCAAACCTACCTCAGTCAAACAAAGTGACTAGGTTAACAAGACCTGTAAAACAGTACAGTGGTTTTACAGTCTTAAGGAGCTCAGGCGTGAAAGTTTGTGACCCTGAACTTTTAAATGGAATGCTCCCAGCATAAATAACTTTGTGGCAGGTTTTCTGAGACCACTGTGAATAATGTTGGTAACTGTTAACTTTAGCAGCCTTTCATTTAATTAACTGCTGCAATTTACTTCATGAATTCTTGTATTTTTTGAGGGATAATCTAGTACCTAGAAAATTATATATCCCTCTCTAATGAGTACCACTTTTCTGTCTGGTTTAAGAAATACTCACCAACTCTCAAAGTGGGATAAGAATGCTATTTAAGCTAATAGAAGTGTGCATGGTACACCTCTACATTCTGATCAGTTGAAAATGATTTCATCTTTCAAAACTAATTAACGAATATTTAGATAAAATGGATGTATCAATTTGGTTCTTGGATTCCGTAAGATTCAAATTGGATAAAAATGTTCTCACATTTAACTTCCTCACCCCAAAGTCCACTTCAAAATTAGAAATATTTTGTTTCAAAAGCTGTCTTTTACATTTTACTCTTAATGCAAATGAGTAATTGTTCACTCTGTTACAACTGCTGCTGTGGAAATCAATGCTAATTCTTGCCGTCTTTTAAAATAGGAATTTTGGCAGTGGCAGGTTTGCATTTTTACATTTATAAGTAAACTGCAGATCTGATTTTTATCGACTATTTGTAAATTTTCTAAATGGCCTTCAATCATGGAGCTAGAAATTTCCAGTAGCTCTATAATCCACTTAAAAGAAACTAATCAGATTTATGGTTAAACAGCTGCTTGCATGATGGGGCAGAGTAAAAACAGATCTGATAGCCATTGAAGTAACTCAACAAATCATGAAGTAAATGGCCATGTGAATAAGGAGTAACTTTTTTTAACTTTGCATATCTTTTGAAAATATATTTCAAGCAATATATACAGCAGTTTATACTGTAAATCGGTAGCATGCAAGATGAAATATGTTTATTAAAATAATTTGTTTTTTACAAGCATTTTAATCAAAGGTCAAATTCTGAATTGATTTTGTTTTCTCAGTTTAATTCAGTTCCAAAGAGTAAAATTTCAGATAATAATTACCAATAGTTTTTTAAATTAAACTAGCATTGCTGGGACATCTGTGTTTTCTGTTATAGAAGGAAAAGAAAACCAAAGTATCTTCAATATATCTCAAAATGTTTCCCAGTCACCAGTTTGGCAGCCTAGCTATGTTCAGAAACAACCTGGAATTGAGCCAAATGATTGGATAATATATTTTTGAAACACGTCCAAGATCCTGTGAGAATACCTCTCTCGGCACTTTGAATAAAACTATAATGTTTATACATCTAACTCACATCTTTGCAAATTTGGGACAATATTCACTGATTGAAATATGTTTGCTATCCAACTTATAACTGGTTATTTTATTAATTCTTATTTCAAGTTACAAGCACAAAAATTACAGAAGTTTTTCAACTATTCTTGAGAAGTTGGTTTGCATAACTCCAAATTTTTATCATGAAGCAAATACCTGAAAGAAATAAAACATGCATGAAAATTGGGGCTTTGCTTCAAATCATCATCTGAACACAACCATAAATATGCAGGTCATTGTACAAGTCTGAATGCTGCACAGTTGGCAGGTCGAGCCAAGACCCTACATCAGAACAGAAGAAAATGAGGTTAGAGCAAAAAGGTGGAGGGCGGGGGGGGGGGGGTATTGTGAAGAGGAGGATGAAATGCAAGGTAGTAGGTGATAGGTGAAACTGGGAGGGGGGAGTGGTGAAGTAAGAAGCTGGGAAGTTGTAGGTGAAAGAGATAAAGGGTTGGAGAAGGAGGGATCTGATAGAGAGGGTAGAAGACCATTGCAAAAGGGAAGGGGGAAGAGCACCAGAGGGAGGTGCTGGGCAAGTAAGGAGATAAGGTGAGAGAGGGGAAATGGAATGGTGAAGGGGGTGGGGCAATTATTGGAAGTTCGAGAAATCGATGTTCATGTGATCAGGTTGGAGGCTACCCCGACAGAAAATAAGGTATTACTCCTCCAACCTGAGCTTGGCCTCATTGCGGCAGTAGAGGAGGTCATGGACTGACATGTCAGAATTTCCCAGTTTATTTGATCATATGTACTATATAACAATTAGAAGTTTAATTCTTGAATTTGCTTTTAAAGTTCTTGAAGCAAATGCATTGTGTGGGTATTTTTTTCTGAGCAATAAAGGTGGTATCAATATGAAACCATTGGAATCAAAGTTGAGGTCTTACCTTGTTGATTAAAGGAAAGACTCGCTTGAAATTCTGCAGTGCATTATATCCAGAATCTTGTTCTTGGAGATCAGTTTCAGCCTCTTGCCCCACGACATAGGTATGCTCAGTAGCTGACACATTGCTTCTATTTACACACAGGTAGCTAAGATTGTGAGTCTGAAGAAACACAGAGAGCAAATTCAGAGTTGTGTCCTACACCTAAAGCTAATTCATTACTGTGCATGTTTCCTGTAAACAGACAAACATTGATAACTTGATTCAATAACATAGTACACAATATCAATCTGAATATAAATTTAAACAAAGAACAAGGTTTTAGGGTTATAAATATGGTGTTCAGAATTTCACATCTGGTAAACTCAGAAAAATGTTTCAATCTAAGAAATTAAACTACTTTTTTTCTTCTCAAATACTAGAAGTGCTTCTTTCTTCCTATCAGCTTTGCTTTAGTGTTATGGTCAGATTTGTTCCAACATCATACATTTATTAAAAACCAAAAAGTTTATTGTTACAATCTTCTGTAAACTATAAGTAGACAAATACCATTTATTAATCTGATAAGAGTAGTATATTTGATGGATTCAGTTTTGAGGCCAGTTCAATTTTTCATTTGGTCATAAAATCACAGCTCCAGTACCAAGTAATTTTGAGCTTCACATTATGTGAAGCATCCAGGCAATTTAGAGGGGGTACATTGCATGATAGGCACAGTTTTCAGTAGAACAGAGGAAAATTACGTAATAATGAGAAAGAAATGTTTAAAATATTAAAAGGGTGGGTGAGCAGGTTGACACAAACTATTTCCCAGGATTTTGTGGTTTAGAATGAGGAGGGTGAGGATACAAGCTGAAATGTAAGAGATTTGGAACAAAGAGTAAAATAACAGATGGGGTTGAATGACTGTGGAAAGCATTACTGGAATGACAAAGAGTGTGTGTGTTTATATAATGTTTTACTTTATCTCTAGATTTCCAGAAGTGGTTCATTGCCAATGTTTTTTTTCTGTGAAGCATTGATACTATTACCAAGAAATGGAAAGTGCAGCAGTTAAACTACATGTAACAATGAATAATAGTGGCTGGGTAATTTATTTTATGTATTGTTGGTTGAGGGATAAATCTGGCCCAGAATTCTGGAAAAGCTCCACTTCTTTAATTAGTGCCACGTATCCTTTATATTCACCAGAATTCATCCAAAGCACAGCAACTCTGTGGGTGCAGCACTTCCCCTTGTTCTGCTTTGATGTGATGGCCTCTGGAGTCAGGTGCCTTTCTTATTCAGAAACCATGCCTTTGCTTATTGAGAGACAAGAATACTACAGTACTAATAGGCCAAGGATGACACTTAGTTTTTGAAACAAAATTACTCATAGCTTATTAGAACAGGTTAAATCAGCACTTACATAGGCAGACTACATAAAAAGATTTGGAAATAGGTGTGAAGTTCTGCTCCCAGGAAGAATGGGCACTATAAAGTAATAAGCAGTCTGGATGCCTTGCTTCCATGTTGCACTTAGAAAATTCACCGATTTCCTGCTCCAGAATGTTCAAATGTGAAGAAAAAATGCTGGAAGAATTCAACAGGCCAAGCTGCATCAGTGGAAAATGAAAGAGCACAGACACTTCATGACCTGGTTCTTGTTATGCTTTGTAACTCCAAAAGATAAAATTAATTGAAAGAAGACCATGAGGAGACCAGAAGAATGTGTGCACTTAGTTTCTTTACTTTAGTGAGACACGCATATGACATGGTAGTATAATGATGTATGCCATTCATGTACTATGACATCTAACCTGCATTGTGTCATGTAAACAACAAAGGATGTTTAATCAAAAAATATATTTACAATGTTACTGAAATATTAAATACATAACACTCCTCTCTGCTTAGCTATAAAATACTCAATATAGAGTGCATCTCAATTATATACACAGTATGCTTTATAACATAACTACTATATAGACATCTACAGCATAGTAATTTTTAAATTGTACCATTTAAATCTAAAGATTTCATCACTGTGTAAGATTTCACTCTGCTTGGCAGGTGAGACTTGTGGCTGTGAAACAATCTCAGGTTCTGAGGCCTCGTTTGTGGGGTTGTACGAGTTGACTCTGGGACTGAAAGGAAGTGGTTATGAAAACTCTGGACCCTTTTCTTTTCCTTTCTCTGCCAAGATGCTCGAAGCTGTTTCTGGATGTGCTGCACGACGAGCTGCTCAATCTACTGATCTAACCCAGACCACCATACAAAGCTTTGTGCCAGTGCTTTCATTTAGACCATGACTAGATGACTGGATGATTGGCATATAGCTCCTCCAATACTTCAGTTCCCAGTTTGGATGGTACAACAACTCTCAATCCCCACGTAAGTCAACCACAGTCAAGGGCAAGTTTGTCCCAGTGCTGGTAAGAATGCAAGAACTGGAATTTCTGCTACACATTCCAGCCATTGTGGGTGGCCATGTTGACCTGAGACAGTGCGGTGTCTTTTCTAGTTTTCCTTTGGATCTGCAGTGGTGTAATAGTGTCCTCCAAGAAATGGAGATCAACTCTGCATTTGTGCTGCTGCTGTTAGTGGAAAACCCTTCTGTTTTTTGAAAAACTACATTAGTGGTTGATGACCAGTGATAAGGGTAAACTCTCTCCCATACAGGTAGTGGTTGAAAAGTTTTACCCCACCCTCCCAAACCAGACTCAAGGCCTCTCTGTCAATCTGTGTATAATATTTCTCTGCAACGGTAAGAGAACGTGATGCAAAGGCTATGGGCATTCACTTCCATCACATATCATCTGTCATGACTGCACCTATAACATAAGGTGAGGTGTCACAGGCAAACGTCACTAGATGATGTGGATCATGATGTATGAGTACAGAGTCTGATGTCACCATTTCCTTTGTCTTTTGGAAAGCCACCTCACACTGCTATGTCCATTGCCATGATCTGTAGTAATGAATTTGAGGGGAAGAGCAGAGTAGCCAGGTTTTGCCAGAGCCTGTTATAGTAGTGACAAATCCTAAAAAGTAGGGCATCCATCACTGCTTGAATTTTCTCAGCACATTTGTGTAAATCTCGTGTGTCAATGTGTGACCACAGTAAGTGATGCTTGGTTCAAAGAAATCATCTTGTTGCATTGTGATCTGAGCTCATAATATTCTAATATTTTAACACTGCCTTGAGATTTTGGAGATGCTCCTGGTCATCCTCACCGGTTACAATGATGCCATCCAGGTAAGGCTGAGTGCCTGGGCAGTCTTGCAGCATGTAGTCCATAGGTTTTGCCAGAGTGCGGGTGCAGATGCTAAACCAAAAATAATCCTATTATAGTGATAAAGCCCTTTGTGAGTGTTTATGATGAGAAACACTATGGATTCTACTTCCATCTTTATCTGTAGGTAAGCCTCAACTAAGACCACCTTGTTGAAATGTTAACCCTCAGAAAGTTTTGCAAATATATCCTTTATCCTGGGAAGAGGGTATTGATCTGATTTCAGTACTAGGTTGCTGGTGACCTTAAAATCACCACAGATTTTGATAGATCCATTCTTCTTGGTTACTGGGACCACTGGTGTTGCCCATGGGCTTCAGTCAACCTTGAAAATAATTATTTTAGCTTCCATGCAACCTAGCTCACTGGAAAATATCATAGGTGATATAATGAACTGGACAAGCATGGCCTTTCATTTAAAACTATTTCACCCTTGATATGTTTCCAGTGTCATCCTTGACCATTGCTGTGGCATCATCCAGTCCATTTCACTTTCAGTTGACTCTATTGCAGGGAACGTGGCATAAAAATGGGGATGATCTTTAGTCAAGTTGTAGTTAAATCAGACAATCATGACCCCACAATGCTGGCCCTCCTGTTTTACCACATACAAGTCCAATGTGACTTGTTGGTTGTTGTATTTCATTGTAACAAATGCCATTCCCATAGAAGTTATCATTTTTCCAATATAATTTCTTTGTAGGATATCTGCAGACTGAAGTTCAATATCTTTGAAATGCCATTCAAACTTATGTTGTGGAATGACTGAAACAATCAAGTCACTCTCCAATTTAATTTTAATTAACTTGGCTTTCACTTTTGATGTAAGCCATATTGCTTGTATCTTGTTAGTTCACACATTGTAAACCTCTAGGCTATTCAGTTCTATATCACTCTCATCATTATCAAATTTTTCATCAGAAGCAGGCAGATTCATGTTCTTTTTGAAAATGCAATGACTTTTTATCTTTTTGTCTTCCCTGTGCAGTCCATTTATTTTTGTCTGCTTGAAGAGCTCTTTGCATGTGTCCTACTTCATTGCATTTTCTGAACTTTCACCTTTAAACTTGCATTGGTCTGCTGTATGTGAACCCTTGCCATGACAGTAAAACAGTTTGTTTGGCCAGGTCGGTTTCTGTTCAGACGTTGTAATTTTGATCATGCACACTCTAATTCCTGACTGCAATTCAGTGGTGTCTCAGAAGTTTTCCTTTCTGTTCCAATCCACTTTTGAATGCTTCTTGTAAAATTCCACAAACTGAACGATCTCTCAATGCATCATTATGCCCATCATTGAGCCGGCAATGCTCAATCTCTTCAGTTCATCCACGTTAGCTGAAATGGACTCCCCTTCCTTTTGGTTCTGCTTATGAAATCTAAATATTCCTGCATTTCTTTCAAGATATCAACAAAGCTCATTTCAACTGGTTTGGTTGGATCATTTAAACTTCTAAGTAAACTGTATACCTTTCCACCTCTAACACTCAGCAACTCTGGTACTCATTTTTCATTAGCTATTTCATTTGCTTCAAAATACTGCTCAATTTGTTCAGTATACAAGATCCAGTTGTCCATCACATCTATCTTTCTGATGTAGCCGACCATTTCTGCTTTTTAAAAAAAATTATTATTATTATTATCACCTGGTACTCACCATTTATTAAAGTGTGAACTCTAACATATTGCTGTGCTTTTTTTAATTTAACCATTTCTCTTCTTTGCCGAAGAAAATAAAACATGCTGTGCTTCAACAGGTCAGTATTCATCTCAGGTTCAACTTAAAACTACCTCATTGTCACTATTATGTTTTGTAACTTCAAAGTATTAAACTACGTGACAGAAAAACATGTGGAGTCCAGAAGAATGTGTATGCTTTGTTTCTTTATTGAGGCATGTGCATATGACATAGTGGTGTAATGACATATGACACTTATGCACTTTTACATATAACCCTTAATGAACTATGTAAACATCAAAAATGCTTAATCAAACAATATATTTACAATATTACCCAAATATTACTGAAATATTAAATACACAACAGATCTTCTGTCAATTTGAAAAAATTGAAAATGCAGTGCTAATAGAGGGTACTTAATCTGAGACATAGCTCAGTTTTTCTCCCTACTGATGCTGCTTTACCTGCTGAGTATGACCAGCATGTTTTAAGTTTCCAGCATCTGCAGTTTGCTTCTGATATGGTCCAATTTAATATTATTTTATGGGAATATATTTATCTCAATCTATTTTTCTTCAGAGAAAAGTAGGATTTCTTCTTCTTTATGTAATATTTAACAGTATAAATAAAGATTTATTTCCGCATCAAATTTAACAGCAAATGCAAAACAGTCTGATCTGAAAGCTTTGCTCATCATGAAGGAAGCTGTCAATACTTTCATCTTTACTGGTACCCATGCATTGCTTGTATATCACTTGCATGTGCTTTGTTAATGACACTTTTATTGGAATTTCAATTGTGTTTCCATTGATATTCTTATATGATGTATATGCAGCTTTCTAATTCACTCGGCTGTTACTTTTGTCCCAGTTGATTCCCCGAGTAAATCTAAGTTTTAATTTATCACATGATTCAAAATTTGTTGTAAAATTAACAGACTGGTGGTACAAGTTACTATTAGATTCAAATATAACAGCAATTTAAACAATTTGCAGTTATTAGTATTGAAAAAAAAATTTTCTTCACTTTGACCTATGAAGTTGTATCTTACCCTCTGGTTCACAAATCATCCACCTCGTGGCAAAAGATGCCTGTGTCTGCACTGTAGACAATGAGTAAACCTGTCTGAATATTTAACTCACTAAATCTATGTCCCCATTTAAGGAATTGATTTAGTTTAATTAGTATGAGAGATTGAAAATGTTGCCCTAACATTGGCATTAACTGCAATAACTGGAGATTTATAATTATTGCAGATATTTAAGATAGCTCTTTTTAAGTAAAAGCTAATCTACCTTCTGGGCTAACCAACTTCCCCCCCCCCCCCCCCACCACATCTACTTTATTTCCTCTGTTTTTATCTTTTTCTGCGTCTTATTAACATCAAAATCACTTATTTCGCCTTTCATTCTCTGTGCTGTTAGTTCGAGAATCTTTTAAACAGATTCCTCAAGAATGTAAGTAGTTTCATGGTCTGCTTTCTCACTCACAGTTGCTCTTATCTGTCGTTGCATCATTGTCGGCTCACATGAGATTAGCTTATAGACATACATGAGATACAAAAATACATGAGATTAGCTTATAGACATAGACTGGTTGTATGTACATGAAGTGACACTAGGTATAGGTATATCTGCACATAAAGGAACTGACAGGAAATGATACAATAGTGGCGGGATGATGGGTTGATCAGCCTGACTGCTTAGAGAAGTAACTGATTTTGAGTCTGGTGGTCTTGGTGTGGATGCTGCATAGCCCCTGCTCTGATGAGAGTGGGTTTCACTATGGTCCAACATCTGTGATGTGAAAAGTAGCAACAAAACTTCCAAGGAACTTCATTAAATTAATTGTACGAGGAAACAGAAGTTCAGCATTCAAGAGCTATTGGGAAGGGAGCTGCATGAAGGCATAATTTCAGGGTCACATTTTGAGTAAGTTTGTAAGATAACAATTTTGGCAAATAATTACAAAATATGATGTTCGCCATCAACAACTGTTTGTAGAAGGAAAATAAGTTTGGATTGAGAAAGTAAATTTGTGAAATGTGGTAAGAGAATTTTGAAATAGTGGCCAGGATATAAGAAGCCATGAAAAGCCGTCAGATGTGATTAATAGGTGAATGGCACATGGTAGACGATACAATGAAAACAGAGAAGACCAAGGAGTGCTTTGGAGAAGATGAATAACACACATTTGGATAAGAGTTTTGATAACAAAATGAACATGAAGCAGTACAGTACCAACCTGTGGTTGCTCCCAGTGGAGAAATAAATTTGTTAAATCTGAGCAGGTTTGTCTTCGTTTCTTGAATTTTAAACAGGTAAGGTCATTGCAAATGTTCAAACTAAGATCTTCCTAAAGATGTTTTGATTCAGTACCAGTTCCTATAGCCTTATAATAGTGCATTTCATTCTGATATTTTGGGAACATGGGAATGGGAAACCAGGGAATGACCTGACTGCCACATCAGGAAATTGCTAGAATCTATAGTTAACTTTAAAGTTATCATTTTAAAAGTTTTCAACAGTTCAGAAAGAGCCATCATGGATCTGCCATGGGCAGATCATTTAAAGTGAGATTGAGTCAATTTTTGATAGGGCAATTGCTGAATATCACATATATACTCTCAGTAGCCATTTTTAATAAAGGAACAAGGGCAGTTCCTTAAAAATTGTAGGTCACCAAATTAAAAGCAAATTATTGGCTTGATTGGGAAATTAGTTGAACAGCGGGGTACAAAATTATTGGTAATTGCTAGGCATTGTTTGGCACTGTTTCACAAATGTTTTAGGGTTGGATCTAAGTTTATTCTGTAATTCATTAAATACAAATTATTGAAAGCCGTGAATCACAATTTTCAAATGATATAAAGAAGAAAACAGTGCAGGTAAGAAACATATGAGACATGACTTCGTTAAAATTAAAATCACTTCTGATATTTCATCTTATGAAAGTGTTGTAAATAGGCAAAAAGCTGTAGTATTGGGGTTCAGATGGATGAGAATGCAGATGCTCAAATATGGAGCAAAAAAAAACAAGATACTGGAGGAACTCAGCATGTCAGGCAGCACTTGTTGGGGGAAAAGGATGGTCATTGTTCTGCGTCATAACCCTTCATTTGGACTGGAATTAATTGCAGATAAATCTCAGCTTATTTCAAACTAAAAAGATATGAAAGAATATTTACTATATCATGAAAAGCTTGAAACAAAGCAAGTTCAAAAGACTTGGTGTTCCATATACATAGATTGTTTAACTGACATACACAGGCAATGAAAATAATCCAAAAGGCACTTTGAGTGTTCGCCTTGGAATTAGAAATCATGATGCAAACATACAAGGGCCTAGTTAGACTACAGCTATACTACAATTATATCTCACCTCAGGCATGATATGCTGCTCTTTGAATGAGCACAGAATTACATTGTCAGAGTAATGGATTCAAGTGTTAAGCTTCTGGGCAAATTATGCATGCTAAGGTTTTGTTTGCTGCATTGTGGAAGGGTAAGCACTTATTTGATTGAACTTTTCAGGTGATTGCAGGAATAGAGGACAAATTCTTTGATTGGGATGTGTAATAGGCAATATGGTCTAAATTTTAAGAGTAGCACTTAGGAGACGTTTTTACATACAGTGAGTGGTAGAATTTTTGGTATTTGGTCTTAGAAATGAAAATTGATGTTTGGTCTTCATTCATTTTAAATTAGTTTGATGGAATTTTATTAACCAAACATATTAGAGGATATGGGGATATCTGTGGAGCTTGATCATAGATCTGCCATGATCTTATAGATTGCTGGAACAAGCTCAGAAGGCTAAGTGGTCTAATCCTCTCAAATATTTCTATTCTTAACGAGAGCACAATTGTTTCAGACTTTCCCATAACTAATTGAAGGCAGCCTTTGCTCATTTGTAACTAGATTTTGAACAGGCAGCCATTGTGGAGTTGGGTTGACAACGAGCAGAGAAAGCTAAGAGGTTTCAGTGTGATCATGGAAGCTGATCTGATGTGTACAGACACCCGAATGAAGTTATCCATTTCTATAAAAACAGTTGTTCTCTGTTTACAGGCCTGTTACTAGACTATTGTTCTTTGTTCTCCATGACTAATTTGGTAAATAGATTTCCTGAATTCAGATAAGGTGCTTACTTTTGATTTGACTATGTAACACTAACAATGTATGAGTCATTTTGAATTTGCAGCAAGATTAATTGAAACTCATAACATGATTGCAGACTACCTATCTGTTGAAAGGTTTATGAGCAGGAAACTCAGGGGTCAGATGGAAAAGCACTGATGAGGTTTCCAACTAACAAATTAGTAAACCATGTTTATGGTTGTTAAAACTGCTGACTCATAAACACAGGTTAACTGAGGTATTTTAAATGTGTATATTGGTATATTTGGTGGTTGGAAGGGAGTGAATTGGGTGTTAATAATTATCAATTTGACTTAAAGGGTTTCTTTTAAATATTTGAACCCCAGCAGTCATTTGAAACAAAAACAGCATTACATACCCTTAGAAAAGGAATAGTTTCTTAAAGTTTGCCCAATAACAACTTCCTCTTAAAATATTAATAATCATAAAATAATGAGATAAATTGAATAGCAGATTTATCAGCTATAGTTTATAAGCTTTTGGCTATTCCCAATTTTTCACCTATTTAATTAAGTAATTTAGTAAATATGTATAGTAACATAAAGATTGATAGACATAATCATATCAGTTGCATGGAAAGAATGCAGATTGGAATGCTTTTTTTAGAGCAGAATGAAAACAAAAATAAAAATTAATGCAATATATATTGCCAGCCACTAGATGGCACTTGCCCATTTTGCAGCTCTGAGACCACAAATTGAGTACATCTCCATTTTGAGCCTGGCTGTGTCTTATTCTGGCTTCATTACCTGGTTCAGGATCTTGAACTTAACTATGGATTAATGTTATAAAAGTTAATGAAATGATAAGGGAAAGTGCTTTGAGAGAAGCTAATTGAATGGGGAAAGATGGAAAGGAAGACTTTAGTTTTTCATGCCTTGACTCAAATAAGTACTTTTTGACATATAGTCAATGTTGTAATATAGAATTTTTAATATAATAGCTAAAGAGGAAATCTATCAAAAACCTAATATGTTGCACTCTTCACTGACGGTAACAAGCAAGCCATTTTTATTTTCCATTATTATTTTAGAATCTTCGTAAGTATAATGTTGAAGTTACTGAATTCTTCCCCCTCGGCACTTTTCTCTTTAATTTTTTTCTCCTTTAGAACGCTGTTGAAAAAACATGTCTTTGAATTAAGTTTTTCTCTTAAATCACCTACGCTTAATGTCTATCTGTGGCTAATTACACACCTGTATATAATTGATATGCTTTTTATTGTTAAAAAGTTCTTTTTGATACAAGTTGTTACATCCATTGTTGTGCTGAAACCTGTATAAATTGCTTTAATCTGCCATTATTTAACATCCCTATTTGTTTGTACAGTTCGACTATATCTTCTGAGTTGTCACACCTCATTCTACCTTTCATTGAGTACTGGTCATTTTTATAAATAAGGAATGTAAATAGTCCTAAATTAGTGCATTGGACCAGGCCATTCTGGTTTCAATTATCATAATTCAGATCAATCCCTCTAATATGCAGCAGCATATTCATAATGCTGTCTGAACCTTATCAGTGCTGAATGTATTGGGTTCAAGCTATAGTTATCCAGACAAGTGCAAAGTAAATTTGTTATCGGAGAACATATATGTCACCGTATACAGCCCTGAGGTTCATTTTCTTGAGGACATACTCAATACATCCAAAACCAGAATAGAATCGGTGAAAGACTGCACCGACTGGGCAAACAACCAATGTGCAAACACAAAGGAGCAAAATAGTAAATAAATAAACAATAAATATCAAGAACATGAGATGTAGAGTCTTTGAAGGTGAGGCCATAGATTGTGGAATATTTAGTGATAAGGCAAGTGAGGTTATCCCCTTTGGTTCAAGAGCCTGATGGTTGAGGGGCAATGACTGTGTACTGAACCTGGTGGTATGAGTCTGAGTCCATACCTTCTTCATGATGCTAGCAGTGAGATGATAGCAGAAAAATAAAAACACAAAATGCTGGAGAACTCAGCAGGCCAGACAGCATCTATGGGAGGAAGTAGTGACGACGTTTCAGACCAAAACCCTTCATCAGATAGCAGAACCTGGGTGGTGGGTGTCCCTGATGATGGACGCTGCTTTTGCGCGACAGTGTTCCGTGTAGATGTCCTCAGTAGTGGGGAGGGCTTTACCTATCATGGACTGGGCTGTATCCACTACTTTTTGTAGGATTTTTTTGTTCAAGGGCATTGGTGTTTTCATACCAGACAGTGATGCAGTCAGTGTGTATATGCTCCACCACACATCTATAGAAGTTTGTCAAAGTTTTAGATGTCATGCCAAGTCTTGGCGATCTCCTGAGGAAGCAGAGGCACTGCTGTGCTTTCTTCGTAATTGCACTTGTGTGCTGCACCCAGGACAGGTTCTCTGCAATAACACCGAGGAATTTAAAGTTGCTGACCCTCTCCACCTCTGATCCCCTGATGAGGACTGGCTCATGGGTCTCTGGTTAACCTCCTCCTGAAGTCAATAATCAACTCCTTAGTTTTGTAGACATATGCAAGAGGTTGTTGTTGTGGCACCACTCAGCCAGATTTTCAGTCTCCTTTTTGACAGATTCTTCACCACCTTTGATTTACTTTGAACCTTGAAGTTTGTTGATCAATGGGAGTACCAAAGATGATTTTTCTCTGTTAAATAACTCTCATCCACTCTGGTTTATCAATTTCCTGTTGGGATCTTATAGGAATACCTCTGAAAGCAGAAGCACATTACGTACATTGATTTCCCCCTTATCCACTCTACTAGATACACGCTTAAACTCCAGCAGGTTCGCCAAACATAATTTCTCCTTTCATAGATCAGTGTTGATTCTATTCAATGTAATTATTATTTTCTAAGTGTTTTGATGACACATTATTCTAGATTCCATCAGTTTCTGTAATGTTGCAATCAAACTGGCCGGCCAGTAGTTGAGCATTTCCTCTCTTCCTTTTTTTTAAAAAATAGGGACACATTTGCTAATCTTCAATCTGTAGGAATTTTTCTGACATTTGTAGTGTTTAGAAGATGATAACCAGAGAATTCACAGTGGATAGAACCAATTATTTCAGAAGTCTTCGGACACAGATCCTATGATATTTTTCCTACTTCTCAAAACTTAGTTTTTGTGAATTTGTTTTAAGTCATATCTGTTTAGTTTGAACATACTGGTTATAGAAAAATATTTCTAATGTATGGTTGACAGGATGCATTTGAGTGTATTCTATGTCCTCTTATACTACCCTAAGATTCATTTTCTTGCGGGCACTCACAAAAAATAAATAGAAACACAACAGAATCAATGAAAAAATTTCACACAACAAAGATGGGCCAATGACCAATGTGGAAGAGATAACAGTGCAAAAACAAAAAAAAAGAAGAAATAATAATGAATAAAGAAATTTTGAGAGCATGAGTTGTAGAGTCCTTGAAAGTGAGTCTATAGGTTGTGGAATCAGTTCAGTTCTGATTTTGCCTCCTTGCATAATTACCTTACTGACTCTAGACTCAAGTAGTTGTAACTTACGGACTGCGTAAAGCCTCATCTTTTTGTAATCATTGTCTCCAGGGGAGCAAGTGTACAAACTTACTGATCCTTCTGTGAATCCCAGGGAAAAATAAACAAGCATTGTTTGTCTCTTCTTTGATGTACTGTATAAGGAAATCATAATGATGCTAACTCAGTTAGGCTTCTCAAATTTACCATGAACATCCACTTTATTTTATGTTCTCATTTGTTCAATTGTCTGCTGAAGTTGGCCGGATGGTCTGATTCATACTAATGGCGGTGCCTGAGCATAGTGCAACAGATGGCAAAACTCCTTTCTCCTTTTAACCTTCTGTATGCACTAATCAAAAAATTGAAAGGAAACTCCAAGAATGACAGTTTATCACTTTATAATTGATGGAATGTGCCATATATCGTAAGAGTCATGATTTCCAGTATTTATATTTGAATTTTTGAATCCTTTATTATCCCAGGAGTCTATTCTGGCTACTTTTGTCAGCTATGAATTCTGTTTGAAAGGAATGTTTCGTGCTCCCCATAGATCTTAAGCTGCTTACAGTATTTTTCCAAAGATGAGATGCCTCTAAAACAGCATACGTTAGGTTGAAGTAATTGCTCTTTGGAATCAAAAGATATGGGCTTAAAGTATTTGGAAAAAAAAGTGAGATTTAAGCTTCTGTTCTTGTGGATATGAGTCCTTATGTTTAAATGTGCATTTCTTTTATACAGTCTATAACTATAACCAATTAAAAGCTTTAAATTATAGAATTTTGCCGTATTGACCAGCTGTAGGAAATTATTTTTTTTACAGTCGCTTTCAAAGTATAGTTGTAAATTGTTGGGAAGTTAAGGTTGCTACAAGTGTGTTTTACTGCAGATGCATGGGCATATAGCATATGACATTTTGTTGTGCCTTTGCGCTTTTAAAACTTGAGACTTGCTGTCTTTATTATGACTGCTTACATCAATGTATAGCACCCAGGATCAAAGACGGATGTCACTTGGGGTCGCAGGAAAACCTGAAATTCTGTCTGAAACAAACAGTAATTGTCATAGTTGCCAGAGCTTCAGCACATGACTGCATTTGTTTCTTCGGACAATACAAATACCTTTGTCAGGATGCTGTTCATTGACTACAGCTCAACATTTAACACCATCGTTGCTACAGTTCAGATTGAAAAGCTCCAGAACTTGGGCCTCTGTACCTCCCTCTGCAACTGGATCCCCAACTTCCTAACTGGAGGACCACAATCTGTGCAGATTGGAAATAACACCTCCACCTTGCTGACAATCAATACAGGTGCATCTCAGATGCATGTGCTTAGCCCACTGTTCTTCTCTCTACACCCATGACTGTGTGGCTAGATGCAGCTCAAATTTCATCTATAAATTTGCTGATGATACAACCATTGTTAGCAGAATCTCAGATGGTGACGAGGGGGCCTACAGGAGTGAGATATACCAGCTAGTTGAATGGTGTTGCACCTACAACTTTGCACTCAATGTCAGTAAGACCAAAGAACTGATTGTGGACTTCAGAAAGGGTAAGACGAGGGAACACGCACCAGTCCTCATAGGGGGATCAGAAATGGAGGGAGTGAGCAATTTTAAGTGCCAATATCTTTGTGGACCTAACCTGGACCCGACAAATCGATGCAGCTATAAAGAAGGCAAGACAGTGGCTATATTTCATTAGGAGTTTGAGGAGATTTGGAATGTCACCTAAAACACTCGCAAATTTCTGCAGATATAACCTGTCGAACATTCTGACTGGCTGCATCACTGTTTGGTATGGGAGTGGGGAGGGAGAGGGGGTGGGGGGGGGCTACTGCACAGGATCGAAGTAAGCTACAGAGAATTGTAAACTTTGTCAGCTCCATCATGGGCACTAGCCTCTGTAGTATCCAGGACATCTTCAAGGAGCAGTGCCTCAGAAAGGTGCTGTCGATCATTATGGACCCCTACCACCCAGGACATGCCCTTTTCTCATTGCTACCCTCAGGAAGGCCACACAGAAGCCTGAAGGCACACACTCAATGGTTCAGGAGCAGCTTCTTCCTCTCTGCTATCCAGTTTCTGAATGGACATTGAACCCATGAACAGTACCTCACTACTGTATTATTTCACTTTTCTTGCACCCTTTACTTAATTTAACAAATGTAATTCAGTTTTGTTTCTATTAGGTATTGTATTGTACTGCTGCTGCAAAGTTAACAAATTTCACATCTACTGGTGATATTAAACCTGATTCTGATTCTGATTACTCACTCGACCATCTTCAATGTTTTAACACATTTATATCATCATAACACAAACATAGTGCAGTTTGGTAGCAATTATACCATCCTTCAGTTTCGTTCACTTCTCCAAGATGAAGAACCAGAATACATAATAGCCAGGCTTGATATTACAAATGAAAGATAGCACTCATATCACACAAGGATTAGGTAATTATCATATCAAAACTTTCCTATAATCAACAATGAATCTAGTCATTTCAGCACAGTGTCAGAGACAGGGTGCTGTGGGATAAATGGTTCATCTTTTTATCTCCCAAATAAAATCATGAAATAATTACTATTTGCCTGGATGTGTGCATTTGAAATAATGCTCTAAGTTCTTCATCCACAGCAAAGTAGTTTACCCAATCATTAGATTCAGTAAACAATCCATTCACTGACAAAAAGACTATATGTTTAATACTGCAGAGTGTATTGCAGTTAGTTGCTTAATGTTTATTCCCTTTCCTGGAAACATCACCACTGACTACCAAGTACCTCAAATTATCTTGAAAGTCACTAACTGTCCTAACTTGATAGTGTAATTTATTTAAGATTGTAATACCTTTCCTGTATTTCCCCATTTCACTCCATTATGGGGGGCACCACATTGATGAGCACAATTTGGCAATAAATGGAACAAATCAAATAAGTCTGGCCAGAAGTTGATTGTTGTCAGAGGAGACACTGATGGGTCATTGTGCAAAATGAAAATGACAAAATACATGAGTACCCGAGGGAGTGGATGATGAAGAATGTTCTTAAGTTCATTACTTCACGTGCAGTGGTATTTTAAAGCACCAGGCAGAATGTGTTACGTCTATGGCCTGTACCTGGCTGTTGTTTGGGAAAACTGCAGAGAGCATTGAAGTTTCGATTGGTGCCATAGCCAAGGATCTAACTGGGAGCCAACTAGGAAGTTGGGATCAGTCAGGGGGAGTCAACAGGGGGCTGTCAGTTGAGGGCAAGCTTTGGAATTACAGTTGGGTAATCAGGTGATTGTGTCAATAGCAAAGCTAAGTGAGATTCGCAGGCCAGTATATCAAAATGCTGATGGAGGATGCAAACCTTCCAGGCAATGTAGGGAATTATACCATTCTCTATAAATAAATCTTTTATATAATATCCATCTATTACAAATTATTTTCAGTCCACCAGATAATTCTATATCCCTTATGTTTTATGTAGTAAAGGATTCCTATAGGTGGATCTTTTTATCTACTGTATACTAGCTTCCGCTAAAGGTTTCAGTGCATTGGATGTACTGTATACAATTAATTTACATGTTGCCACTTACAAGTGTGTGAAAGGACAGCCTATGATGATTTTTTTTGAAATATCCAACTGTATTGCTTTATATAAGTAAATTATGCCTTTATTTTTGACAAAATTAATCAGTTTGGTGAAGTTGGTTAAAGTAGAGACCAATAAAATGAGGTGAATTCTTCGTTTTCATCAAACAACAAATTGCAATCTTTGATATCCACTGCAGACAAAGCTTTATCTGATCTGAGAAACAACACGTATTACAGTATTCCAGAATCCCTGAATATGACACTGATGTTTCAAACTGGATTGAGATATGATCCCTCGATCCTCTGACCTGAGTGGGAGTGCTATCACTGAGCAAGAACAAGTATCGACCAATGTGCAATGCATACAGAATGCTGGAGGAACTCAGCAGGCCAGCCAGCATCTGTGGAAAAGAGCAAACAGGGCTGAAAGCCTTTATCAGGACTCTCGTGTTTGTATTAACCAATATGTGCTTCTTTCAAAGAATCCTCATAGTCTGTTGATGATTAGCCTGACAGCTTGGGGGAACCATATTGATGAGCACAATTTGGCAATAAATGGAACAAATCAAATAAATCAGGCCAGAAGTTGACTGTTGTCAGAGGAGACACACTGATGGGTCATTGTGCAAAATGAGTTAATGACCCTGGTGTAGATGTTGCGTAGACTCTTCCCTAATGGGAGTGAGACAAACAGTCGATAAGCAAGGTGGGTGGGATCCTACATCATATTGCTAGCTTTTTCCATATATTTTATATATATCCTTGATGGTGGGTAGACTGGTGCTGGTGATGCATTTTAACTCCCAGTTGTAGACCTCTCTTGTCCACAGCATGATCACGAACAATTGGCCAACAACTAACGTGAAGCCAACAGAGTTTCCTTTCATAGTTTATTACTGACAATTTTAAAGAATTTCCCATAGAGCTCTCAATTGCAATTAATATTTCGTAGAATTTTAGACGTTCATTGCTAGGTTTCCAAGACTTAAGATGATTTAATTGTCCAATCTTTCTTGCCAATTCCCTTGTTCAATGGGAAATTTCAGAAGACATGATTGACATATAAAGAGTTTATCTCATAAGGACCTAACAAAGTGGACTATAAATCTGTGTAGTTACATGAAAGATATTGCTTTACCACGCCTCACTGGTGCCATAGGCTGACAACCATGGTCTTGTCTGTCGTGGAATGCGCCAAATGACATTCTGATGCTTTTAGCAAATTTCACAGTTAGGACCTATCTGCATGCAGCTGGAAAGCTAGTTGATTCCCATGTACATAGAAAGTACCAACATTTATTGTGTATTAATGATGGCAGGTTGCAAGTCCTCCTTGTTGCTTCAGAGATTCATCAGGGCCTGGCATTTGATTTACTGTGTAATTGTGGATCTTGTCTGATATATAAAATTCTGGAGCTTCTTTCCACTGGAATCTGAGCATGGATCTATGGTCTCATACTGTATTCTGAAGCTTGCAATGTTGAGCTACAGAGAAGGCATCAGCTCTTCACTTCATGTTAATGGCACAGATCTCCATTAATAGCTCATATTAGAAGGATATTAATGAAGATTTAATTTGTATTGAGTATGCAACATGGGCAGGTTAGGTTGCCTACATAAATGGGGTGACGTAATAGAATTTTACTTATGTTTGACTTGGATAAATATCACATACCTGAGCTGCTGCTTTGACTATAAATTGCAGGAATATTCTTGACTTTCTTGTAGAATTGCTCTCAGTACTTCAATTGCATTAAACTAAAAAAGTAATTTATTTTGGAAGCTGTGTATTTTAATGGCATTAAATTCAGGACCAAAATCCTAAATCTGGTTACTGCAATGGTTAATCAAGCTAACTGTAATGGTATATTCTTTTTTTTCTTCTGAAAAACTTTAAACATTTCATCTTTCAACTAAATAATATCACTGATCATATGTGTAATTTCCTAACCTTCAGTCTCACACTCTGTCTGCACATTATTAGATTAATTTAATATCTGCCTCTCACAGAATGGAGTACAAGTCTCTGTGGCAGGGTGGGGGTTACATACTATGAAAACCATCCATGTTGTGATTTTTGGTATCACAAACCCTTGAAGTTTCTTTCATATTTTTTGTTAATTTACTTTATATCCTTACATAAATCCCATAAGAGTGTATTTTTATTCTGTATTTCAAATTCTTTGGCAGGGAATTGTGAGTTCTTCAGGGTGAATTTTTGTTTCTTAAAGTGCCATAATGTGTAGTTAGCACTATTTCCAGATTTTAAGTGTGCTCTGTAATTACTCTTGTGTTGTCAGCTCATTTCTATCAAGACTATCCGTGCACTATTAGCTCCTGGTGAGAATTCAAAATGGAGATTAACAGGGTTTGGGGGATTTTCCACCAATGTGCAGAAAATATTGAGGGATAAACTCTTCTTGGGCTTCCAGCCGGGTACAGGTATCCTTTATAACTGATGATTCAGTGGAAATCTCTGCCATCTTCATCAGAGATGATGCACATCGTCCCTGATGAAGATGACGGAGTTTGTCATCGAAATAATCGATACCCGTACCCGGCTGGAAGCCCGAGAAGAGTTTATTCATCAGAAATGCTGGGAGAGCACTAGATCCTTTTTCAATATTGAAGCATTCAATGATCTGCAGGATCACTCCTGAATTCTTGATGTACATTCCCACTGCAAGACTTTCAACAAATTTATGATGCTTACTTTCTAGTTAGACCAGTGCTGAACTTTGGTAACTTTTTAATTCATTTTTCTGGTCTTACTGCTTTTGTTATTTTGATCCTTAATATTTACATCAGTCAAGCAAGTGATATTACTTCAGCTGCTATAGAAGTTTAGCTCCATCTGTTCTCTTTCTGTATGATTTGGCACTTGCAAGCTTCAAATATGCTTGTCATTCTCATGTTTCTTTTAAAATATTACCTTGCAATCCCACATGATGGTTCTGCAAAATCTTAAACTTATTTTTTGTTTGTTCAGAATTTCTGAAAGCTTATGGCTTGAACAGCCCAATGCCATACTACTGAAAAGAATTGCCAACTGCAGTTTGCCAGCTCTTCCAGAAACAGCTCCTTCCAATCATTTTCAAATTTTCTTCTTTCAGTCATTATCTTACAATTGAAGGACTATCCTTTATCGCCTCCATCTCTCAATTAATTCATTAATTCAAGAGATGTTGCTATTACTAGCTATGATGATATTTATTGTAAATGCTTACCTGAAATAAGGAACCATGGTAGAAGTTCTGAAGTCACTCATGTGGTATACTAGGTAGTATGGCAAAAATATGAGATTTTGCAGCAATTCAGTGATTGTATGGTTACTGTTATTGAGGGTAACACTGTTTTTTAGATTCCAGAAATATTTCATTTCTTGATTGTAAGGTCCCCAGGTATTATAGTGGGATTTGAATTCCTGCCTCACAATCAATGGTCTGTATTTGTGACTGCTGGTTCTGTAATTCAACCACTGTGCTAATGTGATGGCTCAGCTCCACTTTATTTTAAATTTTGTTTACGAGTTCTCCAGAATTCCTCCTCTTTCCAGTACTTTTCCTAGTTATGCCAATAATTTCTCTCAAGTGCCACTGAATCTAATCCACTTTTTTCCCTGATCATTCCAACCTACCTTCAACAATTTCCTTTACACCATATGTTTTGTGGTAATGAAGTGGTTTAACCACAATATCTAGATATATTTCCTGGCCTTTGATAAAGTACTGAATCTTATTTTGTCACAAATTCAGAGACAGTTTCTCACTCTTACTTTTCACAGATTACATCTTGCTTATGATACTGTTGACATCAATTATGTCCTCAGATTCCTAACCTCAATTAGACTTCCTTATACCTCTACTGCACAAAGTGTCTCAAGTTCACATTCTGCTTTTGTGCCAAATATTTTTGCTTCAGATAGCTACTGTCAAGAGCACATCAAAGGAACAATGTGGTTAAAATGAGACAGCAGCCCCAGAACGCAGATGAATCACGTTAATGATTTAATATTGCTTAATTCAATGTGTAATATATTTGGGTTGCACAGTTTCATTTCTGATTCCATTTTTGCTATGATTGTCAATCTGATCCTTAAGGTTTTTATCTATTCCACATCTGTCTCTGATAAATTGAAATCAATTTCTTACACTGCTTCATTGAGAACCAGGAAAACGACAGAAATGACATTGCTAATAGTATAAGGATACAATAATTCCAACATGGAAATCAAAATCAGTATCTGATTACCAAACACAAAAATATTTATAATAAAAATGCACAATAATATCTTCCAATATCTTACCCTTACAAATTTGTTTTTTTATCATGTTTCGTGTTGATATGTGGTCAAAGTTTAAAGAGGAAATCAGTCTATATTTGAAGTCCTCCTAAGATACAATTTTTATTTGTAACTATCCTGAAACATACCTTATACACTTTCTGTGGGTGTAACCAGTATGAAAGTAGGTATCAGAAAGATTTTGACAATACACTATGTGACAAATAGCGTATTTGTCTCGGGTCTCAGCCCAAAACGTCAACAACGCTTCTCCCTATAGATGCTGCCTAACCTGCTGCGTTCCACCAGCATTTTGTGTGTGTTGCTTGAATTCCCAGCATCTACAGATTTCCTCATGTTTGACTATGTGACAGATATTAGCTTTAAAGTTATTGCTGCATACAACAAAACACTCAATATTTAGTAGAAAGTAGAGTCACTTGGGTTCCTCTGTGAGACATACTGGAAAGAAATATACCACATATCCTGAGTCTCCGAGTCCACTGGGGAAGTTTGGGTCTCAATGTCTGTACGTCCACTGGAGGCTGGAAGCTTAGAAGCAGCCTGTCCTGAGGTTGGAGGATGGTCTGTGTGTATGTGTGAGTGGGTAGCTGACAAGGAGGAAAGTGGTTTGCTTTGTTGCTGTTCTGCTGAACACTGCAGGCATGGAATGTGGTGAATCTTGCAGGCTGCCCCCAGCTCATCCTTGAGTTGTGTTAATTGTTAACACATACAATGCATTTCATTGTTTCGACGTACATGCGACAGATAAATGAATCTGAATCTGACTCTGCAAACATAATAACATTTTTTCCATTATATTGTAAAGGTATTGCATGATTAAAATAAATGACACATACCACATGGAAAATCTATTGGAGAAAAGTATATACAGTATGTTAAATGATAGTAGCAGAGTCTTAAGATAAACTTACAGTAATATGGTAAGCCTGCAGTTTAATGTTTAAAACAACAGACAAAATTCTTTTTTTGACTAATTTTGACAAAATTCATTGTCTTAGTTTTATCTTAGGTGACACATGTCAATCAATGTTGCATAAAGTGATAATAGTTGCACCTAATCTATCAAAACCCTGGTTTTAATGTATTACTCTACTGAACTCCTTGTGAAGATTCAAACATTTTAGTAAAAGCTCAAAAATGCTTACCTCAACAAGGACTTAGAACAGAGATTGGACTGGAATATATGCATTAATTATGAGCAAAGGCAAAAATCCATTAAAATCAAATTAATTCAGTCCTGACAAAGGGTCTCAGCCCGTAACGTCGACTGTACTTCTTCCTGTAGATGCTGCCTGGCCTGCTGCATTCTACCAGCATTTTGTGCTTGAATTTCCAGCATCTGCAGATTTCCTCATGTTTGCGTTTTTAATTCAGTCATTTCTGGGTATAAAATTGCTATCTGTACTGTGGAGATCAGTGTCTCACAAAGATTAAAAGAGTTTTCAAGAGAGTCAGGCTCTCCAGTCTTGTAGACTACAGAAATTTCTGAATGCTGGTGCCTAGAGTTTGGATACCACCTAGTTTTGTGACTCTTCAGCATCATTGCTTTTCACTCTAGTGTCAGATCTCACAAAGGAAATCACAAGGTTGGTCACAAGCATTAGGAGTAAAGTTGAAACTGGGATCTGCACACTCCTGACAGAACTGCACTTAACGTACCAATACTCTGCTAAACAGCAGTCAAGGAAAAGTGTCAGCATTTAAAGGCACACACCCCATAGCAGCCAGATAAGAGCGGAGAGACGTCCATGCCTTCCTGACATGTCCGCTCAGTTAAATACAATTCAAGGCAGAAATCCTGATCTTTGTAAATAGTGGCAGATATGCAGTGGATATTCAAAGATACTCACCAGGCCAATCACTAGAGAAACCTATTTGGGCAATATCGGAAGAGGTCCAAAGAGATAAATGTCAGGTAAAACATTGTTTTTCTCTTCATAAATAAGCATATACTCACCCTGCAACTATAAGAAAACTATTACTCCATCTTCACCCCTCACATGTCATCAATATCTGCTGCACCACCATTCCCAAGCTCATCTCCTCATTTAATGTAAGTCACCTCTACATACACACAGAACTCAGGTCTCCAAAAGTAGGCAGAGCCTCCAATTAAAACTTTTTTCAATGGTATTTATGTCCTGATTTATTATAGCAAATGAAAAGCATAAAATAAAAGGGAGGCCATCCGCAGGGGGAAAAATGCTTTGTAAGTGCAACTCCTTTTCAAACATGACTAAGATGGGCTACAATGAAATACATCTGAACAAAATTATGATGACTACATCACCTTTGACTTGACACCATCAGTACCATGCATCACAGTTAAGGTATTTTAGCTCAGCTCACCAGGGCAACCATCCTCATTTTTCATAGCAGAGTATGAGGACAGCTTCTTATGTTGTCTTCCGCAGAGCACAACTGTTCAGAATAGGAGATGTGAGAGTATTATCTCATCATCCAGAGCCTGGCACTGCAGAGAACAAGCAAACTAGGTTAGAAGGATGCATGCTTGGAGTGAAGTCTACACGCACCCATGAAATGTAGTCTGAGACAAGGGGTGAGAAATCTAATGTTGTTGGATAGAAGATACGCGCAACCATACTACATAGTGCCATAGGCTTGAAATTAATTAGGCCTGTTACCTCAGATAGGATCCCAAGGTATTTTACAAACTTATGAGTAAACATGTGTGTACTTAAGTACTAATTGCAATACACAGAATGCATAACAAGCAAAGTCAATGAGCTGATAGGTTTTACAAGAACTAAACTTAATAATTATGAGACAAGTGAAACATGATGAGTAACGTCATAAGTAAAAAAAATCTTTCAAGCTAGTAGAAATAGCATTGAACAGCTTTCATTTTAACCCACTGTACCAACTCTTGAAGTTCAGGACTCACAGGCAATCATAAAAGATCCAAACCTGGTAGCCTCTCCTTGCTGGGAACTTACAGACTGGTTTCCGACATTGGACTCCTCCAATGATGGAGTATGAGTTACTACAGCTCCCTAATACTTACACTGGATAATCCGATAGATAAACATGCCATAAATTCAATCTAGTACAGCAAGTTCATTGATTCACTTATGAGATTTACACTTTCCTGGGAGCTGAATACACAGGAAATCCAAATAACTTTAACCGAAAGTGCTTTCCTGAAGTTGATGTAAAATTTACTGAGTTATATTTCAACATTCTAATTGTGCATGAGAATACATTTGTTGCAGGTGAGAATTGAATTTTCAGAAATAGTATGTTTAACCGAGCAAGTCAAAACAGACTATGCAGATCCATTTTTCTTTTGAAAAGAGGTGATGAGGCAGGTGTTCTGTTAGTTGAAAGATTGAATTTGCCCAGAATTTCCATCGTTCATTGCAAGCAGGATGTTAATTTAACAATGCATCCTCTCCCAGGGGTGAGATGACATTTTGCTAATGAGTGAATTTAGTTCAAAGGTTTCTTCACAAAGAAGGGGAACTCTGAGAATGCCGAGCTACTGAATTTATTGCATTAGTGAAAACAACCTCTTTTAATATGTTGTGAGGTCATGTGAAAACTAGGATGAGGTATAGGTCTATGAAGTTATTCTGCCATTCAATTAGATCAGACTAATCTGTATCTGAACTTCATTCAGTTATATTGTTTCCAAAATCATTAATGTTTTAACCACATGAAAATCTATCAAGTGAATTATAATGGTCTTACTTACAAACCAGAGGAAATACCCATATAGAGAATGCTTATTACTCAAAAAATATTTTGTTGTAATTGCACTCGCTGTATTGCTGACAAAGGGACAATAGCAGTTGATAACATGAGTGATGAGATGATGTTTATGTTATTTATAACATTATTCAGAAGATCCATTTAATAAACTTTACTGAATTTAATTGTCATGCATTCAAAACCATTAGAAAAAATATCACTGAGATCTTTACCAGCATTAAATAACTACTTACTGAAGAAAGAAAGTTCTATCAAACAAATTGCTTCCATGTGAATATTTTTGTTAATACCCTTTAGTGAACCTGTTCTCTGAACCATTTAGAGAGTTTTTGGATGTATGGTTGTTGTCAGTAACTGCTGTTAGATTTGTGCTGCCAAATTTAAGCTGTATTTTAGCTCTTAAATACTTGCTGTCAGTTAATAGTCAATCCCTAGGTCTGTATATTGTCAGGAGATTACTTTGTTTTACTATCTTTGTTCTGATGGATGGCCATTGGTTCAAATGATCACATTCCCTGGAGAGAACAAAACAAATCTTGTATTTCAGTGTCTATGGCTAATGTAGTTACTGAATCAATTGTTTACAAGTGTTTTTGTTTGGTTAATTGCCTTGTACAGTTGAAAATAACTAGTACAAAATGCATATACTTTAATGCAAAGCTATTTTAACCTACCTATGACTATTCCAATAATCTGGTATGTTTAGTTTTGTTTTGCAACCAATTGTACGTAACTTCTTCTTAATTACTCTGTAGTTTATAGGTTGATGGTTCAATGAAAATCCCTGCTTTGTCGATTTGTGTAAGTAACTTTAAATGTAAGTTTCTATGTTAAATGTAAGACAGTACATTTAAAAGGATAAATACAGTGTCCATGCCAACTATATAACATGCTATGAAGAAAAGCTCTCTCTGCATCTCCTGATAATATGACAATTCTTGTCATTGTGTGTGTGTGTGTGTGTGTATATATATATATATATATATATATATATTCAAAAGTGTCCCATTATCTGGAAGCATCGTCAGATCAAACTTTGTAATTCCCATATTTTTGAGTATGCTGTATCACTTCTGGTAAGGTTAACTTCTGCTCAAGTTTATTAGTTTGGATCAGGACGCTTGGGGAGCTCTTTGCTCTGATCTAGTAAAGCCACAAATGACATGAACTACTAGACAGCCCAGATTTGATATAACAGAGCAGATGTTCACTTAGTGGGCTTCTGACTTATGGCATGCCAGCTGACCATTCAGTAGACCCGGGAAAAGGTCAGATCTATTTTCAGGGCCAGGCTCCATTTTTTCATTTAGTTGGTGAGTTGAAACAGAAAACAGGTACCAGAACTCTCCTGACATAGCATGCAAGACCCTGTGAAACTTACAGAGCCCTAAATAGCATTTTAGTTAAACCTGTGATCAGTTGCAGCTATACCAAAGTTGCTAATTCATAACTTTTAGGACATCACCATCCCATTCCATCTAGTCTGAATTCTACCTAAATATCTACCTTGGATTATAGCAACCCATGTAAAAATTATCCATAACTCAATGCCAATCAACTCCTCTTGCCAGTACCTGAGGTTTAAGATCATTTCCTTCCATTGATTGCCCTTTCCTTACCTCCCTACATCCTTTGCCTTTAACATTTTGAAGATTCTGTTCCAGTTTTGAGCTTTCATGCTGATGGCCATCATTCATCAGGCTTTCCTTCCCTGAGATGTCAGTGTTGTTTCAAAGACTGAAACACTAACTCATAGTTAAGTTTAATTACAGCTCCCAGTTAAAAGGTGCACACTAAACCTGGTCTGGCCCTTCAGTGCATTACCAAGGTAGTGCTGTCTTTCGCATTAGACGTTCGGTCAAAAAATGCTGTCACATTGTTTGGATGTCCAAGGAAGGTCTGGCAGAACTGGGTTTCACCCTTAACAACTTCCTTTTCACCTCCTCCCACTTTTGCCAGTCCTAAAAGTGTAGCCATTCACGTGGGCCTTTTCATGAGCTACATGGAACAATCCATGTCCCAAACATCTCCCCAACACTTTTTCTGCTGCACTGTTATTGCCTTGCCTTTAACTTCCAGCCTGCCCTCAAATTCACTTGGTCCATCTCTGACAAATCTCTCCTCCCTTTTGATCTCTCCATTTCCCATTGAGAGATCTCCCATCTCCCTCAGTAATCTTGAGAAGATCTCTTTCCACTCTGCCTCTTGCATGGGCACTGTTCTCTTCTCTCAGTTCCTTCATCGCTGCTGCATCTGCCACATGATGAAGTTTTCCATTCGAGGGGATAGAGTCGCAGAGTACTACGGCACAAAAACAGGTCCTTCAGCCCATCTGCTCCAGCATTTTCTGTCTGTTGTTCCAGGGGCATTTTTGCCATTCTCCTAATTTCTGTACCTCAGGCAACATTACTCAGTCAGAGCAGATCATCTGGTCACCATCAGTATTTGAACTAATGTGAAGTAAAGCTTTAACTGAATGCAGATTGAAATATATATACAAATAAGTAACACTTTATTCTGCATTCTGTTATTATTCTATTATGGTTAGGTAAAGGAGAAAGTTACAAAGAAAGTCCAGTACAGGCTGACAATAAGATGCAAGGCCACAATGAGGTAGATTGTGCAGTCAAGAGTGCAACTTACCATACTAGAGGACCACCCCAATATAGTCATATAACAGCGGTATAGAAGCTTCCCCTGAGCCTGGTGGTACATGCTTTCTAACTTTTGTATCTTCTGCCCAGTGGCAGGGAAGAGAAGAGGGAATTACAGGTTGGGCAGATTCTGTTTTACCGAGACCCTTCAAAATGTATGGAGGGCAGACTGGTTTCTCTGATGTGTTGTTCAGACTAAACATGAAAATGGGAAATAAATGTGATCTAAGTGACCTAGTTATGGAATTATTGTTGGTGCCAGATGGGGTGGTTTGAAGATCTCAGAAACTGCTGATCCTCTGGGAATTTCACGCACAATAGTCCCTAGAGTTTATGGAGAATGGTGTGAAAAGCACAAAATGGTGTGAGATACAGCAATGAAAATGCCCTCTGGTTCTTCGAGCCATGCCTCCCAGCAACCCCTGATTTAATCCTGGCCTAATGATGGGACAATGTACAATGACCAAACCTACCAACTGGTATGTCCATGGGAGGAAACTGAAGCACTTAGAGGAAACTCACACAATCATAGGGAGAACATATAATCTCCTTACAGGCAGTGGTGGAAATTAAACCCAGATCTCTTCTACGGTAAAGCGTTGTGCTAGCCTCTATGTCACCATGCCATCCTAATGGGAGAGGTCAGAGAAAAATAGTCAGACTGGTTGAAGTTGACAGGAAAGCAACAGTAACTCAAATAAACATACGCTAAAACAATGACATGAAGAAGAGAATCTCTAAACGCCAAACCATCAACCTTAAAGTAGACATGCTACAGCAGCAGATGATCCTGAATGTACACTTGGTGGCCACTTTATTAGGTACAATAAATTTATCCACTTGAAGCCAGACAAAAAATGACTTTATGGAATGTCATTTCACCAGATAACTTCCAATAACAGAGTGAGAGAAAGAGAACAGGCCTTTAATAGGGGATCAAGCATTATAGTGATAAGGCAGGAAACCAGATGTGATCTATCAGAGGAAACCTGAAATGCTGAATTGCCACGTCCAGCTCTTATTTTTACTGTATTGCATCAATGCCTCCAGAAAGGTTGTTTTGTAACCGTCATTACTTTTGTGCATGAAATTAATATTTCTTGCTTTCTTTAGGGAGCAGTTGATTCTTCAGTATTAATTTCGACTTCCAAATTTTGCATCAGTAGGATTATTAGGTACTTAACATCATAAATATGATATTTTGGAAATAATCACAAGCTCAATAAAATTATTTCATAGATATTTTTCTAGAATAAGATTTGCCATAAATTGATCTACAAGTGAATGTGGTGGACTTACATCCTATTGAAGTGTAAGTCATCTATGATGAATAGGTAGATTAGTGGTCTTGCAATCTTTATGGCCATTCACTGTGGCCTTGCAATCTTTATATTATTGATCAGGTTTATGTGTAAATTGTTTAAACTTTTAATGTAATAATTTACTAATAAGTAAATACATTTAGTTTAAAGAATGAACTATTATTTACTCACTAACTTTCACTTTTATCTACAAACCTGTTTCTAATCAAGTCTTATGCTCCTTATTCCAAACTGCTGCAGAGGCAAACTCTGGTTATGTTTGTGTGCTTTTGATTTTAATTGTTTGTATTGGCATATTTGCATATTTTTAAAAATCATGTGGAGAATGATGAGATTGTGTTGAATAACAATGTATTAATATAAAATTTGTATTTTTGACACGGCAAGTTTAGTTAGATATGATTTTTTTTCTTGCAGATGTTGAGCTGGAGGATGTCTTTGGACTGAATGGACAAATAGCACATAAATTAGCTTTTCTCCGGAAGAATGTGCCAAAGGATACCAAGCTTGTGCTGATTGGCCATTCTATTGGCTGCCATATGATACTTGAAATGATGAAACAAAAACCAGAATTACAGGTGAAGTGTTTTGATTGAACATAGCTAATGTCGATCATTTTTATTCTGTGCATTTGTTAGATATATCAGTAAAGATTTGAACAAGTTTGCCAGTTGTGTACTCATTTGTTAAATGAATTTAGTTGTCATCATTCCAATATTTTAATGAAAATATTAATATGTTGTGTCAAAGGTACTATGGTACACATCTGCAACACTGATGGTGCAGCAAGCATTAAGAAAAGCTTAGCAGGTCGGGCAGCATCCGTGGAAACGAGCAGTCAACGTTTCAGGCCAGGATCCTTTGTCAGGTCTCGGCCCGAAATGTTGACTGCTAGTTTCCACGGATGCTGCCCGACTTGCTGAGTTCCTCCAGCTTGTACGTGTTGCTTTGAACACAACATCTGCAGTGTACTTTGTGATTAAGAAAAGCTTACAGTTCATATAATGGATCAGCATTGTACCAATCATGTTACACAACAGATGAATGATCTGAATTGAAGCTAAGGTGAGTGGGAGGACAGATGATTGGGAAGTTTTTAAGGAACAACAGAACTTAACTAAAAAGGCAATACGGGGAGAAAAAATGAGATATGAACGCAAGCTAGCCAGGAATATAAAGGAGGATAACAAAAGCTTTTTTAGGTATGTGAAGAGAAAGAAGATAGTTAAGAACAATGTTGGGCCCTTGAAGAATGAATTGGGTGAAATTGTTAAGGGAAACAGAGAAATGGCAGAAGAACTTAATAAGTACTTTAGATCTGTCTTCACTAAGGAAGACACAAGCAATCTCCCAGATGTATGGACGGGCCAAGGACATAGGGTAACAGAGGAAATGAAACAGATTGACATTAGGAAGGAAACGGTGATGAGTAGACTGATGGGACTGAAGGCTGACAAATCCCCAGGTCCAGATGGTCTGCATCCTAGGGTACTAAAGGAGGTGGCCCTGGAAATTGCGGATGCATTGGTAATCATTTTCCAATGTTCCTTAGATTCAGGATCAGTTCCTGAGGATTGGAGAATGGCTAATGTTATCCCACTTTTTAAGAAAGGAGGGAGGGAGAAAACAGAGAACTATTGACCTGTCAGCCTGACATCGGTGGTGGGGAAGATGCTAGAGTCCATTATTAAGGATGAAATAGTGACATCTCTAGATAGCAGTGATAAGATTGGGCCGAGCCAGCATGGATTTACCAAGGGTAAATCATGCTTGACTAATCTGTTGGAGTTTTTCGAGGATGTAACCAGGAAGTTAGACGGGGGAGATCCAGTGGATGTCGTGTACCTCGATTTTCAGAAGGCATTTAATAAGGTCCCACATAGGAGACTGGTGGGTAAAATCCAAACTCATGGCATTGGGGGGAAGACATTGACATGGATAGAAAACTGGTTGGCAGATAGAAAGCAAAGGGTAGCGGTGAATGGGTGTTTCTCAGAATGGCAGGTGGTGACTAGTGAGGTGCCACAGGGCTCGGTATTGGGACCACAGCTGTTTACGATTTACTTCAACGATTTAGATGAAGGCATTGAGAATAACATCAGCAAATTTGTTGATGATACTAAGCTGGGTGGCAGTGTGACATGTGATGAGGATGTTAGGAGAATTCAGGGTGACTTGGATAGGCTGGGTGAGTGGGCAGATACTTGGCAGATGACGTTTAATGTGAATAAGTGTGAGGTTATCCACTTTGGGAGTAAGAACAGGAAGGCAGATTATTATCTGAACGGTGTAGAGTTAGGTAAGGGAGAAATACAAAGAGATCTAGGAGTCCTTGTTCATCAGTCACTGAAGGTGAATGAGCAAGTGCAGCAGGCAGTGAAGAAGGCTAACGGAATGTTGGCCTTTATTACAAAGGGAATTGAGTACAAGAGCAAGGAAATCCTCTTGCATTTGTACAGAGCCCTGGTGAGACCACATCTGGAGTATTGTGTACAGTTTTGGTCTCCAGGGTTAAGGAAGGACATCCTGGCTATAGAGGAAGTGCAGCGTAGATTCACGAGGTTAATTCCTGGGATGTCTGGACTGTCTTACGCAGAGAGGTTAGAGAGACTGGGCTTGTACACGCTGGAATTAAGGAGATTGAGAGGGGATCTGATTGAAACATATAAGATTATTAAGGGATTGGACAAGATAGAGGCAGGAAATATGTTCCAGATGCTGGGAGAGTCCAGTACCAGAGGGCATGGTTTGAGAATAAGGGGTAGGTCATTTAGGACAGAGTTAAGGAAAAACTTCTTCTCCCAGAGAGTTGTGGGGGTCTGGAATGCACTGCCTCGGACGGTACTGGAGGCCAATTCTCTGGATGCTTTCAAAAAGGAGCTAGATAGGTATCTTATGGATAGGGGAATCAAGGGATATGGGGACAAGGCAGGAACCGGGTATTGATAGTAGATGATCAGCCATGATCTCAAAATGGCGGTGCAGGCTCGAAGGGTCAAATGGTCTACTTCTGCACCTATTGTCTATTGAATATATGAAGAGATTTGATTTTTAGTTCCCTTAAGTCAGGTCTTATGAGGTAGCTGAGGTAGCAAATAAAGCATTCCATTCTTTGGTTTCGACTGATGTCAAAAACAAGAAAGCTTTGCAAAGGTCATTTTTTAGATCATCAAATGAAATAGAAATGTCATAAGATAACTGAGGAAAAGAACAGGCAAAAAGGACAAGATTTGTGTTGAATTTTAATGTAATGCAATATTTTTTATGATTTTGTTGCTATTACAATAGCCATAGTTTGGACCTTTCATCTGAGTCACAATGTTTATTTACTTTTTATGATTTGTTTTGTCCAAAGCTCATCAAGTATATATTATTTTTGGCCCTTTTGCATCTCTATCCATTGCTGCTTAATGCTCAATTCGGTTTTAAAATTTAATAGAACTGCCGCAGTGTCACCTGTTGATGCTGTTCCCCACAGGACCAATTTCTTCATCTGTGGATATGCAATAAGAAATTAAACCTTTGGGCCATGTTACCCAAAGATAGATAACAATTTGCATCAAAGGCATATTTGTTTTCCTCCGTTAAAGAGATGACCTATAAGTTCAGCTTGGTAGTCCTCTCCTTTGGAAAAACATAACTGTTTTAACTCTGTTAAAAGACAGTCCAGGGGCTATTAAATCACTAAATAGGGCATTTAGGCTCTATAGTTGGAGTTGCTTGTATTATCTCGAACATTTGGTAAAATTGGTTTGTTATTGTCACGTGTGGAGATACAGTGGAAAAACTTGTCTTGCATACCCTTCATACAAATCAATTCATTACAGTAAAACAATGACAGAATGGAGAATGAAGTGTTGCAGTTAGAGAGAAACTGCAGTGCAGCTAGACAATAAGGTTCAAGTTAACAACGAGGTAGGTTATAAGTTCGAGAGTCAATCTAATCATACTAGGGAAATGTTCAATAGTCTGATAACAGCAGGATGAATGTACAAATACGGTTCAAGTGACTCAATGTGTTTAGAAACGTAGAAAACCTACAGCGCAATACAGGCCCTATGCCGTGCCGAATATTTACTTATTTTAGAAATTACCTAGGGTTACCCATAGCCCTCTGATTGTCTAAGCTCCATGTACCTATCCAGGAGTCTCTTAAAAGATCCTATTATATCCGCTTCCACCAGCATCGCCGGCAGCCGATTCCACACACTCACCTCTCTCTGTGTAAAGGAAACTTACCCCTGACATCTCCTCTCTGCCTACTTCTAAGCACCTTAAAACTGTGCCTTCTCATGTTAGCCATTTCAGTCCTGGAGAAAAGCCTCTGACTATCCACACGATCAATGCTCTCATTATCTTATACACCTCTATCAGGTCACCTCTCATCCTCCGTCACTCCAAGGAGAAAAGGCCAAGTTCAGTCGACCTATTCTCACAGCACATGCTCCCCAATCCAGGCAACATCCTTGTAAATCTTCTCTGCACCCATTCTATAGTTTTCTCAGCCTTCTTGTAGTGAGGTGACCAGAACTAAGCACAGTACTCCAAGTGGGGTCTGACCAGGGTCCTATAAAGCTGTAACATTACCTCTGGGCTCTTAAACACAGTTCCATAGTTGATGAAGGCCAATGCACCATATGCCTTCTTAACGACACAGCCAACCTGCGCAGCAGATTTTGAGTGTCCTATGGACTTGGACCCTAAGATCCCTCTGATCCTCCACATTGCCAAGAGTCTTACCATTAATACTATATTCTGTCATCATATTTTACCTACAAAAATGAACCACCTCATACTTATCTGGGTTGAACTGCCATTTCTCAGCCCAGTTTTGCATCCTATCAATGTCCTGCTGTAACCTCTGACAGCCCTCCACACTATCCACAATACCCCCAACCTTTGTGTCATCAGCAAATTTATTAACCCATCCCTCCACTTCCCCATCCAGGTCATTTATACAAATCACAAAGAGAAGGGGTCCCTGAGGCACACCACTGGTCACCGACCTCCATACAGAATATGACGCATCTACAACCACTCCTTGCCTTCTGTGGGCAAGCCAGTTCTGGATCCACAAAGCAATGTCCCCTTGGATCCCATGCCTCCTTACTTTCTCAATAAGCCTTGTAAGGGGTACCTTATCAAATGCCTCGCTGAAATCCATATACACTACATCTACTGTTCTACTGTCATCAATGTGTTTAGTCACATCCTCAAAAATTCAATCAGGCTCATAAGGCATGACCTGCCTTTGACAAAGCTATACTGACCATTCCTAATCATATTATGCCTCTCCAAATGTTCATAAATACTGCCTCTCAGGATCTTCTCCATCAATTTACCAACCACTGAAGTAAGACTCACTGCTCTATAATTTCCTGGGCTATCTCTACTCCCTTTCATGAATAGGGGAACAACAACTACAACCCTCCAATTCTCTGGAACCTCTCCGTCCCCATTGATGATGCAAAGATAATTGCCAGAGGCTCAGCAATCTCCTCCCACAGTAGCCTGGGGTACACCTCATCCAGACCTGGTAACTTATCCAACTTGATGCTTTCCAAAAGCTCCAGTACATCCTCTTTCTTCATATCTACATGCTCAAGCTTTTCAGTCTGCTGTAAGTCATCCTACAATTGCCAAGGTCCTTTTCCGTAGTGAATACTGAAGCAAAGTATTCATTAAGTACCTCTGCTATCTCCTCTGGTTCCATACACACTTTTCCACTGTCACACTTGATTGGTCCTATTCTGTTATCCTCTTGCTGTTCACATACTTGTAGAATGCCTTGGGGTTTTCCTTAATCCTGCTCGCCAAGGCCTTCTCATGGCCCCTTCTGGCTCTCCTAATTTCATTCTTAAACTCCTTCCTGCTAGCCTTATAATTTTCAAGATCTCTATCATTACCTATATTTTTGAACCTTTCATAAACTTTTCTTTTCCACTTGACTAGATTTCCTGTACCCTATCATCCTTTCCCTGTCACATTGGAACGTACCTATGCAGAATGTCATGCAAATATCCCCTGAACATTTGCCACGTTTCTGCCGTACATTTCTCTGAGAACATCTGTTCCCAATTTATCCTTCCAAGTTCCTCCCTGATAGCTTCATATTTCCCCTTACCCAATTAAACGCTTGTCTAACTTGTCTGTTCCTATCCTTCTTCAATGCTATGGTAAAGGAGGTAGAATAGTGATCAATATCTCCAAAATGCTCTCCCACTGAGAGATCTGATACCTGACCAGGTTCATTTCCCAATACCAGATCAAATACAGCCTCTCTTTTTGTAGGCTTATCTACATATTGTGTCAGCAAACCTTCTTGAACACACCTAACGAACTACACACCATCTGAAGCCCTTGCTCTAGGAAGATGCCAATCTATATTTGGGAAATTAGAATCTCCCCCCACTACAACGCTGTTATTATTAACCTTTCCAGAATCTGTCTCCCTATCTGTTGCTTGAAGTCCCTGTTACTATTGGGTGGTCTATATAAAACACCCAGTAGAGTTACCCTTCCTGTCCCTAACTTCCACCCACAGAGACTCAGTAGACGATCCCTCCATGACTTCCTCCTTTTCTGCAGCCATGACACTATCTCTGATCAACAGTGCCACACCCTCACCTCTTTTGCCTCCCTCCCTGTCCTTTCTGAAACTTCTAAAGCCTGGCACTCTAAGTAACAATTCCTCCCCTTGAGCCATCCAAGTCTCTGTAGCGTCATTTAATCCATGCTCTAAGCTTATCGGCTTTGTTCATGATGCTTCTTGCATTAAAATAGACACATCTCAAACCATCAGTCTGAGTGTATCCCTTTTCTATCACCTGCCTATCCTCCCTCTCACACTGTCTACAAGCTTTCTCAATTTGTGAGCCAACTGCCCCTTCCTCCGTCTCTTCAGTTCGGTTTCCACTCCCCAGCAATTCTAGTTTAAGCTTTCCCCAATAGCATTAGCAATCCTCCCTGCCAGGATATTGGTCCCCCTGGGTTTCAAGTGCAACCCATCCTTTTTGTACAGGTCAAACCTGCCCCAAAAGAGGTTCCAATGATCCAAAAATCTGAATCCTTGCCCCCTGCTCCAATCCCTCAGCCACACAGTTATCCTCCACCTCACTCTATTCCTATGCTCACTGTCACGTTTAGTTTAATGGAGCTTAAGGATATCTTCTTTCAAGCTAAAGAAGCTCTCCTTGAGATTGATTGATTAAATATTGAGACTCTAGTAGTATAAAAAGAAACAATGCTGTTCTTTGTCTTGCTAATACTTACTCAAGAAAAAAAATGTTTTGGAAATCTTGTGAATCTCGAAAAGATAGAACCCTTTTAAAGTCATTCATGAAGTATATCTAAGATTGACATAGTTGCTTGCAGAAATGGAAGTGCCATATGTGCTAGCCCTTTCTCCTACCTTCCTCTCATCTGCAGTTATTTAGAGCAAAAGTACGCACATTAATCTTTGTGAGGCATATCTTTAGCCTAGCTCTTGGCAATGAGATTCCAGAATTCCAGAGGCTAAACAGTCAGTTGTATTTACACTTATGTGTCTCGTTGGTTAGTTTGAACTTGGTAGTCCAGTGTGAATGGCAATTATTTTATTGATAGAACTGTTAATATCAGAATATGAAGCACGCAAATTAGTCAATATGTGAATGTAATCAGTACACATGGCTCTTGATTCACTGATGGTCTTCATGTAAAATGTGACATTCTTAAATGTAGATTATGGTTTAAAGAGGAGTTTATGCTAATTCTACCTGATCGTGTGCTCATAAAACCCAGTATCAAACTCTTATCTTTCATTCTACTAAGTTTAAAACTGGGACCAAGAAATACTGTGTAAGAGGGTGAAAATTTGCTGGAATGAAAGCAGACAATGAGGGACAGAAAATTAAATGCTATTAAATAATATCAAGTTTCAGCCTTTATTTTTTTGGCCTAAAGAGGGATTGGAGAATAGTTGGCATGGTTCATCTTTATCCATTCCCATCCTGATGTTACTTTGGCATGGTGGGCTCTACAGCAGAACTGGTAGAATTCTAGGATCTTCTGAAGATCCAGCCACTTATTCCTCAGCTAAAAATAAATAAGCCAACAATGTGTAAATACGTAGACCTTGCATATTGTTTGCACGTGATAATTGATCCAAGATATATATTTATTTATTTATTTATATTGCTGGCAAGGGAGCAAATTTTTACATCTGAAATGTTTAGCTGGCCAACATCAGCTTTCCCTTTCCCTTCCTTGATCCTCCTAACAAGGGGACTACAGGTGCATCCTGAAATCCATTAGGATATAATTTAAAAAACACACTTCACGAAAGCTCTGGGATGAATTTGTGGCAAGTACAAATAGATGTGAAAAAGTCCCTCCCTTCTTCGTTTCCAGCAACATAGCATGAGTTCTTGTCATATCCAAAGAAATGTGGGATTAACTTCTTTCTGTAATAGCTCAGATGTTTATAACAGAAGCAGACAAAATGAATGACATTTATGTTTCAGAGGCTGGAGAGCCATTATCAACAGTCAACTCTGACCCAGGTACTTTAACTAATTATTTCACAAAAGTACTTGGAATTCTTCTATTTATCCTGCTATCACTTTCAGTGCTGAAAAAGTTGCATGCATTTCCTATGCAATTAACGTCTCATCACTTTGCTCCATCCTAACTTGGAATGAATTACTGTTATATTGTATTCTCAGTTAATCATCTGAAGGGAAAGACGACTCCAAAGGACTAAAATGAAGGAATGAGACCTTGAAATACAGTAACATAGTATTGTTTAATTCAGTAAAAGACAATTGAAATGTGCTTACAATTGCAATCAAAAACAAGAGAATGTGCATCAATCTTCTGCACAACAATCTGACTAATAAAGATTTTCCCACCAACACTCCACATAGCAAATTATTGTTGAAACCGTATCAACCATAGGACACATTGGCCATTGGCATACAGCTGCACTGACTGTATAGTGCCTCCGTTAGGCATTTCCAGGGGTGAGTCAGTAACTTATTTCTGTCAATTACATTTCTCACCAAATGTGATTCATCTTAACTTACCCATAAACCTTTAATTTCCGTGCAACATTTACACTGAGGCAAGAGAAGACGTTTGAGAAATTATCTTTCTGGCTGGAGCGATGGGGTATGGAGATGGTGGGTATTGGTTACATCATGCCAAAATGGTAGTATGAAAGCAAACCCTATCATGCATTGGCTCTTTTGTTAATCTTTATGATTTGCTCACAATGAAAAACATTAAGAAAACATTTTGGCAAAGTGTCAAAACAATGTTACTCGAGTCAAACCTGAAACAAAGGCTTTCAGTAAAAATTTCAAATTGGAAACATACTTCTATTTTAACAGGACAGTATTTCTTTTGTCCATTTATATCCTGGCTAAGCTTAGTTTCTGTATCAAATACTGAAACTCAAACCTCACAATTATTATGTTGTGCTACTTTTCATTTAATCCATAGCTTTGCATGAGCTGTCATCATTGTAGTAATGTACAAATTGTTTAGTGATGTTCAGATTTATTTCAAACCAACGCAATGAATTTATGTTGAACTCCAGGGTTAGTTGGAAATCTTATTGTGTATTTTTTTCAAAGTTTAAAATAGGACATCCTGATGGCATGCCAACAGAAATAGTAGCTAAAAATTTTGACTGTGTAGCACTGTTATTTGGATGCAGAGGGTGCCAGTTTTATTCCAAAATGGCAATTGATGTCCATGTAGATTTGTTATGTAAGTAGCTGTGGTCAATATTTTGGGAAGGATGCTTGGTATGCAATAATCTGACATACCAAGAGCAGATCGCGAACTGGATTTGAGCAATGCCAAACTGGATCTTAGTAGTGCAACTGCGTGGAGTATATATGGAGCATGTGGCTCCATTGTTTAAAAAGGGTTCTAAGAGTAAACCTAACAATTATCAGCCTGTAAGTTTGACGTCAGTGGTGGGTAAATTAATGGAAAGTATTCTTAGAGATGGTATATATAATTATCTGGATAGATAGGGTCTAATTAGGAACAGTCAACATGAATTTGTGCGTGAAAGGTCATGTTTGACAATAGACAATAGACAGTAGTTACTGGAGTAGGCCATTCGGCCCTTCTAGCTAGCACTACCATTCACTGTGATCATGGCTGATCATACACAATCACTACCCTGTTCCTGCCCTCTCCCCATATCCCTTGACCCCGCTATCTATAAGAGCTCTATCTAACTCTCTCTTGAATGCATCCAGAGACTTGGCCTCCACTGCCTTCTGGGGCAGAGCATTCCACATATCCACCACTCTCTGGGTGAAAAAGTTTTTCCGCATCTCTGTTCTAAATGGCCTACCCCTTATTCTTAAACTGTGGCCTCTAGTTCTGGACTCACCCATCAGCGGGAACATGCTTCCTGCCTCCAGTGTGTCCAATCCCTTAATAATCTTATATGTTTCAATCAGATCCCCTCTCATCCTTCTAAATTCCAGTGTATACAAGCCCAGTCGCTCCAATCTTTCAACATATGACAGTCCAGCCATTCCGGGAATTAACTTTGTGAACCTACGCTGCACTCCCTCAATAGCAAGAATGTCCTTCCTCAAATTTGGAGACCAAAACTGCACACAATACTCCAGGTGGGGTCTCACCAGGGCCCTGTACAGCTGCAGAAGGACCTCTTTACTCCTATACTCAATTCCTCTTGTTAAAAAGCCAGCATGCCATTAGCTTTCTTCACTGCCTGCTGTAGCTGCATGCTTGCTTTCATTGACTGATGTACAAGAACACCTAGATCTCATTGTACTTCCCCTTTTCCTAACTTGACTCCATTTAGATAGTAATCTGCCTTCCTGTTCTTGCCACCAAAGTGGATAACCTCACATTTATCCACATTAAACTGCATTTGCCCACTCACCCAACCTGTCCAAGTCACCCTGCATTCTCATAACATCTTACTGAATTTTTTGAAGCGGTTACTAGGAAAGTTGACGAGGGTAAAGCAATGGATGTTGTCTATATGGACTTCAGTAAGGCCTTTGAGAAGGTTCCACACGGAAGGTTAGTTAGGAAGGTTCAATCGTTAGGTATTAATATTGAAGTAGTAAAATAGATTCAACAGTGGCTGGATGGAAGATACCAGAGAGTAGTGGTGGATAACTGTTTGTCAGGTTGGAGGCCGGTGACTAGTGGTGTGCCTCAGGGATCTGTGCTGGGTCCAATGTTGTTTGTCATATACATTAATGATCTGGATGATGGGGTAATAAATTTGATTATAAAGTATGCAGATGATACTAAGATAGGTGGCATTGTGGATAATGAAGTAGGTTTTCAAAGCTTGCAGAAAGATTTAGGCCAGTTAGAAGAGTGGGCTGAAAGATGGCAGATAGAGTTTAATGCTGATAAGTGTGAGGTGCTACATTTTGGTAGGACTAATCAAATTAGGGCATACATGGTAAATGGTAGGGCATTGAGGAATGCAGTAGAACAGAGTGATCTAGGAATAATGGTGCATAGTTCCCTGAAGGTGGAATCTCATGTGGATAGGGTGGTGAAGAAAGCTTATGGTATGCTGGCCTTTGTAAATCAAATCATTGAGTATAGGAGTTGGGATGTAATGTTAAAATTGTACAAGGCATTGGTGAGGCCAGATTTGGAGTATTGTGTACAGTTCTGGTCACCAAATTATAGGAAAGATGTCAACAAAATAGAGAGAGTACAGAGAAGATTTACTAGAATGTTACCTGGGTTTCAGCACCTAAGTTACAGGGAAAGGTTGAACAAGTTAGGTCTTTATTCTTTGGAGCGTAGAAGGTTGAGGGGGGACTTGATAGAGGTATTTAAGATTATGAGGGGGATAGATAGAGTTGACGTAGATAGGCTTTTTCCATTGAGAGTAGGGGAGATTCAAACAAGTGGACATGAGTTGAGAGTTAAGGGGCAAAAGTTTAGGGGTAACATGAGGGGGAACTTCTTTACTCAGAGAATGGTAGCTGTGTGGAATAAGCTTCCAGAAGAAGTGGTAGAGGCAGGTTCAATATTGTCATTTTTAAAAAATGGATAGGTATATGGGCAGGAAAGGAATGGAGGGTTATGGGCTGAGTGCAGATTGGTAGGACTAGGTGAGAGTAAGTGTTCAGCACGGACTATAAGGGCCGAGATAGCCTGTTTCCATGCTGTAATTGTTATATGGTTATATATACCATTTACCATTTATTTATTTAGAGAAACCATGCTGAACAGGCCCTTCTGGCCCACTGAGCCATGCCACCCAGCAACCCACAGATCCACCGATTTAACCGTAGGACAATTTACAATGACCAATTAACTACTAATCAATACATCTTTGACAACAAAGAAGTGGTCGCAGGAGGCAAAGGAGCGGCTACAGGATTGCTTTGAATCAGTAGATTGAGCCGTGTTCAAGGACTCACCACTGGATGTGAATGAATACACCATGGTTTTTACAACTTTATTAATACAGTTGTAGGCAAATGTGTCCCCACAAAATCATAGAGTCTCATTCAACCAGAAGCCCTGGATGAACTATGAGATCCACATTCTACTGAGGGCCCGGTTAGAGGCATTTAACTCTGATGACCAAGAAAGTTACAAAAGGTCCAGGTACAATCTCCGGAAAGCAATCTCGTGGGCATAGTGGCAATTCTGGACTAAACTTGAACCAAAGAAGCATGCTTGACGGTTGTGGCAGGGGTTGCTTGTTGGTAGAATTTCAGATGATGACAGGAGGTATACCATTTAGCTGAGTGGTGTTGCACCTGCTTCAAAAGGGCAACAGTTATGCCAATGCTCAAGAAGAGCAGCCTGAGCCGCCTCGACTACTAGTGATGAAATGCTTTGAGATGTTGGTCATGGCTAGAACCAACACTTGTCTCAGGGAGGACCTGGATGCACTGCAATTTCCCTATCGCAAATTGTCTACAGCAGACCTGATCTCAAATCCTCTCCAATCAGCCTTAGATCACCTGGAGAATGCAAATCCCTCTGTCAGGATGGTGTTCATTGATTATAGCTCAGCGTTTAAAACCATCATTCCTACAGAGCTGATCGAAAGCCTCTGTACCTCCCTCTGCAACTGGATCCTCAGCTTCCGAACCGGAAGACCACAATCTGTGTGGATTAGAAGTAATATCTCCTCGTTGACGATTAACACTGGTGCTCCACAAGGATGCCTGCTTGGTCTACTGCTCTGCTCACTGTACACCATGACTGAGTGGCTAGGCAAAGCTCAGACAGCATCTATAAATTCGCTGATGATAGAACCATTGTTGGCAGACTTTCAGATGGCGACAGAAAGGTGTACAGGAGCGAGATATACCAGTGAGTTGAGTGGTATCGCAGTAACAACCTTGCACTCAACGTCAGCAAGAGCAAAGAGCTGATTGTGGACTTCAGGAAGGGTGAGACGAGGCACCACAAACCAATCCTCACAGAGGGATCAGAAGTGGAGAGAGTGAGCAATTTCAAGTTCCTGGGTATCAAGATCTCTGAAGACCTAACTTGGATGCAACATTGATGCAGCTCTATAGAAGGCAAGATAGTGGCTATATTTCATTAGGAACTTATGGAGATATGGTTTGTCAACTAAAACACTCAAAAACTTCTGCAAATGCACTATGGACAGCATTCTGACTGGCCATATCACTATCTGGTATGGGGGTGGGGGGGCTACTGCACAAGACCAAAATAAGTTGCAGAAACTTGTAAAATTAGTCAGCTCTATCATGAGTACCAGCCTCCATAGTATCCAACATATCTTCAAGGAGCGGTGCCTTAGAAAGGCATTGTCCATCATTGAAGATCCTCACAACCCAGGACATACCCTCTTCACATTGTTACCATCAGGTAGGAGATACAGAAGCCTGAAATGCACACACTCAGCGATTCAGGAACAGCTTCTTCCCCTCTGCCATCCAAATTCTAAATGAATGTTGAACCCATGAACACTACCTCGCTACTTTTTTATTCTTGTTATTTTACACTGCCTACTTTAACTTAAATATACTGTATATACTGAAAGTAATTCAGTTTTTTCCTCTATTAATCATGTAATTCATTGTACTGCTGCTGTAAAGTTAACAATTTCACAACATATGCTGGTGATATTAAATCTGATTCTGATTCTGAATGCTATCACCTCTTATAAGGTAAAATCAGGCGACATATGCATCAATAGCACTTTGCTTCCAGATGAGCTCAATGCCTTCTATGCTCACTTTGACCATCAAAACATTACAACCTTCTGCAGTCCCCGATGATCCTGTGATTTTAGTCCCTGAGGCCAACATGCAAGCAGTAATCAGGAGCGTGAACCCACAAAAAGTACCCAGCCCAGTTGGGGTACCTGTCTAACGACTAAAGGCCTATGCTGATCAACTGTCTGAAGTGTTCGCTGAGCTCTTTAACCTCCCGCTTCGGTAGTCTGAGGTACCTAACTGCTTAGCACTGAGCATGGGTCTGCGATGCAGAAAGGAAACAGGGAGAAGAGGGGAGCGGTAGTGAGAGGAATAGACAGGAGATTCTATGGACATGAACAGAACAGCCGGATAGTATGTTGCTTCCCAGCTGCCAGGGCAAGGGACATCTCGGATTGTGTCCATGGCATTTGGAGAAGGAGGGGAGGCAGCCTGATGTCTTGGTACATGTTGGTACCAAAGATATAAGGAGGAAAAGCAAGGAGGTCCTGAAGAGTGAATTTAGAGAGCTGGGCAGAAAGCTGAGAAGCAGGACCTCCGAGGTAGCAATTTCTGGCTGAGTAGCTGGTGCTGGGGGCAGGGCTTCAGGTTCTTGGATCATTTGGATCTCTCCTGGGGAAGGTATGATCTGTACAAAAGGGACAGGTTGGACCTGAACCCTAGGAGACCTATATTCTCATGGGCTATTGGAGAGGGTTTAAACTAATTTGGCAGGGGGGGTGGGAACTGGAGTGAACGGACTCTGGGATAGGGTGAATGGTAAAAAAGCAAAGATAGCATGCAGTCAGATTGTCAGGAAGGGTAGGCAGATGACAGGACAAAATTGCAGCCAGCTGAGTGAGCATCAGTGTATTACGGATGCAGAATCAAAAAGGGTAGCAAATTAGAGTTATATGTCAATGCACGGGGTATAAAAATTTAATTGAATTGACTTTATTACTTACATCTTTCATGTACATGAGGAGTAAAAACCTTTACATTACATCTCCGTTCAAATGCGCAATGTGCAATTATAGTACTTTATAATAAATATTATGTACAACAGGATAATCAATATAACATAGAAATACAGTTGCATCAGCATGAATTAAGCAGTCTGATGGCCTGGTCAATGAAGCTGTCCTGGAGCCTGTTGATCCTGGTTTTTATGCTGTGGTACAGTTTCCCAGATGGTAGCAGTTGGAACAGTGTGTTTAGAGTGACTTGGGTCTCCAGTGATCCCTCGGGCCCCTTTTACATACCTGTTTTTGTTAATGTCCTGGATAATGGGAGGTTTACATCTACAAATACATTGGGCTGTCCACACCATTCTTTGCAGAGTCCTGCAATTGAGGGAAGTACAGTTCCCATACCAGGCAGTGATATAGCCAGTCAGGATGCTCTCGATTGTGCTCCTGTTGAAAGTTCTTAGGATTCGGGGGGGGCAGGGGGGGGAGTCATACCAAACTTCTTCAACCATCTGAGGTGAAAGACGTGCTGTTGTGCCTTTTTCACCACACAGCCAGTATGTACAGACCACATGAGATCCTCAGTGATGTTTATGCTGAGGAACTTAAAGCTGTTCACTCTCTCAACCTCAGATCCATTGATGTCTATAGGGTTTAGCCTGTCTCCATTCCTCCTGTTCTCCACAACCAGCTCGATGTTGAGGAAGAGGCTGTTTTCTTGACACCACTGTGTCAGGGTGATGACTTCCTCTCTGAAGGCTGCCTTGTTATTATTTGAGATTAAGCCAATCCGTGTAGTGTCTCAGCAAATCTAATTAGCAGATTGGAGTCATGGGTGGCGACACGGTCGTAGGTATACAGAGAGTAAAGGAGGAGACTTAGTACACAGCACTGAGGGGCAACTGTGTTGAGGGTCAGGGGGGCAGAGGTGAGGGAGCCCACTCTTACCACCTGCTGGTGATCACACAGAAAGTCCAGAATCCATCTACACAGGGTAAGTCCGATGTCTTTGAGCTTCTTGTCAGACCTGGAGAGAATTATGATGTTGAATGCTGAACTCTAGTCTAAGAACAGCGTTCTCACATAAGCATCCCTCTTCTCCAGGTTTGTAAGGACAGTGTGTAGACCTGTAGCTATTGTGTCGTCTGTCGATCAGTTGTGTCAAATTGTAGGGAGTCCAGTGTGGGTGGTGGCATGCTGCAGATGTAGTCCTTGACCGGCCTCTCAAAGCATTTGCTTATTACTGAGGTGAGTGCAGCAGGACACCTGTCTTTCAGACATGTTACCTTGGTCTTTTTAGGTACAGGGACAATGGTGGATGTTTTGAAACAGGAGGACACTCTACACTGGAACAGGGAGAGATTCAAAATGTCTGTAAACACACCTGCCAGTTGTGCTGCACACATCCTGAGTACTAGCCCTGGAATGCTTTCTGGTCCCACAGACTCGCGACTGTCCACCTGCTGGAAACAGCTGCGTACTTTGGCCTCAGAGATGACCAAGCCGCCAGTCGTGTCATCTGCAGGTCTTCTCAGAGGCTCAGTACTGGCGAAATTGAATAGAGTGTAACAAAAAGATTTAGCTCGTGTGGGAGAGAGGCATCAATGTTGGAAACTCCACTGTTGGAAAAGGCGAAAGGCAGAAATAAAGTGAATGATTTTGTTGCACTTTTACAGATTGACAGGAATGTCGTTGTGATAATCACTGAATCATAACTGAAGGATGTTTGTATTTGGGAGCTGAATGTCCAAGGTTACACATTGTATTGGAGGGATAGTAGCTCTAAATCATTAGGAAGATGTGAGATAGGATCGGAAGATGTTGAATCTTTGTGGGTTGAGTTAAGAAACTGCGAGGGTAAGAGGACCCTGGTGGCAGTTATATACAGGTCTCCAAACAGTTGCTGGGATGTGGACTACAGAATGCAATGGGAAATAGAAAAAATTTGTCAAAAGGACAATGTTATGATAGCCATGCAAGATTCCTCTCTCCTATGAGAGAGGGGTTGGCCAAAGTAAACTGGAAGGAGATGCTGGCAGGGTTGACAGCAGAGCAGCAACGGTGTGAGCTTCTGGGGAAAATGAGGAAGGTGCGGAACAGATGTATTCCAAAAACAATGAAATGCTCAAAAGGCAAAATAGTAGAACCATGGGCAGCCAGGGAAGAGAAAGCTAATGTAAAAGCAAAAGAGAGATGCAAAAATTAGCAGGAAGATGGAGGATTGGGAAGCTTTTAAATCCTACAGAAAGCAACTAAAGGAATCGTTTAGAAGGAAAAGATGAAATATCAAAGCAAGCTGGCAAACAATACCAAGGTGGATAGAAAGAGCGTGTGAGGGAAGAGAAGTGAGTGCAGATACTATTACAAGAGAGAAGGCGCTCAAAAAGCTGAAAGACCAAGAAGTACAGTCACCTGGACCAGATGAACTGCACCCTCAGGTTCTGAAGGAGATGGAGGTTGAGATTGTGATGGCATTAATAAGGATCTTGCAAGAATCCTTGGACTCTGGCGTTCTTCGGGAGGACTGGAAAATTGCAAATGTCACTCCGCTATTTAAGAAAGGAGGGGGTTTGCAGGAAGGAAATTATAGACCAGTTAGCCTGACCTCAGTGGTTGGGGAGATGTTAGAAGTAAATATTCAGGTTGAAGCTATGGAGTATTTGGTGACACAGAAAAAGATAAGACAAAATCAGCATGGGGAAAATCTTGCCTGACGAACACGTTTGAATTCTTAGACCCTAAGATGCAGGAGCAGGATGATGCCATTCAGCCCATTGAGTCTGCTCTGCCATTCCATCATGGCTGATCCCGGATCTCACTCAACCCCATACACATGCTTTCTTGCTATATCTTTTGATCCCTCATCAATCAGGATCAACTTCCACATTAAATGTACCCATGGACTTGGCCTTCACCGCCGTCTGTGGCAGAGCATTCCACAGATTTACTACTCTCTGGCTAAAAAAAAATCCTCCTTATCTCTATTCCAAAGGGTTGCTCCTCAATTTTTGCCCCTCAAAGAGGAATAGATAGAGTGGACAGCCAGCGCCTCTTCCCCAGGGCACCGCTTTAAGGTACGTGGCTTTACGGTAAGGGGTGGAAAGTTCAAGGAGTATATTAGGGGAAGGTTTTTTATTCAGAGAGTGGTTGGTGCATGGAATGCACTGCCTGAGTCAGTGGTGGAGGCAGATACACTAGTGAAATCTAAGAGACTACTAGACAGGTATATGGAGGAATTTAAGGTGGGGGTTATATTGGAGGCAGGGTTTAAGGGTCAACACAACATTGTGGGCCGAAGGGCCTGTGTGCTGTATTGTTCTGTGTTCAGTTTTGAGGCTGTACCCTCTTGTTCTGGATACTTTAACCACAGGAAACATTCTCTCCACATTTGTCACAACCACGGATTCGGCAGCGCAACAGATACAGCAGTTGTGCTCGTGAATATGCATATATGCATGTGTCAGCTAATAATTATTTCATTGTGATAGTACTTAACTCCATTCATTCCGTCATTGTATTTGTCGAGACTTGGACTGCTTTGTGCATTCTGCTTTGCCTGAGATATTGGACTGTGAGTCAGCTTTCTCTGAAGACTCTTAGTTGTTCTTTTCAGCTGCAGTGTAGGCTTCATTTTCCATTTGAGAGTTTTAGTGAATGGGCCTGTTTGGCCTAGCATTTATTGTTTTCTTTTCCCGCTGTTCGCATTAAAGTTTATGAACTATTGACAAAGCCGTCAATTCCATTATCTAAATCATTGACAAACAATGTTTAAAGTAGCAGTCCCAATATCGACCCCTGAGGAACACCGCTGGTAACTGGTTGCCAACCAGAAAGGCCCTTTTATTCCCACTCGCTGCCTCCTGCCTGTCAACCATTCCACTCTCCATACCAGTATCTTTCCTGTAACACCATCAGATTTTATCTTGTTAAGCAGCCTCATGTGCGGCACCTTATCAAACGCCTTCTGAAAATTCAAGTAAATGACATTCACTGCCTCTCCTTTGTCCACCCTGTTTGTTACTTCCTTGAAGAACTCTAATGGATTTGTCAGGCAAGATTTCCCTTTACAGAAACCATGCTGACTTTGACATATTTTATCATTAGTCTCCAAGAACCCCAAAACCTCATCCTTAATAATAGACTCCAACAATTCCCCACCCACTGAGGTTAGACTAACTGGCCTATAATTTCCATTCTTTTGACTTCCTCCCTTCTTACAGAGTGGAGTGGCACTTGCAATCTTACAGTCCTCTGGGACCATGCCAGAATCAAGTGATCCTTGAAAGATCATGACCAATGCATCTATTATCTCTTCATCAACCTCTCTCAGGACTCTGGGATGTAGTCTATCTGGCCCAGGTAACATCCACCTCAAGACCTTTGAGGTTGCCTCCTTTTGAGGTCTCCTCTTTGAGAAGATTACAAGTAGAATAGATAAAGGGAATGCACTGGATGTTGTATGTTTGGACTTTCAGAAGGCTTTACAAGCTGCCGCATATGAAGCTGCTTACCATGTTAAGAGCCCATGGTATTGCAGGAAAGTTACTAGCATGGTTAGAGCATTGGCTGATTGGTAGGAGGCAGCAATTGGGAATAAAAGGTTCATTTTCTGATTGGCTACCAGTGAATAGTGGTGTTTCACAGGGGTTGGTGTTGGGACCGCTACTTTTTACGTTATATATCAATGATTTAGATGATAGAATAGATGGCTTTGTTGCCAAGTTTGCAGATGGTGCAAAGATCAGTGAAGGGGCAGGTAGTGGTCAGGAAACAGGTAGGATGGAGAAGGACCTAGACAGATTAGAAGAATGGGCAAGAAAGTGGCAAATTAAATACAGTGTTGGAAAATAAATGGTCATGCGCTTTGGTAGAAGAAATAAATGTGCAGACTATTTTCTAAACAGGGAGAAAATCCAAAACTCTGAAATGCAAAGGGACTTGGGAGACCTTGTGCAGAACACCGTAAATGTTAACTTGCAGGTAGAGTTGGTAGTGAGGAAGGCAAATGAAATGTCAGCATTCATTTCAAGAAGTCTTATCTAAGAAAAGAGCTCCAATTGACATCAATGGATCTGGGGCTGAGAGGGTGAACAGCTCTAAGTTCCTCAGCATACACATCACTGAGGATCTCATGTGGTCTGTACATACCGGCTTTGTGGTGAAAAAAGTACAATAGCACCTCTTTCACCTCAGACGGCTGAAGAAATTTAGCACAAGTCCCCAAATTCTAATGAGTTTCTACAGGGGCATAATTGAGAGCATCCTGACTGACTGCATCACTGCCTGGTATGGGAATTGAACTTCCCTCAATCGCAGGACTCTGCAGAGAGTGGTGTGGACAGCCCCACACATCTGTAGATGTGATCTTCCCACTACTCAGGACATTTACCAGGACAGGTGCGTAAAAAGGGCTTGAAGGATCACTGGAGACCCAAATCACCCCATCCACAATCTGTTCTAGCTGCTACCATCCAGGAAATGGTACTGCAGCATAAAAGCCAGGACTAACAGGCTCCAGGACAGCTTCTTCCACCAGGCCAGCAGGCTGATTACACTAATACAATTGTATTTCTCTGCTATATTGACTATCCTGTTGTACATACTATTTATTACAAATTATGATAAATTGCACATTGCACATTTAGATGGAGACATAATGTAAAGATTTTTAAGCCTCATATAAGAAATAAAGTCAATTCAATTCAATTCCTGTCTAAGAAAAGATGTGCTGGCATTGAAGGAGCAGGCTTGATGGGCCAAATGGCCTAATTCTGCTCCTATGTCTTATGGTCTTATGGCCTTATGCTTCCAGCAAAATAATTCACTTATACTGGTGCCCAAGTAGAATGTGATAATCTAGCTCAAAGACAATCATCCGGTAGCACTTGCATCCACAGTGATGAAGTATTGGTGATGAAGCATATCAACTCCTGCCTGAGAAGTGACTTGGATCTGCTACAATTTTCCTACAGGAGTAACAGGTCCACAGCAGATGCCACTTCATTGGCTCTTCACTCAAACCTGGAACATCTGGACAGCAAGGATGCATATATCAGGGTGCATACTTCATATATCTTTACCGACTGCAGCTTGGTATTCAAAATCCATTATTCCCTCAAAACTTGTCAGTAAGCTTCAACATCTTGACCTCAGTAAGCTCCTTGTGCAATTGGATCCTTGATTTCCTCACTTGTAGACCCCAGTCAGTTTGGATTGACAACAACATCTCCTCCACAATCTTCATCAGCACAGGCCCACCAGAAGGCTGTGTGCTTCACCCCTGCTCTACTTGTTTCCCAGTAGCTGGGAATCGCTTGCTCTGGGCCACCCAACCTGGTGGAGCAGGACCACTAAAGGAGCGTATGCAGCAGAAATCAGACGCACCGCAGAGGATCAGAGGAAACGTGCTGTGCGCAAGGCTCGAACTACCTCCACTTCCACTGCAGCACCTACCCTCATGTGTCCCACATGTGGGCGAGCTTTCAGGGCCCAGATTGGCGTCACCAGTCACCTAAAGACCCACAGTCACAAACCCTCCACCTGACAGAAGTCGTGGTCATCTTCGACTCCGAAGGACGAACAACAACAACTTGTTTTGCAGTAAGTACAGTTCCAATGCCATATTCAAGTTTGCTGATGACACCAGCGTCGTAGGCCGAATCAAAGATCGTGATGAATCAGCATTCAGGAAGTAGGTTGAGAATATGGCTGAGAGGTGCCATAACTACAACCTCTGACTCAATGTCAACAAGGCTAAGGAGCTGATTATTGACTTCAGGAGGAGGAAAACAGAGGTAATGAGTCAGCCTTCATTGGAGGATCAGAGGTGGAGTGGGTCAGCATTTTGGCGGGACTGTCCTGGGGCCAATTTAAGTGCAATTTATGAAGAAAACATCTACTTCCTTAGGAATTTGCGAACTTTCGGCATGACATCTAACACTTTGGAAAAACTTCTATAGATGTGTGATGGAGAGTATATTGACTGGCTGCATCAAACCCTGGTATGGAAACACCCTGAGCTGTGGTGTCCTTTTGCTTCTGTAACAGTGTACTATTTAAAGGGTTAGTCAAGCTTGTTGATCACTTCACAAAATACTTTGCTTGAGTAATGTACCACCTATTATTTCACCAGACCTACTATCAATTTATAAAGTTCTCTGTGAAGAAGGATTGAACATCTTTATTCGAAGGCTTTTCCTAAACTCCGTTGTTCCCAGTCATGCAGCACAGACTTGTTGAGGGAGAGAAGATGCACATGGAAAAGGATAACTTGCTGAAAAACAGAGGATGAATGGTGAAGTAGAATGTCCAATCTAACAAAAGGCTTAAGCAAATGTACGTCTGAAGTGCAAGGAGCAAAACAGGAGGAGATTCTTCTCAGTAAAGAAATTGTAACCAAAATACCTTGCAAATTAATTGTAGAGCCAGATCAAAACCATTTTGCTAACACTGTTAAGCCATCATTTTTATGCCCCTAGCCCTTTACAGGCTGGAGCAAAAGATATAATTTAATTAGAAAGGTCATTCACCTTGTTTACTCCCAGAAAATGGAACTTATTCCATCTTCCCATGACAGAATGCAGCAGGCAACTCCGGCACAATGACTGCTGAAGATTGTGGGCATCACAGTATGGAAGAGTGCCATTGGCTGCATTCACATCGCATTGGAAGTGCCTGAAATGAAATCGAAGATGCACCCATCCACTAACTCAGTTCATCTATTATTATTATCATACCCAGGACACAAGATGGCCACCGTGCTGTATCTAAGAGGCAGTTTCAGTGCTTTAATTTATGCACTAGCCTGTTGGTCTTCTATATTAGAGTCACCATGCTCAACCAAAAAGTGGTGTTGAGAGAACAAAGGCTATTCTCTGATCACCTGGCTCTCGCATTTCATTGCAAGCACAGTTCAAAAGGCCACCCTATTACCTACAGTCTGAAGAAAAAACCCGTATACCACTGAATGATAATTATGCTTTAGGGGAGCTCTAGAAAAGCCATGAGTTTTCAGCAAGGTGGATCCCATCTGCTCACTTAGCTCTAGCAAAGTAACAGAAAATCTTTTTACCTTTCATAGTGCCAGCATATCATAAAATGTGTTACAGACTGCTTTTTGAAATCAAGCCACTGTTGTTACGATGGAATTATTTTCACCGACATATGCATAACAGGCACACAATACAATAATCTGATTACCCTATAATGAATTTTATTGGATGAGGAGCCAATATTTACCAAAACACAGGCAACAACTTTCCTGCTGCTTTTCTGAAAGAATCTTTTATATCCTCTGGAGAAAACAGACTGAGCCTCAGTTCAGCATGACATGCTTTACTGATGCTTAACTGAGTGCTGTGTTACACTGGATTGCCAGCGTGCATATTGGCCTCTGGTCTTTGCAATCAGTACTGAACCTACAACCTTAAAATCAAGACTATCATCAGCTGATACTGAAATAAACTGGCGAAAATAAAGAAGAGGGCAGAGCAAAATGAAATTTATTTCACATTGTGATCAATAATGTTCTATAAAGCTTTTAAATTCACAATATATTTAATATAAGACGATAGGATATTTGCCCATTAAGTCTGACCCACCACTTCATCATGGCTGATCAATTTTTCCTCATAGTTCCAATCTCCTTGCTTCTCCCTGTATCTCTTTATGCCCTGACCAATCAAGAATCTATTAACCTCTGCCTTAAATATACATAAAGACTTGGCCTCCACAGCTGCCCGTGGCAATGAATTCCACAGATTCACTACTCTCTGGCTAAAGAACTTCCTCCTCATCTCTATTCTAAAAGGACACCCCTCTATTCCGAGGCTGTGTTCTCTGGACTTAGTCTCTCCCGTCAGAGGAAACATCCTCTTCACATCCACTCTATCAGGGCCTTTCAACATTCAATAGGTTTCAATGTGGTTACCCCTCATTCTTCTGAATTCTAGTGAATACAGGCACAGAGCCATGAAATGCTCTTCATGTGAAAAGCCATTTAATCCTGAAATCATTTTTGTGAACCTCTTCTGAACCCTCTCCAATTTCAGCACATTCTTTCAAAAATAAGTGGCCCAAACCTGCTCACAATACTCCAAGTGGTTTGTAAAGTTTCAGCATTATATATTTGCTTTTATATTCTAATCCTCTTGAAATGAGTGCTAGCATTGCATTTGCCTTCTTCACTACAGACTCAACCTGCAAATTAGCCTTTAGGGAATCGTGTACGAGGACTCCCAAATCCCTTTGCACTTCAGTTTTTTTTTTGTGTTTTCTCTCCATTTAGAAAATAGTCAGCCCTTTCATTTTTCCTACCAAAGTGCATGACCATACATTTCCTGACACTGTATTCCATCTGCCATTTCTTTGCCCATTTTCCTACTTTGACTAAGCCCTTCTGTAGTCTCTCTACTTCTACAAAACTACCTACCCCTCCACCTATCTTCATATCCTCTAATATAACCTATTCATTACAGAAATTTTGACCTGCAATAAACTGCTAGAGAAGAGTCCTTGTCTACCATTCTAGAGAAATATTCCTGGGATCTTGTTTTCTAAGCCCATTACTCCGAACCTTTCTAAAGATCTCTAATCATTAATCGAATTGTATGCCGTAATCCCAGAAACACAAGAATTCAGTGTAGCCAGTAATCAATTTTTCCATTAGCACAAAAATTCAGTGTGCCATTTATCCCAACTGGATTTTTCTTTTCATTGCCTCTTAACACAATTCCTTATTTCTGCACAAACAAATCAAGAGGTAACTGAGACCTGCTGAACCAACATTGTTGGAGTGTGTCCGAATCTATAGACTTTGCTCTTAAGGTCTTGCTGTGCCTTAATCAACCACCAGAGTAAATACTGCAGTCAGTTACTTCCATCTGTATCTTGTTACTGAGCTGCTTTTCATAGAAAATAAATCACTGATGTTGAGTTCAAGCCAGTATCATTGTACCCTTAACAGTTTATTTTAAAACGGAAACACTCTTGAATGAAATATGGATATTCAATAAAATTTGTAACCACATTATTGTTTTTGTTTCATTTACAAATATGACCATATTATTTATGCATAATTGTGTTAATTTCAATATATTGTTGAAAACTAACAATTTATTGTTTTTTAAAAAAAATTATTTCTTGTTTTGCATTCCATAAAATATTTTTTGATATTAACAACTTAAAATTTATCATTTTACTTCTCCAAGCATCTGAATTTTAGATGCAAATGTTGGCTCAGATTATACTAACGTATATGTTGATGTCAGACTGCCACCCACAAATCGCCAGTCATGGTCACCCCACGTTTCAACTTACCCATTCCAGATGCAGGCAACCTATTTATTGCCCTAGTGCCCCAGAGCCTAACAACAAGACTCTGAGCGGCAGGAGAGCTTCAGGTGAGGCATTGCAGAAGTCTTGCACCAGCCTCCTGCAAAGCTCACCTAACAGCTTTGAAAATCAGTAAAGCCCACCCTCATTTGGGGGATCTCAGCACATAAGGTTCTGCTGCTGGACACCAATTTGGAATCCAGAGTAAGACATAGCAATACGTTATTGAATTGTGTAAGGTAAGGGAAACAAGTAGGGAAGTTATGGAAACTATGACAATTAAAGAGGAGGAAGTACTGGCGCTTTTAAGGAATATAAAAGTGGATAAATCTCCGGGTCCTGACAGGATATTCGCTAGGATCTTGAGGGAAGTTGGTGTAGAAATAGCAGGGGCTCTGACAGAAATAATTTCAAATGTCATTAGAAACGGGGATGGTGCCGGAGGATTGGCATATTGCTCATGTGGTTCCATTGTTTAAAAAGGGTTCTAAGAGTAAACCTAGCAATTATAGGCCTGTCAGTTTGACATCAGTGGTGGGTAAATTAATGGAAAGTATTCTTAGAGATGGTATATATAATTATCTGGATAGACAGGGTCTGATTAAGAATAGTCAGCATGGATTTGTGCGTGGAAGGTCATGTTTGACAAACTTTATTGAATTTTTTGAAGAGGTTATGAAGAAAGTTGATGAGGGTAAAGCAGTGGATGTTGTCTATATGGACTTCAGTAAGGCCTTTGACAAGGTTCCACACAGAAGGTTAGTTAGGAAGGTTCAATCGTTAAGTATTAATATTGAAGTAGTAAAATGGATTCAACAGTGGCTAGATAGGAGATGCCAGAGAGTAGTGGTGGATAACTGTTTGTCAGGTTGGAGGCCGGTGACTAGTGGTGTGCCTCAGGGATCTGTATTGGGTCCAGTGTTGTTTGTCATATACATTAATGATCTGGATAATGGGGTGGTAAATTGGATTAGTAAGTATGCAGATGATACAAAGCTTGCAGAGAGATTTAGGCCAGTTAGAAGAGTGGGCTGAATGATGGCAGATGGAGTTTAATGCTGATAAGTGTGAGGTGCTACATTTTGGTACGAATAATCCAAATAGGACATACATGGTAAATGGTAGGGAATTGAAGAATGCAGTAGAACAGATTGATCTAGGAATAATGGTGCATAGTTCCCTGAAGGTGGAATCTCATGTGGATAGGGTGGTGAAGAAAGCTTATGGTATGCTGGCCTTTATAAATCAGAGCATTGAGTATAGGAGTTGGGATGTAATGTTAAAATTGTACAAGGCATTGGTAAGGCCAAATTTGGAGTATTGTGTACAGTTCTGGTCACCGAATTATAGGAAAGATATCAATAAATTAGAGAGAGTGCAGAGACGATTTACTAGAATGTTACCTGGGTTTCAGCACCTAAGTTACAGGGAAAGGCTGAACAAGTTAGGTCTTTATTCTTTGGAGTGTAGGAGGTTGAGGGGGGAGGACTTGATAGAGGTATTTAAAATAATGAGGGGGATAGATCGAGTAGACATGTCGAGTAGACATGGCTTTTTCCATTGAGAGTAGGGGAGATTCAAACAAGAGGACATGATTTGAGAGTTAGGGGGCAAAAGTTTAAGGGTAACACGAGGGGGAATTTCTTTACTCAGAGAGTGGTAGCTGTGTGGAATGAGCTTCCAGTAGAAGTGGTAGAGGCAGGTACGGTATTGTCATTTAAGGTAAAATTGGATAGGTATATGGACAGGAAAGGAATGGAGGGTTATGGGCTGAGTGCGGGGCAGTGGGACTAAGTGAGAGTAAGTGTTCAGCATGGACTAGAAGGGCCGAGATGGCCTGTTTCTGTGCTGTAATTGTTATATGGTTATGTAAGATACCAATTAGAGATGAGTAAATTCAGGGCTATTACCATAACTAGAGAGAAGGTTCTTGGGAAACTGAAAGGTCTGAAGGTAGATAATTCACCTGGACCACATGGTGTACACTCCAGAGTTTTGAAAGAGATGGCTAAAGAGATCATGGAGGCATTAATAATGATCTTTCACTAGGTTTGTTAATAGTGCTGGAAGACTGGAAAATTGCAAATGTCGCTCCACTCTTCAAGAAGCGAGAAAGGCAGAAGAGAGGAAACTATAAGCCAGTTAGTCTGATCTCAATGGTGGGAAGATGTTGGAGTCGATTATCAAGGATGCGATCTCAGGGTACTTGGAGTACATGTTAAAATAGTCCATAGTCAGCATGGTTTCCTCAAGGGAAAATCTTGCCTGACAAATCTATTGTAATTCTTTGAAGAAGTAACAAGCAGGATAGACAAAGAATTAGTTGATTTTACTTACTTGGATTTTCAGAAGGCCTTTGGCAAAGTGCTGTACATGAGGCTGCCTAACAAGCTACGAGCCCATGGTATTACAAGGAAGATTCTAGTATGGATAAAACAGTGGCTGATTGGCACGATGCAAAGAGTGGAAATAATGTGAGCCTTTTCTGGTTGGTTGGTGACTAGTGGTGTTCCACAGGGGTCAGTGTTGGGACTGATTCATTTTACGTTATCTGTCAATGCTTTGGATGATACAATTGATGGCTTTGTTGCAAAGTTTGCAGACAATATGAAGATAGCTGTAGGGGCAGGGTAGCTTTGAGGAAGTAGGGGGGCTACAGACTCTGTCATATTCAGAGAATGGGCAAAGAAATGGCAGATGAAATACTGTATCAGGAAGCATATGGTCATGCACTTTGGTAGAAGAAATGAAAGGGTTAACTATTTTCTAAATAGAGAGAAAATACAAAAAACTGAGATGCAAAGGGACTTGGAAGTCCTTGCGCAGGATTCCCTAAAGGTTAATTTGCAGGTTGAGTTTGTTGTGAGGAAGGAAAATGCATGGTTTGCGTTCATTTCAAGGGTACTAGAGTATAAAAGCAAGGATGTAATGTTGAAACTTTATAAAGCACTGGTGAGACCTCATTTGGAGTATTGTGATAAGGTTTGGGCCCCTTATCTAGAAAGGATGTGCTAAAACTGGAGAGAGTTCAAAGGAGGTTCATGAAAATGATTCCAGGATTGAATGGTTTGTCACATGTAGAGCGTCTGATGGCTCTGGTCCTGTATTCACTAGAATTCAGAAGAATGAGGGTTGACCTCATTGAAATGCCTTGTTAGAGTGGATGTGGAGAGGATGTTTCCTATGGTGGGATAGTCTAAGATCAGTCGACACAACCTCAGAATAGAGGGACGTCCTTTTAAAATAGAGATGAGGAGGAACTTCTTTAGCCAGATGGTGGTGAATTTGTGGAATATTTTGCCACAGGCATATATGAAGGTCAAGTCTTTATGTATATTTAAGGCAGAGGTTGATAGATCCTTGATTGTTCAGGGTATGAAGGGATACAAGGAGAAGGCAGGGGATTGGGGCTGAGAGGAAAATTGGATCACCTGTAAAGAAATGGTGAAGCAGACCTGCTTGGCCAAATGGCCTAATTGTGCTCTTATATCTTATTGTTTTATAGACCATATATGTATCTGGAAGTCTTGGACATCTGGGATTTTTATGGTTAAATTGCCAGTGGTTCTTGTCAGGACGAGCATATTACACCAGCAGGTTACACATCATTAAGGAGTAATTATATCTGATGGTCTTAATCATTAGTAAAATAAAATGAAAGGCCTATATATTGTATCTTGCAGTATACAATTGTAAAAAGAAAAGGATGTGATAGCACTTAACTGAAAGGTAACCATGCAGAGTGTTTGAAGTTTATTTTAGCTTTGATTAGCTTACATAATTTGGGAGGACTGCTTTTCACTTAGTTACGCCTTCTTTGCTGTACGCCAATTGTGCACCATGCGTTCTCTTAAAAGTATGTTGTCTGCCTATTTACAAATAAGACACCTACTCAAGGAACTTTAGGATATGAGAATATGTGGTGGCAGATCATAATGTCTCTTTTTAAGTCTGGTATGACAGTTCATCACTGCTAGGCAGTGCAGTGTTAATGTATTCTTTACTTTCAACTTATTTTTTCCAGCAACCTAACTCATAGCCCTTAAACAGATAACCCCACAAAAAAAAAATCAGTTTTATACTTTCCCTTCTCTGTGTGCAGGAGGAGCAGACTTTCCTCATCTATCCCTTCTAATAGGACTTGTTTTGTTTCTGTGAATTCAGTGTCAAAATGAAGCATTTTCCAAAGACCTTCTTAATTGACTATATGAATAGGAGGCACAATTGGTTGAATGCAGATGAGAGATGGGGTCCATTTCTCCAAAACAACACTTCACCGTTGTTTTGAAGTGTGTGTTGCAACCACAAAGTTTGAATTCAGCCTGTATTCTTTCAATTTTATAACCAATATATTGAATGAAACTATAGTTGAAAATTTTGTATCAAAAAGGTTATAGGGACAATGTGAAATAATTGATAGTGCCAAATGCAAATTCCCTTCTTTAATGAGAAAATAATGATAAACTGAAGGAAACCTATTGTTCATGCATATATTTCATACATTAAGGCAGCTGAGATTTTTATCGCCTGTCTAATTGATTCTATCATTTGTTCACGAAGATACTTCAATTTAGCATGGTATCTTGGAGTACAACTATCAACCTGACCGTAAATATCAAGGTTACCAGTAAATACTTAAAACTGATGTATCCTCTTTCATAATATTTTTGCAAGAGAATGAGGTGATCCAGGGCAGGAATTTATAGTATGTTAGCTTATTGCCTTAAATATTAATATACCTTACATTAATCATATTGCAAGCCATACTATTTGGTTTATGCTTCCAATTATTACACTTGCCTGTCAATTCATTGAGCTAATATACCTTAAATCTCAAATGCATTTTCAATATTGTTTACAATCCTCAAATAAAGGATCAAATGCTTTCCAAATTACCAAATATTTTATTCGTATGGGGCAATTTAGGTACACGGGTTTAGATTGACAGGACCTGAGCATTTCTTTTCATATGACTAATTGCTTCCATAATCAAGTTTACCTCCCTCTTATTTTCTTTAGGTAAGCATCAATATTAAGTTTAAAAAGTTCCACTGCTGCACGTGCCCAATTATAAGATGAATAAGGTGCAACACCAAGCATAAATTTGTGAATACTGCTGAGAACAGCATTCTTACCCCCTTTACTACCAATGAATCTATTTGTAGTGGAATACCTACTTCCCACAAATGTAAGTTATCACTAAATTATCTCCAAATGCATGGTCCAGTTTGTGTCGGAGTGGGTTCAGATATTTTGGTGAATTTTCTGTCACAAATTCTCAAATTTAAAACAGCTCATGCATCAAAGTTGTTGACAGACGATAACCCAAAAGTCATAAGCAATCCTGCAGATGTTTTTAATAAAGATTTGTACAGTTTCTCTGTGTCAGTGAAAGGAAAACAGTATGCGTTGTGATGCAGTCTGTCATTGGTCACTTGAGTTTGTTCTAGTTGAGGTCTGCTGTTTGTCTGGTTTTGTGTTTTGTGCAGCTCTAACAGTGTTCTGCCATTGGCAAATCAAAAATTGCAAGAAAGGCAATGGAAAGGGTGATGATTTATTAAACAGTTTTCAACTCAACTGCCTGAAACTAGTATTTCTATTTCATATTGACAGATGTAAGAAGATGATATGTAGCTATGTTATGTGGAAGGAATAAGTATGTGTTTCAGAAGGAAGTCAATATAAAATATTGCAGCAGACAGTTTCGATTTCTGTTCAGTATTATTCCTGATCTGTTTAATACCTTCAGTACTTGCCAGAGCAAGTCTATTTCAGAGATTATTTAGAACGAAATGTTTGAGATTTGAATTTATTTTGGCCAATTTATACTTTATGAATTGAGTTGCATCCTGTTTTTTATTGTTTTATGCTCTATGATTGATTCTGTGGGTAGATTTAATGTAGCAGTCAAGTGAACAAAATTGCTACATATGAAAAGTAGACAGAGTAAGGTAATAGACATTGCTCAGTGCCAAGATTAATTGGGTGCAAAAATTGATTCAGTTGCAGCTATTGCTTTGGGGATTGGGAATGTCCTTTGGGACCAACAAGGTATTCAATTTTACTGCATGTCAAGCTGCCTCCATGCATAGCATGCAAATAGGCAAAGTCCTCCTGAAGTATGAAGATCAAATAGATCACCACATGAGTGCTGCTATTTTGGAGCTCATTGCTCCAGCTGGTGTCCTTACTTAACCTTGGACAGCTGAGCACACATCAAGCATAACACACCGTCAGTGCTATCTGAAAGGATCATTAACTTCTATTGCTTTAGTTGCTCATTGATTTCTTTTGCTGTGAGTACAATTCTACCAGGGTTTGGTGCTTACTACAGTTGTTTCAAGTTACACATGTTCACAGAGAGCTCTATAGCAATTGCTGAAGGAATTTGCTGCTTTTAAAGTTCCGACATAAAACAGTTGCTTCTATACATGAGTTCATTAGGCCTTTTCTATGAACTAGAATATAAACGGGAGAATACACATAATAAGCTGGTGAGGAGAAGGATGCAGTAACAGAGATAACATCATTCAACAAGCCTGGCCATAAATAATCTACTTCTGATGAGGTGCCACTTGAATTTACAATGAAGTAATATGAATTTGTGACCTACTGTCCTACGTGTTGTCCCATGCCACTGTCCAGGCTAACCCATCCTATTTAGATCATCCAAGAACAACTTCAGGTCTGTGATGTATTTTGTTGAATTGTAGTGATGGCTGTACTGAGGAAACTCGGCAAACAGGTTGTACATAACATCCTTCTGCAAACAACCAGAAATTTGGGAGAAATATTGACTAGTCCATCAGAAATAACACACACAAATTGCTGGAGGAACTCAGCAAGTCGGTCAGTATCTATCAAGCAAAACAGTCAATATTTCAGGCCGAGATCTCTCATCACAATTTAAACAGTCCTCAGAGGTGACTCCTCTGCTCCTCCTCAAAATAGTACCATGAGAACTTTTACATCCACCTGTGAGATCATACCAGACCGAGATCCGTAATAGTGTGATCAGAAATGCGATCTCAGAATCAGAATCAGATTTATTATCACCGGCATGTGATGTGAAATTTGTTAACTTAGCAGCAGCAGTTCAATGCAATACATAATCTAGCAGAGAGAAAAAAATGATAATAAATAAAATAAAACATAATAAATAAGTAAATAAAAATAAGTTATTTTAAAAAATGTGCAAAAACAGAAATGCTGTATATTTAACAAAAGTGAGGTCTGTCACAGAATGAACTTCTAATTGAAACCATGCTATTTTGCATAAAGATGTAAAATGATCATCCATGTGCATTCTCTTGATTATATATCTTCCTTGTTCCTTTAATTGAACTAATGTTTCTCCAATCAGAAGCCTCAGATGGACCAGGCGGTCTATAGTCTACTGAGGACTTGATCTATAAAATTTTTGGCTGGTGAACCAGGGTCATTTTGTAGGTCCGTGACCTCTGGAAGGTCATTGCAAGGACAAGGAGGTAATTTAACAATAAACTGGAAACACAGATAGGTGCTTGACAATGTGGCAGGGCTTGCACAATACTATTTCCTCCTACAAGGCAAGATTGAGTAGCATCAATGGCAATCACCCATCACACCTGTATGAGTTCAATGTCTTTCATGTAGGCATTGATAGGGAGAAAGACAAACCCACATGAGCCTCCACATCTCAGATAACTCTGTAGTCTCAGTATCAAGAGTCAACGTCAGGGCATCCTTCAAAATAGTGAACCTATAAAAAGCACCTAGTCTAGATGGCATAACTGACCTGCTACTAAAAATCTGTGCAGACCAATTGATTGGACTAATTATGGATATATTCAGCTTCTTGCTTCTGCAGTCAGAGGTTCCCACCTGCTTCAAATATTGTGCCAGTACCCAAGAAGAATGGCATGACAGTGCAGTGGTTGGCATAAGGCTTTACAATACCAGCGTCCCGAGTTCATTTCCTGCCTGTAAGGAGTTTGTACTTTCTTCCCATGACCGCATGGGTTTTCTCCAGGTGCTCTGGTTTCCTCCCACAGTCCAGAGGCATACTGGTTTGCAGGTTAATTGGTCATTGTATATTGTCTCATGACTAGGCTAGGATTAAATCTGGGAATTGCTGGGTGGTGTGACTCGAGGGGTTGGAAGGCCTACTCTGCGCTGTATCTCAATAAATTTAAAAAAGACTGATGCCTTGCCTCAGTGACCACCATCAGAAAGCTTCAGCTGGAATGAAGTGCTTCCATAGGTTTGGCAAGGATCAACTCCTGCCTTGGAGATGTCGTGGATATACTTCAACTTGCCTACTATCACAAAACGTCAACGACAGGTACAATGTCTCTGGCTCCTTACCTTTCTCTGGCCCATCTGGACAACAAGAACACGTATATTAGGCTGATGTTCATTGACTACAGCTTGGCATTTTCAACACACTTATCACCCGTCAAAAATTATCACCAAGCTTCAAGACCTGGGCCTCTGTATCTCACTATGCAACTGGATCCTTCATATCCCCATTGGTAGACCGCAGTTTGTGAGGATTGGTAACAACATTTCCTGTTGACCATCACCTCAAGACAGAATGCTTAGTCCATTTCACTACTCTCTGTACATATACTGTGGCTAAGCACAGCTCCAATGCCATATACAATTAGCTAATGATACCACTGTTGTTAGACAAATCACAGGTGGTGATGAGTCTGCATATAGGAGCAAGATAGGATAGCAGATTAAGTGGTACTGTGACAGCAACCTCTCTCCCTCATCATCAGTATAAACTACAGAACTGATCTTGACCTCAGGAAGGGGAAAGAAGGCAAGCATGTGCCAGTCTCCGTTGGTGAATCAGCTTTAGAGAGGGTCAGCAGTTTTTTTTAAAAATTTCTTCGGCATTAATATATCAGATGACCTTTTATGGATTAGCACATTGGTGCAGTCACAAGGAAGGCACACCAGCATCTCTCCTTTCTTGGACGGTTAAGGAGTTTGGCATGTCGCTGAACAAATTTCTATAAATTTGCACTTGAAAATATCCTGACTGATTGCATCATGGTCTGGTATGGCAATTCAAATTCACAGGAACATGAGTAGCTGCAGAGTGTAGTGGACTCAGCCAAATATATCATGGTCATATCCTTCCTCACTATCAGAAGTATCTGCATGAGACACTGCCTGAAGAAGGCAACATCAGTCGTCAAAGTTCCTAATGATCTGTGCCAAGCTATCTTGTTGCAGCTGTCATCAAGCAGGAGGCCCAGAAACCTGATTTCCCACATCACCAGGTTCAAGAACAGCTAATTCCCTTCAGTTATTTGGTTCTTGATTCAACCTGCACAGCACTAATCACTTCCTTAATACAGCAGCGTCATGACTGCTTTGCACTACCATGAGTTTTCTTTTCCTTTGTTTGAAATGTGTTCTTTCTTATATCATTTATGTTTTTTTTGTTTTTCCTATGAATTTTGTCTGTGATGCTGCCATACTTACTATACGTTTTTCATTGTACCCTGTGCTCACATGTGCTTGTATATCTAAGAATAAACTCAATATTTTTTGACTTTTTAATTGTTACTCAGGTCGATCTGATTAATTGCAGCTTGGCAGGTGGAAGCCAGCAAATTTTCGGTGGAGAATTTTACTATGGCATTTGACCGTACCTTGAAGAGCTCAGGACCTAAAGAGTTGAGCGTTAGAACCACCTTACTATTGGCAGGTGGCCATCTGGACTGGCGGGCTGACATATAATCATGATGACAATAGTGAAGAAGCAGGAATGTGAACACCAGTGATTGCATTCCTGAGAGGGGAAAGCGATTTGTATTCTGCAAAGACTTGGCATTCCTGTGAGACATTACTATTAATTCGATGGGAGAGGATTGGTGGTACACTGTAGTGCACATTACAAAATGGCCACAGACTGCTGTTTTCCATTGTCAAACAGACAACTCTTTGAGCAATGGCAAATCAATGAATGACAGCAAGCTCACTTCAACAAGGGAAGCAGAGGTTATGCAACAGCAAGTTAACACTCCTGGAATTCTGCTGCAACTGTCAGCCTTCTTGAAGGTTACATACAATACGCCTTAAAATAAATAGGCTTATCAACCATGGTGATAATTGGGTCTACAAGTGGGCTTTTGGAGTCGTTCATCCAAGGGAATGGCTCCAATCCCTGCACAAAGCTCAGTCTGAAGATGCTCCCAGTGTTTTCTACAGTAGTTAACACTAAATATTGATCTGCTGACACACTTCCTGAAGCACTTTATATTCCATTGAGTGTGCAGATCATCTGCTTTCCAATCTCTGCTCCCCCCAAAGACTGCAGCAAAACCCATGTACAAAATTTGCCTTTCAGAGAGTAACATCCATGTTCCCTGCCCTGAGCTATGACTTCAAGTCCAAAATTGTGTAACTAAGTATCTATCCTTCACAGCCTGGCTAAGGTTCACATTCTGAGGATATGAATAACAAAAAAAAGTACAAACGTAATATAGGGATGGAAGGATTAAGTGAAAAATGCACATTTGCATCATCTACAAGATCAAAAAGGGCTGTAGGATTCAGAAGATGTAAGATGTAAAGAGAAGGATTAAGTAAGAAGAGACAGTCACCTTCATAGAGTCATAGAGCACCAAAGCACAGAAACAGGCCATTTGGTCCATCTAGTCCTTGCTGAATGTGATTCTGCCTAGTACTTCAGTTTTGCTGAAGGCCATGTGCTCAACAATTTCCATTCCAGTAATAGCGACATCATCTCCAAACACACAGATATTCCTTTACTAACTGGTTACCTCCCATGCCTTTGGTTGTTCATTGTCATCTCCTGCAAGATAGGGAGAAGTATAACCTGTTGGATACTGTATCTTTTGCGGTTGAACGGCTAAGTGTGCATAAGATGCAATTGTGAACCTTCTAACCTGTTTAAGGGCAGTTTGGTATATGTGTGTGATTGCTCATGCTTCTTCGAAGATTATTAACATGGGTCTGTTGCTTTGAGCCATACTTCGTAGTACACTTAGGAGGATATAACTTTTGAAGATTTATTCATTGACTCTGTCAACATTGAATTTTTTTTATGATACTTCATCTAAGCCCTCAGGCCTAGACTCTTGGCATTGACCTGTGGGTCCTTCTGTTCCCACTGGCTTCTCGGAGTATGTCTAGATGGCTTTTTACCTCCTGTGGACAGATCACCTTCTTACCACCTTCTCCATAAGTCCTTGTTACAACTCCAAAAGGTCATAGAAATTGCTCTTTCCCACATTGGATAATTTTTCACTATTTTTGCAGGTCAGATTTGTTTTCTTTGCAACTGCCAACACTTGCAGCCACAATACAGCTCCTCTTTAAGACATGCGGATAAACTACGAAGTGCAGGATGGCTTGAAGAATCGATAGAAAGTTGCACGTCTGTATTGCCTGCTCAGAATGACTGAACAGCCAGCAGCAACCACATTATTCATTGGTTCTGAAGCACAGTAAACGTGCTAGTTAGAAGTTGGCACGCTGCCTACATCCCAGTTAGCGGTTATATTTTAATCGTGCATCACAATCTCAGCATCCATTTTTGTGGGCTAACTGATTTAGCTCCTACTATTTCCAAAAATATGTAAATGTATTGGCAATTGTATCAAAGACTGCTTGGGCACTGTAAATCCTTAATCCTTTGCAAACAAAAGTGGTTTACCTGAAATGAGGCATGAACATTTTTTGCTGTTTGTGTTTTCTTGGGACCTAAAATCAAGGAATTGTTTTTTCTAATCCAGAAATCTGAATGAAAATTATCTCAGATGACTTCCTAACTACAGCTAATTTTATCCCTTTATCCTCGTTCTCCACAAGATTCTTCCTGAGTTTACAAATGGCCTTCCTCTGAACTGGGTCACAATTTAAGTGTACCATTTCAAACCTTTACTTTTAGAATATATAAGATGTTATACAGTGATAAGCCGAGTTTGCCCTTCTGCTTTAATCATTTGTCTTAAGTGGCACTGTTGTGCATCCTTACTTTCAAAAAGTGAAATATATTGTAGTGTCCTTACCCTGATCAGATTATTTAAGATTCTTGGATTCCTGTTCTGCACTTACATTGCCATCTCCAATCACATATTTGCACCTTCCTTTATTTGAAGAGGAACACTTTGTTTTTGCTAATAGTCTTATTGAAATAGATGTAAGAAGGGGAAGGAGGTTGGGTAGATGATGGTTTAAAATAGTGTCTTTGATTCTCCTGTCTTTGACTAACTATATCAGATCATACAACAGTGGGTGATGTTAATTATTCACACTTAACCAGAGTTGTATCTGGCAGTGCCTTGAGCAATCCAAATGTTTCACATCTTTGCTTGCTAGCCTCTCAGTCTGTTGCAACAAATTTTCAACCAGATGAAGATTTTAGTGTCTGAACTCAAATTTCCAAGCACCTACCTAGATTGCATGTTATTTCTGTTTTACGTGAGCTACTCTGGATACCCTCCAATGAATGCATAATGCACAAAATTCTGGCAGAATCTACTCTGGTGGCACCTTTCCAGCTCCACTGGCAAAAGTCCGGTGCAACTTGCCATGTGGAATTTTAGGGCCAATATGCTTAGTGCAGTTTCTGAATTTGGCATTTTCTAATAAAATATTATGACAGGCAAAGCTGCTTTGTATTAACTATAGACGGCAGTATGACATGATTGTATAGGCTACACCTGGACTAAATATCTATAATGAAATGCCAGCAGCTTCCAGTCTTTTAAAGGAATTTCAGGCATCCTGCTACTTTCAGCATCAATACAGTCATTTTCAAAAAACATTATTTTCAAATACTTGTGTCTTTAATTCATTGCTATATTAAATTGAAGATTTGCGATTAAGCCTTAAGCATGAAATGAGAGACAAGCGTTATTGTGACAGACTACCTTCCCAGTTTACTGTAGCATCAGTCAAGTCTCTTTGGAAGCACCCTTCCCTCTTTGGCAGAAGGTTGTGGGTTGCAGTCCCATTTCTGAGATTTGTTCAAAGGAAATCAAGGTTGATGCTTCAGTGCAATGCTAAAGGAATCTTTTGCGTGAGAAATTAGATCAACATCTTCTCTGTCCAGATGACATGAGCTACCCCATATTGAAATGTTACAGGGTAGGATAGTCAGCTAGGTGCTCAATCGGCATCAGCAAAGAAACATCAACACTGTTACGTGGTAATGTATGAGAGGGGACAATATGCAAATTGCCTCATTTCTTCCAGTGACCAGACAGAAAATTCTACAGAAAAAAATAGATATGGCTCAGTCTATCAAGGGTAAACTCCTCACAATGGTTGAACACATCTACGTGAAATGCTGTCACAGGAAAGCAGCATCCATCATCAGGGACCCCTACCACCCAGGACATGCTCTCTTCTTGCTGCTGCCATCAGGAAGAAGGTACAAGAGCCTCAGGACTCACACCACCATGTTCAGGAACAGTTACTACCCCTCAACCATCAGGCTCTTAAACAAACGGGATAACTTCACTCAACTTTCAAGGACTCTGCATCTCATATTCTCGATATTTATTGTTTATTTATTTATATTATTGTTTCTTCTTTGTGCATTTCCACAGTTTGTTGTCTTCTGCGCTCTGGTTGAGCCACCAGTTGGGCAGTCTCATTGATTCTCCCTCGGTCATCATTCTATAGACTTTTTGAGTATGGCCACAAGGAAATGAATCTTGGGGTTGTATATGGTGACATATATGTACTTTAATAATAAAATTTACTTTGAACTTGGACAGTACATCAAATTAAAAGTGCTTGATTGGTTGCTAAAGTACTTTAAGACATCACCGCCTTATTAAAGGTATTCTTGGAGGATCATTCAGTGATGCCATATGGGCAGAACATAGAAACAAAGGGAGGATTCTTCTGGTGGAGCAGTATTATAGATTCCACACATACAAACACGCTGGATGAACTCAGCAGGTCGGGCAGCATCCGTTGAAATGAGCGGTCAACGTCTCGGCCCGAAACATATTTGTATGTGTTGATTTGACCACAGCATCTGCAGTGTACTTTGTGTTTATAGATTCCACAGTAGTCAATGGGAATTTGAACAGGAATGTGGAAAATTTAGAACTGTATTAGTGGAAGATTTTAGTATCTCTGGATCAGATAGTTAAGGCCCTTGAAAGGGTGGAATTTGTGAAATGTGTCAGAAAAGGATCTAGTGCTTTCCCAGCATATATGGCAAATGAACTCTTGTTGGGCCTTCAGCCAGGTATAGGTATCGATTTTAGCCGATGTTTCAATGACAAACTCTGCCATCTTCATCAAGGATGATGCTTGGGCATGTCTAGTCTGGTGGTATTTATAGCCCTGTCATCCGTCACTCCTGATTGGTTAGTCCTCAGCCAATCAGCTTTCTGCTGTCCCAGATTGTTTACAATCGAATTCCAGTTCTTACTTAGAGTGAGACCTTCATTTTCGTTAAAATTCTTTACCTCTAGTTTTAGTTCAGTGGCTTCCTTCACCAGGCAGACTCAAAAGCCAGTGGTGTGGCACAGTAGCTTTGTGCCGTTTGTCAGTCCTATGGCCAGTGTGAATGCAGTGTTTTGCTATTGCCAATTTCTCGAGGTATCCCAAATGGATACACCTCCTGTGCTCCTTGATGCACGTTTCCACCGTGTATCCTGTCTAGTTAATATACACTGCTCTGAATTCACAGTGAATCCTGTAAATGCCAGCTGATCTGAGTTCCAGGTCATCTTTGACCCACATAAGCTGCGATTTGAGCTTCCTTATAGGTTTGTGGATGGTATTAATCTAGTATTTCTTCAGGATCCTGCTGATCCTTCCAAAATCCATGGAAATATAAGGAAGACAGGCAGTAGTGACAGGTTTCTCTTCATTTTTAAGCTTTCCTGGTTTTTCTGTCAGTCCTTTTAAGGGCCCAATTGATTTCCTTCACCTTGTAGCCATTCTGTAGGAATGTTATGCATAATCATCTTATTTCCTCAGGGAGACTCTTCAGGTCTGAAATAGTTTTCGCACTAATCCAAGTAGATAGAACTGCTCTACGTTGGGAAACATGATGGTGGCTGTTATTGTTGAGGTACAAGTCTGTGTGAGTGGGTTTCCAATAGACACCATGTCCAGGGTTACCATCCAGTTTCTGTCGGATTAGAATGTCCAGGAATGGGAGGCAACTATTCTTCTCCATCTCCGTTGTAAATTAAATGTTTGGATATTTGCTGTTCAGATGGTCGTGGAACTATTGGAAGTGTCATCGATGTATCTGAAGAAGCATTTGGGGCATAAGGGCAATGAACCTAGAGCTCTCTCCTCAAAGTCCTCCATGTAGAAATTAGCAATAACTAGTGAGAAGGATAATCCCATGCCAGTCTGTCTGTTTGTTCATCGTAGTTCCCCTTATTGAGGGAATACTCTGATGTAAGGCTGTGTTCAAAAAGCTCAATGGTATCCCTATCAAACCTTGACCGTGGGTGCCCCAACAACATCCTCTCGCTCAAAGACAAAACCAGGGAGCTGATGATTGACCTCAGGAGGAGGAAACTAAAGGTCAATGAGCCAGTCCTCATCAGGGGATCAGAGGTGGAGAGGGTCAGCAACTTTAAATTCCTCGGTGTTATCATTTCAAAGGATCTGTCCTGAGCGAAGAAAGTAACCTTTTACTTCCTTAGGGATTTGTGAAGATTTGGAATGACATCTGAAACTTTGACTAATTTCTATAGATGTGCGGTCTAGAATGTATTAACTGATTGTATCACAGCCTCATATGGAAATACCAATGCTCTTGAATGGATAATCCTATAAAAATGAATGGATATGGCCCAGTTCATCATGGGTAAAACCCTCCCCACATCTACACAGAGCGCTGTGGCAGAAAAGCAGCATCCATCATCAAGAACTCCCACAGCCCAGGCCATGTTCTGTCCTCACTGCTGACATCTGGAAGAAGGTTGAGGAACCTAATGCCTCATTATTGTGGCGATAACCAAATTGCGATGGGTCCAGGTCCTTGCTGAGGCAGGAGTTCATTCTAGTCAAGACCAGCTTCTCAAAGCATTTCATGTAGATGTGAGTGCAACCAGGCAATAGTCATTAAGGCACTTACATTATTCTTCTTAGGCACTGGTATAATTGTTGCCTTTTTGAAGCAAGTGGGAACTTCTGCCCATAGCAGTGAGAGGTTGAAAATGTCCTTGAATGCTCCCACCAGTTGGTTGGCACAGGTTTTCAGAGCCTTACCACGTACTCCAACAGGACCTCCCGCCTTGTGAGGGTTCACTCTCTTTAAAGAAAGCCTTACATCGACCTCTGAGACAGAGATCACAGGGTCATCAGATGCAGCAGGGACCTTCATAGTTGTAGTTATATTCTCCCTTTCAAAGCAGGCATAGAAGGCGTTGAGTTCATCTGGTAGTGAAGCATCGCTGCTATTCATGCTGTTGGGTTTCGCTTTGGAGGAAGTAATGTCTTGCAAACCCTGCCAGAGTTGTCGTGCATCCAATGTCACCTCCAACCTCATTCGAAATTGTCCCTTCGCCCTTGAAATAGCCCTCCGCAAATTATACCTGATTTTCTGGTACAGGCCTGGGTCGCCAGACTTGAATGCCACAGATCTAGCCTTCAGCAGACGATGTACCTCCTGGTTCATCCACGGCTTTTGGTTTGGGAATGTACAGTAAGTCTTTGTAGGCATGCACTCATCCACACAGGTTTTAATGAAGTTGGTAACAACTGCATAGATGATGAATCCCTGAATACAGTCCAGTCCACTGTTTCAAAGCAGTCCTGTCGGCACTCCTGTGCTTCCCTCGTCCATACCTTCTTGGTCCTCACGACTGGTGTGGCAGTCTTCAGCATTTGCCTGTACTCAAGGAGTAGAAGTACAGCCATGTGTTGAGACTTCCCAAAGTAAGGGCATGGAATAGCACAATAGGCATTCTTGATGGTGGTGTAGCAGTGGGCCAGGGCGTTGTTTCCTCTAATATCGCAAGTGATCTGTTGATGGTAATTGCTTAGTGATTTTTTTTCAGACTGGCCTGGTTAAAAAGTCCCAAAACGATGGTTAAGGCATTAGGATGCGCTGTTTTGTGTGTGTTGATCCCGTTGCTCAGATCATCTAAAACCTGATTGACATTGACCTCAGGCGCCATCTTGACCAGTACACACTGGTTTAGAAGATTGGAGACAAGGGAATTCCTTTATGACTGTAAAAATGTTTACGAATACAGAGAATATGGGTTGGATCTGGCAGGTAAGGATAACTAAAATCCTAAGAGGTTCTGGAGGTTCTGTAGCTCCTGTATATTAAGATTAAAAGAGTGGCTAAGGAGAGAGTAGGTCCCCTTAGGGATAAGCAAGGCAGCACAAGTCTTAAGCCACAGGAGATATATGGGATTTTTAATGAATATTTTTCCTTGGTGTTTATAGAGGACATAATCATGGTTGCTCAAGAGACAAAGGAAACAAGTGGAGATGTTTTGGAGAACATTAGTATTACTGAGAAGTTGTTTGTAACCTTTTAGCGCATTAAGGTGGATAAATTCCCAGGACCTGACCAAGTGCACCCTTCCATATTTGTAACTATTGTTAAAATGAAGAAATGAATTAGCCACAAACATACTGAAAGGCAGACCATGTTTCAAAGGCCAAATGGCTTATTCTTACAAGTGTTCCTATGTTCCTTCTTTAATGCATTCGTATCACTTTTAGGATTTTTAGCTTCTTTTAAGACACTTGACTCAGAGCTGACTTTTTAATTGTTCACTATTAAATTAAGTGCTCATGTTATTTCTTCTCACAGCAAAATATTTCTCTTTGCCCAGTTCTAAAACACAATACTATAAGAAATGGAAACAGGAATACGCCATTCAACCCTTGGTTTTCATCATCATCCAATAAGCTCTTAATTGATCTAACACTCTTCGATCACTTTTTCCACTGTGTTTTAAAAAAAAAATTCCACTGTGTTTTAATAATCGCTGAAAGCCCTGCGGCTTTGAAGATGTTCAAGAGTTCAGCCTCCATTGCTTTCTCAGGCAAAGTGGTTGAAAGACTCATTACCCTTTTAGAAGAGTTTTTTTTTCTTTGCATCTGTCTAAAATGGGGTCCCCTTATTCAGAGCCACTGGTGCCTAATCCCAGACTCTCCATAAAGAAAAACATCCTCTTTACCCTTAAGAATCTTACATCTGTCCATTAAATTGCTTCTCCTAATCTGCAATGGGTACAGATTCAACCTTTTGAACATTTCCTCATGACAAAAGGTCATCCTTGTGAATCTTTGAAATGTTTCGAATGATAATATCTTTTCTTAAATAAGGGGACCAAAACTGTACAACATTTTCGATGTAATTTCCCGCAAATCTCAGAGATTCTCCTTTCTATTTAAATAATAATATTTTATCATTCTTCCTTCCAAACAGAGTAACTTCACATTTTTTCTGTATTGTCAAAGTCAAAGTTAACGTTATCATATGCGTGAATACAAGTGTAATACTCAGGTTTGGTCGGCTGCATAGGTCTAGGGAAGACGATCTCTGGCCCCGCCAAACATGTGAGCTCACCCAAAACCCCCTGTTTGTGTGGATGCTGTGTGATTTGTTACCCTGTTACAAATCAGTGCCACAAAATAACAAACAGTGCACCATATCCGTTTGTACAATTAAATGATTTAGCTTTACAATTCTTAATTTGACTGAAGAGTTAATAAAGAAAAAGCAACAAAAAAGAAAAGGGCCCATTTTAATGAAACCGTCTAATATGCACAAGTCGTAGCTCATGGTCTCCCCTCATCGATCCTCCTCCAATTTCCCCGGATTTCATCGACTCCCGGCCCCCACTCCAAGTCCACTCCTACGACCTCTCCTCTCCGGTGTCTTCTCTCCTCATCTCCCGCCAAACAGAAGACCAGATCACCCCAGTGTCAGGCACACAGCACGAAAACACACTCCCGTCATTGGATGGCTGACATTCCAAGGCACCCGTTACCTCTAACCATAACCCAAACACTGCTTCTATAGAAAGACCGTTACGTTAGCAGTGAAACTTTTCCCAGGGTGTTACACATACATGCGCTAATGCAATGAAAAATTTATTTGAAGCATCATCAGAGGCACGACATTTTTAAGAAAAAACAAATTAAGCATAAATTATGCAAAATTATGCAAAAATACAATTAGAACAAAAAATGTCCACTCTAGTGCAAAGATGGCATAATTTTGCTTTCCTAAGATAGTGATTAGGCTTATGCAGTTTGATTCAAAAATCAAAGGTTGAATGTTCTTGAACCTGTTGGTGTGGCTTTTCTGGTTTCTATACCTCCTGCTCAATGGCAGCTGCAAGAAGGTGGAATAGGACAAATAGTCGACATCTTGATGTTAGATATTGTATTCTTAAGGCAGCACCTCTTGTAGGTACTTCTGATGATGTGGAAGGATGAGCTGGTGATACACTGGGCAAGTCCACTTCTCTCTGCAGCTTCTTGCATTCCTGTGCATTCAAATTGCCATGCCAGACCATGATCAATCACTCAGGATACTTTCAACAGTAGATCTGTAGAAGTTTGTTAGTGATAAGCTAAATCTCCTTAACTTTCAAAGGAAGTAAAGAATTTGGCATGACTTTCTTATGATTGTATCTATAACACATCTGCCAACTTTTTGCTCACTCACTTCACCTAATAATATTTCTCTCTAAATGTTTTGAATTCTCCTCACAACTTGTCTTTTCCCAGCCCCTCTCCACTTGATATAATTCAAAAAGAACATATGCTTTGATCCTCTATAATCGTTATTGTACAAAAATCAGCTACCATCCAAGAAGTGACCTTCGTAGCACCCTGCTATTTACAGGTTGCCAAGCTAAAAAAGGATTCATTTCTCCGTAAGAGCTGCTTCTTGCTAGTTAGATGAGATGATGTTTGCTGATTTTTCCACAAGCATAGAAATGTGAGCATGAAGAAAGTCCACATGATGTGGCATGTTCATTCAACAGCGACATCCTGTGTAATTTCCACTCAGTAAGAAAATCAGAATCAGGTTTATTATCACCAGTATGTGTTGTGAAATTTGTTAATTTAGCAGCAGCAGTTCAATGCAATACATGATAATATAGAAACTACCAAAATTACTCTCAGTATATTTGTATGTAAAATAGATTAAAAATATTGCAAAAACAAAAGTAATATATATTTTTAAAAAGTGAGACTGTGTTTATGAGTTCAATGTCCATTTAGGAATCATATGGCAGAGGGAAAGTAGCTGTTCCTGAATTGCTGAGAGTGTGCCTTCAGGCTTCCTGATGGTAACAATGAGAGGAGGGCATGCCCTGAATAATGGGAGTCCTTGATAATGGACGTCCCCTTTCTGATCATTATACCTGATCATACATAACACATTATACATAATATCTGATCATAATATCATTATTGCTTTTTATTTTCACATTTTACATCCATATAATAGAAAGATCCAAACTTGCTGTAAATGCACAACCAAATTCTATGCTGACCTTACCATTAAGTGTTTTATAGGAGTATTGAAGACAATTGTATTCATTTAGTTCTTGTAATTGTAGTACAAATGCACACCTGGCATTTATGACTTGTACATCTAAAGGAAAGAAAACCTTAATAAAAGCAACAAGCTAAGTTCAAGTCCTATTGATCCTTGTTCCACCTAGTGACAACATTTGGTATAATCCCCTTCAGCAAACATGAATGTAGCTGTTCTGGATTTGCTACAACAATTTTTAATGAAATTTGATTCAAAAGACATGACAAACCAATAGAAATGAAAACTGAGAAATCTATTTACACCATAAATGAACTAATATTGTCTATTTACTATCTAAAATCAAATTTTATCTTTTTAAAGATTAAAGATTAGTTCTGTGTTTCCATAAAAACAGAATCTTGGTTTCAATTACTCTCAAATATTAAAAACAGTCCCTTGAAAACCTGTAGAGATGACAACTTTATAGAAACATAGAAATCTACGGCACATTACAGGCCTTTCAGCCCACAATATTGTGCTGACCATGTAACCTACTTTAGAAACTGCCTAGTATTTCCCTACCACAAAGCCTTCTATTTTTCTAAGCTCCATGTACCTATCTAAGAATGTCTTAAAAGACCCTATTGTATCTGCCTCTACCACCTTCGCTGGCAGTGCATTCCATGCACCCACCACTCTCTGTAAAAAAACTTACCCCTGACATCCCCTTGTGCCTACTTCCAAGCTCCTTAAAACTATGCCCCCTCATGTCAGCCATTTCAGCCCCAGGAAAAAGCCTCTGGCTATCGACATAATCAATGCCTCTCATCATCTTATTCTATCAGGTCACCTCTCATCCTCTGTTACTCTGAGGAGAAAAGGCCAAGTTCACTCAACCTATTCTCATAAGGCATGCTTTCCAATCCAGGCAATATCCTTAAAAATCTCCTCTGCACTCTCTCTATAGTATCCACATCCTTCCTGTAGTGAGGTGACCAGAACCGAACTCAGTACCCCAAGTGGGGTCTAACTAAGGTCTTATATAGCTGTAATATTACCTCATGGCTCTTGAACTCAATCCCATGGTTGATGAAGGCAACACACCATATGCCTGCCTAACAACACTGTCAATCTGCACAGCCGTTTTGAGTGTCCTATGGACACGGACCCCAAGATTTCTCTGATCCTCCAAACTGCCAAGAGTCTTACCATTAATATTATAGTCTGTCTTCAAATTTAACCTACCAAAATGTTTAGCTTCAGTTTTGGAAATTAAAGCAAAAGAAAGTGCCTTTAAGAAGGTCATAATGTCTGGATTTAACAAAATAAATTTTTTAAAGTTTGATTTCTCACATTGATATTTTAAAGTACAGCTCTCTTTGTTCACAGGTTGCAAAACAATTTCTGCTTTGTACATTTTGGGCAACAAACCAGATTCTTCCTTAAGGGGCAAGTAAACATTACAATGAAAGGTGTAATTAAATTAGGTAACATACAGTAAAGGATTGAACCATACCTGTTGCTTGCAAAGAGGCAGCATACCTACCGTGCAGGGAGTGGCCAACATCTGTGATAACTGACTTCGAGCAAGGCTTAAGTACTTTGGGGGAACTGTATTGTCACTACAAAGGTGTGGGCCATTGTGCAGGAAATAACCTGACCAGGTAGCAATAAAGGTGGCACAATGTCAGAGATACTCGTTTTCACCAAAAAATTCAGCCTCAACGCTGGAGGCTTTGGTAGTGGTGGCAGAGTAGAGAAAAAGTGCCCTGTAGAGGATCCTCTAGACGTACACTCAGAAGGCAGTGGGAGATGATAGTTCTGGCATTTAATATACATAAACAAATTTAAAAGTATCCATTGTTGCAAGAATTTCAGCAAACTTTCAGAAGTGATAAATGTCAGCAAATTGATATCCAAATGTCATACTTTACCAACTGCACTAATGGACTGGTAACGCTCAACTTATCCCAGTCCTTTCACTCAGAACTTGTGCCAAATGTCTGTGTGGTTCACCTCATTGCCTGTCACATACGCTTTTCAAATCTGGTATCCACATTTTAAAGCTTGGGCATACAATCAGCTATTCAGCCTTGACGTCAACATCACCTAAGGAGATCACAGCAGGAGATAGCTTTCTTGCCTTGAAGGGAAGGATGGTGCACAACCTGAGACAACAAGAGTAAACCAAAAGAGGGTAAACACATCTGCATGTTTTAATCATCTATTTAAAAATGTTTCCTTGCAATGGCATGGCCCCTTGCTATGGTCCTTGGTTACACTACGAATAATAAATTTTGAAATCTTGGAGATTTTAATAAATCTCAAATAGGACCAATGCTTCCTCTTAGCAATCCCAGTTTACAGAGAGGAATTCTTGAGAACTTTGTAGAGCTGATGATTGAACAGTATTTCGGCTGGACAAGAGAATCAGCCCTGAAGAGGTTTGATTGAAATTGAAATTTATCTTAAGAAAACTGGCCAGATTGAAATTGTAACATCCTCAGATTCTGCACTAAACCACAATATCTACAACTGTGCAAGCAAATTTCATTCCTCTACATTTTTGCTTTATATTTTGATGGCCTCTTACCTATGCAGTATTTTTAAAGAAACAAAATGCTGCCATATGTTGTATTGAGGATGACTGTGAGGAGATACCATAAAAAGCTGAAGAAATCTTGCAAACATAGAACAATGGGGGGTGGTGGGGTCTCACTGAAACCTACCAACTATTGCAAGACCTAAACAGAGGACATTTCCAAGTTTCTTATACTGTATATTTACTCTTCCCAAAATGTTTGCCAATTTTGTTGATGTAATGTAAGTGAATTTCAGATGGACAAAATATATTAATGTTACAAAATCAGAAAGTACATTTCAGAATTATCTTAAGTATTTCCTCTATTGTATCAGAACAGTAAACCAATAATGAACAATTATCACTTTTTAAACCTCTAGATATTTGATGATTTCACTTGAAAAATTACTGAGAGTACTATTAAATGTAGTAAGGGATTAATGCTCCAGTCTTCTTGCTGATAAAAGGTTTTAAACTGGTGGTATACTGCTTTCTGTGGAGAGGTCAGATTCACCAATCTGAATCATTTCTGAAGACCACATATGTTCACACATAAGCCTCAAATTTCCTGACACATTCTCACCGCTGTTATTCCAATTGCATTCAGGTTTGGACACAACATGAAATCCTTTGTGGAGCGCCAGCTTCCTAAAGCATCTGTTGGGAAAAGGCTCAACAAAACCTGGTTCAGGTTCTGTGATTCTGGTCATTTCAATAGAAAGGAATGATTCTAAGGGACATGGGAAATTTTAAGTGATTCACATTTTTAAATAGCAGGGTTTGTTTTAAATCATTTAATTAACAGAAATTACTTATTTAAATGTTTGCAAATTCTTTTAATCTCTTCTCAAAACTCTCAATTTCTTTTTGTAATTTAATTTTAATAGTTAATTAATTATCATAAATTTTGACAGCATCTTTGAGTGTCAGACATCCAAAATTTTTCAAAGGTTTTGACAGCTGATTTAGCTGGGTAATGTCAAAATGTTTCTGGGGCTGGCTTGCTATTTTCAGTGGTGGGGTCGAGGGGCAGGGACCATCATCGTCCAGGAAATGCTAAGTCAAAACCAACTTGTAGAACCAAATTGCTGCTACAGCTATGTTGGTGTTGGAGAGCTTCAAATACATGCCACTCACTGAGGTTGTATAGGCCACAGTCCCACTATTGTACATAATCAGCTGAGACCAACAGGTGAATGGAGAATTGCACTCTATATTTCACTTGAACGTGAAAAATTAGAATTCTTTTCAACAGTCCTGTAAGTGTTAACATCCACGATAATGCGTAGCTCCATTCAGTCTTGCCTTAGCTACAGCAGCTCCATATCCAAGAAAAAAGGCTTGAATTTAACCGCACCAATCCCCAGACACAAGGAACTGAAAGAAGGTCATTGGTCAGTACGTAGTTTCCTACCTAGCAAGGAAACAAAGGAGATAATAATAACTCTCAGATTGGAAGGTCTGAGATAGATTACCAGAGAGATGATTGCCCTTGAAGTTGTACTGACCACGCACAAAAAGATTATAGGCATGTATTTGTTGAGCCCAGTAATAGGAACAATTGTGCTGGGTCAGTTAGCTTAGACCTTGTCTTGTGATAGCCCCAAGCTAATGGCATGTTACATTAAAGCTCTGTGGACATACAGCTCCTAAGTTGCTGCTGACATCACTGCCTTGCTTACCTTACAAGACGAGAGTGCGTCATGAGCATCAACTGGGTTGGAGATGGCAGTAAGTGCAGTTCTGTCCATGGACTGCACTGATCAGCTTCAGGCATCTTAACAGTATGTCAATATGTCTAATGAGCAGAGACATTTTGAAGCAAATGAAGAAAAGATAAATGATTTAAACAGAGAAAGTTATTAAAACAATTTAATCAAATAGCAAATTCACCTAAAATTCATCCAATTTGTGCAAATTTGTTTAAAACTTTAAAGTAAATACGGCAGCTCACTGGAGGTTTTCTGGGTACTCCAGCTGGTCATCAGTGCAAGCTTATTAAAACCAATTTATTATGAAATAAGCTGGAATTCATTGTAGTGATTATTCTCATTGTTCTGCATTTAATAGAATACATCAAATTGTCGATTTATATTTGTCCCCATCTCAGTGAAATGTTCACAGGAGGTTTAAGAAGTGAATATGTGGTTTTACAGCATCCAGACATGTGATGGGCAAGTTAAGTGCTCTGACTTCAGTGATGCTGCTTGAAGGTTTTTGTGAACAGCTTGAAAGAAATTTTGATTAACATGACATTCTGTCAATTGGACTGCAGTTCACCATTTTTATTAGTATATTATGGGTATGAACTACATCAAGCATATATCTTAACTATTACATTTGACAAGGGGTTGATGCAAAGTAGAAAGTAAAGTTTATTATAATATACATAAGTACGTGTATACACAGGTACAATTAAAAACGTACTTGTGGCAGCATCACAGGCACATTGCAACATATAAGCACCATTCACAAGAAAGTGCTAAATTAAGCATAAAATATACACACTTATTTTTACAAGAAAACACAATTACAACAAAAAAATGGTCCGTTTTAGTACAAAGCGGCCAAAGCTGTCAAAGTGTTGCTGAACTCTAGTGATTAGTGTTGGTGCAAGAGTTGAATTGTTGTTCTTGAACTTGGTGGTGTGGATTTAAGGCTTCTGTACCTCCTTCCCTATGAAAGCAACCACAACAAGGCATGGCCTGGATAGATGCTGCTGCCTTGAGGCAGTGCCTCCTGTAGATACTGCCAACGGTGGGGAGGGATGTGCCTGTAATGTATTGGGCAGAGTATTCATTGCAGAGTCCACTACTCTCTGCAATACAGCATATGCAGATTTAAAGAATCTCTCTGATATGATTTGTTGATATTTTTAATGTGATTAAGTTGATCCTGCACTTTCTCTGTAGCTGTAACACTTTTTTCTGTTTTTTTTTGTTTTCCTTTGTACTATCTCACAGTGTTGTATGAAATGATCTGTGTGGAAGGCATGCAAAACAAAGTTTTGGTACATTGGCACATGTGACAATAATAAAACAATTTACCAATCATTATCCTCTTCACTAATCCATAAGTGAAGACTATCCTCTTCACTAATCCATAACATCATCAATCTTCAGTCATCTGAAAGCTTACTAACTATACCTCCTACATTCACATCCAGCTCATTGATGTATATAACAAAGCAAAGGACACTGTTAGCCATAGGCATCCAATCACAAAAACAATCCTCAATCATTACACCCTGCCTCCTATCTCCAATCCAACTTTAGATCCAATTTGCTAAATTGCCCAAGGTCCTATCTTTTTGATCGATCCCCCATATGGGAGCTTGTCAAAGGCCTTGGTAACATCCATATAGACTACATGAACTGCATTACCCTCATCAACACACTTAGTTACCACCTCAAAAATTCAATGTAATTGGTCGGACAGGACTTCTTTCTCAACAAAGCCATGCTGATGTTCCTTCATCAATCCCTACCTCTCCTGTCCCTCAGAATTTCCCAATAATTTCCTTCCCACAGAATTCCTTACTAACTTGTAGTTAAGTTAGTTTATCCCCACTGCCTTTCTTGGTTAAATGTATCACAATTAGAATCTTCCAGAGATTATCTGGCCAGAGAAGATTTTTAAATGATTATCAAAGATCCAGTAATCTTCTTCCTTACCTTACCTGGGACCCTGCTGATGGTGAATTTGGTGGCAAGCATTCAGGGAGCAATTATTGCCTCTGAGTTTGAATTGCCTCTTTCGATGATGCCAGAGGATGTAACCAAGGTCTGCATTTACGGATTGAACTATTGTGTTTGTGGACTGTGGACTTTTTCAGTCATGGTTTTTAAATTCTGTATTTTTGTCCATTCTTTCTCATTATTTTGTTGTACAAAGGGAAGAGGTTTAGGGTCATTGATCTTGTTGCGTTTCATTAGTCTGAGGGAGAATGTTTCTGATTTGATGTTCTTGTTGCAGTTTGTGTGGGGGGGGGGTTAATGATCATGTTGTCTTTTTATTGTGAGAGGGGAGGTTGATGTTTCCCTTTGACTTCCATGGTTTTTCTTTGTTTTGTGGTATCTGGAGAAGACGAATCTCAGAGTTGTATACTGCATACGTACTTTGATAATTAAATGAAACTGAACTTTTGCTAATGCTGTGACTGGTGATGAAGCTGTAATATCTAAAATGACAGCATCTTTACTTATATTTGTTATCTCGTCTTCTCTTCACATTCTCATCTGAATTACAAAGACCATCTCTTGCTTCTCACTCTTCATACATCAAGCACTTTCAAAACTTAACCAGCAGTCAAAAGAATTTGATGAGCAACTGACCAACTGTATGACTTTTTAAACAGTGTTGCTGCTTAATGTGTGTCCAGTTACACAAGGGAACTGAGAGTGATAGCTGGAAAATTGAAACACAATAAGGTGCTGCTAGTGCTATACAAATCAGCAGCATTATGTGTTCACACTGTGATCTGCCTCATCAACATACATCAGTGTTACCTTACACACCTTAATACTTTCACTGAAATGGTACGCAAGATAATTTTCAACAGAATAGTTTTGGGTGTGTGTGTGTATTCTCTCAGTGGTTGCTTATCAACTCATCAATCCCTAGAGCCCTTTAAAAATTTGCACAGTAAGAACTTACTTAAAGTTGTTAATGCAACCGACATATTTTTCTGTATGGTTCGATGTACACATGACAAATAAACTTGAATTTTGAGTTTTCTGCTCTTCATGCACTAAGAAAAAAATGGTATCTGTCGCATCAGAGTCTAACCAGTCTTTTTAGTTTTCTTTCGCTGCCTCAGGGTTTGATTTTTTTTCTGTAAAGGAAAAAGTGGTCTGCTCTGTGGATACACAATCTGTAACAAGCAACCTGCAATTTCACTAGCTTAGTGAGTTCCCCAAGTTCGATATACATTTCCAGCTCTCCGTTGTTTTGATCTATCATTTTGATATCCTGCATTTGGTGAAATTATGGTTTCCACCTCCAATTATATTCTATGTTGAGTGATCAGTGGTTTGACAGCCATATGTGGGAACAGTAGCAGCCAAAGTTTGTTTCTAACTGGTGCAATTATGGTACTATGGCAGTTTCTCAATGGGGACCTACAATAGGGAGTCGTAGCCTCTGCCAGTTTCAGACAGGTAGTCACTGGAGGTGTGAAAGTCTGTATCCATAAGGTATAAACCACCCAAAATGTACTATTGAGATACAAATAAACTTGTTGTGCATGAGATGTGCTCCTCCCATCTATATGGAAGTCAGGTAAGATATCAGCCCAAACCAGGAGAGATAAGTGAAGGAGACGATGCAGGAGTCAGCAGAACCATCTCTGGAATGAAAGGGGTGGCTAGTAAAAGTGGGTTGGAACTGACTGACAATATCCTTTTTATCCTTTTCCCTTTTAAGATTTTTTTCTATTAATTTGATATCTCAGGTCGATGTGTATGTTCCTTCCATGACATCTCCTACACTTCTGTTTCTTACACCATTTTCAGGCCCTCAGATTCTCTTTTCTGCCCTTTCAAGCTAATGGAGGCTTTTCCATCAGGACCCCAGACTGGTAAGATAGGACCCCAAGACAGATGCGGCCAAGTCGGCAGGTTGACTTTGAAAACAGAAGTGACTCAAACCACAGGTTAATGGGGCAGTAAAAACCACTTTAATAACATGGGCATGAAGAGAGATTGATCCAGCAAGGCTGCTTTACTCATTAAGAGACGCCCTTGAAACTAAGAAATTTGAAAGTTATATTGTATATTGTAGACATTTAGAAAATAAATGAAAATGCAAAATATTCCAGAGAGAGTTCTGCTGGCTCCTGTAGAAGGCAATAGCTCCCATTATGTTGATTGTCCTTCAGGTGGTGTAAAGCTGAATCTATGATGGAAATGTCTGGAGAAAACTTGAAAGTCTCCAGCCTCTCTGTGTATGGGGGAATACAATTTAAATGCATTGTTCAGGTGAGGCAGCCAGACAAAAGCATGGCAGTGTCACGTGACAGAGTTTTACTTCTTAGAAGTACAGGAAGTAAGGAAGGAATTGCTAAAAATATTTTCCATGACTGATGAATAAGTAATTATTAAAGCTACTTCCTCTCCTTTAATCTTTTACAACAATTTTACAGATATGCAGAGCTGAACCCTAAGAACAAAGCAGTCAACATATTCTGCAAACCTATATTTACCATGCATCACATTTGTTTGAAGTGGGTAATTTTGCCTCCAACTGAATTGAAGCAAAACTGAAAGAACATTTAGTACAGTCGTCTAACATAAGAAATAGAAGCAGGAAAAGGCCATTCGGCTCCTTGAGCCTGCTCTGCTATCAGTAAGATCATAGCTGATCTTTTACGCAATTTCCTGTCTTAACCCCATGTCCCACAGTATCAAAAAATTTTGTACTTATTGAATAATGGAAATATATGATCACTTTACACTAAACCAATTACTTTTCTGGCACTTGCTTTAAACAGAAGGTGTAGCTGGTTGCAATGCTATTAAATTTTATTTGGAGAACATTAAAGGAATGATCTAGTGTTTCTGTGCATTGTCTCCTGTGGCAGTTCAATACCTCCTAAATTAGTAAGTTATGAACCATTTTTCTTTGGAATTTGACAACAGCTTTCAATGTTACCAAGCTACCAGTTTATCTAGTTCAGGCATTTCAAGCAGCCTGTAATTATGTGCAAATGTTATTAATGTACCTGACAAACCGCGCTTCACTTCAAAAGAAGGGGGGAAACAAGGGCATGGTTCCAGAATTTGATAGTGCCTGAGGCTTTACTTATTTGTATTTTCTCTCACTGGTTCCAAAGGTTCTGAAAGCGATATTACTTTTTCCAACAATCGAACGCATGGCTGAGTCACCACAAGGCAAGCTTATGACGCCAGTGCTTCGCAATCTTCGCTTCCTGATATATGTTCCAATCTACTTCCTTTCATTTCTGCCGGAAAGTATCAAGGCCTCATTGGTGAGGTGGGCACTGCATGGTCTGCAGCCACTGGATGAAGCTATTGTCTCTGCTTCTCTTAATCTCTTCAGTGTCAACTGTGCAGGTGAGAAAATCCATCGCTCTTCCAACCACTTTCAGCTTTAACATTCAAACTACCCAGAACTGGACAGATTTGTGCATTTTCTGAGGAAATCAGTCACACGATCACTTGCTCTCAAAGGGATCTTTTCTACTTGTGTGAAATGTTTATTTGTAGCTCATATCAGACAACATTAACATTATTGAAGTACATAAAGAGACTATAAAGATCTGGTTTCCTTGTAGAGTCATAGAGTCATAAAAAAGAACAGCACAGAAACAGGCCCTTTGGTTCATCTCGTCAGTGCCGAACCATTTAAACTACCTGCTCCTATCGACCTACACTGGGACCGTAGCCCTCCATACCTTTACTACCCATGTACATATCCAAACTTCTCTTAAATATTGAAAACAAGTTCATATGCGCCACTTGCACTGGCAGCTTGTTCCACACTCTCACAATCCTCTGAGTGAAGAAATTTCCCCTCACGTTCCACTTAAACTTTTCACATTTCACCTTTCACCCATGACTTCTAGTTATAGTCCCATGCAACCTCAGTGGAAAAAGCCTACTTACATTTACCCTATCCATACCCCTCATAATTTTGTAACCTCTATCAAATCTTCCCTCAGTGTTATATGTTCGAAGGAATATAGTCCTAACTTAATTAATCTTTCCTTATAACTCAGATCCTCCACTCCTTGTAACATCCTTGTAAGTTTTCTCTGTACTCTTTCAAGCTTATTTACGTCTTTCCTGTAGATAGATGATCAAAACTGCATGTAATACTCCATATTAGGCCTCACCAATGTCTTATACAACGGCAACATATCATTCCATGCCCTGTATTCAGTACTTAGATTTATGAAGGCCAATGTGCCAAAAGCTTTCTTTGAGATCCCATCTACCTGTGATGCCACTTTCAATTAATTATGGATCTGTATTCCCAGATTCCTTTGTTCTACTGCACTTCTCAGTGCCCTAATATTCACTGTGTAAGACCCTCCCTAGTTGGTCCAAATGAAGTGCAACGCCTCTCTCTTGCTTGCATTTAATTCCATCTGCCCATTTTCAGCCAATTTTTCTAACTGGTCCAGATCTCACCGCAAGCTCTGATGGTATTTCCTACTGTCCATTACACCCCAAATTTTGGTGGCATCCAGAAATTTGCTGATCTAGCTAACCACATTATCATCCAGATCATTGATATAGATGACAAACAACAACAGACCCAGCACCAATCTCCCTGCAGCACTCCAATAGTCACAAGCCTCCAGTCAGTAAGGCAACCATCTCCTGCCACTCACTATCTTCTCCTACAAAGCCAATGTCTAATACAATTTACTACCTCATCATGAATACCAAGTGACTGAGTCTTCTTCACCAACCTCCCATGTGAGACATTGTCAAATGCCTTGCTAAGGTCCAAGTAGACAACAACCTCTGCCTTGCCTTCCTCAACTTTCCTAGTAACTTCCTCAGAAAACTCTATAAATGTGATTAGACATGACCCACCACACACAAAGCCATGTTGACTATCCCTAATCAATCCCTGTCTGTCCAAATACTTACATATCTGGTCCCTTAGAAAACCTGCCAATAACTTCCTCACTACTCACCAGCCTATAATTTCCTGGTTAATTCTCAGAGCCATTCTTAAACAGCTGGACAACGTTAGCTATCCTCTAATCCTATCTGCGAGGGCCTCTGCAATTGCTGCACCTGCCTCCCACAGGGTCCAAGGGAATGCTTTATCAGGCCCTGGGGAATTATCCACCCTAATTTACCTCTCCTCCTCCTCTGTAATCTGTGTATGGTCCATGACCTCGCTGCTTCTTTGACTCACTTCTGTAGACTGTGTCCATCTCCCGAGTTAATACAGACAGAAATAATCCATTTAAGATCTCCCCATCTCTCTTGGCTCCACACACAGATTACCATTCTGATCTTTCAGAGGACCAATTCTGTCCCTTGCAATCTTTTTGTTCTTAACTTATCTGTAGAATCCCTTGGAATTCTCCTTAACCTTGTCTACTAGGGAAACTTCATGCCTTTTTTTTTTAGCCCTCTTGATTTCTTTCTCTTGCATTTCTTATACTCTGTAAGTACCTCATTTGTTCCTACTTGCCTATACCTGCTATTCACCTCCATTTCTTCTCTTAACCAGGGCCTCAATATCTCTTGAAAACCAAGGTTCCCTAAACCTGTTGTCTCTATCTTTTATTCACACAGGCAGATACAAGCTTTGTGCTCTCAAAATTTCACTTTTAAAGGCATCCCACTTACCAAGTACACCTTTGCCAGAAAACAGCCTGTCCCAAATCCACACTTGCCAGATTATTTCTGATACAATCTAAATTGGCCTTTCTCCAATTTAGAATCTCAACCTGTGGACCAGATCTATCCTTTTCCATACTTGAAACTAATGGCATTGTGATCACTGGATGCAAACCTCTGTCACCTGCCCTCTCCCATTCACTAATAGCAAATCAAGTATCACACTCTCTCATTGGGACTTTATCAGAAGGAAACTTTCCTGAAAACATTTCACAAGCTCTATTCCATGTAGAACATTTACAGTATGGGAGACCCAGTCAATATGTGGAAAGTTAAAATCATATACCATAACAACCTTGTGTTTCTTGCAACAGTCTGTGATCTCTCTACAAAGTTGCTCCTCTAAATCTTGCAGACTGTTGGGTGGTCTATACTGTAACCCTATTAACATGGTCATAAATTTCTTATCTCAATGCACCCATAAAGCCTGTATGTGTAAACAAAATGACAACATCTGATCAAAACGTAGCAGGAGTATTTTCCTGTCTTGAGCCAAAGATATCCTTTGAACAAACTGGCCATTTTCATAAAAATGCGAAGATCCTATTGGGATGAATGTAAAACAGTATATCTTAAGACTGTGATGGCAATATATCCTGTAATACTGAAAAAGGTTCATGTGAACTTCTGGAATCTTTGGGACTGAGTTTTAAAATGTGTATTGATGTAAATAACTTGATTCTATATCTAAATTTGAATCTCATCATGGTAATGAAGAATTTAAATTCAAGTAATGTGGAATAGAAATCTTGGATCAATAACAATGACCAGAAAATTGAAGGACTGTGAACAAAAATTAATCTGATTCACTGAAGTTCTTGAAGGACACAGTTTTCCATTTTTACCCCATCTGGTCTATAAGTGACTTTGGACCCAGTCTGGGACCTAGGCTCTCCAAACAGGGCCAGTGACCCTAGAGATACTGCACTGACTTAGTCATTTTTCTGGTCCAGAGTAAATCACATTGAGAATGCGATCTTTCAAAAGGTACAATTTAATGTCAGAGAAATGTATACAATATACATCCTGAAATGATTTTTCTTCACAGCCATCCACAAAAACAGAAGAGTGCCCCAAAGAATGAACGACGGTTAAATGTTAGAACCCCTGGCCTTTGCTTTTGATGGCTACCAGTCTGAGTTTGAGTCTGTGCCTCATTACTACTTAAACATGAACAATGGGGACCAACAAGCATTATAAGATATTGAGAGAATAAGTACCAGGAAGCAGGAGAATAAGATATTGATAATGTTTTGGATGAACTGCAGATGATGTAAGTCAACTCAGTCAAACCCAGAGATGAGATATCCTTGGCTAAGGGTTTCAGTTACAGAAAATTTGAGGATGTGTTGAGATTACAGAAAAATAGATGTGATTCTCGTGCTCGATTTCACTAATAGGGAAATAGGAACGGAACTAGCACCCTTTAGCCCATTTAATAGGATGGGTCAAGAATCCACAAGACCAGAAGGCATAGAAGCAAAATTAGGCCAGTGAATCCATCGTGTCTGCTCTGCTGTTCCATTGTGTCTAATTTATTATCTCTTTCAATACCATTCTCCTGCCTTCTCCCTGTAACCTTTGATGCCTTGACTAACCTCTGCTTTAAATAGACACAATGACCTGGCCTCCACAGACATCTGTGGCAATGGATTCCACAGATTCAGCCCCGCCGGGGGATGACCTAACGGGAGGAACCACAGCGACCGGGTCTTTGGCACTGAGTGTAGCGCCATGGCTCAGAAGAGAAGAGAGGTGAAGAGAACTGCAGTAGTGATAGTAGATTCTATAGTTAGAGGAATAGTGATGACATTCTGTGGGCACTATAGAGACACCCTGATGGTATGTGCCCAGGTGCCAGGTCAGGGACATCTCAGATCAATTCCATGGCGTTCTAAAGGGCAAGGGTGAGCAGCCAGAAGTCTTGGCACCAATGACATAGGTAGGAAAGGCAAGGAGGTCCTGAAGAAAGATTTGAAGGTGCTAGGTGGAAAGCTGAAAATCAGGACTGCCAGGGTGGTAATCTCTGGATTGCTGCCTGTGCCACGCCCCAGTGAGAGTAAGACTAGGAGCATTCGGCAGATAAATGCGAGGCTGAGGAATTGGAGCAGGGTGCGGGAGTTCAGATTTCTGGATCATTGGGACCTCTTCTGCGGAATGTATGACCTGCACAAAAGGGACGGTTTACACCTAAACCCAAGGGAGACCAATATCCTTGCTGGAGTTATTTGGGAGGATTTAAACTAAATTGGCAGGGTACAGGAACTAGAGAGATAGGGCTGAAAATGGGGCAGTTGGTTTACAAATAGAGGCAGTGTGTAGTGAGACTTCTAGCAGGGCCAAGCTTATGATAAGGCAAAATTGTAATCAACAGGATAAGCTGCAATGTAATGCAGTGATAAAATTGAAAACGGTAATGAATACAGTACCAAAGGTGGTGTATTTGAATGTCTACAGTATACAGAATAAGGTTGAAGGTTGAAATCAGTTAGAGATTAGCAGGTATGATGTGGGCATGACTGAATCATGGCTGAAGGAAGATTATAACTGGGAGCTTAACATCCAAGGATGCATGTTGTATTGAAAGGATAGGCAGGTAGGCAGAGTGGGTGACATGGCCCTGTTGGTAAAAAATGAAATCAAACCCTTAGAAAGAGGTGACATAGGATGGGAAGATGTAAAACTGCATGGGTGTTTTAAAAAAACCCTTGTGGGAGTATATACAGACCTCCAAATAGTAGCAAAAATGTGTGCTGCAAATTACTGCAGGAGATATAAAAGGCTTGTCAAAGGGGAATGTTATGATAATAATGGGGGATTTCAATATGCAGGTATTGATTCCAAAGAATTCCAACAGATCAGTATGCAGTACATTGGAGTAAAGGGAATTAGAGGCATGAGACAAGCTGCCAAAAGTTGATTGGATGGGGATACTGGTGAGGATGACAGCAGAGCAGCAATGGCTGGAGTTTCTGGGAGAAATTCAGAAGGTGCAGGATAGATGCATCACATAGAAGAAGAGAGGATGAAATAACCGTAGCTGACAAGGGAAGGCAAAGTCAGCTTAAAAGCCAAACACATAGCAAAACTTAATGGGAAGTTAGAAGATTGGGAAGCTTTTGAAAAGGCAACTAAAAAAAGTCATAACAAGGGGAAAGGTAGAATATGAAGGTAAGCTAGTCAATAATATTAAAGAGGATACCAAGTTTCTTAAGATACATAAGAGTAAAAGAGAGGTGAGAGTAGAAATGGTACTGCAGGAATCTGATGCTGGAGAGGTAGTAATCGGGGACAAGAAAATGGTGGACGAACTGAATAAGTATTTTGTATCTGTCATCACTGTGGAAGACAGTAGCAGTATGCTAGAAGTTCAAGAGTGTCAGGGGGCAGAAGTGAGTGAAGTTGCCATTACTAAGAAGAAGGTGCTTAGGAAACTGAAATATTGGAAGGTAGATAAACCGCCTGGACCAAATAATATACACTCCAGGGTTTTGAAAGTGGTAGCTGAAGAGATTGTGGAGGCATTAGTAATGATCCTTCAAGAATGAATAGATTCTAGCATGGTTCTGGAGGACTGGAAAATTACAAATGTAACTCTGCTCTTCTGGAATGGAGATAGGCAGTAGAAAGGAAACTATAGGGCAGTTATTCTCATCTCAGTGGTTGGGAAGATGTTGGAGTTGATTCTTAAGGATGTGGTTTCGGGGTACTTGGAAACACATGATAAAATAAGCCAAAGTCAGCATGGTTTCCTTAAGAGAAAATCTTGCCTGACAGATCTGTTGGAATTCTTTGAAGAAATAACAAGCAGGAGAGACAAGGAGAATGGGTGGATATTGTATACTTGGATTTTCAGAAGGCCTTGGACAAGGTGCCTTACATGAGGCTACTTAACAACAACCATGGTATTGCATGAAGGATACTAGCATGGATAGAGCATTGGCTGATTGGCAGGATGCAAAGAGTGATAGTAAAGGGAGCTTTTCCTGGTTGGCTGCCAGTGACTAGTGGTGTTCTGTAGGGGTCTGTGTTCAGACCGCTTCTTTTTATATTATACAGTACCTCAATGATCTGCATGACAGAATTGATGGCTTTGTGGCCAGGTTTGCGGATGATAGGAAGACACGTGGGGAGGCAGGTAGTGTTGAGGCTTTGAAGATTAGGAGAATGGGCAAAGTGGCAGATGGAATACAGTATCAGGAAGTGTATGGTCATGCACTTTGGTGGAAGAAATAAAAGTGTAGACTACTTCCTAATAGGAGAGAAAATTTAAAAATGCAACATACAGTGGACTTGGGATTCCTCGTGCAGGATTCCTTAAAAGTTAATTTGCATGTTGATAGTGGTGAGGAAGGCAATTGCTGTGGTAACTTCTACTTTACAAAAAGACCACTCGACAACTTGATGACCAAAAGAGCATCTTTATCTGGGACGGCAAATGATATTTACAATACAGAGGCTTCCAGGTACCTCGTGCGGCCTGGGTGGAGGACCTATATACAATGCATACTGGGAGTAAAAAGAGCGGAAGTGAAGACCCTGCCAACCCCTGATCCCACCTCTTGCTACCAACAGCTCCCCAATTAGTATTAACTTACTTTTAATAATACTCACATTACAACACTTCTCCCCCTTTAAAATCCAACATTCCCCAAATATAGAAGAACTGGGAAATAAAAACAGTGGTATCATTAGCAACAGGTTACCAATACAAAAACATCTTAAAAAAACATGGCAAATTCAACATTCAATCTAACAAAAGAAACTATCCAATCAAATATTCAGTCTGTCCTGATTCAGCCTCCTGATTAGTATTAACTTACAAGTACTTTTAATAATACTCACATTACAACAATTGCAAGTTAGCATTCATTTCAAGAGAACTTTAATATTAAAAGCAAGGATGTAATGTGGAAACTTTATAAAGCACTAGTGAGGCCTCACTTGGAGTATTGTGAGCAGGTTTGGGCTCTATATCTCAGAAAGGATGTGCTGACATTGGAGAGGGTTCAGAGGAGGTTCATGAGAATGATTCCGGGAATGAAAGGGTTACCATATGACGAACAGTTGATGGCTCTGGACCTGTACTCATTGAAATTCAGAAGAATGAGGGTGACCTCATTGAAACCTATCAAGTGTTGAAAGGCCTCACCAGAGGGAAGAAGGCCTCCCCTCTAGTGGGGGAGTCTAGGACCAGAGGGCCCAGCTTCAGAATAGAGGGATGTCCATTTAGAAGGGAGATGAGGGGGAATTTCTCTAGCCAGAGGGTGGTGAATCTGTGGATTTCTTTGTCACAGCGATGTAGAGGCAAAGTCATTGAATTGAAACTGATTTTATTTCTTACATCCTTCACATACATGAGGAGTAAAAATCTTTATGTTACATCTCCATCTAAATATGCAATGTGCAATTTATAGTAATTTATAATAAATAGTATGTACAACAGGACAGTCAATATAACATAGAAATACAGTTGTATCAGCATGAATTAATCAGTCTGATGGCCTGGTGGAAGAAACTGTCCCAGAGCCTGTTGGTCCTGGCTTTCATACTGCGGTACTGTTTCCTGGATGGTAGCAGCTGGAATAGATTGCGGTTGGGGTGACTAAGGTCCCCAATGATCCTTTGGGCCCTTTTTTTCACAACTGTCTTTGTAAATGTCCTGAATCATGGGACGCTCACAATTACAAATACACTGGGCTGTCCACAACACTCTCTGAAAAATCCTGCAATTAAGGGAGGTACAGTTCCCATACCAGGCAGTGATGCAGCCGGTCAGGACGCTCTCAATTGTGCCCCTGTAGAAAGTTCTTAGGATTTGGGGCCTATACCAAACTTCCTCAACCGTCTGAGGTGAAGCCACATGAGGTCCTCAGTGATGTGGATGCAGAGGAACTTAAAGCTGTTCACCCTCTCACCTCCAGATCCATTGATGTCAATAGTGATTAACCCGAATCCATTCTTCCTGTAATCTACAACCCGCTCCTTTGTTTTTGCAACATTGAGGGAGAAGTTCTTTTCTTGACACCATTGTGTCAGAGAGATAACTTCTTCCCTGTAGGCAGCCTTTGAGATTTGGCCAATTAATGTAGTGTTGTCTGCAAATTTAATTAGCAGATTAGAGGTGACACAGTCTTGGGTATACAGGGAGTAAAGGAGGGGACTTAGTATACAGACCTGAGGGGCTCCTGTGTTGAGAGTCAGAGGGGTGGAGGTGAGGGAGCCCACTCTTACCACCTGCCAGCAACCTGACAGGAAGTCCAGGATCCAGCTGCACGAGGCAGGGGACTCTGAGCTTCTTGTCAAGCCTGGGTGGGTATATTTCAGGCAGATGTGGATAGATTCTTGATTAATCAGGGCATGAAGGGTTATGAGGAGAAGACAGGAGACTGGGACTGAGAGGGAAATGGATCAGCCATGATGAAATTGTAAAACAGACTCAGTGGGCCAAATGGCCTTATTCTGCTCCTATATCTTATGGTCTTATGATCGAAAGTGCACATTACATTACATATATCTCACACACATAAAACGTACGTTACCAGAAATAAATTAATAAATAATCAGATGCATTTGCAACACAAGTTTAAAAAGTAAACTGTATAATGCTACTGGTGCTTCATGTGTGATGAGACCTTGCTCATGGCAGGGAGTTCTTACAGCCTGTGGATAGAAGCTGTTTTCCTTCCGTTAGTTCTTCTCCTAATGCTATGGTACATTCTGCCCGATGGTAGGCGTTCAAAGAGATTGTTGGATGGATGGGGCGGGGGGGGGGTCATTTACAATGCTAATTGCCTGCATACACAGCACTCCTGATAAATATTGCGAATGGATGAAGAGCTACCCCAGTGATCCTCTCAGCAATCTGCACAATCCTTTGGAGGGATTTGTGGTCAGATGCCTTACAATTCCCATACCAGATGGTGAAGCAGCTGGCCAACACTCTCAATGGAGCTCCTGTAAAAATTGGGGGAGGGAGAAGCCTCACTTGCCTCAATCTCCTCAGGAAGTCTGTGTGCTGTGCTTTTCCAAAGAGGTGATGTTGAAGGACCAGGTGAGATCATCATTATGTGCACTCCCAGGACCTTGGTGCTCCTAACTCCCCAGATGAGCCATTTATGTGCAGTGAGGAGTGGTCAATCTGCACCTTCCTAAAGTCCACAATCAATTTCTTTGGTCTTGTCCATGCTGTGCTTGCGTCATTCTACCAGCCACTCTACCTCCTCTCTGTACACGATCTCATCGTCATCTGTGAATCTGATAATTCACTTTGAACTGGATCTGGCAGTGCAGTCACGTGTCAGCAGCGGTCCGAGTATACAGCCCAGGGTAGCACCAGTGCTCAATGTGATGGTGCTAGAGATGTTTTTGCCAACACGGACTGACTGTGGCCTTTCTGTGAAGAAGTCCAAGATCCAGTTACAGAGAAAGGTGTTGAGATCCAGTGAGGACAATTTACCCATTAGCTTCTGAGGGGTGATTTATTTGAGCCAAGGTTTCAATGCGGGAAGAAATACATCTGTGAAAATACATTTAAAATGTTAAAAATGTTTTTACGACTTCCGGTTAAGAAGGCGGTAGCTTAAGTCACTAAAACTATTGCTCCGCTCCATTTCATATACCTGCATTTATTTCTTACTCTTCCTCCCACTATTGAAGTTGCTGGCTGCACAATGAGTGTATCTAAGCCTACTAAATTGGCAAAAAAAGACACTCCATTGGGAGCAACCTTGAGTGAAATTGTGTCGCTGTTAGAACAAACGCGACAAGATATGTTTTCTCAATTTAGTTCGTTGGAACTGAAACTGGATAAAATCAACTCTACACTGGAGAATCACGCTCAACGTTTATCACATGTTGAAGAAGTCACAGAGAAACTAGACCATCATTGTAAAGACCTGGAAAGAGTTTGCTCTACCCTAAAGGAGCATAATAGCAAGTTAACTCTTAAAGTTATGGACCTTGAAAGCAGGAGTAGACACCAAAATCTTCAAATTCTCGGCTTGCCTGAGACTGTTGAAGGGGGATCTCCTGTCGAATTTTTCTCAAACTTTCTATGTGAGATCTTTGGAAGCGAAATACTTTCCAGTCCTCCAGAGATTGATCGAGCGCACCATATCTTTACATCTCGCTCAGCAGATGGCCAGAGACCACGTCCAGTAATAATTCACCTCCATCGTTACCAAATCAAGGATTTACTAATTAAAGAAGCTCACCGACGTAAAACGCTTCAATATAAAGGTCATGCTATCCGTTTAGTAGAGGACTATGCACCTCAACTTATGAGTCAACATGCTAAATACAGAGGAGTAATGAAAGTTCTCTACGATCGTGGACTTCATCCGTCTCTCGCCTATCCAGCCCGGCTCCGAATCAAGCTTAGGAACGGCGATTTTAAATGTTTCGATTCGGTTGCAGAGGCGCAGACCTTCATTGATAGCCTATCTGCTACTTCGAGTTCCTCAGGTACGATATGATATGATTTTGTTTTTCTTTACAGCTTTTTCGTAGACACCTCTTAAAGGTCTTTGGAGACTTTAGTTCAAAATGGAGTCGGTGTCGCATTAAAAAATTGATATCGATTCGTGAAGTGACGACGTCCTTGAATGGTTTTTTGTTTTTCTTTTCAGACTTCAGTCTCCAATTTCTACAAATCTTGATATTTTCTTTTTTAAATTTAAAATGTAGCTGTTGTCGCATATATTTAATTAGTAGCTTAATTATGTTGCATTGTCCTATTGAAGTGTTTTTTTTCCATTTTCTCAATTTTAGTTTCTATCATACAAATTTTAGTTCTTTAAAGGTGATGATTTTTTTTCTCTCCGGTTAGATTATTTTAACCTTAAGCAGCAGTTGATGCTGTACCTTTAAACTCAGTTTCGGGTTTGGATCAAATTCCTCTCGAATGGATTTTTCTTTGGTGGTTTTTTCCCCTGTGTTTCAAGATGCTATTTGTGTTTTTTTTTTCTTATTTTTATGATTCGGTTGGATTACTTATTTTGACGTTAAAGTTTTTTTTCTGTATAACTGAGTTTATAGATTATCTTTTTTTCGGTTTATCAACTCTAGCTGGAAGGTTGGGGTAAAGTTTTTTTTAGACCATTATTATACTTCAAGATTTACAAACTTTGAATGTATTGTTTTTTCTTGTTAAGGTAAATCTTTGTTTGTAACTCTTAAAGCTTTTTGGTGTTTATTTCCATTACTGTATCAACAGTTGGAGTGGAAATAATTAAGGCGTTACCTAATTGGAAGTCCAGTAGTGGGTTAGTTTTTCTCGGGGAGAGCTTGCTGCTTTATATTTGCAGCTTTCTTGTTGTAGGTTTAGAGGGTGTGGGTGGGAACTCCAATGCTAATATTATATATGGAATTTTGACATATTTGTACTATACAGGATGTAATTTCATCCTGTTTTTTTTTCTTCTATACCTTTGCCCCAGACTTACATATAAATTTCAGATATGGTTTAATGCCTGCTATCCTTTTTTTTCTTATGTTCAGTGGTTAGTCCATTGAACTTTGTCAGCTGGAATGTTAAGGGTTTGAATCATCTGGTTAAAACGGGGAGAGTGTTCGCACATCTTAAACAGCTTAGAGCAGAGGTAGTCTTTTTACAAGAAACACATATTTGTCACTCAGATAATTCTCGTCTTATGGCACGATGGGCAGGACAACACTTACATTCAACTTTTCAAGCCAAGGCGAGGGGCGTTTCAATTCTTATAAACAATAATGTTTCTTTTGAGCTTCATAATAAGATATCTGATCCTCATGGTTGGTTTATTATTGTTTCGGGGAAACTTTATAATACACGGGTGGTCTTAGCCAACCTTTACGCTCCTAACTCGGATGATGTAGGATTTTTTGACCGTTTTGTTTTCTTCATTGCCAGAACTAAGTTCATACTTTCTTATATTGGGTGGTGACTTTAACTGTTGGCTGGATCCAGTTTTGGACAGATCTTCTTCTATCCCTAGACAATTAAGTAAATCTGCTTTACTTATTCAATCTTTTCTTTCTAATTATGGAATATCTGATATTTGGCTTTTCTTTCATCCACATGAAAGAGATTACTCCTTTTTCTCACAAGTTCACCATACATTTACTAGAATCGACTATTTTTTAATTGATAATCAATTGATCCCATCCGTCCGTTCTTGTGACTATAAGAGTATATTGATTTCAGATCATCTCCCACTTACATTGACCATAGTTCTCCCTGGCCTCCCTCAAGTAAATAAACACTGGTGTTTTAATCCGACCTTGTTGTCGGATAACGACTTTGTAAAATTTATAGAGGATCAGATAACTTTCTTTTTAAATACTAATGCACTACCTGAAACCTCTAGTCAGGTGGTTTGGGATGCAATGAAAGCATATCTAAGAGGTCAAATAATTTCCTACACAGCAAATTTGAAAAGAAAGACTCACAAAGAATATTTAGAACTGATCAATCAGATTAAAGCTACAGACCAATTATACGCCCAGGTCAAGGATCCGGAGTTATAGAAGAAAAGAATTCTAATTTAATCTTCAAACTAAATTTAATCTTATTTCTACTTATCCAATTGAATGCCAACTTTTGGGCAGTCGGAATAAGTTCTATATTCACAGGGATAAATCTGGTAAGTCCTTAGTTAACCAACTTAGGCGCTCTGAAGCAAAACAACACATCACTAAAATTTGAATGAGTAATGGGAATATTAGTGTGGACCAGTCTGAAATTAATGATACATTCAGGAATTTTTACTCTCAACTTTACACCTCTGAATCCTTTAATGGTAATACTACTGTTATGCAATTTTTAGATAGTTTAAATATTCCTAAACTTTCTTCTGATCTTAAACATAAATTGAATGAGCCATTATCCTTAGAGGAAATATCCTCTGCTATTTCTGCTTTGCAACCTGGTAAATCTCCTGGTCCTGATGGGTTCTCTACAGAATGTTATAAATCATTTTCCTCATTGCTCTTATCCCAACTTAGTTTAGTTTTTTCTGGTTCTTTTAAACAAATCAATTCCCTGCATCATTTGATGAGGCTTGTATCATTCTTTTGGTGAAAAAAGGCAAGAATCCATTAGAATGTGCTTCATACAGGCCAAATTCTGTATTAAATGTAGATGCTAAAATTTTAACTAAAGTTTTGGTCTGTAGGCTGGAGACTATTTTACCCTTGATTATCTCTGAGGGTCAATCTGGCTTTATTAAAAATCACCTTCCCTTTTTCAACATTAGACATCTTTTTAATATTCTATATTCATCTTCATCAAGGACCCCTGAATGTGTTATCTCTCTTGATGCCGAAAAGGCGTTTGATCGGGTGGAGTGGCACTATTTATTTGCGGTTTTAGAAAAATTTGATTTTGGATATAATTTTATTGAGTGGATTAGGTTACTATATTCCCATCCAATTGCATCAGTTTTAACTAATTTCCAGCAATCCCAACCGTTTGATCTTAAACGTGGCACCCGACAGGGATGCCCTTTAAGTCTTCTGTTATTTGATCTGGCTATCGAGCCATTGGCAATTGCATTTCGCAGTTGTACTGAACTGACTGGGATCTGGAGGGGCGGTTTTGAGCACAAAGTCTCGCTATACGCTGATGATTTGTTACTTTTTATATCAAACCCGACCACCTCCTTACCTTTGTTGTTTTCACTTCTCAATAAATTTAGTCAGCTATCCGGATACAAACGTAATCTAGATAAGAGTGAACTTTTTCCAATAAATAAGGAAGCACAAGAATTAGAATTTCACAATCTCCCTTTTAAAGTAGTAAACAATTGTTTTACTTATCTTGGTATTATCGTAACAAGGAACTATAATCGACTGTTCGATGAGAATTTCAATAATCTTTTAAATTTTACAAAACAGAGATTAGCACAGTGGTCTCTTCTGTCCATGTCTTTAGTTGAGTGAATTAATGTAATTAAAATGTATATTCTCCCTAAATTTTCATACTTATTTCAATCTTTACCTATATTTATTCCTAAAGTTTTTTTTGATTCTTTAGATTCTATTATCTCGTCATACCTATGGAAGGGTAAACAGCCCAGACTCAATAAAGCTCATCTCCAAAAGCCTAAAAGAGAAGGTGGCTTGGTGTTGCCTAATTTTCGTTCATATTATTGGGCAGCCAATATTCGTAATATTATCTTTTGGTCCTACTTTTATAACCAGTATGTTTGTCCAACATGGGTGGCAATGGAATTAAACGCTTATTCTTATCTATTCCAGCTTTACTTGGATTTGTTCTTCCTTGCCAATTGCCAAAATCTATTATTAATCCTGTAATCAGGCATACTCTGAGAATATGGGCTCAATTTAGAAAATACCATGGTCTTTATAGTTTTTCCCTCTCTAGTCCTATTCTATACAATCATTTATTTCAACCGTCTATGCAGGATTCCACATTCCAAGACTGGTGTAGGAGAGGTATCAGGCATTTTGAAGATCTTTTTATAGACAATCGGTTTGCGTCTTTTGAACAGTTGTCTATAAAGTTTAATTTACTGAATACTCACTTTTTTAGATACCTTCAAATTAGACATTTTATTAGCCCTTTAATACCACATTTTCCTGAACAACCTGATAAAAATGTTGTAGGCTTGTTTCTTCAAATGAACCCCTTGGGCAAAGGCGTAATCTCTACTATTCGTGTTAAATTTATGATTCTCATACGAGCCCCTTGTGATAAAATTAAAACTGCTTGGGAGCATGACTTAGGTTTTTCTTTGTCTGACAAGGTTTGGGATTCAATTCTTAAATCCGTCAGTTCAATTTCCTTATGTGCTCACCATTGTCTCCTGCAGTTTAAAGTCGTCCACAGGGCTCATATGTCCAAAACCAAATTGGCAAAGTTCTATCCTGATATTAGTCCCTGGTGTGACAAATGCAAAGGAGGTGAGGCCTCCCTTTTCCATTTGTATTGGGCCTGTCCTACTCCGGAAAAATTTTGGAAAGATGTTTTTTTAACTTTATCTTCTATATTAAATTGTCATTTGGAACCTGATCCTTTGATCGCTCTTTTTGGTATTCTTCGAGACCCTGACAAGCATTTGACCCCAGCTAAACAACGAACATTGTCTTTTGCCTCTCTTCTAGCCAGACGAGCAGTACTCCTTAAATGGAGAGATGTAGTTCCCCCTACCCATGCTCAGTGGCTTAGGGATATTATGTCTTGTTTAGATCTCAAAAAGATTCACTACTCACTTTCTAATTCGGACATAAAGTTCCATAGAGTGTGGGGATCTTTTCTCGAATATTTTCATAACTCTCACCTAGATTGACAGGTGTTTGTTCTTTTTTCCCTTGATAATCAGACCCTACATTTCCAGCTTTTTTTTGACTTTTGTTTTTTTCTGATCAGGTAGCAGGCTGCCCCCCCCCCCCTCTTTTTTTTATTACAATATGTAGTTCTGGGGTAATAAAAGTGTATCTCATATAATGGTTGGCTTGGAGTTGGATAGGTGATGGATTGGGTGCTTTTCTTTCCTTTTATCTTTTTTTTCCTTTTTTACTATGGGTGACTTGCTCATTTGTTAAGACATGTATTATTGTTATTTTTGTTTATATGGCAATGATCCTTCTATATTGATTTTCTTTTCTTCGTTGTAGTTTTGTAGAAAATTATAAATAAAATATTTTTTAAAATAAAATAAAATAAAAAATGTTTTTACTTGTATATTCATAATAGTAAATGTCATTCAGGAATCCTAAAGCAATACGTACTGTATGACTATAATTTTTTCTCATTTTTCTAATACATTTGCATTCATTTTCATTATTCAGCTAAGCAATTCACCTCTTCTAGACTTATACACTCCTGTGAAATTTTTATCAAAAAAAACACAACAAATCCTAATCTTAAAATACGCTAAATTATTGTCGTGTCATAATCAAATTATGTTTGAAAAATAGATTTAGTATACTTCTCTTCCCCTATAGTAAGGATTTTATCTATTCCCACTTAAAAAGTATACTCTATTGAGTATTTATTAAGCTTGTCAAGCAAGTTTAAAAAGGTGGAGATCGTCACTTCAACTACATAGCAGTTCTACTAAATCAGCACACAGCTTGAGAAGGATTTTTCCTTCAGCATAAGTACTTTGTGAGCTTTTCTTACCTCTGTCTTCCTAACTGAAGGGCTAATACAGTAAAGGTAATTTATGAAGACTGTTAGACTGTGGGGTGATTTTATTCCCTGTTTCACATTCGTATTGGAGAACTGAAGGGGTACTTGGACCATATTGGTCTGACTCTGTCCCGTCCTAACAACACCCACAACAGCAGTACCGCAGTACCAGATGGGACACCTGCAAGTGATAAAAATTACTTTATCTACACTCTTGCCCACTCCCCCATTGAACTAAAATGTCCTGGACACTACCCTAGCTCTCCAGCATTTCCATAACCTTGTGACTGCCCAGAAACTCCCAATAATTTAATGCCTTCCATCCACCTGAACATCTCTCCATAATAATCTCTAGACGTCCAATTACCACTCCAATCACCCAGTCTCTCATTCTGCCAGCCTCCACAATTTTTACAATATTTCCCTTGATTATTAAGTCACTTTAAATAATGGACCTGAGCTAAGCTTGCACATTGGATACCTAGAGTTAAGATGAAGTATACTTCTCCCAGGATCATAAGATGAATGAGACTACATTTTCATCTTTAACTCATCTGACTTTCACAAGACAATGCCAGCAGAAATCAGTTAAATAATTCATCCGGATTCCTTTTTTAACATTTTTAACCATGCTAGTTCAGAATCAGAATCAGAATTGGGTTCATTATGCCCGGCATGTGACATGAAATTTGTTAACTTAGCAGCAGCAGTTCAATGCGATACATAATATAGCAGAGAGAAAAAATTTTTTTAAAATTGTAATTATAAATAAGTCAACCAATTATTGAACAGATTTTTCAAAACATGCAAAAACAGAAATACTGTATATTTTAAAAGAAAGTCAGATTGTGTCGAAAGATTCAATGTCCATTTAGGAATCCGATGGCGGAGGGGAATAAGCTGGTCCTGAATCGCTGAGTGTGTGCCTTCAGGCTTCTGTACCTCCTACCTGATGGTAGCAGTGAGAAAAGGGCATGCCCTGGGTGCTAGAGGTTCCTAATAATGCACGCTGCCTTTCTGAGACACTGCTGTCTAAAGATGGCCTGGGTACTTTGTAGGCTGGTACCCAAGATGGAACTGACTAGAGTTACAACCCTCTGCAGCTTCTTTTAGTCCTGTGCAGTAGCCCCCTACCCCCATACCAGACAGTGATACAGCCTGTCAGAATGCTCTCCACAGTACAACTGTAGAAGGTTTTGAGTGTATTCAATGCATGTCTGTACTAGTGTTATGATGCAAAGCTAAGTCATGATGATGTTATCGGAGAAGTTTACCAGGTGCCATGCTGATAATAGTTTGTTCCCAAGTCACTTTTGATCAAAATTAGTTAAATTTGCAATGGAATATTACAACATAGAAGAGTACAGGACAGTAACAGGCCAGTTTGCCCACAGTGTTGTGCCAAATTAATTAAATTACTAATTCAATTTCTAACTAAGTTAATCCCTCTTCCATTTCCTGTGCATCCATGTGGATGGATCACCTCCACGATACTTGACTGTGCCACCACTGTAGCAGTTACTTGAAAACAAACCAAAACCACTGACAGGCTGAGCGAGGGACTCGATACTTTATGACGCACTTCCAAATCACTGAGTTCCAAATCAAAAAAAGTACTCTCAATCCTTTATTACAAAACCAGCAAAGACAAACGATCTTATATAGTGATAAAAAAATAATGAAACTAAATAAGCAATATAGCGGAATAAGAGTAATTAGCGGCTAACATAATAATATCCTCTTTGGCTCATTCCCTATCTATTATACTTGACTAACTGACTAGGACAAAATGTGAATACGTAACTATACTTATTTTCTTCTACTACTAAATGACAAAATTACCGTAACCCATAATAAATGTGCAACACAAAATACAATACAGACAGAAATACCACTGGCAACACATTCCAGACACCCAACACTCTGTGTAAAGCTAAACTTTCCCATTCATCTCCTTTGAATTTTCCCCCTCTCACCTGAAATGCATCCCCTCTAGTATTAGACATTTCGACCCTGGGAGAAAGATACCGGCTGTGTACTCTGATGATGGCTTTCATGATCTTATAAACCTCCATTTTCTTCTATTAGACACAAGAACAGTTACCTTCCACAGATCATAAGGCTAATTAACACCTCCACCCACTAACCCACCCCTCCACACCCCCAGCCACGACTACTTTTTCATTTCCTCTCAGTCACCTCCTGTACTTTATAGAATACAATCAGTATATGTATATTAGCTATCTTATGTATTTATATTTGTGATATTTTTATTATTATTGTGCTCTTTACCTTTCTTTCTGTGTTACATCAAAATAACACTTATTTTGTTTCTTTCACGCTTGTGAACTGGAAGTCTCATCAAACAATCTTGTATCTTGAATCCTGAAAAGAGCTGATGATCAGCTAAGTTTTTCACAATTTGTTTCCTGAGTTCTACACAAGATGTCCGTTGTATGTTTAGTATCCATTAATAGAATGCAGAGGAAAAAGATGAGTTCTTCTTTTGCATGTGGATGCATTTTGTAATGGTGGTTTATTGCAAGAATGGGAGCTTTTAATTTGCCAGGACATTCAAATCAAATCAAATCAAATTCAAGTTTAATTATCATTCAACCACACATGAATACAGCTGAATGAATTAGTGTTCCTCTGTGGCCAAGTTGCTAAACATACACAGCACATTCAAGATAGCGAGCACACATACACTCAGAAAAAATATTTAAAATATAAATAATATGCACAAGCTAAAAATGCCTATGCAAATAATGACATCTGATTCATTCAAATTTAAACTTCCATCACATTATTACCAATTATTTCACACCAACACAGCTAATCAGGATAATTCATGAAACACAGTTATCTCCAAGATACAAAACCATTCACCTAACTTGAAGTCATGCTTTTTCACATGATAACATAATTGCTATCCTGCATCACATTTCCTATCTTGATAAATTTAGTAAAAGTTTAAGATATTATCAGACTATTTTTGCAATAATTCCAATATGTGGCTCAGAAATGGCTAATAATAACCAATGCTATTTATGTGGCAGAATTTGACAGATTTTATAATGAACTTTAGAGAAAGAACTGGGAAGCAAACTTTTTGGTTACATGCCTAGTGTTAGGGTATTATTCTTTCATTAAAAAAAAACTTGTATTTGTTCTGACTCTCAGGATATGTGCTTCAGTTACTGAATTGCTTTTGAAATATAATCACTGTTGTTCTTCAGCCTTAACTGCAAGCCAGTTTGCAAAGAGCTGGGTGTTTCAGACAGCAATACTATAAATTAACCGGTTGTTTGTATAGGTGACGATTAAGGAATGAACGCTGACTAGACAAACAGCAAATGCATTGCTCTTCAAATTGCACCCGAATCAGTTCAGTTTAATATCTTGTGCTGAAAATAGTTCCTCTGACAATGCAGTTTTCCCTCAATAGTGCAAAATAAGGTTGATTTTGTGTTAAACCCTGAGGTAGAACTTGAACCCAATGCTTTCTGTCTCATAGGCAAGAAAGTTGCCTCAGGGCTCAAGCCGATGGGTAAATTGTAAGCCAGCAAATGTGATCACATATCTTTATAGCACAACATTTATTAGTAAATTGCTAGTTGTATTCTTCTGCTAAATTTTCCTCTGGTCTTGTTTGAACGTGAATGAATCCATTAAAAATACAACTTTGAGCATTTCAGAACATAAATTTAGAGAGTTTGAGCAGCAGGCTAGGAAGAGAAATCCCAGCCCCCCAGAACACCACTTGAAGCTGTCAGCGCATCATCCTCTGAAACTGCAGGGTTTTGATAGCACTTTTCTCGTTAAAAGCTTTTTAGGGGCTTGATGACCTGGTGTCCTGACACAGACTTTAATATGTTTCCTCAGTGCAGGTGCAATGTTCACAAACAGCAGAAGGAATGCTTGTCTGGGCTGTGGACCTTGCAATCGATCTCATTCCTTTGCTCTTTGATTCTTATCTCTCATCTGTGGCTAGTTAGTTGCATGGAATGCTATATAAGATAATGTGAATTATCTTACCACACACCAATTTAGCTGTTCAGGGCCTGGCAGGGACAAAAATGTAAGAAGACTTTATCCCAAGATTTCTCACTGCTCTACCTTAAACATTTTGAGAACTGAAAGTCTTACTTCAGTTTTCAAATACATCCGCTATTTTTTAACATCTGTGAATTGATTAAGTACATTTCTGAATGTCATGAAATAGATCTGGAAAAATGTATTGAAATGCAAAGAATTCATTCATTCACTGGCAAACCTTAACACACAATGTATATTTTTTAAGTCTCCGCATAGCTTTGCTTCTAAAGTGGAGTTGTTAAATGACTCTTTGTTTATGATCATTTTATACTGGTTCATAATTATTCTTTCAAAAATAGGCTTCTCTTACTGTAAAAACGATTGGCCAAAGCACAGAGGAAGGAGGAGGGTTAGAAGTGCAGGGTTTTATTTTCATAATACCTATAATGAACAGGAAAGTTTGTTGGCTGTAACACAAGATGATATCAACTTCTTTCCTTTCATACACACACATAAAAGGCTGAAATTTCCTCAGAGCCTCTCCCACATCACTTTGCTAAAGGTTACATGAAAGGCCTGTAAGAATTTCAGCCCACCCCTCCCCCAAAACCCTTGGCCCATGGAGTGCAAAATCGACTTCATCAGACAATGAAAATTTAAAGCAAACTGCAGATGCTGGAAATCTGAAATAAAAGCATAAAATACTGGAAACACTCAGCAAAGGCTGGAAGCGTTGGCATTTTGTGTTGTTATTTCAACTTTGTCAGATGCTATATTTGAGGACTGAGCTGGTAAGGGCAATCAGGTTACTGCTGCTGGAACTGGAAGGTTATTTCATACAGTCAGGTAGAAGACTGAATTCTCCTTTTAACTGCAAGGCCTTTTTGATCCTCTCGCTGATTGAGGCTTGCACCTCATTGAAATGACCGTGGTTCCTCCTCATTTGTGAATTATGGCACTACAGTAATATCTCTGAGCATCATTCTGGAACATAGAACAATGTAGCCCAAGAACAGGCCTTTTGACCAACAATGTCTGAATCAGACACAATGCCAAATTAAACTCAATCTCTTCTGTCTGTATGTGATCCATATGCCTACATTCCATGCATACTCGTGTCTACCTAACAGCCTCTGAAATACCACATTGTATCTGCTTCCACCACTACCACCAGCAGCCTGTTCCGGGCATCCACCACTCACTGTGTAAAAAGATCTTGTCCTGCACATCTCTTTCAAACTCTCCCCTTCCCCCTCCCACTTTAAATATTGTCCTTTAGGTTTTGATATTTCCAACCCAGGAAAAAGTTTCTGACTGTACATATCTCTCCTTCTCATAATTTTATGAATTTTACTCAAGTCGTCTCTCAGCCTTGGGCACTCCAGGGAAACAACCCAAGTGTCTTCACCGCTGGTCATTAATGGAGAATGTGTGGAGCAGGTTAAGACCTACAAGTATCTGGGAGTACAGTTGGACGAGAAGCTAGACTGGACTGCCAACACAGATGCCTTGTGCAGGAAGGCACAGAGTCGACTGTACTTCCTTAGAAGGTTGGCGTCATTCAATGTCTGCAGTGAGATGCTGAAGATGTTCTATAGGTCAGTTGTTGAGAGCGCCCTCTTCTTTGTAGTGGCGTGTTGGGGAGGAAGCATTAAGAAGAAGGACGCCTCACGTCTTAATAAGCTGATAAGGAAGGCGGGCTCTGTCGTGGGCAAAGTACTGGAGAGTTTAACATCGGTAGCTGAGCGAAGGGCGCTGAGTAGGCTACGGTCAATTATGGAAAACCCTGAACATCCTCTACATAGCACCATCCAGAGACAGAGAAGCAGTTTCAGCGACAGGTTACTGTCGATGCAATGCTCCTCAGACAGGATGAAGAGGTCAATACTCCCCAATGCCATTAGGCTTTACAATTCAACTGCCAGGACTTAAGAACTTTTTTTAAAGCTATTATTAATGCTTTTTGAGTTAGTGATTTAGATGCATATCATATTATTACTGAGTTAAGTATTGTATGTAATGAGTTTTTGCTACAACAAGTGTATGGGACATTGGAAAAAATGTTGAATTTCCCCATGGGGATGAATAAAGTATCTATCTATCTATCTATCTATCTACCCTCCATCTCTGCATTGCGTTTAGCTATACTTCAGTGGCCAGAGAAAGCTCACAAGCCACTATGAGCCAGTCTGGTCAGGAAATCAACCGGCATCAGACTAAACCCATAAAACAAAAGGAAAACTTCTCTTAAGATACTTTCATATTGAAAACTTCCAGCTAATCCTTGTAATATATTGTGCATCATTTGGTGTATTCCTCTATTTCCAAAACTAGAACATGCCTCTGGATTCACCCTGCGTTGATGATAACATCCGTTCTGTGTACGGTCCACAGTAACCTTATCATATAGAGATTAAAAGCAATTAATAGTGGGGTTTACAACCATTTTCCATTGCTTGTCAATATTTGTTCTCTATTATGCAATTATAACCGTCAAACAGATGCATATGACTGAAAGATTGCAAGTTTAAGTGACACCAGAGTGCTTAGCTCTGGTCTGACACTGTATTCTAAATGAATGCAGGAGCTTCAAAATCGTCTCCTCGTGGTGTTTCAGCATAAAATTCCTTTAGGTTCTGAAGATATATTTAGCAACATGAATATTTGAAGTGTCTATTTGGTTTTAATTAATATATTTTGACTGTTTTTTTAATTTTTCATTTTCTTCCAAACTTGTGTCCAGATGTAGTAGATGCTGGAAGCTGCAGTAATATTAACAGCAGTCTTCTCCCAAACTTGATCAACTACTCACTTTCAAAGAGTGTGTCCTATCCAGAACAGAATCATTCTCCTTTCCCATGTTCCTTGGATAACATCGGACAGCAAAGATTTTGCTTCCTGAATACTTTTGGGTGTATCTTATGGGTTTTGGACTGCTGATGTTGACAATCGCCATGAGCTTTCCCCATCATGCACCATTTTTTTAAAAATGGCCTATATTTGTTATTTCAATTCATAACTCAAGTCAATTAAAATGTTGCCCACAATGTAAGCTGCAAAAGCTGAAAAGCCTGGACGTGCTTAGGCAGTTAGATGCCGCATGGCAGGACAGGTGTAAGAAAGACCACACACATACTTTTCTGTACATTGCGTTTACATGTGTATTGGTTTACGATCACGTTCATGCACATGCTGTACACACACATTATGTTGGGTGTACTCATTCTTTTGCGATAGCAAAATGTCTCGCCAGTGTTTAAACAGCCGTGATGCTTTCTGTTAAATTTGTGCCGAGTATACGCTTAAATCTCAAAGACAGAGCATGACTCCTCCTATTAAGAAAGCCTAAGAGCTCTACTTTGGATGTAAAGTTGGTGACCAAGACAAAGCCCGGGCTCCTCACATTTGTTGCGCTACATGCTCTTTTGATCTTAGAACTTGGCTCAGTGGTACTCAGAAATCAATACCGTTCGCTGTCCCGATAATATGACAACAGCAGAAGTATCACGTGACAGACCGCTACTTCTGTCTGACCAGTGTGTTGGGTTTCTCTACTAAAAACAAGAAATCCATTGAATACCCCAGTCTCCCTTCAGCCATGAGACCTGTGCCGTATGACGATCGTCTTGCAGTACCGAAGCCACCAGAGACATGGAGTCTGGAAGTGGCAGACAGAGATGACATGATGCACGAGCCAGCAATGGAAAATGACACTGATACTGATACAGATTTTGAACCCTTTATGTCAAGTGAGCCTCATCTGGTAACTGAGTTAAAGGACCTGGTTAGAGACTTGGGTCTGTCAAAGGCAGAAGTAGAATTACCGGGTTCATAACTGCAAGGGTCACCAGGCACACAGATTTCCGTGATGGCTTTCGATATTTGAGACAGACGTTTCCCAAAATAACTGATGCCAAGATTAAGGAAGGCATTTTTTGTTGGTCCACAAATCAAACAGGACGTCAGTCAAAGGCAATCTGAAGAACTTCCAGAGGGACCAGAGAAAATCGCAAGGAAGGCATTCAAGGATGTTGTTGAAATTTTTCTTGGCAACCACAGAGCACTAAATACATGCAGCTGGTTGACAACATGGTTCAAACATACAAAACCATGAAGTGCAACATGTCACTAAAGATTCATTTCTGCATTCCTATTTCGACTTCTTCCCTGCAAATCTTGGCGCTGTCAGTGACAAACATGGCGAAGGTTTCATCAAGACATTGCGGTCATGAAGAGACAGTATCCGGGCAACTATTGGACGCTTAAGCGAGTTCAAATGAAAATCATCAACAAAACATTTTAACTTAGTTGAACTATTGCAAAGCGTCAGCACTGTTATGCAATAAAAGTTAAGCTGTTGTTTCTCCAAAGTCCTATGTGATGCAGGTAGTGTGAATTTATATTTGTGTTTAGCTTCAGGTTGTCTTGTCATCACCACAAAAACATTCTGAGCAAGTTCAGAAATATTTGCTGTGCAGTATAGGCATTGTTTGTTGCTGAGCCACCCAGTATTCTGTGGGAAAACAGTTAAGGAACCCCGTCTTTGTTAGAGACTGCACTAATAGAAAAGTGGAAGTAAAATGAAAAAAGAATACTTCTGGGGAAGAAAACACAGCAAGTCAGGTCGTATTTCTGGAAAGAGATACAGAGGCAAAATTTCAGGCCACTTTCCATCCATCAGAACTTCTCCAGGAATCTGATAATCATCAGCCTAAAGGTTCAATTTTGCTTCTCTCAAACAGATGTTGCCTGATCTACTGAACATTTCCTGATTTCCTGATTTATTCCATCTATTCCTAAATTAAAGAGAAAAAATCTGCATTTATTTAGCACGTCTATTGGACAAAGCAAGACTTTTTACAGGTATTAAATACAGTTGAAGTTCAAAATGAAAAGGAAAATGAAGTAACACCAAGCCTGTCAGGCAGACTTAACATTTCAGTTTGAAGACTGTTTCAGATCAGGAAACTCTGTTTCAGGTCAGACAAAGAATCTTTGACATGAGATATTAGTTCTCCACAGATGCTACTAGGCATTATTTTGCTGCATTTTATTTTATTTCAGATTTTCTGCATCTGCAGTTTATTTTAATTTTCAGTTTTAAGGTTTAGTTCCACTTTTGATGTGGAATTTTATGCCGAAGTTCTCATCAACAATGGTATGTTAATAACCCAATATTTTTACGATATTTATTTATTCAAGATTAGCCAATTCTAACAATCACCTGTTACCGGTTTTTTCCACTTTCATATATAGAATCTGTTTCTTTGTTTTGTTCATGAATGAGAGAAAGACAAAATATCTTTTAGAGTTGGGCCTCTGCCAACTTGCAGGCACCAGTCTTAACTCAGTAGGCCTATTAAATTCTTTTTAATAATTTCTTATTTCTATTTTGAATTTTTGAAGTAGCTTACACTAACAAACTTTACAAACCCGCACAAACACATTTTACTTTACAAATGCAAGGGGTTTTCCCCCATGTAACACTTTGCAATCAAAGTAGGGATTAAAACACAAATCAGGGCAGCAAAAAAATCACCCTTGATGCCAAAGTAAACATCGTGTTGGAGATGATAGTTGCATATGAGTTTACAATCAGCTTTCTTCACCTGTATTGAGGATAGTTTTCATGTGGAACAATGCAATCATGTATCTAGTTGTTTCCCCATTCCAGAGCTACCAGTAGTCTGTCTTTTATAATCTGTGCAAGTATTTTGTTCACAAATAGTCTTGGCTCAGTTAGCTCTGCATCTGTCCTTTGAGTCAGAAGTTGTGGATTTAATTTTCACTCCCGTTTTTGAACACTAAATTGAGGTCGACATTTCAGTGTACTGAGGGAGTGCTGAATTGCTGGAGATATGTTTGCAATGTGATGCTACACTAAAGCTCTGCCTAGCTATCGGGTGAAGATAAGATATCTCTCTGCCAGGTTTGAAGAAAAGTGAGAGAATTCTCCAGTGGTCTAGCCAACATTCAGCTTTTAGTCCGTTCCAGCACAAAGGATGCCGTCCTTCATCTTATACCTTAATATAAGAGTAATTCTGAACAAATTTGTTGCCTGTTTGCAAAAAAAAATTAAATGCCTAAAAAATAGTTAATTAGATTTGAAGTGTTTTGGAATATTTGGTGAATACAATGATTACAGGTTCATTAACATCCTTTTACAAAGACACTTTACCCATTTTAACCAATATGTATTTTATCTCTAACCAAGAAAGCACTATATTTAAAAGTTGAAATATCTAAGTTGAAATGGTTCAATGATTAAAGCAATATTAATTTATAGCAGAAACTTTGCTTATTTCAGAGATATATGATAGAAATAATTTACATGATAAATAATTATTTACATGATATATAGGATTAAAACTATGTTACAGTTAATTTTCTCTATCTTTATACTTGGTATAATTAATATAACTTGTCATTTACTTCACTCAATTTACATTAACATGCTAAATGCCATGGAATTGGAGAACACAGAAATCAGCCCTTCTGACCTTCTTGCGCGTCTACATGAATTCCATTTGCCTGCATTGGGACCATATGACATAGAAACTGATATTTCAGCCCATCATTTTTCCAGCTCTCATATCGTTCACATTAGTCCCATTTCCTCACCTTCTGTAATCTCTGTTCTTTCGTATGCACTCATCCTATTTGTCCACATTAAGTCTATACCCTTCTAAAACTGACAAATCCAGAATGTTAACTTCTGATGAGAGTCAAAATCAACAGAATCCTTTCATTTAAAATGTTTCCATTTCAGGTACGAACACATATAAGTAAAGAAAATGACAGGGTATTGAACAGCTTTTCTCCCTTTTTCAAGTATTACTTCTTAGAAATAATTCTCAGTTCATAGTATGAATTATTCACATCTGCAAATGATATTGACTGTGAAGACAACTGCAAATAATATTTTTTCAGCATGAATTTTACCACATATAAATGGTTATTTGTTTTAAAATATTTGCAGAACAAAATAAACCCATCTTTACCACTGTGACTTTTAAGGAAGCTTATTTACTTCCTGTGATCACTTCAAGAAGTTGGTCTTCTTTGGAGAGAAAGAGGAAATGCTGGGAATACTCAGCAGCTTTGGTGGGCAGGACGGATGTGGAGCCTTCACTAAAATGTCAACTGAACCGGAAGCAAGCCTGGTAGCAATTTGTGTCTGTAGCAGATGACAGGTTGTGGTGGCATGTGCCTCAACCATTAAAACAGCCAGCAAGAGGAGCAATCTATTTTTTGTGGTTAGATCTCATTTGTATTAAACAGTCAAGATGTCCATGCTAATCACAACATGAGAATAGGTCTTCATCAGGAGAGTAAGAAAATTGTTCTTCTGGAAGACAGCCTGCAGCCCTATAATAGTGAGATACCCTTTAAAGAGTAGAAAGCGAGTAATTGAAGCAATGGACAACAGGTATGCTTGAAGGACTCCCAATACTTCACACTCACTTAGGTGTTCATAAAGCAAGTGAATAATAAAAAGAAAATCCTCTTCCTCTGCACTGTCCCATGTAAATTTATCCACCTGTAATAGGAAGCAGTAACCGAGCAACTCTTTTGGTCAAAAGTCCTGTGTCTAATGCAAGAAGAAGTGAAACATTATGGACTTGGTGAAGTTTCACTTACATTTTGTCACTCTTATTATATCTCCTGGCTAGTAATTCATATTTACTGCAATGCTAGTAGCTTTTAATTTTCCTGCTTCCTACACTCATTACAAATATACAGTGGTGCTAGAAAGTTTGTGAACTGTTTAGAATTTTCTCTATATCTGCATAAATATGACCTAAAATGTTATTAGGTCTTCACACAAGTCCTAAAACTAGATACAGAGAACCCAATTAGATAAATAACACAAAAACATTATACTTGTTCATTTATTATTCAGAAAAATGATCCAGTATTACATATATTTGTTGGAAAAAGTATGTAAACATTTGCTTTCAATAACAGTTGTGACCCCCTTGTACAGCAATAACTTCAACTAAGCATTCCCGGTAACTGTTCACCAGTCCTGCACATTAGCTTCTAGGAATTTTAGATCATTCGACCATACAAAACTGTTTAGTTCATCAATATTTCTGGGATACCTTACATGAACAGCCCTCTTCAGATCATGCCACAACATCTCAATTGGTTTAAGATCTGGACTTTGACTTGGCCATTTCAAAACACAAATTTTCTTCTTTTTAAACCATTCTTTTGGTGATTTACTCTTCTGTTTTGGATCATTGTCTTAATGCATTATCTAACCTCTATTAATCCTCAGCTGATGGACCTGATTTTCTCCTGTAAAATACCTTACTACAATTTTGAATTCATGCATCCCTCAACGATTGCAAGCTGTCCAGGCCCTGAGGCAGCAAAGCAGCCCCAAACCATGATGCTCCTTCCACCATGCTTCACAGTTGGGATGAGGTTTTGGTGTTGGTGTGCAGTGTCCTTTTTCCTCCAGACATAGCATTGTGCATTTCTGCCAAAAAGTTCAACTTTTGTCTCATCTGTCCACAAAATATTGTCCCAGAAGCATTGTGGAACATCCAGGTGGTCTTTGCGAAGTTAAGATGTGCAGCAATGTTTTTTTTTTTGAAAAGCATTGGTTTCCTTCCATGAGTACCATTCTTGTTCAGTGTTTTATTTATAGCGGGCACATAAGCAGAGACTTTAGAAAGTTCTAGAGATTTCTGCAGGTCTTTTGCTGTTATCCTTGGGTTCTTTTTCACCTCTTTCAGCATTGCATGTTGTGCTGTTGGTGTGATCTTTGCGGGATGCCCAGTCCTAGGGAGAGTAGCAACAGTTCTAAGTTTCCTCCATTTGGAGGCAATTTCACTTATTGTAGACTGATGAGCACTTTTATGTCTTTAGAAATGCTTTTGTAGCAATTTCCAGTTTCATGCATCTCTATAATTATTCTTCTAAGGTCCTCTAAAAGTTGTTTTGATCAAGGCAAGGTGCATATTAGGAGATCTTTCTTGAGAAGCACAGACTCTTTCAGTAAACTGACTTTGTGTGTCTTTTTTATAGGGCAGGGCACCTCTACAATCCACACCTCCAATCTCAACTCATTGATTGGAACCTCTGACTCCAAATAGCTTTTTTAGAAGGTATTACCTCAGAGGTTCACATACTTTTTTGAACCTTGACTGTGATTGTTTAAATGGTATACTCAGTAATGATGAGAAGAAGTACGATTGTGTCTTATTAGTTTAGACAGATTGTGTTTGTCTATTATTATGACTTAGATGAAGATCAGACCTCATTTTCTGAGTAATTAATGCAGAGAACCAGGTAACTGCAAAGGGTTCCCAAACTTTTTGTTGTAACTGTGTCATTTAATGCAGAGCCTCTCTCACTGCTCCTCCTCTGTGATCTCTGCTGTCCTCCAACTCTTCAACCATGTACTCACTCTTCATCTAAAACCTTATAACTATCCTCTTTCTCCTCCCCCCCCCCCCCCCACCCATCTTTATGTACTGGAACCTTCCCCCTTCCTTTTCAGTCCTGAAGAAGAGTCTCGGCCCAAAAAGTCGACTATTTACTTCCACGGATGCTTCCTGACCTGAGTTCCTCCAGCATTTTGTGTGTGTTGCTTTCGATATCCATCATCTGCAGACTTTCTCATGTTTATTATTTACAAGATTAGCTTCCATTCTTACTGCTTTCCAGTTCATCATTCACACCATGTTAACCTTCCTCTCCTGACTTTAAAAGGGACTTACATTTGTCATTCAACCAAAGGATGACATCATGAACACCATGATGCCCAACAATCCTACTCACACAGATATTATTGACATAAGTCCACTGGCAGAGACAATGTATGTAAAATCGGAGTTCATCATGTTGGAGGTGGTTTCCAGTAATGGTTGGGAATATCCATTCAATTTCACTATTGATGGATCTCTTCCATGAATATACACTCATTTTTGCAACCTTTACTCTCACTCATCACTTTTTGTTAACCCTCGCAAGTACTTCTGATCTCTCCACTTCCTCAGTTGTCCACTCCCATCACGTTCTGGCCTCCTCCTCCTCCTCAGGCAGTCCCTTGGTTTAGAGGGTGATTTGTTTCCACATGTTTCCGATGTTGCCACACTGCTTCAAGGGAGGATTGTTGCACATTGCCAGGAGTCCATATTCGAAACACAGTGATATTTTGGGGCAGGTCAAGTTCAGGTGGTGGGCTAGATCCAGGAAATCTAGCCTATTTCAGGCCAATGACCTTCCTTATGAAACCTGAAACATTAACCCTGCTGTTGATGAGGCCAGTATGAGCTACAGGTGAGCAGGTGCTAGTTAATTCATGGGGCCAATGTGCTCACTCTGCCATTTACACTGGGCGACTGCCTGCTGCTTCCAAATGGACTCAACATTCTCAATGTCAACCCCAATGGCCATTCTCCATTTTGAATGACAATAGACTAGGAATTCCCATGAATTGGTGGGGATTTTATAACTTTTGAAGCCTGCTTTGACAACATCATTGAACTCTTCCTTGATCATATGCAAATCTTTTGCCATGATGGAGCTTAGAATAAAGTGTCATAATAAAGAGTCTGATATTAGTGATGCGCCTTCCCTATTAGAATTGACTGAGTATAAGTTAGACCTTAGTGCTGGGCTGAGAGAGGGCATCAACATTGGTTTGCTATTTCTGCCAAGTAATATGGAGGGTTACCTAGTAACTAGGAATGGTTTCTCTCCAGTGTTTTGAAGTGTCTGCAGTAGGTACTCCATGTCTCTGAATCTTGAAATGGATCACTGCTTGGGACCTTGATCAGATAGCTAAAGGTTTTGCGGGTACACTAGTGAATTTTGTCATCAATGTTCATTGTCATTGAGAGCACCTAAGATAAGGGAAGATATCCTCAATGTCCCAGTTGTACTGTAGATCGTTATTGACATCAAATAATGTTGTATAATAAGGTAAGTTTGGTAGACATTAAGCCTTAGGCCCAATTTTCCCATGTGATTCACTGATTTGGACTCAGGCACCAAAAGTGCCATTTGCTTGGAGGAACTTGATGGCTTATGTTTCAGTAAGGTGAAATTTTCCCTTTTGTCCCAAGATTGGTTTCAAAGGTTTCAAAGTTTCAAATGTACATTTATTGTCAGAGAAATGTATACAATATACATCCTGAAATGCTTTTACTTTAAGTCCAAGTTCAAGTCACTTTTTATTGTCATTTCGACCATAACTGCTGGTACAGTACACAGTAAAAATGAGACAATGTTTTTCAGGTCCATGGTGCTACATGAAACAATGCAAAAACTACACTGAACTACGTAAAACAACAGAAAAACTACACTAGACTACATACCTACCCAGGAGTGCATAAAGTGCACAAAACAGTACAGGCATTACAATAAATAATACACAAGACAATAGGCATAGTAGAGGGCACTAAGTTGGTGTTAGTCCAGACTCTGGGTATTGAGGAGTCTGATGGCTTGGGGGAAGAAACTGTTACAAAGTCTGGTCATGAGAGCCCGAATGCTTCAGTGCCTTTTCCCACATGGCAGGAGGGAGAAGAGTTTGTATGTGCGGGGTCCTTCATAATGCTGTTTGCTTTGTGGATGCAGTGTATAGTGTAAATGTCTGTAATGGCGGAAGAGAGACCCCAATGATCTTCTCAGCTGACCTCACTCTCCGCTGCAGGGTCTTGCGATCCAGGATGGTGCAATTTCCGAACCAGGCAGTGATGCAGCTGCTCAGGATGCTCTCAATACAACCTCTGTAGAATGTGGTGAGGATGAGGGATGGAGATGGACTTTCCTCAGCCTTCACAGAAAGTAGAGACACTGCTGGGCTTTCTTTGCTATGGAGCTGGTGTTGAGGGACCAGGTGAGATTCTCTGCCAGGTTAACACCAAGAAATTTGGTGCTCTTAATGATCTCTTCCAAGGAGCTGTTGATGTTCAGTGGAGAGTGGTCGCTCCATGCCTCCTGAAGTCAACAACCATCTCTTTTGTTCACAATCAGAGACAGGTTGTTGGCTCTGCACCAGTCTATTAGCTGCTGCACCTCCATCCATTCACAATCATCCACAAAAAACAGAGGAATGTCCCCAGCTCCCCTCCCTCTCGTGCATAAGCGGCAGCAAGCAACGATCTCCCTCCCCCCCACCAGCTAGAACAACGAATCAGCACCCACCGCTGAGCACTCAAACATGCAGCAAAGCAACAGCAAAGACACAGACTTGCAGTACCCCAAAGACTACTCGTTCACCCAGTATTCAACATACCACAGGCTCTCACTCTCTCTCTCCCCCTAATAAGAGAGAAAGAGGTCTCCGTTTCACAGCAAGAGGGGAGACATAACAAGCAACTCAACTGTTTTACGATGTTAAAAGTCAGTTGCGTCTCTTTTTCCGAACTCTGTGCCCAAAGATCTCAGGTCTCTGGGCACAAAGCCATAGATCTTCCAACTCTCACGACACACAGATCTCCTGCCAGGACACTGACCTTCGATTCACCCGTCACCAGAGCCATGAGATCTTGGACCCCCGAAGGCGAGCTGAGCCCTTGGCATGTTGAATAAGGGCAAGTCATGAAACCCCAAGAGCTGGTCCCATTCCTGCAAAGAACCAAAGTCAGCATGTAACTCCAGGTCAAGGTCTTCAAAAGAACCCTGAAAGGATTAAGAGATATTAAAGATGGAAATCGAACTGTTTCCGAAGATGCAAGCAAAGGAGTCGCTGTTTAGTGCCATCATGACTAAGCTCCACCTCTTCTGTCATGGTTAAGGTTATACCTTGTATTCTATTACATAGAAGTTATAAAATGGTGTATTTCTGCATGAAGCCAAAGCTGAAAAGTATACACCGCAATCCCTTTCAACTGAAGGAGTCAAGCTATTTTGTAAGGTCGAAAGGTTTGATGTGTTTCTTGGGAGGTGAAAGGAGTAGCTCTTCAGGAAGAGGAGAACCATAGCAATGACCTTCAAGTGTCCATCTGCAAGAAGACCCCACTGTAATTACCACAATCATATTTGTGTCCTTTTGTAATTCTGGTCACAAGTATAGCATGCCCTCCACGTTGCAAATGTGGAAAATGAGGTTGTGAATTTGCAACTGAGCAACTTTGCAACTGAGGTTCCATTCTGACAAACTTTAGCACTGGTTTGGAGCTTTTGATTTTTTTTTTGGTGATAAATGGCCATCCCAAATCTAACCTGCCACTTGTAGTGGCAAAGGGCAGATTTGATGGAATGGAATCAAAATCACTATATCACAGAGATGGAACTGAGAGTCCTTTAAAGTCTCGCTTACAAGTACTGACTACTTATTTGTGCTTATTAAGTTCACCTCCATCCTTAGATCTCAATAAGGGTGTTCAGCCAGAGACAGTCTTGACAGTGCTGACAAATCTAGACCAGTTCCTGAACCTCCTGCGTCATCACATTTTCCATTCAACTTCAACTTTTGGGAGCCTGTAGAACTTCATTTCTTTTCATGTCATTGGTGGAACATCCAGTGTACTTCAATCCAGTTCAACAATGCCATGTATTTTAGCTTATGGATCTCCAACAATGCCATGTATTTTAGGTCCTGGATCTCCAGCTGTTAGTATGTCATTGGCAGTTATACTACAGTAACTTCCCAGAACCTCCCAAATTAGTGATGAACACCATCAGAAAAGATACACTCTATGAATACATTGAAATATCATCACTGCCAAGTTCGCTTCCAAGTAATACAGTACTGCATTTGCTCTGACTAAACATTGTTACTGTATTCACGGCTGGTGTAGAAGTATGGTAACTGTTTATTTATGATATTCTGAGACCACCTTCAATGTGTGTTCTATAGCAGCCTAGAAAGAAAAACTGTCATTACCTTTTTAAGTACTGTTAGGGTTGAGCAATAAATTCTGACTTAACAGTGACACTCAAGAATAAACACAGAGAAAGCAATTCTCTTGTCAAGTAACCTTGAAAAGTGAAAGATAGAATGAATCTCAGTATGTCACCTCAGAAGAGAGTAAACATATTCTATTTCTGTCGTGACTACTTCTGGGTAGGATATAGGTTTCCTTCAGATCTATTTGGGAGATAACAGCCCCAGAACAGGTTTCCTTTTGCTTCAACAAATTGGCTCATCTTGAAGGCAGGAACATCTTGGTATTCAAAGCTGCATGAAGAATTTAGGACTGAAGAATTCCGAGCTAATTTCGGCACTCCTGAAATACTTCCCTTTCAAATTGTGAAAAAAATGGTTGAATTAATGAACAAGGATTGCGTGCCAGCGATGTGTTGCCTCCAGTTTTAAAAGACATGCATATTTCTGCATTCACACTTCCCAACCAACCTAATTCTATCAGATCAAGTCTTGTCCATTTTTGTTTTAGAATTAAATTGCACGCAATATTAACTGAGGTATAATAAAGCCTTTCAGTGAGATAATTAATGGTGAATATCAGAATGAGCCAACCAATGTCACTGAGTAGGGAAGTCCCAGATGACTAAAACGGCATTGCAAGGCAATGTAATTTCTTTAAAAGAGTCATTCTTAAATATGTTTTCCCTTATTCAAATTGACCACAAAATGAAACCACGTAGATCTGAACTTCCAAGAAGGAGAATGATCCCTGAATGCAATGTGAAACAGAACCGAAAACTGTTGCTGATGTTCTGTTTTGTCACTGTTTGATTTTATTCAGGATAGTCTTATAAGCCATAATTTCTAATGTAATGGCAACTACAGTATTTGGATTGCATCATAGTTCTCAGAGGTGAAGTGTGGGGAGGAGGATAATTTAAAAACTCCTAAACAAATACATTCAAAACTTTATCAGTAAATGCTGCTTTGTCCAAAATAAAACCAATAGAGATGAAACAAATTGTCCAGATTGTTTCAGACAATTACCTAAACTGGTTCCTAGTGCGGTACCTGCTTCTGGTTTGATTGCTATAAGTGGAAGAAAGTGTAGATTTGAGCTACAACGTATTTCTTAAGTATTGCTACAGTCCTTAATCTGTACTATATAATTCTTCAAAGTGATGTGCAAAGTTAATACAGTTATTAGTTGAGCAACTTTAAATTAAAGTTATCATGAGCCAAGAAGCAAAAGTAAATTATAGTTTGAAGGAGCCAGTAGATTTTTGGTTCCATTTTCTATACTATCCAAATAAATTAGGTGTTATTTCTTTAAACATACTAATTGCATTTTAAAAGTGGACTGAAACACTTGGCTTAAGGTCCGAACATTCTGTTTTACATGTTTAGCCTGTTTTATTCACATACTGATTCAACATGGTCTTTATGGTACCTGCAACACAATGCAGAGCTCACAAACAGATTCTGCTACTAATGACATGTTTCTGCTGTGGAACAGAAGCTAAGTGGTGTTTCAATAGTGTGACACCCGCTGCTCAAGCATCACTAATGGATTCCATTAAAACAAAAAAATATAAATCATCAAACTTGTGCAGAAGGAAATCACTAAGTTGCTTACTTCAAAATCGAGTACAGGAATGGGTGCAGTTGGCAGTACCGTATATTTAAGACATGCCATTGTTTAATGTTTCCCCATACTTTTATTCGGCTTTTCTCTTTTCCACAGATAGTTTCTTCTGAATTTCACACTGCAACATTGAGGTTAGCTTCATGTACTCAGTTGTATACATCACACATTTAATTTTGTTAATTGACATGGGACTTATATTTTTTAATGATTTTTCAAACTCTTATCAATAATGCAAAACAAATGTTCCACAGAGGAAGCTTTCTATTGGCAAAATGCCATTTTATAAAACACTGCAGGGAAGCAAAACCTTTAAGAGCATACTTATGGTCAGACTAACACAACACAGATTCACAACAGAGGGACAATACCCCTTACTGTAACTGGCCTATCTTTCTTACTTAGAATTGAAACTTATTGCAACATGTTACCTTAAAAAATGTGTAGGGGGTTTTATTGTAGCTGTAGTTTAAGTTTGAAATACATGGGAGCTTTTTATAGCATGGAGTTATTTTAAACTGTTCAACCAAGGAGTAGAAAAAAAAAACAAATTAGTCTTTATGAAAGTGAAAATTGTAAAATTTCTACAATGGGCTGACAAGTCACATGACCAGTTTTGTGTCAGGCAGAAAGTTGAACATCAGCTTCAGATTTTCTCAGTGATCTTGCAAGCTGGAATAAAATAGCCTGTTAATGTTTGCGTAGAGTTGGTGTACACTAACATACATTAAGGAATTCAAACTATTTGCATTAAAGGCATGCTACTTTTGAATGTTCAGTGTCTCTACAAAGTAAGTAGATTTATTAAGAGGCAAAATGAGTGTGGTTCCTTAGAATGTCTGATCTATTGTGTATTTAATATTTCAGTAATATTTGAGTAATATTGTAAATATATTGTTTGATTAAGCATCCTTAATTGTTAAAATAATTCATTACGCATTATGAGTAAAAGTACGTGAATGGCATACGTCTTCCATGCCACCATTTCCGATGTGCCCGAGTCTCGCTTAAAGTAAAACTGAAACTAAGACACGCATTCCGGACTTTTTCCCGACTTTTGCATTTTTCTTTCTATTAGTTTTATGTTTTGGAGTTACAAAACATAACACTATCACCCTCCAAAAAATGTTTATTAACTTTGACAAATTGAAAAATTATTGTTATGGTAATCAGTTTTCCAGTTAATTCATTGGGAAGATGATTGTATTCGTCATTTTATTCTCCCATGCACAGTTAGGGCATACGTTGATTACAATTTTGCAACTCTTTGTCAAAATCTGTCTGACGAGCCAAATAAATTCACCACATTTTATTTATTTGTTTATTTTATTTCAAGATACAGCATGGTAACAGGCCTTTACTTCCTAACAAGTCTGCACTGCCCAGTTATACCCATATGACCAATTTACCTACTTAATGGAGGAAGCTATTACACCAGGAAGAAACCTACATGGGCACTGTAATAGCTTTATACTAACAGCTACACTAGCACACCACCCCAAAGTAATTTGTTTATAGTGTGCTTTTTTTTTTAGGAAAAAAGGTCGTAAGAGAAGTATGGAAGGAACATTTCAAAAATTATTTAAGGATTCTCTTGAAAGGAGATTCTGTTCTTAAATGTGAAATTGCCAAGTGGCAATACCATTGTTTGGTGGCAGATGATATTGAAAGATTGATCTGTCTATAATTGATGAACTACACGCTTTTGGTCTATGATCAAGAATTTGAAGTTACATGCAGGTTAGCTCTCACTGTGGCCCAGTGTCTGACAATCTAGATAAATATGGAAAAGTGCAGAAGAGAAATTTAGGTCAATGGACCAGAGATCAATGGACTGCATAGAGCTGGGCTTGATTCCGGTTCTTTCAGACAATCTAAACTAAAAGCAGCTATTCAAATGCTACAGTGTAATTTCTGCTAAGTATGGCAGGGAGCTCTATAGTTCTACAAACCTCTACATAAAACAAGTTTCTTTGGCTTTTTGTTCAAAAATACATTGGCTCAGATTTTCCTGGCAAGTGTAAAGAAGACAGAGGTTCCATGTATACGTAGTTAAACATGAAAGTCCAAACTTAAACTTTGCTATAATTCCTCTACATTACACTGGAGAATCACTGCTTGGGTTAGAAGTGACACAGAATCTGAAACCCCATTAATTTCTATGGGTTTTGGATATCTTGAACATGAAAGGAAACATGAAGGTTTTCATTATTTTGGTTTGATTCAGGGTGCTTATTTATAACAGTTCCTGGTGTTCTTAGAATTTTTTAACAGATATATACTTAAATTTTCATAGCTCTGAATTGTCTTTAAATGCAAGACATTTAAATCCTGTAGAAGCTACGAGGTTTACTGCTGCCTGGGTTTGAGAGTATGTCTTATGAGGATAGGTCGCACAAGTTAATACTTCTCTTTGGAGCAAAGGAGGATGAGAGGTGACATGATAGAAGTGTACAAGATGCTAAGAGGCATAGATTGAGTGAATAGCCAGAAATCTTTTCCCCAGGCCGGAGATGGCTAATACAAGGGGGCACAATATTAAGGTGATTGGAAGGAAGTATAGGGGAGATGTCAGAGGTAAGTTTTAACACAGAGTGGTCAGTGCATAGAACACGCTGTATGGGATAGTGGTAGAGGTTGATATATTAGGGACATTTAAGAAACTCTTAGATAGGTATATGAATAATTGGATTGAGCTTAGAATAGGTTAAAGAGCTGGCACAACAGTGTAGGCTAAGGAGCCTGTATTATGTTGTAATGTTCTATGTTCTGTGTAAAGATTTGGACAGTTAGTAACACCGGGCATGAGTATCCCTCAGTGTGTCTTTGCAGGTCCAGATATTACTGAGGTCACACTGCTGCAATCTAGTCAGCTTTAGGCCAGTATGTTGGACCTTCCACGGGTAGGTATGAAACTGGGTTCACTGGGTGCAGTTGTTCCAGGAGTTAGCAGCGAGCAGCAGACCAGTATCAGCAAGACCTGATCCATGGTCTTTCCAGATAACAAACTGCTGAAAGCTGCTCTGATCTAGCTGAAATTTTTTTCATAATTTTGAATATTTCTGTTGTATTATCTTATATCTCTGTACTGATGGTGAGGAAAAAGCCCCAGCATAGATGTAATCTAACTAGTGTTTTAATGAAGACTATATTCATTCAATCAATGCTGACATTGAGAATGAAATAGTCCTGCTATTGTTTTTATGATAAAGAACTTCTTCTGAAGTGTTCTGTTTAATATCATGATAACATGCTCATTTGAGAATTCTGTTTTATCTGCAGCTAATGCCATGTATATGGGAAGCCAGGAGATGATGCAAGTTGTGCAAAGGGACAATTCCACTATCAAACACTTTTTGAATAAGGTACTGCTGTCTCAGGCTTGTAACCAAAATTCTGTTGGCTTATTTTTGAAATCAGTCTTTCAAATACAAGTTAGAAATGTTAAAGTGGACCATCCCATCAAGTTTCGGAGTGTTCCAGTTATGGAATCCTCACAGTAAGAAATTCTTGGAATAGCTTGGTCAGCATAAAGTCTGAATAATTCTTTAACAGCTGAGATTATTCATAAAGTTGTGTGTTAAAAATCAGTTAGAAGGTATGCACATCCACTCAAAGTATATCTTAAATGTGTCCATGAAATCATTTAATGGATAGATATGAATAGTGCTAGATGGAAAGCATACAGTATCATGTACAATATCAAGACAAAGTACAGACTTTATTAGCCTATTAAGTGCAAGTAATGTAGGAAACAAAGTAAGATTAATAGGTCACAGATTTTTATACTAGTTGCAACCTAAAGTAAATACAGGTCCATTTTGAATTATTTTGAAAAAAATGAAAGCACAGTCTCTTCTGACAAGCTCTAATCCCCCACTACCAAATAAAAGTAGGTTTTGTTTAATGCAGATTATGGACTGCCTGTGATAAGGAAAAGAAAGGTTTGCATCAAAGTCTTCTCATCTTTCTTCAAGGACTGTACACAGTCATGAGTTCTGCCATGTCTACTAATTTCTACTGTTCAGTCATCTTCTTAGCAAGTTTTTATCTGAGTATTTATTGTTCATTAAGATAAGTAATATTTTGCTACCATTAGGTAACAGCAGCAAGCCCTCCCAGATGTAGTAAAGCACTACTGAATGCAGCATAGTGCCTCCATCCACAGAAAAGTTTTGACCCTGTGCCCTATTATTGGACCCCCTCAACCAAACAGCTTTGCTCATTCAGTGAGAAACTTCTGGGCTTTAGTCCATAAAGGAAATTTCAGATTTTGAACCTCTCATCACAATCAACAAGTTGCCTGTCAACATAAGCAGCCTGCCAGTTTTAATGGAATGAGGCCAGATCATAATAAGGGATTGGTCTTCCCATCACCGCTTTGCCAACGTGAAGCAAATGTTCCTTTTATTACCCATCCACTACTGAAACCTAATCCAGAAAACTTCAGTGCAGGATTTCCTTAAGACTGTATTGTTCTGAAAGAGTATCAAATGAATATCAGGTAAACCATGTGTGTTAGCCCCTTCAATTAGTTTGATTATATTAATGTGCTCTAATTATAATAGAGCATAGAATAATACAGTACAGAAACAGGGCCTTCTACCCATAATGTTGTGTTGAACTAATTAAACTAGTAATTAAATGCCTAATTAAACTAGTTCCTACTACCTACAAAGTCCTTGTATATGCCTGTCGAAGAGCCTCTGCTGTATTTACTTCCACCACCGTCCCTGGCAGTGCATCTCAGACACCCAAACACTCTCTGCTCTGCACCTCTCCTGTTGTACTGTTACATTTGAAACATTTATCTTCAACGTTAATGGGGATTCCCAGAAATGCCCTCTGTCAAATGACTGTGTGCAAAGATTCTCATTGTAAGCTAATGTTGCAGGAACTATCATTTTGCCAGATTTGAGCACATTGAGGTTAGGACTTGAAGCATGATTCTGTACCTTTTTTAATGTATACTTTAAAATGTAAACGTTGCCCGCTGATTAGCTGTTGTGTCCCCAGAATTAATTTCCTGTGTTCAATGTTGGCAGACCTATTGATGAATTAAAAGAAAAGTTGTCCACCATTTCAGCTTTTAAGACAAACGCGGGCAACTTTGAGGCAGGCACGTCCTCATTGTAATTAACCAACTCTGAAAGAATCTGTAAAAGACCTCCAGTTAATACAATACTTAACATTTAATGGATTCTATCTGGAGAAGTTGCTATGAAAAATGTGTGAAATTTGAGCACACACCACAGTCTGCTAATTATGTCAAGGCCAAGGTAAGGTCTTTGTCGGTGTTATCCACTATCATCACATTTCTTTGTTCTTGCCTTATATGCTGCAGTTATTATGTAGTTGATGCAGATTCTAATAGATGAGTTATATAAAGGGACAGCATACACTCATAATACTTCTTTTACTACCTGCACAGTTAAAATAGAGCTGCTCACAATTAAGGGAATGGTGTTTGGGTATTTGTCATCAGTTGTTGAGGAAACATGTCAGATGAAATGAGGTCTTGTACATCCAGATGTTAGTGAATTGTTATCAAACAACCTGCCATGGAAACTTAATTTTACAGCTGTGCATCCACATTCCTTCAGGATTATATTAAGGTTGGAGATTTGGCTTATGCCAAATACTCTACCAATTGCTGCCCAGATGCCAGTGAAATTTTAATGATATAAAAATGTTGTATTCTTTCTGCAGTTCACTAGCATTAGATCTATTGCAGTGGAATGGCCAGTTATAATTAAATGTAAAGGTAAAATATGAAACTTTGCCTGAAGTTAAGTTAAACAGCTATTATTATTGAAGATATTGTACCTGTTAGTTTATGCTGATAATTATAACCCTGCTAGCAACATGCATTGCAATATTTAGTGTCAAGTTATCCATCTTTCATCCTTCCAGAATGTATGCAGTATTTATTTGATTTCAAAAATTATTACCCAAAAGCTGTTGTCACCATTCACCAAATTGCCTCTTCTTGATTTTCTGTGCAAAGCTGTATAATTGTTAGATATAGCCATTCACCCTACCTGGTGCAAGGGGTCAGTAGCATCTGTGATCAGCTAACAAAGAAAAAGTCCTTCAACCAATCAGATTGGGGAATCCATATGGATCAGCTGGGGTGATGGATGACTGAAAGCATTGTAGCTCGGAGGTGGTTACACTGTAGGTTCAGAAAGATAAATGCATGACTGTCAGGAATGGCAGGCAGACACTACAGGAAATGCCTGTGAATACTGTTGAGGGGATAGCCTCTCAGGGGAAAGCAGCAGAAGGCAGATCAGTGGCACCACATCTAACTCTGCTGAGCAGCAAGGATGCAGCAAGCCATAGTGATAAGGGACTTAATAGTATGGTGGGGGAGGGATGGGGTCAGACAGGGTAGTAGTATAGCTCCATGATGAAGTGTTGCCACCATGGTGCCAGGGTCAGCATTCTGAAGGGAGAGAGTGAATACCCAGAAGTTAACCATGGCAGTCCCAATGACATGGGTAAAGAGAGAGATGAGCTCCTGTAAAAGGAGTTTAGAGAGTTAGGTAAAAGCTGAAAAGCAAAACCTCTGAGGCAATAATCTCATGATGACTCCTTTTGCCACAAGGTAGGGAGTTTAGAATTGAGTAGCCAGACTGGCTACGTGCATGGCTCAGGAGCTGGGTAAGGTTTCAGATATATTGATGGCTGTAATTTTTTTCTGGGCAGGGTAACATGAACAAGGACAGTTTACACCTAAACCAGAGGGGGACTACTAATCTGGCGGGAGGATTTTCCATTCAAACTAAAGACATGGGCAGATGGAACCCGAATGCAGTAGGAGGGGAGTAATAAGCATACGTAGTAAGTGGAGCAGGCAAGTCTTATGGGAAGAGCAGCTAGAGGTGGCTGGGGAGGCATATGAGAGCTGTAATCTTAACTGTATTCACTTTAATATGAGGGGACTTTCAGCTAAAACGCATAAGCTGAAAACATAGATCGACATGAGGTGATGATATTATGGCCATCACGGAAATGTAACAGAGGGAAGGACGGGATTGGCAGCTCAATTTCCCTGGGTATAGCAGATGTGATGGGGGAATTCGAAAAGGAGAGAGGAGGTGTTGCAGGGTTGAACAGGGAAAGAATTACAGCAATACTCAGGAAAGACATCCTGGGGCTAAATAAATTAAAGTTTAAGAAAGGGGCAATCACTTACATTGATTATACCACAGGCCTCCAAATAATCAGGAGGATTTCGAAGAACAAATGTGTAGACATGCAAAAGGGTTAGGATTGTAGTAGTTGGTGATCTTCCTAATATTGACTGGGACAAGTGTAAGGGGCCCAAATGGGATGAAATTTTTAAGTGCATCCAGGAAAATTTGTATAGCAGTCTGTAGAGAGTCCCATTAGGAAGGGAACTGTATTCACCCTTAGGGGAATGAGTGGTGGTTGTTGGATTCTGATGTTTTAAACCAAGGTTTTTACAGAAGTCAGGAAGAAGGCACAAACTTCACAATTGTTTTATTAAGCATTAATAGAACATAGATAAATTGAAATGAACTGTGCCAGAGGTCTACTAAGTGAAGAGAGAGAGAAAAAAAGCTAAAACAACACTACTTTGAGGTGAGCAAAAAGGAAATTTCATTCAAATTTGTAGATGAGAGTTAACCAATGAGATCCCCTCTATACAAATAAGGCAATACAAAGAAATGCTTCCAGAATAGAGGGCTATGGGTAAGCCTAGTAATTTCTAAGGTAGGGACATGTTCGGCACAACTTTGTGAGCTGAAGGGCTGCAGCTTTTCTATGTTTCTATGTTATAATTAGACTTTGTATAACCACTAGGGGAAAACACTAAACAACTGCATATACATATTGTGACCACTAAGAAGCATACTAGACAGTAACTTGCATATAAGAACTACTTAAAATACAAGCAGATAATTAATTGTTAAACTACAAAGAAAATAACAATTAAACAGTCTAATCTAAGAATTAAACAGTCGGATCCAACTGCGTCTCTGTAGAAAACCTTTATAAACAGTGACTATAACTCAGTAAGATTTAAGGTAGTTACTGAAAGGGATAAATTGGACACCGAATTAAGTTCTAAAGCTGAAGGGGAGTTGATTTCAATTACAAGAAATGACTGGTAAAAGAATATTGGGAGCTGCTGCAAGAGGGAAAAACAGCAGTGGGACACATTTTTAAAGCAAAACATTGAGAGTTCTTGGGTGGCAGGGTGGAGATATGTGTCTACCTAAGGAGGTGTAAGGCACTTCTTTCCTCCATTAGCCTACAGGTCACCCTTGGGCAAGATGTAGCACCCTGATCAGGATTACTTAGATGGCCGTGTGAACAGCTGGTGCATATCACAAGTCCTGGTTATGCAACCACTGATGCCAGGCAGACAATCCCTTAAGAGTATTGATAATCACTGGGGGTACCCAAATTATAAAGACACTGACTAGTAGAAGGTAATGGCAAACCAGTTCTGTAGAAAAATTAACTCAAAATAATTATGGTCATTGGGCCATGATCACCCATGTCATACGACACAGCCCATATTGATGAGGAGTAAAGTTCAGTCACCATGTTCCTATATGGCAAGAAGCAAATAAACTTTGGGACTAAGGAGCCTTTCTTAACAATGGAAATTGAGAATTTGATCAGAAACAAGAGGAAGCATATGTCAGATATAGGAAATTGTTATGTGAGTCCTTTGATGTTTATAGAGGATATAAAAGAGATCTAAAGAAAGCATCTAGGAAGATGAAAGGGAACATGAAATGGCCATGTCCATCAGAAATAAAGAGAATTTCACAACATTTTATGTGTATTTGAAGCAAAAGGATATCAAAGCGGGAGTCTTTGTGTGGACCCAGGAATTATGTGTGGTATTCTGCATGAATCCTTTGCATCAGTATTCACCGGGAGGAAGATGGAGATTAGGGAGGTGTATGCCAATAGTCTAGAATGTGTGTATATTGGGAAAGAATAAGGGTTAGAGATATTAATAAGCATTAATGTAGACAAATCCACAGTGCCTGATGAAATCTAACCCAAGGAGATATTGAAAGCAAGCGAGGGGACTGCTAGAGCTCTGATGGAAATGTTTGCATCATTTTTAGCCGTGGGTGAGGTACCAGAAGAATGGAGCATTGAATATGAAATGTTGTTCCTATATTCAAGAAGGGCAGTAGGATAAGTCAAGAAACTACAGGCAGTAGGCCTAAGTCTGTAGTAGGTAAACTATTGGGAAAAGAAAACCCTAGGGGTTGCGTTTATAATTGGGAAAGGTATAGTAGATACTGATTTGGGAGAGCCATTCTGGTTTTGTACATGGGAAATCCTCCCTCACAAATCCAACTGAGTTTCTTGATGAGGTTTCTATGAAAAATGATGAAAGCAAGGTGGTACTCGTGGACTTTAGCAAGGTCCTACAGGGTAGACAGGTCCAGGAAGTTGCAATACGTGCATCCAAAATGTTTTGGAAAACTAGATCCATATTTAACTTAGTGATGATAGGAGGCAGAGGGTAATGGTGGAAGCTTGCTTTTCTGTCTGGAAGTCTTTAACCTCAGGGATCAGTGCTGAACCTTTTGTTGTTATCAGGTGACATGGATGAGATCCCTAAGGTCTGATAAGTACGTTTGCTGATGACACGAAGATTAGTGAAGTTGTAATTAACAAGCATGGTTGCCTAAGCATACAGAGGGAAATAGATCAGCTGGAAACTTGGGCAGAGCAGTGGCAGATGGAATTTAATCTTGATGAGTGTGAGGTAATGTATTTTGGGTCATATGATACTGGCAGGACTTATACTTTTGGGTAGTCTCATACTGGCTGGAACCTTAAAAATTGTTGATGTACAAAGGGACCTTGTTCAGAGCTCCATGAAAATGATGACATAGGCAATTATTGAAAAAGAAATTTAGCTTGCTTGCATTCATAGGCAGGTAAATTGAGTATAAAAGTTGGGCTTGACTTTGTAGCTGTACAAGACATTGTTTTAGGCCACACTTGGAATATTGTTTACAATTCTGGTCAGCACACTATAGAAAAAATGCAGTAATGCTGGAAAGAGTGCTGAAGAGATTCACTAGGATGTTGCCTGGAATGGAGGATTTTTATAACAATTGTGATTGGATAGACTAAAATTTTTAATTGCAGTGCAGGAATCTGAAAGGTGACCTTATGGACATTTAGGAAATGGTGTGGGCATACATAGGGCAATGACTATCCACCTTTTTTGTAGGGTAGGGGAGTCTAAAACTAAAGGGCATAGTTTTAAAGTTGAGAGGAAATAGTCAATAGAGATATGTAGGCCAAGTATTTCATACAGATAACGGTGAGTATATGGAATAACCTGCCAGAGGATGTAGTAGAGGCAAGTACAAACACTTTTAAAGAGCATTTGGAGATAATGGAATGGAGGGATGTGGGACAAATGCAATAAAATGGGATTAGCATTGACAGACATCCTTGATTGGCATGAACGAGTTGGACTGACTGGCCTGTTTCCGTGCTGTCTGACTCTATGTGGCATCCAAAATATAAATGTAAAAGTTAAAACTATGAATTTTAAACTGGATGTATATTTGAAAGCAAAGATTGGGGGTAAATATAGTATCTTTTAAAAAAACAGAAAAATAAAAGAGCGAGTTAGGGAAACATAATTTTCAGTTAAATCTCCAACAATTGAACAATCCTGGAGAAAGTGTCTCGATAAATGTAAAATTAATCTCAGGTTCACCTTCTAGACAACAACTTTCTATGAAGTCCCTTTCAGTGGTTCACCTGGATTGAATTTTTAAATTTTGAGTTTGTATTTTTTTTGCGTAAATCAATCTACAGTTTTGGGATGTTTCTCAATACTGCATCCTCTTAATTGTGGGGAGTTAATACACATCTGTTTGTTGTGTTTTCCTGTCCTTTCCCCCAGAACTACCACAGGGTGGTAGAATGTGATGATAAGCAAGAAGACAGGAGAGAGACAGTGAGTGCTGAGTGAACTGGGATGATGAGTGTACATGATGTTCCTCTCCTGTTTCCCTCAAATACACATGCATATATGCAGTAGATCACATCTGCTGAGACCCATGAAAACTGTTGACAGTAATCCCATAACTAGCCAATTCTCAGGCATAAGCCAAAAGTCAGCCTTTGATTCCTCAGAGCATTAACTCTGGGATACTTGCACTGTGCCAATTGACTTATGTAGATATCCCAGCTTTCAGGCTAGAAAATAAATGGCCAGCAGTCCTGTTAAAAGGAATGGAAAAGGTGAGTAGAGTTTTTCATTTGACTTATTCAAGTAGCTTAAATATTTTAGTTGATTTTAAGTCCAAGTGCATTTTTTCTAGTTTTCATCTTGTAAATTTTTGCAGGTAACTTTAATTGTTTTGACATCTTCTACATTTTCAGAAGGTCCAGGGTGCTTTTGAATGTTTGTGACCACATTGGCTGTCAAAGCCATTCTGTCAATGTGGCTGATCACTTGTAGTTTGTGAGCCCCTACACTGTGTACCCTGTGCTAAACTTTTCCAGTGGCTGACAGCCAAGCTACCTGGCAAAGCCTGCATCCTGAACCACATAAAACACTGTAATTTGGATGAGGCAATCAGGAGTCTTGAGCCTCTACGCCTCTAAGGACCTTGTACAATTAGTCTTGCTGCTATGTTCTGGTGGGATCTATTTTCCTTAAGTCCTCTCTGATTTTATTTTGATCCATCCTGTGTGGATTCAGTTAGCCCTCTCCATTGGCATGCAGGAATGAATATTTTGGTTGCTACTGTCAGAATCTTTTTGTCAATGGTCAAAGGTCAACTGGCAGTCTTTTTCAGGTGACCTCATGATCTCATTTAAGGGCAAATGGGTGTGTGAAAGCCAGGGTGGTACAGTGGTGCCACAAATGTTGCCTCTGCTTCACAGATTCAGCAACCCAGGGCCACTCCTGATCAACAGTGCTGTCTGTGTGGAGTTTTCACATTGTCCCTGCTCTGAGTGGCTTTCCTCCAGATCCTCCATTTTTGTCCCACACCTAAAAGACATACTGGTTGGTTGATTAAGCAGCTGTTGTAATTCTCCTAATATACAACAGATAAGGAGCAGGAGAATCAGGGAGAGCTGAAGGACACACAACAAGAGAATAGGTTATGGGGAAATGTACAGGAATGGGATTAATTTATTATTATTTAGAGACGCGGCGCGGTATAGGCCTTTTCAGCCCAACAAGCCATGTTGACCAGCAGCCCACCTATTTAACCCGAGCCTAATCACAGGACAATTCACAGTGACCAATTAAAATCACACCAACTGCTATGCTACCATGACACCCCAGTGAGATTAATGAGATTACTTTGAGAACTGGCATGGACTCAATGGACCAATTGGTCTCCTTTTATGTCATGAAATGAAAAATATAAGAATGCCAAAATCAAACTGTAGAAGGTTGTTCCCAGCTGAAGAAGTCATAATTGCACATCCCCACACTCTGAAGGCTCAGTAAATCCCTTGTTTCCACCCATCCGAGCTGATCATATAAACAGATGTACATAATTCTGAGCCCACCTTACCCTAAAAGGAGCATAAAAGCAGGAAAGTTAGCTTTGTAGCTCTACTGACCCCCGTTATTCAACATGAAACCATGCAAGTTCATACTTTTCCAGGATAAATCATAAGTAAGTCACAAAGAAGGATAGAATTTAGGCTGGAAAACCACAAGGAAAACTTGCTTGCCTTGATTATATATTGAAATTCTATCAAGAACGTTGTAGAATATTCAGATCCGAATTCTGAAGATTGATTTACCAGTAGGCTGCATGTTAAATAATGTTGCCAAATTGTGGGAAAAGGAGACTAATGGAAGCACATGTACGCAGGTAACATGCAGAATATTTTATACGTGGTGAGAAGTTGGATGATGTTGACATTCATGAGGACACACAAATCAGTTTTAGACTGCTGAACCAAGAAGAGGGACTACAGCAAAAAATCTCTAGACTGGTTCCAAGGATAGCAATCTTGCTATATGAGGCAAGATTAAGTAGACTCAGTTTATGTTCTCCAGAGTTTAGAAGAATGGCAGGAGATTTCGTAGAAACTCACAAAAGTCTCACAGGATTTTAACATCTGGATGCAGACTGGTTGTTTCTCCTGGCTAAGGATATGGAACCAAGAGTAATAGTCTAAAATAAGGGATAGGCCTTTTCAGACTGAAATGAGAATTGGAATTCCTTACTTCAGAAGGCTGCAGTTCAGTCATTGAGTTCATTAAAAGCAGAGTCCAATGGAGTTTTGGACATTAGGAGAATCGAGAGATATAAGTTCAGGAACTCCAGGAAAATGATTGGAGTTAGAAGATCACTCATGACATTAAAGAATGGCAGAGCAGTTTCAAAGTGCCAAGTGACCAGCTCCTGGCCCTTTTCTTATGTTCTTATAAAAGGTATTATGATTTGTTGTGAAGAAAGCAATTATTTATGTAATTGTTATATTGACCAACAGATTGTTTATTGCAGTATTTTTAGTGATGATATGTACTTTACCTGTTACAAAATGCATACATATAAACAATGTTACTGTTAAAGTTTTGTACATGTGCAGCCAATTATGACCTATGCAATTTGTGCTGGATATTCCTTTGCCAATCTTTATTTTTTTTACCAACTTTGGAAGTTTTGTACTACGGTCAGTTTCCTGATACCCTTTCATTTTGTGCAAACTTCACCATCTGTATATCCCACTATAGAATTTTTCCAGTATAGATTGCAGGGCCCCACATCAAACCTGGCTTCCTTACTCTCTCCTGTCTCTGCTGGTTTGCAGCCATATCACAGCATCTGCTTGAAACCCATTCTACTTAAAGCTCAGATCCCAGCCCTCTGCTTGTACTCCTGCATAGGTTCAACTGACTATCTTTCTTTCATGGATTAGGATTTTCTCTCAATCCCTATTCTATTGTAAATCCAAAATTCAACAATCCAAAATGAGCCACTGCTCCTGATCCACTAACCCCATGACAGAAAAGCCACTTCATTCAGGGTGGAAGAACTGCTAAATTGGGCATTGAACAGGAAAATATATTACCTAAGTATATTAATGAAGAAAAGGTTTGAAAGAAGGTACATCAGAAAGAGAGGGAATCAGTAAAGCAGAGATTTGTAGATAAGAACAAAATTATCATACTGAACAGCAACAGGAATAAACTATGTTCGACAAAACTTGGGAAACAGAATAACGGAGAAGAGAAAGAAGACAATAACAAGAAGAAGTCATAGTTTTGTTTATTCTTGACCACGTGCTGCATCAAAGACCAAACTATTGGCATTAATTCTAGTTATATAGCTACAATGAAAGCTTTCATAAAAACAAGTTGGTTGCAGTGATGCAAAAAGTGTCCTCAGACCACATGTCTCCAGTGATGCTTTTGTGAAAATTTGCCTTGGAATTATGAGATCTCAAAATTGTATTGTGGAATATTTAACTATTTAGAAAAGATCCTCAAGTGTACTCCATAGATTTTTTTTATATGATATAGTGACAGGATTTAAGCCAGATGGATAACAGCTGGAAGCATGCAGTAGTTCTGGAGACACCCTAATCACTTCTAGTGATAGATGTAACTCATTGTATTCCCCAAGAGTGCTTTCCATTACTAAGTGTAATAGACCATTTTCAAACTTGTCTTTCATCTAGGTATAGAATGTTTATTAGCAATATTTCTGCACCTAAGTTGCTTGATTTCTTCAAAATAAACAGCCACGGCCTTGATAATTAACTTCCGATTTCTTGTGCTAGTTTTATTTTTTCCTTCTGTTATTTAAGGTTTAATCTTACAATTGTGGGTCATTTTAGTTTTTTCCTAGGCATTAAAAATTAGCTAAATGCTCCTTGATTAGCAATTTTTTTAACAGTTGTGCTGCAGAATCTATGAACCTAAGATTTATAAATAACCAATTTAAAAAAAGGCAGTGATCTTCTTTTCACACTGGAAACATAAATCTCAAATTTTTGGTATATTCTACATTTTTTCATTATTGATGGATCAAAATAGTTCTTTTTCTTATTCCCTGTATGAATGACTTAAAATATATTGTAATGACTTACATTAGCTTCAGTTCTCCTGGAATTCCCTCAACCTGTTTGCGTGGCTCAAAAACCGCAGAATTTTGGAAGAAAATGAATTTCCTACTGAACTATAATATAGCCAAGTTTCTTAAGCCTTTATTGAACTATAAGACCAAACTAATCTCTACCCATAGAAGTAGCCAGCCTCCTGACTCCCAAGTGTGAATATTTTCCAGCTGTTCACTTACAGGGTGCCATGATGATTCAAACTTACTTTCTGATCTTTTAATTGTTATTTTTGACAGCATATTTGACACCAGCTCCTGAGATCTGCTTATTAACTTGGTTGAATCAAAATATGAAAGGGATATCCAATTAGGTATCCGAAACAATACTTAAAAAGGCTGTGTTTGATGTACACGGCTGGTACTAAAATGGATAGAGGCAGTATAGATTTGGGCTTATTCTAAAAGAGAATAGGCAGGTACTTGGCATAAACAAAATGGGATTGAGATCATACTGACAGAAAATGTTATGTTTTCATCTTTAATTTTATCCTATACAATTGTTCTAAATATTTTTCATTACAAAGCTTTTTTATTTAACAATATTTACAAAATAAGCTTTCATTGCTGCATTGAAAGAGAATAAAATAATCATGATTTAAGCCATTTGAAGCAGGCTGACATGTTAAATTTGATGGAGATTGAGTTCAGTGTCACTACTCTTGTAGGGTTGGTCAGCAGTTCCACCTCTTACAAGGCCAAAAGGAAATTCCTTCAGGCGTCCGGACTCAATGCAACAAGGTCCCTGCCATCTCAAAGTAGGTTTAAACAGAATTGTGCGAGATGTTTGGCAGAACTCACTAGAATAAATTTAGGGCCCACTCGTTACTATATATACCTTCAGAACTTAGCATCTTTTTTTTGGTCCTGATGAAGGGTTTCGGCCCGAAACATTGACTGTTTATTCATTTCCCGTAGATGCTCCCTGACCTCCAGCATTTTGTGTCCTTTGCCATTCCACAGTCAAAGCCACTTAGATCACATTTCTTCCCCATTCTGACATTTAATCTGATCAACAAATGAACCTACTAACCACCTCTGCATGCTTTTATATACAAAGACGAGAAAACCTGGAGATGCTGGAAATCCAACAAACACACACAACATGATGGAGGAACTCAACAGACCAGGTAGCACCTGTGAATAGAGAAAACAGTCAATGTTTCGGGCTGAGACGTCCTGATGAGAGAATCGGCCCAAAACATTGACTGTTTTATCTTTCCCATAGATGCTGCCTGGCCTGCTGAATTCCTCCAGCATTTTGTGTGTGATGTTTTTCTGTATTGTTTTACTGCCACGTGATTGGCTGATTAGATATTTGCATTAATGACCAGGTGTACAGGTATACCTAATAAAGTGGTCACTAAGTGTACATTGACATGGTATCCAGAATCCAATGAGACAAGTTATTTCTGTAATAACATTCAGAGCAAATTCAATGTTCCAGCAGAGTCTACCTGCAGAGTATGAGAGCCAGTCTCCCAAGAGATCTGTTCTAAAAGGCCACGGAATTATCACCGACTAACTCCAACCAACTAGTCCCAATGGCATTGATGTCCTCATGAGACTGATATCATCACCAGTGTGCAGTCGATATTATTTACCAGTTCGTAGCCTAAGATTAAATGCTCTGCAGGTGTTGTTGGTTGTAGGAATTGAACTACTTCCATGTAACTTCCACATAAAGCATATTTTCAATAAGCACTTGGTTCACATCAAACTTATAGTTAAGGATGCAAGAATATTGTTTCTCTTGGGTCTTGTTTACAGTCCCAAACGGATTGTAGCAGTTGGCACAATCACTTCACAGTGCCAGTAATCACTGATCGGGGTTTGATTACTGCTGCAGTCCGTAAGATACTCTCTGTGTGACTGTGTGGATTTCTCTACACGTTAGTGAGTTGAGGCCATGCTATGTCAGAGCAGAAACATGGTAACACTTGCAGACTGCCCCGGCATATTGTTCAGACTGCATTGGATGTTGACATAAAATGATGCATTTCACTGTGTTTCAATGTTTCAATGTGCATATGTAAAATAAATCCAATTTCTAACTTTTACTAGTTACTTCTCAGCATGCAGTAGCCAGTCATTTTGCTCCTCGAGATCATAATTTATTGTTATCAGAAAGTAAAATTATCACAATAGTTTTATAACCATATAACCATATAACAATCACAGCACGGAAACAGGCCATTCCGGCCCTCCTAGTCCGTGCCGAACTCTTAATCTCACCTAGTCCCACCTACCCGCACTCAGCCCATAACCCTCCACTCCTTTCCTATCCATATACCTATCCAATTTTACCTTAAATGACACAACTGAACTGGCCTCTACTACTTCTACAGGAAGCTCATTCCACACAGCTATCACTCTCTGAGTAAAGAAATACCCCCTCGTGTTTCCCTTAAACTTTTGCCCCCTAACTCTCAAATCATGTCCTCTCGTTTGAATCTCCCCTACTCTCAATGGAAACAGCCTATTCACGTCAACTCTATCTATCCCTCTCAACATTTTAAATACCTCGATCAAATCCCCCCTCAACCTTCTACGCTCCAATGAATAGAGACCTAACTTGTTCAACCTTTCTCTGTAACTTAAGTGCTGAAACCCTGGTAACATCCTAGTAAATCGTCTCTGCACTCTCTCTAATTTATTGATATCTTTCCTATAATTCGGTGACCAGAACTGTACACAATATTCCAAATTTGGCCTTACCAATGCCTTGTACAATTTTAACATTACATCCCAACTTCTGTACTCAATGCTCTGATTTATAAAGGCCAGCGTTCCAAAAGCCTTCTTCACCACCCTATCTACATGAGACTCCACCTTCAGGGAACTATGCACTGTTATTCCTAGATCTCTCTGTTCCACTGCATTCCTCAATGCCCTACCATTTACCCTGTATGTTCTATTTGGATTATTCCTGCCAAAATGTAGAACCTCACACTTCTCAGCATTAAACTCCATCTGCCAACGTTCAGCCCATTCTTCTAACCGGCATAAATCTCCCTGCAAGCTTTGAAAACCCACCTCATTATCCACAACACCTCCTACCTTAGTATCATCAGCATACTTACTAATCCAATTTACCACCCCATCATCCAGATCATTTATGTATATTACAAACAACATTGGGCCCAAAACAGATCCCTGAGGCACCCCGCTAGTCACCGGCCTCCATCCCGATAAACAATTATCCACCACTACTCTCTGGCATCTCCCATCTAGCCACTGTTGAATCCATTTTATTACTCCAGCATTAATACCTAATGACTGAACCTTCTTAACTAACCTTCCATGTGGAACTTTGTCAAAGGCCTTGCTGAAGTCCATATAGACTACATCCACTGCCTTACCCTCGTCAACATTCCTCGTAACTACTTCAAAAAATTCAATAAGGTTTGTCAAACATGACCTTCCACGCACAAATCCATGCTGGCTACTCCTAATCAGATCCTGGACAGTAAATAACATTAATATTTCTGTGCAGTCATACTGGTCTGTATTTCAAAGAAGTTGAAATATATTGGTACACAAGTCTTATTGCATCTGCAGGGCCTAATGAGACCAAATCTAGAGTGTTTCAAAAAGCTTTTTGTCAGCTAATTGAGGGAAACCAGCCTGCCTTGTTGTATTCTGTATTCAGGCCAAGAACTCCTACTTTGCACCCTTGGGACCTCCCTGGCCCTAAACCTGTTGTGTTTGTTTTCTGCATTAATTTAGTCCACGTGAGGAGGAACCTGAGGTCACATCACCCCAGCAAATATGCCCATCAAGTTCAAAAACCTTACTGATAACCAAAATGGGTATGAACAATTGAAATATCTAAAAAGGTTTCCTTTCCCTGAAACATGCCAATCTGGATGCCTGTCATAACTCTGTCCTGCATCTTCCAACTGGACAGAGTTGATCATCCAAGCTCCTGAAAATGAGCTTTTATTGTTTTATTACATTTATTGTAAATGTAACATGTACTCAATCTCTTCCACCCCTTCCAACCTCAAATCCCAATCTCTTCTTTTAATTTGTGTCAATTTAAATCCAAACTCATCATGAAGTTTTAAGACTTAGTTTCTGTTCCTTCTCTACTACTGGATCCTCAACTTCCCCATTGGAAAAAACTTAGTCGATGTGGATTGATAACATCGCATCATTGCTAAACTGAAGCATAGGTGCACCTCAAAGCTGCGTACTTAGACCCTCCTCTACTCTCCATGATCGTGTGGCTAAACACAGCTCCATGCCATCTTCAAATCTGCCAACAACACAATTGCTGTTGGATGATTCAAAGATGGTGATGAGTTAACTTATCAGAGTGAAATACCAAAAGTTGCTTCGGATACATAAAGTGTAAGTGGATATTGGACTGCTGGAAAACCATGCTGGAGAGGCAGTGATGGGGGGACAAGGAAATGGAAGATGAACTGAATAAGTATTTTGCATTAGCAAAAGTATTTTGTGAAAGACATTGGTAGTATGTTGGAAGTTCCAGGTGTCATGGGTCATGAAGAGTGTGAAGTTACCATAACTAGAGAGAAAGTTCTTGGGAAACTGAAAGGCCTGAAGGGAGATAAGTCACCTGGACTAGATGGAGTACACCCCAGGGTCCCAAAATAGGTTGCTGAAAAGATTGTGAAGGAATTAGTAATGATCATTCAAGAATTACGAGATTCTGGAATGGTTCTGGAAGACTGGAAAATTGCAAACACCACTCCACTCTTCAAGAAACATCGAAAAAACCTACAGCACAATACAGGCCCTTCATCCGCAATGCAGTGCCAAACATGTATTTACTTTAGAAATTACCTAGGGTTACCCATAGCCTTCTATTTTTCTAAGCTCCATGTACCTATTCAGGAGTCTCTTAAAAGACCCCATTATATCCACCTCCACCCCAGTCGCCGGCAGCCCATTCCATTCACTCACCACTCTCTGCATAAAAAAACTTACCCCTGACATCCCCTCTGTAACTACTTCCAAGCACCTTAAAACTGTGCCCTCTCGTGTTAGCCATTTCAGCCCTGGGGAAAAGCCTCTGACTAACCACACGATCAATGTCTCTCATTACCTTATACACCTTTATCAGGTCACCTCTCATCCTCCGTCACTCCAAGGAGAAAAGCCTAACTTCACAACGTACTCTCATAAGGCATGGTCCCCAATCCAGGCAACATTCTTGTAAATTTCCTTTGCACCTTTTCTATAGTTTCCACATCCTTCCTGTAGTGAGCTGAACAAAACTGAGCACAGTACTCCAAGTGGAGTCTGACCAGGGTCCTATGTAGCTGCAACATTACCTCTCAGCTCTTGAACTCAATCCCATGGTTAATGAAGGCCAGTATACCGTATGCCTTCTTAACCATACAGTCAACCTGCGCTGCAGCTTTGAATATCCTTTTGCCAGGAACTCCAAAATCCCTCTGATCCTCCACACTGCCAAGAGTCTTACCATTAATTCTATATTCTGCCATCATATTTAACCTACCAAAATGAACCACCTCACATTTATCTGGTTTGAACTGCCATTTCTCAGCCCAGTTTTGCATCCTATCGATGTCCTGCTATAACCTCTGACAACCCTCCACACTATTCACAGCATCCCCAAACTTTGTGTCATCTGCAAATTTACTAACCCATCCCTTTACTTCCTCATCCAGGTCATTTATAAAATTCAGGAAGAGAAGGGGTCCCAGAACAGATCCCTGAGGCACACCACCGGTCACCAACCTTCAAGCAGAATATGACCCATCTACAACCACTCTTTGCCTTCTGTGAGCAAGCCAGTTCTGGATCCACAAAGCAAGGTCCTCTCGGATCCCATGCCTCCTTACTTTCTCAATAAGCCTTGCATGGGATACCTTATCAAATGCCTTGCTGAAATCATATACAGTTATCTACGGCTCTGCCTTCATCAATGTGTTTAGTCACATCATCAAAAAATTCAATCAGGCTCATAAGGCACAACCTGCCTTTGACAAAGCCATATATTCCTAATCGTATTATGCCTCTCCATATGTTCATAAATCCTGCTTCTCAGGATCTTCCCCAGCTGAAGTAAGTCTCACTGGTCTATAATTTCCTGGGCTTTCTCTTCTCCTTTTCTTGGATATTGGAACAACATATGCAACCTTCCAATCCTCCGGAACCTGTCCTCTCCCCATTGATGATGCAAAGATCATTGCCAGAGGCTCAGCAATCTCCTCCCTTGCCTCCCACAGTAGCCTGGGGTATATGTTGTCTGGTCCCGGTGACTTATCCAACTTGCTGCTTTCCAACAGCTCCAGCACATCCTCTTTCTTGAAGTCGGTATGTTCAAGTTTTTCAGTCCGCTGTAAGTCATCCCTATAATCGCTGAGGTCCTTTTCCATAGTGAATACTGAAGCAAAGTATTCATTAAGTACCTCCACTGTCTCCTCCAGTTCCATACACACTTTTCCACTGTTACACTTCATTGGTCCTATTCTCTCACATCTTATTCTCTGGCTCCTCACATACTTGTAGAATGCCTTGGGGTTTTCCTTACTCCTGCTCGCCAAGGCCTTCTCATGGCCTCTTCTGGCTCTCCTAATTTCATTCTTAAGCTCCTTCCTGCTAGTCTTATCATTTCCTAGATCTCTATCATTACCTAGTTTTTTGAACCTTTTTTAAGCTTTTCTTATCTTCTTGACTAGATTTTCAACAGCCTTTGTGCACCATGGTTCGTATACCCTACCATCCTTTCCCTGTCTCACTGGAGCGTACCTGTGCATAACACCACATAAATATCCCCTGAACATTTGCCACATTTCTGCCGTACATTTCCCTGAGAACATCTGTTACCAATTTATGCTTCCAAATTCCTGCCTGAAGCTTCATATTTCCCCTTACTCCAATTAAACGCTTTCCTAACTTGTCTGTTCCTATCCCTCTCCAGTGCTGTGGCAAAGGAGATAGAATTGTGATCACTATCTCCAAAATGCTTTCCTACTGAAAGACCTGACAGCTGACCAGGTTCATTTCCCAATACCAGATCAAGTACAGCCTCTCCTCTGTAGGTTTATCTACATATTGTGTCAGGAAACCTTCCTGAACACACCTACAAACTCCACCCCATCTAAACTCCTTGCTGTACGGAGATGCCAATTAATATTGGGGGAATTAAAATCTCCCACCAAGCTCTAAAATCCATAAGATGTTATTATTGCATCTTTCCAGAATCTGTCTCTGTATCTGCTCCTTGATGTCCCGGTTATTATTGGGTGGTCTATAAAAAACACCCAGACCCCTTCCTGATCCTAACTTCCACCCACAGAGATTCAGTAGACAATCCCTCCATGACTTCCTTCTTCTCTACAGCCATAACACTATCTCTGATAAGCAGTGCCATGCCTCCACCTCTTTTGCCTCCCTCCCTGTCCTTTCTGAAACATCTAAAGCCTGGCACTCTAAGTAGCCATTCCTGCCCCTGAGCCATCCAAGTCTCTGTAATGGCCACAACATCATAGCTCCAAGTACTGATCCACGCTCTAAGCTCATTCGCTTTGTTCATGATGCTTCTTGCATTAAAATAGACACATCTCAAACCTTCACTCTGACCGTATCCCTTCTCTATCACTTGCCTATCCTCCCTCTCACACTGTCAAGCTTTCTCGATTTGTAAGCCAACCGCCCCTTTCTCCGCCTCTTCAGTTTGGTTCCCACCCCCCAACAATTCTAGTTTAAACTCTCCCCAATAGCCTTAGCAAACCTCCCTGCCAGGCTATTGGTCCCCCTGGGATTCAAGTGCAACCCTTCCTTTATGTAGAGGTCACGCCTGCCCCAAAAGAGGTCCCAATGATCCAGATATCTGAATCCCTGCCCCCTGCTCCAATCCCTCAGCTACGCATTTATCCTCCACCTCACTCTCTTCCTATACTCACTGTCGCGTGGCACAGGCAATAATTCCAAGATTACTACCTTTGAGGTGCTACTTCTCAACTTCCTTCCTAACTCCCTGTAGTCTGATTTCAGAACCTCCTCCCTTTTCCTCCCTATGTCGTTGATACCAATATGTACCACAACCTCTGGCTGTTCACCTTCCCACTTCAGAATATCGTGGACGCAATCAGAAATATCCCAGACCCTGGAACCTGGGAGGCAAACATCCATCCAAGTTTCTTTCCTGCATCCACAGAATCGCCTGTCTGACCCACGAACTATAGATCCCCCTATCACTGATGCCATCTTCTTCCTTTCCCTACTACCCTGAGCCACAGGGTAAGTTGTTCCCCCCAATAGTACTAAAACAGGAGTACTTACTGTTAAGGGGGACAGCCACAAGGATACTCTCTAGTATCTGACTCTTGCCCTTCCCTCTCCTGACTGTTACCCACTTATCTGTCTCCCGAGGCCCCGGTGTGACTACTTGCCTATAGCTCCTCTCTATCACCTCCTCACTTTTCTGACCAGACGAAGATCATCGAGCTGCATCTCCAGTTCCCTAACCCGGTCCCTAAGGAGCTGCAGCTCGACGCACCTGGCGCAGATGTAGCCGTCCAGGAGGCTGGGAGTCTCCCAGACATCCCACGTCTGACACCCAGTACAGAACACCAGCCTCACAGACATACTTCCTATTTCTATTCTTCACAAGTAACTTACCTTCCCTCTACCCATTACTGCCAAAGCCCTCCTACTCTTCTCCCTCTACTCTGATGCCCACTGAATAAAGCAGTCTTCTTTTTAAATTCTTCCCACCAGTTTATCTCGCTCACGTTCATTCACCAGCGCAGTCCTACCTCAATCAAACCGCTGAACAATAAATGATCTTTTAAACTCTTCCCACTGGTCTAACTCGCTGACATACATGCGTCTGCGCACTTGTACCTCGATCAAACCGCTGAAGATAAAGAAAGAAGGGAAAGAGGCAGAAGAAAGGAAACTATAGGCCAGTTAGTCTGACCTCAGTGGTTAGTGGTTGGGAAGATGTTGGAGTCGATTATTAAGGATGAGATCTCAGGGTTCTTGGAGGCACATGATAAAATAGGCCATAGTCAGCATGATTTCCTCAAGGGAAAATTGTGCCTGACAAATCTATTGGAATTCTTTGAAGAAATAACAAGCAGGATAGACAAAGGGAGTCAGCTGGTGTGTACCTGGATTTTCAGAAGGCCTTTGACAAGGTGCTACACATAAGGCTGCTTAACGAGCTATAAGCCCATGGTATTACAGGGAAGGTTTTCACATGAATAAAGCAATGGCTGATTGGCAGGAGGCAAAGTGTGGAAATAAAAGGGGCCTTGTCTTGTTGACTCCAGTTACTAGTGGTGTTTCACAGAGTTTGTGTTGGGACCCATTCATTTTGCATTGTATGTCAATTATTGAGATGATGGAATTGATGGCTTTGTTGCAAAGTTTGCAGACGATATGATGATAGGTGGAGGTGCAGATAATTTTGAGAAAGTAAAAAAGCTACAGAAGGATTTAGACAGATTAGGAGAATGGGCAAAGAGATGGCAGATAGAATACAGTGTTGGAAAGTGCATGGTCATGCACTTTGGTAGAAGAAATGAAAGGGTTGACTGTTCTCAATGGAGAGAAAATACAAAAAAAAATGAGGTGCAAAGGAACTTGGGAGTCCTTGTGCAGGATTTCCTAAAGGTTAATTTGCAGGCTGAGTCTGCAGTGAGGAAGGCAAATGTGATTTTGCCTTCATTTCAAGAGGATTAGAATATAAAAGCAAAGATGTAATTTTGAGACTTTATTATGCAGTGGTGAGGCCTCACTTGGAGTATTGTGAGCAGTTTTGGGCCCCTTATCTTAGTAAAGATGTGTTAAAACTGGAGAGAGTTCAGAGGAGGTTCATGAAAATAATTTTGGGATTGAATGGCTTGTCATATGAAGGATGTTTGATGGCTCTGTACCTGCATTCGCTTGAATTCAGAAGAATAAGGGGTAACCTCATTGAAACCTATCAAATGTTGAAAGGCTTTGAAAGAATGGATGTGGAGAGGATGTTTCCTGTGGTGGAATAGTCTAAGGCCAGAGGACACATCATCAGAATAGAGGGGAATTTTTTGCCACACGCAGACATGAAGACCAAGTCTTTATGTATACTTAAGGCAGAGGTTGATAGATTCTTGATTGGTCAGGTCATGCGTGGAGGAAGCAAGAGATTGGGGCTCAAGTAAAATTGGATCAGCCATGATAAAATTGCAGAGCAGGCTCAATGGGCCAAATGGCCTAATTCTGCTCTTATGGAAATAGGTCACCTGGTTGAAAGGTGCTGCAAGATACAGCAGCTCACTTAATGTCAGCAAAACGAAAGAGCTGATTGTTGACTTCAGGAAGGGGAAGGAGGGTGACCATGTGCCAGTCTGCATTGGGTGATCAGCAGTGAAGAGAGTCAGCAGCTTTAAATTCCTGGGCATTTGCATGTCAGATGAAATGTCCTGTGTCTGGAGGCACACCAGCATCTTTACATCCCTCCATCCCCATCTACAGAGGGGCTGCCCAAAGAAGGCAACAATGATCCCCATCACCTGGACCAGACCATCTTTTCACAGTTACTATCAGGTAGAAAGTACAGAAGCCTGAAGTCCCTCATCACCAGCTTTAAAAACAGCTACTTCCCTTCAACCAACCAGCAAAACCCTAATCACTAGTTCAGCAACATTATGATCATTTTGCATAAAATCGACCTTTTTTGCTCTAATTGTGTTTTCTTGTGTGAAGTATAGTTTATATTTAATTTATGTTTTCTTGCGAATCCTGTTTCTATGATCCTATGTGCCTGTGATGCTGCAGCAAGGAAGTTTTTCATTGCACTTGTGCATAAAGTGCTTATGCAAATAATAATAAGCTGGACTTTGATTTTGACTTAAAATCAGTGAGCATCGTTATCTTGGGGCTCTACATTTGTTTCTCCATGGGCTCCTCTGAAACTAGGAATTCCTCGTGTTTCTAACCTTTTCCTGCCGAAATTGCACAGACGTTTCTATTACAGAAGCTCAGCAGAAATATTTTAGCTAATTTTTGATTTCAATAGTATGTGATGGGCAAAAAAAATTCTTTTTAAAATGAGCAATTTTATACACAAGCATGCCAGAGAAATAAAGTCAAAGCAGGAAATTAGGAATGCAAAGTGGTTAAAATTTTTGGCCCTTTTAAAGTCCCATCATTCACGAAGCTGTCAATGAATACCACATAATCCAATATTGTTTGAAGCAAATGGGTTTAATTATAGTATTCTATTATATTCAAATGCAGTCATGTTGCCTTCTCAGCAAAACCAACTAGTCTAAGAAGCTGCTGGAAAATTGCACTTGGAACAGAATTCTGATAAATCTGGTCATGTGGATTTGGGCCAATCTTTCATTTCCCTTGGTATCTGTTTTGCCCCTGTGTCACTGGATTTTGCACCTGGAAAATGTACCCCCTTGTCTTTCACTAGCTATTAACCACTGAACTCTGAATCATAGTAAGATTTGAATCCACTAAATGTAATTCTGCAAACCATATATATTGCAGAATTAATACTTAATATATATAAAATGGCATTTCATTAATACTTGGTCTCATTTGAACTAGAAATGCAAATGTTTTGCTAAAAGCTGTAAATCTATACTTTATTGTGCTCCGCTTCTAAAGGCACCCAATAAATCACATTCTTTTTTATGGATTAGAAGTGAATGGTGGATCAACTTATGCTCATTTTAAATAGGCACACATTTTGGGTTCCAAGAATGTCCAAAATCTGTCCAAGAATAATATCAGTGTTGAGATGTAATGATTCCAAGCCCTGCCCAGTGATGTATTCTGACAACATTCTCGCCAAGTACCTAGTCGTTTGGGCACTCTGAATTCTGAACTTTTGTCCGCTTGTTTCCAAAATAATTGTAAAAAATAATATTTACATTCTTCCTGCGGGAAGTTAAGTACATTATTCTAACTAATTAAAAAAATAAATGTAAGGCTTAATAAATAATTAATGGCTTTAAGTACTTTGGTGAATATTTATTGAGTGCTCTGAAACAGTTTCGTTAAGACAGCTGCTGTTTCCCTGTCACTAGAAATCCGAAGCAATCCACGTATGAGAAAAGTTGCTAACCTTTTCATAATTATAGTTTTCAAATTATGCTTTTCAGTTGAAAAATCCCTTGAATGCTGTAAAGAAAGTTCTAGTAATTATTTCACAATTTTTTGTAGGTATCTTCATAGTGTACATACTAAGTAGTTCTTTTCAGCATAATCTTCTCTGCAATTATACTCGTAAAGTTTCCAGTGTCTACATAAGTAATGAAAATTTTTAAAATATATTCACAAGCTTTATGAAAGCCAACACAGTAAAATAATTTATAAGATCACCTGTCTAAAACTGAAGAAAATGATGTGCCAAGCACAGTGATAAATAGGATGTGATGTGTCTTTAAAGTGTATTTGGAAAGTATATTTTTAGAAGTGGATACTACCTTACTTGATGATATGAACAGATTTTTTTTAAAAATAATCTGTTCCAGTGGATTCTAATTTAATTCACTTAATTCTGATTTAATGCTGATTTAATTTAATTTAATGCTGATTTTTTTCAATCTTATGCAATTTCAAATCTAGAACTATTTACATATATGATAACAAACATTCTTCTATCATTTTGCTACTCTCTGGAAACTTGGTAGGTCACTTTCATCCCTCAGCTGGATTTCTGAGTTAGGGGTGCACTAAATGGTATTATTCCCTAAGCAGTAGTTCTTTCGAAGAAAGCAGGGGAGCCTGGACTTTGTTGTCCTGGGAGCAACTGTAAGGCAACTCAGTCAACCCAGAGCTGCACTGGATTGTGACTTCTTTTGGGTAAAACCCTGACTCAAGGTTTAGAGCCTTCCCCATCCACTTCAACACTGATTCCAGACACAGTTCCACACTCCCTCCCCCATTTCAATTCAAGCACAAGCCTGATGTTCCATTTCGTGATTTTTCCCACTCTATTTGTCAAACTCACATTGGACCAGAAATTTGGCAATATGCGATTAAACTGTAAGGTATTTCCAAAATTAGGAGTTTCAATTTGAAATGCAGGTTTCTGTTTCTGTGCTGTAGTTTTCCATGACTCTATGACTAAGTAGGAACCTCAATTTGAAAAGCAAGCTTTATCCTTCCACCGAATCCCTCCAACCTCAATTCAAGGCACATGCCTGCCTCTCCATCACAACCTCCCTAATTTGAATTGAGTCACAGAACTGAATTATTCTTCAGCTCCCATTTGGTTGAACACAACATTTTCTAGACATCAAAATTTATCATTGGAAATTATGTCTTATAATAGTTTTAAAGTATGTCAGGGTCGAGCGTTAAATATGTCACTGAATAGCTGTGAATTTGGTAACCACATCATTACTGACAGTCTGCAATTGTGTCTCCATTTTAGCTTATCTTTTACTATGGATCAAACGATCACTGGAGCCCTGTAACATATTATGAAGATATGAAGAGGTGCTTTCCTGAAGGAACCATTCTTCTTTGCCAAAAAGGAATTCGTCATGCCTTTGTTTTAGATGCCAATGTAGAAGTGGCTCATATGGTTACAGAGTGGTTAAAAGCAGATCTTGCAAACTTGTAATAGGAACATAGAATGTGTGTGATGTACAAAATAAATTATTTTATTTACATTAAATACTCTTAGGATTCCAATATGTTCTAGAAAAGAACTATGCCTAGATTATTTAATCAAAAATATATTAACTTTTAGACATGTCTCCCAGGCAGACTTGGAAAGTTATTTGCTTGAATGAACAATTGGTTGCTAAAGCTTTCAAAATATTAATGATTGCAGTGTAATTTTTGTATCTATGCATAATCTCTGAATAAGTAAACCTGTTTTATATCAGGGTCATTTTACAGTTAATGATTGTTGACATTTACTATCAATTTGTAGTTCATTAGTTCAATTTTAGTTTTCAATCAAAGAGATACTTTAGTTTTGTTGAAAAGCATTGATGCAACTTTTCCAAGCTCTGCCAAACTCTGGCAAGGAAAACTATTACAATATGTTTTAAGATCATTATTCTGTATTTGTTAAACTATCGTCTATCAAATCTCATCTAACCAGAAGTCTGTCAAGGCCAAATTAGTAATTAAGATATTTCTATAATGGGAAGCCCTGTGTATTTGTATCTGGAATTTGTTCCAGGAACAAACATTTGTCTCAAATACAATACTCCATTGACCTTGTAAAGATTCCATTATCAGCTTTCCAAACCCCACCCCATCACCACTGTCTGAACTTCAATAAATTGCCCCTTTCACAACCCTACAAAAAAAACCTGATTTCTTTCACTTGGAGAACCTTTATTAACAACACTGCCATAATGACATCACAAAAGTGAATGGAAACTCACTTGATTTGAACTTGTGCTACCTTTTCACTTCATCATGCGAGCAGTGCAGGTGTAAATTAACTTTTTTAATAAAATTTGCAGCCTTCCTGTCACTTCCCACATTCATTTGCTACACTTCTCTTTATTGGTGGAATATAAGTTGCATACACCCAGAATTGTGTACACTTTAACTTAGAAAGAGGGAAGTATATTTTTAAGTATTTCTATCTGTACTTCAGTTTTACACTGAGAAAACCTGTAAAACCTCAGTGACCATGTTAAAGTAGCTGAGATGTGTGTCTGTAGTTCCAATGATGAAAGCCCTAGAAAGATAACCACAGCATAACTATGTATATATTTATCCATTAGTCAAAACTTTACAGCAATTTGTTAGTAAGCAGCGTCTATCCTTTACAGAAGCAGTCCCCCAAGACACTCTCAAATGATTTTCTAACCAAAACTCAATCTTGCACAATCCTCCAAGCAAACCAGTGAGCCACTCAAATAATCCAAAGTGGGTTCCATTGAAGTAGCAAGTCAGCGTTCTCTAAGTGATAATTTATTAAATTGATATTTTTAAGGCAAGCTCCACTAATAACTTCTACTGTAATGCCATTATTTATGGGTTCAATTTTGCCTCCTTCAGGCCAAGTATTCGTTTCAGTCCACATGATGAGACCACATCCAAAGTGCCTACAACCTCAGTCTGTATCTTGGAGCTGGCTGCAGTGCAGAAGCATTGATACCTGCACATGAAGAAATGCAGTACATTTCTATAGTAAGCTCCTGGCAACACAGCAACCTCTTGACCAATGCTGGTAATGGACCTTTTCATCTTTTTGTCATTTCATGCATTCTATCAGACAGCCTAGTCAATACACCGGGTATTTGCCGATGCATTCATATCCACTGAATGTAGCAAACTGCATCAGGCCCCTCCAGAGTAATACTAATACCTAAACTCCCCCTTTGCGCCTTTGGGAACTTGCATCCTGGCTTCACTTTGCATCTAATTGACTGCATTCCACCAGTGACAGTGACAGTGACGTGAAGTGCACCCTTATGACCTGCTTCTGCTGTTCTCTTTACCAGGATCTGAGGTGGTACCTTTGCAGAATCAAGGAGAGATTGATTTCTCCCTCTTCCTACCCGATTGTCTGGTCTTCTGGAGCTAGGTGGTGGGTCAGACATGAGGGTGCAGTGATGAGGGGCCTCAGCCTGAAATGCTGACTGTTTATTCCCCTCCATAGAGGCTGCCTGAATTGCTGATTTCCTCCAGCACTTTGTGTCTGTTGCTCAAGATTTCCAGCATCTGCAGAATCTCATGTGTTTATGAGGGTGGAGTTATATGCTGCTCAGTGGGTTTCTTCTGAAAGCCTCCAATGATTAGGACTCAGAGTAGATCATTGCAATGGCTAATCTGAAATAGTATTAATGAGAATGTTTGGCAGCCAAGCAGACATGAGAGAAGGTTGGATAATGAATGGCTCTGAGATATTTGAATGCAAGGAAGATGCTGTGGGCATCCTGAACTGCACCAGGTTGCCTGATACTGGCAATGATCATCAGGAGAAAAATCTTCTCTTCCATCCAGTCTTGTGATGCTCCAAACATGAAAGACACTGTTCTTATCTTGAGAAAGGCTTCTTCTTCTTGCAATCTTAGCTGGTATGTGGTGAATGACTACACATAGTCAGTTTTTTGCCACTTCCTGTATGCCCAGGATTGTCTTCCTGGCACCCTGGTGCAGAGAATATTCCTTCATTGCTCCTCCTCTCTACGTGACGATGTTCCAAGAAGGGCCAGAGTTGCGTCTACTTCCTGAGGAGACTGAGGTCCTTTGGAGCATGCAGGCTTCTCCTTCACGTTATACCAGTCTTGTCGCCAGTACCAATCTTCTATATGGTGGTGTGCTGGGCCAACAGTATCAACATGGGTGATGCCAACCAGCTCAATAAATTTATTAGAAAGGCTGGCTCTGTTATAGGAGTCAAACTGGACACACTGGAGGCTGTGAGAGAACAAAGGACCCTATGGAAAATCCTGGCAATTCTAGACAATGTTTCTCACCCTCTGCATGCCACCTTGGCTGAACAGAGGAGCACTTTTAGTAATAGACTAAGTCAATTGCGCTACTCCAATGAGCGCTATATGAGGTCACTCTTACCCTCGGCCTTCAGGCTCTATAGCCAGAGAGGTGATGAAACCCCCCTACCCCCATTAGATGGTGGTAACTTATTTTTTATTCTTTCTACGTCTCTTCTAATATTTTTATGTGTGCAATGTAATATCTGTAATGCTACTGTGACACTGTAACTTCCCTTGGGATCAATAAAGTATCTATTTATCTATATAGTGAGGACCAAAATCTCCAGAGAGATTTTTTTTCTTGGAACAAATCTTCATTACACTGAAAAGGCATTTCTGTTGTTGGGCCCTCAGTAGCAGTTTTACAGAATAGTCACCAGAGCTGATCAGATTATTATTGCTAGTTATGAATGCCCCAACCCTATCCTGCAAGTAAGCAACAAAGAGTAGAAAGACAGCAAAAAAAACCCAAATTATGAAAGCTGTGCTTTCTGAATGAGTTTCCAAATGTGTGCAAGTTTCAGACAAGATATAATTAGACAAATGTTTCATTATTAGCCTTTTCCTGTCAAACCAGAACACTGCTGCCCTCAATGTACAGCCCATAAACCCTAATGAGCTCCCACCTCATACCATCCCCATCATCAAAGACAAAGCAATGCCTCAAAAAGGTGGCACTCGACATTAAAGACCCCCACCACCGAGGACATGGCCTTTCCTCATTACTACTATCAGAGAGGCGGTGCTGGAGACTGAACGCACTCAATATTTTCGGACCAGCTTCTTCCCCTCTGCCATCAAACTACTGAATGGATAATGAGCCCATGAATGTTATCTCACTTTGCTCTCCATTTGCATTACATTTTAAAGTTTACTTTATCTTGTAATTTATAGTATTTTTACATAATTCATGATAGTGCTGTAGCAAAACAACACATTTCATAACATTTATCAGTGATAATAATTCTGATTCTGATAAAATAAAATCCAAATAAAACTTCTTTTCTGTTGGATCAGCCTGTTTTTCACCACCTGTAGATATGAAATCTCATTGCTAATCAGCAATCTATCAGTAGTGCATGCTTTTCTTCTTAATTCTGTCCACCTCCAGTGAGATGTAAGTGAGGTGAATGGGCCCTAGCTACCTCTAATGGAACTGACTGATCGGTTCCTAATAAGTTTCAGGGGAACACTTCAAGTGATGGCATATATCCACTGATGAAGAGATTTTGTGTTCAATAACTACTACAGTTATTGGAATGAAGAGGTATAAATATTGGACTACTCTCTAACCAGCAACAACTGTCCCAAATCTGTCTTTCTAATTCACCCCTCTCCTAAAAATCTGCATGTGAAAACTTTTAGGAGGAAATAAAATAATCACAGTTAATCCAAAGGTCTGAATTGGTGAATCCACAGCACAAGTCAAAATTCTTGTGAGAGATGCTAAAGTGTATACCGTAGTCCACAATAAATGGAGAAGCGTTGCACTATCCTCAGTTGCCTACAGTTAATCCTGACAGAAGCAAACTATTATGTACCTCCTTTACGAAGCCAAAACTGTATAAGGTGTGTGGCACAGTTTGAAATTGTCCCTTATAGTTCCGTTTAATAAACAGATGAAGTTCAAATTCCATGGACAAGTGTTGACAAAGCCCTTAAATCTTGGCTTCATCTTTCTCACAATCGTATCCGCATGTCTTTAACTTCTCGCGTGCTCAGCACTTTATCACACATTACCTCTGCCAACCTCTCGATCCTACCACTCCACCACTTGAAGTGGGCCTAGCAATGCTGATGCATTCCATTAAGTTTCCTTTAATTACATGTTTATTATGTGTGTTCAGCGAAATGATCTTTTATTTGTTATCCATGTACTCGTCATGTTGAACATTTTTTTCCACTTGCCAGAAGTTTAAAATCATATGGACTGTAAAATAAAGAACTACATGGCAAAGCAACATTGGTTGTTGAAATTTAAGTTTTGTTGTAGCCTTTATCTAAGAGGTCAATTGTTTGTTGTATCTACGTACAACACTGAAGAACTCCAACATTTTGTTTAACTATTTGTAGATTTTAATTGCATTACCAGTTGCAGATTAAAGGAATACTTATCAAAACAATGTACCAGTTCTGTTGTTACATCGACTACGAACATAGAGCAAGGGGGAAAGAACAACATAGAATATCAAAATCTACAGCACATTACAGGACCTTCGGCCCACAATGTTGTGCCGACCATGTAACCTACTCTAGAGACTGCCTAGAATTTCCCTAGCGCATAGCCCTACATTTTTCTAAGCTCCACATACCTATCTAAGAGGCTCTTAAAAGACCCTATTTTATCCACTTCCACCACAGCCACCAGTAGTACATTCCACCACTCACCACTCTCTATGACATCCCTCAGTACCTGTTACCAAGCACCTTTAAACTATACATCTCATGTTAGCCATTTCAGTCCTGGGAAAAAGCATCCAGTTATCCACACGATCAATGGCCCTCAACAACTTATACACCTCTATCAGATTGCCTCTCATCCTCCGTTGCTCCAAGGAGAAAAGTATCCATGTCCTTCCTGTAGTGAGGGGACCAAAACTGAACACAGTACTCCAAGTGGGGTCTTATATACCTGTAACATTACCTCTCAGCTCTTGAACTCAATTCCACAGTTGATGAATGCCAACATACCATACGCCTTCTTAATAATACTGTCAACCTGCACAGCAGCTTTGAGTGTCCTATAAACACAGACCCCAAGATCTCTCAGATCCTCCACACTGCCAAGAGTCTTACCATTAATACTATATTCTGTCCTTATATTTGACCTACCAAAATGAACCACTTCACACCTATCTGGGTTGAAGTCCATCTGCCACTTCTCAGCCCAGTTCTGCATCCTATTGATGTCCCGCTGTAAGCTCTGACAACCCTCCAGACTATCCACAACACCCCCAACCTTTGTGTCATCAACAAACTTACTAACCCACCCTTCTACTTCATCCAAATCATTTACAAAACTCACAAAGAGGAGGGGTCCCAGAACAGATCCCTGAAGAACACCACTGGTCACCGACCTCCATGCAAAATATGAACTATCTACAACTACCCTTTACCTTCTGTGGGCAAGCCAATTCTGGATCCACAGAACAAAGTCTCCTTGGATCCCATGCCTCCTTACTTTCTGAAGGAGCCTTGAATGGGAACCTGATCAAATGCCTTACTGAAATCCATATACATGACATCCACTGCTCTACCTTCATCAATGTGTTTTGTTACATCCTCAAAGAATTCAATCAGGCTCGTAAGGCATGACCTGCTGACTATCCCTAATCAGATTATGTCTCTCCCAACACTCAAAAATCCTACCTCTCAAGATCTTCTCCAACAACTTGACCACCACTGAAGTCAGACTCACTGGTTATCTCTATTCCCTTTCTTAAACAAGGGACAACATTTGCAACCCTCCAGTTCTCCTCCCATCCCTATTGATGATGCAAAGATCATTGCAAGAGGCTCAGCAATCTTCTCCCTTGCTTCCCACAGTAGCCTGGCGTATAACTCATTCGCTCCCAGTGACTTATCTAACTTAACACTTTTCAAAAACTCCAGCACATCCTCTTTCTTAATGTCTATATGCTCAAGCATTTCAGTCCGCTGTAAGTCATCCCCACAATTGCCATGGTCTTTGCAACAAGAAGCTACACAACTCGTGTCAGAGGCCTGTTTCACAAATGAATCAACACAAGGAATCACAAAGATAATGCTGTGTGACACTTGTAAGGTTAAGAATGATTTGACTAAGGATGCATACAACCTTAATTCAATGACAGTCCGGCAAATGTGATTTATTGTACTGTAAATCCAACTAAGTTTCCATCTTATGGCTTTCTATGTTCGTTTAATTTCCAACCCCAAGGAAGAAGACTAGTCCACTAAAGAAGAATTGTGTGTTTGATACTAATTACTGGAATATGCTTCAGTTGTACAGTTGAATTTGTATAAAGTTGGCGTTGATAGGTTCTTGATTAGTATGTGTGTTGAAAGTTAAGGGAAGAAAGCAGGAGAATGGAACTGAGAGGGAAAATAAATCAGCCATGATCAAGTGGTGGATGGGCCAAAATGGCCTGTTTTTGCAATTATGTCTCATGGTCATGTGATTTTATTGCAAATGGCATCGTGATCTTTTCCTCTGAAATATATTTTGAGCTATTTTCTGCACGTGCAGTATATTACATAATCAAATATTTAGCTAAAAGACATGGCAATCAGATCTAAAATCTCATTACACATCTGCTCACAATGCAACAATCCATGAATTCGGATAACATTGGGCATATTAATACTTCATAGCTCTGTGCTGAAGAATTGCAACCTGTAAACAACTAAAGATTAAAGCAAATTAAGCTGGTTTACAAAGAGAATCTGCAGATGCTGGAATTCCAAGCAACACACACAAAATGCTGTAGGAACACAGCAGGCCAGGCAGCATCTATGGGAAAAAAGTACAGTCGATGTCTAAGGCCAAGACCCTTCCAGTTTTATCCAATCCATAATAAAGGAAAAAGGTGGTGGCAAATGAAATTAAATCAGATGATAAGTTTCACCGCCCTTTCAGTGCCATGATGCTGATCAATATGAGTGACATCTGTCCTGCCAGAGCAGATTTTAGTTGTCTGGTTAGGCCACAGCCAGCATCCAAGCCAATTCCTTCAAAATATCTTATAGAAAATAGCACATGGGCTGGATAGTTATATCAAGCTATGATCAAGGTTTAGACCTCCCTCTCCTAACAAAATGATTTCATCCACTTTCTACTGCGATTGAACAAATATTGGAACTCTTAATGGGACTCTTCTGGCCCTTTAAATCTGAATCTGCATTGTTGACTGCACTGCTGCAGTCAGAAGTTTGCATCCATGCAGCGATGTATTAGACATTCCACCAAGAATCTTCAAGAAGTAAGAAATTATCCTGGTAAACAAAAAGTACACTGCAGATGCTGTGGTCAAATCAACACGTACAAACAAGCTGGATCAACTTAGCAGGTTGGGCAGCATCCGTTGAAATGAGCAGTCAACGTTTCGGGCTGAGACCCTTCGTCAGGACTGAAGAAGGAGGGGGCAGGGGCCCTATAAAGAAGGTGGGGGGAGGGTGGAAGGTGCCAGGTGAAAAACCAATCAGAGGAAAGATCAAGGGGTAGGGGAGGGGAATCAGGGAGGGGATAGGCCAGAGATGAAGATGGAATGTAAGGGGAAAGCACTATGGGTAGTAGAAGAAGGCAGAATCATGAGAGAAGTGATAGGCAGCTAGAAGAGGAGGTAGAGTGAAAGTGGGATCGGGGAAGGGAGAGGGAGGGAATTACCGGAAGTTGGAGAATTCAATGTTCATACTAAGGGGCTGGAGACTCCCAGACGGTAGATGAGGTGTTGCTCCTCCAACCTAAGTTTGGCCTCATCATGGCAGTAGAGGAGGCCATGTATGGACATATCCAAATGGGAATGTGAAGCAGAGTTGAAGTGGGTGGCAACTGGGAGATCCTGTCTGTTGTGGCGGACGGAGCGGAGGTGCTCGACGAAGTGGTCCCCCAATCTGTGTCGGGTCTCGCCGATGTAGAGGAGGCCGCACCAGGAGCACCAGATGCAATAGATTACCCCAACAGACTTACAAGTGAAGTGTTGCCTCACCTGGAAGGACTGTTTGGGGCCCTGAATGGTGGTAAGAGAGGAGGTGGAGGGACAGGTGTAGCACTTACGCTTGCAGGGTTAAGTACCAGGTGGGAGATCTGTGGGGAGGGACGTGTGGACCAGGCAGTCACGGAGGGAACAATCCCTACGAAAAGCAGGGAGTCGTAGAGAGGGAAAGATGTGCTTAGTGGTGGGGTCCTGTTGAAGGTGGCGGAAGTTGTGGAGGATAATATGCTGGATCCGGAGGCTGGTGGGGTGGTAGGTGAGGACAAGGGGGACACGGTCCCTGTTGTGGTGACGGGAGGATGGGGTGAAGGCTGAAGTGTGGGAAATGGAGGAGATGCGGGTGAGGGCATCATTGATGACGGCAGAAGGGAAACCACGGTTGTTAAAGAAAAAGGACATTTGAGATGTCCTGGAAGAGAAAGCCTCATCCTGGGAGCTGATGCAGCAGACACGGAGGAACTGGGAATAGGGAATGGCATTTTTACATTTGGCAGGGTAGGAAGAGGTATAATCAAGGTAGTTATGGGAGTCAGTGGGTTTATAAAGTATCTATCTATCTATAGAAGATGTCAGTGGACAGTCTGTCTTCCGAGATAGAGACCGAGAGATCGAGAAAGGGGAGAGAAGTGTCCGAGATGGACCAAGTGAATTTAAGGGCTGGGTGAAAGTTAAAGGCAAAGTCGATGAAATTGACGAGCTCAGCATGGGTGCAGGAAGCAGCACCAATGTAGTTGTCAATATAGTGAAAGAAATGTTGGGGAGCAGTACCAGTATAGATTTGGAGCACAAACTGTTCCACATAACGCACGAAGAGGCAGGCATAGCTGGGGCCCATGCGAGTGCCCATAGCTACACCCTTGGTCTGAAGAAAGTGGGAAGAGCCGAAAGAGAAGTTATTAAGTGTAAGTACCAGTTCCGCCAACCGGAAGAGTGTGGTGTGTTTGTAGAAATTATCCTGGACTGTCAAGATGTATTATTATTTCAGTGATCTTCAGGCTGGGTGTAGACTGGACAGGGCCTTGCTCCTGAATTTCCAGTGAAACTCAGGCACTTGAATGTTAGTTAAGAACAAGATGGGGTTCAACAATGGTGCCTCCGGTAAAATGGCTTGACCAAAGTATACAGACCATTGGTCAATGGGTAGGATTACCAGATGATAGACATGAGCCATTGAATCACAATTCATCCCATCAGTGACAGAGACAAGGAAAAAAGAAAATTAAGGATATGAAATCTCAGAGGTCAAAACTACATGTTGTAGTCTATAAAGCTGCAGTTGATTAGTTCATAGGCATCCAATTTTTTAGATTGTGCACATTTGTGGCCTATTAAAAGGTTGTGAACATTATTCAGGAAGTGTATGAAATGCAGATGTGCAAACTTCCTAATGTTTGCTTCAGATTGTGGTTTGCCAAACCCACAAAATAATTGCAAACTTTTGAGAAAAGCTAGAGAATGGCAGAAATTTAATGTCATTACTTGTGGTACACATGCAGTCACTTTTTTGGCATGGCTGTGTTATGGATGATGAAACATGATCTTGCCTTCTACTACAACTGTGCTCCATTGCCCATTGAATACCTCCAGACTCTTACAGTTTCTGTCTTCAATATCTGGCTACCATATAATTTGGAATTAAATGGCTTAGTTCAACATTTGCTGAGGTTCTTTTTTCCTGCTCTCAGTTTTGTGCCAAGTTACTTAGCCAAGAAAAATATCCTGCCTTGTTATGCCTTTGTATTCATCAGGTAATAAGAGTCAGGAATAAATCTTAAAATGAATTAATTCCCTGTGGTGAAGTCACTTTTTACATTATGTTCCCCACTCCTCTTTTCATGTAATACAAATGTTTATTATTTCTCTGGTCAGAGTGTTCTGAAATTACTCAGTTATACCATCAAAGAGACAGCAGTAGATTTTTCTCCAAAGAATTATCTGTGAGGGCTGCAGTTAGATCATGTGAGCAATTTCCAAAGTCCATCTCTTTCATTCCTCCTTAACTGAGAATGATGTCACTGAAGTAATTATCCCTTTATACCTGGGGAGATTTACAGCTTTAAAGAAAACAAACCTTTGGTACAGCAGAATGACCTGTTCTCATTCCCAAAGTAAAAACAGAGTGAAGATCCAGAGAGTGGTCATCCAGGTGGATATTTTATCTGTCAGATCAGGTACTTTGATGTAACTGTGGTGATGAACTGCATTATTTCTTTAACCAGGACACCCTGACCACCCAGCATTCTGGTAGATCCCAGAGGATGCAATGTGTGCAAGGACTAATGAGCTGGATTAGTGAAAAAAATAAATGGAACATCAAATATAATCGATGTCAAAGTAACATTGTTTCCATTTATTTACATTTACTCTGATCTGTATCCATTATTTATAAAATTTGTTGTTTTATCAAATCATGAGCAGCCTCATTTTTTGACAAATTTAAGTGGTCTGGTGTTCTTTAAATGCCAGGGCCTATTTTCAGTCCAAGCCCATCACTGAATCACTGGCCATAGTATCTTCATAGTGAATTCTGTTCTGAGGCAGCTGCAATGTAGGCACACAGGAAAAAGGAGCAGAAGTCAAACGTACAGCCTCGGTGTCTGCTCTACTGTTCTGTAGTCATGGTTGCCAAAGCCCCGAAACCCTCGATATCCTGATGGTCCAAAAATAAAATAATCCATCCAGCTCATCTTTGAATATTGGTGGGGTGGGTGGTTGTTGTGGAGTGGCAGCATCTGCAATCCCTGACTTTCTAATTAATGGTGATTCCTTCTGCAGAGGCCAACAGGGAATGGAAATGTGAAACATACGTACCAGTGCAAATTAAATATGGTCAATATGTGAAGTGAGAACATGTTCCATTCGCCAGAACTGGATTGCCTTCCTTTTTCCTTCACAAATACTTGTGAGGCGTACAGCTATAAAATGTTCATGCCACACATTTCTGTCATTAAGTAATAATTGCCCAGAATCTAGTAGAGTGGATAGGGGAGAGCCAGTGGATGTGGTATATTTAGATTTTCAAAAGGCTTTTGACAAGATCCCACACAGGAGATTAGTGTGCAAACTTAAAGCACACGGTATTGGGGGTATGGTATTGATGTGGATAGAGAATTGGTTGGCAGACAGGAAGCAAAGAGTGGGAGTAAACGGGACCTTTTCAGAATGGCAGGCAGTGGCTAGTGGGGTACCGCAAGGCTCAGTGCTGGGACCCCAGTTGTTTACAATATATATTAATGATTTAGAAGAGGGAATTAAATGCAGCATCTCCAAGTTTGCGGATGACATGAAGCTGGGCGGCGGTGTTAGCTGTGAGGAGGATGCTAAGAGGATGCAGGGTGACTTGGATAGGTTAGGTGAGTGGGCAAATTCATGGCAAATGCAATTTAATGTGGATAAATGTGAGGTTATCCACTTTGGTTGCAAGAACAGGAAAACAGATTATTATGTGAACGGTGGCCGATTAGGAAAAGGGGAGATGCAACGAGACCTGGGTGTCATTGTACACCAGTCATTGAAGGTGGGCATGCAGGTACAGCAGGCAGTGAAAAAGACAAATGGTATGTTGGCATTCATAGCAAAAGGATTTGAGTACAGGAGCAGGGAGGTTCTACTGCAGTTGTACAGGGCCTTGGTGAGACCGCACCTAGAATATTGTGTGCAGTTTTGGTCCCCTAATCTGAGGAAAGACATTCTTGCCATAGAGGGAGTACAGAGAAGGTTCACCAGATTGATTCCTGGGATGGCAGGACTTTCATATGAAGAAAGACTGGATCGACTAGGCTTATACTCACTGGAATTTAGAAGATTGAAGAGGGATCTTATTGGAACGTATAAAATTCTAAAGGGATTGGACAGGCTAGATGCAGAAAGATTGTTCCCGATGTTGGGGAATTCCAGAACGAGGGCTCACAGTTTAAGGATAAAGGGGAAGCCTTTTAGGACCGAGATGAGGAGAAACTTCTTCACACAGAGAGTGGTGAATCTGTGGAATCCTCTGCCACAGGAAACAGTTGAGGCCGGTTCATTGGCTATATTTAAGAGGAAGTTAGATATGGCCCTTGTGGCTAAAGGGATCAGGGGGTATGGAAAGAAAGCAGGTACAGGGTTCTGAGTTGGATGATCAGCCATGATCATACTGAATGGTGGTGCAGGCTTGAAGGGCCGAATGGCCTACTCCTACACCTATTTTCTATGTTTCTATGTTTCTAATCTACTGAGTAAGCCCACTGCCCAGATCTGCAGCTGAGACATGTAGATGTCTCACTTTTGCCTAATCTATCTCAGCCCGATCCATTAGGGGCCACAAGACAAGAGAGAATGGGTACTAAACATCACAGGCAACAAGGTGATTGAAGAGTAGGAGCAATTGGTTGAGGCTGGCTGGTTCAATGAGTGAACAAGGGCTGTGGATGATAGCTGGGTTTAAATAGGTTGCAGGAGATAAGTTGGAAATGAATGGAAAGTGATTCCTGTTATATGGGTGGAGTCCACCTGATAGGACCCCCTCCCCCAAGGCTGGAACCCAATGTCCCAGGGCAATCAGGATGGGTCCGGTGGAACTCGTAATGAGCAATGGATCCAAGATGAAACTGCATGGCACACAGGACCTCTCCTCTGGGCCATACCTTTTCCGGTCAACCAGGTTCTGTACAGCTCAACCATGATGACGCAAATCCATCAACTACTAAACCATGTACACTGGACCAACTTCCACTATTCTAGGTTCCAGAGGTGCAGGCTCAGGTGGGATAAGTGGTCCATGGACAACAGGCTTGAGGCAGGGCATGTGGAAGGTAGGTGTGATCCTGAAGGATGGTGGTAGCTGTGGACAGCAAGTAAGTGGATGGCAGTGATGGGTAATCATGAAGGGGCCGAAGAGGCAGGGTGAGAGCTTGCAGAAGATGGCGTGTAAGGGAAGATCTTGGACAAACAGCCAGACACTGTCCCCAGGCTGGAGTACTCTGGCTGGGCACCTCTGGTGGTTGGCCTGGTGGCAGTAGGTGCAGATGGTAGCTAGGATGGCCCTCCATGCCCTCTTCCAACCATTCTGGCAATGGCGACCTAGAGCCCTGGCAAACAGGACCTCCGTCCTTGGCTCTTCTATGGGGCACAGCAGGGCTTGGTAGCCATGAAACATTTCAAAGGGTGGCAGAGAAGGTGTGTAAATTGTGGTACAGCTCAACCCAGAGCAGATGCTTCTTCCATCTGGAAGCGTTAGAGGCAGCAAAGCTTCGCAGAAATGTGTCCATTTGCTGATTAGCTCGTTCTGCGTGCCTATTGGTCTATGGATGATAGACAGAGGACAAACGCACTGAGATGCTGAGAAGGGAATTGATAGCTCTCCAGAAGTGGGAGACGAATTGTGGGCCCTGGTCCAATACAATGTTCTAAGGCATATATGTCAAACTCAAGGCCCGCGGGCCAAATCCGGCAAGATAATATCTAATTACTATTAAAGCTGGCCCCAGTAATCGAAGCGCTATGGCGTATGATATGGCTAATGCTGAGTTTATTCAGGTACCAGGTTTTCAGGGTTTTTAGTGTTTATTCAGTAGTCTTGCTCGGCAGTCTTCTTCATAGGAAACGGAATTTGTAAAGTGAAACACTTTGTAGTTATAGCAGAGACTGAGACACATGAGAGCAGGCTGAAAAAACGGAGGCAACGAAAGCTGCGTTCGCACGCGTCCGACTGATCCGGCCCGCATGAAGCTGCATTTTGCTCAATCCGGCCCGTGACCTAAAATGAGTTTGACACCCCTGTTCTAAGGGAAGCCGAAGAGGTGAATTACATGTTGGAGAACCAAGTCTGCCAACTTAGTGGCTGACTAACATTTTTTGATGGGCATTGAAGTGGGTCACCTTGAAGAGCAGGTCCACCACTGCAATGATCACTGTAGTCCCATCAATTCATGTCAATGTGGGACCAGAGGCATTCAGGGACCAGTAGGAGATGCAGTAGCCCACAGGACCACTGGTTGGAGGAACTGAACTGGCAGACAGCAACAAACTGACCGACACCTGTGATCACAGTGGACCATCAGAACCGGTGTCCCAGAAGATCCGGAGTCTGTTGTGCATCTGGATAGGCAAACAGGGGTGAGGAGTGGTGTACTGGAGTGCCTCAGTGCACATAGCCACCAGCACGTACGTGCGATTCTCAGGGGTGTCGGCCGGAACAGGCTGTAGGACTTGGCAGATCTGGTTCTCAAGGCCACAACTGATTGGGACAAGGATCTGGGAGGATGGTGTGATGGGCTAAGGGTCAGTCTCCACTTCATCTGGGTCAAACAGTTGTGTCAGGGCATCCACCTCAGTGTTCTTGGAACCAGGTAGGTAGGAAACAAAATTGAATTGCTTGAAGAAGAGAGCCCAGTGAGCCAGACAAGGGCTGAGTTGGTGGGTCTGATGAATGGATATGAGGTTCTGGTTAACAGCCCAGATCAGGAAGTGCCTGGAATTTCCCATCACCCAATCTCCCCGTTCCTCTAAGGCCCATTTGATGGCGAGTAGCTCTTTGTCCCCTTCTCCATAACAGTGCTGTGTAGAGTTGAACCTGCAAGAGAAGAAGGCACAAGGCTGTGTCTTCCCATCCAGACCTGGCTGGGAGAGGATAGCCCCAAAGCCCACATCGGATGCATCCACCTCTCCCACAAAAAGTCTGAAGCAGAATGGGAGCAGTGCTGACGCATCTCTCGAGCTCCTCGACAGGTTATCTGTGAAGTAATTGGCTTGTGAGGGAGGTGAGAGGAGGCTGTAGTTTAGGTTGAAATGGCAGTAGAAGTCAGAGAAGGCCAAGAGGTGCTGTAGCTGTTTAAGGGAGCGTTCCTGGGGCCATTTATAGAAGCGCACACTTTCTTCGTGTCCATGGTTATGCCTTGGGGTGAAAGGGCATAACTCAGGAAGGAACATGCACTTTTCAAACGCAGCACAGATGGTTTTCACGGAGAGGCTGAAGGTCTGAGTGGATCTAATACATGGCTCTTGGAGAAGATGAGAATGTTGTAGATGTAGACGAACACATACCTAATCAGCATGTCTCAGATGATCCTGCTAATGAAGGCTTGGAAAGTGGCTGAACTGTAGGGAAGTCCGAATGGCATCACCAATTATTTGTAATAGCCAGTGATTGTTATAAACTCCACCTTCCTGACGGATGCAGATTGGGCTGTACACCCTCTGTATACCCAACTTGGTGAGGATCTGAAGTTACGAATGCACTATCCATCAAGGGGAGAGTGTAGCAGTTCTTAATGGTGATTTTGTTGAATCCACGGTAGTCGATGCAGGGGTGAAGACCCCCAACTTTCTTTTTGGCAGAGAAGAATCCTGAAACAGCTGGGGACTAGGATGTTTGAATGAAACCATGCTGTACTGCTTCAGCGATGTAGTCATTCATGGCTTGGGTATCAGGAGGGGAGAGGGAGCACAGACAGATGACCTCTGGGAGGAGTGGTGCAGGGAAGAAGGTCGATCGTGCAGTTGTGTGGTCTGTAAGCCAGCAGGGTGATGGCTTCCCTCTTACTGAATGCAATGGCAAGGTAGTGGTATACCTGTGGGAGTTTTGTGATATCGAGGGCTTCCTCCGCCTCCATGGATTTACGGGGTGAAGTCAACTGAGGTTGCAGGCCGGTGACCAGGTGAAGTGAGAGCTATGCGTGGAGAGGCAGGGGTAACCCAAGATGGGAGGCGTGTTGGGTGAGTTGATCAGGAGGAACTGGATGAACTCATGGTGCTCTCCGATGCTCTTGTGCATGGGCCATGTGCGAGCTCTGACCATCGCAGACTCAAAGGGATGTCCATCAATGGCTGCGAGGCAGAAGAGGTCAGAGAAGGGTTAGTTAGGAAGTCCAAGCTGCACACATAGCATCTGGTCCAGAAAGTTGCCTGCTGTGCCTGAAGCTTGTGCGTGTAGAGTCTACGGGTGTGGAGGACAGAGAGAGAGAGTTGGGCTATGGTGCTGGAAGAAGGGGCCGGGGAGAGTTTACCAGATAGAAGACCACTTGTCTCTACCTGATGCTGCCATTTCCCAATGCAGTGGGCGTTGGATGAGTAGGTGGTCAATGGCTCCAAAGTAGGCGCACAAGTTGATTCTCCACCAGCACTCTTGCCTTTGGTGTGTTAAGGGAGCTCTTCCTAGGGTTTGGGAGGCATTGCTGTGAGGAGTCCTGCAGCCAGATATAGTTCTGGGAATGGAACTGGAGTTCTGGCTGATGACTTGGAGGGTCATTCAATAAGATGCTTGTCATGAGGGCCAGTGTGATAAAGTTTTCAAGATCGGTGAGCATCTCCCGGGTAGACAACTTGTCTTTCAAGTGCTCTGAGAGGCTGTGATGTTAATTGGCCTACAGTGTTTCTGCATTCCAGCCACACTCCATTGTGAGGATACTGAATTCCATGATGTAACCCAGCACCAAGCATGAGCCTTGGCAAAGTATCTGATCCACTTACTACCTCCCCGGCACATCTCAGCGGTGAATTCCTCATAATCATTGCAAATGGTGGTTTTATTGTCTCCGTTTGCAGCAGCCCAGTTCAGAGCTTGCTCAGTCAGGAGAGAGATGATGAAGCTAATCAAGTCAAGTAAGTCAAGTCACTTTTATTGTCATTTCAACCATAACTGCTGGTACAGTGCATGGTAAAAATGAGAACGTTTTTCAGGACCATGGTGTTACATGACACAATACAAAAAACTAGACTGAACTACGTAATTTGGCTTGGTCCATAGAATACAGAAGAAGCTGGAGCTGGAAGAGTAAGACGTGCTGGGACAGAAAGTTGCGGCACCAAGATGAGGATCCTTTGAAGCATTCAAGCACTGGAATCTGGGACTCTGAGGGAGGAGGTTGACTGGCGCAGGGTTACTGTTTCAAAACAGAGATTTGGTTGAGAGTTGTGAGCAAATGGTCAATGGTTTACTGCTGCTTCTGAACCCTGTGCTCATGTCGATGGACGAGTGCTTTTAGACAAGCAAACTCTGCTAGAGCAATTCTCAGTTCACTCATACTATCAGGAAATGTAGAGAAGGCTTAACCCAAAAGCAGAGCAGTGGAGATGATTTAGCGGTGAGTGATAACTTAAATAATAAACTACAAATTAATAAGCCACGAGGGGCTACAGAACAAGAGAGAACTGGTACTAAACATCACAGGCAACAAGGTAACTGAAGGCTAGCAGCAATTGGTTGAGGTTGGCTGGATCGATAAGAAAACAAGGGATGTGGCTGAGAGCTGGGTTTAAATAGGCTGCAGGTGATAAGTTGGAAACAAGTGGCAGTTTATTCCTGTTAGCTGGGTGGAGACTGGGAGGTAACTGCCTGTGCAGGCCTGACAATTCTTCTATATTCTGACAAAGCATACAGGTCTTTGAGCAAAGATTTTGATGACCTTACAAAAATTGTCATAACTTACTGCTGTGCAAAATTTTCTTTAAAACTATAAATATGGCTCTCATCCCAAATAATAGTTTACTCTTGTTTTTGACCTCACTGACAAACAACATGGAAAAGTTTGGAATGGAACGTTCGCTTAATCAAAAAATGTTTTGAAACACTATTCAGATATATTCCTTGATCCAGATGTTCTGAAAATCTTGACAAGTGTGCAATTACATTGCCAAAATATTGATCATCAATTCTACTTAACAGCAGTTAGTCAGATTAAAGTCTTTGCTATAACTGCAGCATTTTCCATTCAGCTGTCTTGCTTCAGCTATACTGTATCTGTTTCACATGATAATCAAATACTTTAACACATTTGTGCTAATTATATTTTTTCCATACAGTGATAATAAATAGTCATTCTTTATGAATTTTTAAATATCTTAAGTAATCAGACAAGTTGATAAAATTAAAGAGAAAATTGCATGTCATAAGATCCTGAGAAGTAAATAGAAAAAGTGCTTCTTGAGTCTCCAAAAGTCACAGCAGAACTAATCAATATATAAAAAGTAAGTGAGTAGGGCAACTTTATTAAAACCTTAGTCCACTTAAACTTATTGAATTTTATTTTAAGAAAATTCATTCAAAAACACAGATTTTTGTTTTAGAGAACTGAACTCCAAAACCTATCTTCAGCCTGTCATGACCTCATAGCTGGGTGCCAGCTAAAATATATTGGAAAGGAAAAATCATTGGTGACATCGCACCTACTCCTCTATTCATCAAGTACAGTGATGCAAGTATAATTCCTGCATGTTATAGAACACTCAACAGAATTCTGGATTCAAAAATGCATGTAGAAAATTATCCCTATTTACAAGATGGAGCTTCTATTCCTGGTGCTACCAAAGTGCATAGAATTAAAGGGAAGTCAGGTACTATTTATGAGAAAGTTTCTATGACTCTGGTCGTGCATTTCTGATACCAAAAACTGAGTTGCCCAATCCAATCAGCAATTCCAGAATCAGAAGAGAAGAGCTACCTATCCAATATACCCCTGGGAATATATCTGTCCAACATTTGCAATAAACACGTGACAAAATATATCAGCATCAGCTGACCCCAACCGCCTTAAGTTATTGCCTCTCCATCAAACTCACAACAGACTTAAATTGGAAGTGTATCAGATACATCACAATTTTTTTTTGTTTTATTTTGGCCCTGATCCATCTGGGAATGAAGAATAGTATGCATTATCTTTTAAACAAAATTCAATCATTGTAAGCAAACTGCTATTTTTGTCTTTGCCCTGACAATGGATCTGAACTGTTTGATGAGATATAATGATTAAATTACATATATTCTAAAGCAGTGTATAATTTTGATTTGAATAATTTCAATTATTTTTCTACAATCAATATAAACAAGCTCCTGGGCATATACTGCATATGAAAACTTATATTCACTTAAGTAGTTAATGGTGAATTGATTTGGTCCAAATGTTTTGCCTCGGTAACTAAGCTTCTCATAAATTTCTTAATACTGACTTTATCTCAAATAGGGATTTTTGCACGATATATGTTTGACTTGGAGCCAAGTCGAGCTATATTTTTCTTTCATTAAGTGCTCAGTACTTACTTTGTCAGATGGATTCTGTTACAATATTTGTTTGTCTTAATTTGTATTCTCACAAATTTATTCACAAGTTTTAAGCTAACAGCTCCAAAGTGTTTTGTTTCTTTTGAAGAATCTGGCTGTGCTTAAATTCCAAGTCCCCTATGCTTCCCAATGCAATAATATCACTAGTGAGTAAATCATCTAATATGTTCCCGGTTGTACAGACACAGAGGTCAGAAAAGTCTTTAAAATCATGCTACAAAATAGCATTTTTTTTTACCATTTCATATCTGTGAAAGAAATTTATACAGCAATAAATTTGGTCTTTATGAAGTTATCCCCTGACTTTAATGTTGTAAGTCCTCTGATTTGCCACTTTCATGGAAAAATGGAACCCGAAATGAAGTTAACATTGCAAAATGAATTTAATTGAAAGAAATTTCCTTTTCTATAAATCAGTATTGCTGCTCATGACCCATTTAGTTCACATTGGAGTGGCTAACTTTCCTTGCACTAGTGCCAAACTTGTAACATAGTGACTATGACTTAATAGAAATCAAGTTTTCCACCAGCAGAAAACTACCTGAAAAAAGAGTAACTTTATTATTGACAGTGTCAAAATACAATTTGACCCAAACCTGGATCTGAAATTTCAACAAGGAATTCTGCCATTCTACCATATTGCCATTCAAATTTCTAATGATTGAAAAGTATTGCCTATTTTAACAACACTTTTTCTCAGAGAACTTTAGTTGTTATTTTTAATACTATTCATAGATATCTCACAAGTACTTGATAATTGGAAGTACAGGCATACTTATCACTGCTTGTATGGAGCAGTTGTATTTAAAATTACGAATTTCACATTGGGATCTGTAAAAGTCAAAGCATATAGTATCTATGAATGAAATGATTCCCAAGCCCATTTCAACAGTCCATGCATGCACCAGGTAGAGCCCAGCTCTGGGATAATTGAACTGGGAATGTTAAGTATTACTGCAGCCCAGGCAGTGAGGGAAGGGAATGCACCTAAAAATGTTAAGACTTCTTTTTTTTTCATTTTTAAACCTCTCATGAGCCTCCTTTGTTTCTTGTGATTCTCTAATTGTTCTGGCATTAAAACTGTTACCATGTGTCTTCTTATCCCCCTTCCCGAGCCTGATGAAGAAAGCTACAAACTCACTCTCCTACATAATTAGCATTTTTATATAGTCATAGAACAGTACAGCACCAAAGCAGGCCTTTCAGTCCATCTAGTTCCTGCTAAACCATTAATCTGCCTGGTCCCATCGACCTTCAACTACACCATAGCCCTCCCTATCCCTTCCACCCATGTACCTATTCCAATTTCTCTTAAATGTTGAGATTGAGCCCACATCCACAGCTTGCACTGATAGCACATTTCACACTCTCACCACCCTCTGAGTGAAGAAGTTCCCCCTCATGTTCCCCTTAAACTTTTCACATTTCACCCTTAACCCATGTCCTCTAGTTATAGTCTCATGCAACCTCAGTGGAAAAAAGCTGCTTGCATTTACCCTATCTATAACCCTCATAATTTTGCATACTTCTTTCAGATCTCACCTCCTAGTGCAGGAGTTAGTGGTAAGGAAGGCAAATGCGATGTTTGCATTCATTTCAAGAGGAATAAAATGTAAAAGCACTGGTAAGGGCTGACTTGGAATATTGCAAGCAGCTTTGGGCCCCTTATCTAAGAAGAGTTGTGCTGACATTAAAGGGTTCAAAGACGGTTCATGGAAATGTTTCCAGGATTGAAAGGCTTGTGATACGAGAAGCGTTTGATGGCTCTGGGCCTCAGGAATTCAGAAGAATAAGAGGTGGTCCTTACAGCAAAATACTGAATGTTGAAAGGCCTCGATGAGTTGATTTGAAGAGGATATTTCGTCTGGTGGGGGACTCTAAAACCAGAGGACACAGCCACAGAAAAAAAGGATCACCTTAGAACAGAGATGAGGAGGAATTTGTTTAGTCAGAGAGTGGTGAATTTTTGGAATTCATTGTGACTGATGGCTATGGAGACAAAGTCTTTGGGTATATTTAAGGCAGAGGTTGTTAGATTCTTGATTTATCAGGACATGAAGGGAAATGGGGAGAAGGCGGGAGATTGAGGCTGAGAGGGAAAATGAATCAGTAATGATGAAATGGCAGAGTAGACTTGATGGGACAAATAGCCTATTTCTGCTCTTATATCTTATGCTCTTATTGTCTTTACCCTTCATAGTTTTGTGTACCTCTACCAAATCTCCCCTCAGTCTTCTACGATGCAAAGAATGAAGTCCTAATCTATTCAACCTTTCCCTATAACTCTGGTCCTTATGTGCTGGCAACATCTTCTCTGCACTCTTTCAATCTTATTTACATCTTTCCTGTAATAGGTGACCAAAATTGCACACAATACTCCAAATTAGGTCTCACCAAAGTCTTACACAGTTTCAACATTAACATCCTAACTCCTGTACTCAATACATTGATTTATGAAGGCCAATGTGCCAAAAGCTCTCTTTACGATGTTATCTACCTGTGACACTACTTTCAAGGAATAATGAACCTGTATTACCAGATCTTTCTGTTTGCCCTCACTCCTCAGTGCTCTACCTCTCTGTGGTAGTGCTGAGCAAACTTGTGGGCCTGAAGATAGATAAGGCCCTGGTCCTGATTGGTATACATCTCAGGGTACTGAAGGAGACGGCAGAAGTTATAGTAGAGGCTTTGGTGATAATTTACCAAAATTCTCTGGACTCTGGGCAGGTCCCAGTGAATTGGAAAATGGTGAATATCACGCCACTGTTCAAAACAAGGATCTAGGCAAAAGGCAGGTAACTGTAGGCCAGTTAGTTTAACATCTGTAGTTGGGAAAATGCTTGAAACTATCATTAAAGAAGAAATAGCGAGGCATCTGGAAAGAAGTGGATCCATCAGGCAGACGCAGCGTGGATTCAACAAAGGCAGGTCCTGTTTGACAAATTTACTGGAGTCCTTTGAGGATATAACAAGCGCAATGGATAGAGAGGAACAGATAGACATTATTTACTTGGATTTCCAGAAGGTGTTCAATAAGGTGCCGCATAAAAGATTTATCTCTAAGATAAGGATGCAGAGTGTTGGGGGTGATGTATGGATAGAAGATTGGTTAACTAACAGAAAGCAGAGAACTGGGATACATTGGTATTATTGTGATTGTCAATCAGTGGTGAGCAGCCGGTGTAGGTCCCACAACTACTCATGATATACATTAACAGTCTGGAAGAGGGGACTGAGTGTAGTGTATCTAAGTTTGCTGATAATACTAAGTTGAGTGGAAAAGCAAATTGTGCAGAAGATACGGAGAGTCTGCAGAGAGATAAAGATAGTTTAAGTGAGTGGGCAAGGGTCTGGAAGATGGAGTATAATGTTGGTAAATGTGAGATCATCCACTTTGGAAGGAAAAATGAAAGAGCATATTATTACATAAATGGTAAAATAAATTGCAGCATGTTGCTGTGCAGAGGGACTTGGGAGTGCTTGTGCATAAATCACAAAAGGATGGTTTGCAGGTGCAGCAGGCTATCAAGAAGGCAAATGGATTGTTGGCCTTCATTGCTAGAGGGATTGAATTTAAGAGCAGGGAGGTTATGCTGCAACTGTACAGGGTATTGATGAGGCCACATCTGGAATACTGCATGCAGTTCTGATCTCATTAATTAAGGAAGGATATACTGGCTTTGGAGGCTGTGCCGAGGATATTCAGCAGGTTGATTCCAGAGATGAGGGGGTTAGGCTATGAGGAGAGATTGAATCGCCTGGGACTATACTCACTGGAATTCAGAAGAATGAGAGAAAATCTTATAGAAACATATAAAATTATGAAAGGGCTAGATAAGAGAGGCAGGAAAGTTGTTTTCATTAGTAAGTGAGACTAGAACTAGGGGACATAGCCTCAAGATTTTGGGGAGTAGATTTAGGAAGGAGATGGGGAGGAACTGCTTTTCCCAGAGAGTGGTGAATCTGTGCAACTCTCTGTCCAAGCAGTGGAGGCTACCTCAGTATTCCAATCAATGAGATGAGATTGGAGATGTGGGTTGTAGAGGTGCCCTGCCCTATAAAAAGGACACACAAAGTCAAGTTACTGACAGATCCTGCTCTTCTCAAGAAAGATTGGTTTATGTGCACCATGCCTCATTGAAAACAACTTTCAAAGGATATTAGAAGAAGAATTGTAGAGATGCATGAAGCTGGAAAGGCTATAATAGCATTTTTATGGACCTGAATGTTCATCAGTCCACGGTTAGAGAAGTTGCCTCCAGATGGAGGAATCTCAGTACTGTTGCTACTCTCCCTAGGAGTGGGCATCCTGCAAAAATCACACCAAGAGCACAAAGTGCAATGCTGAAGGAGGTGAAAAACAACCCAAGGGTAACAACAAAAGACCTGCAGAAATCTCTAGAGCTTGCTAAATTCTCTTTTCATGTGTCCAACTATAAGAAAAACACTGAACAGGAATGGTGTTCATGGAAGGACACCATGGAGGAAACCACTGCTCTCCAAAAAAAAATTGCTGTACACCTCAAGTTTGCAAAAGACCACCTGGATGTTCTGCAATGCCTCTGAGACAATGTTCTATGGCCAGATAAGACAAAAGTTGAACTTTTTGGGAGAAATGCACAGTACTATGTTTAGAGGAAAAAGGACACTGCACACCAACACCAAAACCTTATCCCAACTGTGAAGCATGGTGGAAGGAGCATCATGGTTTGGGGCTGCTTTGCTGCCTCAGGGGTTTGGCAGCATGCAATTGTTGAGGGAACAATGAATTCAAAATTGTATCAAGACACTTTACAGGAGATGTCAGGGTGGCAGTATACTACTACCTTCAGGGAAGCTTAATAGAAATCGGATAATACAAGACAATGATTCGAAATCAATAAGAATGTTTTAAAAAGAAGAAAATCTGTGTTTTGGAATGGCCAAGTCAAAGTCCTGACCTTAATCCTATAGAAATATTGTGGAAGGACCAGAAGCAAGCAGTTCATGTTAGGAAGCTCACCAACATCCTGGAGTTGAAGCAGTTTTGTAAAGAGGAATGGCCTAAAATTCCTCCAAGCCAATGTGCAGGACTGATCAACAGTTATTGGAAACATTTGGTTGAAGTTATTGCTGTACAAGGGAGTCACACCAGTTACTGAAAGTTTACCAGCAAATACATGTAATATTGTATCAATTTGTCAATAACTAAACAAACAAGTATAATATGTTTGTGTTATTTATTTAATTCGGTTCTCATTATAAAGTTTTAGGACTTACATGAAGATCTGGCCGCATTTTAGGTCGTTTTCATGCAGAAGTAGAGACTATTTTTCAGGGTTCATCATCTTTCTAACACCACTGTAAGTGGAAAAGGTGAGGAGGTCCTGAAGAGAGATTTTAAGCAGCTAGTTAGAAAGCTGAAAAACAGGAGTTCCAGGGTAGTAACCTCTGGATTGCTAACTGTGTCACACACCATTGAGGGCAAAATCACAATGATTTGGTAGATAAATGCAAGGCTGACGAACTACTGCATGGTGGGGGGGGGGGAGCTATTCAGGTGTAGAAACATTGTGGGCAGAACTAAGAAACTACAAGGGTAAAAAGACCCTGAGGAGAGTTATATACAAACCTCCCAAACAATGGTAAAGATGTGATCTATAAATTGCAGTGGGAGATAGCAAGTGCATGTCAAACCAGCAATGCTATGATAGTCATGGAGGATTTCAATATGTAGGTAGATTGGGAAAATCAGATTGGCACTGAATCCCAAGAGGGGGAGTTTTTAGAATGCCTATGAGATGGCCTTTTAGCGCAGCTCATGGTTGAGCCCACTAGAGGATCAGCTATTCTGGGTTAGGTACTGTGCAATGAACCAGAATTGATTAGAGAGCTTAAGGTAAAGGAATTATTAAAGCAAGAGATGATATGATAGAATTCACCCTGCAATTTGTGAAGGAGAAGCTGAAGTCACATGTATCAGTATTGTAGAGGAGTAAAAAGCGAATGGCAAAGGCATGACAAAGGAGCTGGCCAGAATTGATTGGAAAGAAACACTATCAGGGGTGACCGCAAAGCTGCAATGTCTGGAATTTCTGGAAGCAATTTGGGAGGTGCAGGATATATACATCCCAGAGAAGACGAAATATTCTAAAGGCAGCAGGACAAAATTGTGACTGACAAGAGAAGTCAAAGCCAACAAAAAAGCCAAAGTGAGGGCATACAATAGAGCAAAAATTAGAGGGAAGTTAGAGGATTGGAAGGTTTTAAAAAACCAAGAGAAGACAACTAAAAAAGTCTTAAAGAAGGAAAAGATGGAATCGGAAGTAAGCTAGCCAATAATCTTATAGAGGATTTTGGAAGTTTCTTCAAAACATTAGAATGTACAAGAAAGGTGAATATTGGACCACTGGAAAATGATGCTAGAGAGGTAGTAATGGGAAACTTAATCAGTATTTTGCATCATTCTTCACTGTGGAAGACACTAGAAGTATGCTGGAAGTTGGAGAGGCTCAGGGGATGGAAGTGTGAAGTTACCATAACTAGAGAGAAGGTTCTCTACACTGGCTGTCTATTCCCTCTCCCTCTCCTGACAGTCACCCAGGTATCTGCCTCCTGCAACTGAGGGGTGACAACCTCCTTGGAGCTCCTACCGATCAGCTCCTCATTTTCCCATATGAACTGAAGGTCATCAAGCTGCAGCTCCAGTTCCTTAACACAGTCTTTAATGAGCTGCAGTTTCATGCACTTCATGCAGATATACTTATAAGAGAGACTTGATGTCTCCCAGAGTTCCCCCACATCACACAAAGAACGTACCACTAACTCTGGACCCATTCTCGATGCACTAGCTATGCTCTAAAAGACAAAGAAAGAGAAAAAAACACTTACTTAGAACCTCCGCCTATCTTCAACCTCAGCCATTAACTGTTTCCCTTTCCATAATTGACCCGCTAAGTGTTTCCAGCATTTTCTGTTTTTAATATAGCTCGGGGAGTAAAACCATTAACCAAAAATTCTTGTTCGCCACTTGGGAGTCGTTTAACAAAAAGTATGCTGTAAAATTTTAAATTCTTCAAATATACTTCAAATTTATTTTTGTATATTTCTGGCAGTATAATGTATTGAAGTCTACTTGCTGGTGAGTGGGATTTGTAGAGATGGGTACCTTATGGTCGGCATCGACATAATAGGCCAAAAGATTTGTCTCTCTATTGTGTGACATTATTACTATTGTCAACAGGGGAAAGGAATTGTGGTCCTTGTCCAATACATTATGAATGGGCGCTTTATAATACTGGTAAACCAGGAAGACTAAATACAAACGAGTAAGGTTGATGCTATATTTTCATAGCTGTCTACAAGGTCCAAACAATTGGAAGAATATCTTCCGACATTAAAATCATTTGTAACTTTTTCTTGTAGTTTGAATGATTACATGGGTTACAATTTTTCTCCAGTTATTGAAATCAGGTATTGTTAAAGGTTTACTGCAGTTTGATGCATTCTCCCCTCCCCCACCCCCATGGATCCTGATATGAGAGATCACCATTAAAATGTACTTTAAAAATGGGGATATCATTTGATAGCATCTTCCCACTGCCAGACTAAAGTGAACTCCAGTATATATCTAAGATGCAAAGGGACTTGGGAGTCCTTGTGCAGAACACCCTAAAGGTTAACTTGCAGGTTGTGTCGGTGGTGAGGAAGGCGAATTCAATGTTAGAATTCATTTCCCTAATACAATTTAAGGTTGTACATAGAGCTCACATGTCTAAAGATAAACTTGCTCGATTTTATTCTTATGTTAATTCAACTTGTGACAGATGTCATTCTGATGTTGCTTCATTGACTCATATGTTTTGGTCTTGTCCTTGTTTACAAAATTATTGGAAAGATATTTTTAATATTATTTCAAGAGTTTTAAATATCAATTTCCAACCACATCCTTTTACTGCAATTTTTGGTTTACCAATGATAGATAATAATCGTCTATCCGCTTCATCTCAACGATTGATTGCATTTGTTACACTAATGGCTAGAAGATCTATTTTACTGAATTGGAAAGAAATTAACCCTCCAACTGTATTTCAGTGGTTTTCTCAAACTATTTCTTGTTTGAGTATAGAAAAAATTAGAAGTGTGGTTTTTGATTCTTCAGTTAAATTTGAGGAAACTTGGAGACCATTTATTCAACATTTTCATATGAGTTAAATGGTCTGATCCTAAACCTTACTGTTATTATCCTTAATTATTTGGATGGAGGTTCGGAGTTATTGGCACTACTATATGCATTTAACATTATGCAATTGCCCATGTTGGTTAGTTTTTTTTTAAGTTTTCTTTTAGTTTTTTGGGGGTTTTTTTTCTCTTTTTCGATTCTTTTACATTAATACTATGAGTTTGGGAGGCTTTATATATTGATTATTACATATCTGATTGTCTATTTAAACTATTAATTATGTACTCTCAAACGTTTTGTATTCATATTTCACTTATGTTTTTCTTAAAATTAATAAAAAGATTTAAAAAGAATTCATTTCAAGAGGTCTAGAGTACAAGAGCAGGGATGTGATGCTGAGGCTTTATAAGGCACTGGTGAGGCCTCACCATGAATATTGCATACAGATTTGGGCTCCTCATCTTAGACGAGATGTGCTGGCATTGGAGAGGGTCCAGAGTAGGTTTACAAGGATGATTCCAGGAATGAAAGGTTTATCATCAGAGGAACATTTGATGGCTCGAGGTCTGTACTCACTAGAATTTAGAAGGATGAGGGGGGATCTCTTTGCAACATTTTGAATCTTTAAAGTACTAGACAGATTAGGTGTGGAAAGGATGTTTCCCATGGTGGGAGAGTCCAGGACAAGAGGGCACAGCCTCTTGAATGAATCTGTCCATTCAAAACAGATTTGCAGAGAAATTTCTTTAGCGAGAGCATGGCGAATTTGTGGAATTTGTTGCCGCGTGTCAGGTATTCAAGGCAGAGGTTCTTGATTGGACATGGCATCAAAGGTTATGGGGAGAAGGCCGGAAAATGGGGTTGAGGTGGGAAAAAAGGTTCATCCATGATTGATGGGCCAAATGGCCTAACTCTGCTCCTATATCTTATGGTCTTATAAAGAAATGACGAAATCAATTGGAATCTCTTTAAAGTAATGCCAAAGTGCCAACCAATCATCTTGCATTACGTCTAGTATTGTCTTAGTTTCAGTTCGGACTAAGAGGGAAGGAGAGTTCGCAATTACAAGAAGAATCGCTTAATAGCAGCATAAAGCAACTGTTTCTTCTCTAGCAGTCTATCGGTGGTTTAGTATTCAGTTCACCACAGATCCTTTCAAATTAGATGCACTTGAAAATCTGTCACCTGCTGAATTATGGACCAAGCAATGGAAGGTCGCATTAGGATGAGCCTCTCTTTCATCACCGGGAACGGACAGGATGCTCCAAACATCTTCGCTCGGTGCCGTAAATTTCTTTTGTACTAACAAAGTGCAATGTTTGACTGCATTGCCACTTCTCCCTTAACTGGCTTCTTATCCTAACTAATTTCCCCCTTTCTCATATCTTACCCCTTCCCCACCCCACATTAAACGAAATAATGAATACATTGTTCCACGAGCGAAAAAGAGTGAATGAAAATGCTCAAATGGTTGGTGAGTCACTTAAGCAGTGTTGAGGGCCAGGAATATTCCTTGCTCTCCATGCCCTTTTACCTGGAGGAACGAGCAAAACGCAAATAAAAGAAATGAAAAGGGTGGAAACAAAATCAGAGAGGGAAACAATCTGAAACAAGCTGGGACAATGTTACTTGCTGGTGTAGTCTGTCGCGTTAAAGCATGTTGGTGTGTTTTCAGGGTAGCGTAAGAGCAAGTCAGTAATGCCATATTGAAATTATATGCAGTATTGATAAGTTTGGCACTACTTGCAAACCTATTCAACAACAGGACAGTGAATCACTTAACGTTTGGAAGTTCAGATGATACAGAGGTGATTTCGCCAAATCCTTCAGCAGCCATCTTCCCATTCAGGTATTGCTGTCATTCTATGAGAGTAATTTATCGATTGCATCCTACATAATTGATAGCTCGTTCCAGAAAATGGAGATGTGACCAGTTAATTTACATGCAGGCAACATCATTTCCCTGAAATTAATTCACTAGATTTGAAAGCTTATTTAAAGGTGTATCTGATTGAGAGGCTAAATCCGTGGATAAATTCGATGCCTAGTTTGGTGCTGAATTGCTCAACCTAGAGGCGGGATGTTTGATTTTTGATGTTATCGTCTTACCAGGGCTGCTTTCAGTATCCGTATTATGAAGCGCCCAGGTACTGCACTGAAGATACAGGTTTATTGTGAATAAAAGAGGCAGAGATGGACGAGGACGCGTTTCGTACTTCAATAAATCACCGTCACTCATTGATGTGATTCTGAAGTCGAGCGGATAATGGTAGCTTTTAAATTGCACCTCTAAGTCTCAGAGAATGTGCTTTTCACTCGACCACGGAAAATAGACAGGCGTTCAATTCTCCAGGTAGGAATGGTCAATTGCGTGAGTTACAACCGCTCCCAGGATTTCCTGGGAACATCACTTTTGAACAGCTGTGGATCTAACGAGCAGTATTTTACACCCCTCCCCCCCCCCTCCGAACCGACGATGATGTACAATAATTGGAATGGAGCTAACGTTTGTCAATCGTTAAATTGGAGATTGCAAATCACTATCTGACAATCGAGATTTCATACGAAGAATTACTTCTTATGTTTACCTTATTTTATACCTCACTTACCTTTAAACTAAGAAATGTCCCCGTGATTGGAAGTGTTGAGATCTGGATAAGGCTCCAGAATGCGCCAAAATCATAATCTGGGTACCACGCACATAATCCACTAAACTGCGCAAGTGATGATTCATTAAGATAATAAAAAAATCTGCACGTTATTTGAAGGTGCTCTCTTTAATTATTAATAAAAATATTTATTAAAATTATAGTCTGTACAAAACAATTTTAAGGAGTATTAGAGGAGATACAGAGTGCTTACTTTCATATACACTACCGTATAGTATTTCCAGGAAAATAAATTGCCGTTTACATTTAATTTACAATTCCATATATACAGTCAATATAAAGCATAGAATACATATAAACAGTGCATTGATATCTGCTGCAGAGTTGTGGTATCAGTCTGTGAGGAATCACAAGCTGTGACAGTCTCGGCTCTGGTAATATCCAATTCTTCTCTCAGCTCGTGAAATGAGTTATCTTAGGCCTACGTTAAACTGGAGGCGCGGGAGCGAATTGCCAGCATTGTGGGTTATTGGCAGTATAAATAATATCTCCGTTGTATCTGTGCAACCCAGCACGGGGAGTTGGGTGAGTAACGGGAGGTGAGGTGTGAGGAGGAGCGGATTATCCTTTTGCGGATAGTACCAGGCCTTATGCAACCGTGAAACAAAGTGTGCACTTTCCATGCAAAGCTATCTATGTTATAATTCTCCATAACAGACTGATATTTTCGAAATTACGTATTTATTTTACTCATGGGGACCATTTAAGACATCCACGCATGTATAAGCACTGTTTATAAAGTCCTCCCCTCTGTCCTTCGATTCTTTTAGACAGAATCGGGATTAAAGTTCCTTCTAATTTATGTCGAAATTAGATCATACTTTAAGTATGCGATATAGAACCGGATGAAATCGAAGAACGTTATTTGGAATTGTTCAAAATTGTCCAACCGTTTTACCAAGGGGTAGATGTTATTGTATCGCAGTTCTTATGGAGGTGTCTTATTGCAATCAGACAGACCCTCTGCGGAAGAAGTTTGGTAAGGATATCAGAGCCGTAAGCATAATCATTATTGTGACAGGAAATATCCCCCCACGCACAAACTCGAGAAAACTTTGTGTAAATTGTTATTGGAGTTCATGACAGTTATATAACGTGCATCAACCGGAACAGGAATATGCCCAGCGTTAATTTTTGCAGAAGTCATTTCAGCCGAAGGCTCTTAACTTTCTTCTGTCCGGGCATTTGGACTTGTATTAGGGTTAAAGAATATGTAATAGAACACAGATGGTCCCTTTAAGATGGCGATTCGGGTAAAGGTAAAGGACGAATACCGAGGGGGCTAAAATTTGAGCTTAAACAAAGATATCAATCGTTCTCATTAACAACCCTGAGGATACGTATCTGTGAAAAAAGTTATGATGAAGGAAATTACACATGGAAGCAACACATGCTTTTACCGGATTTACACACTTCACCCGTACTGAAGGAGAAGTAAAGGAAAGGTGACGCTTCCTGTGTGACTAGAGGACTACAGCAACAGAGCTAGTTTAGGATATCTGCTAGAACCTCGCTGCAACCCTCGCCGGGTTTTCCTTTCTCCTAAATTTCCAGAGACACGAAGATCTAGGCCCTTTCGGTATCTGTCTAAGGACAGGCCCTAGGTTTGCGCCGAAATATTGCTAATTCTCTTCTGTTAAATACAGCCACGAACCGTGCGCAGGTGCGAACTATCCTGGGGATGGATATTGTCCTTTGGACATTTTAAAACCGAACTTCTTACCTAATCCTATCCTTTATACACAATAAGGAAAGGGTCGCCTTTATGGCAGAACAGAACGGTATACGTAGTATTTCCTAGTTCGTGAGTTGCTTTATGAAGGGCTCGTTTTAGGGTTTATTTTTTAATTCGCTGGCTTTTCCCAGAATACTTCCTTAACTTAATGTATTGCACATTCAAACTCTCAGTGCCATATAATCCAGGATAACACTGGCCAACCAATGAAACGCTGGTGACAGTTACAGCATTCAGAAAATTGTAAGTAGCCAACAGGTTTTTATAAAACATAATTCATGAAAAATCGGTTGTCCTGTTCTTTCTGAAAATCTGTTTTATGTCCTGGCATGCGACTGTCACATTGTTAACTGTGTTCCCCAATAAAAGCGCACAGACGGCATTTTTTGCGCACACCCAACAAGAGTGGAAAGTCCCAAATCAGCTAATTTTCTTGAAGGTGAGCCCTGGCTTTAAAATGCCTTCAACCTTACAACCATACTTAAGTATCTTTTCCTGTTTTATCACAATTTTACGCCAGGTTTCAGCGCTGCTGTGAATACACCAGATGCTGGAAAACGTACTGGCGAAAGAGTCTAATGGGCTCGTCGACGATGGAGAGGGTCGTGGGCCAAAGGATTCCTACAACCACTTGGACAGAAATTTTCCACGGTAAACACAAATTTATAGTGCAATTAGTCTCTCGTCGATTTGCAGCATATAAATTGGGCATTTCATGTGCCAACCTTTTATGATACAATCTTTTGTTTTACTTCAAACCGGGTTATTAAGTATCTGGATCCGGATCCGGATCATGGGCCTCCATCACGGGATTCCATCGCTGCGCGGTTGTGAATCGACTGCTCGTTATCGCAGCCACGTGCTGCGAAAACTCGCTGCATTCAATCGCAGCGCGGAGGACGTGAGGGTGGCGAAGTGGTGATGGGGACTTAGGAATCCCTTGTGCTGCATTCTTCCACGTTCAGATGCGCACATAATGTCTGTTGTCTTCGATTTACATTCATTTCGTATTATAGTTTAAATGACAGGTCGACTTTACGTGATTAAGGGAACAGGGACCTTAAAAGAGGACGGGTTTTTTTGTGAAGAAATACAGAGATTTGCGAAGATTTCTCGGGAGCTGTTGTCCATTGCTCTATCGAATTCGCATTATGATGTTTTCCTTATGTATTGGAACTCGCCCAAAAGGCAGGGCGCGATGGATGAAACATCCATAAGATGCAATTATCTTCCAAGTAGATTCGGTCCTCTAAATGAAAATGACCAGCCATGCATGAATCTACGCGGTTTGCCAATATGAGGAACAATATGTAACATGTATTAATGTTACATCAAGAGCAATGTCTCCAAACATGGTCGAAACCAATTTATAACCTGAAAGCCTAGGATGAGGCAGCCATGGTTGGTTTCATTCGGTGTTCCTCGCTTGTCAGTTGCCAGTTTTTACGGCTGCGACACCGCAGCGTCGCCATCTTTCCAGGTAGCAGCAACTTCCAGCTACGCGCATGTGTTGTCAATGAATGAACGGATGCTGTAACGTTAGGAACTAAGAGTGAGGGGGTAATGGTCGCAGAGGACATTAGTGGCGCAAGGCGCCCAGTGAGCCGCCTCCAGACCTACAGCCAGGAGCTTCTGACAGAAGCTTAGTCTGAGAATGCCTATACTTTACCGAAGTCTTCGTGCAGGCAAGAGCCCGCACATGTTCTCCTTGTTCCTGTTGGCTGAAGGAAAAGGAAATGGCATCTCCTCTCCGATTCCGCAGTTCGAGTGACCTCTCTGGTGCACCAATAAAGTGCAAAATGTAAAACAGCCTGCAGTGTTGCTGGAGCTAGGGAGAGTGACTCTGGCTCTGACCTCCAAAAGCAAAGCAATCAAAACACAAGTTACTTTCCCGTTGGTAGGCGCTCACCGCGTACAGTGAGCACAGTACGAAGGAAAGCTTCAGGGCAAAAAAAAAGTTATAGCTCGCTTGAAATGTCTCTGCACACAGGGTTTACATGTGGTGCAACTACTGATGTCATCTGGAGGAGTGTTACAGCAGCATTAACTGCGGGGCTCAATAAAAATCCTTTTGTGAAAAGTTGGCTTTCCCAACGCACAAGAACGTATCCAGAAATGTATGAAAACATACCATAGAACCATAGAACACTACACAACAGTACAGGCCCTTTAGCCTTCCATGTTGTGCCGACCCATATAATCCTTTTTAAAAGTACTAAACCCACACTACCCCATAACCCTCCATTTTTCTTTCATCCATGTGCCTGTCAAGAGGTTAAATACCCCTAATGTTTTTAACCTCCACCACCATCCCTGCCAAGTCATTCCAAGCACTCACAACTCTCTGTGTAAAAAACTTACCCCTGATGTCTCCCCTAAACTTCCCTCCCTTAATTTTGTACATAGTATACCCGAATGGGTGACTTTCATCTACTCGCCATTCTGTGGAATGTGTTTTCAGTCTTGAACTTCTTGAGTACGTTTATTCCATTCTGCTAACAATTAGATAAATATATTTGTTTGATACAGACTGTGTGCCAAATCTTCTGCTATCTTAAGTTTTATTTTGTAATACCATATAAACAATTAGGATGCATGACTAAATTTTAGCAAATCATTTCCTGCCCAAATCATGTATACCTCGAGCTTATCCAGAGGGGTGGATTATTAATTCATAATCGAAAAAATATATGGATTGTGATAATTCTACAGAAGCTCTGGCATAATTGAACTGCGCTTCTCTACTGTAAAATGCACCACTCTAAACTAATTTTTAAAGCTGCTTATTTCTGGGTACCAGCCAATGTTCCTTCTTCAGGTTCACCGCCTTGAAAAGATTACTGGTCGTTCCTCTCCTTGCTGCCCGTAGCAGCATGCCGTGAATTCGATTGGGAAGTGATTAAGCGGACGCTTTGGGAAGGAAACCAATAGGTTCTAGGAAAACCAACATTCTGCAACATTTTGCTTGCACTAAAATCAAATGGACCACTTGGCACCTTTCACTAAAAAGGCGCTTTTATTAATACTTTTTGGGGGGGGGGGTTTAAAATTCGCACATGAACCTTCACTTCCTAAGAAAGTGAATAGGATGCACAAATATCACGCACTTGTGATAAATCGTTATAGATCATTAGGTAGCCTGTAGTTGTGATATTGAGTTCAACTGTGTGTCCCGTGCTAAGGGATATCCTAGACCTTGGAGAGGGTGAAAGGAAACTTAGGAACAGAGATGGAAAGAACATCTATGGAGAAACCGTAGAACGGTGACTAGTGTCCTTAAGAGGAAATGTTAAAAATATTGTTTTTTAAAAAAATAATGGGGAGATTCCGTTTCAGCCAATGAGATCTTCGCTAGCCAAAGGAAGCACATTGAAAATATTGACTGAAAAACAACGCAATTGTTGAGATTTGGAACGTACTTGATTTAAAGGTAGGGTAGCAGATGAAGACTTGCACTAACCCAAGGATGCTGCAGATGGGAAACTGTAACCGCTGCTTTCAAACTGAACTGTTATTATGATCAATGACTCTCAGTACCTCCTCTACAAAAATAGCTCCTGTAGCCCTAGCCTAACCAGTTTCAATCATCGTCTCTTCTTTCAAGTTTCCGACAAGTCCACTTCGTATGCCTAAAAAACCTGAATATTCTGTAAATGCGCGAGTAAAGTAAAATATAAGTATCTTCTATTAAAACGGATGTTTAAACGTGGAAACGAGATTGACCTTAGTAGTACGTTTTGATATTTCTAAGACGGAATTGTAAAGACGGTCATTGAAACACATGGGAAGTCATAAATACTTATTTGAAATATAAGTACATGGACACGTAGTTTGTCCTTAATGCAAATTTATACTGCTGCCAGTTAATGGTGAATTTGAAATTGAATGTGATTTAGAATTGCAGTAAAATAGGTTTCTACTTAATTAGATAACGAGTTTGTGCCGTTTAAATTGAATGGTACTACAATATTCTTTGAGCATCCGTTCTATTTTAACAGCCTGTTATTTCAGATCCGTGCAAAGGCGAGTGGAGATGGGGCGAGTGGGGGAGGGGTGATCACCTCTGTCTTTCTCTGTCCCCGAAGGGTTAATCTGCGATAGGCAGATATGTGATCTTGGCAAGGATAGAGCTGGGTTTCCCTTTCAATGATTGCCGTCTAGGCCTTCCGCTTGCAGCTGGCTCACGTTTGTTAGCACATGTTAATAATGATCAAAACCAGATCGGCCGCTCCTTCGTTACAGCAAGGATGCCCCCGCCAGGGCAGTCCGGTGATCAGATTGCAAATAATGAGTGGATGTGCGCGCTAAGTCACGCTACAGAAATAGCAGATGGAACGGATTTTTACGTTTAAGTGAACTTCCCAACCTGTCAGCACCCATCGCTGGAGGTTTTGATTTAAAATTGTGGCCATTGACTGATGCATTAGGGTCAGTCGTCCGTCTTAATTACAAAATTAAGAACATGGATGCATTTAGTACAATTTATAAACCGATTCATAAAACTTCGAAGCCTTAGATTGTTGGATCTTTCGCCGATTTGATGGCCCAGGAAGTCGAAGTTCCCTGTGGCCTGGGGTCATTCTCCCCACGGCTGCACCTCGCCGAGATGCACTTGAGGATAATGGGCCATTACTCAACCCGCTGCAGTATTTAGCTTCAGATAAAATCACACTGGAGCGCCGGTGCAAAGCGCTACCTGCATCCGCACGATTCCACCACCATGTCTTCATATTGCTTATAAACCACATTGTTGCCCGAATCGATGTATAATATGCTGATGGGGCTAAGTTTGGATGGGACACAACAGCTGGGTGGCGTGGACTCGGGGTCCATGGAATTCATCAGCGTTTGTATAATAGCGTGATTGGTGGGTTCAAGGTGGGATCTGAGCGGGAAGTCGCAGATCCCTTCACAATGGTATGCCTCGTAATCCAAAGGGGCGATGATCCAATCGTCCCAGCCTAACTCTTTAAAATTGACGTGGAGAGGCTTCCTGCTACATCTCGACCTGGCTTTCTTCCCGCTTCCTCTGCTGGACCTGCTCGAGAAGGCTGTCCTCCTTTTTCTGCGGCGCTTGACATTCGGTTCACGACTGACCTGTAGTGAATCCAATCCACCCAGGGACCTGATCTTCTCTCTGATCTCCCGAAAGAGGTTTTCCCTTTTCTTCGTGTTACTGAACGCCACCAGCAAGGCTTTTTCCCGAGGCTGGAGATCAGAGCGACTGAATCCCAAAAGTCGAGGATCTAGAGCCTTCTGGGAGTAATCGGAAATGACTGACATATCTAAACACAGTAGCTTAGCATTGGAGTGGTTTCTCATTAATTCCCAAACGTCGAACACTTGCCATTTTGACGAATCGACGTCCAATATGTCAACTGTCCTTGAATCGAGAGGCTTCGGTGAGGAAACCTCTCGCTCCATACACGAATAAAGTAAAATCCGATACATACTCCCTCCCAGGGAGAGAGCCACGTGGAGATCTCCAGGCAACTTTCGAAAGATCCTCAACTCGGCTCCCACGAGCTCCTCGGTGTTTGGCAATTTGGAAATATCAAACAGGTATCTCTGTTTCTCCCCAAGGGGAGCTCCGTCTGAAAAAGAAGAAGAAAGAAATTAAGTTCAGAAGTTATAGAAGGAGGCTGAAGCGGGCGCGGGGGGGGGAGGAGCTAACAAAATGCGCTCTTAAGCAAAACAGAGAAGAACAGGAACAGGGCCCGCTGAATCGTGAAAACGATATTGATTCCAGAGTTAAAAGTAGCAGTGCACGCTTACACTGGTCGTTTACGCATTATGGTCATGCACCACACGTAACTAAACGGAGATGACAGGTGCTGGAATCTGGAGCACAAGCAAAGAGAAAATCTGCAGGTGCTGTTGTAAACAAAAACGAACTGCTGCAGAAACGTGGCGCTTAAAATATGTTTCGGAGACCGAAGTGGACAGTATGGGGCTGTGAAACTGCAGACCAGATGACGGATCTCGACCCGAAACGTTAGCTGTGCTTTGCTCTCCACAGATGCTGCCCGGCCCGTTGTGTTCCTCCAGTGGCGTTTATTTATTTCAATGCTCAAAGTTGAAAGCAAGTATATTATGAGAGTGCGTATATGTCACCATATTATACTACATTGAGATCATTTTCTTGCGGGCATTCACAGTAGAACGAAGAAATACAATGTAAAGAATGAAAACTGCATACAAAGACTGACATAACTAATGTGCAAAAGAAGATAAACTGTACAAATATAATAATACTAATGACAAATAGATAGATAGGTAGATAGATAGATAGATAGACAGACAGACAGATAATGCTGAGAACACGAGTAGCAAAGTCCTGGAGTTTTCTCACGCTTAACTTTATAATTGCTCGCTATTCGTTATTCGGAGATTGCATCCCAGTGGCGCACATCTAGTTCTGCCATTTCTCTTTCCTTTAATATGTATAATTTATAAACTCTGAACTGCTAACCTGTTCAATTTACTTCATTCCTTTTTTTTTATATTTTGGTCATTATTTTTTGTTAAACGAGGCGCCACCCAACGCCTTTTCGTTGATGCAGTTTCTCTTCTTCCCATTTTCTAAACAATTCCACATCTTTCTGACGTTTGCTCACTATATTCAAATAGATTCAAAACAAAACAAAAATGAAACACGATTATACAGCACATCTTCATGCTCTTTTTACAAGCTGCAATCTTGCCGAATCCTACAGTTCAGACAAGCCAACACATGACGATATGAAGATACAGGATCGGCAGCGAGTTAATATGAAGCTTTTTATTAATTAGACAAGAAAATTGAAGGTTCGTAAAGGCTGAATGAAGCACACACAAGCAAATCGCCCGAGCATTGTAAATACCTGCTCTGCCTATCACAACAGCATTCGGCTGAGAATGGAGCTAAGGAGGTCTGTCGAATCGAGATCAAACAAAAACTTGGCGACGACTAAAGCCATACTTTTAAAAAAAATGAACGTGAGCGTGGTTGTCAAGGGTGTTCTTTGCAGCCCTGGGATATTGCTACAGGGATCTTTTCCCAAACGCCTTCAGCTGTATTATTAATGACCTTTCTTTAACCCAAGGCTAGAACCTAGGCTGCTCACCGGTGATTCCGCAGCACTTGTCTCTATTGTGAATGCGTCCATTAATGAAACAGCTCCGACAGGAATTGGCTTGCATTCACGCCTGGGTTGACAGTGACAAGTCGCATTTGTACTAAGTAGGTTCTTGGTAATGATTATCTCAAACAAGAAAAAGCCTGGCCACGTTGACCTTATCTAATTGCTTAGACCCTACCATAAATATCTTTGGAATCCACATTGCCAAAATCTTAACGCGGCCTGCCACATCAACAGCCACGGAGACAAGACTTTTTGAATCGAATTCCTTCTGACCTCTCGACATGTCTCTATAATTTTCAAAGCACTGGTCTGGAGCTTTAAGGCATATCCATCTCTTATCAGATATCTCAACTGCTTCCGAAAAGCTTGAAATTATCCGGGATACAGCAGTCGGTTTGATGGGCACACCTGGTGTTGACCCTAGTATTCACCTGCTTCTTCACTTGTGCCCTGCACAGAATACCGCAGGAAGATCATGTTGTCGCTGCTTCCCTTGTTTGTCTCGAAGAAGACCCAGGTAGTAATAGAATGCCATTGTTTCATTTCCCTTAACGTCATGGTCCACCTGACCTGTGTACTTTCTTGCCATTCCTTCACAAGCTAGTTTCTGGAGCTCATTGCCTGATAACAAATGGGAGCCCCTCCAACGGGCAAATTTGATGTTCTTGGACTAGAGGCGAGACGTTTAATACAAGTCTGTCAATTTTTGCCTACGTTTCCAGAAAAAATATTTATCTTAAAAGATTTACAAGGAGGTTGCCGGGTGCTGAGGACCTGGGTGAAAGGGAAAGGTTGAATAGTTTAGGACTTTATTCCCTGGAGTGTCGGAGAATGAGGAGAGATTTAGAAACATAGGAAACCTACAGCAGAATACAGGCCTTTCGGCCCACAAAGCTATGCCGAACATGCCCTTACCTTAGAAATTACCTAGGGTTACCCATAGCTCTCTATTTTTCTAAGCTTCATGTACCTATCCAGGAGTCTCTTAAAAGACCCTTTCGTATCCGTCTCCACCACCGTCGCCGGCAGCCCATTCCACGCACTCACCAATCTCTGCGTAAAAAAAACTTACCCCTGACATCTCCTCTGTACCTACTTCCAAGCACCTTGAAACTGTGCCCTCTCGTGCTAGCCATTTCAGCCCTGCGAAAAAGCCTCTGACTATCCACATGATTAATGCCTCTCATCATCTTGTACACCTCTATCGGGTCACCTCTCTTCCTCCGTCCCTCCAAGGAGAAAAGGCCCAGTTCACTCAACCTATTCTCATAATCCAGGCAACGTCCTTGTAAATCCCCTCTGCCCCCTTTCTATGGTTTCCACAGCCTTCCTGTAGTGAGGCGACCAGAATTGAGCACAGTACTCCAAGTGGGGTCTGACCAGGGTCCTATATAGCTGCAACATTACCTCCCGGCTCTTAAACTCAATCCCACGATTGATGAAGGTCAATGCATCGTATAGCATTCTTAACCAGAGTCAACCTGTACAACAGCACAAAGTTGATAAAGATATACACAACTATGAGTGGTATAGATAGGGTAGATGCCCTATTTCCACTGAGGTTGAGCAAGACTATAAATGGAGGTCATAAATGGGCTATGGGTGAAAGATAAAATATTTAAGGAGAACATGAGGGGGAACATCTTCACCCAAAGGTTAGTGAGAGTGCTGAACAAGCTGCCAACAGAAGTGGTGGATGCAGATTCGATTTCAACATGTAAGAGAAATATGGCTGAGAGGTGTATGGTCCGGATGCAGGTCAGCGGAAGGGACTATGTAGCAAATAGTTAGCACCGGCTAGGTGAGTCGAAGAGCCTGTTTCTGTGCTGTAATGTTCTATGACCATGACTATACTTGCCTTTCAAGAACAATGAGCGCCAACAAACATCACGTGACCATAATTGTAAACTTGAACATTTTCTTTGAAACTCTTCATTATTATGGGAATCGTATGTTGAAGTAACCCAGTAAAAGCCATTAAGAGTAAATTAATTAGAAGTTCCTATGTGTTATTGTTCTCACTTATTCTCGTAACAACCCCTCCCTCAAAGTCCAAAATACAAAAGAGCTGATTGTGGCTTACAGGAGGAACGGAGACAGGCTCAGCCCGATCAACATCAATGGGTCTGCAGTTGAGGGGGTGAGTAGTTACAATTCCCACGGTATACACATCACCGACGATCTCACCCGGACTTTACAAACATGCTGTGTGGCAAAAAAGCACAACAGCATCCCTTCCACCTCAGGCGACTGAAGAAATTTGGCATGAGCCCCCAAATCCTCAAGACCATCTACAGGGGCACCATTGAGAGCATCCTGACTAGCTGTATCACCGCCTGGGACGGGAACTGCACCAACTTTGATCACTGGGCATTGCCGAGAGTGGTATGGACAGCCCAGCACATCTGTGGACGTGAACTTCCCTCCATTGAGGACATGTACAGCAGCAGGCCTGGAAGATCATCGGGGACACCAGTCACCCCAACCATAAACTGGTTCAGCTGCTTCCGTCTGGCAAACGGTACCGCAGCATTAAAGCCAGGACCAACGGGCCACGGGACAGCTACTTTCTACAAGACTTATAAATTCACATGTCTGAACATAACACAAAAATTTTTACTCCCTCACGTTGTGGGATGGATGTAAGATTTAAATAAATTTAATTCAATTCAGTTCCATTTCCTTTATTGTTATGAATTCATTTTCCATTTCTTTGTGACAGGAGCCAGGCCTCTTATCCCGCAGTCAAAAGAGTGATCACAATCGTAGGAGACTTGATCGCGAATTTGACAGATATTGGTGAGAGGGGTCGGTGATATCACACGGCTCTCCTCTCCTGCCATCATTCCATGTCTCGCGAAAACAGCTCACACCATTTCCAACATGGACAACATCCCCATGCTGACCATAAAGCACTGAAGCAGACAGTGTGTTGTTAATCCATCGTAGGTCAGCGAGCTTTGCACAACCAACAGAAATGGCCGATATTGTTTTGCCTGCTAGGCTGTCACCCAGCTATTCTAAATAAGATTTTCTAAATACTTACAAAATATGAGATGCCCACAGCTAAAGGATCGCACACGTGGTCAGATATTCCAGACTTCGCGTGGGAACAAATGTCTATTTTTTTTATCTATTTGGATATCATTAATATCGAGGTCACATAAATTCGCTTTCTTCTGTTTGGAGAAGTATTAAATAAGTACTGTAAATGTAAGGAAACTCAGTTATCTCTGTATGAGTTGCCATGGTTAAAAATGATTACTTAAGAATTATTCCATTAATTGTCCGCAATTTAACTTTACTGCCTCGACTCTGTGTTCAATTTACTTCTCAGTATTTTTTCCCTTCCAGCTGTGAAGGGTTTCGTGGCCAGGATTGTTGTGGAGTTTTGAACGGGGGAAGAGGGAGATAAAGCCCAGTACACCTGGAAATGACACAACCGTTTCAGTGCTTAAATGCAAACCTTCCCGTGGATTAAATCTACGGGAAACAGAGACATTACCATGTTATGTTTCGTCCCTCACAAAATCAAGTAAACATAATTATTTATCTGAGCTGTTGCTGTATACTCCAGTTACAAACTTAGTGCATAGAAAACAAACCGTTGCTAAATAGAAAGGCAGAAGAGACCATCTGCGTTTCTCAACCAAGGGTCTTTCACCTGAAAGGCTACGGTCTGTCCTGCCGAACACTTGCAGCATTTTCAGTTTTTGTTTTAGATTCTCAGCATCTGTAGACCTTTTTTTTTAAAAAAAATATACCTTTTCCCATATATTTTATTCCCCTTCCTCTTGCGTTTTCCAGAACGCAGAAGGCATCGTTTAACTTGCTTCACTGGGAGTAGCTAGCAATCTGTTCCCTGTTACGCTACAAACAGATGAGATTATATGTTGTTATACTGCTCTACAGTGGAGAGTTGATGCACTCAGTAACAGCTGTTTCTAAGCCTGTAATCGAGTTTTCCTTTAAATCTCACCACACATAGGAACCATATTGTTATTCTGTAATAAACTTCGATTGTGCAGTTATATTGCCGCCAGTGTATTTCTTTGGGAGAATAAAAGTCGAGCATATTTTAATTGCGGCGGGTGATTTTACGAATGCAGAATGCAAGGACAGAATGGAATTCTTGAAATAATTTACTGTTAAGTTGTTAATAACACGGTAAGATAGATCAATTGATTGGTAAAAGAACTGGAAGAGTGTTGGAGATTTTATTTTCCGCATGGACGGTGAGGGATCTGGACTCGCTGCCTGATGTTAGAAGCACTCACATATATCAGTGTAAGAACTAGAACATCAGGAACCTCTGCGCGGAGGCAGAAAGTAGGCTTCAGACCGAAGCAAAAAATCATTTCTGGGCAGATATGGTCACGACAGGCTGAAAAAAAACTCCCGTGCCATGACTTTCTGTGATTCTGTTACTTCGTGGAACAGCAGCAGAACTGTTTCCTTGGTGTTGTGCCGCATATTGTGTGCCCAAGACGTTTGTTTTCACCCGAAGTTAGAAAATACAGACAAAAATATAATCTTCTCAGATTGCAAGGAACTGAAAGAAATGCGGAGTTTCCACCTTAATGTTGACCTTCCGCACCCGTCCCCCGTAAACGGACGAGGAAAGGAGCAGCCCATTCAGTTGTGCGTGCTGCTGTGGAAAGTTCTGTCCGCTTTCGTGGTCCACAAAGAGATGTGTCTCCACCATTCGCAAGAGTTTGAGAGAATTATCTCGGTAGCTTTAAAGTCCGAATTTGTACTAGAGTGGGAATAAAATTGCGATAAAACAACGAGTACTGGCAAAAAGACTAAATCATTGCCAAAAAGTCGGTTTCGAGAGCAAGAGACCGTTTCATCACTTCATTAAACCCTGCCGAGACTAAATGGCCGCCTGCAACCTTACCTAATGATATTGCTTTTGATTTTCAGAGCTTAAAACTTTCTTTGGTCATTTTGTTGCCATGATACTCCATTTGGTGCCAGGTCATAGAAGGGTATGTTATCTTTGGAGCGTGCTTATGCCGATTACGCCTTTATTTCCGAGATTAGTTTCTAGATTTTGTTTTATTTCTAAAGTATTGTTCATGATATCTTCGAAAGCCATATTAACTGTATGACCTCAACAAGTCACAAAGGACGAGGAACTAAAAAGGACCGGGTCTTAATGGTGCGTTCCCCAGAAACTAACTCGTAACCAGCCAGTACAACTCCCTTCCGGTCATTAACTTGCATTTATTTTCTTGCATTATTTGGGGATGGTGATAGGGGAAGGCGAGAACAGTAAATATTAGTCGGTGAGCCACTTAATTTTTCAACACTCATTCGAATTTGAGACTAAAACGTCCTAATTCCTATCACTGAACATGCAAAAAGGTATTTCCGGTATAACCGGTTTCAGTGAACGCAATATTCGCGCACCAAACTTTGCGCTGACATGCTGATGGCACGTTAACCTTGTGTGTTCAGCGTTTCATCCGCAGGTCTCTCAGTCCTGATGAAAGGTGTCGGCCCGAAACGTCGACTGTTTGCTCTTTTCCATAGATGCTGCCTGGCCTGCTGAGTTCCCCCCAGCGTTTTGTGTGCGTTACTCTCTCTCTCGGATGATTCTTTTAGATGCATAAGCACATGAAATTAGTTGACTGTCTATGAGAGGTACGTTTGCGGATGACACGAAAATACATGTTGCGGATAGGCCAGGAAAGTTGATTTAGATTTACTGTAGGATGTAGATAAGGCCATAAAACGTAGGAGCGGAATTATGACTTTCGGCCCATTCAGTCTGCTTCGCCAATCTATCCTGATTGATTTATCATCCCTATCGACCCATTCTGCGGCCTTCTCCCCGTAACCTTTGATGACCTAACTCATCAAGACCCTATCAAGTTCCGCTTTAAATATACCCAAGGACCTGGCCTTCACGGCCGACTGTGCCAATGAATTCCATAGGTTTACCGCCCTCTGGCCAGAGGAATTCCTCCTCATCTCTGTTCTAAAGGGGCCTCCTTCTGTTCTGAGTCAGTGACCTCCGGTCCTAGATAGAAAGTCCTACGGAGCGCTAGGAGGTGAAATTGAATCAGCATAAGCGCGAGATCGTACATTTTGGAAAGTCAAATAGAGATAGGACATTTTACAGTAAAATGGTACGGACCTTTGTAACAATATCTTGGAAACACACCAGCGTGACGATTAGTCCCATTAACTTCGCCTTATTTCTCCTTCTCTCTGCGCAGAACATCAAAACCATAATATGATATCACCGGTAATTTGATATGAAAATGTTAACGAACAGAGAGTCATAAAGTACCCAGTCCATAGTCCCCTGAACGTGGCAATTCATATCCATAGATGTGGAAGAAACCCATAGATCGATAGATGTTGAAGAAAACACGTTGCGTAATAGCCTTCCGAGGGCGAGGCATAGAATATATGGTCATGTTGCAACTTTATAAAACACTGATTAGGCCCCACTTGATATACTGTGTGTAGTTCTGGTCTCCACACTGTGATTGCCACCGGGAATGTACAGCGGTGATTCACCGGGATTTTGCCTAGATTTGAGGTCTTTAGTTATCGGGAGAGATTGGATAGGCTGAACCTGTTTCCGCTGGAGTGATGGCTGAGTGGAGACCAGATAGGAGGTTATCCGATTATGAGAGGCATAGATGGGGTATGTTTCCCATTGTGGGAGTATTGACATCAAAATGGCATAGGCGAAGAGGAAGGAATTTTAAAGGGAATAAGAAGGAAATGATTTTTACACCGAGTGAATGGTATCTGCAAAATGCTCCCAGAAGAGATGGTAGAATCAGGTGGAATTTTAATGTTTAAGAGACATTTTGACAGGCACCTAAATAGGCAAGATACGGGAAGGAAACGGTTATAATGCAGACAAATGGGATTAGTGTAAAAGGGCAAAAATATTATCAGCAGTGATGTGATGGATGGACAGGTCTGTCACCGTGCTCGATTTTGTTTTGTGAGAATTATGATAATTAACCATACAGAACGAGAAAACAACGCGTTTGAACAAATGAATAATCGAGTCGTCCCCAATAATATCTATTTATCCACATCTCGGACTGTACTTTAAACACAACGCCGTTCTTGCGAGGGTCGCCTCAGAACTTTCATCTCGTAAATTCATCTCAGTAATGTCTGGCTAGGGAAGTGAAGTCAAGTATATTTGCTTTATTTCGCCAATCCGTATAACACAGGAGCTTGCCGCTGGGACGTGGGGCTTACTGGATGTAAAGCGAAAGTCTACTTAAGAAAAACTCTTAGCTTGAAATTGCGTATTTTTGTAGCCATTTAACAGCCCCTACGCGTTAAAATCTTTGTTGACCTAATCTGGATCAGAATGATAACTGCCTTGTTAAAATAATCCTGCATTTTGCAAGTACCAGGACCTTTGTAACAATATCTTGAAAACACACTAGCGTGACGATTAGTCCCATTAACTTTGCCTTATTCCTCTTTCGCTCTGCGGTTTTAAAATTACGCAGAACATCAAAACCATAATATGATGTCACCGGTAATTTGATATGAAAATAAAACATAGCAATTATTTGGACATTTTTTCAAAGTCTGCCTCCTACAGGTTATTACCAACTGCCAGCCTGTGACTGAAATATGAATGCACCAATTGTTCTTCTATTCACCGTCGTTCAACAAACACTAATCCCGACTAATTTGGGGGGCAAAAAGCTATCAGTTTCGTGTGGATGAATATAATCACTTAAAATAATACTTCTCTGCACACTGCATTAAAAAACAGTACGCCAGCATTACAAAAATCGTGGAAAAATGCAACACAGAATGACATTATTCGGCTCATCAGGTCTATACCGGTGGAAAAACCGCGACCCAGTCTAAGGAGCCTGCAAGCAATAGGTCTGTTGGCTGGAGGGTCACGGCTCTTTGCGTGCAGACCCTAGTTTTGTTTTAGGTGTGATGAATGTCTCTGCCTCCACCACCTTTCAGGCAGTGAGCTCCAGATTCCTAGTATCCGTTTTAATGAAACATTTCCCTCATTTTCCCGCTAATCCTGCCGCCAATTACTTTAAACAAACTCCCGTTTTTTTCACGTTTTGCTCAGGAAATAGATCCTCCCTATTTAATCCGCCCTTGCCCCCACATAAATTTACAGACGTACGTTTATGAAGTTATACACGTATTGAAAACTTTATAACTTTATACCACTTCCCTCCACCTTTTCAAACTGGCCTTCTTCGCTCTTTCTTGCGGTGCAGATCGATCCGAAGTGTCAACAGCACGATATGTATTGCTCCAGATTCCAGCATCTGCAGTCTTTTCTGTCTCTGTAACTTCATATACCTCAGGTACGTCTTCCCGATCTCCTTCTTTTCCAAACAAAAAAAGCCCTGTTTTATCGAATCATTCCACGTGGCTACAAATTTCTACAAACATCCTCGAAAATCTTCTTTACATCATTTCCAATGCAAGCACATCTTCCCTGTCAAGTCACCCAAATTACAACAGTCCCCCTAGCAGTGGTCCTACTCGTATTGTAAGCAGTTCTAGCATAACTTCTGCCTTAAAGTCCATGCCTTGGCTAATAAAGGCAAGTATGCAATTGACTGGATTATTTCTCCTAAAACTGCGAAGCCGTACATTGACGGAGCATGACCACGGAATCAAGAATTTTAATGACACATTCAAACAAGCCAATCTTTCTTTTGTTGGTTCATAAGTAAAAGGTTTACTGAAAAAATAATTGTCCCGATCACTTTGTCTGAGCACAAAGTGCATTATTGCAGGTGCCATGTAAAATGGATCGCTTGTGGCTGAGGGCACCTGTCCCTGGCTTAGTGGGTCATTATCCATAGCTGTTCGACTTTGGTGCAGAACAAGACGGCCTTGTATCTATCACACGGTGCGCTATAACAGGCTAGTTATTGGAAGTCTTGTTCCAACATGGTCCAAATCATCTTAATATTACACTAGCCGTGTTTCCTTGTTACGCACGCCTCTATTACAGCGCTGAAATGGAACGATTCGCTCCGAACAATGATTTATCGTTATTATCTTTTCAAATCTATTGTTCGGGCCACAATCATTACTGTATAGATTTATTCCCATATCTCAACAATAACGTTGTTTTTAAAAGGCAGAGCGCCGTGAGTCGCCAAAACGTGCTTTATAAGCAGGTGATTTATTTTTTGCAACTTTTAGAACAATCGGATGGTAAACGCTGGGCAAAGAAGAGCTTTGGCTTCAAGACTAATTTGCTAATAAGTAGTTCAAGCTTACGAGTTAAAGCGCACGATTTTAGTATAACGACGGGCTGTACTGATGGAATGGGAAGGGCAAATAATACGAAGAATCAGATGGAACAACGCTGGGTCATACGGATATTTGTTCGATTATTTGGTGACTTCGAATAAACAAGAGTGTAATATTAATTACTGGGATAGCTGTAGTAGATGTTTTAAAATCTGGAATCTGGCTAAATGTAGCTCACGGCTTCCTATCGAAGAATTCTACAAAGTGTGTGGGATATATACCCAAATATGAAAAATAACGCAGCTTTGATTTACAACCGAGCTTCTGAATTTCCGGGATTGCCTGCTTGCATTCGCATAGGAAATGTCACAAGTTCCGGTTGTGCTTTGTTCTCCTGAATTCCGAGGTCTTCATTTAACTTCAGGCTCAACATTTCGGCACATGCAGCTCCCCATTTGAGGGAACGAGCGGTGCTTTGTTTGACGCAGTTTAAACTGCTTTGAATTGACTTGACATTCTTATTGGTGTTATGTCTGACCAAGTCCCATCAATGTTTAAATATGGGAATATCGCTCGCTGTTGTATATGCCTGGCCCATCTTAGAGCGCCTTGTGACAATGTTGTTGTTAAAGGGAATGCCATTAAACAACAATCTGACACGCATATTAGTATTTGGATGACAGCTTCCCGGCAGAATAAACGAAGCGTGGATTTATACCTGTTTCAGGAGGTTGTTTTAATTTTAAACACTTCTTAGACTGACAAGCTATTTCGACAGCCCCAACATTAAGACGAATGGCAGTAAAGCTACAGGAGTAAGCCATCTACCAGATATATTATGTGCGCTCAGCTTTAAAATTAACCGGGGTTATTCTTACTCATTCCCAACTACTATTTTAACCGTACTGCTCCATTGCACGTATTGTGACATTTCTATGCAGTACTACATTGAATTATCACAGTACCTCACCAGCAACATTTCATTTTGTATGGGGTTACTTCGTCAAATACTGCGCGCAAGGCAACTGTTCTGGTTGTATCTTGTCCTATCAGGGTCAGTTGTCATAGATAGTTCTGACAACCAGCGGGTTTTCCGGTATTCGGATGCAGCAAATAATAAAGTCTTTCTCCATGACCGTCTAACTCTATCACTCCAAGTAAACCTTTCAGCACAGTGCTATCTCAGTAATTCTGTGCTTTTAAAAATACGCACATAACCTGCCTTTCAAAGTGAGTAGAAGCACCGCTCACTTTCCTTTTTTAAATGCCGTGTTGTAAATTATTTACCCTTTTCCAGAAGGGATGTGTTCTCAATATCCTCAAAGGGCATTTGTACTGGTGGAGTCTTATGTCAGCGTATTAGAGATATTGTTGAGTAGATTGTCCCGAACAAAATTTCAAATGGTACTGTAGTGGAGGACTTGATTTTTTGACTGCTACTTCGACACTAATATTGCTTCAGTGTTCTCAAGGATCGATTATGAAGTGGAAACGCGTGTCCACAGAGGGATACAATAAAACAGTATTTCCGTCTGAAATTAGTCAATTTCATTGCTGCATGTTCTGATGGTTCCCCAGCAGAGATTAATAAAACCCAGATGGTATCCAGTTAAAGTTCATTTAAATGGGCAATGCGCTAGCGGTATTCCAGTAGAAAGCAAGTGCTTGAGAACATCTACACATCTGCAACAGCTGTACTCATGTGACTAAGTACCTTTCCTTTCAAGTCTCGGGCAGCCCTGAAGTCTGTTTCATTTTCAGAGATTACTTAAATCAATGGAAGTAGGCGCATTTTTCATGGGACGTAACGCGGGGGAGGGGGCTCCTGTAAATAATCTGATGAAATTATCTAATTTCTATATCGTGCATCGTGCCCTTTTCGTGATTCTATTACAGAATCGTTTTCTTCTCAAAATCACCACTCATAAGATCGTGTTGTTTTTACTTCACGCACTTAAAAGCTTTGGACTGGGGTCATTCCCGATTCGAGATGCTGCGTGGATTTTTTTTTGGTGAATATTAATATTGAAAGGGAACATGTCCTGTTTCTCTTATTAGAATCTGCATATGATCCAAAGCGGACGTTGGAATCGGCATTCAAGTTTCTCACAGTGGCTCCCTCACATGCCTATTCCGCACCCCGCAACACCTAACCGCACACTACTGGCGCTAAATATTGTGAAGCCCTCATTACACATTGAAATGTTTGTTTGTACACGCTGTCCAGAGTAGTTACGGAGTGAATTCCTTCACCGTTGTTCATACTGTACTGCTGTTTCCACCCTCCCTATTTGTCAAGCACATTCATGCAGGCCGGAGGGTCTAGAACCATAAAATTAACCCCGGGGGACAGGTACTTCGAGGATACGCACGGCTCTCCTGCAATTCACATTGCAAATCGCAGCAGACGGCAAGATTTAGCAAATCTTTATTTCGTCAAACGATTGGTTCAGTCGCCAGCTCTGTGAGTCTGATTGCTTAAATACTGCTGCTGTGTACATTCTAAGAATTCTTATGGTAATATTGGATCAACTTTTCTTCTTCAAGACATATCACAGCTGTGGCCCGGACACGCAATCTGCCTGACATCAAGTTAATCAGTTGATGCATCTGTCCGTCTATCGGTATAAACTGCATCTAAATATACGTTTATGTCGATAACCCATGTCTCTGCTTACTGTTTAAAAGAATCAATTTAGCACTGGAATGGGAGACGTAATGTTGGCAGATGAAAGCAATCACTACTTGTATTTCGCGCCGCTCAGCCTGATGCAAGCTACTGTAAAAGCGCTTTCCCAGCCCGAGCGGCCAGGTCTCTATAATTAAATGGAGCCCCATTTATTACCCACCATATCCTTGGTCCACGAAGCTGGTGACAGTGTTGGCAAGGGGTCGGGCTCGGGCCAGACTGCTGTTCAACCCTTTCCTTTCGCAGGCGGATAAGGTCCTGTAAAGTGACACCATGTACTCGTGCGGCACCACAGTGCCGGTGCGAATGTGCTGGCGCTTGAAGGTCCGATCGTCCTTGCTGTCCCGAGGTGATGAGGAACCAGGAACATCCTGGGAAGAGGAATCCTGCAGAGACCCCAGTGTAGCAGCTTCAAGAACAGAAAGGAAATCCCAACAGCAGCAAAGGGCACACCACACCAGCGCCGCAGCCTTCGGTATATCCATTCTGGAAAAGTTTTGCGTCCGAGATCGGAAGAGTTTAAGTCAGAGGCTGAACGCACATTCAGATGCCTTTGCTCTCTCACCTTCCCCCCGGACGGCTGACTTGGTTACATTACAGAGAACGCTGCTCAGACTCCAGCAATTGCAACCATCCGCGGAGCAGGGCGCCCCCACTGCGCTTCTGATTGGCTCAAACTTTATCCCAGCAAAATCTTTTTTTAAAAATATAACTTTTCAGCAATTAGGGTCCCGAAAGCATGAGATGTTACATCAGGGGGACAGCTAATTCCGCAAATAAATTCCGAGAAGTGATGCAATATCATTCACCATTTTGCACTGCAATAAATAATCTCCTTTCCGCTTCTTTGTCCCTTTTCCTCCGGGTGTGCAGTTTTGGAGACAGGCGAGAGGTTTGGCTGCTGATACGCGGCGCAGTCTGCTGTGTCACCGTGGCAGCAAACAGAAGCCAGGTGCTATGGTGTGTCCCAGAGAATGCAGGGATGCCACGGTTGGATGGCGTTGGGTTGCCGCGTTTTAAACAAGATGCGATCGATCTTCAAATCACCCTGTTAGAAAAAGAACCGTAATGCTCAGTTCGTCCTCACTTTGTTTCCCGCAGGAGTTATGAACGATTTCTGCGGGGGGAGGGAGGGGAGGGTGGAGATGAGAATTCTCTCCCTCCTCCCTAGTAATTTGTTTTAAAAGCCACGATTTAAAGATTCCCGCAGTGAGCCGATGACGAGTGCGATAAGGGAAAGTATTCCCGACTATCCTGAAACACACTTGGTGGCTCCTTCGAACCATCACATGACTGGGTCAATGTTCCGGATTAATAACCTACGGTCTAGGCAAATACACGTAATGCAACCGAGAATGTTCCTTCACTTTTGTTTCCTGTAATAGGACTGGAGCTGACGTGTGTGTGTGTGTGTGTGTGTGTGTGTGTGTGTGTGTGTGTGTGTGTGTGTGTGTGTGTGTGTGTGTGTGTGTGTGTGTGTGTGTGTGTGTGTGTGTGTGTGTGTGTGTGTGTGTGTGTGTGTGTGTTGGATCGCTTTTAGATCACTCTGCAACAACAAAGATGTGTTTAACTTTTTTGGGGGGGTGAAACTTGAGAGCTCTTGATTTACCAGAGAGTGAGTGGCTGACATTTCGGAAGTCGTGGTTCCCACATGGATTGAATGCGCTTCATCTAGCTTTGTTCCCTAAAATAATGAAGAGAAGGACCAGGTAGTACATTTCACATCAAGCTCCCCATTCATCACTCCACTGCCCCAAACACGCTTGTCTTCTTACTGAAGTAGTACTTACCAAAATAACCGGACCGTTTATTTAAGAGAGAGGTTTCCTAGGAAGGTTAGCGATAGCCAGGAGCCGATCCTTACCATTGTGCCGAGATGCAAGAGAAACAGCAGTACGTTTTAACATCAGTGCAGAATACAGCTACCGTATAAAGCGGTCTTCTCGAATACTTGTTCAGATCAATTCTAATCGGGTAAGAAATGGTTCAGATTGTGCCTGGGCAGACTTTTAACTCATTTGTAGTATTCATTCGCTCTGCTTTGCGTTTATAATGGAGAAGGCATTTAGGAAGTCGCACCCTTGGTCTGTGAAAACTATTTTTTATTTGAGACTGAACTCACTTTTTGGGGATGGGGTCTATTCGGCCATTCCTGGGAGCATTGTTTGGTAAAATGGTGGGGAATGCTACAGGGAGAAGCGTTGAACCATAAAGCCATTACACCTGAGAGGTTAAGGGCCTCATTCCTCTGAAACAAACAACCTCTTCAGCACAAAGGAAGCGGAGAGAAAGTGAGGTATTCGGAACTGGTGTGGTCGCCGGTCGGCAGCCTGAAGTCCGCATGGGAATGATGGCAGCATGCAGGGTGGAAACTTATAAATTTTATAAAGACGTTTAATTGCTCGAATGAATTCCTCTCGTCCATAGTCGCACCACTTCCAGTTCATGACTTTGCCCCTGTTCCCTTGTACTGGATGTTTGAATCGGAGGGCCTGCTGCTGTGCCAGTGTAGTCCAACGCTTTCCAACATGCCAGACACAAAGGACATTATGGTAATATATTGGGCCATAATACTGTCATCGATCCGCGCGTTTTTAGCCAATTTACGGCTTGGGGTTGCCATATTATTAACACTCCTAGGAGCCGGGGGCTTGAATCTGTTGACATAGTGCAGGTCTAAGAGGGAACCATCAGAAACGATACACTATTTCTGGTTGCCTGGACAGTACCCTGTGCCCACTGGAGCAGCTCAGGAACAGGACAGGGAATCGGTCCTGACAGTTCGTCAGATCAAGTGGATTGAAAGTTCAGCATCTTTGCTCCATAGCCATTTAACTAAAGTCCGATAATCAACTGATTTTCTTTAAATAGATATCCAAAATAAAATACCCGACTAAATCTCCGGGTTCAGGAGCATTGTGAGTTGCTTGGGAATGGAATAAATGTGACAGTCTACAAAAAGTAACTTCAAATATAGAAAACATATGAGATAGGGCCCTTCGGCCCTTCGTGTCTGCTCTGTCATTCAGTATAATCTTGGTCGATCACCCTAATCTGGTATCTGTTCCAGCTTTCTCCCCGCAACTATAGTTTATTGAGTTTATTATTTAAATTTGGTTTATCTGATGCTGTTCCTTCAAAGGGCAATGAATAGAGTACCACGATTAACAGTTTTTATTTCAAGATGGCGAACGCTATTGCGTTATAATTTATAAATCAACGGAAATTCAAAGCAAATGCCAAAATTGCTACCCAATTGTAACCAAGCACTTTGATCTCGACCTTTATTCTTACGCTCTATTCGTGCCATCGTGTATCTGAAACGATTACATCGAAAGCAGTTACATCAAACAAATAGTTATAAAGAATTATTGATTGGTATTGAAAGTTTTATATCAAATAATTAAGACAGCCAACGTCAGGTTGGATGTGCCTGAATGTCAAATTGAACAAATGGACTTTGTCTTCAGTTCAATTCTATGCCTTCCCAGCACTCAACCGCATGTGAAGAGCGACATCTTCTGTTCGATATTAATATCACCAGTAAAACTTGCCACATTTCACATCTAATGTACGGAAATAGTCAGGAATGTTTCACTCTGGACAGAAGGTCAGGTAATAATTATTTTAGTATACCGTGCATCCAATTAGGAACTACACACAGTGGCCACTTTATTAGGTGCACTTAACACCTCCTCGGCAATGCAAATATTTAATCAGCTAATCATGTTTCAACAACTCAATGCATAAAAGCATGCAGACATGGACAACAGTTTTGGGCCCCATATCTCAGAATGGATGTGTTGACATTTGAGAGAGTTCAGAGGACGTTTATGAGAATGATTCCAGGAATGAAGGGGTTAACATATGAGGAGCGTTTGGCAGCTTTGGGCCTGTACTCACTGGAATTTAGAAGAATGCAGGGGGATCTTATTGAAATCTACTGAATGTTGAAAGGACTAGATAACGTGGATATCGAGAGGGTGTTTCCTATGGTTGGGATGTCCAGAACGAGAGGGCACAGCCTCAAAATTGAGGTGCGACCCTTTAGAGCAAAGGTAAGAATAATTTTTTTAGCCAGAGAGTAGTGACTCTGTGGAATGTCCTGCCACAGACTGTGGTGGAGGCCAAGCCAGCGGGGATATTTAAAGCAAAAATTGATAGTTTCCTGATCGGTCAGGGCATCAAAGGTTATGGGGAGAAGGCAGATGTATGGGGTTGAGTGGGATCCGGGATCAGCCATGATGGAGCAGACTCGATGGGCTGAATGGCCTAATTCTGTTCCTATATCTTATATCTTAAGGGGTTCTGTTGTTCTTCAGACCAAGCATCAGAATGGCGAAGAAATGTGACCTAAGTGACTGACCGTGGAATGATTGTCAGCGCCAATTGGGGTGGTTTGAGTACCTCAGAAACTGCTGATCTCCTGGGATTTTCACCCAGAGCGGTCTCAGAGTTTACAGAGAATAGTGCAAAAAAGAAAATAAAACATCCAGTAAGCAGCAGTTCTGTGGGCTAAAATGTCTGAGAGGCCAAAGGAAAATAGCCAGACTGGTTGAAACTGACAGGAAGTCAAGTCAAGTTTATTGACGTTTAAATATATACATGTACTGCATACAACGTAGATAACTATGCAATGTATATATTGTAGAAACGAGATGACATTTCTCCAAACTAGGGTGTAAAGCACAGTAAAGGGAGGCAACAATAACTGAAGTAACCACATGTTACAACCGTTGGTGTGCAGAAGAGCATCTCTAAATGTACAACACATTGAACCTTGAAGTGGATGGGCTACAGCAGAAGACCACGAACATACACTCAGTGGTCACTTTATTAGATAAAAGCAGTACCTAATAACGTGGCCACCGAGTGCATATCTGACAATGACTCACTTTTAACTTGCCTCTGCTAAGATTCAGAACACAGATTTAAACATTGAGATCCATCATATGTGTTTGTGAAAATCTTCCACTTACTGCTTTAAATAATATCCATTCATTGGAAGAGTGGTAGGTAGACCATTGCTGCCACCTAAACTGCAATATTCTTGCATTATTCTCTTCAGTCGCTCATGTGTTTTTACTGCATATTGCATTTCGTTTCTATCCCATTCTCTCATTTCCTGAATCACAAAGACAAGGACAAAAATGACTTGATGCTTAAAGGAAAAAGTAGGTAGTATCATAAATAGAGATAATGCAAAAATACCTATTTAATTCAGTCCATTCAAGTATTTTTTTTCTACATGAGACACAGTCAAATGCATTGTTTAAACTATTGACAATAATCCGTAGAGAGTTCAGGGGTGTAGAGAAAATCCACCTCCCCTCCATGAACCCTGTCTACACATTTAGCTGCCTCAGAGAAGCATTCAACGTAAACAAAGAATCCTCCTACCCTAGGCATTCTCCCCTCTGTCCCTTCCCTTCCAGCAGAAGATACAACAGTCTGAATCATGTGCCACTGGAATTTAGGACAGCTTCTATACTACTGTTATAAGATAAGCAAAGGTACGATATAACTTTATTTATCCTGAAGGAAATTATTGTTGCAAGGTTGCTCAGTCAGAAATATATACTTTAACATACAAATTGTACATGGAGCTTAGTAAAAAAGAGAGCTATGTGGTAGGGAAATTCTAGGCAGCGATTAGAGTAGGTTGCATAATTGGCACAATATTGTGGGCCAAAAGACCTGTCATGTGCTGTGGATTTTCTATGTTTCTATGTAAGAACTGAGGTTTGAAAAGAAATACAAAATGTGCATAAAAAGGAATAGTGCAAAATACATATGTGCAATGAAACCATATACTTATTTACTTAAGAAGGTGGAGTTGTAGAGGTTTATAGGCACAGGGAGAAAGGATCTTCTGTGATATTCAGTGGTGCACCTTGGTGGAATCAATCTGTTACTAAAGGTGCTTCTCTGTTTAGCCAGTATGTCACGGAGGGGGTGAGACAACAAGGACTCCTGACCTCACAGTCCACCCTATCGTGGCTTTGTAACTTATTATCTTTCTGCTCTACACTTTCTCAGCCACTGTAACACTACATTTTTCATTCTGTTCTTGCTTTTCCCTTGTACTACCTCAATGTACTGATGTGGTGAAATGATCTGTATGGATGGCATGCCAAACAAAGTTTTTCACTGCACTTCAGTACATGTGACTATAATAAACCAATTAATCTTAAATATTCCTCTCTTCCCAGAACCTCTCTTCCTCTATAAAATAATATACAGACTATGTTTCATTATGCTTTGTAACAGAGAATTCCTCAGTCTATGCTTGTGAAAAGATTTATTGTTCCAAACCTCCCTAATAATTGTTTTAGTGACTACTTTAACTCCATGTTGACCTGTTAATGTCACATTGGCCAATGAAAATATTTTATGATTACTACCCAATAATAAACTTCCTGAATCTTGGAAAAAAATTACCTGTTAACTTGCTTGGTTTTAGTGAACGAGATAAGTAACTTTTTAGTTTTTCCTTAAAAAGAATCTATTACCTATGACAGTATTTTATTGAATATATTGTACATCTTTTCCAGGGGTTACAAATCCTTCCAATAGTAATGTCTAAAGCTGCAAGCAATGTTCAAACGGATGTGAGTTTCAGGTAATCACCTTCCTATTGTCTTCTATATCAAAGAGAACAGAACCATTTGGGGTATTATCAAGGAACGCAAGAATGGAAATGATGTCTGACTTAATAGTCAATGATTAATTTTTGAGCTGTATACAATTTTAGTATATTATTTTAGTCACTAGCTATCAGCAGTTCTTTAAATATGAAGCTACAGTATGTTGGTTGTGGGGAAAGAAGTCTGAAATATGACAGCAAGAGGAACAACCAGCCATTGTGACATTTTCTTCCCAACTCCACTTGGTCTTAATCCATTCTTAATTGGACAATGCTTCTTGCAGAAATACAAAAAGGCAAATGAAAAAGAGGTTCAGACGTTATTCTCCTGTTCCTACAGTGATCATGTGTTATTATTGAATAATGCTAAATGATTAAATCCATTAGCAAAGACAGAACTAAATGTATACTTTGATAATTTAACAAAGAAATTTCAAAAGAAAGGTAATCACAATAGAAGATTGCAACTGATTAAGAAAATGGGGCTGAGAAAATGATGAGTCAAAGAATTATTTGGCCTATTTTTGCTACTATTTCTTATGTTTTAACTGTTTTTAATTTATTTTATGTGTAGTGAATCTGGTATTTAATGTGTTTCTCTGAGACACTTGTTTTCATAATAAAAGTTAATCACAGTAGAATTGCCCGAGATAGCTATCTAGAATTTTGTTCTTCTATAGCTTAAGACCTACCAACAGCTTGTCCTGACTGTTAATATTTTTATTTCAGATTTGGATTTTCTTAGCAAATTTTGAAATGATAATGAATTGAGTATTTGGTTTGGTTGACGTAAACAACAATGTACGGTACCATTATGTGCTGCATTTTAGATGAATCACAGGTCTCTGTATGTCTATTTCAAAGTTCAAAGTAAAATTTATTATCAGAGTACACACATGTCACTACATACAACCCCGAGATTCTTTTCCTGCAGGCATACTCATCAAATCTATAGAATAGTAACTGTAAACAGGATCAACAAAAGAGCAAGAGCATAGAAGATAACAAACTGCAAATGCAAATATAAATAAATAGCAATAAATAATGAGAGCATGAAATTATAAAAAGAGTCCTTAAAGTGAGATCATTGGTTGGGGGAACATCTCATTAGATGAGTGTAGTTATCCTCTTTTGTTCAGGAGCCTGATGGCTGAGGGGCAGTAACTGTTCTTGAACCTGGTGGTGCGAGTCCTGAGGCACCTGTACCTTCCAACCTGATGGCAGCAGCAGGAAAAAAGCATGGCCTGGGTAGTGAGGATTTTAGATGAGGTATCTGCTTTTCTCCGACAGCATTTCGTGTAGATGTGATGTACTGGGCCAAATCTACTACCTTTTGTAGGATCTTCCATTCAAAGGCATTGGTGTTCCCACACCAGGCTGTAATGCAGCCAATCAATACACTTTCCACTACACATCTATGGAAGTTTGTTAAGGTTTTTGATGTCATGCTGAATATCTGCAAACTCCAAAGGAAGTTGAGACACTGTTGTGCTTTCTTTGCAATTGTGTTTCTATAATGGGTCCAGGACAGGTCTGAGATAATGACATCCAGGAATTACTGACCTTCTCCACCTCTGATCCTCCAATGAGGACTGGCTCATGGACCTCTTCTTTCCCTCTTTTGAAGTCTACAATCAGTTCCTTGATCTTATTGATATTGAGTAAGAAGTTGTTGTTACTACACCATTCAGTCTTCCTTCTGTATGCTGATTCATCACCACCTTTGATATGGCCCACAACAGTGATGTCACCAGCGACCTTGTCTATGGTGTTGGAATGTTGGAACTATACTTAGCCACACAGTCATAGGTGTAAAGTGAGTAGAGCAGGGGGCTAAGCACACAGCCCAGTGCTGTACCTATGCTGATGGAGATTATGGAGAGACGTTTTTGCCAATCCAAACTGACTGGGGTCTGCAAGTGAGTAAATCCAGGATCCAACTGCACAAGGGGTTATTAAGGCCCAGGTCTTAGAGCTTACAGATTAGTTTTGTGGGGATGATGGTATTAAATGCTGAGCTGTAATTGTTAAAGAGCATTCTGTGATTAAACTAGAGTTTTAAAATACCTTAGTACTATTTGAAGTGGGTTCTGTAGTCCCTAATTCGTAAACACTTAGAATCTCTTCCTTCAGGCAAAAAGCATGAATAACATGCAGCCCGGTTCAGCAGTGTTCAACAACGAATTGATACCAGCAGCCATATGCTGTGAGCAGTGAGTGCTGCATCTAAGTCCAGTAGCAGCCTTGAAGGAAACAATTGCAAATCAAAACAGATCAACGGGTAGAAGCAACCCTAACGGCCACAGGCGATGCTTTGAGGTGACACTTGTAGTCCAGTGAACGGTAGATCTCAATCTCAACTTTTCGGCTGAAAGAAGGCAAATATAATTTTCTGCACATGCCCTGGTCCTTACTCAGAATAAACTTCTTTAGAAGCTTCTCCTGCATCCACATCTCATTTTCAGATATTTATTACTTGCACCATTATTCAAGGGGAATCAACTTTATTCACCATATACATTTACATGTATTAGGAATTTGTTGTGATGTGCTGTCAGGGCCTAACATGCAATAATGTTCAACAATCATAACAAATAAATAAATTAATATAAAGTATATAAAATAAGTTAGAGGTTAAAGTATGGATATATGGAATAAAATATGCATAATATATAAATAAGAGCATGTATTTACTGTGTAAACAGCATTATAAAAAGTTGTTTCAAGTGTTTAGAGTGCAGTACAGTGATGGGAGTTGATCAGCTTAACTGCCTGAGGAAAGGCATTTTTAAGATGGTGTGAAGTGCTTAATTTAATAGTGCTTTCCAAAACAGAGCCTCTAGAGCTTATTCTTTGACCCTTTAATAATAATATCTCATGTTTTGGAGTTCCTCTAATCACACTTCATCCCTTTCCACCATCTTCTCCCATTTCAGCCAACTCCTGCTTTAAAAGGCCCTCTGTGTTTTGTTGTCCATGGTTTGGTCCTTCCATACTTTTGTTTCCTGCAGTGTCCGTTCTCCTTCCACTACCTCTGAAGAGCTTCAACGTGGTTCTGTATTTTTGACATATATTTATTCATTTACTTTAAATTAAGCAGACACATTTCAAAAGATTTGCCTGTAAATTAGATTTAATGGTGGAAATTACATTCTGTTCTCCTAACTTTTCATGTAGCGAATGGTCAATGTTCTCAGCAAAACATTTATTTGTCTCTTTTACGTTTCTCTGCAGCAATTGGTTAAACTTTGCATTTCATTGCAAGATGCTACTAATCAGACAAATATGTTAACAATACATCACAATTCATTTATACATTCATAAAATAAAATTATTTAAATTAAACATAACCTAATGCTTTAAAAATGGTTGAAAGATTACATGAAAGCATTTTATCACTCCCAAGGTAAAAGGGAAAAGTACCTGAAATTTAAAACTCTTGGCAGATGTGGCTATTGCTTGGCAGTCATAAAGAAACAGCTATATTTTCCTTCCCTAAAGGACTACTTAAGCAGGAGGCCTACTGGGTGAGAAACTAACAGAGTAAGTTTGTGCAGGCCCGGAGTAAGAGAAGGAGCAGGGAAGAGGAGCTCGGAAGATGGGGTATGGAATTACGACCAGCCACTGGATGGTTGTGTTAGGGTTGCAACTAACTGTTGGGGGTTTGTATCATAACTGGGCCAGATTCTTGATCTCAATTAACACCAGCTGAAAGGACGGTAGCCAGCTTTTCTCTTATTGCAAAATATACTTTATTTAAAAAATTAAATTATATAATACAGAATATTCAGGATAATATTTTCACAGTGCTATTCCTGTTACTTACTATTTGCACATTAGCAATTTTCATCCATTTATAATGCTAAGTTAAAAGTTTATGGGGTTCTATTGCAGATCCTAGTGTGTAATACAGAAAGGTCGAAGCCGTAGCCTTTCCTCATTTAGCCCTCTTCTGTCCATCCTTTAGTGCATAGCACTGGACTGTGTTAGTCTGCTGCATGTCACCGTGCACTGGAACACCAGTGAACCTCGGGCAGGCCAGAGCACACCTTTCACTGTGTTGTCAACTTCACTGAAGTAACTGATACTTGCATCACAGGGAACAGACTGAGCCTATATAAGTTGTAGGGACAGGTTGGATAGGTTAGGACTTTATTCCCTAGAATGTAGGAGAATGAAGGGAGATTTGATAGAGTTGTACTAAATTATTAGGGGTATGGATAGGGTAAATACAAGTAGGCTTTTTCCCACTGAGGTTGGTTAAGACAAGAACTAGAGGTCACGGGTTAAGGGTGAAAGGTAACATGTTTAAGAGGAACATGAGGGGGATCTTCTTCACTCGGATGGTGTGAGCTGCTTGTGGAAGTGGTGGATGTAGGTTTGATTTCATCATTTTAGAGAAATTTGGATAGGTTCATGGATGGGAGGGGTGTGGAGGCTATGGTCTGGATGCAGGTCGATGTGACTAGACAGAATAATTGTTTGGCAAGGACTAGATGGGCCTGTTTCTGTGCTCTAGTGTTCTATAACTCTTCTATGGCTCTAAGTGCTATACAACTGTTGAACAACTACTTCCTCAATCACAGACCTTCCCGGAAAAGATAGATTTTCTGAAGATATGGGAGTGGTCTCTCCAGGGCACCTATCACCAGAGCAGCATGAACTCTGGCTGAAATTCCAATCAAGAAATGTGAAGGCACAACTGATTTTATTTTTGGAAGTGGTGCCCATATGTGAATTATATGCTGTTGATTAAAATTATACTGTACATACCCAGGAATATCCTTGCAAAAGCATGTCATACACACAGAACTATGCAGCAGTTTACTGACTACTATCAGTGATCAGTTTTCTTGTAGCAGTCTATTGTGTGATATAGATAAAAGCTAGTATACATTTGTAGGTAATTGTTTTAGAAAGTTGCCCCGAATACATTCTACAATTGCATGACCTTTAGTAGCTGAATATTTCTGCATCTGTTTGAAAATCAAAACCTTTCATTTTGTACACTTGATTTTCAAGACATATTTTTCAGATCTCAATATTAATCTTTCTTAATATGTCACTACTGTTAAAGGATCTGCAGACAAATGCCAATGAAATGCTGCACCCCTTGCTGTTCTGTTATTTTATTAGTTGTGTTTCAACTAGTGAATATATCTTTTTAAAGCCATCTTTCAAAATGAGTATCCATTTTTCCTTCCCTTCCCCTCTTCTTCTATTCTTCTCTCTGGCCTTTTACCTCTTCTCACCTGCCTATCACTTCCCTCTGGCTCCCCTCCTCTTTTCCTTTCTCCTATGATCTCCTCTCCTATAAGACACCTTCTTCTCCAGCTCTTTCTCACCCACCTGTAGCCAGCCTCCTTCCCCTCCCACCAACTTTTTATTCTGTCATTTTCCCCCTTCCTCTCCAGATCTGAAGAAGGGTCTCAGTCCAAAACGTCGACAGTTTATTCACTTCCATAGATGCTGCCTGACCTGCTGAGTGACTCCAGCATTTTGTGTGTATTGCTTTCAGTTGCTGTAGTTGTGTCTATCAATATTTCTTGATATCATCTGGATATCAGAAAGTTTTTATAGTCTGGAATATTCAACTCCCATTCATAAATTTAACTTTATAATCTCACCTACAGTTTAAAACAGAGTTTTCCAACTCATTCATTTCATTACAAATGACAGGTAATAGAGGACAGAACACTTATTTGCTTAAGTGTTCCCATCTTCTTCTGTCACACTTATTGTTTCCTAAGCTATATGCAATACTGTACTGGAAATTTTAATGCACAAATTTTGATAAGGAAAATGTGGAAATGTTATTAACAAAGCTCAGCACCAATACCTGATTTTGTAAACTCTTTCGGGATGCTGCTTTCATCTCTACTTCCTGTGTTCTCTTGACAATTGTATGAATTCTGAGATGTGTTTTAAGGTATCTTGATTCCACACAGTTTAATTATACCTCTGTTATCAATTTTCAGCCCTGATGGGCCAATGCACATGACAAATCACAATTATCACCAATCACCAATGGCTGTTCAGTTATTTTGCTTTGCTGGTGGTATAGTCACCCTGCCATTAGCACATTCTTTCTGCAGATATCTAATCACATGAAACTCTTGTCCTGCACTTCCCCTTCTTTATCTCTCCAATGTTGTGACTATAGAGATTTCACGTGTTCATCTCTGTTCCCGAGCTTTCAAAAAAGCAAAAATGCAAGCCGATTCCATTGGAGTGACGAGAGTCTGCAGCAAATGGTGCAGAATCATGGACTGAACTATCTACTGACACTTTGCCTCCACAGATGGTGATCAGCCCATTCAATTCATCCTGCAGTATGCATTTTCCTGCAAACCGATTGCATTAGCAGTAATGGAGCAATAGGTAAAGCCACATTAACAAGAGGCTATTTGTCTCAGTTCTGTACCTCTCCTCACCTCCCAATATCTTCATTGTACTTAATAGAAGCATCTGTGCATGTTGGTTTACATGATTCTTTCAAACTTTCCTTACTTACCAAACTTCTCATCATATCTTGCAATTACAATGTGATAACTATTCACAGATTTTAAAAAAATTAAGAGCTGCTTGGTCAATATCAGTTTCAGTGCTACATTACCTAATGATGTGTTGAGAGTTCCAAAGGCTGCTCTTAAAGGAACATACTGAAGAGCAACACACACACAATACTGGAGGAACTCAGCAGGTCAGGTAGCATCTGTGGAGGGAAATAAACAATCGATGTTTCAGGCCAAGGCTCTTCACCTTTACTTCCCTCCACAGATGCTGCTTGACCTGCTGAGCTCCTCCAGCATTTTGAGTGAGCGTCTCAAGATTCCCAGCATCTGGTATCACAAGAGAATCTCTTGTGGCTCCGTGATACCAAAGAGCAAACAATATTTGCCCTGTTACTGGGAATATTGCCAATGAATAGGTGGATATTGCAGTGATGGAAATAGTATGGGCAGGCACTCTCTGAGCACAGGAGATAAGGTTTGTGCATTTTGTAATGGGGAACCTCCAGAACTGTAGCCAGGTAGTCCTGATCTGGAGGTGCCCCAGTAGGTCATAAGGAGATCTCAAAAGTTGTCCATGAGTTTCTCAATTCAGTGGAAATCTGCAATGCATGAAATTGCCAATTCTGTCTGTTCCAGTGGGCTGAAGGAAAAGCAGTTATAGTCTTTCTCCCTGAGTTTGTCATTTTGATGATCCTCTTTTGCAGCATTGTGCAATGTAGCAAACATCAGCAGCGGGAGTCGGGAATGATCCTCCAGTTAGGAGACAGACAGTGACCATGATCTTGATCCCCATTGGCAGATAGTTTGAGGCACACAAATGAAGTTTAATTTGAGGTTGATGAAGATCACTTATATGACTGAGGCTGAAGAAAGCAAATTGAGCTTTGGCTTTTTAAATAGCAGCATTTCAGGAGAAACAGGGTGAGCAGGGTGAGCATGGTTGCTCTGTGCATAAATAACAATTGCCAACTTCCAATTAAATAAATCTTGTGTGATGTTCTTTAGAACAGACATACACTAAACAAGAAGAGTGCTTGGGTAAATAAAAATCCTGCCAAACATCAGGGATTGAATATCCTGATAAGATGTATAGAAGTATGCACAAAATTGCTCCACTGTGTGTATAGCCAATTTTCAAAAACTGCCTCAAGTTTTTTGTTGAACTCAACACAGGAGAATCGATGAAAGGAATAACATTGTTAATATTTTAAGATGTTGTTTTAATTATTTGAAATTATTTCAATGATTTTAAGTCTTTTATTTTTTATATTTTGAATTGCTTCTTTCTGAATCAGTTTGTTTATCTTTGTTTTGTAGTTTTGGAATGTATTTGAGTGTCTCTGAACATCCAAAAGGCTAGCAGGGTAAATCATTACTGCGTCTTACAGTCAAGGGACATCTGTGAGACAAAAGCTGTTTCAATGGGAAAGGCTTGGGAACCAACATTCTTAAAGAGGCCTTGTCAGAATTAGGAGTTTAGTAAATTAGTAGATTAGATACAAGTTAGTAAACTGATAGGAGAGGTAAACAAAACAAATAAAAACAGATGGAAGTTAAGTGCACAAGGAATACTTAAAATAGAATACAGTAAATAGAATGATGTACACTAGTGAGATATTAATATTACTGCTTTCCTATTATGGTTTCACAGCATGTGGCAGGAGAGTAAATTAACAAAGAAAATATTTCACAAAATCGATCATATGGAAAGTGGAGAAGCTGCACAATTGACAAAGAATGTCAGCTTTGGAAAGGCTGCAGTGAGCAGCAACGGTATACTGCTTTGAAACAACAAATAGATTGAATAAATAATTGCTTAGCCAGCAGGGTCTGAAAAACTGCTGCACAAAGTTGGCAGGTCATTTTAGTTGATAAGAGTAGTTGGGGGGTCATTATAATCTCAGGGGATTTCAACATCTCAGAATGTACATAAACACAATTAGCAGAAAAGGATTGAAAGTACAAATTCTATTGCTTCAGAATTTATGTCAACAATGCACTTGAGTTTAACTTATTAACCTTTAATTTTTGGAACAAAACAGTCACATTGCAGAATAACATAAAATCTAGAGCACAGAAATAAATAGTCCATTGAATCCAGAAAATCAACTGAGTGAATGAAGTTCAACAAACGGCAGAGAAATATGAACTGAAAGCAGAAAGTTTTGGAAAAATTCAACATTTCAGGCAGCATCTGTGGAGAGTGAAAGAGAACTAACATTTCAGGCTGAACACATTTCATGAGTCAACCCTATTTTCATATAATAATGTAAGATGCTATCTTTTGTTCATTAGATACGTCACTAGCCTTACCCTAAATTATCTAACCTACTTATTCAATCTAGACATCACATTTTCTCTGCATAAACTGCAGCTTTTTAAACTTATCAGTGGCTCTCTACACAGTCTTTGATTTGACCTTGCCTTTATATAGTCTTGATTTACACATCTTTTAAAAAGCTATGGCAAATGTAGATTTATTCAGGCTGATTTTAATCTTCCCACTCTCACAGTAACTAATTCACTTACTCAGTAGACCTCCTAGAGGACCACAACCTAGTCGTTGGGTTTGGAGGCTTGCGTGCCTCAATGATGCAGAGAGCTATGTTGGTTGGAGTCAGGGCTTTATGCTTTGGCTCTTGGTAGTGTCACCCAAGCCAAACAGGTCAAAGGGTAGAGGCCAGACTAAGAATGGTCCAGTGGCCCTCCAGGTTTGGGGGGTTGAATTCAGGGCTAACAATTCTGATTCATAAAACAAGATTGTTACGGTAACAACAGTGAAGAATCCTTCTACACTTGAGTACGACAGTTCAGTCCGGGACTTGCATGACTGACAGTAATGAAAGCCAAGAGGAAGCTGCTGACACAACGAAGGAAAGCCCTCAACACTGCATAGTACTTCCATTGTTGTTCTAAACACCAGCAGCATAATAGGCAGTAAGTACATACTGAATCCTGAGGCTACAATTTTTACTCAAACCTTTGGAAAGGAAGCAGATTTGTTTACCTGGATATGGAAATAAGAGTTCAGAGCAGCAGACGATTTTCCCATATGAGGAATAGGTGTATAACTTCTGTTTAAAAATGGATAAAATGACAAGGCACAAAGAAGAGTTAAAAGGAAAGAAAATGAGATAGGAGGAATACTTTGAAAGAATATGATACATAGAAGCAAAAGATAGGGCATATTATGAGCCAGATTAAAGAAGACAGAAGAGCTAAAAATATATTTCCGAAAAGAAAATGTAATAGTGGACAAATTACAAGGAGGAACAAACTGGATGTGTAAAAAATAACTAAAGTTACAGGAAGATGTCAAAAGACAGCTGGGTCATTGACAGATGAATCTATTAAGAATTGTAAAGGGAGCATATGGGGCATATTTTCTTTTAAACATTTTAGTAATTTGCTTTCAAAGAAATTGAGAACGAAGGATCACAGGACAGGAACAATTCTCACTCATGTTTGAAAAATGAGCCTCTTTTTGTCGGAAATGTGTCAGCCTTGATTATGTGATTTGGTGAAGAGGTCTGTGCTCTGATCACATCCTCTCCTCCAGGCTTCAAAACATTCCTTGTGTTGTATGATTCTTCCACTCATAAACACAAATCTGTCTAGTATTTCAATCTAACTCCACCATGCCACTGCACATTACACAGTTCCTCTCAAATTCACGACATGCAATGATTTAATGCTTTTTTGCTGATTTCTCTGGATCTAACTACAACTGTTTTTTGCAGTCTTGCTCCTGGTTTTAATTTTTCTTTAAGTCTGCTGTTTCTGATTTTCCTGTTGCCATTCCTCATCTTGTGTTTTTATTTGTGACTCCTTTCATTCCTTCTATCTTTGGTCTGGTTCCTGAAATAAATATTTTACTTTTACTCTGGTCTTATTATTTGTTCTTTTACTGCCATGCCTCCTGCTGTTTGCATTTTAACTCTTTTTCGTGATGCTTGAGCATTTATTAGTTTTGCTGCTGCTGTAACATATTTACAGATAAAATGAGTGAAACAGTTACTCTAGGTTTTTTAAAAAGTGATTTCTTATTAACACCTGGTCTTTGTCTTTATCTTCTTTTAAAAAAAGACCTATATTTTAACTCTAGGTCTCTCTTTTTCTTTTCTATCATACCCTAACAATATGTCAGGTCACCCCTATCAATATTAAGTCTACTGTTTAAAGGATTGTTCCGTTATCGGTTTTATACTTGCATTTCTTGTATATCTATTTTTGCCTACATCTCCACTGATATCCGTGAAATATGACTCTATGTATTTTCATTCTAGCTTTTATTTTCTTCAGCTAATTTAACATTTCCACACCACTAATATACTATATTTTAATTACTGTTTTTCTTGGTAATTCACATTCACTTTGTGCTTCCCATTCTTGAATGAAATCTATGTACTGTAAAACCTCCAGTGATTTTCTTCCCTACAATTTATATTGGCTTTGGACTTCCTGGATTGGGTGGGGCCTGAATCACATTTTATTCATTTGCAGGCTTATAACTTTCAGCTGAGGGTGATAAGAGGATGCTCGAGATTAAAGACATTTTGCTCAGTGCCATCTGTTTCCTAGATTGATTGCTGTTGTGGAAAGGAGTTAGGATTCATGTGAGCAGAATGCTTTTCTAAGTGGTTGATATGTGCATCATCTTTTGATTACAATATTGGGTGGTGATATGAATACAGAATAATTATAATCAGTACTAATAAATGCTCAGAAATTTACCAGATATGCTGACCTCAATTCCACCAGGTCAGTTGAATCTGATGATTGTCAGTTCTCCTGCTTCATGGTGAATTGCAGCGTGGATTTATGGACTTTCACCCCCATTGTAGCCTGCTTTACCCTGCTTTCGTCACCTGCTGGAGGAATGCTTAATGTTAACAGACCTCTTCAGTCTCCAAGCCATCTAATTACAATCTGTCAGGAGTCATAGAGTAGATGGTAGTAGAAGTATATGTAAGGGAGAAAGGACTTTGATTCAGAGACCTCTAGTGCAGTATGCATTACAGGATGTGAGATATTTTACATGAGTGCTGCCAAGTTCCATTGCTTCCGTAGCAAGGGAAAAGATGCCATGTATTATTACACAACTAAAGCTGTAATCACTGGAATTTAAAAGTTAAGGCTGATTTCACTGAAGTTTAAAAGATAGTAATGGTAACTGATAGGGGAAACATCTGTTCTTTCCAATTGGAAAAACTAAGTGTGAGGGTCTTTAACCAAGAATTAGAGTCTCAGGACTGCACTTATGAAATACTTGCCACGCAGGGATGGTAGAGGTTTGTAATTCTCTTCTTTGAATAGCAATTAACCTTGCAACAATGGTTCATCTTAAATATTAAAAGGCAACCAAAGGCATTAATGGATATAGGGCAAGGGCAAATATATGTCACAGGGTAATACATAAATTTGACTTCATTAAATGGTAAAATAGCCCTGAGGAACCAAATGATTTATCCTGTCTGTTTCTTCATATGTTTCTACATCAGGGATTATTACTTGCATATTGGGACAAACAGTAACCCTTTTTGGTTTAATTAACTGATATCAGCTAACAAGTTGTGTTTGATGATTATATCAAGTCATTAAGCTTCTTGTCATAATTGGGAAAAAGTCATTCGGGTTACTTGTGCTCTACGTACATTCACTCTGCAAAAGGGGAAACGTCTCCTTCCATAAGAGCCATCCTGCTCCATTTACTAGTGTCTATTCTAATATTTGTTCCCTTCTTTCTCTCTAAGTTTCTTCCCTTAAAAGCCACTGAAGGCAATGCTAGGCTGCTGCTGGTGGAACCTCTGCCTTTGTTATGGGCATCAGTTGAGTGTGAATTTTCAAACAGCTCAGCATCCTAAAATGTGTCCTGCTCAATCACAGTCATGTTTCATTTAGTCATTCCAGTTGGTTTCAATGTATTATTTGTTTCTTAATCCAAAACTAGTTGGTAAATTTGATTTCACCATAGTACCTTCAAATTCTCTTGATTTAGTAACTTTCCTTTCAAATTTCATTTTCTGCTATGATCTTCTCTGCAAAAGTCCTTCAATAACATTTCAGAGCTGGTTGCATTTTCATAAAATAAAATCAAACAAATGAGAAAATTTGTTAACAACTAATTCAATAAAAACACTTCCATAATTATTAAATGAGTTCCTCTCCATTCAAATGAATAGAGTTGCTGTTCTTGCCACAACTTGGTACACCACTCAACACACACAAAATGCTGGAGGAACTCAACAGGCCAGGGAGCATCTATGGAAAAGAATAAACAGTCGACATTTCAGGCTGATACCCTTCATTACAACCCTTCATCTGATGAAGGGTCTCGGCCTGGAACGTTGACTGTACTTTTTTCCATAGATGCTCCCTGGCCTACTGAGTTCCTCTAGTATTTTGTGTCTGTTGCTTGGATTTCTAGCATTTCCAGGTTTTCTCTTGTTTGTGATTAGTAGACATTGCTGCTGAAGTTCATTCAGAAAACTGTTGGTAAATACAAATGAATAATTTTGGTACTTTAATGATTCTGCACAGAGCTGCAGATGGTTCCTTCACAACATAAACTGGATATCAAATTCTAGCCCAGTTTTAAGGCTTATTAACAGCTCCGTTTAAAAAAAAGATCAGCTACCATAAAAGATCATGATTCTGAGATGAGTGTAAATTGTTAAAGCACAGTAGATAAACGAGAATGAACTGATGATTCTAGTGTGTAGAATGAGCATGTGATTTTTCCCCACACACAGTACAATGAAACTGCCCCTCTTTAATGTAGACACAAAGATGTCTATTAATAAACACCATCCTGCTTATTAAATATTCAACCATAACTATAATTAATTGTATTTGTTAATATTCCATAGAAGATTTTACATCATATAAATACATATGAAACTCACTCCAAATTTTAAAGATAACAGTTTTATTACATTGTGTATACCAAGGTCCGTTACCTTAAATGGATGGCAAATTATGAGATTCAAACAAACCTGACTTTTAAATACCTGTCCTGAAGAAGAGGCAGAGTCTAGCTGACAAGGTAAATCAAAGCTATTGTAAAAACTAAAGAGAGGGCATATAACAAAGCAAAAACTAGTGGGAAGATAGAGGATTGGGAAGATTTTAAAAATCTACAGAGAGCAACTAAATATCTCATTAGAAGGGAAAAGATGAAATATGAAAGCAAGCTAGCAAATAATATTGAATTGGAGTGTAGAAGTTTGTTCAAGGATGTAAAAAAAAATAAAAGAGAGATGAGAATGGATATAGGACTGCCAGAAAATGAGGCAGGAGAAATAATAACGGGGGACAAGGAGACTGCAGATGAACTAAATGAGTATTTTGCATCAGTCTTCACTGTGGAAGACACTAGCAGTGTGCCAGATGTTGTAGTGTGTGAAGAGAGAGAAGTGGGTGCAGTTATTATTACAAGGGAGAAGGTGCTCAAAAAGCTGAAAGACCTATAAGTACAGAAGTCACCCGGACCAGATGAGCTGCACCCTAGGGTTCTGAAAGAACTAGCATTAGAGATTGTGGCGGCATTAGTAATGATCTTTCAAAAATCATTGGACTCCAGAATGGTGTCAGAGGACTGGAAAATAGCAAATGTCACCCTGGTCTTTAAGAAAGGAGAAAGGCAGCAGAAAGGAAATTATAGACCAGTTAGCCTGACTTCAGTGGTTGGGAAGATGCTAGAGTCAATTGGAGTAAAAAAGGAGTACTTGGTGACATAGGACAAGATAGGACAAAGTCAACATGATTTCCTTAAGGGAAAATCCTGCCTGATGAACCTGTTGGAATTCTTTGAGGAGACTGCAAGTAGGATCAATAAAGGGGATGCAGTGGATGTTGTATATTTGGACTTTCAGAAGGCCTTTGACGAAGTGCCACACATGAGGCTGATTACCAAGAGCCTGTGGTATTGCAGGAAAGTTACCAAGATGGTTAGAGCATTGGCTGATTGGAAGAAGCCAGTGAGTGGGAATGAAAGGATCCTTGTTTGGTTGGTTGCCAGTGACTAATAGTGTTCTGCAGGGGTCGGTGTTGGGACCACTTCTTTTTTTGCTGTATATAAATGATTGACATGATGGATTGATGGCTTTGTTGCCAAGTTTGCAGATGATACAAAGATTGGTGGAGAGGCAGGTAGTGTTGAGGAAACAGGTAGGATGCAGAAGGACTTAGACAGATTAGGAGAATGGGCAAATCAAATATAACATTGAAAATGGTTATGCACTTTGGTAGTAGAAATAAATGCGCAGACTATTTTTCAAATGGGGAGAAAATCCAAAAATCTGAGCTGCAAAGGGACTTGGGATTCCTTGAGCAGAACACCCTAAAGGTTAACTTGCAGGTTGAATCAGTGGTGAAAGGCAAATGCAATATTAGCATTCATTTCAAGAGGTCTAGAATACAAGAGGAGGGATGTGATGCTGAATCTTTATGACAATAGACAATAGGTGCAGAAGTAGACCATTCAGCCCTTCGAGCCTGCACTGCCATTCTGAGATCATGGCTGATCATCTACTATCAATACCCGGTTCCTGCCTTGTCCCCATATCCCTTGATTCCCCTATTCATAAGATACCTATCTAGCTCCTTCTTGAAAGCATCCAGAGAATTGGCCTCCACTGCCTTCCGAGGCAGTGCATTCCAGACCCCCACAACTCTCTGGGAGAAGAAGTTTTTCCTTAACTCTGTCCTAAATGACCTACCCCTTATTCTCAAACCATGCCCTCTGGTACTGGACTCTCCCAGCATCTGGAACATGTTTCCTGCCTCTATCTTGTCCAATCCCTTAATAATCTTATATGTTGCAATCAGATCCCCTCGCAATCTCCTTAATTCCAGCGTGTACAAGCCCAGTCTCTCTAACCTCTCTGCGTAAGACAGTCCGGACATCCCAGGAATTAACCTTGTGAATCTACGCTGCACCTCCTCTACAGCCAGGATGTCCTTCCTTAACCCTGGAGACCAAAACTGTACACAATACTCCAGGTGTGGTCTCACCAGGGCCCTGTACAGATGCAAAAGGATTTCCTTGCTCTTGTACTCAATTCCCTTTGTAATAAAGGCCAACATTCCATTAGCCTTCTTCACTGCCTGCTGCACTTGCTCATTCACCTTCAGTGACTGAGGCACTGGAGAGGCCTCATCTTGAATATTGTGAACAGTTTCGGGCTCCTCATCTTAGAAGAGATGTGATGGCATTGGAGAGGTTCCAGAGGAAGTTCACGAGGATGATTCCAGGAATGACAGGGTTATCATATGACAAACTTTTGATGGCTCTGGGTCTGTACTTGCTGGAATGGGGAGGGATCTCATTGAAATCTTTTGAATGTTGGAAGGACTAGACAGAGTATATGTGGAAAGGATGTTTCCCATGGTGGGAGAGTCTAGGACAAGAGGGCACAACCTCAGGATAGAGGGGCAACCTTTCAAAACAGAGATGCAGAGAAACTTCTTTAGCCAGAGGGTGGTGAACCTGTGGAATTTGTTGCCACGTGCAGCTGTGGAGGCCAAGTCATTGGGTGTATTTACCATAAAACCATGTAGAAGTATGTCATTCGGCCCATTTAAGGCGGACATTGATAGGTTCTTGATTCGATATGGCATCTAAGGTTATGGGGAGAAGGCAGGAAATGGGGTTGAGGAGGAGAAAAAAAGGACCAGCCATGATTGAATGGCGGAGCAGACTTGATGGGTCAAATGGCCTAATTCTGCTCGTATATCTTATGGTCTTCAATGCATTTTTAAAAAAAAACCGTTTTGGGTAATGGTAACAATTTTATTCAATTGTATGGATAACTTTATCTAAAAACTACAAAAAATGGATGAAAATAATTTCATTTGTACTAACAGGCATATCAAGCCGGGGTTCTAAGAGACATAATTATGTATCGATAAAGGCAAACATTATAACAAGGAAGTAATCTTGAAATTAATCTAAAAAATTGAGATAAATTCGAGCAGAACTGGTTAATGATTAGGCGTAGTCCCTGTAATTTCCTAATTCACAGACAAACTGAGATGAGAAACTATTTCTGAAAATTAAAACTAACGTTGTCAGGTGTCGTAGATCCCTCGGAAGAAGTATTGGTGGCAAGTGTGTTTGCCAAGTAGTCGTGGCCGAGTGGTTAAGGCGATGGACTAGAAATCCATTGGGGTCTCCCCGCGCAGGTTCGAATCCTGCCGACTACGGTTACGTTTTATTAATAACAGATGTTTTTCGAAGAATCAAAGACAAACGTGTCCCATTAAATGCTTCATCTTGTCCATACCGCGGTCATTAGTTAATAACCATTAGTTATTTTTGTAATGGATTTCCTGCTTTCAAGTGTCTGGGTGCGGGTGCCCCGACTTTCCGCCCTGGAATGGGCTGGGCTTCGTTGGCCACTTCCAGTGTCCCGTGACTTTCGCAGGCAGCGGAGCTACAGCGGAATCCCCGCTCGGCACCCGCAGTGAGATTCTCCCTTCTTGTTCCTGTAGTTCACCGACAACATGCCCGAGGGGCTGATCACATCCAGGTAGGGGTAATGGGAGGCATCTCGCCGCCTTCGCTAGAGTCCGCCCTACACCGCCGCCGCTCCTCCGAGAGAAAAACCTCCACACCTCTCGTTCTCGCCACTTTCCCTATCTGATCCTGATAATCGATTAGTATTGAGAGGCCTTAATGCAGTTTGAACGCACTCATCGAAGTTTAACTCTGCGGAATAGAGAAATATGTTTGTCATTTCTCCATATATTTGGCGAATTGAACGTTGCTTTGCAATTGGACGTCTGCGCCTGTGCATAATAACTCTTCAGCAATACAGTCAAGGCCGGAAGATTAACATGAAAATGCCACTTTTCTACAGTAGGGGGTAATCTTCTAGGTTTTGTATTGAACAGCCTTTCCCTTTGTGAGCTTAATATTGGTGCATGAAATTTTTATCAAAGTTTAAACTGACCTTGGAAAGAAGTCCCTTGCCAGTCCTATTTTAATCTGACTTTATATGATGAATAGTATTGCTTATGAACTCGAGAAAGTCTGCAAATGCTGGAGGTCGAAAGCAACACACAAAATACTGGAGGAACTCAGCAGGTCAGGCAGCATCTATGGAAATTAATAAAAAGGTCGATGCTTCAGGCAGACACTCCTCTTCAGGACTGAGAAGGAAGGGGAAAATGCTAGAATTAAATGTGAGGATGAGAGGATTGGTTATGCCATTGTATAGGTTTTTTTGATGTTCTAAGTTGGTGTGTGTGAGGGAGAGCATGGATGGTGAAGATGCACAACCAGGCTTGTAGAAAACTGAGATAAATTGTACATCTTTGCAGCCACCCATTAGCAAAGGTAAGTACAGATGGATCGATTAGCACTTCCACTATGCTAGGCTTTGGCCAACTGAGGAGAATATTCGGAGAGCAAGAATTCAAACCCAAATTTGTGGTCTACCAAACACGGTAATCCCTATCCTCCTAAATGCATCAGAGATGTGCCTAAGGTACAGTGCGCACTTCAAAGAACTGGACAAGGCCCACCTGCACTTCCCCTTCTAAATCCTTGAATTCCTTTGGCAAGATTGGCAGGCCAATGGGACCTTCTTCCATGTGGCAGCATTCCATGCATCAACCAGGTTTGGTTGGTGGACCAGATCATCCTTGTCCATGATGTGACTCCGGAGGCTGGAGCTCGTGTACACTTGCAGGTTTCAAGGAGTTGGAGAAAATACCGTAGGAACATTCCAAAAGTCCCCTTGAAATGTTGCTATATCTTCATGTGCTGATCCATCCCCTAAGGCTTCTCACAAGGGAGTAGAGACTGTCAGGAAGGAACTGTGCAAGTGGAGTGTATGATGGAAGCACAGGGAGGTCATGAGCAAATAGTATAATACCCCCCTAGCCCCCTTGTCAAGTACCAGTTGCCCCACCTATGTTTGAATCAGAATCAGGTTCATTATCACTGATATAGAGTTTGGGGTGAAATCTGTTGTCTTGTGACAGCAGTACAGTGCAAGACATAAAAATTACAACAGAAAGCCTGTGGATCCCACAGAGCTGGGGTAGAAGCAAGTCATTCTTAACACAGTTTTCGCCATCTAAGTAATTGGGTAAGAGCATTCAGCAGGAAGATTGTTTCCGATGTTGGGGAAGTCCAGAACGAGGGGTCACAGTTTAAGGATAAAGGGGAAGCCTTTTAGGACCGAGATGAGGAAAAACTTCTTCACACAGAGAGTGGTGAATCTGTGGAATTCTCTGCCACAGGAAACAGTTGGGGCCGGTTCATTGGCTATATTTAAGAGGAAGTTAGATATGGCCCTTGTGGCTAAAGGGATCAGGGGGTATGGAGAGAAAGCAGGTACAGGGTTCTGAGTTGGATGATCAGCCATGATCATACTGAATGGTGGTGCAGGCTCGAAGGGCCAAATGGCCTCCACCTATTTTCTATGTTTCTATCTGCCTGCGCCAGTGGACACGTTGTAATTTTCAAAAGCAGAAGTACTATTAATCTTCCAAAAAAAAAATTTACCAGTGAAAAATTCCTGATGTTTTGGATACTTTTTCAGAGCAATAAAGTTTTATCGGGTATGTGAGCAATGATTCAGTCATACAGTTTATTGCAGTGAGTTTGTATTAAGGTAAAAACTGCATTTAATACTGTAGTGCCTTCAACTTTTGGTATAATATTGGAAAGGGGTTACTTTCAGCAATTGCATTGAATGATACTGTATGCCGTTCTGTGGTACTTAACCATAGCTTATCGTCCTGCTGAAAATGCCTCGAACCCAGCGCAGCGTCTACACAGCACAATATCAGGAGTCTTTTTAAAGTGATACCCTTAATTAGTTTTGACAATGAATCCATAATTGTAATTTTTTTTTCATGGTAGAACAGTCCAGAATGCGACTACTGGAATAGACCTGTCAGTCCCAGAGTACCAGGAGATCCATGGAAAAATGATGTCTGGCCATGTGGAGTATCAGATTGTTGTTGTCACTCATCTGGCCTCCTTCAAGAGCACAAAGCACAAACCGAAAGATGTTATCCAGTTTGTGGTAAGTGAAGAAGAAAAATTCACAACCCATCTGTTAAGATTTTTCTTTTAAATGTGTGGAAAGATCAGTTAGGATAAAAAGCAATGTACAATTCAGTTAACAAGAATGAGTTTAAATAGCTCTAATGATCTTTGACCATATCTTTATAAATGTCATGTGAGTAACCTGATTGTTGTCACACTATAACCATATAACAATTACAGCACGGAAACAGGCCATCTTGGCCCTTCTGGTCCGTGCCGAACGCTTACTCTCACCTAATCCCACTGACCCACACTCAGCCCATAACCCTCCATTCCTTTCCTGTCCATATACCTATCCAATTTTACTTTAAATGACAATACCGAACCTGCCTCTACCACTTCTACTGGAAGCTCGTTCCACACAGCTACCACTCTCTGAGTAAAGAAATTCCCCCTCGTGTTACCCTTAAACTTTTGCTCCCTAACTCTCAACTCGTGTCCTCTTGTTTGAATCTCCCCTACTCTCAATGGAAAAAGCCTATCCACTAGATGTAGATTCACTCATCTTCCCCACAGCCACTGAATTTTACATTGTTTTTTTTAAGAACTTAATAATTACTTTGAGATAGTCACATGCTGATTATGGCTAAGTTACTTTATTTAAGTGTTTGTACTATGACAAAAGGAAGGGTTATGGGGAACTGACAGGAAAGCGCTTCTGAGGCCTGTTGTGTCAAATGAAACAACAGAACAAGTCACAGCAACAGGAGCATCCATTGCTCCTATTGCTATGTTCTTAGAATTTGTCATGGAGTTGTATCATCTTACAGCACACAGAAGTAGGCCCTTTTGCCTGTCAGAGCCATCTATACTAAATTTGTGTCACATAAAACTGAAAGTGAGACAGATTTATGATTTAATGATGGTGGGTGTAGGGAAAATTGCTGCCTCTGTAAATTCAAGTAATGGTTTTTTCCTCTTTAAAGACATGACAACTTCTAGGTTTTGGTACTGCCATGAACATCCAGGGCGAGTGAAGGTTCTCTTCTTTACTCCAGGATTAATGGGTCACTGGAGCGCACCTTTTGCTCATTTGCGCCACCTGCTGGATGCAGCTGTAACGTTTGCTTTGCATGTAGGATCTTAGAATGAGGTTATTGGACACATTCTGCAAGTACATACTCTTTACAAGATCAGTCTCATTTTCCCACCACCTCCCTGTTCTGCAAACTTTTTGTTTTTTAAAAATAGTTTTTAAATGCTCTTTTTGCAAATTACTATTTAACCCCTCAAAATGAACAACTTCAAGCAGTGCATTTGAAATTGAAGTAAAATATTTCTCTTCTCTGCAGTTTTTTTTTTACAGTATATCTGTGTTCTTTAACCCTCCTCCTCAAGAGGCCAAATGACTTGTTTGTGCTCTAATTAAAGCTGTGCTGTAGATTTTCCCAGTAAATGCAGGTAAGATTATTTCTCTAAACACAAGAGATTCTGCAGATGCTGAAAATGCTGTGTAATACCAACAAAATGCTGGAGAAACTCTGCAGGTCAGGCAGAATCTATGGAGAGGAACAAACAGTCAATGTTTTAGGCTGAAGATTACTTCTCTATTTTAGAATTTTAGAAATGACTATCCACTTAGGATTTCATAGTACTATATCATGTGTCATTTATTTTTCTGAGCTGACGAAACACTGATAAAGGCTGTATATGTTCTTGGATAATGTCTGCCGGCCTGTGAGTGTCTTGAAACTAAAGCCTGATTACAGCTTGTGGAGTGTAGACTGAAGGCTTCCTAATGAAAGAGCGAATGTTTAATGAACATGCGTGTTCAAAATCATACAGGGGTTACAAAAATGGCACTGCCTTAGACTATGATGAGAATTAACTAGGATGACCAAGTTAAATTTGAGACTCTGTAGGACTGTGGCCCACGTCCAACTGCTGTACACTGCTGTGGACTGTCTTGTTAAAGTTAATGGGCCCTTGACAATGCCCTTGTGTGTCAGGGGTGGCCCATGTTGGGGCAGTTGTACTCCCTTTACGTGGAACTATCACTGTGCCTTCTCCTTAAGAGGTTAACGGGTTTGTTTCTATGTGAACCAGGCATGGAGCTGAACCTTTTGGCTTACACTGATGACGTCCTCCTCGTGGTCACTGACCCTGTTGACTCGCAGAGGATGCGAGACCACCGGCGGGTCTTCTCAGCCGTGTCCTCTGCGAGGGTCAGTGAGGAAAGGTGTGCAGGCCTCTTGGTGGGTCAGTGGCAAGTGGACTCCTTACCAGAGAGGTTGAGACCCTTTGCGTGGAGCACCACCCACCCCCTCTACTTAGGGGCCTACCTGAGCTCGAGGGAAGAGCCTGGCCGATTTGGAGACGTAAATCTCTGCCCTGCTGGGACTCTGGCCAGGCCTCCTTCGTGCAATCTCATACCGCAGAAGGGCATTGGTTATAAATCACCTCCATGATGTGGTGCCAGCTGCTTACTTCAGTCCCGCCCACTGCTTTTATCTCCAGAGGCTGGTGGGCAATGGGTGGCATTGGGTCTCTGCTGTGGTCCTGTGCCTTCTGATTGCGGAGGGCAGTTAGTCATTGGCGGCTCTGCACCTCAGGACCCTGTGTCGTGGTCACTGCGTAAGCCATGCTGCTCTGAGGGAACGGCCTCTGAGAGCTGGTGAGGGTACGGGGCCTAGCCATATCCAGACAGGGTGCTCTCGCGCTGGTGGGGGAACTGGTCTCCATCCTATCACGGTGGGTATGGAAGGGGTTCGGGGAAGTTGGAGGGGTTCCGGCTGTACCATCAGCGCTCGTCGGCCCCAGTCCTCGGAATACCACGTAGGAGATGGTCCCATAATCACGTGAGCCATCTCATGGGGATCCCCACCGTGCCCTTCTGTGACGCTTCAAAGTGTTTCTTGTGTGAGCTACTCCTGCACACCTGTCACTTCCTTGTCTTCGTCTGCCAATTTGGCTCACCTTGGCGGTATGTTTTACCATCGGGCAGCGGAGGAGGTCCCCAGTGGAAATCTCGTTATGGAGGGGCCCTTTCCTGTTTACAGGGGACCTGAGGTGGAAGGTGTTGCATAGGGCAGTACCGTGCAACAGGTTTTTAAGCAGGTTCACCTGTTGGTTTTGTGGCCAGGAGGAGTCAGTTTATACGGGGTGTGAGAGGTTGTGGCCCCGGTTTGAGTATCTGAAGAGGCTGCTGCTCGTGTTCTGGTTGCAAATCAGCCCTGCGATCCTTGTACACGGGCATCCAGTACGGGAGGGGGCAAGTCGCAAGGAGGATCTACCGGTGGGCTCGCTCCTGGGCCTGGCCGAGATGGCCAATCGTGGGTCCAGGCGGCGGAAAGTCGAGGACTGTGCTAAGCTGACTGTTCCCTTGGAGAGGGGAGCATGCAGGCACAATGGGTACAGCGAGGGATTTCTGGGAACGGTGCCCCCCCCCCCAGCGAGTTGACTGTTTTAATCATATTTTAATTTGAATTTATTCACTGTCTTGTAAATACTGAATGTGGGTACTCTGTGTATTTGCTGTGTAAATAAACTTTTACAGTTTTGTAAAATAACTGGATTATAATGTTAGTCATTGAGACTTGGTGAGGGAAAAATTAAAAGGTAGCAGAGGTTTTGAAGATTATAAAGACAAGCCAGGTGATTATTAAAATAGTCAAATCTGCAGGTAACAAGAATATAAATGTAGATCTTGGCAGCAGGTGGGTGGAAGTATGCTATCTTTTTGATGGAGAGACCAAGTCCTGAAAACTGGTTTGGGCCCTGCGGCATTCTGGTTCAATCCAAAGCGTTGCTATATACACAAATATAATTAATGGCTAGAATAAGTTTTGTGGTGGGGGAATCAAAAAACATAGCTTGTTTTTTGCAGTGTTCAGAGGAAATTGTGGTTTATCAGAAATGAATGTTTAATAAGCTGTTTGATGTGACAGATAAGATGGAAGGTTACAGGAAAATACTGCTGTAACCTGCTATTTAGAATTCAAAAGTTCAAAGTAAATTTATTATCAAGGTACCATTTGTCACCATTTGCTACTTTGAGATGCATTTTCTCAGAGGCATTTACAGCAAAATAACAAAATATCATAGTTCATGAAAAACTATATACAGTTGGCTCTCCTTATCCGCAGATTCAGCCAACCGCGGATCGGGAAAACCCGGAAGTTCTCTCGCCAACACTCATTGCTTGAGCATGTACAGACTATTTTTTTCTTGTCATTATTCCCTAAACAATACAGTATAACAACTATTTACATAGCATTTACATTGTATTAGGTATTATAAGTAATCTAGAAATGACTTAAAAGTACAGGCAGTCCCTGGGTTATGAATGAGTTCCACTCCTGAGTCCGTCTTTAAGTTGGATTTGAAGTCGAAACAGGTACATCCGGTATTATTTAACGTCAGTCAAACGTCTTTCATAGTATATAGTACATATTTTACCTTTCTATGCATATAGAACAATTAAGAAACATACCACTGCATTGCTTAGTTACAATTGTAGCTTTCATCGGGGCAGGGCCTTTCACATGCTTCATTAAAATTGTTCAGATCGTTGACCGACTGTAGCCTAACGCTTTTCCAATGACTGATGGCATTTCACCTCTTTCCAATCGCTTTACTACATCCACCTTATTTTCAATCGCAATCGTGATTATTTTCGTGAACAGAAGCTCTGCGGATTCAGAGCTGCGCCTCCAGGTCCTAATGTCCACCGTACTGAAACATGTTAAATAAAGTCCGAGGTTCCGCTGGGTCCTAAAGACCATCGCACTGATACATGCTAAATAAGGGACTTGAGCATCCGCGAATTTTGGTATCCGCGGGGGCGGGGGGGGTGGTCCTAGAACCAATCCCCCACGGATAAGGAGGGCCAACTGTATGCAAAGATTGACAAACATCCAATGTGCAAAAGGAGACAAATGTGCCAACAATAACTAAAAAGTGGAAATAAATAATATGGGACCATGAGTTGTGGAGTCCTTGAAAATGAGTCAATAGGATGAAGAGTCAATTCAGTGTTGAGGTGAGTGAAGTTTTTCATGCTGGTTCAGGAGCCTGATGACTGTAGGGTAATAATTGTTCCTGAACCTGGTGGATTGGGAGCCAAGGCTCCTCTACTTCCTGCCCAGTGGTAGTAGCGAGAAGACAGCATGGCCTGGATGATGATGAATGCTGCTTTCTTGTGCCAGTGCTCCGTATAATTGTGCTCAGTGATGGGAACAGCTTTATTTGTGAAGGACTGGATGCTTCCATCACTTTTTGTAGATTTTCCATTCCAGGGCATGATTGTTTCCATATCAGTCCTTGATAGAACTAGTCCGATTCTAAGAATCTACTGAAGTTGTCAAAGTCTTGAATGACATGCCAGATCTACATAGACTTCTAAGAAAATATGGGCACTGTTGTGCCACCTTTGTGACGGCACTTGTGTGCTAGTCCAAGGATAGATCGTCTGATGTGGTAGCAGCAAGGAATTTAAAGTTATTAACCCTTTCCACCTCCGATCCCCTAATGAGGACTGGTCCTTGGACCTATGGCTTCTTCCTTCGCCAGTCAAGAATCACCTCTTGGGTTTTGCTGACATTGAGTGAGAGGTTCCAGCAACACTGGTGTCATCAGCAAACATAAATATCCTTAAATAAACTTAGAATTAAACACAGTGGCAGTGTTGGGTGGTGATGTGATCTATTAAAGCAAGATTGATTTGGGAAAACCTAAATCAATTTGTATCCCATAATGCTATTCATCTTTTACTCAAGACTTTGCTTTCTTTTTCATAAAGTACAAATCAGGAAATGTATCATCTACAATACATACAAAATGCTGGAGGAACTCAACAAGCCTGGCAGCATACTGTATATAGAAAAGAATAAGCAGTAGATGTTTTGGGCAGAAACCCTTCACCAGCTTCTTCCTGATGAAGGGTCTCAGCCCAAAACGCCGACTGTTTACTTGTTTCCATCGACGCTGCCTGGCCTGCTGACTTCCTCCAGCATTTTGTGTTATTACTTTGATTTCCAGCATCTGCAGATTTTATTTTGTTTGTGAAATGTATAATCTGTATCAGTACATCACTTTGTTCATGTCACTGCTTTCATGAATCCGATGATGAGCAGTTACGTTGCTTGGTTTTTCTGCCATGACTCTGGACATACTTAGGGGAGCATATGGCCATCAGTTAATCAGGGTAGCTGTTTATTTGGGACACTCTTAAAGAACAAAATCTAAATCGAGGAAACAGCCAGGGTTCACTTCGTTTATCTGGGACATTATGCCGGTCAATTTGGGCAGGAGACTTTTGCCGAGTGGTTTCAAACCAGTGTCAGTCACTTACAATTGTGTGGCCATCAGACACTACATTGTGCTTAGTGCGATAATTTTTTAAATAGCATCAGCTGCATGTGTTTGTGTTCAAAAAGCAATGATTTTTGTCACTGATAGTTGGCGAAACTCTGCGGAACTGTTTTGCTCACCGTGGTTTCAAGCATTCAGGAATGCAGATGCCAGAAACAGTAGAAAATGACGCAATTTCATGACTTCAGTTGGGAATTACGAAGAATTTGAAGGTATCTAAAATCATCTTGAATGTTACAGTGAAAATTAACATTCGGAGGATGCTGTTGTTTAAAGCATTATATGAAGGCAATGTTATCTGTAGCAGTTGTTCATTTAATGTCAATCAAAAGAACACAGCTGATAACTTCCTCCTGTTAGGAACTACTACAGTTTTATAGCACTGTAGAGATATTGGTAGTGTTCCAATTTGTTCTGTATTTAATTGAACTTCATAAATTATTACTCAGTTAAACGGTAGTTTGTCTTTTTATATACCTTTAACTGTTTCCATGAAACTTCAGCTAATTGGAGCAGCCACTTAATTGGGTCAAAATGTGCTGATCCCGATGTGTCCTAGTTAAGAAACAAGCCAGTGCAGAGTTTCCCTGTGGCCATCCCTCTCAACAACAGGTAAATCACTTTGGATACTGTCGAGGGGATGACCTAACACAGGAAGGTCAGAATGGTTGGGTCTCTGGCATTGAGTCTGCCTCTGTGACTCAGAAGGGAAGGGGGGAGAAGAGGCACATGGTGGTGATAGTGGATTCATTAGGTGAATGGACAGGAGGTTCTGTGGGCAAGAACAAGGTCCCCGGATGGTATATTTCCTCCCGGGTACCGTGGTCCAGGATATCTTGGATCAAATCCTTAGTATCCTTAAGTAGGAGGATGAACAACCAGAAGTTGTGGTCCGTGTAGGTACCAGTGACGTGGGTAGATTGAGTGATGAGGCTCTGCATAGGGAGTTCAAGGAGTTAGGTGGTAAGTTGAAGGGCAGGATCTCCAGGGCTGTGATCTCGGGATTGCTATCCATGCCATGTGCTAGTGAGACTAGAACTAGGAAGATTATACAGTTTAATATGTGGCTAAGAAGTTTGTGTAGGAAGGCATAGGGCTCTCTTTCAGTGAAGGTGAGGCCTGTACAGAATGGACTGATTCTTTTCACGTTACATGTCAATGATTTGGATGATTTTTGTTGCAAAGTTTGCAGCTGATAAGTGGGGGCAGGTAGTTTTGAGGAAGTAGAGGGGCTACAAAATGACTTGGACAGATTAGGAGAATGGGTAAAGAAATGGCAGAATATAATGTTGGAAGTGTATGGTCATGCACATTGTTAAAAGAAATGAAAGGGTTGATTATTTTCTAAATGGAGAGAAAATACAGAAAGCACAGGCGCAAACGGACTTGGGAGTTCTCGTGCAGGGTTCTCTAAAGGTTAAATTTCATGTTGAGGATGTGGTGAGGAAGGCAAATGCAATGTTAGCAGTCATTTCAAGAGGACTAGAATATAAAGCGAGGATGTAATGTTGAAACCTTATAAGGGACGGGTGAGGCTTCACATGGAGTATTGGGCCCCTTTTCTTAAAAAGGATGTGTTGAAACTGGAGAGGGTTCAAAGGAAATTAATGAAAATGATTCTAGGATTGAATGGCTTGTCATACGAAAAGTGTCTGATGGCTCTGGGCCTGTATTAACTAGAATTCAGAAGAATGAGGAGTGATCTCTTCGAAACCTATGGATGGTGAAAGTCCTTGATAGAGTGGATGTGGAGATATTGTTTCCGATGGTGGAAGAGTCTAAGACCTGAGGACACAGACTCAGAATAGAGGGGTGTCTTTTTAGAACAGAGATGAGGAAAAATTTCTTGAGCCAGAGAGGGGCAAGTCTGTGGAATTTTTTTTTGCCACAAACAGCTGTGGAGCTCAAGCCTTTATGTATATTTAAGGCAGAGGTTAATAAGATTCTTAATTTGGTGGGGCATGAAGGGATATGGGGAGAAGGCAGGAGATTGGGACTGAGAGGAAAATTGGAACAGCCATGATGAAATGGCTGATGAGACTCACTGGACCAAATGGTCTAATTCTGTTTGTATATCTCACGGTTTTGTGGTCAATTAACTGGAATCACTGTATATAGAGAAAAGTGCTGGAAAAGGGTCAGTAACATCATGAAGGACCCCATCTACCCTGTTCGTGGATGGTTTGTCTCACTTCCATTACAGAGGAATCTACTTAGCATCCACGCCAGGACCACCAGACTCAAAAACAGTTGCTTTCCCCAAGTAGTAAGTCTGATCAACAGCTATACCTACTTACCCACTACAACACATCTTCCCAGCACCAGTACTTTATCATTTCCTCTCAGTGTCACCTTACGGATTTACAATCCATGTATAAAAGTTATGTCTTTATATTTATTGTTTTTTATTATTGTGTTTTTTATCTAACTGAGTTTTTATTTGCGCTGCATGAGATCCAGAGTAACAATTATTTTGTTCTCCTCTAACCTTGTTTATGGAAGTGACATCAACTTATCTTGAAGATGAGCTACAGTTGAATGATTAGTATGTTCTGGAAATTGTTTTATGATGTGGCCACTAGAGGGCATGAACTGCCAACAATACACCCTATACTCATTGTAACACACTTGAAATACTGGAGGAAGTCAGTAGGTCAGGCAGTATTTATGGAAAGGAATTATGAGTCAATGTTTCTGGCCGAGACCCTTCATCAGTACTCAAAACCTGAAATGTCAACTGTTTATTCTTTTTCATAGATGCTGCCTGACCTGCTGAAACACAAACCACAAGAATATCTGCAGCTATGGTGGCCAAATCTGTATGTATATTTAAGGCAGAGGTTGATAGATTCTTGATTGGTCTGGGCATGAAGGAATACAGGGAGAAGGCAGGAGACTGGGACTATGAGTAAAATTGGATCAGCCATGATGAAATGATGGAGATTTGATGGGCCAGATGGCATAATTCTGCTCTTGTATCTTAGGGTCTTCTTATCCTACTCTCAATGCATTGGCGCTTTCATCTGCTCTTTTGGGTTCAGATGCTGCTATTATAATGTTAACCTGTAAAATTATTTGATTTGAATTGAACAATTTTATAAAACAAAATGAAAAACCTAACGATCTGGCTACATCATTACATTTGCTAAACTAAGATCCTTGTGTCATCTCACTCATTTTATATTAATTCAAAAGAAAAGTAGGTTTTGCCAGTCATGGAGAATTGAAATCTGATTAATCCCTGTCTAGATTGTTGCCCTGGGATCCAAAGTCTGTATCTCAAAGGGACAAACTTGGTTAAGTTAGCAATTGACTACTGTTCATTCTAAGCCACATTAAGTTATTTTGAAGTGCTTTCCAAGTTGTCTCAGTTGTATAATTCATATTGCCAGGTACCTTAATTTTTTTTTTAACTTAAATGCTAGAGAACTTAAGATTTCTAGCAGCTTCTGCATGGATTCATGGGGCTGCAGTCTCTCTGGTTGCTCTGGGGATCATGCATGTTTGCTGTTCCTATCTTGTCCATGTTATTTCTCCCTTTCCTCAGTCTCTGATAGCACCCGCTTTACCTAGTGTGTCTTCCCCAAGAGTGTACGCTCATTGTTTGGGAACACCCAAAAATCCACAGGAAGCTGCCCTCACTCATTACCCAGTACCCAGGGCTGACTTCCACCCCCTGCTCCGGAAATGTACATCACCTCTCCAGAAGTGGGCATGGATAGATCAGTTATTGACACAGATGGCCCTGTGTCCACTAACGTTACATAGAAAATAGAAATTTACAGCACATTGCAGGTCCTGTGGCTCACAATGTTGTGCCAACCATGTAACCTACTTTAGAGACTGCCTAGAATTTCACTAGCCCATAGCCCTCTATTTTTCTAAGCTCCATGTACCTATCTAAGAGGCTCTTAAAAGAACCTATTGTATCCACCTCCACCATCGCCGCTGGCAGTGCATTCCATACACCCACTGCTCTCTGTGTGGAAAACTTACCCTGATATCCCTACAGTACCTATTTCCCAAACATCTTAAAACTATGCCCCCTTGTGTTAGCCATTTCAGCCCTGGGAAAAAGCGTCTGGCTATCCACACGATCAATTCCTCTCATCATCTTATACACCTTTACAATATCCTAATAAACCCTTGGTGTACATCTGTGGGTGTCCAGTGCTGGCAATGGAGGCTGCTGCCAGCGGTTTCTCTGACTAGCACTAGCTCTGTAATCTCGTTGGAGGTCAAAACAGACCGAGAGGGTGCTGCCATCATTTCTGTCTGTTTTTGCGGATGACTCACACCTTCCTCTCTCTTTTTGGAAACTGCCTTGAACCATGACCTGAGAGGTCATGGCTGTAACAAATCATCTCCTTCACCTTTCTATGTCTGTTCATGTGGCTCCTTGCTAGGTGCCCTGAATGCTGGCACACAAACCAAGTCCTCTGTGTCATCGCTGCAGCTACATCCACTGTATTTACCTTATGACGTTTCTTCCTCCTCCAATGATTCATTTCTCCAGCTCATATTGATATCGTTGGGTAAGTCATTCCCACTGCTATCCCAAACCTAACACTTCCTGATGGGCTGAGCTCAGGCCTTCAGCATTTTCAGGAAGACTGGATCATCCCTTTCTGGGATGTCCAACCCTGAATATCCTTCATGTGCTTGATGTCTATGCCCAGTGTAATTCATGGGAGGCTCATCAGTTCTCCAAGGCACTTACATTATCAATCCCCAATTATTTTCACCTCCCCCTTTAAAAAAAAGAGAAATATCTCTTTTCATTATTGGCATTCCTGTTGCCCATGTACCATCCTGCGTACTGGCCATACTTGGGCCATACTGGGCCATACTGCCCCACATATTCTTTTGGCATTTCACCTTTACCAATACACCCATATTGTTTTTGATGCATCCGGAGAATTTCAGTAACTACTTTGAGTTTGCGCATGAATTTGAAGTTCCCACAAACAACCTTAAGTGAGGGCTACTCTGACGAAATACTCTGCTTCTCCCCAGAGGGGGAAGGGGGAAGTGGGGAAGGGCTTGCTGTTGGTGGCAATCAGTCTTAAGGGCTGGCTGGGGTCGACAGGATTCTCAACTTGCTGTCACCTGATTTCAATAGGTGCCATCTCAACTGATGTACTTGGGTATAACCTCTTCCTCGTATATCTCTACACTAATTCCCACACAATGCAAAATATATGTGATCGATAGAAATGAAACAGTGCATACATAAAACTACAGAATTATACTCTGCAATCTTTCACTTTTTTGTTATTGAACTCATGCCTGTCGTATTCCCTTTCATATAAAAGTCTGTTACCCAAAGTATCACACTTATTCTTAAAACACACAAGCAGTCTCAAGCAAGTATACAATATCCCAAATGAGAATATACGTACCCCTCCGGCATCCTGGATGGTCAGTAACCACCTTTCACTACTGGTGGCCCTGTTTTGTTATGCTATAGCTGGTCCTTCACACGCACATGCACCACACTTTTATATCTACCAGTTCAGCTCTCCGCTGTTCTTCGAAACTTTGTGAAGTTCTGTTTGTTGACCTGAATGGATCTAAGTATGGGTGCTACTCTTAAAAGTACTCACCCTCTTGGACTTCTTAAGTGACTGGTCACACAGTAGGTCACAGACATATCCCAGATGAGCCCCCAGATGTTGTTACTGTGATCGATGTTACCAGAGCAACAATGAAGCTGGTGATATAGAAGTCTTCATTCTTTACAACAAGCAGGCATAATTCTGGAGACACTCAGTCTAACAACTGAAGACCAGTTCTTGCTGAATTAAAATCTGCTATATTAACTTGGCACTGTACCGTAGAGGCAGAAATGAGGATCCTGACCCACACTTGGGGCACAATAGAGAAGATGGCCAAGGATAGACAAAGACCTTCACTGCTGCCCTGTGTGTCAATGATGTAACTGGCAGTAAGATATTTACATAAATCCAGAATACTTCCTGACATTCACCATCCCTAATGAGGCCCTGACTATCCAAATGCTTATGTACCTTGTCCCTTAGAATACCTTCCAGTAATTTCATTAGGCTTACCAGTCTACAATTTCCCATCTCATCCTTAGAGTCTTTCTTGAACAATGGAATAACATCCTCCAATCTTCTGGCACCTCACCTGTAGCAAAGGACATTTAAATTATCTCTGCTAGGGCTCCTGCATTTTCTGCATTAGTCACCCACAAGGTCCAAGGGAACAGCTTGTCATGCCCTGGGGAATTGATCATTGTAATTTTCCTCAAGACAGCAAGCACCTTCTGTTCTGTAATTGGATGTGATCCATGAGTCCGCTACTGTTTTGTTCTACACTCAATGTCTGTCTCCTGAGTAAATGCAGATTCAAAAAAATTCATTTTTGGATTTTCCAAAAGATCTCCCCATCTCCTCCTGCTCCATGCTGATCAACAAGTGGACCAATTTTGTCCCTTGCTATTCTTTTGATCTTAATTTATCTATAGAAACCCCTGTGATTCTCCTTCACCTTGTCCACTAGAGCAACTTCATGCCTCCTCTTGGCCCTCCTGACTTTCCTTTTAAGAGTTCTCTTGCACTTCTTCTACTCTTCAAGTACCCCATTCATTCGTTTCTGACTATACTTGTGATGCACCTCCTCCTCTTTCTCAATATCCCATGAAAACCAGTTCCCTAAACCTGTTACGCTTGCCTTTTATTCTAATAGGAATATAAAAACTCTGTACTCTCATTATTTCACTTTTGAAGGCCTCTTACCTACCAAGCATCCCTTTGCCAGAAAACAACCTATCCTGATCCATGACCCTCCAGATCCTTTCTGATGCCATCAAAGTTGGCCTTTCTCCAATATAGAATCTCAACCTGAGGACTAATAGTACCCTTCTCCGTAATTATCTTGAAACTAATGAAATCAGATTCTAGATTCAAGATTGTTTGATGTAATTTCCAGTACACAAGTGTAAAGGAGAATGATCCAATACAAGGCACAAAAAAACACAAGATTTTTAAATGTTGTAACAATAAAATCACAATAAATGTATACATTCATTGTATATCCATAAAGTAACACTAGGCACAGGAGTATCTGTACATAAGGTGACTCTGACAGGAAATGATAAAATGGTGGTGGGGTGTGTGGAGGGTCAGATTAGTGGGTGGAGCTGTTGATCAGCTTTACAGCTTAGGGAAGGTAACTGTTTTTGAGTCTGGTGATCCTGGTGTGGATTCTTGGTTGGTGCGGCTGTAACGAAACCCAGTTTCCCTTGGGATCAATAAAGTACCGGTATGTCTGTCTGTCTGTGTGTGTAGCCTCCTCCCTAATGGGAGTGGGGCAAGCAGTCCATGAGCTGGGTGGGTGTGGTCCTTCATGATGTTACTGGTCATTTTCTGGCACCGCTCTGTACTTCTGATCATGGTTGATAGTTATGGCTACTAGATCCAGATTGCTTCCCTAAATCGACCAAGATGGTGGCGCGACACAGCTTGCAGCAGCCACTCTGGAACTGATTATCTGTTATTTGTGAAGTAGGGTGCCGTGCGTAATCATAATCGATTGAAAACGGACGTGGAAGCACGGAGAAACATCGGGAAATTCTAAGAAGACCTTCTTCGTTGCTGCTGCTGCTGCTGTGAGGTCCGGGACTCTGCTGGGAAGAACAGGCCCCAGTCCTCGGGGTCGCGTTGCCGATGGCCGTTGGCAGGGCTGTCTTAATACGCTCGGCAGAGGATGGAGCTCGGAGAAGCTGTGCCGGAGGGGATGGTCGTCGGCTCAGAGGTTCGACGGACTCGGAGTCTTTTCGACGGACTCAGGTCGCTTTCGGTGTGTGCTGCGTCTGTGAGGCTGAGTCGGGCGGCGCCTTGGAAGTCCATAGCAGGGTATTCTCTTCTGCCGCCGGTGTGGGATGGCGAGTCTGTCAGGACCGTGGGGACTTGTGGAAACTGTGGTGATTTCTTTTGAACTTACAGTCCTTTAACATCTTGGACTATTTCTACTGTGCCCATAGTCTGTTTTTTTTTATCAATTATGCTATTGTTTGCACTGTTGTAACTATATGTTGTAATTATGTGGTTTTGTGTAGGTCATGTAGCTTTAGTTTTTGGTCTTGTTTGTCTGGTGGATTTGGAGCTCCTTTCCGGAGAATGCGCTAAGACGGTAGCGCGATATTAATACGCAGCAGCCTCTCCAGACTCTGGATTGGCGATTGCCAAATGTTACGTGAATTTTCTGGTGTAGTCTGTTTTGTCATATGCTTTTGTGATATCATTCTGGAAGAACGTTGTCTCATTTTTTAACTGCATTGCATTTGTGGTTTCTAAATGACAATAAACTGAATCTGAATCTAAAAACAACTCTGTCACCTACCCTGTCCCGTTCACCAATAGGAGATTCAATATCATGCTCTCTCTCTAGTTGAGATCTATACATGCTGATTAAAGAAACTTCCATGAGCTCATTTGACAAACTGTATCCCATCCAGTCCTTTTACAGTATGGAAGTCCCAATCAATATGTTGATATGTTAAAATCAACTACTATCACAGTATCATTTTTCTTGCAACTATATGCTTTCTGTCTATAATTTTGCTCTTCCAAATCCTGCTTACTATTGGGTAGCCTGTAATCTAATGAAGTGGTGGAAGGGTGGGTTAGTAAGTTTGCAGATGACATAAAGGTTAGTGGTGGTGTGGATATCGCAGAAGGTTGTTGCAGGTTACAACAGGACATTGAAAGGCCGTAGAGTTGGGCTTAGAGGTGGCAGATGGTGTTCCATCTGGAAAAATGTGAAACAATGCACTTTGGAAGGTCAAGCCTGAAGTCAGAGTCAAAGGTTAATGGCTGGTCTCTTAGCCGTGTGGAGGAACAGACGGATTCTGGGGTTCATGTCCATAGATCCCTCAAAGTTGCCACATGTGTTGATGGGGAGGTTAAGAAGGCATCTGCTGTGTTGGCCCGTATCAGTCGGGATTAGGTTTACGAGTCAGAGAGTCATAAAAAAAACTACAGTACAGAAACAGACCTTTCAGCCCATCTAGTCTGTGCTAAACCATTTAAACTGCCTCGTCCCATTGAACTGCAGCCAGTCCATAGCCCTTCATAACCCTCCCATCCATGTACTTAACCAAACTGCTGTTAAACGTTGACATCAAAATCTCATCCACCACTTGCACTGGCTGTTTTTTCCACACTCTCACCACCCTCTGAGTGAAGAAGTTTTCCTTTAAACATTTTGCGTTTCACCCTTAATTTCAATATGCAGGTAGATTGGGAAAATCAGGTTGGTGCAGGATTCAGTGAGGGGTAATTTCTAGAATATCTAAGAAAACGCCTTTTAGAGCAGCTTATGGTTGAGCCCTCTAGGGGATGAGCTATTCTGAATTGGGTGATGTGCAATGAACTCTAATTGATTAGAGAGCTTAAGGGAAAATGATCATAATATGATCAAATTCACCCTGAAATTTGAGAAGGAGAAGCTAAAGTCAGATATACCAGTATTACGGTGGAGTAATGGAAATTACAGAGGCTTGAGAGAGTAGTTGCCAGAATTGATTGGAAAAGGACACTGGCAGGGATGATGGCAGAGCAGCAATGGCTGGAATTTCTGGAAACAATTCAGAAGGCACAGGATATATACATCCCAAAGAGGATGAAGTATTCTAAAGGAAAGATGACACAACTGTGTCTAACAAGAGAAGTCCAAGCCAATTTAAAAGCCAAAGAGAAAGCATATAATAGAGCAAAAATTAGTGGGATGTTAGAGGATTGGGAAGCTTTTAAAAACCAACAGAAGGCAACTAAAATGTTATTAAGAAGGTAAAGATTGAATATGAAGGTAAGCTAGCTAATAATATTGAAGAGGATACCCAAAGTTTTTTTCAGATACATAAACTGTAAAAGCGGTGAGAGTGGATATTGGACCAGTAGAGAAAGATGCTGGAGAGGTAGTAATGGAGGGACAAGGAAATGGTGGACGAGCTGAATATGTATTTTGCATCAGTCTTCACTTTGGAAGACACTAGCAGTATGGTGGAAATTTCAGGTGTCAGGAGTCATGAGTATGTGAAGCTACCATTACTAGGGAGGAGGCTCTTGGGAAACTGAAAAGTCTGAAGATAGATAAGTCATCTGAACCAGATGGTGTACACCCCAAAGTTCTGAAATTGGTGGCCAAAGAGATCGTGGAGACATTAACAATGATCTTTCAGAAAGCAGTAGATTCTGGAATGGTTGTGGAAAAATAGAAAATTGCAAATGACATTCCATTCTTCAAGAAGGGAGAGAGGCTGAAGAAAGGAAACTCTAGGCCATTTAATCTGATCTCAGTGGTTGAGAAGATGTTGGAGTTGATTATTAAGGATGAAGTCTCAGGGTACTTGTAGGCACATGATAAAATAGGCTGTAGTCAGCATGGTTTCCTGAAGGGAAAATCTTGCCTGCCAGATCTGTTGGAATTCTTTGAAGAAATATCAAGCACAATAAACAAAGGAGAATGGGTGGATGTTGTATACTTGATTTCCTGAAGGCCTTTTATTAGGTGCCTCACATAAGGCTGCTTAACAATCTACGTGCCCATGGTATTACAGGAAAAATGTTAGTGTGGATAAAGCAGTGGGAGGTTGACGGGAGGCAAAGATGGGGAATAAAGGGGGTCTTTTTTGGTTGGCTGCCAGTGATTAGTATGTGCCACAGGGTCTGTATTGGGACCAATTCTTTTGCCATAGATGATGGAATTGATGGCTTTACCGACAATATGAAAATAGGCAGAGGGACAGGTAGTTTTGAGGAAATAGGCAGAGCAGACTTGATGGGTCAAATGGCCTAATTCTGCTCCTGTATCTTTTGGTTTTAACCCATGACCTCTAGTTGTAGGCTCACCCATAGATAGATAAACCCATTGTTGAAAGGACTACATAAGGTGATGTGGGGAGGATGTTTCCTGTGTTGGGGATATCCAAAATTAGAGGGCGCAGCCTCAAAATTGATGGGTGACCTTTTAGAACAGAAGTAAGGAGGAATTTTTTTTGGGCCAAAGAGTGGTGAATCTGTGGAATGCTCTGCTACGGACTGCGGTGAAGGCCAAGTCTGTGGGCATATTCAAAGAGGAAGTTGATAGATTCCTGATTGGTTGGGGCATCAATGGATATGTGAGAGGGCAGGTGTATGGGGTTCAATGGGATCGGGGATCAGCCATAATGAAATGGGGAAAGCAGACTAGATGGGCTGAATGGCCTAATTCTGCTCCTGTGTTTTATGGTCTTGTAGTGTGGATGGCCAGTGCATTTTTCCTGGCACTGCAGTGGTTCCAGAGAGTATCCTTTTAAGGAGGGAAGTTTAAGGGAATCAGTATCAGAATCAGAATCAGGTGTATTATCACCAACATGTGATGTGAAATTAGTTAACTTAGCACCAGCAGTTTAATGCAATACATAATCTAGCAGGAAAAAAATAATAAATAAAATGATAATAAATAAACAAGTATTACAATTACAGTATACATATATTGAATAGATTTTTAAAAACTTGCAAAAACAGAAATACTGTATATTTAAAAAATAGTGAGGTAGCATCCAAAGATTCAATGTCCATTTAGGAATCAGATGGTAGAGGGGAAGAAGCTGTTCCTGAATCGCTGAGTGTGTGCCTTCAGGCTTCTGTACCTCCTACCTGATGGTAACAGTGAGAAAAGGGCATGCCCTGGGTGCTGGAGGTCCTTAATAATGGACGCTGCCTTTCTGAGACACCACTCCCTGAAGATGTCCTGGGTTCTTTGTAGGCCAGTACCCAAAATGAAGCTGACTAGATTTACAACCCTCTGCAGCTTCTTTTGGTCCTGTGCAATAGCCTCCTACGCCCATACCAGACAGTGATGCAGTCTGTCAGAATGCTCTCCATGGTGCATCTATAGAAGTTTTTGAGTGTATTTGTTAATATGCCAAAATCCCTTCAAACTCCTAATGAAGTATAGCCGCTCTCTTGCCTTCTTTATGACTACATCGATATGTTGGGACCAGGTTAGAGCCTCAGAGATCTTGACACCCAGGAACTTGAAACTGCTCACTCTCTCCACTTCTGATCCCTCTATGAGGATCAGTATGTGTTCCTTCATCTTGCCCTTCCTGAAGTCCGCAATCAGCTCTTTCGTTTTACCGACATTGAGTGCCGGTTGTTGCTGCGGCACCATTCCACTAGTTGGAATATGTCACTCCTGTACACCCTCTCGTCTCCATCTGAGATTCTACCAACAGTGGTTGTATCGTCAGCAAATGGTATTTGAGCTATGCCGAGCCACACGTCATGTCTATACAGATTGTAGAGCAGTGGGCTAAGCACACACCCCCGAGGTGCGCCAATGTTGATTGTCAGTGAAGAGGATATGTTAGAACCAAACCGCACAGATTGTGGTCAGAGGTAGTTTTTTTTATATATACAGAATGATAAGCGATGGTTGAAGCTGATATATTAGGGGCATGTAGGGATCTCCTTGGCACATGGATGAAAGGGAAATGGAAGGTTGTGGGCTATGTGGGATGGAGGAGGTGAATTGGTCATGTAGTTTTACATTGGTCAGCGCAACATAATGGGCTGAATGGCCTGTACTGTGCTGTATTGTTCAGTCTTTTAACTGGGGCTGTGGGATCCTGTTCTCCCATGTTGAGTATTGATAGGAATAACATACAAAAGTCAGAATATCTGTTAATCTGGCACCACCAGTTTCCTGTGTGTGCCAGATTGACTTTTACTGTATTACTGGGGATCTGGTTTCAGTATTGAACAATTCGTAAGGACAGACGGATGAGATAAAAGAAAAGAGTAACATTCAGGCATAGTTTTTTTGGGAAATGGATGCTGCACATTACTAGGTAGGAAATGTAGATTCAGCTTCTGAGTTAAAGTTATCAATGAGACATAGAAATATAGAAAACCTGCAGCACAACGCAGGCCCTTCGGCCCACAAAGCTGTGCCGACCATGTCCTTACCTTAGAACTACCAAGGCTTTACCCATAGCCCTGTATTTTTCTAAGCTCCATGTAGCCACGGAGACAGTGAACAAAAGACACATGCTAGGATAGGAAGGAAATTTTTAAAAATAAAAGTAGCATTTATTGTCAAATGCTTTATTTAGCAACCTTATGCAAGGCCTTTGCTGGTATTTGTTAGAAGGTACAGTTTTGCCTGCATGGATGAAATGGTATGGATGAAATGGTCTCCAATTTTGATGCTTTTTAACTTCATGCAAGTTACACCAGCACAAAAAATACTACAGATACTGAAAATCGAAAATTTTGGAAACACCGATTGGATGCCCAACCAGTTCCCTTCCACCATAAGACATAGGAGCAGAATTAGGCCATTTGGCCCATTGAGCCTGCTCCGCCTTTCAATCAAGGCTGGTCCTTTTTTTTTCTCCTTCTCAGCCCCATTTCCTGCCCTTCTCCCCGTAACCTTTGATGCCATGTTCAATCAAACTCTGCCTTAAATACACCCAGCGACTTGGCCTCCTCAGCTGCACATGGCAACAAGTTGCACAAATTCACCACCCTCTACCTAAAGAAATTTCTTCACATCTGTTTTGAATGGATGCCCCTCTATCTTTAGGTTGTGCCCTCTTGTCCCAGACTCTCCCACCAAGGGAAACATCCTTTCCACATCTACTCTGTCTAGACCTTTCAACAGTCAAAAGGTTTCAATAAGATTCCCGGCCCCCCCCCCCCCCCCCGCCATCCTTTTAAATTCTAGCAAGTACAGACCCACAGTCATTAAACGTTGCTCGTATGATAACCCTTTTATTCCAGGAATCATTCTTGTGAACCTCCTCAGGACCCTCTCCAATGCCACCACATCGCTTCTAAAATGAGGAGCCCAAAACTGTTCACACTACTCAAGGTGAGGCCTCACCAGTGCCTTATAAAGCCTCAGCATCACATCCTTGCTGTTGTATCCTAGATCTCTTGAAATGAATGTTAACATTGCATTTGCCTTCCTCACCACCGACTCAACCTACAAGTTAACCTTTAGGGTGTTCTGCACAAGGTCTCCCAAGTCCCTTTGCATCTCAGATTTCTGGATTTTCTCCCTGTTTAGAAAATAGTCCACATACTTATTCCTACTACCAAAGTGCATGACCATGCATTTTCCAACATTATATTTAATTTGCCACTTTCTTACCCATTCTCCTAATCTGTCTAACTCCTTCTTCATCTTACCTGTTTCCTCAACACTACCTGCCCCTCTGCCAATCTTTGTATCATCTGCAAACTTGGTAACAAAGCAATCTATTTCATCATCTAAATCATTTATATACAGCATAAAAAGAAGCGGTCCCAACACCGACTCCTTCCGAACACCTTTAGTCACTGGCAGCCAACCAGACAAGATAATTTTATTCCCACTGATTGCCTTTTTCTAATCAGCTAATGCTCTAACCATCTGAGTAACTTTCTTGTAATACCATGGGCTCTTAACTTGGTAAGCAGCCTCGTGTGTGGCACCTTGTCACAGGTCTTCTGAAAGTCCAAATATACAACATCCATTGCATCCCCTTTATCTATCCTACTTCTAATTTCCTCAAAGAATTTCAATATCAACACTCTCCTTTCACCAGCTGAACTCATACTTATATCAAACAATTTTTCTTTCAATTCCATTAATCATCTCTATGTCAGTAGCGTTGCTATGGGAAGCTGCGTGAAGGAGTTGTGTCACGGGTTTTCTCCCCTAATTTCTAAACATCTTCCATCAATATGCCAAGCTGTTTTATTTTGCTAGATTGATGTTAGTGGTAATAATACATTTTACACTTGGAAAACCCCAGTTGGGGTGGGGGATAGATGAGGTGTTGTGAAGTGGGGAAATGGTGGATGGATGTTGGAAGGAAAGGCATTGCATGCCAGTGGAGCTATGATTTGACTAATGTTTTGATGTTAAAATAAATAAAAGCCCTGATCATGAAATAAGCTCCTTTAAGGATTTGGAAGCTTTTGTGTTTTGTCTTGATATTTGCGTGACTCTGAATTTATCTCTTTATGACATCTTTTAGAATTGCTTTTTGAAGGAGAGCCAACCTGTCTTGCCAATTCCTGACTAAATTCTCTGAATGTTGTTCCTACAAATCCTGCTTACTATTGGGTGGTCCATAATAAAATCCCATCAACATGGGCATCCCTTTTCTATATTCCTGAGTTCCACCCATACAGCCTGAGTAGATGAGCCGTCCAGTCAGTCGTGGAGTAATGCCCCCCTGTCCCTCTATCACATCAGAGCAACAGAATCCTAGAGCATTGAACTGCCAATGCTGCCCCCCCCCCCCACCTCTGCAACCAAGTTTCATTAATGGCTACAAAGTTCAAAGTAAATTTATTATCAAAGATCCATTTTCTTTCAGGCATACTCAATACATCTAATAACCATAATAGAATCAGAAAGACAGCACCATCTAAGTGTAAAACCAGTGTGCAAATGAAAATAAGATGTGTAAATACAAAGAGAAATGATAATAAATAAATTAGCAAAAAATATCGGGAATGTGAGATGAAGAGTCCTTGGAAGTGAGTCCATAGGTTGTGGGAACATTTCAAAGATGCGGCAAGTGAATTTTAGTTTAGTGAAGTTATCCCCTTTGGTTCAAAGCCTGATGATTGAGGGATAGTAACTGTTCCTGAACCTAGTGGTGTGAGTCCTGAGGCCTCTGTACCTTCTTCCTGATGGCCAGCAGCAAGAAGAGAGCATGATCTGGGCGGTGGGGGTCGCTGATGATGGACTGGGCTGTAGCCACCACATTTTGCAGGATTTTTTGTTCAAGGGCATTGCTGCTTCCATAACAGACTGTGATTAACCCCGTCAGTATACTCTCCACACATCTATGGAAGTTTGTCAGAGTTTTAGCTGTCATGCTGAATCTTCACAAACTCCCAAGGACGTAAGCGATTCTGCAAATCAAATCAAGTCAACTTTTATTGTCATTTTGACCATAACTGCTGGTACAGTGCGTAGTAAAAATGAGACAACGTTTTTCAGGACCATGGTTTACATGACACAGTACAAAAAAACTAGACTGAACTACGTAATAAAAACAACACAGAGAAAGCTATACTAGACTACAGACCTACACTGGACTGCATAAAGTGCACAAAAACAGTGCAGGCATTACAATAAATAATAAACAGGACAGTAGGGCAAGGTGTCAGTCCAGGCTTCGGGTATTGAGGAGTCTGATAGCTTGGGGGAAGAAACTGTTACATAGTCTTGTCGTGAGAGCCTGAATGCTTCGGAGCCTTTTCCCAGACAGCAGGAGGGAGAAGAGATTGTATGAGGGGTGCATGGGGTCCTTCATAATGCTGTTTCCTTTGCGGATGCAGCGTGTAGTGTAAATGTCTGTGATGGCGGAAAGAGAGACCCCGATGATCTTCTCAGCTGACCTCACTATCCGCTGCAGGGTCTCGCGATCCGAGTTGGTGCAATTTCCAAACCAGGCAGTGATGCAGCTGCTCAGGACGCTCTCAATACAACCCCTGTAGAACGTGATGAGGATGTGGGGTCGGAGATGGACTTTCCTCAGCCTTCGCAGAAAGTAGAGATGCTGCTGGGCTTTCTTTGCAATGGAGCTGGTGTTAAGGGATCAGGTGAGATTCTCCGTCAGGTGAACACCAAGAAATTCGGTGCTCTTTACGATCTCTACAGAGGAGCCGTCAGTGTTCAGCGGGGAGTGGTCGCTCCGTGCCCTCCTGAAGTCAACAACCATCTCTTGTTTTGTTCACGTTAAGAGACAGGTTGTTGGCTCTGCACCAGTTCGTTAGCCGCTGCACCTCCTCTCTGTAAGCTGACTTGTCGTTCTTGCTGATGAGATCCACCACGGTCGTGTCATCGGCGAACTCGATGATACGGTTCGAGCTGTGTGTTGCAGCACAGTCGTGGGTCAGCAGAGTGAACAGCAGTGGACAATCTTGAGCAACACACACAAAATTTTGGAGCAACACAACAGGTCAGGCAGGCAAATCAACAGTCAACGTTTTCAGCTGAGATCCTTCTTCAGAGCTGGACAGTACGTACTGTAACGGGGCAGAATGTGGAGGGTGGGAAAGGGCTACAAGCTCAAAAGTGATAGGTGAGATTGGGTAGGGGGATGATGTCTTTTTGTTATAACCTAATTTTAACTACGTACTGTTTGTTTTTTTAAAAACTTGAGTTTTATATTCTATTACAATTGATGTATCTTAAAGGTTACTGGTGTTACTGCTAGAGAGCTTTCTTTTACTTCTCTAAAACAGAAGCCACGCTGCTCTACCAATTACCGATTGTCTCAGAACTGCCACATAACCATGTTGGAAATAAATGTGAAGGCATATGTGTACTGCTACGCTGTGTTAGTACACTTTCTCTTTAAGAGCACTATATCTTTTGTCCTTTGTAACAATTTGTACAGTTTAGGAGCTTCAGTATCTTGGGTGTGGCATTAAATTAGTCATTGTTTACAATATGCACAGTGAATCTATGTCATTAATCACAGGCAAGACTAAACAATTGCTGAATCCCCTTTCTAGAGCCTCTATTTTCAGCTACTTAATCTTGGGATGAACAAAATACAAATTAATCATCTGAGTTGAAACTATGTCCTAATGGTACATAGGATCAGGATTTGGTTTAATTTCATGTGAATTATTTTACAAAGTGTGTGTGTGTGAGAGAGAAAGATAGAGATATATCTTTCCATGTGTTTCACCGTGGAAAAAAAGTATTCCAAATGGACTTTCTTAGACCCAAAAATGAATGACCAATGTTCCAGCTCATTCACTTTCATCTGCAAGTGTTTTGGCTGCCTGCATTTCGGCCCAACTTCACTTTCTCATCTAGTGGCTCAACTGACTTGCAAATATCTTTTGCCTTTTTGTTTGCTTTCTGACATAGTCCAGTGAAATTATGCATGAAATGCAATGAAGTTTTGCAAGCTAATGTCCCCTCTGCTCCATTTGCACATGTACTGACTGAAATTTAGCAATAGTATTCCTGTGGTAAATTTAGCAATAATTATTTAGATATATTTGCTTTCTCTGTGCATTAATTTTAGCCACCTTTAGGACAAAAATGAATTGAAATTGAAAATTTTAACAAAGGAAGAACTTTTCTTGCTCAGTAGCTTGTTTGTAGAGCTGGGATACTTGTATTACTGGTCTCCATATGATAGCAGGCCCTTGCAGTACTAGACTGGTGTAATTATCAGTAAGAATTGAACAAGCTGGGGGTCTTAAAGGAAGAGATTTGAGATTTGTTTAGGGTGAAGTTTATGAAAGTACTGGAGTCTTAGAAGCTGATCTTACATGGAAACAGTAAAAACCATAACATGAGGTTGAATTACCTTGGAAATGAGAGGAAAGAATTCTTTTTCACTTAATAGTGGCTGAAGCAAAGAGCAGCATGAGATTTCATTCACAGCCTAGACAAGATATGAGACTAAGGTAAAGTGTAAACATTGACCTAATGGTATCTTTCTACTGTGGTCCAAAAAATCTCTCAGGGAAAGAAAGTGACACTAGAATCTTGAAAGGATAGATGGGTAGTGGTTGTGGGAAAGAAGAGGCAGCAATGGGGTTGCATTTCAGAGTGAACCAGTGGAATGTCCGAGTGGGCTTGGCGAGGGAAGCAAGTCTGGTGGAGACAGAGAACAAAGCCCCATGTCTCCGGGAGTTCAGTTCCTCTATCCAGGACTCTCGGTTCAACCAACACAGCAAGAAATTTGGCATCAACTCCAAGTCTAAGCAACATTGAAGACACATCAAGTTATTTCAACAGATCTGTGCTGGTTGAATTTGAGGCAGAACATTTTGTAGGAGGAGAGGGCGGAGATGGAGAATGAGTTGGTGGTGTATGAATATCAGAAAATATCAGCTAAGCAGAGAGAAGCACTGCTGGGGAAGCCGCACAGTGAAATGGGCTGACCGAGTTGATTGGGAGAAAGAATAGGATCCTCAGTGATCTGGACAACAGCCACTTATGTTTTGTTCTGATGAAGAACCTCAACCTGAAACATTCAGTCTTTATTCCTTTCCCTAGATGCTGCCTGACTTGCTGAATCCCTCCAGCATTTTCTGTGTCCTACTCTGGATTTCCAGCATCTGCAGAATTTCTTGTGTTTGTGTTTTGTATGTTAATGCTAATGTAAAGAATTTCCCAAGGCAATTCATGGGCACAAAATCAAATAAAATGTTTCTCGCTGCCAGCAGCAATTTGACTGATTAATCATCACCAGGTTTTAAGGAGCTTTCAAAGCTGAAATTGTATGATTCCTAAGGGGCTTCAGAACAAAATGACAGAATGGGGCCAAGAATTTTAAAACTCCTTTAAATGAAAATTTTTGTCTTTTATGTGGGAAAGGAACTCCAACTATTGGAAATTTCAGATCAAACAGAAAATGCTGAAACATTGTTGGAAAGTAAAACTGAGTTAACCTTTCAGGTCAAAGATCCACTATCAGGATTAGATCAATAAATGAGGTAGTTTTAAATCTTAGACCATAAGATATAGGAGGAAAATTAGACCATTTGGCCCATCAAGTCTGCCCTGTCATTTCATCTTGGCTGATCCATTTTCCTCTTGGCTCCAATCTCCTGCATTCTCCCCATATTCCTTCATGCCCTGACTACTCCAGAATCTTATCAACCTCTGCCTTAAATATACCCAATGACTTGGCCTCCACATCCACCTGTGGCAAAGAATTCCACATTTTCACTGCTCTCTGGCTAAAGAAATCCCTTTTCATCTCCTTTCTAAATGGACATCTCTCTATTCTGGGGCTGTGTCCTCTGGACTTAGACTCCCCCACCATAGGAAGCATCCTCTCAACATCCACTCTATCAAGGCCTTTCAACATTCAATAGGTTACAATGAGACTCCCCCCTCATTCTTCTGAATTCCAATGAGTACAGGCCCGGAGCCATCAACTGTTCGTATTATGATAAGCCTTTCAATCGTGGAAAAATTTTCACGAACTTCCTTTGAATCCTCTTCAATGCCAGCACATCCTTTCTTTGAAAAAGAGCTTTGACCAGCGGCCAATCTGGACATTGGCAGTTTTGAGAGGAGGGGACTTCAGTCAGGTCCACTGCCCGAATACAAAAGACAGCAGCAGGTCGGTGCAGCGAGAAAGAGCTTTAACCAGTGACCGATCGGCATTTGGGATTGAATAGCAAGAGCAAATTAGGGAAGGCAGGGGCTGTTATCTGAGTGGACAGAGTCAGAGTGGTGATCTTAAGGTTTTAGCTCTTCGAGGCTTCAGCGAAGAAAAGCTTCAGTCAGAAAAGTCAAAGAAAAGAAAAGCTCAAGGTTAAGAGTGTTTCCTTCCCTCCCTTATATCTGCTCAGCTAGGACAGTAGAGGTGCCAGGCAGGACAGTGAAATGCCCCTCTTGTGGGATGTGGGAAGGCAGGGAGACCCCCAGTGTCCCTGAAGACTACAACTGTGAGTAGTGCGTCCAGCTGCAGCTTGCAACAGTCTGCATTAAGGAGTTGGAGCTGGAACAGGATGAAATCTGGATCATTTGGGAGACTGAGGGGGTTGATAGGTATGACATATAGAGAAGTAGTTACCCAAGGTGCAGGACAGAGGAGACTGGATGACAGTCAGGAAGAGGGAAGGGTTGGAGGGGCCAGTGCAGAATACCCTTGTGCTTATCCCCCTCAAAAACAAGTATATCACTTTACATACTGCTGGGCGGATGGGGGGGTGGGGTGGAAATGACCTAACACAGGAAAATCAGTGGTTGGGTCTCTGGCACTGAGCCTGTCTCTGTGACTCAGAAGGGAAGGGGGAGAAGAGGCACACTGTGGTGATAGGGGATTTGTTCGTTAGGGAAATGGACAGGAGCTTCTGTGGGCAAGAACGAGATTCCTCGATGGTATATTGCCTCCTGAGTGCCAGGGTCCAGGATCTTACATCAGTCTTCCCTGTGGAAGAACTTGCAGTATGGTGGAAGTTCCAGGTGTCAGGGGCCATGAAATGTGTGATGTTACCATAACTAGAGAGAAGGTCCTTGGGGAAGCTGAAAGGTCTGAATATCAATAAAGTCACCTGAATCAGATGGTATACATCCCTGGGTTCTGAGAGAGGTGGCTGAAGAGATCATGGAGGCATTAGTAATGATCTTTCAAGAATCACTAGGTTCTGGAAGACTGGAAAATCGCAAATGTCACTCCACTCTTCAAGAAGGGAGAGAGGCAGAAGAAAGGAAACTTCAGACCAGTTAGTCTGACCTTGTGGTTGGAGGAAGATGTTGGAGTCAATTATTAACGATGAGGTATCAGGGTACTTGGAGGTACATGATGAAACAGGCTGTAGTCAGCATGGTTTCCTCAATGGAAAATCTTACCTGACAAACCTGTTGGAATTCTTTGAAGAAATATCAAGGAGGGTAGGCAAAGAAGAATTTGTTGATGTTGTGCACTGGGATTTTCAGAAGGCGTTTGACAAGGTGCCACTCATGAGGCTGCTTAACAAGTTACAGGAAAGTTTCTAGCATGGATAAAGCATTGGCTGACTGGCAGGAGGCAAAGGGTGGGAATAAAGGGAGCCTTTACTGGCTGGCTGCCAGTGACTAGTGGTGTTCCACAGGGGTCTGCGTTGGGACTGATTCTTTTCATGTTATATGTCAGTGATTTGCATGATGGAATTGATGGCTTTGTTGCAAATTTGCAGATGATTTGAAGATCGCTGGAGGGGCATAGTTTTAAGGAAGTAGAGAGGCTGCAGAAGGACTTAGATTAGGAGAATGCATGAGGGAGTGGCAGATAGAATACAGTGTCGGGAAGTGTGTGGTCATGCACTTTGGTAGAAGAAAAAAAAGTGTTGACTATTTTCTAAATGGTGAGAAAATAAAAAAAACTGAGATGCAGAGGGAATTGGGAGTCCTTGTGCAGGATTCCCTGAAGGTTAATTTGCAGGCTGAGGCTGTTGTGAGGAAGATAAATGCAAGGTTAGCATCCATTTCAAGAGGACTAGAATATAAAAGCAAGGATGCAATGTTGAGATTTTGTTAAGCACTGGTGAGGCCTCACTTGGAGTATTGAGAGCAGGTTTGGGCCCTTATCTTAGAAAGGATGTGCTGAAACTGGAGAGGGTTCAAAGAAGGTTCACAAAAATGATTCCAGGATTGAATAGCTTGTCATATGAAGAGGGTTTAGACAATAGACAATAGGTGGAGAAGTAGACCATTCGGCCCTGCGAGCCTGCACCGCCATTCTGAGATCATGGCTGATTATCTACTATCAATACCTGGTTCCTGCCTTGTCCCCATATCCCTTGATTCTCTTATCCATAAGATACCTATCTAGCTCCTCCTTGAAAGCATCCAGAGAATTGGCTTCCACTGCCTTCCGGCTCTGGTCCTGTATTCCCTAGAATTCAGAAGTATGAGGGGTGACCTCATTGAAACCTATCGAATGTTGAAAGTCCTTGATAGAGTGGATGTGGAGAGGAGAATCTGAGACCAGAGGACACAGCTTCAGAATAGAGGGGCATCCTTTTAGAATAGAAATGAGGAGGAATTTCTTTAGACAGAGAGTGGTGAATCTGTGGAATTCTTTGCTACAGGCAGCTGTGGAAGTCAAGTCCTTATGTATATTTAAGGCAGAAGTTGATGGTTTCTTGATTGGTCAGGGCATGAAGGGATACGGGAGAAAGCCGGAGATTGAGGCTGAGAGTAAAATTGTATCAGCCATGAGCAGACTTGATGGCCAAATGGCCTAATTCTGCTTCAATATCAAATGGTATTATAAGGAGCCCAAAACTACTCTCAATACTCCCAGTGAGGCTTCACCAGTGCCTGATAAAGACATAGTCTTACATCTTTGCTTTTATATTCTAGACCTCTCAAAATGAATGTTGACATTGCATTTGCCTTCCTTTCCACCGACTCAACTTGCAAGTAAAGCTTTTGAGAATCCTATTCGAAGACTTCCAGCAATTAACTCTAATTCATTAAAGCTGCTAATTAAATAACAAACAATCCAAAAAGCATTTCCAGTAGATCTTTTAATATTTAACCCTGAACTTGGAGAAGATAGTGGTGGCTTTGCATACTTTTTTTTGGATCCAAGTTCCTGTTTGATTGAAGCTACAAGCTGCTTCAGTTGCAACTAAATAGCCAATATCAAAAGCATGAAAGTAGGAATGCCCTCAATTAAGTTATGATGTTGCCTGTATTAACTAATGAGCATAATACTTGATATTGAAAAATGATTCTTAACACAAATCGTCTGGAGATATAAAGTGCATGGCAGCAAAGTACACATCTATAGTAAATAATTTTTCAGACCATTTTAATAGTTGCTCAAACTATTCCAAAATGGAGTATGGTTATGCAATCACTAAATGAAAGGCATTTATTTTTCCTTGTCTTGGGTTCCTATTAAATGCCCTATAATTAAAAAAAAAGATGGAAAGTATTAAATGTTTGGAAAATTGCAGCTTTAAGGAATACAGAGGTATTACTGGTTTCTGTTTCTGAGCTGATGTTCTATAATGTATTATGACAATGCCTTGAATATTGCAGCCTCATATGCTGAACAACAGCTATTTTAAACAAATTATATAACCTGTGTCAAGTGTTTAAATTTAGGAGTTTGGATTTTATTATTAAAAGATGCTTTGAAAGTGCTTTTCGGATTGATATTTATTTAATAACAGCTTCAATAAATGAGAAGGGCTCTCTTTGGAGTTAATTATTGAGTACTTAATCTCATGTATTTTGTTAGGAATTGATTATTGTGTGAGACCGTCTGAATCCTAGTTAACAATGGCTTAGTCTTTAAGAGCTTGGTGGTTGTTGGATAGACACCAGCTTTCTACCTCTGTTTTCTTGCTGTGAGGTACATTGCATCAAAGACAAATATTCCAAGAAAGATACATTTGCTTGAAATCTTTTTGTGGTTTTACCTGTTAAATTCAGTTCATTCCCTTTTGTAAACTATGTTTAAGATTACTGGTGGTTTGGATATATTGAGGATTATATACTGGAAGAAGATGACGCCAGCGAACAATGCTACCATGGGCAACATCATCCAGATGGTCCAGAAAACTGTTTCTTTCACTCCTTTTACGTTTTCTTTTTCTTTTTCTTTCAAATGTGGTTCTGGTACCGTTGGAGCCTGTGGCTTACAGTCTGATAGTGTGTTACTGGGCCGATTGTGCAAGAAGTTTTCTTGAGGTGGGTGGCCTCAAGGCCATGACTCTTAGAGATGGGGCGCGAGCCTATCACCTCCATTTCTCACCCATCTTGCCAATTAAAGCATTGAGGACGATTGAAAACTTCTAGGTGAGTGCGGAAGGCGAATGAGTGTTCTGCCTCTTGCTCGCTGCTACTGAATCGGAGTGGTTTGCAGATAAAGAGCACTGAGCTGAACTGAATATGCACTCTTTCCATTTTGGGTTTATATTATGCGTTTTCGCTTCTTTCTTGTTTTTCGTCTTTTTTTTGTGTGTGGGGGGTGGTTGTTGATGTTGTTGCCATTTGCGCAGTATGATCATTTGTGCATGTTGGGAATTGATATTCTTGTCATTCACGTGATTTGATTTTTTGCGTGTTGGAAGGGGTTCAGTGCTTTTCTTTGCTTTGTATCAATCTGTGGAGAAGACAAATCTCTGGTTTGTATACTGCATACTTACTTTAATAATAAATGTATTTTGAATGAAAACTTACATATATAGATATATTTACAACCCCAACTAGAAAATTTTCAAATTTATTGTAAGTTTCAATTGATTTATCTTTTGGTGACTTTCCGCACTGTTATCCATTTCTGGGCTCATCGTTAATGTAACCCAGTTGCATTGTAAAATTTTAAAGGTCTAAAAACTGAATGCGGTTGTAGGAGCCATGTATCTTTTTTCTGTCTGTATTGTGTTTTGTGTTGCCTGTTTATTATGGGTAATTTGTTGTGGGTTGGGGCGTGGAAGAAATGTAGAGTATAGTTCTGTATTCATACTTTGTCTTTAGTCAGCTTTAGTTTGGTTAGAGCAGGGGGTACGTTTGGAATGATTTTTTGTTGACTGCTTCACTTAGTTATGTTTAATGCTAGCTTTTAAATACACTATAATTGCTGATGGTTAAGTACATTTGAATGTACTTCGACTAGTCATTTTGTTATGTCACTAGTGGTAATTTCATTAGTCTTTTTTTATTACCGGTTTGTTTATCTTTGCTGGTTTCTTAATAAAAAATCGAACGTACTTTCTTGGACTTAGAACTTTGATATTCTTAGAGCACATCATACAGTGTCAAACCCCTCCCGTGCTTAGTGTCTGGGCAGTTTTGGTTTGTTTTGAGATAACCACTACAGCACTCTTCGTCACTAACAAGAACTTCAACTATTGAAATGGGTGGGATGGGGGTGGGAGGAAGGTGAAGGGATAGAGAAAGTGAGGAATGGATTTGCTTTTAGACCATTAAAATTTAACAGTGAAACCAGATTATTAACAAAGGGCCAACAATATTGGTATGGATAGATAGATAGATACTTTATTCATCCCCGTGGGGAAATTCAACTTTTTTCCAATGTCCCATACACTTGTTGTAGCAAAACTAACCACATACAATACTTAACTCAGCAAAAAATATGATATGCATCCAAATCACTATCTCAAAAAGCACTAATAATAGCTTTTAAAAAGTTCTTAAGTCCTGGCGGTAGAATTGTAAAGCCTAATGGCATTGAGGAGTATTGACCTCTTCATGCTGTCTGAGGAGCATTGCATCGACAGTAACCTGTCGCTGAAACTGCTTCTCTGTCTCTGGATGGTGCTATGTAGAGGATGTTCAGAGTTTTCCATAATTGACCGTAGCCTACTCAGCGCCCTTCGCTCAGCAACTGATGATTGTGATTAAAGTAGTGGTAAATAATTGTCTTACAGACCTTGACAGATTGGGTTCTGTCTTTACTAAATTCTGCTCTTCTGTGTCCTTGGCAATGTAAAACACAGGCTCCAGTTTTGATGCCTTTTAGCTTCAATCCAATCACATCAGAGCAAAAATAAACTGCAGATGCTGAAAATCCAAAATTTTAAAAAAAAATTGGAAGGGCTTGTGATTGATTGGAGGTCCACCCAGTTCCCTGACACTACCACTCTCCCTTCCCCAGCTGAACTCATACTTGCACGGAAGTACTGATTGTCACTGCCTAGAAAGGAAACACTAATGCCTTTGAATGGAAAAGATAGTGGACTCAGCCCAGTACATGACAGGTAAAGCCCCCCATCCCCCCACAACCATTGAGCATATCAACATGAAACACTGTTGTGGTAAAGCGACATTTTTTCATCAGAGATCCTCACCACCCAGGCCATGCTCTTTTCTCACTGTTGCCATCAGGTAGAAGGTCCAAGAGCCTCAGGACTCAGAGCATCAGGTTCAAGAGCATTTACTACCCCGCAATCATCAAGCTCTTGAATGAAAGGGGATAACTATGCTCACGTGCCGATCCATTAAGATGTTCCCACAGCTAATGGTCTCACTTTAATGAGTCTTTATCTTATTATTTCATGTTCTCATTTTTAAGTGCTATTATATTTGCATTTGCACGGTTTGTTGTCTTCTGCACCCTGGTTGATCTTTCATTTATCCTGTTATAGTTGCTGTTCTATAGATTTGCTGAGTATGCTCGCAGGTAGATGAATCCATGGGTTGCATGTGGTGACATATATGTACTCTGATAATAAAAATTTACTTTAAACTTTTGAACTTTGACCTATTGCTCTTTCAATCCCATTAAATTTCTCCATGTCAATGGTGTTGCTATGGGAACTTTCACGAGGGAGTTGTGTCACCAGTTTTCTCCCTTAATTTGTGGAAAAAACTTTCCATCAATAAACCAAACTGTTTCATTTTGCTAGATTGATGTTAATGGTAATAATACCGTCCTTCATACTTTTTACACTTGGAAACCCTCAGTGGAGCTGAGGGATAATGTATTGTGAAGTGGAGAAATGGTGAATGGATATTAGAGGGAAAAATTGCATGCCACTTGCTATGAATAAACTAATCCTTTTGATGTTAAAATAAGTAAAAACAGCTCATGAAATTTTGACAAAATAAGTGCTTCTTTAAGAATTTGGAAGTTTTTTGCGCTTTGTCTTGTTATTTGCGTGACTATGTACTTATCTCTGTATGACATCTGATTACGACTGCTTCTTGAAGGAATGCCAACCTGTCTCGCCAATTTCTGAGGAAATCGCTGAATGTTCCACATGCTGATTTGGCACCTAGCTCTTGTGCACAAAATTATGTTAAATACTCTCTAGACAACTGGATTTTAGTGATAGAGTGCTTTCATTACAACTTTTTATCCTCAAGTAACTCTGATAATCTGATGTTTTGAACAGAGTGCAATTTTAGTGAATAACTTATGGATCAAGTGGTAAATGTGATAATGATACGATCAAAACTTCCTTTGAACTTATGGAAGCACAAAGGCTTTAAGGTGATTTAAGTGAATTGCTAAATGAATAAAAGCTACTTTTTCTTTCAGCTGGGAGCATTTGGAACAAGGAGCTGTAACTTTAAAACTAATGCCAGGGCATTGATGTCAAGAAGCATTTCTTCACATGGCAGCTTGTGGAAATCTGGAACTTTTTATGCTGAAAACAGCTGTGGATGCTTACGTACTATTGCAACAATTAAACACATGAATCAGTCTCTCAAGTCTGCTCTGAATACAGGCCATGTCAATCTCATTGTAGCATCAACTCAGCACCTTGCCTTGCCTGAGCAACCTATTTTAAAAAAAAATAGTCTCTAGATTCTCGCAGTAGAAAATTTTCAAGTTGAGATTGCAACTGGTTATGGACAAATTTATTGATATTCACATACAAGTCAGCATGATCCAAATGGACTGAAAAAGCAAAGTTGAGCTGATGATAGTCAAACAAAAAAGTATATTGAATTGAATTGACTTTATTACTTGCATCCTTATATATAGAAACATAGAAAACCTACAGCACAATACAGGCCCTTTGGCCCACAAAGCTGTGCCAAACATGTCCCTACCTTAGAAATTACTAGGCCTCTATTTTTCTAAGCTCCATGTACCTATTCAAAAGTCTCTTAAAAGACCCTATCATATCCGCCTCCACCACTGTTGCCGGCAGCCCATTCCACGCACTCACCACTTTCTGTGTAAAAAAAACTTACGCCTGACATCTCCTCAGTACCTACTGCCCAACACCTTAAACCTGTGTCCTCTTGTGGCAATCATTTCAGCCCTGGGAAAAAGTCTCTGACTATCCACACGATCAATGCTTCTCATCAACTTATACACCTCTATCAGGTCACCTCTCATCCTCCATCGCTCCTAGGAGAAAAGGCCGAGTTCACTCAACCTGTTTTCATAAGGCATACTCCCCAATCCAAGCAAAATCCTGTTAAATCTCTTCTGCACCCTTTCTATGGCTTCCACATCCTTCCTGTAGTGAGGCGACCAGAACTGAGCACAGTACTCCAAGTGGGGTCTGACCAGGGTCCTATATAGCTGCAACATTACTTCTCAGCTCGTAAATTCAATTCCACGATTGATGAAGGCCAATACACCATATGCCTTCTTAGCCACAGAGTCAACCTGCACAGCTGCTTTGAGCACCCCAAAGACTCGGACCCAAAGATCCCTCTGATCCCCCACACTGCCAAGAGTCTTGTTCCAGATGCTGGGAGAGTCCAGTACCAGAGGGCATGGTTTGAGAATAAGGGGTAGGTCATTTAGGACAGAGTTAAGGAAAAACTTCTTCTCCCAGAGAGTTGTGGGGGTCTGGAATGCACTGCCTCGGAAGGCAGTGGAGGCCAATTCTCTGGATGCTTTCAAGAAGGAGCTAGATTGGTATCTTATGGATAGGGGAATCAAGGGATATAGGGACAAGGCAGGAACCGGGTATTGATAGTAGATGATCAGCCATGATCTCAGAATGGCGGTGCAGGCTCGAAGGGCCGAATGGTCTACTTCTGCACCTATTGTCTATTGTGACAAAGGTTACGCGGAGAAGGCAGGAGACTGAGGTTGAGAGGGATAATAAATCAGCCATAGCGGAATGATGGAGCTTTGTTCTCGATCCACAAAGCAAGGCCCACTTGGATCCCATGCCTCCTCACTTTCTCAATAAGCTTGCATGGGGTACCTTATCAAATGCCTTGCTGAAATCCATATACACTACATCTACTTCTCTACCTTCATCAATGTGTTTAGTCACATCATCAAAAAATTCAATCAGGCTTGCAAGACATGCCCTGCCCTTGACAAAGCCATGCTGACTATTCCTAATCATATTACACCTCTCCAAATGTTCATAAATCCTACCGGTCAGGATCTTCTTCATCAACTTACCAACCACTGAAGTAAGACTCACTGGTCTATAATTTCCTGAGCTATCTCTACTCCCTTTCTTGAATAAAGGAACAACATCCGCAACCCTCCAATCCTCCGCAATCTCTCCCTTCCCCATTAATGATGCAAAGATCATTGCCAGAGGCTCAGCAATCTCCTCCCTCACCTCCCTCAGTAGCCTGGTGTACATCTCATCCGGTCCCTGTGACTTATCCAACTTGATGCTTTCCAAAAGCTCCAGCAGATGATCTTTCTTAATATCTACATGCTCAAGCTTTTCAGTCTGCTGCAAGTCATCACTACAATCACCAAGATCCTTTTGCATAGTGAATACTGAAGTAGAGTATTTATTAAGCACCTCTGCTATTTCCTCTGGTTCCATACACACTTTCCCACTGTCACACTTGATAGGTCCTATTCTTTCACGTCTTATCCTCTTGCTCTTCATATACTTGTAGAATGCCTTGGGGTTTTCCTTAATCCTGCCCGCCAAGGCTTTCTCATGGCCCCTTCTGGTTCTCCTAATTTTCTTCTTAAGCCTTATAACCTTTCCTATTAGCCTTATAATCTTCTAGATCTCTAACATTACCTAGTTCTCTGAACCTTTTGTAAGCTTTTCTTTTCTTCTTGACTAGATTTATTACAGCCTTTGTACACCACGGTTCCTGTACCCTACCATAACTACCCTGTCTCCTTGGAATGTACCTATGCAGAACTCCACACAAATATCCCCTGAACATTTGCTATATTTCTTACGTACTTTTCCCTGAGAACATCTGTTTCCAATTTAAGCTTCCAATTTCCTGCCTGATAGCCTCATAGTTCCCCTTACTCCAATTAAACGCTTTTCTAACTTGTCTGTTCCTATCTCTCTCCAGTGCTATTGTAAAGGAGATAGAATTATGATCATTACCTCCAAAATGCTCTCTCACTGAGAGATCTGACATCATTTCCCAATACCAAATCAAGTCCAGCTTCTCCTCTTGTAAGCTTATATACATATTGTGTCAAGAAGCCTTCCTGCACACACCTAACAAACTCCACCCCATCTAAACTCTTTGCTCTAGGGAGATGCCAATATTTGGTTATTTGGGAAATTAAAACCTCCCATCACGACAACTCTTATTATTACACATTTCCAGGATCTGTTTCCCTGTCTGTTTCTAGACATCCCTGTTTCAATTGGGTGGCCTATAAAAAACATCCAGTAAGGTTACTGACCCCTTCCTGTTCCTAACCTCCACCCACAGAGACTCGGTAGATAATCCCTCCATGGTGTTCACTTTTTCTGCAGCCGTGACACTCTGATCAACAGTGCCACACCCCTACCTCTTTTGCCTCCCTCCCTGTCCTTTCTGAAACATCTAAAACCCGGCACTTGAAGTAACCATTGCTGTCCCTGAGCCATCCAGATCTCTGTAATGGCCACCACGTCATAGCTCCAAGTACTGATCCTACGTTGATGTCTATAGAGTTTAGCTTGTCTCCATTCCTCCTGTAGTCCACAATCAGCTCCCTTGTTTTTGTGACATTGAGGGAGAGGTTGTTTTCTTGACACCACTCTGTCAGGGTGAATACTTCTTCTCTGTAGGCTGCCTCATTTTTATTTGAAATTAGGCTAATCAATGTAGCATTGTCAGCAAATTTAATTAGCAGATTGGACCTGTGGGGTGGCGACACAGTCATGGGTATACAGAGAATAAAGGAGGGGGTTTTGGACACAGCCCCAAGGGGCACCTGTGTTGAGGGTCAGAGGTGAGGGAGCCTGCTCTTACCACCTGCCGGCAATCTGACAGGAAGTCCAGGATCCAGCAACACAAGGCAAGGTGAAGGCAGAGGTCTCTGAGCTTCTTGTCGAGCTTGGAGGGAATTATGGTGTTGAATGCTGAACTGTGGTCCAACAACAGCATTCTCACATAAGCATCCCTCTTCTCCAGATGTGTAAGGACAGTAGTAGAGCAGTGGCTATTGCATCATCTGTTGACTGGTTGTGTCGGTAGGCGAATTGTAAGGGGGCCAGTTTGGGTGGTAGCAAGCTGCAGACTTAGTTCTTGACCAACCTCTTGAAGCAATTGCTTATTATTGAGGTGAGTGTGACAGGATGCCAGTTGTTTAGTCATGTTACCTTGGTCTTTTTAGGTATAGGAATAATGGTGGATGTTTGAAACTGGAGAGCACTCTCCACTGGGAGTGGGAGGGATTAAAAATGTTGGCCTTGTTTCTTGTCCCACAGATGTGGCATTAACTACTGAGTATCTTCAACATTTTATGCTTTTTGTGTATGTTATACTTCCAGCTTCTGGTGATTTTTTTTTTTGCAATTTTTGAAAATTGCAATGTACTGGATTTAAGTTCTATCTAAAAATATAGTTTGGTTACGGACCACCTCCACCCCTCCCCTGGTTTCACCTGTCATTTACTATCTTGTACTTCTCCCTTCCCTCCCCACACCTTCTTACTCTGACTTTTCTTTCTTTCTAGTTCTGATGAAGGGTCTCGGCCCGAAACATTGACTACTCTTTTCCATAGATGCTGCCTGGCCTGCTGAGTTCCTCCAGCATTTTGTGTGTATTGCTTTGGGTTTCCAGCATCTGCAGAGTTTTTTGTGTTTGTGATATGTTTTGGTTAGATGGAGCATAAATTAAAAATAATGTTGCAGTTGCCGCTGTACAGAGCAGGGCTGGAATATTCCACCTATTCTGGGGCAGATTTTTTACACTGCATAATTTGTTGAAGCACCAGTGTGTTGTGACATAATACTGTCCTTATCAAGTTTCAATTCCATCTCTTTTCTAATGCAAAGACATGGTAATCTCATTAGTTTCAAGGCAGGAAATTTCATATCATTTTCTCTCCATGGTCATTGTGAAGGTCGATTTGCTAATCCAAATTTAGGGATGACACCAAGTTGGGAGACGTAGTCAGCTGAGAGAAAGAACTACTGTTGGTGAGTTGTGAATAAGGCTACGTCCACACTACACTGGGTAAATCCGTAACTGAAGCTTTTTCTCTTCGTTTTTACCCTCCGTCCACATTAAAACTGCATTTTCATCCCCCGAAACCGGAGATTTTCAGAAACACTCTCCAGGGTGTGTAATTTTGAAAACTCCGCTTGGCCGGAGCAGTGTGGACGGGGTAACCGGAGAAATCTGAAAATGCTGTCATGACGTGCCGGAACATATGGTGATGGCAGCATGCCATTTCATTGTTTTCTTGAATGCAACATAACAATTTCAGAACAGACGGCAACGAGACTGAAGCCAGAAGAGTTAGAAATGTACTCACCAAATACTTTGACCCATAACTTACTGAATAAGTAATTATACTCACTTTGCCCTGTTTTCTGTCCTTGCTCATATGAAAGTGGTTTACCTATTTATGCAAGCACTTCTCTGACAATAGATGTGTAACAGCCTAATGTAACATTGTATGGAAATACAAGATAACACTGATGCAGACATGTTTTATACATTTAACCAGGGGCTTTATTAATGCAACAGAGTTAGTCAGTTTTTCAATGTTCATCATCAGCCAGGTCATACTGTCCATGAACTCCCTGTCGGTTGCCTCCATACGCTCTAGTGTTTGTTTTTTTTAAACTTTAAGTCCTCCTGCGCGAGAGCCAACAGCTGTCCGTCGTTTAAGTTTTTCTAGTCTGTAACTGAACAAACGTGCTCCAAATCTTTCACGGCGAGATTCGACACCAAACATGTCGCTTGTTTTCGATAGATGTGTCCTGCACATGCGCAGGAGGAGGGGATTCACCGAAATATCCATTTCAATATGGACAGAGATATTTTTTAAAACGCATAGTGTGGACGCCTATTGTTTTTACGCAAAACAGGCATTTTCAAAATTATCTGGTCTAGTGTGGACTAAGATTGGAGTGAGAAAGTGCGCAACGATCATTTCATGTTGTGAGGTTAAATGTTTGGGGAAGGGAAGCATTTGAATTATCATGTCTAATAATTGTTAACAACGTGAGTGCAGAGACACAAAGCAGAATGAAATGTGGTCTATACACCCACATTGAGCTCTTGGTCAGACTTGCCCAGAATAATGTGCCCCATTGCATTTGAGGAAAGATGAACTGACCTTGATGGAATGTAACAGAGATTCAGCAGAACAATGTCTGGGCCTGTGGTGTAGAATTTAAAGGAGACACAAACATTGGAATCTGGGGCAACAAAGTACTGGAGGAACATGGCAGTTCAAACAGAATTTATGGGAGAAAACAAAATGGCAGTACAGGTTTTCCCCACTATCCGAAGGTAGAGCGTTCCTATGAAATGGTTCGTAAGTCGGAATGTTGTAAATTAAATAAGCAATTACCAGTTATTAATATGGGAAAAATTTGAGAGCGTTCCCAGACCCAAAAAAATAACCTACAAAGTCATGCCAAATAACACATAAAACCTAAAATAACAGTAACAAAGCAGGAATGATATGATAAATACACAGCCAATATAAAGTAGAAATACTTTACTGCAATCATTGCAGCACTGTCTAGCGTAGCGAAAATCTCACTGTAGCGCTACTAGTGTAGCGGAAGCACTCTCTCCAGTAATCTTTAAGCTATGAAGCTGTCAAATCATACCAAATAATACATAAAAATACAGAGCCTATATAAAGTAGAAATAATGTTATGTACAATGTAGTTTCACTTACTGGAGTCGGGAAGACAGCGAACATACTGATGATGGTGTGTTAGGCTGAGTCATCGGAGGTTGGGGTGCTCAGCAACTTTTTCCAATAAATTGCAGTTTCGTCACAGTTAAACACTTGTTTATATGAGTAACCACTTCCTGTAATTGTTTTCTTCAGTTCTGCTGGGAACTTTTCGGCAGCTTCAGTATCAGCCGAAGCACTCTCTCCAGTAAACGTTAAACTATGAAGCTGCCGAAAAGTTCCCAGCAGACTAAAAGAGACCACTTTGCTACGAGCAGAACCAATAGTAACATCGGCAGCTTTCAAAATTCTTTCTCTCTGCGTGTAAATAGTGCAAATGGTGGACACAGGCAAGTTCAATGCATGGACATTGTCCTTACTTCATTGACCACAATCGAAAGGCTTAATTATGTCCAGTTTTACACTAAGCGTAACACCCTTACGAGCTCTCTTAGGCTTTTCCAATACCTTAGGACACATCTTGCTAATGGATGCACAAAATAAATCGAGATAAAGCACAGATGCTCGCAGACTCGTGTTTAAGTTATGGCGGTTTGATGCTGAATGCAGTTCCGGGGGAGGAGCTTAGCTGCTCGGAGCGAGCGCTGCCTTTTTTCATAAAAGCGAAAACTCTTTGGTTAGCGAAAACAGGTAGCTAATGTAGGCCTTTCGTAAAAGCGAGGTGTCATAAAGCGAACGTTTGGAAAACAGGGACCACTTGTATTATGGTTGAAAGCCTTCATCGGGACTCTTTGAAAGTACTTGGTTTATATGGGTGGAGTGTCTATTTTTTTTGTATTTTAAATTAATAAAAGGATATAACAGAGTAGATACATTGAAGTTTGTCTTGGGCATCTAAAAAAAATTGATTTAGGCCAAGTAGATGTAGACAGAAACAATGTTTTCCATGCTAGGGATAGCTAAAATATCAAGTTTCATTTCCTGCACCCCACCCATCCCTCAGAATCGAGGATGGCAAGTGAATTTAAACATTTCAAAGAGGAATTGATCTTTTTATAAATCGGTCATGAGGTTGATGTGTCGAAGATTAATGCATGGAATTCGAGAGATGGGATACAGATATTTAATTCTGTAGCTGGTTTGAGGAGCTACATGGCTTGCAATTAGGATGATGTACAGAAATGAATGAATACTAATGCTGAGTGTAATGATGATAATGTGTTGTGGAGGAGTGACTGCGAATTGAAATTACTCAACAGTATATTCCCATTAGATTTCTTTTCCAAGTAGGATTAAAAAAATTTAAAGTTCACTTCTTCAGATCCTTTACCAGCTGACTGATATGGAACTTAAACCACCTATCCCCAGCTTGTATTTATGCTTATTCATTCTGAACCTTATTGTCCAGCCCAGTCCGTAAAAGTGCTGGTGATCTGAACAATCCGTGTGAATTAGAAGTTACTTTAGACTGGTATGCTACCAAAGTTGTTAAGATGTGTTTTGCCCTGGATGTACAGTGGCTGGTTCGCTGCCTTTCGAGCACAAATGTGGAAAATAATGTTATTTATAAGCCAACTAAAATACATTCACTTTGCAACTTTTATCAAAAACTAACTATGTTTTTCAGGTTCATGATTGATCAATTAATATTTCAAAGTAGATTTTTTTTTAAAATCCTGTTTGTGCTTCTGCAATGCAACCGTAACTGGTTCCAGATGAAAAGATCCAAGGAATTTTGGGTTATTTTGATAATGGTGTAAAAGAGGCCAACATTCCTATCCTGGCAAAAAAAAACCCAAAATGAATTATCAGGAATTGCCTACATTGTTCAGCTCATTCTTCTCTCAATGCTGAGGGTCAGTTGCTGTTCCTATATATGGGGTAAGAGCAGCATGTCTAGTGATATCCCAGTGTTTTATAATCGTCATAATAAACAAAAAGTTGTCTACCAAACATAGTCTTGTGTATAGAACAGATAATGTATTGTGACAGTTAATTGCTTAAATGCAGAGTATTTGAAAAGTAAGATAGTAACTTTAAACTTCCTCTTTTCTTTTAGGTATCGAAGAAATACAGTGACATTGATGAGTTGTGTCAGAAGCTGAGCACCCGGTACTCAAAGGCAAAAATACCTTCCATGCCTAGGAAAGTTTTATTTGTAGCTGAGACTGACATAAAAGAAAGAAGAGTTGTTTTTGATGAAATCTTCAGAAGTATTGCCAAGGACACAGTGTTGGCATCAAGTCCTGAGTTGTTGGAGTTTTTAGGTAACTGTTTGAAATATGGAACAAAACTGTTGAAGATTTGGGAGGAAATTCTTCTATTGGCATACATTGCCATTGGGGAACATAATACCAGTCTTTTTTGATATGCTTATATATTTTCCATATGACATCAAGATCTTTTGAACAAGCTTTTGAGATTCCTTTCAAAACACTGAAAGGGTATCAGAATTTTTTTTTTAAATGAACTATTCTATTTCATTTTATGAAGATGAAACTCTCAGTTTAAACTAATAAAATACAGCTGTACATTACACTATGATTTAAAAAGTCATCTAACTCTCATGGAAGTTTTTCAAGTCTTTTCAATTTTGCTGTAGTTTTTGGGGGAAAACAGTTATTTCGAGGTGTTTTAGATGATGAGAGGCATTGATCGTGTGGTTAGTTAGAGGCTTTTCCCCAGGGCTGAAATGGCTGCCACAAGAGGGCACAGGTTTATGGTGCTTGGAAGTAGGTACAGAGGAGATGTCAGGGGTAAGTTGTTTACGTAGAGAGTGGTGAGTGCATAGAATGGGCTGCCAGCAACGGTGGTGGAGGCGGATATGATAGGTCTTTTAAGAGACTTCTGGATAGGTACATGGAGCTTAGAAAAATAGAGGGCTAAGGGTAACCCTAATGATTTCTAAGGTAGGGGCATGTTCGGCACAACTTTGTGGGCCAAAGGGCCTGTAACGAAACCCAGTTTCCCTCAGGATCAATAAAGTATGTCTGTCTGTATTGCGCTGTAGGTTTTCTATGTTCTATTTGTTTTTACAGAAAGTCTGGTAACAGGCTTGCTCTGTCTGATAGCAGAGGTAGATAATGACTTTGGACTATCCAGAGATATTGCTGTTAGGTACAGTAGAGAAATGGGCACCTGGACTGAGACTAAACCCATTAGAAGTCAGTAGAAGATAAATCTACAGTCACTGCTTGGAGCCAGATGTGTAAAAAGTGCAATTTTAGTGATTGTGTCTGGCTTCTAAACTATGCAGCTTAAACAGTTCGGAGAGAATTGGGTTCACACTGGGTCCCTCTTTAAACTTTTTTTTCCTTCTCTTTCTATATTGCGCATTGTAGTTTTACTTAATAAGGTATTAATAGTTTCAATATACTATTTTTTAAATTTCTAAGTAAAATAAGACTATTGCCCTCCTACTAGTGGCATTTGGTTTTCCTAGTGTAACAAGAGTAACTGCCAGTTTTTTATCTTGTAATAGGAGGAAAGACTAAAGAGCTTGGTGATCTAAAGTACAAAACTGGAAGTGCTGCTGATGATTTGAAAGATGATGATGGTGACTCAGGGGATTTCTTCGGTCAAGAAACTTCTCAAGACACAGAGATTTTAAGAGAATCAAAAAACATTCTGCCAAGTATAGAGAAATATGAAGAAATATCTGATCCTCTGGGTGTTACTCGGTAAGGTGAATTCTTTCAAACAAGAGGTAATTTGAAGCATCACACAGAGGGAGGGATTGCTGCGGAGAATGGGATGGGGGAGGTAAAGATGTGTTTGGTGGTAGGATCCTTTTGGAGATGATGGAAGATGTAGAGAATGATGTGCTGGATGCAGAGAATGTCTTGGAAAGTGATGCCTCATCCTGGGAACAGATCTGGCAGAAACAAAAGAACTGAGCTTTTTACAAGAGACAGGGTGGGAAGAGGTACTGTCAAGATAGCCAGGGGAATTGGTAGGTGTATAAAAGATGTCGTTAGACAGTTTGGCTTCAGAGATGGAGACAGAGAGATTGAGAAAGGGGAGAGAGATGACAGAAATAGACCAAGTCAATTTATGGGCAGGGTGGAAGTTGCCCTCAAATTCATTTGGTGCATTTCTGATGCATCTGCTGTACCTGGCGCTCCCAATGCGGCTTCCTCTACGTTGGTGAGACCACTTATTCGAGCACCTTAGCTCCAAATGCCTAAAGTGGAACTCACCGGTGGCCAAACATTTTAATTCAGATTCCCATTGCTGTTCCATGGCCTCCTCTTGTGCTATAATTAGGCCACACTCAGGGTGGAGGAGCAACACCTTGTATTCCATCTGGGTAGCCTCTAACCTGATGGCATGAACATTGATTTCTCCTTCCAGTGAAGAACTTTTTCCTCTCCCTTCCTTCTACTTCCCACTCAGGCCTCTTACCAGTTCTCACCTGCCTATTACCTCCCCCTGGTGCCTCCCCTCCTTCCCTTTCTCCTATAGTCCACTCTCCTCTTCTATCAGATTCCCTCATCTCCAGTCCTTTACCTTCCCCACCCACCTGGCTTCACCAATTACCTTCTAGCTCTCCTCCTTCTCCTTCCCCCAGCAGTTTATTCTAACATCTTACCCCCCTCATTTCCAGCTTTGAAGAAGGGTCTTGGCCTGAAACGCCGACTGTTTGTTCATTTTCATAGATGCTGCCTGACTTTCTGAGTTCCTCCAGCATGTCGTGTATGTTGCTTTTGGACTTCCAGCATCTGCAGACCTTCTTGTGTTTAAGAAGTGATTTAGTCTATTTTGTTTTAGTAAGTTTCAGTGAAATGTTTGGATGAAGGGGATTATTGTGTCTTGAATGTTGATGATGAGCTATTTCAGTTACAGCAGTTTTATGATCACAAAGTAGAGGTTCTCCAACTAGATTTATGTAGTTTTCCTTTTGTCCTAAATACTCCTTCAATATTAGCAGGTAAATTTAAAATCTGATGGTATATTTGTTAGAGCACCGAATTGAAGATCCTTTCTTCCCTTCTGTAGCAAATAAATGAGATATTAGTCCCATTAAAACCACTCCCTTCACTGCATTATGTTGGCATTTTCTTGCTAAATTCTGATGCTACAGTGGAAATACTGTATGCTTTCATTAGCTTTAGAAGATGGTGACCGTGATAATTTGCATTCTCTGAAACGTCTTAATTTAGTAAAATGTTCTGAGTTCAGTTACAGGAACATGGTTAAACAAAATTGAAAATTTAGAAAGAGTTGCTTCTGGGGAAAAAAACTTGGCCCAAGTATAACTTTGTGGCTGTAAATGGTTTTGTAAGGTGCTTAGCTGGTTTTAGGTTTACATAATATTCTCTGCAGTGTATGGAGCATTATCTGTGGGTATTTGCTGGAGTGCTGGTCTTCAGTACTATAGTCATGATGTTGCCTGGTTTTATAACCTTTTCTGAGTCCTGTGGTCTCATTTCCTATCATCATGGGGAGACAGTCAGATTGGCTGCAGACTGGTTTTTATGATGATGGAGATCTTAAGTGGAAGCTGAGACTGTTCATCTATATGGCACTTCTGTCTGAAGGTGTTCATGAATGCTTCAGTCTTTGGGACTGTCATGCTGGACCCATTGTCATTGAGGATGGAGATGCTCATGGAGTTGGCACATCCTGGGGCTGTCTTAATTGTCCTCCATGATTCACTACTAGATCTGGTTGGACTGCGAAGCTTTGATGTGTTCCATCGATTGTGGCATTTCTTAGCTTTATCCATTACATCTATTTTTACTGTTTAGCAAGCATGTGCTTCTGAATTGTAATGTCCTCATAATTTTTAGATATCCCTGGCAGTACTCCGTTGACTTTAAATCTACCTCCATTTGTATTTACCCCCTGCGCTGAAGGAAATCGGTGTTTCTTATTTTTCTACTTATTACAATATGTACTTCAGTTAAATCCTCTTGCACTCCTCTATTACCTACTATCCAAACTTCCCCATTGTTATGGCATCCCATGTTTTCAAATAGTGATGCCTCTCCATTTCCGTCCTCAAATGTTTAGAGCCGCGAGTGATTGTAGATACTGAATCTGGAGCAACAAACGAAGAATTCAGTGGTCAAGTAGCATCTGTGGGAGAAAAGGAATTGTTGATGTTTTGGGTCAAAACGTTTTCCTCCCTCGGATGCTACTCATCCTAATCAGTTCTTTCAGCAGATGTTTGCTCCCCCAGAATCTTAAATGTTTCACCTCTCACTCTTCAAAATTCCTGCAGCAACAAGCCCCACCTTTCCTTTTCAGGCAAGTGGCCATTTTCAGCTGGTAGTCTAGCAACAGGCTCGAAATGCTCTCGGAAAAGACCCATTTATGCCTTTACTGTTTCCTGCTCATCAGCTAATTTTACCTCCTTCACAATGACATTTTATTTTACATTATAGCCTTTAATGTGGTATCTTATCAAATTCCTTTTTTAAGCTTTAATTGAGTGCGTTAAGTAGTCCCATTGCATATTTACTGCATCAAAAAAGTTTGATAAATAGACCCTTTGTTCATCCTTATATTTATTAGGTGTTCCTTCATTGTTTTGCAACTTCCCCAGTATACTACCTTACACTTCACTGGATTATTCCATTGGCTGCTTCTCAACTGACCAGAGCATCGATACCTTTTTTCCCCCTGGCGGGCGAGTCCAGGTCAAGAGGCCACAGTCTTAGAATTAGAGGGTACCCATTTAAAACAGAAATGGGGAGAAATTTTTTTTAGCCACAGGGTTGTGGATTTATGGAATTCGTTGCCACATACAGCAGTGGAGGCCCAATCATTGAGGGTGTTTAAGGAGGAAATTGATAGGTATCTAATTAGTCAGGGTATCAAGGGATATGGGGAAAAGGCTGGAAATTGGAACTAGATGGGAGAATAGTTTATCTCATGGTGGAGTGGCAGAGCAGACTCGATGGGCCGAATGGCCTGCTTCTGCTCCTTTTGTCTTGTGATCTTGTGACCTTTTGGCAGTCTAATGCTTTCCCCTTGCTTTCAAATGCAAAACATTAATATGTATTCCACAAAGCATGGTGCCAGATACTGAGCCACGAATCACCCATCAAGCATTGTCCTTTCTGTTACTGTTGATTTTAATACTATTTGCCATACGCCCTTGGACTTCTTGGAGTTGTTCCTTGTTGAGCAGCCTGCCACATGGAAGCTCATCAAAATCCTTGCTTAAAATCCATGTCAACTACATCAAGTACATTGCTTATCAATGCTTCTGATCTGCTCAAAAAGTGCAATTTGTTGGTCAGGTGAAACATTCCCTTGACTAATCAGTGCTCTATGTCTATATTTAATCTGTTCTTTCACAACTTCTTTCCTTACTTTCAGGGACAGAATTTGTTTGGTCCTAGCTATTTATCCATTTTCAATAATGTTCAACCCCTAAGAACTTAAGGAGTTTTTACCCAATCTTTCAGGCTTTTCTTTAAGTGCAATGTTGCCATCGCCCCCCTCTTTTGTGAAGTAGTGATAATTAAGAAATCACAGCTTTTGACTCTCCTGCATATTTCCTTCTTCCCAACTGTTCCCTTCATTGTTCTTGTTTGTTTTATGCAGTCATAAAAACACCTTTGTATTTTTCATTGTACTTGACAGTATATTTTCAGATCTTCTCTTTGCCAGCTTAATTTTTCATTTTAATTTTACCTCAATGCTTTTTTTGCATTTATAGGCCTTCTGCATTATTAAATAGTTGGTATCTGATGAAAGCTTCTATTTTTGGCCTTGCCTTGACTTTTATGCAGCTTGTCGTATAGTGCTCAAGGCTTGACAGTCTGGCCATCTTTAATGATGCTCTCCGTCAATTACAAGATAAATCTACTCTTTGTGCTTGAGGCTAGGGATGTGGAGAGTGGAGTGTAGTTAATAAATTGTATTCCTGACTTGTAAAGAGATGGGAGCTAAACAGTGTAGAAAGACTTGGCCTCCAGACAACTGTAACCATTTCATTGTTGTTCAAGAAACTGAAAAAAAGATTCAGATCTGATATAATTTACCCTGACAGTTTAATTGATAATAATGTGGTATTTACATGAATAGAGTCCTAGATTGCTGTTTTTACTTACATCGGGCTTGAATTATCTTTCGCCTAGTTTGTCATTGGACCATAAAATTCAACAGCCCAGATAGCCTATAGTCAGCACATTTATTATGCATTATGAAAGGTGTTGAGTTTAGTTACACACAAATCTTTTCACCAAAAATCCTACAAAATTAATCCTTCAAGTATATGCCCAAATGCCTTTTAAAAAGTTGCCATGGAATCAGATTCCAGCAGCCTTTCATGCAGTGCTTAGCGTCCATTTGTATGAGGAGATTTCTTTTCACTTCTCTTGTTCTTTGTTTGAAAGGCTACATGGCTATTGCTGTTCTCATTTCTTATTTACATTTATCACCCCTCGTGAAATATCCACCCATTTATCAGGGGAAATAAACCACGAAGAAAGAGAATCTCTTTACCCTGAACTTCTGAGTAGAACTGTTCCAGTTCCTCAAACTGCCTCATCCCTATTTTTAACTTTTTAAGCTTGCCCTTTATCCACTGTAGGACCCAGAGGTCTCTCTTAAGATCTGTTGTGCTTATTGTTCACAGCACACCAACTGTGGCCCAACCAGTGAAAATATAGACATCAAAAATCTCCAGGTATTGAAAATCCAAAATGACCAACAGAAAATATTGAAACCACTTAATAGTTCAGGCCGCATCTATGGAGAGGAAAGTGTTAACATTTCAGGTCATCTTTCATCAGAATGTAATAATTAAAGTAAGCGTTAGCATTTTCTTTATTTCAGTGCTTCAGTTTCAAATGTGTGAATTTTCCGACGTACACAGGTTGAAGTGACAGTAGATGTGTGTTTTAAGTTTCAGAGTACTGCAAGTGTAGACTACATTATTTGCTTCCGTTGTGCAGGTATACCATCCTGAGCTGCTGAAAGCAACAATTTGTAGCAAAATATATTGAAACCAAGAAAATCAACAGCCACTGCAATAATATTGCACGATCATACAGTGAAACAGAACTGACACTGGCTTGTGTTTCTGTTGGTCATGATTGCTTTAAGAAGCAAAAGACTCACGTTTGTCAAGTAGCATGTAACATGAATGTCTAAAACAACTAGATAACTGGCTTGTTGCAAGTGGTGCCGATTAACGCTTACATTAGACAAGTGAAGAGCCTGTTTTGGGCTGGCATCGTTTAAAGGGTAGATGAAAGAAAATTTGAAGATTGTCCAAAATTTGGTGGCTATGATGAATCAGTTGCAAAGACCCAACAGCAGTCGCCAAAGCTTAAAGGTAATTGCAGCTCTTTTCAATTGCACATGGAGGTCTGGATCACCGTTGCTTGTTACCTGTACCCTGGAAGATGCTGTCTCTCAGTAAGGTCCACAGTACAGACTTTTTCCCAGAGGTTCACAGCTCTCAGACCAGTATAATGCTTCCCCCATTGCAATGGTCCTGCTGCCAGAAAACAGCAGGTGAAATTCTATCAACAGGCTAATCTGCTGCTTGAATGTTTGGCAAATTCAGGACACTCACCAGGTTGATTCCAGAGATGAGGGGGATTAGACTACAGGGTGACATTGTGTCGCCTGGGATGAGTCATTGAAATTCGGAAGGATGAGAGGAAATCTTATAGAGACATATAAAATTATGAAAGGGATAGATAAGATAGAGGCAGGAAAGTTGTTTCCACTGGTAGGTGAGACTAGAACTAGGGAACATAGACTCAAGATTCAGGGGAGTAAATTTAGGATGGAGATGAGGAGGAACTGCTATTCCCAGAGAGTGGTGCATCTGTGGAATTCTCTGCCCAATGAAGCAGTGGAGGCTACCTCAGTAAATGTATTTAAGACAAGTTTGGTTAGATTTTTGCATGGGGGGGGGGGGATTGAGTGTTATGAGGAAATGGCAGGTAGATGGCGTTGAGTCCATTGCCAGATCAGCCATGATCTTATTGAATGGCGGGGCAGGCACAATGGGCCAGATGGCCTACTCCTGCTCCTATTTCTCATGTTCTTATGTTTATTATGTCCACCTATATTAAAAGGAGAAAAAAAAGATATACCTATTTAAAGAAGAGGCAAAACACACATGCTTAACATCAACAACAGTATTTACTCCAACATAATTAAAAGAAGAAGCGTAATTTGTCTCTTACCTAGGCAGATAATTTTGGTGACCCACTATTCTTGTTCTAGGTTAACAGTGTGTGGATTTCAAGCTTGAAGTCTGTGCTGCAATATTGGGCCCATGTCTTGGCCTGCTGAGATTAGTGATCTGCTCTGTTGAGATTAAGCTACACTGCAGTCTCCTCCCTCGATAATTTATGGGCATATCTGCTGGCAGCGCCATGTTGATCTCAGTAGAAAATTGACTGTCCTGTGTATTGTGAAAGTAGTTGTTTGGATGCTGACAATGTATGCAGTATTTGATTTCATAATCTGCTGTTTAGTGTGAGGAATCCTTATTCTGTCAAAGGCTGAAATTTGGCCCTGACTAATCAACTAGTGGCTGTACTGCTGGGAGCTTAGAGACGATAAGCATGGTTGTTTGGGAGTTTAAGATGATAATGGATGAAGAAGTGGAGGGTTGGGTTAGTAAATTTGCTGATGACACAAAGGTTGGGGGTGTTGTGGATAGTGTGAAGGGCTGTCAGAGGTTACAGCAGGACATTGATAGGATGCAAAAGTGGGCTGAGAAGTGGCAGATGGAGTTCAACTTGGATAAGTGTGAGGTGGTTCATTTTGGTAGGTCAAGTATAAAGGCAGGATATAGTATTAATGGTAAGACTCTTAGAAGTGTGGAGGATCAGAGGAATTTTGGGGTCCGAGTCCATAGGACACTCAAAGCTGCTGCGCAGGTTGACTCTGTGGTTAAGAAAGCATACAGTGCATTGGCCTTCATCAATCATGGGAACCGAGAGGTAATGTTGCAGTTATATAGGACCCTGGTCAGACCCCACTTGGAGTACTGTGCTCAGTTCTGGTCGCCTCACTACAGGAAGGATGCGGAAACCATAGAAAGGGTGCAGAGGCAATTTACAAGGATGTTGTCTGGATTGGGAGCATGCCTTATCAGAATAAGTTGAGTGAACTCATCCTTTTTACCTTGGAGCATCAGAGGATGAGAGGTGACCTGATAGAGGTGTATAAGATGATGAGAGGCATTGATCATGTGGATAGTCAGAGGCTTTTTCCTAGGGCTGAAATGGCTAACATGAGAGGGCTCGGTTTTAAGGTGCTGGGGAGTAGGTACAGTGGAGAAGTCAGGGGTAAGTTTTTTACGCAGAGGGTGGTGAGGGTCCTTTAAGAGGTTCCTGGATAGGTACATGGAGCTCAGAAAAATAGAGGGCTATGAGTAACCCTAGGTAATTTCTAAGGTAAGGACATGTTTCGGCACAGCTTTGTGGGCCAAAGGGCCTGTGTTGTGCTGTAGGTTTTCTATGTTTCTATGTTTACTATTTGAGCTGTGCTAATCCTCTGAGGTTGGAGTAATTCAGAGAATTGGTTAAAGAGCCAGCTGTTTCCAAGACTTATTGCTAAATTCTTGCCATTTAGCTCTTGGTAATGTAGTATGGAAACGTTTCCAACTTGTAGCTTCTTCGAAGTGAACAGCAAACTCTAGGTGGATCACGTTTTGTGCCGTTGAGCTGAGCCATTTCAGCCATACTTCAACACACCTGGGAAACACGTAAATCGTTGCTGCTTTCAGTGTCTGCTCTAGGGTAAGAGGGACAGGCCCCAGAAGGAAAGTGTGTATTGTCCACATTTGATATCCCTCTGGATGCTCCCATAACTTGCTTGGTAGACTGTTGTGCTGGCTTAACATGGATATCTAGCTGCTAAATAACCATTAGTACCACTGCAGAATAACCTCACTGAAGTTACTCTGCATTTGAAAGCAAACATAGAATGTTGATTTGATAGTCATTACACTGTGACACATTAAGAAATGGGAAATGTACTACCTAACAAACCATCTTTTAAAGTATCTATTACCTTTATAATTGGGTCACTTGTTTTAATAGCCATAATGTCTGAAAATAAATTGATGGCTTGCGACTAGCCAGACTTAGTTTTCCAATTCCTTTCAAAATTCTTAAAGTTTAATTTTCAGTGTCTGGATTTTCCTTCATAAAATTGCACTTGTGATTTTTGCAGAACTGCAGTGCTCTAGTCCCTGGATGCTAATTTGAATGTAAATGTATGTTCCCAATGGACAATGGGAGTTTAAATCTACTTAAAATTTGCTGTGTTGTAAAGATTATGAAGTGTCTGAATACTGCTGGGGGCTTATTAGGTCAATGCAAATTCTCTAAAATTGATCCTGATTTACTTTCTAAGGAGGAGTAAAGTCAAATTAAGATTTAACCTATCAATCACTTTCACGTGAGTGTACAGATTCATTTTGTAACCTGAACCTTGATCCCACATGCAACCACATCAGCTTTGTCAAATGATTGTTTAAAAAACCTCAACACAGGCTGATTTTAGTCCTAAAAATTGTTTTTAAAAAGTTATCCTTAATTCTGAAACTGGTGTTTATGCAAGCTTTAATGGTATTCCAAACTTCTGTATGGTTTTGCATGCAAAGTGCTAGAAGGTCTTTGTAGAATGGCCAGTTACTTTACAGCAATTTCTGGTTAATCTCTCATGCTTTACCAGATTTTCTGTAAATTTTCTCTCTGCAAAGGCCAGATGACTGTTCCCTGTCCTTAAAGTGGAGTCACTGAATGAGTGCCTTCAGATAGATTGCATTTTGGCCTGGTATGGTAAATAATATTTATCACCATAAGTGAATCTGAACAAGAAATAGTTACAACTTCAAACTAGAAACCTCTGTTGAAACCATCATCTGATTTCTGCTATTTATATGGCTATTTATAACTGATTTGTAGCCGGTTTGAAGATGCAATCCCCACTATTCACGTGAGACACCTGGGCTTCATATTTTCCCTGTTAATAGCAATGCAATGTGGGAGATGTGGCCTATAGTGCTCACAGTAGAAGGAGAATTGAAGTTTCTGGAACTTCCCGGGCAAATGTTATTGAAAACGTGGAGTGAAGTTTTGTTTTCCAAACAATTGCATTGTTAGTTCAAGATTTTTTAAAAATATGCATTTATGGTCTGGATTAGTAAGATGCAATAAGTTAGAAACTGGGTAAAATCAATTTTTTGCAAATGATTTCTTAGGTAATTTGGGTTCAATATAAGTGGCTGGAACTTGCCCAAAAGGAAGCACATTCCCAATCTGTCTATCCCCAGTCATCGGCATTGATGGAAGGTGGCATCAGGTGGACTGCTGCAGTTGTTGTTTACTAATATCCTGCTCACTGGTGCTCATTCTGGGTTTAGCCAGAATCTGTGGGTCCAAATGTGGATTAAAGAGCTGAATTCCAGAAGCTAAAGAGGAGGAAATGCTGCTGGTATCAAGATGGCATTTAACTGAGGGTGATATTTTAAAGAAAAGTGATTAATGGGAGCTAATGAAAAAGTGTTCTACAAGGTGGAGCCAAAGCTGGAACAAAAGAAAGTAGTTAAGGCATGTGATCATCCTTGTCCTAGTCTATTGACTCAGATATTCCCTGTGCACTGTTCAAAGTCCAACAACCTGCAATTGCATTAACAGTGGCCTTTCTCCCATCATAAGTGGAAACGTTCATTGCTGACTGGACAGTGTTCAATTTCATTCACAATCAGGCTGAAATGGAAGCATTTCTGACCAAATGAGCATTTTGAAGACAATCTTTCCAGTAAGTAATAATTAATAAAGTAAATTTGTTAAGCTGTGGTATGGGAGCAACAAAAGACTTTGACATATCTTGTGCAATATAGAGGAATATAGACTAGCTTCTAAATCTGTTATGTGCTGCCGTAGTGTACATCTGGAGTATCGTAGCTTATATTCAGTATTTCATTGTGTATGGTTATCATTTGTTACATAATTGGGCTTCATGACAACATTAGCAGTTTGAAGAATATCAATCCAGTGAGTACAGATTTATCTTACCATAAATTCCAGTGTATAAGCCGAGAATTTGGCCCTAAATTTTGGGTCTAAAGTTAGGGGGTCAGCTTATACAGAGGGTGCCAACTTCGGAAAAACGAATACTCGGAAGACAGGTCGTATTTATTGGCTGTTTTTGAGTCAAATTGGTTCCACTGTCGACGCATGAATTCTTTGGTTTGTTTAAACTCACATCTTGTGGCTGGAGCACGGACGCCAAACCACCGGGGATGACTGCAATGTCCGTACTTTCAGTTTTCAGTGTTGCTTTTATCTCACCTGGCAAGTGCACTTTGAACATGTCCCAGACAAGTAGCGACTTTTCTTTCCTGACACTTTCGGGACGTCGACGCCACACCTCTTTAACCCACCTCAAGCAACCCGCTTCGTCCATCCAGCAGCATTCTTGAACGTAAACAACACCCTGCGGGAATTTTCTGAGCAATCTTTGTTTTTTGTCTCAACGCAAGATCACGTCTATTCATAAATCGGGTGCACCAACTTCACGTAGCTTTGAAATTTTCGCTGACCTCACGGTGTTTTTCATCCCATTTCAATGCTTGAACGTGAATCATTTCTCTGGTAACAATGTATCCAGACGATCGCTGGTGATTCACCCACTCTAAAACTTTTTCTTCCAGTTCTGGCCACTGGCATTTTTTCCCGCGGTTTGCACATTTCGTCTTTGGCGTTTCCCTCAGCGTGTCCTCTGCCTTTCTCCACTCTCTCACTCTCTCGTTTACACTAAACTTCTTAGCAGCTGCAGAATTATTCGTTCCTTTAGCAAAATCAACAACCTTCAGCTTGAAGCCAGCATCATATCGCATTTGTTTTAATCTTTTGTACATGGTGGTCGCAAACAAAATACTGAATACACGTACTGATCCCGCCACCCCGTGTTATGTTTTAACGAGATTGTGATGGACGCTAAATGGTTCCACGGGGGTTACATTTCAGAGGATTCTTTTCCATTGGAAACCTAATCCAAAATTTCTCTCCCTGATTTATTTATTAAGAATCTGCCTATAACGCTGTACAATGTATAGGCCTGTTTTCTTAGCAGGTACTGGTTCACAAAGCTGGATGGACGAAGCGGGTTGCTTGAAGTGGGTTAAAGTGGTGTGGTGTCGACGTCCCGAAGGTGTCAGGAAGGAAAAGTCGCTACTTGTCTGTGACATGTTCAAAGCGCACTTGTCAGGTGAGACAAAAGTAGCACTGAAAACTGAAAATACGGACATTGCAGTCATCCCCGGTGGTTTGGCGTCCGTGCTCCAGCCACGAGATGTGAGCTTAAACAGACCAAAGAATTCATATGTTGACAGTGGAGCCAATTTGACTCAAAAACAGCCAATAAATACGACCTGTCTTCCAGGGTCTGGATCCGGCAAAGCTGAGTACCGGCATGTGAGATCTTATGATCTTTTCTGGTTAAATCAAAAACCTCTATAAAAGGAGTTGGCTTATACAAAGGTAACATGAAAAAGTCACTTTTTTAACCTTGAAAATGGGGTGTCTGCTTATACTTGGGGTCGGCTTATACTCGGGAATATACGGTACATGGGCAAAAGCAGTAACTGAATAACGGAAATATTTTTTCCAAAGTGATCTTGATAAAGCAAATACAGAAAAACATGTTCTGTTTTATTTTTCACATCTGAAATCAGGGTGTCTGGGCAGTCATCTAATCCAGCAATTCATCACATCTTGTCTGTTTGATCACTCTGAGTGCTTCATTTATCAACATAAAAATGATATTGCATATTGAAAGTAAATAATACTGCATATTGAGTCTAAATATTTTCAGTGCATGATAAAAGAAGACAATTGTGAGGCAATCCTGAAGATTTATTTCTTAGGGCTTCCTGAAAGTATTTACATGTGTGAACACTATGTTTATTTTGCCAGTAATGTCACTTGCACACAAGCTTGAGGAATATAAACAAGCAGTGTTTCAGCATTCCAACTTAGTTGCTCTAAATTGAATGTATGACAAGTAATATTGAAATACACAAATTCCTGGCAATGATTTTGGGGTTATTTATGACATAAGAAAGAGGAGCAGGAATAGGTCCATCGAGCATACTCCACCATTCAATAAGATCATGGATAATGTGGGCTCTGCCACACTTACCTGCGTCTTCCCCATGATCCTTAGTTCCCTACCTGTGTCTTAAATATACTCGATGAGGTAGCCTGTACTACTGCTTTTGGGCAGAGAATTCCACAGACTTGCTACTCTCAGGGAAAAGGAGTTCCTCCTCATTCTCATCATAAATCTACTCGAACAAATTTTGAGGCTGTGTCCTCTAGTTCTAGACTCACCTACCAGTGGGGGCAACCTTCCTGACTCTACCTTGACTATGCCTTTCATAATTTTTTAATGTTTCTATAAGATACTCTCTCATTCTTCTGTATTCCTTTGAGTTTAGTCCCAGGAGATTCGATTTCTCCTCGTAGGCTAGCCTCCCCATCTCTGGAATCAACCAGGTGAGCCCTTTCAACACCGTATCCAAAGCCAGTGTATCTCTCGAGTAAGGAGACCAGAACTGCATACTGTACTCCAGGTGTAGCTTTACCAGTGCCCTCTACAGTTGCAGCATGTTGTCCTGGTTGCTGTATTTGCTCCCTCTTGCAATGAAGGCTAGTACTCTATTCGCCTTCTTGACAGCCTGTAGCACCTGCACACCAACCTTTTTCGATTCATGCACAAGTACTACCAGATCCTTCTGCATGATAGGTGCTGCAATCTTGCACTGCTTAAGTAGTAATCTGATCTTCTATTTTTGCACCCTAAGTGGCTGACCTCACATTTACCAATTTGCATTCTATCTGCCAGATCTTTCTCTGCTCACTTAGAATTATCTATATCTGTATAATGTGCTTTTCCACTCAACTTAGTGTCATCAGAAACTTAGATCTGCTACACTCTATCCCACATTCCGAATTCTTAATTTATCACTGAGTCGCAGCTGAAAGAAGGCCATGGTTGGGAGTTTAACATCAAAGGTTAGACAGGCAGGAAGGCATCGGCAGTGGTGTGGCTCTGTTGGTAGGAGATGGAACTACGTCTTTAGAAAGAGGTGACATAAGGTCAGAGAATGTCAGAACTTTGTGATATGGTGCAACTCAAACTACCTGCGTCTCAATATCACCAAGACCAAGGAGATGGTGGTGGACTTTAGGAGATCTAGGCCTCATATGGAGCCAGTGATCATTAATGGAGAATGTGTGGAGCAGGTTAAGACCTACAAGTATCTGGGAGTACAGTTAGACGAGAAGCTAGACTGGACTGCCAACATAGATGCCTTGTGCAGGAAGGCACAGAGTCGACTGTACTTCCTAAGAAGGTTGGCGTCATTCAATGTCTGTAGTGAGATGCTGAAGATGTTCTATAGGTCAGTTGTGGAGAGCGCCCTCTTCTTTGTGGTGGCGTGTTGGGGAGGAAGCATTAAGAAGAGGGACGCCTCACGTCTTAATAAGCTGGTAAGGAAGGCGGGCTCTGTCGTGGGCAAAGTACTGGAGAGTTTAACATCGGTAGCTGAGCAAAGGGCGCTGAGTAGGCTACGGTCAATTATGGATAACTCTGAACATCCTCTACATAGCACCATCCAGAGACAGAGAAGCAGTTTCAGCGACAGGTTACTATCGATGCAATGCTCCTCAGACAGGATGAAGAGGTCAATACTCCCCAATGCCATTAGGCTTTACAATTCTACCGCCAGGACTTAAGAACTTTTTAAAAGCTATTATTAATGCTTTTTGAGATAGTGATTTAGATGCATATCATATTTTTTACTGAGTTAAGTATTGTATGTAATTAGTTTTGCTACAACAAGTGTATGGGACATTGGAAAAAAAGTTGAATTTCCCCATGGGGATGAATAAAGTATCTATCTATCTATCTATCTAGAACTTTGTGGGTGGAGTTAAGAAACTGCAAGGGAAAAAAAAATCATTATGGGAATCATATATAGACCTCCAAATAGCAGCCAAAATATGGGGTTGAGATTGCAAAGGGAGCTGGAAAATGCAAGTAATAAGGATAATGACACAATTGTAATGAGGGGCTTCAATATGCAAGGGGATTAGGAAAACCAAGTTGGTGTTGGATTGCAAGGGAGGGAATTTGTTGAATGCCTGTGAGGTGGCTTTTTAGATCAGCTTGTGCTTGAGCCTACTTGGGAAAAGGTTATCTTAGATTGAGTGCTGTATAATAGCACAGTTCTTATTAGGGAGCTTAATGTAAAGGAACCCTTAGGAGGTAGTGATCGTAATATGATGGAATTCATACTGCAATTTGAGAGGGAAAAGCATGTATCAGTATCACAATGGAATAAAGGGAATTAAGAGGCATGAGAGAGGAGCTTGCCCAGGTGGATTGGAGGGGGATACTTGTGGGGATGACTGCAGATCAGAGATGGCTGAAGTTTCTGGGAATAGTTCATGAGGCGCATGGTAGGTATGTTCCACAGAGGAAGAAGTTCTCAAATGGCAGGGGTAGGCAACTAGGCTGGTGGCTCAGTGACATCAGCACTGGACTCCGGAGCAAAGCTTCCTGAGTTTGAACCCAGTCGGGCCACACCCAGGCACGCTTTCCATCCGTGTCGAGCTCACAAAAAAACAACTGCGCTGTGAGAAGGACATGGGGTCCACTCACAGAATCTTTCCTCCAAGACAACCACTTAAAAAAAAAAGTGGTCACCGAGGCTCTGGTAGAGTTTGGCACACCAAAAAAATGCAACTAAGCAACTGTTGTTGACAATCGGCTGCGTAAAAGCCAAGGAAAGGGCATATAAGGTAGCAAAAGAAGTTGGATGATTGGGAAGCTTGCAAAATGCAACTAAATGCAACTAAAAAGTTATAAGAAGGGAACAGATGAAATATGAGGGCAGACTAGCCAATAATAAAAAGCAGGATACCAAAAGTTTTTCAGTTATATAAAGAATAAAAAGGAGGTGAGAATTAATATTGGACCACTGAAAAATGATGTTGGTGTGGTAGTAATGGGGGACAAAGAAATAGCAAATGAATTTACTGAGTAATTTGCATTTGTCTTCACTGTGGAAGATATTAGCAGTGTACCAGAGGTCTGTGTCAGGGAGTTGGAGTGAATGCCATTGCTATTACAAAGAAAGAAGTGCTAGGCAAACTGAACGTGGATAGGTCACTTGGACCTGATGGACTGATTTCGGAGTCCTGAGAGAGGTTGCTGAAGAGATGACAGATGCATTGGTCATGATCATTCATGAATCACTTGATTCTGGCTTGATCCCAGAGGAGTGGAAGATTGCAAATGTCACTCCACTCTTTAAGAAGGGAGGAAGGCAAAAGAAAAGAAATCGTAGACCAGGTAGCCTAACCTCAGTGGTTGGGTAAGTGTTGGAGTTTATCATTAAGGATGAAGTTTTGAGGTACTTTAGACTAATGATAAAATAAGTCAAAGTCAGCATAGTTTCTGTAAAAGGAAATCTCCCCTGACAAATCTGATAAGAGTTCTTCTCACCCTAATGCATGAGTGGACAAAGGAGAGGCAGTGCATGTCATTTACTTGGATTTTCAGAAAGTGTTTGATAAAGTGCCACACATGAGGCAGCTTAACAAGCTAAAATCCTACGGCGTTACAGGAAGGATACCGGCATGGCTGACAGGCAGGAGACAGCAAGTGGGAATAAAGGGGCCTTTTCTGGTTGGCTGCCAGTGATTAGTGCTGTTCCTCAGAGGTCAGTATTGGGACTGCAACTTTTCACATTGTTTGTCAATGATTTAGGTAATGGAATTGATGGTTTTGTGGCAAAGTTTGCGGACGATACGGAGATAGGTGGAAGGGTAGGCAGTGCTGAGGAAGCAGGACTTAGACAAATTGGGAAAATGGGCAAAAACGTGGCAGATGGAGTACAGTGTTGGGAAATGTATGATAATGCATTTTGGTAAAAGGGACAATAGTGTGGAATATTATCTAAAAGGGGAGAAGGTTGAAACATTAGAGGTGCAGAGGGACTTTGGAGTCCTCGTGCAAGAGTCCCAGAATGTAAATTTACAGGTTAAATGGTTGCTAAAAGGGTTAATTGGTAAATGGCTTATTATTAGCATATATTGTGTCTGTTGGTCACCAACCTGTAGGAAAGATATTAGTAAGCTTGAAATATATCACTGAGTTTGAAAGAGTGCAGGGAGAGTTTACAAGGTTGCTGTCTGGACTTGAGAACCTGAGTTATAGGGAAAGGTTGAATCGGTCAGGACTTTATTCCCTGGAGCAAAGGATAATGAGGGAGATTTTATAGAGATATATAGTATTATGAGGGATTTAGGTAGGATGAATACAAGCAGTCTCTATCTCCCTTAGGTTGAGGGAGACTAGATCTAGAGATAATAGGTTTTGGCTGAAATATTTAAGGGTGATCTGAGAGGGAATTTCTCATAGGGTGAAGGGAGTCTGGAATGAGCTGCCAGTGGAAGTGGTAATTGTGAACATTTAAAAGTTTTGATGAGAGAGTGGAAGAAAGCGGTATGAAGGATTATGGTCTGTGTGCAGATGGGACTAGGCAGAACAGGCTGGCACAGATTAGATGGGCTGAAGGGCCTGTTTTGTGCTGTAGTGCTCTCTGAGTTATGGTGTTATATTTACAGAAGGAAGTGTGGTGCAAGTAGACAAATAAGGCTGGTGTTACCTCTCAGTATTGGTGAGATCTGATGCAGGTTGGGGGACTGCTTAGTCGAGCACCTTCACTCCATCCACCATAAGAGCCAGGATCTCCTAGTGGCCACCCATTTCAATGCAACTTGCCATTCCCATACCAGCATGTCTGTCCATGGCCACCTCTACTAGCACGATGAAGCCAAACTCAGGTCAGAGGAGCATCATCTCAGATTCTGTCTGGGTAATCTCCAATGTGAAGGCATGAATATCAATTACTCTGACTTCCGGTAACCACTCCTTGCTGTCCCTTTCCATTTTCCTTTATTATAGTGGTCCTCTCACTTCTTCTCTTCTCTGCCGCCTTCATGATCCTCCAACACCTCCCTCCTATCGAATTTTTTCTTAAGTCCTTCCACTTATCTCCTCCCTGCTTCTTACATAATCCCCCCTTTCCTCCCCCACTCACTCAACTTTCTCCTCAAATGGTGCCACTTGTCACCAGACAGCATGCACTCCACCCCTACCCCTTCTTTATTCTTGCTTCTGCCCCCTTCCCTTACAGTCCTGATGAAGGGTCTGAACCTGTAATATCAACTGTATATTTCTCTTTCTGGATGCTGCCTGACCTGACAGAAAGCTGCCCTTGAGCCTGGTAGTACATGCTTTCATGGACGAGTAGGTAAGTTTTAAAGAAATGTTAATGGAGGAAAAAGATGAGAGGCCCTCAGGTTTGATGGAGACAACTTCACAGTTTTGGGCCTGTAGGCAAAGCTTCAAATCGAGAAAGCTGAGGCTAACCTTTCGACTGCAGTTTTGAAAGATGCTTATAGGTAGGTATAAAGCTGAGGTATGAAAATGATTTGAGTGCATTAGTGGGGGTTGGGGAGGAGAATCTTAAACTTGATTTCATTGAATCAGAAGAAATTTAATTATCATTCAGCAGTAATGGACACAGCAAAGGAAACAGCCTTCCTTTGAAGCCAAGGTGCAAAAAAACTAAATAGCACATTCAAAATAACGAACAAAGAAGCACATTCACACATATTCATGGGCATTTGTATGTCTGTGAAAAAACATTATGAATACAAGCACTTCATATGACTATTATCAGATGCTGGGGATGAGGTGGCTGCAATTACTTTAATTCTCCATCCAGAGCTCCTAGAATATTGTATCCATATAAAATAGCTTCTAAGGTGAAGTAATTAACAATTGGGACCCACAATTTTCTATGGTTGGTCACAGTATATTTTTGACTGAACCTGCAAATGTACTTCTCCAGAGATGACCAATGCTACATTTTCTACACTTTTCTCCCTTTTCTAAGTTGTTTCACATACTCATCGGCTCATTCTTTTTGATTTGTCTAAACCTGGTAATTAAAATAGTGAAACAGAGAAATGGCCAGTGCTGGGGTAGTCTTGCCTTGAGTGCAGAGATTATGTGGGCTTGCTAATGTTTGGCTCCACTCCTGTTTCTCGATTCATTCAGTCCATTTCAGAATGGAAATGGTTTATACTGAAGTGAATGGAGAAAACAAAAGTGGTTTGTATAGACAGTGAAGGTCATGAAAAATTCATAAAGTATTTCAGAGTTTATTGAGTAAAGCCCTTTATTAAGTTCTCACTGTTGGAATTGATAATCATCTCATCTTTAAGAAGTCTCAGATTCTAACATTTTAATATTGTTCTGTGATGTTTAAACAAAATGTGATTTGAGGTTCTGTTCTGCCTGCTACCACCTTCATTTATTTGATTCATCTACTGAGACACAGTGTGGCTCTTCAAACCCAGCAACCCCCGATTTAACCCCAGCCTAATCACCGGACAATTTACAATGACCACTTAACCTACCAACCTGTACGTCTTTGGACTGGGGGTGGAAACCGGGCACCCACAACACGCTCTGAGTCACATATGTTACTTTTTACATTGTAACTCCACATGTGCTTTCAGAAATATTAAATGTTAGCATACGTGTGGATGAAATTGATGGAAGCTGCTTACTCTTGAACACAAGTATTTCTTTTGCCATAAATGTCGGCTTCGTCACCAGTAGAATTGCAGTCATGGTGGCATACTGTGAAAGTAGGCCTTTGGCTCACTGAGTCCATGCTGACTTGAACGCTAAGCTAAATAATCCCATTTTATTTTCCCCAGACTCCCATTAATTTGCCAATTTGAACATCTCTGGGGTGGGGGAAACCCATGCAGCCACAGAAAAAGTGTAAAACTCCACATAGACAGCACCAGAGATCAGGGTGGATCTTGGGTCACCAGAGTTAAGGCAGGAGCTCTACCTGTTGTGTCCCACTCTGTTCACCTGGATACTTTGCACATAGCAGCCGCAACAGCAGTTTTGTTTGGAAATAAACATACAATAAGTATTGAACGGCATTTTATGTGGGATGTCGTTGGCATTGAAAAGAAATCTTACATTTATATGGCATATTTGTAACCTTTTGAGTCAGCGAAGTAGACTTTAAGTATGGTTGCAGGGTAATATTTGAAATGTGGCAGCTCATTCACCGCGGCAAGCTCTCGTAGTACTGGCAGGATAATTTGTTTGTGGTTTCAATTGAGCAACATTTACTGACCGGGACACCAGGAATATTTCACTGCTCTTTAAAATGGTACTCTTGAGATCTTCTGTGTCCCTACAAAAGCAAACAGACATGGTATGAATTTCACAAGTCATTCAGCTTCAAGCCATCTAATATTGTACAGCCCAACGACAATACCAGTCTAGGTCCTCATGTTTAAACTGCAGATTGGAGTTTAAGTCCAGAAATTTTTGACTCTACACTTCTGCTGGGGCACTGAAAATGATGTAATATAGTCTCTAGTTTATTGGGAAAAAAATTTCTTTCAAAATATGCCTACTAACATTAAGCATTGATAACAGAAAATAAAATAGATTCAGAATCAGGTTTATTAGCATATGTTGGAATCAGAATCAGGTTTATTCTGGTGTAATTGTACCTGGTGGGGCCCGGAAAAGCTGTGCTAAACAGCTGGCGGGAATGTTCAAGGCCACTTCAGCTTCTCACTGTAGCAGTCTGAGGTCCCCGCCTGCTCCAAATGGCAATCATACCAGTGCCCAAGAAGAGCAGGGTGAGCTGCCTCGACAACTGTCATCCAGTTGCACTAACATCTACTGTGATGAAGTGCTTTGAGAAGTTGTTCATGGCCAGAATCAGCTTATCTTCTGGTATAATAGACACTGGTATAATTTTTGCTTTTTTTGAACGAAGTGGGAACTTCTGCCCGTAGCAGTGAGAGGTCACTGGCATGTGATGTGAAATTTGTTAACTTAGTAGCAGCAGTTCAATGCAATACATAATCTAGCAGAGAGAAAAAAATAAAAATAGTAGTAATAAATAGACAAATAGAATAATAAATAGATAATTATGTATATTGAATAAATTATTTTAAAATGTGCAAAAACAGAAATACTGTGTTTTTTTTAAAAAGTGAAGTAGTTTCCAAAGATTCAATGTCCATTTAGGGATCGGATGGCAGAGGAGAAGAAGCTGTTCTTAAATTGCTGACTGTGTGCCTTCAGGCTTCTGTACCTCCTACCTGATGGTAACAGTGAGAAAAGACACTGGTATAATTGTTGCTTTTTTGAAGCAAGTGGGAACTTCTGCCCGTAGCAGTGAGAGGTCAAAAATATCCTTGAATACTCCCACTAGTTGGTTGGTACAGGTTTTCAGAGTGTTACCAGATACTCCATTGGAACCTATCGCCTTGCGAGGGTTCAATCTCTTTAAAGACAGCCTAACATCGGCCTCTGAGATGGAGATTTTTGGTTTGGGAATGTATGTCATATAATATGTTTTTTTAAAAATCTATAAATAAATTACAATAAGAAATATATATAAAATTTTAAGTAAGTGCAAAAAGAGAAAAAAAAATTCTGAGGTTCAATTACCTGGGTTCATTGTCCATTCTGAAATCTTTTGGCCAAGGGGAAGAAACTGTTCCTAAAACATTGTATGTATGTCTTCAGGCTCCTGTCCCCCTTCCTTGATGGTAGCAGTGAGAAGAGGGCAAGTCCTGGGTGATGGGGATTCTTAATGGCGGATGCTGCCTTTTGAAGATGTCCTCAATGCTGGAGATGCTCATACCACGATGGAGTTGTCTGAGTTTGCAACGCTCTGCAGCTTTTGCTGATCCTGTGCACTGGCTCCTCCATACCAGAAGGTGGTGCAGCCAGTTCAAATGCCTCTTCACAGAACATCTGTAGAAATTTGTGAGAGTCTTTGGTGACATACCAAGTCTCCTCAGACTAATGAAATATAGCTACTGCTGTCCCTTCTTTGTAATTGCATCAATATGTTTCTTGCAGGATAGATCTGCAGAGATGTTAACACCCAGGAATATGAATCAGCTCACAGTTTCCACTGCTGCATTCTTTGAAAAGAACAGATATGTGTTTCCCTCGACGTCCCCTTCCTGAAGTCCACAATCAATTCCTTGGTCTTACTGACATTGAGTGCAAGGTTGTTGTGACACCAACCAGCCAGCTGATCTTTCTCACTCATGTACACATCTGACAACAATAGTTGTGTCTTTGTCATATGGCATTTGAGCTCTGCCGGTCAGACAGTGGTGGATGTAGAGTGAGTCAAGCAGTGGGCTAAAACACACCCTTGAGGTGTGCTAGTGTTGATTGTCAGGGAGGAGATGTTATTTCCAATCTGCACTGCCTGTGGTCTCCCAATGAGGAAGTCGAGAATCCTTCTGTAGAGGGAGATATATAGGCTGAGGGTTTCGAGCTTGTTGATTAGTACTGAGGGCATGATGGTGTTGAATTCTGAGCTGTACTCAATAAACAGCAGCCTGATATGGGTATTGTTGTAATTGTCCAGGCGATGCAAGGTCGTGTGGAGAGCCAGTGAGATTGCATCTGCTGTAGGCCTATTGTGGCGATTGGCAAATTGCACTGGGTCCAGATCCTTGCTTAGACAGGAGCTGATTCTGGCCATGAACAACTTCTCAAAGCACTTCATCACAGTAGATGTTAGTGCAACTGGATGACAGTTGTCGAGACAGCTCACCCTGCTCTTCTTGGGCACTGGTATGATTGCCATTTGGAGCAGGCGGGGACCTCAGACTGCTGCAGTGAGAAGCTGAAGTGGCCTTGAATATTCCTGCCAGCTGTTTAGCACAGCTTTTCCGGGCCCCACCAGGTACACCGTGAGAGTTTGCGCTCATGAAAGATGTTCTGAAATTGGCCTCTCGAGACAGAAATTACAAGGTCACTAGTTGCTACAGGAATTTACAGAGATGAATTAGGTCATATTTAAAGCCAATGTTAAAGTCAAACCATTTCAAAAGATAATATTTATTCATGATTAGCACTGCAATAGTAGTTATTCGATATGCTCATCTTTTGAGAAACTGAAAACTAATTTTCCCATGTCTTTCAAAAATGGCATAATTAGTTATAGATTATATCACAAATATAATCTATGGTTTAGTTTTATTTTCCCTTTCAAAGCATTCACAAAAAGTGTTTAGCCTATCGGGGAGTGAAGAATTACAGCTTGTCGTCATGATTTCTGTATAAAAGGTCAGTAACAATGCCAGATGCACTGACACTATCAGAAATAATTGTATCCAAACACTTTTAAGGTTTTTTCTTGTTGCACTTTAGGAAGTTCTAATATCCACATTTTCACTCTCACTTTTCAACCACTAGGGTGTAGCCTGTGTCAATTGTGGCTATACCCTGGGATATGTGCAGCTTGCTGTGAATCTTTCCATTTTGGAATACAAGTCTGGTCATTTCCAGTTATTTGAAATTTCTTTGCAGTGGATTGTGTAAATGCTACTTGCTTGCTGCCTTTCTCTTTATTGGATTATTAGAACATAATTAACTAAAAAGGTGTAAATGGCAAAATATATAAAACTAAATAATAAAGTATTAATGTCAAGAATTTTTAAATGTATTAAAAAGCTGACAGTAATATGGGCCTATGGTTGCACATGAGAAATCAATCAAATTATTCAAAACTATTTTTTTGAATTTGAAACAAATTAATTAACACTTTTAAATATTAGAACAGTGTTATGGTTTTAAAGAAACTTCTAAATGTCAACCAGCATGTGTCAATGTTAATGAAACTTTCCAAATAAACAATTCAATCTCTAAAGTCCCAAGATAAAAAGGAACAGGAGAATTCTGTAAGTCTTAAAAATTGAATATAGGAAAAGATGAGGACGTAACACATTTGAGTGTAAAATGTTCTTTGCAAATGAAATTTGATTTTATGTCATATGGAATTCTTCATCCCTTTTCTTTGTGGGAGTTCAGGGTTTCAGATTATTTGTTTAATATGCATAGCATTAACATCCATGCATGCCAATTTTGAAGTTTCTGTAAAGCACAACTCTAGAAATTGAGAATTAAAGTCAAAGGGAGGAAAATCTGTGCTTCTGATGAAAAAGGTTTTGAATTCTGCCATTCACAGTTAACAGCAGGGAGTTTTAAACACAAAATTGGGCAGGAAGTAACTGATTTTTCTATAAACTAAGCTTGTTTTCCTTTCATGTAAAAGACTGGGCTTGGGCTGTGAAATTATTGAGCCATTCAGATGTGTTCAAGCACACCCTGCTCAACTCTATTTGGACTTGGACTGCTGTAAATGGTGATTTGAAACCAAGTATTTAAGGGCATTTTATTTTTCAAAGTCAAAATTTTAATTCTGGGAGCATAAATTAAATGTCCACTTCATATTTCAGGCCAGTCCAAATGTATTTGTTTTGCTCAGCAGCCATTTACCCTGCAGTTAGAATGCTGATCTGAGATTGGCCACAATCTGTTTTTGTTAAACAATCATGAAAAGCTCTTTAGCAAGTAGATTATTAGGAAACAAACTCCCTACACAAAATAAAAGCACATTGAGCTCTTGCAAAGTAGCCACTCTAAGTACAAATGTGTGGTTAAAATTGCTTGCAGGCAGAGTGGTATCATTTCAATCCTACCCCTGTTTCTGATTTTTTTCTCTCTATTGTATTTGGGCAGTGTCCAAGTTGAGGAAGTGTTTTTGACAGACATTCCCTTTGATTGGGATTGGCCTGGAAGGAAGACTATTGGTGAACCATTTGCAGCTTAGAAGGAGCTTATTCAATCCGTGATGTCTGTGCCAGCCCTGTGTAGGAACAATCCAAAATTGTTTTCCATGCATCACAATTTGTCTGTTTTAAAGATATATTCACTGACCCTTTCTTTAAAAATGTATAGAGATCTTTGTTGTACACAACCTTTTGTTAAGCAAAGCCTTCCATGCTACAGTAACACTGAGAACATCTGCCAAAACTAGAACCTGTGCTTAGAAGAACAAAGACAGCAAGTGTATAAGAACGCAAACACGAGGAAATCTGCAGATGCTGGAAATTCAAGCAACACACACAAAATGCTGGTGGAACGCAGCAGGCCAGGCAGTACCTATAGGAAGAAGTACAGTCGATGTTTCGGGCTGAGGCACTTCGTCAGGACTGAAGGGTATAAGGACTTGGATGTACATCTCTGGTACTACATTATCACTGGGCCTGAGCTCTGGATCTCTGAATCCAACAGCATTGTACAGCACCTTCACCAGAAGATGGTTCACCACCACCTTCTCAAGGGCATTAGGTTCAGCAAGAAAACTGGGAGCATAAATTAAATGTCCACTTCATACCACCTTTTTGAGGCATCGTTCCTTGAAGATGTCCTGAATGCTGGGGAGGCTAATGCCCATGATGGAGCTGTCTGAGTTTATAACTTTCGATCCTGTGCAGTAACCCCCCCCACCGGACATTGTTGCAGCCAGTTAGAAGGCTCTCCACAGTATATCTGTAGAAATTTGTGAGTGTCTTTGATGACATACCAATTCTCCTCAAACTCCTAATGAAATGTAGCTGCTGTCATGCTTCCTTGTAACTGCATCAATACGTTGGGCCCAGGATAGATCCTCAGAGATGTTGACACCCAGGCACATGAAATTACTCACCCTTTGCATTTCTGATCCCTCTGAGAACTTGGCTTCACTTGTTTTGCCTTTCTGAAGTCCACAGTCAATTCTTTGGTCTTGCGTTGAGTGCAAGGTTGTTGCTGAGGCACCACTCCTGTACGCCTTCTCCTCACCATCTGAAATTCTGACAACAATACTTGTGGTGTTAGTAAGTTTGTAGATGGCTCTAGCCACACAGTCATGGGTGTAGAGAGAGTAGAGCAGTGGGCTAGGTACACATTGCTGAGATGTGCCAGTGCTGATTACCAGTGAGGTGGAGATGTTATTTCCGATCTGCACAGACGGTGGCCTTCCGTGAGGAAGTCGAGGATCCAGTTGCAGAAGGAGTTACAAAGATAGTGAATTCTCATGCCCTCTGTTGTTTGCATGTTTCTCACTGTAAACTCGTGGGTGCTGAAATTTCCTTCCATATCCAAAAGACATTCAGGTTAGCAGGTTAATTGCCACTGTAAACGATTGCTAGTATAGGTAAGAGGTAAAGTTTGGGAAGAGTTGGTCAAAATAGATGGATCTTAGTTACAAGGAATATTAGTGGAATGGTATGCCCAATACTGGTCTTGTTGGTGGCAACCATGCCCCTTGTGGTGATTTTAAAACACAAAGCTCCCTAAATGTTTTTTTTCTACACATTACAGTTATAACTAATGAGCCACATTATCTGCTTGTGATCTTGCAGCTTGATAATCTTTGGTCTCAACTTTCTAAGAGTGGTATTCTCATGATTACAGTCTTATCCAGAGCTAAAAGTGTAGTACATTTTGGTTTAATCAACATGATTTTATTTTCAGTACAGTATAGTAAATTAGAGAAAATAACTGAAGGGATGTTTTCTCCTTTAGCTGCTAACTCAGCATTTATGTTGCCCACTTGATTTTTGAGGTTACGCAGATGGAGTTGTTTGATAGACAGTATTTTACGTTTTGTGTTGCTTAATTATGTGAACATTGTACTTCATTATAAGTGAAATGAGGTTTGAATTGAAATATGTTAATGACCGTGAAAACTGAAGAGTTGATGTCGAATTACATTTTAGCTAGTAAAAGCCACTCCATTGTAGCTAACATTTTAATAAATGCCACATTGTCTTTTGACTAATCTATCTCTTGACTTTGACTTTTGGAAAACCACAAAGGATGTAGTAAGTCTTGTATTTAGAACAGCTGGCATTGAACATTATCTTACTTAACGTCTTCTGAATATTTATTTCTCTCTTCCAGTGATTTATTTTTCTTTTGGTTACATCACCAAAACTTTCAATTAATTTATTGCTGCTCAGGAAAGAAATTTATGTATAATATCCCCGAAATATCAACCATTAATTCATTTTTGTAGATGCTGCCTGACCTGCCTAGTTCTTCGAACATTTTGTGAAGGTTATATTGAACCTTTATAAAAACTCTGGTTAGGCCACAGCTGGAGCACAGCGTCTGTTTCTGGTCACCACATATTTTACAGAAGGTCATGAAGGTCTGAGAGTAGGTACAGAAAAGATAAAAATGTTCCATAAATTAGCAGATTATAAATGGCATGTGATCATCAGCTGAGCCAAAAGACTTGTTTCTCTGCATTTTATTCTAATCAATGAATTTCAGTCTGATTTCAAAGCACTCTTCCCAGACAGCTTGCATTTTTAGTTTTTAAAAACTGGCATGAGAACATAACTTTTTGTGGACTAAGTTCAAACAGCTGTTAATAGAATTGTAGTAGCTCAGTCATTTTGAACTGGATACAAGTTTAGCATATTTGAAATGGTGCAATTTCATCAGCTCAACTGGTGTATGAAAATTATAGTGTGTGCTTCTGTGGTGGTAGATCTTACCCAAACCCCCAGCAGTAAATTATGAAGTAAGCTCGTAGATGAAAGACAATGACCAAAGTAAATCAGGAAATGAAAAGGGAACTAATTAAAGATATGTTGGATTTAAAATTAAAAGGCAGGCATGTTGTTAAACTGTGCTTTGAAGTTTCACTGGGCTGTATGTTCAAGGGAGGTACTCTCATTTTATTTCTATTTTCCTTCCTTGCTATGCATGAGGGTATCAGATAGTCATGCAGGGATACTTTTGTGCGGGTTTTAAGTAAATTAGAGGCTTGGTTAGTTATCTGATTGGCTCTGATAATGATAAATTATACTTTTTTATTTTAATTCAAGCAATATAGATGACCCAACTGCTGTAATTGCTGACTGAGGAGGTGAGCTGTCTCCTTGATCTTCTGCTGTCATTGACGTGTGGACGCTGTATACTCACAGTGCTGTTAAGGACAGAGTTTCAGGATTTTGACGCAGTGACCGGGAGACAGCAGTGATATATTTCCAAGTCAGAATGATGTATGAGTAGGAGGGCAAATTCCAAATGATACTTTTGCTTCCCTTGTGCATCCTACTTTGGGAGTAAGTTGTTCTATCCTTTGGACTACAGCAGTCTGCTTCCCAAGTCAGGCTCTTAAAAATGTGTACTTTCCATTGGATTGCCAGAAGTAAAAACCTAGATTTCAAGCCAGTCTTGCCCAAAGAATAACCTTGGAGATAAATAATGTCCTGTGGAATGGCATATATAGCATACTGCATTTGTCTGTTTTTAGGATTAAGATGCAAGTTAACTGATTTGATATTTGTAAAGTTAAAGTGACCTTTCAAGATCAACAGCAGTAAAGAGGGCGATGATGTTTGGCTGAGGTAATAGTTCCAGAAAGATGTGTCCAGGTGTACCTGTCATTTTCTAAATGTAGCCATTTTCATAGGAGGAACAGAATTTATGTCCAAACCAGTCTGCCATAGGAGTTCCCTAGAGTGCACCATTCAGGCTAGAAACTTTGGCACAAAACGGGCAATACAAGGCATTGAAATTGGAGCAGGAATTACCCAAGTGGCCCCTTGTGGTTCCCACATGAACGGGGAATATCTGCTCAGCATCAATCTTTTCATTCCCCCTCAAAATCCTTGTTTTAATTTGCTCACCTTTCATTTTTCAAAACGCTGTGAGTAAAACCCAGATGTGCTTAATCATTCCTTATACAATTGCCCATCCCAGGAACCAGGTGAACTTTGTCTGAACTTCCAGATTACAAGTTTAGGAGTCAACCAACAGTACAGCTGAACCTTGTGCTCCATTTCTCTTGTAATAACGCCTGTTCCATTTACCTTCCTAATTAGTTGTCGAATTTTCATGCTAACTTCTTCATGTACCGGGGTGCTCTGACACCTCTGCACAGCAGTATTCTGTATAAACATTTGAATAGTGTTTGCCTTTTTTGTCTTTAAATTTTGTGTATTGCACCTTGCCTGTGAAATTTCTGGAGGGAGTGGAGAGGGAGGGGGGAAATACATGGCAGATGAGAATGGGCAGTAGGAGTCCTATCCACAAATTAACAGAGGAAATCTTTGACAGAGTGTTAAGCCATGCCCCAAATTAAAGCAGAGCTTATGGGAAGTTTTTAAATTACACACTTCTCAATGGATTGAGCTTAATAAAATGTTTTAACTACTCTATGTTAAAAAGGCTAATTTTTAAAACTTTCAGAAATCACTCAGAAATTAAAGAATTTTCCAAGTTCCTGAAAAAATGTTTAAAAAATCCAATTTATTATCTAGTTTCATAGCTGCCTATTGATTGATCATAGAACATTACAGCATAGTACAGGCCCTTCAGTCTACAATGTTGTGCTGACCCTAAAGATGGAGCTGCTTGTCACGGCTTTTATTCCAAATGTTTGAAGGGTGGGACTAGATGTGCTTCCCACCTGTGCATTATACCATATACACTTGGAAGGCCCTGCCAGCATCTCAGGCTCACCAGAAAGGAAAGAACTGAGAGATAACTGCATGTACCTTTTGAAGTGACGAGTTCCCAGGCTCTCTGTAAACACACTGGAGCACCATAATAATACTCTTTTCAGCCTCACTGAGCCCATTTCTACCTTCCTGTTAGAGTGCATACAGAGTAAATGTTTGCACTCAAAGTTAGGTTTGGCCTCGTGTGTAAGATGATCACCGATAGATCCAGTGATGAATCTGTGGGAATTTTGTGTATCCACGAGTGGTGTTAATAAGAGTTGTATTACCAAAGGAAGTGGTTGAAATAAATGGCATTGGTGCTTTGAGTGGAAGCTACATCAGGAGCCACCACTGGCCCTACCTATGGTAAAGTTTGCTATTACCCACCTCCAAACCACAAACCCAGACTGCAAGTCTGCCATCCCTGACCACGAAGGACTGCCTGGGTATAAACAATAAAGGAAGTAGAATGCCAATAATCGATGACTTAATTGTTTCCAATGTCCCTTTGAACTCACCAAGGCCCCATACACTTTCTCTCTTTAAATTCACTGTGGCGTCATTCCCCCACTTCCTCCAAACTCACTGGAACCCTGTTTCCATGTGCCCTTTAAATTCACTTGGTTGACTGGAAAATGTATACCTTTTTTCCAGTGGTGTTTGCTGCATTAATAGGAGTGGCCATAATTTTACATTGTGGAAATGGCTCACTTGTTTTGACATGTCCATGACAACTATTGCCCTGTACTTGATCCATAGCCTTCCCTGCCTTAGAAAATTAAATGCTCCTCCAGACTCAACTGCTGTCAGTAAATTAGCTTCAATCACTCTGGGTATTCCAAGTACATGGCATTTTCTGAGTTAAGAATGTCCCTCCTATATCCCCTCTAAATATCTCCTTCTAAGACAATGTCCTCTAATTTTAGCTTTGTACCTTCTTCTGTGTTACCACATTTTTCCTGTACCTCAGTGAGCAGAACTCTAGACAAGTTCTGACTAAGCTTTTATAAATTTCGAGCCTAGTGTCCCTTATTCTGTATTCATTGCCCTGTCTAATGCCACCTTTAAGGATCTATGGAATTGTACTTTGGGGTGTCTATGTCTCAATACTCCTTAAAGCCTTACCATTCATAGTGTCACTTGTGCTCCCAAAATGTATTACCTTGCATTTGTCTGGATTAAACGTCTGCCATTTTTAGCCCATTTCACCAGAAAATCAATATCACATTGCCTACCTCCTACATTATCAATAATGCTGATAATCATTGGGTCATTTGTGAACTCCTGATCTTGCCTCCCACATTCACATCCAAGTTATTCATGTGTATTACAAAAGTCAAGGGTTCTAGCACCAATCTTTGTGGACCATCACTAGTCACAGGCATCCAATTACAAAACCATATCCAATAGTGCATAAAATCTGCCAGTCCAACACTGTCAAAATACCAAGTGTGCCAAATTACAGAGCTTCACTGGATTTTGATAAAGTTGAGATGAAGTAAACAAAGAGTAGCAGGAGCCAGTGTGGAGACTAAACGTATTTTCCCAACGCTTCACTCCAACTAGATCCTGGACTTGTTGACAGAAAGTCCACAGTCAGCCCTTGTTGGCAGAATCTTCTCAAGCTCCAGCGTGTTGAGCACTGACACTCCCCAGGACTACGTGTTCAACTCTCTGCTGTCCACACTGATGCATGACTACATTGCTTGATCCAGTACAAATTGAATCATCAAGTTCGCTGAAGACACGACCAGGGTTGGCCTTGTCAACATCGACAACAAAATGTGTACAGAGATGGGGTAGAGCAGCTGGTAGAATGATGTAAGCACAACAACTTGAGTCTCAACATGAGCAAGAATAAAGAAGTGATTGTGGACTTTAGGAAGGTTCAGGCTGACCACTCCTTCCTGCAATAAACATGACTCCTCTGTGGAGAGAGTTAAGAGCACCAAGTTTCTGGGAGTCCACGTAACGGACAGTCTCACCTGCTTCCTCGGCATCACCTCATTGGTTAGGAAAGCACAGCAGCACCTCCACTTCCTGAGAAGATTGATGCAATTGAGGCTTCTCACTCTAACCATTTTTGCTAGAGCACCATTGAGAGTGCCCTGACCAGCTGCATCACCACCTGGTACAGGAACGGCAGGGCATCTATCTGATTGCAAGGAATGTTGAGAGGATCATCCGAGTCTCTCTTCCACCCGTTAGAGATATTTATCTGGAGTACTGCATAAGCAAGGCTCTCTGTATAATCAATAATCGCTCCTATCCATCTAATAATCTCTTTGATCCCCTACCAGGAGTAGGTACCATGGCAATAGGACAAAAACTGTTAGGATGGAAAACCACTTCTTCCTCCAGGCCATAAGACTGCTGAACTCCCTGCCACCATGTGTGACTTATCATAGGTCTCATCACGTATGAAGCACCAGTAGCATTATACTGTTTACTTTTTAACTCTATTGTATATGTGCCTCATTATATGCTAACTTATTTATGGTAATATTACTCTGTGTTATGTTTGAGTTGTGTGTTGTGCACCTTGGTCTGGAGGAACATTGTTTCATTTGACCGTACACCTGCGTACAGGTGAATGAAAATAAACTGAACTTGAATTTGGTACATGGATCTGCTGGGTGAACAACCACTCTCTGAACTCCTGTAGTGTGCATATGACTAGTTTAACTTGACCTGCTGCCAAGAATAAGCAATGTTGTGGTTCATGGGTGTAAGTCACTTTGAGAGTTGTCTCAAAGCTACATTGGTAAATGGGACCATTGTTGGTTGTGTAGGGCTATTGAAGGAAAACAAGCCATGCTTTCCTTTTTTAAAAAAAAAGGTGGATATGAGTAATATGATTGTTCATTTCTTAAATGTTCCTTCCCTAGGTTTTTAAGACTGGGGCTGAGTCAGAAGCAGCGTATACAAAATGTATTCTGGGTTACTGCCCACACTGCTTGTGCAGTGGGTGTGCTGAATCAACATAGCATCATCAAATTTAAAACTAAGAAATATAGCTGGTAAATTTGACAGAAACCAGAACTCTGATTTGAGGCTGAATTTCAACATTAACCACATCCTTCCACAGTTCTCATGTTAACATTGCTCAGTGAAGGATTTATTTTCTGAGCTTATGCAAAATTGAAATTCTTAAGACTTCTTATTTACAGTGCATCTTTCTAAAACTTTACAAAAATCCTTAAGACCATGCACACAACCATTTTTAAATATTTAAATACAGTAATAGGGCAATGTCACAGTAATGTCCCATCACTATTCAGTATGATGATAGAGAGCATAAAGCCTGTATATCATCAGAACAACACACACAAAATGCTGGAGGAACTCTGCAGGTCAGGTAGCACCTATGGGAAAAAAAAGTACAGTCGATGTTTTGGGCCGAAACCCTTCAGCAGGATTGGAGGAAAAAATGCAGAGCCTCCATTGCATCTACACTCAGGATGAAGCTTTTCATTCTAGAACAAATCTCTTCCATTTCATGCATGTCTGCTCTCACCCCCATCCTCCCGCCACCCTACCATTTTAATTCCACTTTCCATTCCCATATGTCCATTCGTGGTCTCCTCCACTGTCTCGATGAGGCAACTCTTGGGTTGGAAGAACAACACCTTGTATTCCATGTGGATAGCCTCCAACCTGATGGCATGAACATCGATTTCTCAAACTTCTGGTAATGCCCCACCAAACCCCTCTCCCTCACTATTTCCCATCCCCTTCTCCCTCTCTCATCTCACCAACCAATTTACCAGCTCTGTACTTCATCCCACCCCCTCCAGGTTTTGCCTATCACCTGATGGTTCTCTCTCCCCTCCCCCTTCCTTTTAAATCTACTCCTCAGCGTTTTTTCTCCAGACCTACTGAAGCGTTTCAGCCCGAAATGTTGACTGTCCTTTTTCCCATAGATGCTGCCTGGCCTGCTGAGTTCCTCCAGAGCTTCGTGTGTGTTGCTCGGATTTCCGGCATCTGCAGATTGTCTCTTGTTTGTGATATCATCAGAATGTTGAAATCTGTCATTAAGACACTTAGAATGTCATGAGACAGTCAAGCAGAGTCAATTATGTTTTTCACGTTCAACAAATGTTTTGGCGTTCTCTAAGGATTGAGAGAATGCGGTAAATAAAATGGTCAGTAGATTTGGTGTAACTGGATTTCCCAAAAGCATTCAATTATGTATAATTTTATAGCAAGAGATAAGAGCACATACGTTTGAAGTAATATATTGTCATGGATAGGAGAAAGTATAATGATCAGAAAACTGTGTTGGGATAATCAGATTATTTTTGGATTGTTAATTAGTGTGGTGCTTCAGGGATCAATACTACTTACAACCCATCTGAAAACTGATGTAGAGACTGAGTGCAACCAGATTTGCTGAAGATACAAAAATAGTGGGGGATTAGCAAGTTCCAAGGACACGGAAGCTGCAAAGAGATATGGGTAGGATGCGTGAGTTCAGTAGGAAGTTGGCAGATGGAGTATAATGTGGAAAAATGTGAGCTTTGTGAACATTGCAAGAAAGAATGAAAAGGAAAGCATGTAATTTAAAAGAGCCGAGACTGCAAAATGTTAAGCAAGGGTATCTGGGAAAGCTAAAATCAGGGTTAGCAGGCAGATTCATCAAGTAATTAGGAAATTTATTGGAATATTGGCATTTATTGATAGTGTGATAAATATAAATACAGGAGGCTTTAAGGTAGCTCTATTGAGCCTACAAACAGAGTATTATAAGTAGGTCTTTATGTTAAGGAAGAATTGATGATAGTACAGACGAGGTTCGTTAAGCTGATTCCTGGAATAAAGTTGTTAATGGGAAGTTGAGCAGATTGGGCCTATAGCCATCAGAGTATAGAAAAATAAGAGTCAGTCACATTGAAGAGTCTGTTGTGAATTGATGTCAAAGATGTTTAGAGAATATTTCTTCTAGGTGGGGGTTTCTCCAAGTTGGGAGACATAGTTTCAGAATAAGGAGCCATCCATTTCACACTGAGGAGGAATTGCTTTTTCTCAAAGGCTTGTGACTTTTTGGAATTCTCTACCCCCAGAAGGTGTGGAGAAGTTATTCAAAGCACAGATGAAGAGATAGTAGAACTATAAAATCTTTGCGATAGAGCAGGAAGTGGCATTCGTGTTGGTGAGAATGTGGTCTCTAATGAAGAGAAATGGGGAATGAAAAGATAGAGTAATTAAATGAGTACTTTGTATTATGTGCAATGAAAAGGACATTAAAGGTGGGCAGTGAACTCCAGCTAATTACCAACCTATCAGTCTCCTCTCAGTCATAAATCCATAGAGAGAGATAGCACAGAAACAGGTCGCTCAGCCCATCTGGTCCATGCTGACTACAGCATCCTCCCTTCTAGTTCCACTTGCCTCATTCGGCCCATAATCCTCCAAACCTCTCTCCTCTGTGCACTTATCCATATGCCTCTTAAATGCCTCTTCCATTATCAGCAAAGCAGTGGAAGGTTTCATTCCCAGTGGGAATTATTGACCTGAAACCTATTTATTAATGACCAATTTGGGTTTTGCCAGAACCACTCCACTCCAGGCATTATCAAAGCCTTGTGCTAAATCTGCATCAAAGGAGAGACAACAGGACAACACTCAGGCATGGGCTGATCATTGGAGGTAAAATTCCCTCCATACAGCGAATACTTAGTGACTATCGCCAACATTCTGGGTGCCCCGTTATCATTGTTGAAATGGTGACTATTGATCAGAAATCTAGCTGGACCAGCCACAGAAAACACTGACAACAAGAACAGGATAGATGTCTTGCATTGAGTAGCTAATATCCCTGACATCCCAAAGGCTTTCCATCATCTACAAATCATTAACTGGGAACATGGTGGAATAATTTCCATTTCCCTGTTTATCTGGGATAGAGAAAGCAGGGGGCTAAAGTCCATTTAGACCAACAATAGCAGGGAATATGTTACAATTGATTATTAGAAAGGTGGTACTGAGGGGAATGGAAAATTATATGATTGGGTGGCGTCTCTACACATGGTTTAACAAATTTATTAAGAGTTTTGGTGGTTGTAGCTTGCAAAGTGGATGAGAGTGAAGCAATAGATAGAAAATATTTTGGTCTCTGCCTTTCCTTCGGGTTCGTCAGTTGCGTGGAGAGAGGGAGCTTGCTACATGGGAAACAGCTGTCTCTCCATATCGTACTGCCCAGGCTTACATATCAAGACAGCTAGGACACAATGTCCATGGCCATCTCTGTTGGATGGAGGCCTCATTTGGGTTTTTGGAATGTATTATTACTTATGGTTGGAGATGATGGGTTTGGTATGATATATTAGCAAGTGTTAAAATGGACAGAGAAAATAAAAACAAAACTAATTTTGGATTGACTATTGGAATGACAGAGGGATAGGCTCTCAGGCCATGGGTATACAAATCTTCTGCCAATGCCTGGTTGGAGGGAACCAAGTATGTTTCCGTGTTTGATAATGATACAAATCTTGGTGAGGAATCGAGCTATGAGAAGAATACACAAGAGGCAAGAAGGAGATATGGGTAGTGAATGGTGAGTGAATAAATAAGAATAGGTCATGTACAATGTAATGAGGAAAAATTATATGAAGGTATCTACTTATAGTGATGCAAAATTGAAATAGCTTTTGTATCCTCTTTCATATTATCGGCTAGCTTCCTTTTGTATTCCATCTTTACCTTCTTAATGACTTTTTAGTTGCCTTCAGTTGGTATTTAAAAGCTTCCCAATCCCCTAAATTCACACTAATTTTTGCTCTTTTGTATGCCTCTGACTTGTCTTGTTAGCCATGTCATTTTGCCTTTAGAATACCGCTTCCTCTTTGGAATGTATGTATCCTGTGCCTTCAGAATTACTTCCAGGAATTCCAGCCATTGCTGCTCTGCTGTCATCCCTGACAGTGTTCTTTTCCAATCAATTCTGCCAACTCTTCCCTCATGCCTCTGTAATTTACTTTACTCCACTGTAAATGTCTTTAGCTTCTCCTTCTCAAATTTCAGGGTGAATTAGATTATATTATGATGACTTGCCCCTAAGGGTTCTTTTATCTTAAAGTCTCTAATCGATTCTGTTCCACTGCACAGCACCCAATCCGGAATATCTGATTCCCTCATGGGCTGAACCATGAGCTGCTCTGAAAAGCCATCTCATGGGCATTCTAGAAATTCCCCCTCATGAAATCCTGTACCAACCTGATTTTTCCCAATCTACCTGCGTATTGAAATCCCCCCATGACTATTGTAACACTGCCCTTTTGGCATGCATTTTCTGTATCCTGTTGTAACTTGTAGACCACACATTTACTACTGTTGGGGGTAGTATATACATAACTCCCATCAGGGTCTTTTTACCCATACAGTTTCTTAGCTCTAACCACAATGATTCAACACCTTCTGACCCTTTGTCAGCTCTTTCTAATGATTTAATTTCATTTTTTGCCAACAGAACCATGCCACCCTCTCTGTCTTCCTGCCTATCCTTTTGCTATAATATGTATCTTTGGACATTATGCTCCCGGTTATAACCTTCCTTCAGCCATGATTGAGTAATGCCTACAACACCATACTTGCCGATCTGTAACTGTGCTGCAAGTTCATCGACCTTATTCCGTATACTGCGTGCATTCAAATAGATCTTTAGTATTGTATTCAGCTTTTTCGATTTTGTTCACCTTCTTTATGTTCCAGCTCATTCTGTTGACTTCAATTTTGCCCTGTCGTCAGCCTCTCCTTGCTAGGGGTCTAACTACACATTGCTTCTGTTTGTAAACCAACTACCTCATCTTCAGCACTGTCATTCTGGTTCCCGTCCCCCTGCCAAATTAGTTTAAACCCACCCGAACAACTCCAGCCAACCTGCCCGCAAGATTAATGGACCCCCCTCTGGTTCAGGTATAACCATCCTTTTTGTACAGGGTATACAGTAGAGGTCCCAATGATTCTGAACCGCTGCCCTCTGCACCAGTTTCTCAGTCATGCAGTCACCTCCCAAGTCATACTATTCTTACCCTCACTGGCACGTGGCACAGACAGCAATCCAGAGATTACTACTCTGGAGGTCCTGTTTCTCAGCTTTCTACCTAGCTCCCTAAAGCCTCTCTTCGGGACTTCCTCACCTTGTCTACCTATGTCATTGGTGCCAATATGTACCAAGTCTTCTGGCTGCTCACCCTCAACCTTGGGAATGCCATGGACCTGATCAGAGACATCCCTGATCCTGGCACCAGGGAGGCAACATGCCATCCAGTTGTCTCTATCATGCGCGTAGAAACTCGTCTCTGTTCCTCTGACTAAGGAATCTCCCATCAACACTGCATTCCTCGTCATCTCTCTGCTCTTCTGAGCCAGAGATTAAGCACCAGACTTAATACCAGAGACCCAATCACTGTTGCTCCCCTGGTAGGTCATCCCCCTCAATGGTAATATAGAACATCTAACATTGAAATCTACAGCACATTACAGGCCCTTCGGTCCACAATGTTGTGCCGACCATGTAACCTACTCTAGAAGCTGTCTAGAATTTCCCTAGCGCATAGCCCTCTATTTTTCTAAGCTCCATGTACCTATCTAAGAGGCTCTTAAAAGGCCCTATTGTATCCACTTCCACCACCACCACCGACAGTGCATTCCATGCACCCACCACTCTCTGTAGGAAAAACTTACCCCTGGTATCCCCTCAGCACCTTAAACAGGTGCCCCCTTGTAGAGGAGGCCATGTATGGACGTATCTAGATGGGAATGAGAGGCAGAGTTGAAGTGTGTGGCAACTGGGAGGTCCTGTCTATTGTGACTGTCTATTTCATTCCCATTTGGATATGTCCATACATGGCCTCCTCTACTGCCATGATGAGGCCAAACTCAGGTTGGAGGAGCAACACCTCATCTACCGTCTGGGTAGCCTCCAGCCTGGTGGTATGAACATTGAATTCTCCAATTTCCAGTAATTCCCTCCCCCTCCCCCTTCCCCTATCCCAGGTCCCTCTCTGCCTCTCTCCCCCTTCAACTTTCTGCTTCTTTATCTCTACAGTTCTTTCATGCGTATCCCCTCCCCCTCCACCCTTTATCTTTCCTCTGATTGGTTTTCCACCTGGCGCCTCTAGGCCCTACCCCCTCCCCTATCTCTATTACTGGGCTTCGGTCCTCTCTTCCCCCCCCCCCCCCCATTCCTGATGAAGGGTCTCGGGCCGAAACGTTGGCTACTCTTTTCTCACGGATGCTGCCTGACCTGCTGAGTTCTTCCAGCGTTGTGTTCGTATTCTTTGATCCACAGCATCTGCAGTTGTATTTTTGTGTTTTAACTTACTAACCCACCCTTCTAGTCAGGTCATTTATAAACAATCACAAAAAGGAGGGGTCCCAAGGCAGTTCCCCATGGAACACTACTGATCATTGACATCCATGCAGAATATAACCATCTACAACTGCCTTTTGCCTTCTGTGGTCAGGCCAATTCGGGATCCACAATGCAAGGTCTCCTTGGATCCAGATGCCTCCTTACTTTCTGAAGGAGCCTTGAATAGGGAACCTTATCAAATGCCTTACTGAAATCCATATTCTACATGCACTACTCTACCTTCATCAATGTGTTTTGTCACATCCTCAAAAAATTCAATCAGGCTCGTAAGGCACGACCTGCCCTTGATAAAGCCATGCTGATTATCCCTAATCAGATTATGTCTCTCCAAATGCTCATTAATCCTGCCTCTCAGGATCTTCTCCAACAGCTTGCCCACCACTCAATTCAGACTCACTGGTCTATAATTTCCTGGGTTATCTCTACTCCCTTTCTTGAACAAAGGAACACCATCCGCAACCCTCTAATCCTCCGGTACTTCTCCCGTCTCTATTGATAATGCAAAGATCATCACAAGAGGCACAGTATCTGAAGTTATTTACTTGTTATTGAGGGGAATAGTCACTTGTGTACTCTGCACCTCCTGTTCACTTCCCCTCCTTCTCCTGACAGTCACCCAGTTACCCATCTCCAGCAAGCTAGGGGCAGCTACCTCCCTGTAGCTCCTGTCTATCACCTCCTCAATTCTCTGTATATATCTTTTTAAAGTGGACTAAATTAGATTAATAATGCAAGCACTTATAATAGCAACTATTGTTTATTTTTAACTCTCCTACAATTGCAGCCTCATTAATGCACTCAACATCGATCTAATAATATCATTACCCAGAGGCATGAGGTAAAGAAGAAAGTATAATTAGCTGTGTTGTTCTCTGTTTGAATTACAGTTAAGTGTTTAAGTATGTAAAGCACTTGAGTGCCTTTCTTGAAAGCTAGATAGCAGCAATTCTTATAAACTATTGCCCAATAGAGCATGTAATGAAGTAATAATCTGTGCCAAGTGAAAGCTTACTTTTTAAAATTGCTTGAATTTGCAGCCTAGTTCTTAGTCTTGGGGAGTTATTTCTCCTTTAAAGTTGGTCACTTGGCTGTTTGTGGAATCAGTTATGATCCAAGAACTCAAGTCCAGTAAAATATCCCACTTTAGGATACAGTATCAAGTGTGTAAGAGGATGCATTGATGCTCTTTCAATGCTTCTCTACGTGCTGGCTGATCCTAACTTACTTGGTCTAGACAGTCAATAATGCTTGATTTTTCAGCTGTAAGTTTGCTTTGGCTGTTAACCTTGCCTTGTTAAGAAATTATTACGCTTTAGATAAAGCTAAGATTAATATTTTAAAATGTATGCTTTAAAATTCATTTGGGTACAACTATTAGACCAATTACTGAATAGTAACATTACAAAAGCTTTGCATTATAACCAAAACTACAGTTTGTTGACAAATCCTTCCCAAGAATTAAACTATACATTTCAGAATCAGAATCAGGTTTATTATCACCGGCATGTGCCGTGAAATTTGTTAACTTAGCAGCAGCAGCAGTTCAATGCAATGCAAAATATAGATGAAGAGAGAAAAAAAATAAATCAATTACAGTATATGTATATTGAATAGATTAAAATTATGCAAAAATAACCAGAAATAATATTTATTAAAAAAAATGAAGTAGTATTCATGGGTTCAAAATCCATTTAGGAATCGGATGTCAGAGGGGAAGAAGCTGTTCCTGAATCGCTGAGTGTGTGCCTTCAGGCTTCTGTACCTCCTACCTGATGGTAACAGTGAGAAAAGGGCATGCCCTGGGTGCTGGGGGTCCTTAATAATGGACGCTGCCTTTCTGAGAGACTGCTCCCTAAAGATGTCCTGGGTACTTTGTAGGCTGGTACTCAAGATGGAGTTGACTAAATTTACAACCCTCTGCAGCTTCTTTTGTGCCTATGCCCCATATCAGACAGTGACGCAGTTATTGCTTGGTTGCTATTATTTAACCGTCACTTCCAGTGCTTCAGATACAAAGTATGATTACTACACTGATTTATTAGGTGGTCAAGGTGCTTTTATAAGTTCAAGTTTAATTGTCTTTCAGCCATACACATGCATACAACTAAACGAAACAGCATTCCTCCAGGGCCAGGGTACAAAACATGGTATCAACACAGCACACTGTACATGGCACATTGAGTTATGATAACAGGAAAAAAAACGTACAGTAACAAAAAATATATTTAGCCCAAGTCCCTGCAAAGCAAGTGATGGTGCATCTTTAACACTGATACAGACTGTGTATCAGCAATGACAAGATGTGTGCTTTCTGTGTCCTCACAATAGTGTGGTGCTTCGCAGCTTACAGTTGAAAAATGTTGCAGTTTAGTAACATTAATATCAGCCACCAATAGCATCCATGTTGGTGGCTTTATAGTATACTGTGTCTGAGGTAGAATTGAAAACCTTGTAGATGATGAAGCTGAGGGGAATTGAGACTGGGAGCTACATATGTTTATGAGTAAAATTGTCACCTGTCTGCTTTTAAAGCAGTTGGAGTGAATGATTTGCTGAAAGGCAAAATCAACGGCATCTCTAAGTTGTGCATTTTATTTTAAACTGACACAAGTTTGGATGCTGCTCGGTATCATTCCATTGCTTTTAATCTGAATACTTTAAAGATTTTTTTTGAAAATTAGATTATTGATGTACAGGTATGTTTTTTAAAGCCACAACCAGCTATATCACTGATGTTTTTAAGCTAGTGTCATCTCCATTTTATCTCTACAAGATACAGAAAAATGTTAGTTGCAAAAGAAGTATCTAAATTGCACAAGATTCCCATTTAACAAAAGGATTTAATCATAAAAGGTTGACTCATGAATTTCAGTTCCTTGCTGACTTATATTTGGCAGATGAAGCCTAATGGACAAATAATTGAGTTTTTATGGTGACTAATAGTGGGATGCTAACCAAATACCCTGGAGAGTGACTATGGAAAGTTACTTTATTTTATTGAGACACAGTATAGAACAGGCCCTTCGACACACACCGTTCAGCAACCCTAGATTTAACCCTAGCCTGATCACGGGACAGTTTACAATGACTAATTAACCTACAAATTAGTACATCTTTGGACTGCTTGAGGAATCCGGAGCACCCAGAAAAAACACACACAGTCATGGGGTGAACGTAAGAACTCCTTACAGACAGCTGGCGGGGTGGAGGGGGTCTGTATAAATTAATAACCACTGTGCAAAATCATTCCCATGTACCTTTAAATATTTTTTAAAGCAGTACTTAATTTTAATCAATCCTTTCACGAGTTTCCAAATGTACTTTGCATCCTGAGTTGAGCAAAACAAACACTTATTCTTTGTTTGTACTGTAATGAAGATTAATTGATGTGTTGTGTCAAACTACAAGTTCAAACCTCTATTTGTATACCAACTTTATGATTATGGTGTGGCAGGAAAGTTTTCACACTGGTAAAAGTCAGTAGCCTTGTTAGTTCCCAAAACTGGCTTCAAGCACCAGGATAAACTGACCCTGAAAGCTAAGGCATCTGCAGAGCCCTTCAACCATAAGTGTCTCTTCAGTGTCTGGATTGAAAATTTGCTAGAAGTTTGAAAATTACGCAGACACTCATTGTTATATCTTTGCAACCGGCCACAATTTTCCAAAAAAGTAAAGTCCTCTTCCATGCATCATGACAGAACTTCAAAGCAGTAACCGTGTTTTCTTAAGGTTTTGGTGCTTTTGGTTTTATGCAATAAGTTCACAGTAGAAAGCAATGTGTTGAGACTTACACAAACATATCACGAGTATCATGAATTCTATACTATACCATCATGTCACCTCAAGGGACAATTGCAAGTTTATTTTTTATTGTAAAAATAAAATAAGTAATTAATGTTTCAAGTCAATCACCCTTCAGCTGAACTGTTCTCCCTGTACACAAATAAATAAAGTAAGAGAGGCAAGCAAGTGAAAGTTGTGATAGTCCAGTTAATTGGCAACGACACTTTGAACTAAATTGCCCACCAAATAAATTAAGGTTGTTGAAAGAAGTAAAGATCTAAGGAAATGTGGGAGGCTGCCAAAAATTTACATTCAAGCACTATCCAAAGTACAGGAGGAGGAAAATAAATCCCAATAATTGCAGGTAGGAAAACCAGAGTCATCTTGAAGAAATGCATGACTGAAAAATTGCAGAATACATTCACAGTAGACTCTGCTGGGACAGCAGGGATCCATAACATGGTGAGGGCAGTGATAACTCTATGCCTAGGTGATTATAGTCTGTAAGCTGATAATTCTATTTTTTCTATTTTCCTTTTGTTATCTTTCCTGCTTCTTTAAATAAGTTTGCATTGTTCTAAAATAGGCCTCTCAGTAATTGTGTATTTTCTTACAAACATACTCATGAAAAATCCATTAGGGAATACAGTTTCAGTCAGAAAATAGAAAGATGCTTCCTTGTGGAAAGTGCCAGCTCCAGTTTAGACTTGTACATACTGTACTGATGATTTCATCTTTCATGAGGAAAGCAATTGCAGGAAGGGGGAAGGAAAGGGTCTTTTCCCTAATAATAAAACCAAGGGTAAGGCAAATTTCTCAAGAGTAATCCCAACTCCATATCAAGTAAGATAGTTAAGAAAGTTTCTAGTAATGATTCAGTGTTTTCACACTGAAAGACTTGGATAAATTTAAAGTATATTGTTTTAATATTTGGAGGGACTTTGATGCATTTATTGTGACATTTTAAAATTAATTTCTGGGATTCTTTTGCTGAGAAAGTCACCATTTTTTATTGCTAGTCCCTAAATGTCTTTAAGAAAGTGATGGTGTGCCTCTTTCTTGAGCTGCTGTTGTCCTGTTGAAGTTACTGTAACAGTAATGTTTGAGAATTCAATGATCAAGTTCGAAGTTAATTTATTATCAAAGTAAATATATGTCACCATATACACAACCCCGAGATTATTTTTCCTGCAGGCATGCTCAATAAATCCAAAATAACCATCAAAGAATCATGGAAAGACCACACCAACTTTGGCGTTCAACCAGTGTGCAAATGACAACCAAGTGTGCAAATACAAAAAGAAATCATAATAATTAAGCAATAATTTTCGAGAACATGAGATGAAGAGTCCTTGAAAATGAGTCCATACAGTAGGGTGATGGAACTGTACAGTAATGGGACAAGTGAAGTTATCCCCTTTGATTCGAGAGCCAAAGGTACACCATGCAAGGCTTATTGAGAAAGTAAGGAGGCATGGGATCCAAGGGGTCATTGTTCTTTGAGGATCCAGAACTGACCTGCAAAGAGAGGTTGTAAATGGGTCATATTCTGCAAGGAGGTTGGTGACCAGTGGTGTGCCTCAGGGATTTGTTCTGGGACCTCTACTCTTCGTGAATTTTATTAATGACCTGAATGAGGAAGTGGAGGGATGGGTTAGTAAATTTGCTGATGACACAAAGGTTGGGGGTGTTGTGGATAGTGTAGGGGGCTGTCAGAGGTTACAGCAGGACATTAATAGGATGCAAAACTGGGCTGAGAAGTGGCAGATGGAGTTCAACTCAGGTAAGTGTAACGTGGTTCAGTTTGGTAGGTCGAATATGATGGCAGAATATAGCATGAATGGTAAGACTCTTGGCAGTGAGGAGGATCAGAGGGATCTTGGGATCCGAGTCCATAGGACACTCAAAGCTGCTACGCAGGTTGACTCTGTGGTTAAGAAGGCATACGGTGCATTGGCCTTCATCAGTCATGGGATTGTGTTTAAGGGAGCTGAGAGGTAATGTTATAGCTGTATAGGACCCTGGTCAGACCCCACTTGGAGTACTGTGCTCAGTTCTGGCTGCCTCACATCAGGAAGGATGTGGAAGCCATAGAAAGGGAGCAGAGGAGATTTACAAGGATGTTGCCTGGATTGGGGAGCATGCCTTATGAGAATAAATTGAGTGAACTCGGTCTTTTTTCTTTGGAGTGATGGAGGATGAGAGGTAACCTGATAGAGGTGTACAAGATAATGAGAGGCTTTGATCGTGTGGATAGTCAGAGGCTTTTCCCCAGGGTTGAACTGCCTAGCACAAGAGAGCATAGTTTTAAGGTGCTTGGAAGTAGGTACAGAGGAGATGTCAGGGGTAATTTTTTACTCAGAGAGTGGTGAGTGCGTGGAACAGGCTGCCGGTAGCAGTGGTGGAGGCGGAAACGATAGGGTCTTTTAAGAGACTCCTCAATAGATACATGGAGCTTAGAAAAATAGAGGGCTATGGGTAAGCCTAGGTAGTTCTAAGGTAGGGACATGTTCAGTACCGCTTTGTGGGCCGAAGGGCCTGTAGTGTGCTGTAGGTTTTCTATGTTTCTATCCCTGATGGCCCAGAGCCTTACAGTAGTATTGAAGGAACAGAGATTGCCAGATCAGTGTGGTGTGTGATGGCGGAGATCATGCAAACAGTGATCTTCTGATGTACCTGCTGCCCTTGCTATTCTAGTGGTGAGGAGAATGCAGCATATACCAGTTACATATTGTAAGCTATATTATTAAGAATATGTAAAATGCTTTGCACTACTTGGAATGGATCATTCTCTCTTGCACTGTATTCTGTATAAAGGGAACACTATCATTTGTCAGCATTCATGACATGAGACTGGGAGAGTAGATACAGATTAGTCTGGAAGTTAACAATGCTCTGGGAAACAAAGAAGAGTTAATGGTACATATGTATAGGTTTCAGAGAAATCCGTCTGAAACAATGAATAGATGTCACATTGTTAAAGAGTACTTAAACCTTTAATTTCATCCCTTTAATCTCAACCATGTCTACCCAATTCAGTGGTGGCACAGCAAAATATTAGTTTTGAGTATGAAAGACAAGAGAGCATTAAATTTAAAGTGAGAGGCAGGAGTTTTAAAGGGGATTTGAGGGTAAGTGTTTTACATAGTGGTTGATATCAGGAATCTGCTGCCAGAGATGGTGGTGGAATCAGATACAATCACGATGTTTAGGAGCGTTTAGGTAGGCAAGATGCTGAATATGATGGGATTAGTATAGATGGACAAAGACGTCAAAGGGCTTGTTTCTTGCATGACTTTATTTAGTGCATTTTGGGCAGTAACTATTGGATATTTTCAGTGCATTGTACATCTGTTTGTCATCTGAAATATTTGTACCTCTCACTCAGAACTAAACGCAAGTACTATCTGACTCCTGTTTTCACAGCCAGAACTCTCCCATGAAAAGAAGCAGTGAAGTAACTTGAGAATAACATTGCATTTCTAAGCAGATGTAATCATACTTGGAAAGCCTTGTAAAATAGTGTTCACCGTTGCCCAATGATAGCTGATGAAGTAAGATCTGTTTTCAGCGTTACCATTAGAAGGTGACTCCCCACCCCCCCCCCCCCCCCACCACCCCCTGTGTGATCTAATGCACAAACGTTACGTACACTTTTTCAGGTATAAAGTGAAGAGCACCGAGCCTTCTCAGCAGAAGATGAAACACAAGTTTACTCTCTTTGAGGAGGTGGATGCTGATGCTGGACTTTTTGAACCAGTTAAAGATTCATCCACAACAGCTCTGAAGAAATCCCCTTTTCGAGAAGGTGAGTACTGCTTCAGAAGGTAGCAATAAGAGCATTTCTCTCTGTATACATGAGTGATAGCAGCTGACAGTATTTACTGACTGTCCCAGGCTGATTGTAAGGCTGAAACACGTAATGTAAGGTTAAGATAATATTATCCACATTCATTGGGGCTGCCTCATTCCCTTTCCTTAAGAGAGTTGCACTGTTGGACATTTGTCAAAACCTACCATTTTCATTGGCTCAAATTACAAGATCTATTTGATTGAACTTCAGAACTTACCGTTGTGAGATTTCAGCTTGCGATTTATGCTGCTAGTGGCATAAGAAAGTCATTATAAACTTATCTCATTTCAGAAATAAAATGGTGATTTCCCAGTTATGCTGATGCCAATTGAATCAATCGCAGTTCAGAATCTGAATGAAAAGAAAATTAATTTTGTCTCTTCTGCTGAGAATGAAATAGAGTCATAGAGCTCTACAGCACATAAACAGGCCCTTTGGCCCATCTAGTCTCTGCAAAACTAGTTCTCTGCCCAGTCCTGTTGACTTGCGCCCAGACCATCGCCTTCCATGTCCCTCTCATCAATGTACCTTTGCAAATGTTGAGACTGACCCTGCATCTAGCACTTGTGCTGGCAGATCTTTCCACAAGCTCATGAGTAAAGAAGTTCCACCTCATGTTGCCCTTAAACAATTCACCTTTCACTCTTTACCCATGATTCCCAGTTGTAGGCTCATTCAACCTCAGTGGAAAAAGGCTGCTTGCATTTACCCTATCTATACCCTTCATAATTTTGTATGCCTCTATCTAATCTCCTCTCAGTCTTCTATCTTCTAGGGAATAAAGTCCTAACCTTTTTGACTTTTTCCTATAGCTCTGTTCCTCAAGTCCTGGAAACATCCTTGTAAATTTTCTCTGCACTCTTTCAACCTTATTTACATCTTTCCTGTAGGTAAATGACCAACTGTACACAATACTCCAAATTAGGCTTCACCAAAGTCTTATAGGATTTCAACGTATCATCTCAACTCCTGCACTCAATGCATTGATTTATGAAAGCCAATGTGCCAAAAGCTTTCTTAACAATCCTATCTACCTGTGGCACCACTTTCATAAAATTATGGACCTGTATTCCTAGTTCCCTCTGTGCTACCGCACTCCTCAGTGCCCTACCCTGGTTGGTCCTCCCAAAGTGCAATACGCATTAAATTCCATTTGTCATTTCTCAGCCTATTTATCCAGCTGCTGGCTTTGATAGTCTTCTTCACTGTTCACTACATCCCCAATCTTGGTGTCATTTGCAAATTTGCTGATCCAGTTTACCACATTATCATCCAGATTTTTGAAGTAGATGACAAACAGCAACGGAGCCGGCACCGATACGTGTGGCACTCCACTAGCCACAGGCTTCCAGTCGGAGAGATAACCATTTACAAACACTCTCTGGCTTCTGCCATGAAGCCAATGTCTAATCCAGTTAGGTAGTTCATCTTGAATGCCAAGAGACTGGAACTTTTTGACTAACCTCACATGCAGGACCTTCTCAAAGGCCATGCTAAAGTCCATGTTGATAATATTCATTGCCTTGCCTTCATTAACTTCCTCAAAAATATCTAAGACTGGTTAGACACAACTTACCACTCACAAAGCTATGTTGACCATCCCTAATCAGTCCCTATCTATCCAAACACTTATAAATCTGGTCCCTTTAAATACCTTCCAATAACCTTCCCATTACTGATGTCAGCCTCACTGTCATATAATTTCCCGGCTTCTTCTCAGAGCCCCTCTTAAACAACGGAACAGTATTAGCTATCCTCCAATCCTCTGGCACCTCACCCGTGGCTAAAGGTGCTTTAAATAAATCTGCTAGGGTCCTTGCATTTTCTGCACTAGCCTCCCACAGGGTCCAAGGGAACACCTTGTCAGTCCCTGGGGATTTATTCACCCTAACATACCCCAAGGCTGCAAACAGCTCCTCCTCTGCAATCTGCATAGACTCCTGATCTCACTGTTGTGTTTCCTCCCGTCTATAGACTGTGTCTGTCTCCCAAGTAAATACAGATGCAAGATCTCCTTCATCTCTTTTGGCTCCACGCATAGATCTTCCCGAGGACCAATTTTGTCTCTTGCTATCCTTTTGCTCTTAATACATCTGTAGAAGCCCTTGGGATTCTCCCTCACTTTGTTTGCTGGAGAAACCTCATGTCATCTTCTGGCCTTCCTGATTTCCTGAAGTGTTCTCTTGCATCGTACTCTCTCTGGTTGGGATTTCTGCTATGTAGTGATTAAGGGCAATTTCCTGAACACATTTAAGAAACTATTTCCCATCCAGCCCTTTTATAATATGGGAGCCTACGTCAATATGTGGGAAGTTAAAATCACCTACTATCACAACCTTGTGTTACTTGCAACAGTCGACAATCTCTCTACAAATTTCCTCCTCAAAGTCTGTGGACTGTTGTGTGGTCTATAATATAATCCAGTTAATGTGGTCATACATTTCTTATTCCTTAGTTAGCATAAAGCCTCATTAAACAAGCTCTCCAATCCATCCTGACTATACACTAGCATGACTAGTGATTTTTCCTGACTAGTAATGCCACCCCTCACCCTTCAATCCCTTCCACTCTGTCACAGAACCCTGGAACATTGAGCTGCCAGTCCTGCCCCTCCTGTAACCAAATCTTATGGCTGCATGGTGCTGATCCATGCCCTAAACTGATCAGCTTTTCCTACGGTATTCCTTGCATTGAAATATACACAGCTGAGAACATTATTCCTACCAGGTTCAACCTTTTGATTCCCGACCTTGTATGTCAGCTTAACAACAACTTTCTCCACAACTACTCCACTCTCTGTTCCAGTGCTCTGGTTCCTATCCCTCTGCAACTCTAGTTTAACCCCCACCGTGCAGCACAAGCAAACCTTTCCACTAGGATATTAGTCCTTCTCCAGTTCAGGTGCAAACTGTCCCTTCTGTAGAGGTCCCACCTTCCTTGGAAGAGAGCCCAATAATCCAAAAATATTAAACCCTCCTTCCTGCACCAACTCCTTAGCCACGTGTTAAACTGCACGCTCTTCCTATATATGGCTTCACTAGCATTTGGAATGGGTAGTAATCCTGAAATCACATCCCTGGAGGTCCTGTCCTTTAACTTAGCACCTAACTCCCTGCACTCACTTTGTGGGACCTTGTCACCCATCCTACTCATGCCATTGATACCGACATGGACTATGACCTCTAGCTGCTGACTTAAGAGTGCTGTGGACTTGATCTGAGGTGTCTCTGATTCTGACATCCCGGAGGCAACAAGCAATATGTGAATCTTGTTCTTATCCACAGATCCCCTTTTCTGTTCCCCTTACCACAAATTCCCTATCACTACAGTTCACCTCTTCTCCCTTTGCTCTCCTTTGCTTTTGAGCCACAGAGCCAGACGCAGTGCCAGAGATGTGCTCACTGCAGCTTCTCTCCGGTAGGTCGACCCTCCCACAGTATCCAAGGTGGTATTCTTACTATTGATGGGAACAGCCACAGAGATACTCTGCATTGGCCTATTCACTTTTCCTCTAGTGACAGTTACCCAGGTACCAGCCTCCTGCAACTTGGAGCTGCAGCTTAGGGACTGCCTCCCTGTAGCTCCTATACATCACCTCCTCATTTCCCTGTGTGAGCCAACTGTCATCGAGTTCCAGCACCAGTTTCTTAACACAGTCCCTAAGGACCTGCAGCTTGGTGCACTTTGTGCAGATGTAGGTATCAGGGAGGCTAGAGCTCTCCCAAAGTCCCCGCATTTCAAACAAGGAACATACCACTAACTCTGGGCCTATTATCAGCACAATAGCTATGTACTGCAGAAAAGGAATACTTACTGGAAACTTACTTAGAGCTTGTGTCTCTGCTTGCCCAAGCTTGTTGAACCAATCCTGGACCACTCTAACACTGCCCCACTCGCACAATGGCCACTCCACTTGCACCTCCCTTCTTTTTATTGGCTCAAACAGTGACACACTCCCGACGAGACCTGCAGTTTTCAAATAACTGTAGCCCTGCAAGATGTCGCTCTTTCACTCACTATTTCAAATGAGTCATTTATATTGAATATTGGATTTTGTCAAATGAATACGGACTGGTAAGGATGCTTTCATTTTTTTTTTTGTCTGGTATTTTGTGCTGGTTGCTATTCAAGGAAATTCAGCCCTGGGTTTCCGATGTGATTTTACTAATTCCCTGTCATAAATTGGCATAAGAAAAGCAGAACCATACTCCGTAGCAAATTAGAAAGAGCAGTTTTCAGTCATTTAATCAGGTTCTCTGGGGATATTCTCAAAGATGTAGCAAAAAACCAAGTGAAACCTTGCTGATGTTGAATACAGCTGTCTGTTAATTATCCTTCATTAATTTAAATTCTCCTTAGTTCCTCGTATTTGATTAATTAATAATATTTCCATTACAGCTTGTATGCGCATTCATTTTCACTACTTTTGATTTTATCTTGCGGTTGATTGATTTGTAATACACAGAGCAATTGCATTTTGTCATGGAAAGTGATTATATTGCTCCATTCCTAGAAAGACGTTCTCTTTCTCATTTGAGAAATCTGTACAGTAGTGTAAATAGGATAATATTTAAAAACAGGGGTACAAGTTATTTTGTCCTATTTAAGTGATGTATTTTTGATGTTCGAGGTTTACTTATACAAATTTGGAAGAATGCCAGGGCAGTTTTCAATTTGGGCTTTTAGATATAATTGTAATTCCCACATTAGGTCATTTCAACAATCATTGAAGATTGCAATGCTTTAACATTTTTGCCGAAGTTGATAAAGTTTTAATACATATAAATCTGTCATAAATTTACCACCTTTTGCAGTTGCAAACAATTTAACATATGATTCTTTAATTTACTGTCTTTTTTGCCATTGGTGTGGGGTGGGAATGTTACCATATTAATAGAACATAGAACAGTACATCACAGGAACAGGCCTTCGGCCCCACAATGTTGTGCCAAACCAATTAAATTAGTAATGAAATGGTTGACTAAACTAATCTCTTCTGTCTACGCAATGTTCATAGCCTCTCATTCATGTCTGTCTAAACGTTTCTTAAAGATCCACAATGTTTCTGCCTCTACCACCACCCCAGACAGTCCATTCCAGGCACCCACCACTCTCTGTATAAAAGAGTTGGATTATCTATATATTATTTTAAGAAGCCCATCTGAATGCCCCTAACAAATTCAGCTACATCTAAACTACTCACATTAAGAAGGTCCCAGTTTATATTAAGAAAGTTGAAGACCCCCAGGACAACAACCCTACTGTTTTCTGTAATATGCCTGCATATCCAGTTAGCTATTGGGGGTCTATAGTACAATCCCATCTGAGTCATTGTATCCTTCATATTTTTGAGTACTACCCATATAGACTCAGTGGTCGAGCATCCTTTATCTCCCCTCTGAGTACAGCTGTGATATTGTCACTAATTAGTAGTGCAACTCCCCCACCTGTTTTACCTCCCTTTCTATAGTTTTCTAATCCGTTGAAATCCTGGGACATTAAGCGTCCATTTCTGTCCCTCTCTCAACCAAGTCTTCATAATGGCCTCAGCATCATAGTTCCATGTACCGATACATGATCTAAATTCATCATTTTTATCAATAATATCCCCAGCATTAAAATACACACATTTCAAACTATCCATCCCATTATACCTATTACTTTACCCTGTCTGTTTTTACTGGCCCTGACATCAACCTTCCTCTCCATTCACCCACTTTCTGACTAGGTGCTTTGGATTCCATCCTCCTACCAAACTAAAACTGTTGATTATTTTCTTGGACCAATAATCTAGTGGTTGGATCTGATGTTTCATATATATTCAAATTTAGTCACTATGGGAAGTGGAAATCTGATTAATTAAATGAAGCCAGTATAAGGAATCAGCTCAGAGCTAACAACCCTGACTGGTCAAAGAAAATTTGTTATGTCACCAGCAATGAAGAATCCTTCTTTATCTGTGTGCGATGGTATGGACAGACCAAGTTGGAGGACCTCTACTGCTGCCCTAAATGCCATATGCATAACAGGCAGTAAGTATTAGAAGGAATATTTAATGACTTTAAATAATATTCAAAATAAATACACAGTTGCTGTGTAATCTGAAATCTAAGCATCAAATCTTGGCTGCAGTCAACAGACCATTCAGTATTTGTACTGAGAGAACGAATGGGCAATTCAAGGTTTCTGGAATGGAAAGAGTCAAGAAATTTGACATCGGAATCAGAGTCAAGTTTATTATCACCGGCATGTGATGTGAAACTTGTTAACTTAGCAGCAGCAGTTCAATGCAATACATAATCTAGCAGAGAGAGAAATAATAATAATAATAATAAAATTAAACATAATAAATAAATAAACCATTTATGTATATTGAATAGATTATTTAAAATATGCAAAAACAGAAGTACTGTGTATTTAAAAAAGTGAGATAGTGTCCAAAGCTTCAATGTCCATTTAAGAATTGGATGGCAGAGGGGAAGAAGCTGTTCCTGAATCACTGAGTAGGTTAATAATTCACCTTAAACAAACTACACTTCTGATGCTTTGCGCACAACATTGGATTTTGTTTTATGGAAACTACAAGTTTGCCTGTAGATTCTAACCCTCATATGGACAACAAGCAGTAAGCTTTGGTTATTAACTGAGTTATAATGTGAGAAATACATATCGTGAAGTAACCAGTCTGTTAACTCATTCTGCAGCTGATTGCAGGTTGTTTGAGGACCCCGACTTGGGCGGATCTGTCCGAAGCAATGACCCATTATTAATTTCATCTAACTGTGAGCTTAAAGGTGATGCCATAACTGTAAGCCTTGATGAAGACACCGAAGAATTGTTGAGGTAATTATTTTACTAGTTAATAAAGTAGTCCTTTTTGTGATAAAAGTTTTGATGTTACAAATGCTCTCTACTCGCTGCTGCCATCAGGAAGGAGGAGTCTTTGTAACAAAAGTTCTGATGTTTGCTTCCAGTTACTGTTGCAAATTTCTGATCAGTTTTAGATATTCTGGACCCCAAGAGAGGTGGTAAACCCCAGAGGTTCAAAAATTAATTTTGTTAATGTATGCCTGAACAATACAACTCTAATACTCATCTTCGTCTTAGAAACATAGAAAACCTACAGTACAATACAGTTAAAAATCCATTTTGATTTACCTACTCACCCAAGTACGTCTTGCGTGTTACCTCCTTTCTGAGTTGCTGTCAGCTGCCAGCTTCAGACAACACTCATCCTGAATAAACACATATTCTGAAATGCCTTGAAGAGAAGTCTTAGCCTGAAACATCGACTGTTTATTCATTTCCATCGATGCCACCTGGCCTGCTGAGTCCCTCCAGCGTTTTGTGTGTGTTGCTCCAGAAAACACACATTGATAGGTTTCCAACCTGATGGCATGAACATCGATTTCTCAAACTTCCGGTAATGACCCCACCCCTCCCCACTTCACCATTCCCCATCCCCTGCCCAACGCCTCCCTCTGGTGCCTCTCCCCGCCCCCTTTTCTTTCTTCCATGGTTTTCTGTCTCTTTCACCAATCAATTTCCCAGCTCTTCATCCTTCTCCCTTCAGGTTTCACCTGTCACCTGGTGTTTCCCTCATGCCTCCCCCCCCCCCACCACCTTTTAAATCTGCTCCTCCACTTTTTTTTCTCCAGTCCTGCCAAAGGGTTCCAGCCCGAAACATCGACTGTACTTTTTTCTACAGATGCCGCCTGGCTGCTGAGTTCCTCCAGCATTTTGTGTGTGTTGCTTGGATTTACAGCTGCTGCAGATTTTCTCTTGATTGATGGGTTTCCTTCATTAATGCCTCAGAAAATTCCAAAAGAGAGTTGAGACTAACCAGGTCCTTGAGAGTACCAGCTCCAGAGTAAGTGGTAGGCTCACTGACTTTACTGACTAGATAGAGTGGTGGTGTTCATGGCCAAGGTTGTCAAACAAAGTCAGAATTTCATTGGTCAATTTAATACTACAGAGGGAGGCCAAGTTTTCCATGTTGTAACAAAACTAAGCAATGTTAGAAGAAATTCAGCATTACAACAGGGTACAAAGCATAGGTGTCATTTGAGTGCAAAATTATAGCCGGGGTGCAATCAAAACAGTATACAAAACAAGGTAAATTGAGTTTGTTGCCCCGTTAGAAATTGGCAGGTACTGTATGACTGTGTTGGCACCAGAGTTGTGGCTGAAAGAAGATCACTACCATAAGGAGAGAAATGCTGAAATAAGAAGCTGACCAATAATATAAAAGAGGATAGCAAAAGATTTTTTTTAAGCTAGCTAAAGAGTAAAAGAGAGGCCAGAGTGGACATTGAACCACTGGAAAATGGTGCTGGAGGAGTCGTAATGGGAACAAAGAGATAGTGAATGGTTTGAGTAGTATTTTGCATCAGACTTCACTGTGGAAGACACCAGCCACATACTAGGAATTCAAAAGAGTCAGGGGACAGGCTTGGATATAATCACTATTACTAATGAGAGGGTGATTGGGAAGCTGAAAGGTCTATGGATAGATTCTCCCCAAGGTCTTGGAGGAAGCTGAAGAGATTGTTTATTTTATTTAATTGCATTTAGAGATCCAGCGTGGAACAGACCCTTCCAGCCCAACGGCCGCACTTATTTAACACTAGCCTAATCACAGGACAACTTTTAATGCTCATCTAACCTACCACACATGCATACATACAGACACACACAGATAGGCACATGCACACAGTACAGACTCCTTACAGAAGGCACCAGAAGTGAATTCCAGAATGTCCTGAGCTGTAATTGTGTCACTCTAACTGCTATGCTTGTGGAGTTTTTAATAGTGATCTTTCAAAAATCACTAAAGTCAAGAATGGTTCTAGAGGACTGACTAATCATAAATGTCTCTTCACTTTTGGAAAAAAGGAGAGGTGTTAAAGACAGGAAATCATAGGCCAGTTAGCCTGACTTCAGTGGTTGGGAAGATTTTAGAGTCCATTATTAGGGATGAGATTCGCAGATAGTTGGAAGCACATTATAAAATAGGCCGGTTTTCATGAGGGGAAATCTTGCCTGAGAAATCTTTTGGAATTCTTTGAAGAAGTAACAGGGAAGATAAAGGAGAGTCAGTTGATGTTGTTTACATGTTCTTTCAAAAGGCCTTTGACAACGTGGAACACATGAGGCTGCTTAAACAAGATGGGGGCCTATGGCATTACAGGAAAGGTACTAGCATAGTTAGAAGATTGGTTGACTAATAGAATGCAAAGGGTAGGAATAAAGGGGGCTTGCTAGTGTCTATTAGTGTTCCGTGGGGGCCAGTGTTTGGTCCACTACAGTTCATGTTATATGTAAATGATCAGGATGACAGAATAGATGGCTTTATGGCCAACTGTATGGATGATACAAAGGCAGGAGGAGGGGCAAGGAATCTACAGAAGGGCTTGCACAGGTTGGGAGAATACGCACAGGAGTGCAGTTGGAATACAGTGCAGGAACATGCATGGTCTTGGGTTAGGTTTAGGATTATGGTCATTCAATTTGGTAGAAGGAATGAAGGCATAGATTATTTTCTAATATGAAGCAAATTCAAAAATCAGAGGTGCAAAGGACTTGGAAGTCCTAGTGCAGGATTCCCTGAAGTTTAACTTGCAGGCTGAATTGGTAGTAAGGAAAGCAAATGGAATGTTAGTACTCATTTTGAGGGGACGAATATTAAAGCAAGGATGTAATGCTGAAGGCTTAAGGCATACATCAGCCCACATTTGAAGTATTGTGAACAGTTTTGAGCCCCTTATCTAAGAATGCATATGCTGGCATTGGAGAGTGTAAGAATGATTCTGGGAATGAAAGGGTTAATGTATAAGGAGAGTTTGATGGCTCTGGGCCTGTATTCTCTGGAGTTGTGAGAGGTGAGGGTGATTCTCACTGAAACCTATTGAAAATTGAAGGGCTTGTATGAAGTGGACATGGAGAATGTTTCCAATAGTTGAACAATCTAGGAGCAGAGGAGTTCAGCCTTAGGACAAAAGGACGTACTTTACAACAGAGACGATGAGAAATTTCTTCATCCAGAGGGTGGTCAATCTGTCAAATTCATGACCACAGGCACAGTCATTAGGTAAATTTAAAGTGGGTGTTGATATGTTCTTGATTAGTAAGAATGTTAAAAGTAATGGGGAGAATGAGGGAGAATGGGATTGATAGATAGATAGATAGATACTTTATTCATCCCCATGGGGAAATTCAACTTTTTTCCAATGTCCCATACACTTGTTGTAGCAAAACTAATTACATACAATACTTAACTCAGTAAAAAATATGATATGCATCTAAATCACTATCTCAAAAAGCATTAATAATAGCTTTTAAAAAGTTCTTAAGTCCTGGCGGTAGAATTGTAAAGCCTAATGGCATTGGGGAGTATTGACCTCTTCATCCTGTCTGAGGAGCATTGCATCGATAGTAACCTGTCACTGAAACTGCTTCTCTGTCTCTGGATGGTGCTATGTAGAGGATGTTCAGAGTTTAGCAGACTCAATGGGCTGAATGGCCTAATTCTGCTCTTCTGTCTTATGGTTAAAATGAGATAGTTATTTTAAGAGGAGTGATTAAACGAAGAATGTTGTTTTGTGTGGGGAATCTACTTGTTGCATTCTTTGTACCTGCTATTAAAAAAAAACAAAAATCATTTAATATTTTAAAACCGCTCTATTCTGGTAAGTGACTTCTATATTTTTGATTTTTGTAGTAATTTAAGAATTTATAAACTATAATTTTAGGAGCACTTTCACTATGCCACAATTTATCTCACTCAACAACTTCTCTCTCAATCTGCACTTCAAGATTTCCTCAATTCAGCTGAAAGCAAGTTAAACTTAACTTTGTTATATCCATTTTTAAAATGTGCCATGATTCTCTTGGGAAGAAAGAAGTTGTAATTTATATTAAATAAAACTCAACACATTGTAAAATGTATTAAATTGTGCTATTGGCTTACTCTGAATTAGTTTTTAGTTTCTGTTAATAACGTTTATGAAAACTGAAGTTTCTGGTCTGTGAAATCCCAAGAACATGGCATTCATTCCTTCTTGAGCAACAATTATATATTTATTCATACACTTTTGTTCAAGCAGGATGGATTCCAGTTTTGAATGCTTTGCGTATTCTTCAGTGTCTCCAATTACATAGATAACAGCTGCAAATGGCATATGCTGTACATCAAAATGCATGTAGTAAATCAAAGGCTGTAAGTCAAAGTACACTTAGTAGTCAAATGACAGTAACATCAATTATTGTATATTTTGTGCCTTTAATATTTCCAGAGTTGAAGATGACCTGGATAAAATACTGAACTTAAGTTCCAGTAATAAGGCAAAACCAGCCAAGCCGACTGTGCCAGCCAAGCCAACTGTACCAGCCAAGCCAACTGTACCAGCCAAGCCAGCTGTACCAGCCAAGCCAACTGTGCCCAAGAAGCCTGCCTGCCCCTCTGAAGTGAGGAGGACCAGTCCTGCAGCAGAATCCAGTTCCTCGAAAAGCACGGTGGCTGCCATGAATGAACTAGATATTCTGAAATACATTCAGGAGAATGAGGCACCAAGTACTGACTCACTAGATCTGTTTTGAACAAAATATCTTTCAATAACGTATCAATTATTTTTGGAATAACCTGGTTATCTACATGAACTTAAAATATATTCAAAGTACTTTCGATGATATTTTCTTGCATTTATGTGCACAAATAAAAAAACATTTAAGTGAAGATTGTGATTTCCCTTTGAGGCAAACATTCTTGAAATCCAGAAACCACTAAGTCAAAAGAACAAAAAGGGATATTTTGATTCCTTCACGTGTGAAGGAGCGAACCCACTAAGTCCCTGTGTCAAAAAAAAAATCACAATCAATATATCTGTAACACACACAAAATGCTGGAGCAAGCCAGGCAGCATCTATGGAAAAGGGTAAACTGGATGTTGTGGGCCGAGACTCTTCAACAGGACTGGGGAAAAAAGATGAGAAGTCAGAGCAAGATGGTTGGGGAGGGGAGAAAGAAGTCCGAAGTGGTAGGTGATAGCTGAACCTGGGAGAGGGGGTGGGGTGAAGTAAAGAGCTGGGAAGTTGATTGGAGAAAGAAATAACAGACTGGAGAAAGGGAATCTGATAGGAGAAGACAGAACACCAAGCAAGGGAAGGGAAGGGGGAGGAGCTCTGGAGGGAGGTGATGGACGGGTAAGGAGATGAGGTAAGAGAGGGAAATGGGAATGGGGGAATGAGGTGAGCAATCACTGAGATAGATGTTCATGACATCAAGCTTCTCAACATATCTGTATTTTTTCAGTTTATAAGCATGGTTGGTGAGTGCTGAAAATATTTAACACTTTTTATGTTAGCCATAGATGTAGTTAGTATTTGGGAAAAGATAGACCTGGATTGTAAATAAAATGGAAGAACATCTTGTGCCATGTGTAGGAGATCTCAGGAGTGGAGTATTCCAATTATCAAGGTCTTCCAGTGCTATATTCATTATTGCAAGTAGGAATTCCCAAATGCCATGATGCCTTGGAAGTGAGCCCCTTTTCACCATTTCAGATTGGGTGATACCAGGACATTTTTACAGTTAAATGCCTTGTTTTCTTACAGATCATTGACACTGGCATACTTAGGCCAGTTCCTGTGTTATTAAATTAATGCCTTATACCCCAAACACATGTCCATGAAGATGCTGAGCATCTTTCGAAAGAGAAACACCATTAGTGATTCAGCAGCACTCTTTGGATTTTCTTTGATTAGGGATTTGTTTTCATTTAGTTATTGGGTGCAATTGCGTAAATGTATGTTTTTGGATTAAAGTCTTTTGTATTATTGCCACAAACCAGTTCCTTTAATTTGACATGAATCAGATTCTGTCCTAGGTATTCTTTCTATAAGGGTTATCAATGTTAGAGGCACTTATGCTCAGAGCAGTCCTTTAGTAGACCACATTGGTTTCCATCCGTCTTGGTGTCATCTTTTCCTCTGATTATGAATCTCAGAAATATAAAAAATATTGAATATCTGACTCAAATTATCTCCTTGCCCCAAAACCCTAAAAATACTTGTAATTTTTATTTCCAGTGACTTTGCATATTTCTTCCCACTCAACTCCCCTTGAAGTGTGTATGTTGACAACCTATTTAACTTTTCACAGCTGTAAGAACAATGGGAGTGCTGCAATGCAGTTAAAAAGGCTATGCTGTTCAAGATGTCATTACCTGCACTAATTTTATTAAATCTCGACGTGACAGCATTGGGGATGGAACCAGTCTGGGGCTCAATGAAGGACTGGAAGAAATATATTTACTGCAATGGATAGTCTTTAGGTTGTATACCACTGATACTGCCTTTAATCACCAAAATGTATTTCTGCCCATGGTATGGGGTGTTTATTGTAATATAGTTTCAACTGTGAAATGAGAACATTAATTCTACAAACTTGGTGCAGTAATGTGAGCATTCTTTCTAAATTTAACTGTACAGTAATTAAAAGGCTTTTGGAAATGATGGAACTTGGTTTCAAGAATTAGTTTGAATTAGCAGATAGTTTGCTTCGTGTGTAAATCAGGAATGTAACAATGTTTGGAATTGCTGAGCAGCATTGTAGATGACTTGATGGCCTTTCAAGGGTGGAAAGCAGAAGAGGTCCCCCTTTCATCTCTGATCTCTGGAGCAGGGGGAACCCAGTGGGTTGAGGGGCATCTGTGGGATGAAAAAAATTGTTGGCTATTCAGGTCCAAGCCCTGAATTTTCCCGACAGCCCTGATGCAAGGTTTCGACCTGAAATGTCAAAAATTCCTTTAGTTCCACAGATGCTACTCAACCAGCTGTGTTCCTCAAGCAGGTTCTTTGTTTTGCCAAAGAATTCCAGCATCTGCAGTTCATTGTGTTCCCATTGTTATAGGTATCTGAGTCACCTGATCTTGGCCAGATGCAGCAAATGATGGGAAAAGTGTAACTGCTCATATCATCTGACTTTAGAAGGGGTGAGTTTTGCAAGAACTTCATTTCCATGTTCTCTCACTCTCCACTGCCTTTAGTTTCATTATCTCTTATGTAATATTTTTTTTCTGTTTGCATGATTTTACATTTTGGGTCATTGCCTCAATAAAATTGTCTTATGATAAGAGGTGTTACGGGTTAAGAAAATGAATCTCCTTATCTCATTCAAAATTTGTAGTGATTATCATTGGTAGCTATAGTTTTAAGATATGAATATCAAAGTTCAAAGTACATTTATTATCAAAGTACATGTATGTCAGCATGTACAACCCTGAGATTTGTTTTCTTGCAGGCATACTCAGTAAATCCAAGAAACGTAATAGAATCTATGAAAGACTGGACCCAACAGGATGGACAAAGAAACAAGATGCAAAAGCCAACAAATTATGCAAATACAAAAGAAAAAAATAGAAATCATAATAAATAATTAAGCAATAAATATTGAGAGCATGAGATAGAGGGTCCTTAAAAGTGAGTACGTTAGTTGTGGGAACAGTTACGTGATGGGGCAAGTGAAGTTTTCCCCACTGGTTCAACAGCCTGATGGTTGAAGGGTAATAATTGTTCCGGACTCTGGTAGTGTGGGTTCTGATGCAGTAGCTTCCTGATCGCAGCACTGTGAAGAGAGTGTGGTCTTGTGTAGTAGGGGGTTCTTGTTGGACACTGCCTTCTGCACAGCACTTAGAGTAGATGTGCTCAATGGTGGGAAGGGCTTTATCCATGACGGACTGGGTTGTATCCTCTACTTCTTGCAGGGTTTGACATTCAAGTGGCTGATACAGCCCGTCAATATTCTCTCCACCACACATCTCTAGAAGTTTGTCAAATTATTAGATGGAACGCCAAATCTTTGCAAACTTTGAAGGAAGTAGAGGTGCAGCTGTGCTTTCTTCATAATACGCTTACTTGCTGGACCCAGGAGAGATCCTCTGAAATGATAACACCGAGGAATTTAAAGCTGCTCTCACCCTCCATCTCTGATAGCTCAGTGATGATAAACATTGACCTTTAGAATATGACGTTGCAACTAAGCTCCTGCTATTCCAACCACGAACACGAAAGTCAAGTTACTCAACTAATTTATAACTGAGCTTTTCTTAAATTGCTGTTATATTTAATGAATTTTTAAAAATTCACTACAATTGGTAAGCTATATCATTGTAGTCCTTCCTATTTCACCATGTGTGTCCCATTTTGCACAACAAAATGCATTGGGAAAAGAAAACAATTTATGTTGATAAGTCCAAGAAGGAGTATTTCTTATTCTAAGGCTAAACTGAAGAAGCTAGGATTGTTCTCTTGTGAGCAGAGATATGGAGAAGAATTGATAGAGGTATACAAGATAATACCTGATTTGGCTAGGGTAAAAAAAGGTGTTCCCATAAGCAAATAGTTTAAGAAGGAGAAGACGTACATTTAAAATATTGGGCTCAAGAGGAAATCCATTTTTACTTTCACTGTGAATGACTTATTCCTTGCAAGGATATTAGAAACAAAATCAGTTGGTACTTTCATTAGGGATTGGAAATGACACTTGCAATTTGAATTTGGAGAATGAGACTGAAAGGATTGCTCACTTGGGAACCAAAGCAGATTCACTGAGAAAAAAGGCCACTGTAATTATTCTGTGCTTCTAAAAACTGCTAACTGGGCATTCTGGAAAATTCAGTGGCAGGAAATTTTGGCTTTATCTTTCTTTTGGTGCAGAATTCCCTTCTTTCTCCAACCATGTGGGGGAAGTCACAGGTGGTATGGCAATTCTGCATTCACATAAACATTCATTATGTATGAGTATAGCCAGAGATGATAGAAAGACATGCAAAATGAGTATATCCTGTTACTTATTTTCTAGCCATAACAGGAGGTTGTTTGAGAATGTTTGACTTTCATCAATAGAGGGAGACAGAAACTAGTACAATGCCAGTAGTTGGCAACAATAAAGTATGTACACCCAGAAAATATACTTCCGATAATTGGTTAGTTTTGTTAGGGACACTTTTTATTACATCTGCTGCTAGTCTTGGAAAACTTAGTGGCAGTTTGAATGCAGTAAATCAGTCACTGAAGTAGTTGTTCAATATGGTTTTAAAATATTTCTAATTGCTGATCATCAGTGGAAAGGTTTAGGCTTCATTTCAATTAAATGTGCACTGCCCATTTATGTTGGGTGTCTAGGTACCAATAATGTGATTATGTTTCTCTTCCATGAATGTTTTTATTGTACTAACATCTAATATTGAATGTAGAGTTCAAATTAGCAGAATGCTGCTGCTGGGTTAACAAATTTCACGTCACATGCTGGTGATAATAAATCTGATTCTGATTCAGATTCTAAAAGCTATATTTTTCATGGGTTGTGAAGAAAGTAAAAGTTAACATATCCTCTCTACGAGCCTGTGCTGATCAGCTGGCTCCCATCTTCACTCAGCTCTTTAACAGATCTCTGGAGCTGAGTGAGGTTCCGACTTGCTTCAAGCGCTCTACCATCATCCCGGTCGGTCCCCAAGAAACCCACCATCACAGGACTGAACGACTACAGACCTGTCGCACTGACATCTGTAGTCATGAAATCCTTTGAACGCTTGGTGTTGAACCACCTGAAGTCCCTCACCAGCAGCCTGCTGGATCCCCTGCAGTTTGCCTACCGGGCAAATAGTTCAGTAGACGATGCAGTCAACCTGGGACTGCACTATATCCTGCAACATCTGGATCGTCCTGGGACCTATGCTCGGATGCTGTTTGTGGATTTCAGTTCGGCGTTTAACACCATCGTCCCTCATACCCTCTGCTCCAAATTGTCTCACCTTACTGTGCCACCTGACCTCTGCGATTGGATTTACAGCTTCCTGACCAACAGAAGTCAGCAGGTAAGGATGGGACAGGTCACATCGGATATTCGAATCACCAACACCGGCGCCCCCCAGGGGTGTGTCCTCTCTTCACTGCTGTTCTCCCTCTACACCATATATGTCAAACTCAAGGCCCGTGGGCCAAATCCGGCCCGCGGTGGAATTATCTTTGGCCCGCGAGATAATATCTAATTACTATTAAAGCTGGCCCCAGTAATCGAAGAGCCTATGGCGTATGATATGGCTAATGCTGAGTTTATTCAGGTACCAGGTTTTCAGGGTTTTTAGTGTTTATTCGGCAGTCTTGCTCAGCAATCTTCATAAGAAACAGAATTTGTAAAGTGAAACACTTTGTAGTTATAGCAGAGACTGAGACACATGAGAGCAGGCTGAAAAAACGGAGGCAACGAAAGCTGCGTTCGCACGCGTCCAACTGATCTGGCCCGTATGAAGCTGCATTTTGCTCAATCCGGCCCATGACCTAAAATGAGTTTGACACCCCTGCTCTACACCAATGACTGCACCTCCTCCAACCCCTATGTGAAGCTTTTGAAGTTTGCAGACGACACTACCGTCATCGGACTCATCCAGAATAGTGATGAGTCTGCATATCGACAGCAGGTGGACCAACTGGCGCTCTGGTGCAGTTGGAACAATCTGGAGCTGAACACGCTCAAGACGAAGGAGATGATAGTGGATTTCAGGAGACATCCCTCTGCTATGTCTCCCCTCACAGTCCTCAGCAGCCCTGTGTCCACCGTGGAGAACTTCAGGTTCCTGGGAATCACCATCTCTCAGGATCTGAAGTGGGAGCAGAACATCAGCTCCATCCTGAAGAAGGCCCAGCAGCGGATGTATTTCCTGCGGCTCTTGAGGAAATACGGTCTGCCTCAGGAATTGCTGCTGCAGTTCTACACTGCAGTCATTGAGTCTGTCCTGTGCACCTCCATCATTGTGTGGTTTGGAGCCGCCACCAAGCAGGATAGAACCAGACTACAGCGCACAGTGAGGACTGCCGAGCGCATTATTGGAGCCTCCCTGCCCTCTATTGTGGACCTGTACTCTTCCAGGTTGAAGAAGAGGGCGGGGAACATCGTAAAGGACTCCTCCCATCCTGCGCACGGACTGTTTGATCTGCTTCCGTCTGGTAGGTGCTTCAGATCCCTCCAGACTAAGACTAATAGGCACTGGAGAAGTTTTTTCCCTACTGCGGTCACTTTGCTGAACAGTTAACTGCCGGTTAACTGTCGGCTAACTATTACTTGGATTGCACTACCTGTATGTATAATTTATATTTTCAATTATATCTATCATTATTATTGTTATGAGCAGAGAGACAACATCTGCCGGAAGTAAATTCCTTGCATGTGCATAGGTACTTGGCGATTAAAGTCTGATTCTGATTCTGATTCTGTAGCTATCCCATAAAATGTGTCATTGACAAAGTTTGTTTTTAAATAAGAACTGTTATCAGAATGTGAATGGATACAAAACTCACAACAGATATTTGGCTGTCTTCTCTGATGTTAAGTGTACGTGGGATACACAACTTGGTATTTCTTCATATGGGTACTCTTCCTGAAGTATTATGACTCTGGGAGAATTATAAATTATCTGTTGGAAGAATAAGAACAGAAATTTCATTCAAGAGGCTTTATAACACTTTGTTTTTCAACTACTACCTTGCTACTTTCTTCAGCAGTATATGGAACAGTAAATGAGTCACCTATACCCACCACGATTCAGCCCGTACTGGCCCAGCACATAAATCAGTCAAACATCGGGTCTCTCCTCACTCTCAAGGATGCCTTGACTCTGCCTCGGCTCTGCTTCGACCCTGCCTCCACCTCCGCTTCCCTCAAATCTGTCTTGCCTCCGTCCCCTTCTCCACTCACCTTGCCTCACCTCAGCTTGCCTCTTCATTATTAACAGGGATCATTATTAATAATTATTGATAATTATTAATGCAAAATTCACTAGATGGTTGTTATACACGAATGCACCAGATGGCTCTTGACGTGAGTTGGCAACAGCACATGACCAACGTCAAGCACTATGATGACCCATCGATGCTCACTACTAAAATCGAGGCGAGAAGACTCAGCTAGTGGGGCACTGTCTACGCCACCCTGAGCTACCTGCCAGCCTAGTCATCACAAGGGAGCCCAAGCATGGGAGGATGAACCCTGGGCGCCCTCCCAAGACTATGGTCAACACGCTCCTAGAAGATAGTGGAATGGCTAATGTAGATGAACTGAGGGAGAGGGAGGAGTGGAGAGTCCATCATCGTGCCAGATGCTGGCCCCCTAGGCCTGAGTCGACTTAAGAAAGAAAGATTATTAATAAAGTGCTATTAATTCTGTGTCCAGCATCAAGTGCCATTACAAAGAAATCATGGCAATGACTCTACTTTCTTAGAAATTTGCAAAGATTTGACATGTCATTTGAAACTTTGGCAAACTTGTATAGATGTGAGGTGAAGAGTATATTGACTGTTTGCACCATGGTCTGGTAAAGGAGCACCAATGTTCTAGAATAGAAAGCCTACAAAAGGTAATGGATGTAGCCCAGTCCATTATGGGTAAAGGCCTCCCTGCCATTGAGCACATCTATACGGTGTGCTGTTGCGGGATATCGGGATCCATCATCAACGACATACATCATCCAGGATGTGCTCTCTTCTTACTACTGCCATCATGAAGGAGCCTCAGGACCCACAACCTCAGGACCAGGTTCAAGAACAGTTACTACCCCTCAGTCATCAGGCTCTTGAAACAGGGGATAACTTCATTCAACTTTACCTGCCCTAACATTAAAATTTTCCCACAACCTATAGACTCACTTTTAAGGACTCTTCATCTCATGTTCTTGATGTTTATTGCTTATATTTTTTATTATTATTTCATTTTGTATTTGCACAATTTGTCTTTTGCACACTGGTTGAAAACTTAAGTTACTCTGGTCTTTCATTGATTCTGTTACGATTGTTAATCTGTTATGAATCTATTAAGTATGCTGCAAGAAGGGTTGTATATGGTGACAATAAAGTATTTTGATAATAAATTTACTTCGAACTTTGATCTTTACCTAACTTCACTCACCCCAAAATGGAGCTGTTCCCACAACCTATGGACTCACTTTCAAGGACTCTTCATCTTATGTTCTCAATATTTATTGCTTATTTATTATTATTTTTTTCTCTCTTTGTATTTGGAGTTTGTTGTCTTTTGCACATTCATTGATGGTCCATCTTGTGTACAGTTTTTCATTTATTCTATTGTTTTTCTTTGAATTTACTGTGAATGCTCACAAGAAAATGCATCTCATGGTTGTATATGGTGATGAACTGTGTACGTAGTTTGGTAATAAATTTGCTTTGAACTTTGATGGGAACAGAGCCACAGATACAAATGCATTCTCTCACACATTGCATGAGTTCCTTGCGATCCAGTGAACTGGGTTCAATCCTGACCTTGGATGCTCTCTTTACAGTTTGCATGTTCTTACTCTAACCAAATATTCCAGTTTCTTTCGATTTCCTTCTGTGCTGTAAGAACATATGGGAGGAAAATTTCCAGCATATCTGTAACAAATTGTGGAAAGATTTCATGCCCCTTTCTCAGCAGAACAATGACAGTAAGTGAAGTCTTGTCTGGAAAAAAAAAGCATAGATTTTCAGAAGCATCCCTTCCCTAATGTGAATTATGTCTCTTTATATTATTTAATTTGCATGAAACCCAGTTTATAATTTTCTGGTACTGGTTAACAATACAATTTCTCCTAAGTTCTATTGAGTTTTCTGCATATAATTGATAAAAGCAAACATTAAAAAGCACATTTTGAGGTGGTGTTTGTTATAAATTCACATGTTGGTTTACAATGTGATAGCTACGGAGCTTATTTATAAGGAATATACTGACTAAGTTGTGTGGAAATTGTCTCTCTCACAACAATGCGATTCTTCAGTTCAAAAGAATAGAAATAACTTGTTGCCAGTAAAGCATGGTCTTGGCTCTTTGGTGTGGCGCATTCAATAAATAACAGGATAGAGCCGTCTCCTGCAGCCCTCTAGATTGTGGCAAGCAGCAATAAGTGATTGTTCTGGTCAGGAAACCAGGCGTCCAAAAATCATAGTGCATTGTGAGTGCCACCTAGTTAAAGCTGTTCTCCAAACCTCAAGGAGGCTTAGGAAATTGAATGCAAGGATGAATGTAAACACTTACCAGAATACTGCAAGAGGAATAGAAAGTCAAAGATGCTCGAAACTCTTACAGTGTTCTACAACTCAGACCAAATGGGTGTTTTTTTTTCACACTGTATTTCATTGGAAGATCTTTGGTTCTCTAAAGTAAATTCATGACTTTCAGACAAAAATCAACAAAGTGGGTGTACTTTGCATTAATTTCATAAAAGATACATTATTGCCTCTTTCATTTGAATGTCTAGGTGATAGGGTAAAATCACTTCCCTTGATTCAAATCTGAATTATAAACTGAAGTCAATGGGGAAAATCATTCTTTAGAATACAAAATACTGTCGCTGGCTACTTCAAAATGCACAGCTTTGATGAATTTTTTGAATAGGGATGTATTTTTATTTTACAGTTAAGATTTTGATCCTACTTAGCTTTTTAGGGGTTACATAGCCTTTGAATGGAAAGCCTTGATCTAATGCTTTACAATTCACAGCTGTGAGTATCCCAGTGGTTATGCCAATGAGTACAATGGGTGTGGTGAATTTCAATCCACTTTCCTGAAATTCCGTGAGAAAAAAGTAGGAATTCACAAAGGTGAATTCAGCTTCTGTTGTTCGGAATTAGCATAAGGTTTAAGTAATAAGGTTTAGGATCAGTGGCATAACTGGGAAAAGAAAGAATGTTGTGAGTGCAGTGAGATGTACCTGATGAAAGGCTTTTCCTGTTTATTTCCCACAAATTTCTCTGGTGCTCATGTTTAGCACCTTACAGTTTGAGGCTTGCAAATTAATCTAAAAATATAGCACACTATCAATGTTGCAGACCTCCAAAAATTGCAATAATAATTGTAACATGAATTCTGAAATAATACTGCAAGTTAAACCCAATCACCCAAAGTACTAAAATCACATTGTATGCCTTTGAGAGAATTTTTAAGCATAATTTTCCCACTGGTGACCTCTCATGCTGTCCATCTCAATTGCTCAAGAGTGTTTGCATTGATGAGAATTCTTTTCAAACTAAACGAATATCCCAAACCATCTAGCAAATGGCATCTGAATAATAACATGCTACACCTGGATGTTATTAGTATCCTATGTGACTATTCCTGGTGACTAACAAAAAAGAAAGATCATCCCTAATTATACTTTTCAGCCCTGTTGCCAATCTGGTTCTCTTTTAACAGTGTTAGCATTATTTCAAGCTTTCAACAGTAGCAGTTCTATGTTCAAAATATAGATAATGAATGCCAAGTGTTGGAGATGCTGGTCTTAAGTTAATTTCCAGATGCTTCACTGATGCAATGAGAACATTTTTTTCTGATTACTATTCTTCATTTTGACCATATGTAATAGTTTGGCAGCCGTTTTGACACTTTCTCAGGTATTTATTGTAAAATGAAGTAATCTACAGTGATAGCTAGACGTTACGAAAGCAAGTATGTCAGTTCAATAAATTGTTTATACAACATCAAGTAGCTCAGAGCAGATTTAATTTTTTACATTCTCTGGTAAGAGATTATCCATAATCATTTAATTCCACATCACTGCTTATCTAACATGTAAATACATTTTAATTAGTTCCTTTTCCCCATTGGTATTCATGCCTCGGCCACGGGAGCTGCTGAAACTCTGGTTACTTGCACTAACACTTTACATGAGTCAATCAATGTGTAAATTGCTGAGAGAATAAACCATTTAAAAACGGTGTTTTGTTTGCACTCAAGTAGTTTATGAAATTTAAAGTTAAGCACTGCGTATTTCAGGATATAATAAACAGAAGCAGGGAGAGACCTTTTTATCTCTTGTACCATTCAATAAGATCCATTGCTGATCATTTATTGAGCGTCACTTTCCTGAATTAACCACCTGTCTCTTGATTTTCTTATTACCCAGATCTGTCAGTCTAAGTCTGAACATGCATCATGCACTTGTGTGGAGAACTCCATGACTTCTCTATCTTTTTGATGAAGAAATTGCCTCCCATCTTAGTGACCCTGCTCTTGCCTCCTCAGCCAGGGGAAGCATCATTCCCTCAAAAACCCAACTAAGCTCCACTGGAGTTCAGTAAGTTTCAATGAACCGCAGCAGTCACTCGTCATAACCTTCCATCATGAAATGTTTTCCCTCCATTAATCAATTCTTAGTCTATGTCAATTTTGTTTAAATTAGAATGACACATTTCTTTCAATGAATCCAATTTCACTACCTCGTTTTGATAATTAAAGTTCAAAGTAAATCTACTATCGAAGTATATATGCTACAATGTGCCACCTTGAGACTCATTTTCCTGCAGGCATTTGCAATGGTACAGAGAAATACAATAGAATCAATAGAAAAACTACACACAAAGACTGCAAACAACTAATGTGCAAAAAGAAAACAAATTGCAAATAAAAATATTAACCAAATAAATAATAGTGAGAACGAGTTGTAGAATAGAATTGAATTGAATTTATTTAAATCTTACATCCATCCCACAATGTGAGGGAGTAAGATTCTTTGCGTTATGACTCCATTACAATGTACAGACACGTGAATTCATTAAGTCTAATGGCTTGTAGATGGAAACTGTCCCGTAGCCTGTTGATCCTGGCTTTTATGCTACCATACTGTTTGCCAGACGGAAGCAGCTGAAACAGTTGGCGTGAGTGGTGTCCCCAGTGATCTTCCAGGCCTTCTTTGTGCACCTGCTGCTGTAAATGTCCTCAGTGGAGGGAAGTTCACGTGTACGGATGCAATGGGCTGTCCCCAGCACTCGCTGCAGTACCCAGTGATCAAGCTTGGTGCAGTTCCCATTCCAGCCAGTGATACATCCAGTCAGGATGCTCTCAATGGTGACCATGTAGATGGTCTTGAGGATTTGAGGGCTCATGCTGAACTTCTTCAGTCTCCTGAAGTGAGTGAAGTTATCCATGCTGGTTCATGAGCCTGATGGTTGAAGCGTAATCACTATTCCTGATCTGGTGGTTTTGGACCTAAGGCAAATGCCTCCTTCCCAATGGTTTCAATGAGAAGGAAGTGTAGGTGGGCTCCTTGATTATAGATGCTGCTTTCTTGTGGATGTGCTCAATGTTGGGAAAGGCTTTGCATGTGATGGACTGGGCTGTGTCCCCCACTTTTTGTAGGTGTTCCTGTAGCACTCATCATAAACCCTTTTTTATTCCCCATTGTGCTATATGTGTGAACTTCATGCTGGTAAGGATTTATGCATGAATTTAGAAGAAGAGAATTACCACTTTATCTTTGACCCATCTGAAACCTTATGTAGTACTCCTCATGGAACCTATAAATGAGTGAGAATAGCCAAACAGAACTTCATCCATACCAATTAAAGGAAACTACGCTTAAGCTTAAATATGTCAAAATAAACCGCCTATGGTATTAAGTCTGATTCAAAATAAGGCATGTTAATTGCTAATCTTTGACAGTTTTTACTTTGTTCCTACATGAAGTTCAGGGACAGATTTATCCTGTAACCCTCTTAGTTCTACCACGTGATGGTCGTGATGGTAGCCAGAGGTGAACTATTAAACTTGCCCCGAATTACAGATGGCATTTCCCAGATCTATTGGCAGTCTTCTACAACCCCTGTCTTGCAGGCTTGCTATTCTAACAGTATTTTGACAGCTTTATAAAAGAAATGCAATTAATGTGCGATCTGAGATCAGTCAAGTACAAAAGCTTCTTGACGGCCCAGCAATTTAAAATGCACTTCTGCCTGATTAGCAGGAGCTAGAGTTCCCATATGAAATACCGTAATGATTTATGCAGCATGATCAGAACAAAGATTAGCACCTAGAAATAAACCTTGAGTTGTTATTTAACTTATAAATAATATTTTGGAGGCCAAAACAGATTAACAGTTTTAGTACAGCTTTAGTTTTGATCACTCCATTCTAGTGAGACGAAACTACAATGAGCATAGACCGTAGACTTAAAAACTACCAGTGATGGACTGGTTGTAGTTGTGAGAAGGAGATCAGAATTTTCACATGTTTTCTATGTCATCAGGAAGGGAGATATGCCATATTTATGGGCTTATAATTAAAATTTATAGTTATTTTGTTAATTCAATTACCATATTGAATGTCATTGTGGTTATTTTTCTAATATCTCTGGTAAACAGTGACCATAATGTAATCAATAGTTATGACATAGTTTGATATTGAGATTGGAAAGTGGAAAAAAAGAGATGAGCAAGGAACATGAAATGAAAAATATAGAAGATTTTGTAAATACAAAAAAAGTTAAATCACCATCTGTTACTGTTAAAAGAAATGTATTTTTAACTGCTATGAATTACCATGGAAGATGTGCAGTGTTTAATAACATTGTGGCAGGAGGAATATAATTGAGGTAGACCAATTAGACAGAGTAGCTATAAATTAGTGGCATTGAAATAAATTGGTGGAAGAGACACATCTGCCTGCTGGTCGACATCTAAGAACATCGGAGAACATCCTAGATTTCCTGACTGGGAGACCTCAGTCAATCCAGATCAGAGGCAGCATCTCCAACACCATCACACTGAGCACGGGGCCCCCCCAGGACTGTGTGCTCAGTCCACTGCTGTTCACTCTGCTGACCCATGACTGTGCTGCAATACACAGCTCGAACCACATCATCAAGTTCGCCGATGACATGACCGTGCTGAGTCTCATCAGCAGGAACGACGAGTCAGCATACAGAGAGGAGGTGCAGCAGCTAACCAACTGGTGCAGAGCCAACAACCTGTCTCTGAATGTGAACAAAACTAAAGAGATGGTTGTTGACTTCAGGATGGCATGGAGCGACCATTCTCCGCTGAACATCGATGGCTCCTCAGTAGAGATCGTAAGAGCACCAAATTTCTTGATGTTCACCTGACGGAGAATCTCACCTGGTCCCTCAACACCAGCTCCATAGCAAAGAAAGTCCGGCAGCGTCTCCACTTTCTGCGAAGGCTGAGGAAAGTCCATCTCCCAACCCCTTCCCATCCTCATCACATTCTGCAGGGGTTGTATTGAGAGCATCCTGAGCAGCTGCATCACTGCTTGGTTTGGAAATTGCACCAACTCGGATCGCAAGACCCTGCAGCGGATAGTGAGGACAGCTGAGAAGATCATCGGGGTCTCTCTTCCCGCCATTACTGGCATTTACACCACATGCTGCATCCACAAAGCAAACAGCATTATGAAGGACCCCACACACCCCTCATATGAACTCTTCTCCCTCCTGCCGTCTGGGAAAAGGCACCAAAGCATTCGGGCTGTCACGATCAGATTGTGTAACAGTTTCTTCCCCCAAGCTATCAGACTCCTCAATACCCAGAGTCTGGACTGACACCAACATACAGCCCTCTACTGTGCCTATTGTCCTGTTTATTATTTATTGTAATGCCTGTACTGTTTTGTGCACTTTATGCAGTCCTGGGTAGGTCTGTAGTCTAGTGTAGTTTTTGTTTTGTTTTATGTAGTTCAGTGTAGTTTTTGTATTGTTTCCTGTAGCACCATGGTCCTGAAAAATGTTGCCTCATTTTTACTATGCACTGTACCAGCAGTTATGGTCAAAATGACAATAAAAAGTGACTTGCCTTGACTTGACTTGAAAAGTAGCATGCCAAAAACTAGATGGTTGCTTAAGTAGTTAAAAAGAATAAATGGGTTAATGATCTAATTTCAATTTATTTCAGGCAGCTCAAGGCATTAAGCTCAATGCAGTTAATGATTGTTTGTGCTGTTTTGGGCTGAGACCCTTTGAAGGTCTCTTAGATTCTTGATTGGTCATGGCATGAAGGGATTTGGGGAGAAGGAAGAAGACTGGGGCTGAGAGAAAAATTGGATCAGCCATGATGAAATGGTGGAGCAACTTGATGAGCCGAATAGCCTAATTCTGCTCCTATGTCTTATGGACTTATGGTCTTATGGTAGGGACTTGGCCCAAAAAGTCAACTGTTTACTCTCTTCCATAGATCCTGCCTGGCCTATCAAGTTCCTCCAGCATTTTGTGTGAGACTCCTGTTCTCAATACGTTGATTTATGAAGGAGAATGTGCCAAAAGCATTCTGTACAACCCTATCTACCTGTGACACCACTTTCAATGTGGGCCTATGTGTTTTAACACACCTTCTCAGTGCCCTACTGTTCACTGTGTAAGACTTCCCTGCTTGTTTCAACTGAAATGCAACACCTTGCACTTGTCTGCATTAAATTCCACCTGCCAATTTTAGCCCATTTTTTTAGTTGATGCTGATCCCTTTGCAAGCAATGATATCCTTCTTGTTGTCATCCGCAAAGTTCATTGTCCAGTTAACCGCATTATTATCCAGATCATTGATATAGGTGACAAACAACAATGAGCCCATTACTGATCCCTTTGGCACTCCATTAGTCACAAGCTTCCAGTCAGAGAGGCAACCATCTACTATCACTCTTTGGCATCTCCTAGAAAGTCAATGTCTAATCGAAATTACTACCTCATCTTGAATGCCAAGCTATTGAATATATTTCTTCAACTTCTTGACAAACTTATTGCAAGACCTTGTCAAATGCCTTGATAAAGTGCATGTAGACAACATCCACTGCCTTGGTAACTTGCACAAAAACTCTATTAGATTGGTTAGACATGATCTCCCATGCACAAAGCCACGTTGATTATCCTTGATCAGTCCATGTCTATCCAAATACTTATATATCCAGTCTCTTAGAATTCCTTTCAATAACTTTCCCGTTACTGAGATCAGACTCGCAGGCCTATTTTTTAATACAGAGAACTTGGGAGAATGACTAATGGTAGGAAATGCAAAGTGAATCACAAATCCTTTAGAGTAGTAAAGGGTTAAAAGAGTCACAAGTTGCTGCTAAGCCCACATAATGGCTGAAAGAAGATTATAACCGGCAGCTTAACGTCTGAAAGAAAAGGCAGGGAGGCAGAGGGGGTGGCATTGCTCTGTTGGTAAAACATGAAATGAAATCATTAGAAAGAGATGATATAGGGTCGGAAGGTATTGAATCACGGTGGGTAGAGATAAGGAACTGCAAAGATACAAAGATCCTAATGGGAGATATACACAGGCCCCCAAACAGTAGTAAGGATGTAGCCCACAAATTACAACATAAATAGAAAATGCATGCCAAAAGGGTAATGTTACGATAGTCATGGAGGATTGGAGAAGTCAGGTTGGTGCTGGATCCCAAGAGGGTGTATTTCTAGAACGCTTACAAGATGGCTTTTTAGAGCAGCTCATGGTTGAATCCACTAAGGGATCAGGTATTGTGCAATGAGCCAGAATTGATTAGAGAGTTTAAGGTAAAAGAACCCTTAGGGGGAAATCATAATATGGTAGAATACAACCTGAAATTTGAGAAGGAGAAGTTAAAGTCAGATGTATCAGTATTACAGTGGAGTAAGGGGAATTTCAGGGGCATGAGAAAGGAGCTGACCGAAATTGATTGGAAAGGAACACTGGCAGAGATGATGGCACAGCAGCAATGGCTGGAATTTCTGGAAACAATCTAGAAGGCATCATCCCAAAGAGGAAGCAGTATTCTAAGGGAAAGAGGACACAACTGTGGCTCGCAAGAGATGTCAAAGCCAACATAAAAACCAAAGAGAGGCATATAATAGAGCAAAAATTAGTGGGAAGTTAGAGGATTGGGAAGCTTTTAAAAATCAGCAGAAGGCACCTAAAAATGTCATAAAGAGGGAAATGATGGAACACAAAAATAAGTTAGCCAGTAAGATTAAAGAGGATGTGAAATGTTTCCTCAGTGTAAAAGAGTGGTGAGAGTGGATATCGGACAGCTGGAAAGTGATGCTAGAGAGGTAAATGGGGCACAAGTAAATGGCAGATGAACTGAATAAGTATTTTACATCAATCTTCACTGGAAGACACCAGCAGCAAGAAGAGAGAAAGGCAGAAGAAAGAAAATTATCAGCCAGTTTGTAAGTCAGACAGACAGACAGACATACTTTATTGATCCCGAGGGAAATTGGGTTTTGTTACAGCCGCACCAACCAAGAATAGTGAAGAAATATAGCAATATAAAACCATAAATAATTAAATAATAATAAGTTAATCATGACAAGTGGAAATAAGTCCAGGACCAGCCTATTGGCTCAGGGTGTCTGACACTCCGAGGGAGGAGTTGTAAAGTTTGATGGCCACAGGTAGAAATGACTTCCTATGACGCTCAATGTTATTGGGAAGATGTTAGAGTCAATTGCTAAGGATGTGTTTTCGAGGTACTTGGAGGCACACGATAAAATAGGCCATAGTCACCATGGTTTCTTCAAGGGAAAATCTTGCCTGACAAATCTGTTCAAATTCTTTGAAGAAATAACAAGCAGAACAGGCAAAGGAGAATTGGTAAATGTTGTGTTCTTGAATTTCCAGAAGGCCTTTGACAAGTTAAGAGTTCATGGTATTACAGGAAAGATACTAGCATGGATAAAGCAGTGGCTAATTGACAGGAGGCAAAGAATGGGAATAAAGGGTGCCTTTTCTGGTTGGTTGCCAGTGATTAATATTGTTCCTCAGGAGTCTATGATGGGACTACTTTTTATGCTATAAGTCAATAACTGGGATGATGGAATTGATGGCTTTGTTGCAAAGTTTGCGGACGATACAAAGATCGATGGAGGGGAAGGTAGTTTTGAGGAAGTAGAGAGGCTAGAGATGGTCTTAGACAGATTACGAGAATGGACAAAGAAATAGCAGATGGAATACAGTGTCAAGAAATGTATGGTGATGCACTTTGCTAGAAGAAATAAAAGGGTTGATTATTTTCTAAATGTAGAGAAAATTCAAAAATCTGAAGTGCAAAGGGACTTGGGAGTCCTTGTGCAGGATTCCCTAAAGGTTAATTTACATGTTTAGTCTGTGGTGAGGAAGGCAAATGCAATGTTAGCATTCATTTCAAGAGGATTAGAAAATAAAAGCAAGGGTGTAATGTTGAAACTTTATCAAGCACTGGTGAGGCTTCACTTGAAAGATTATGAGCAGGTTTGGGCCCCTTATCTTAGAAAGATTGTACTGAAACTGGAGAGCGTTCAAAGGAAGTTCACAAAAATTATTCCAGGATTAAACAGCTTGTCATATGATGCGGTTTTGATAGCTCTCAGCCTGTAATCACTGGAATTCAGAAGAATGAGGGGTGACCTAATTGAAGCCTATTGAATGTTGAAAGGAGGGGTGTCTGTTTAGAATGGAGATGGGGAGGAATTTCTTGAGCCAAAGAGTGTTGAATCTATAGAATTTGATGCCACAGATAGCACCGGGGGCCAATCTGTATGCATTTTTAAGACAGAGTCTGATATATTCTTGATTAATCAGGGCATGAAGAACAGGAGATTGGGGCTAAGAGGGAAAATGGATCAGCCATGATGAAATGGTGAAGTAGACACTTTGGGCCAAATGGCCTAATTCTGCTCCTATATCTTATGGTCTCATGGTCTTATAAATAATCCCTGTTGTTCCTATAAGCTAGTAACGAATTATCCATGAGCCCAGAAATTGACCATCTGCAGTATATTTGACAGAGGAGATATAATGGATAATAATTGGATGCATATCAAGTAATTTTCATTGCAAATCACAGTACTGATTGAGAAGAGGGCCTTTGGCGTGCTATTTATTGAACACCCACCATTACCCCGGCTGAGATGGAATGGTAGCAGGGACTATAATTCTGAACTTGAAATCAATACATCTTTGGATCAGTGGTGGTACAAGGGCAATGTCATCTATGCCAATATGTAACAGTGAAGTTGATGGCCATATTGAAAATGTTACTGAGGCACATTCAAATTTTAAAACATGTTGTTAATGTTGTTAAATATTTCATCGCTAGGTGTTGGTAAAGCAGATTGCAACAATAGATTTCCAGTAGCCTGTGCTCTGACTGCCTTTAGCTGGTTAGTCATGAACTGACACTCATAAACCCATGCCTCCAGTTGCTGAAGGAGGAAGGAAAGATTCATTAAATTTATGACGCATTTGGGATTTTAAAAATGCTTGGAATTAAATTATTTTGCAAAGAAATTCATCATTCTTAAACTACAAACAAGAGGAAGTCGGAAGATGCTGGAATACCAAACAACACACACAAAATGCTGAAGGAACTCACCAGGTCAGGCAGCATCTACGGAAAACATACAGTTGACATTTTGGGCCAAAACCTGTTGGCAGAACTGGAGAAAAATAGCTGAGGAGTGGACTTAAAAGGTGGGGGTGGGTGATAGTTGAAACCCTGAGGGTGAGTGATGAAGTAAAGAGCTGGGAAGTTGATTGGTGAGATGAGGTTGAGGCAAGAGAGGGAAAAGGAGATGGGACATGGAGGTGGGGGAGGCATTACCAGAAGTTTGAGAAATCAATGTTCATGCCATCAGGTTGGAGGCTACCCAAACAGAATATAAGGTGTTGTTCCTTCAACCTAAGTGTGGCCTCATCATGATAGTGGAGGAGGCCATGGATGGACATATTGGAATGGGAATGGGAAGTGCAATTAAAATGAATGGCCTCTCAGTGATTCTGTTTTTCTGGCAGATGTTCGGTGAAGTGGTTTCCCAATCTACATGGGGTCTCACTGATGTACAAGAAGTCATACTGGGAGCAGTGAATACCATCCCTTTTTCTCAATTGCTCACCACATCTGTTCTTAGGATGGGGATTTTCATTCTAGAATGAAGGAGCTGTCCTCCTTTTTCAAAGAAAGCGGCATCCCTTCCTCCACCATCAACGCTGCCCTCAACCACATCTCTTCCATTTCACACACGTCTCCGCTTACCCCATCCTCCCATCATCCTACTAGGGATAGGGTTCCTCCTGTCCTTGTCTACCACCCCACCAGCCTCCGCGTCCAGCACATAATCCTCCGAAACTTCTGCCATCTCCAACAGGATCCCACCACCAAGAACATCTTTCCCTACCCCCCCCCCCCCTTTCTGCTTTCCGCTAGGATTGCTCCCTACACAGTTCCTTTTCCATTTGTCCCTCCCCACTGACCTCCCTCCTGGCACTTATCCTTGCAAGAGGAAAAAAAGCCACACTTGCCCCTACACCTCCTCCCTCACTACCATCCAGGGCCCTAAACATTCCTTCCAGGTGAGGCGATACTTCTCCTGTGAGTCTGTTCAGTTCATTTACTGTGTTCATGTTCCAGGTGTGGCCTCCTATACACTGGTAGACCCGATGTAGATTGGGAGACTGCTTCTCAGAGCATCTATGCTCCATCCGCCAGAACAAGTGGGATCTCCTGGTGGCCATCCACTTTAATTCCACTTCCCATTCCCATTCTGATATGTCCATCTATGGCCTCCTCCACTGTCATGATGAGGCCACACTTAGGTTTAAGGAACAACACCTTATATTTTGTTTGGGTAGCCTCCAACATGATAGCAGGAACATCGATTTCTCAAACTTCTGGTAATGCTCCCCTACCACCCCCCCCCCCCCACCCCTTCTCCATTTCCCAACCCCTTTCGCCTCTCTCACCTCATCTCACCAATTAACTTCCCAGTGCTTTACTTCCTCCCTCCCCCTCCATTTTTCACCTCGCCCTCTCTCCCCTCCCCCCACCTTTTAAATCTACTCCTCAGCTTTTCTTCTCCAGTCCTGCCGAAGGGTTTCGGCCAGAAACATCGATTGTACTTTTTTCCATAGATGCTGCCTGGCCTGCTGAGTTCCTCCAGCATTTTGTGTGTGTTGCTCATCATTCTTAAAGTGGATTCAGTGGTAAAAGAATAACATTTCACACTTGGAGTACTATGTAGAATTTTAGTAACCCTGATTTAGGAAAGATATTATTAAACTAGAACGTTTGCAGAAAATATTTACCAGGACGTTACCTGGACCTGGAAGACTGAGTTATGAGGAGAAGTCACATAGGGTTTAACTTTATTCCTAAATCGTAAGGGACTAAGGTGTGACCAAGATCGTAGGAGATTAAGGGGTGACCTGATAGTAGCACATTGATCATTAGTGGCACTGACAGGGCGAAAACACTGGTTTTTCACTTAGGGAATAGGTGCTAAAAACAAGAAGGCATAGGTTTAAGAATAAAGGTGTGAAATTGAAAAGGGACATCAAGAACAATTTCTTCACACGAAGGGTAGTACGTATTTGAAATGAGCTCCAGAAATAATGGTTGAGGCAGGCACATTAACAACCTTTAGAAGCCATCTAGATATATACATAGATAGAAAAGTTTTAGGGAACTATGGGCCAACTTCAAGCAGATGGGGCTAGCTCACTTGTCAACAGAGTCAGCACAGATGAGTTGGGCCAAATGGCCTGTTTCCATGCTGCATAACTTTGCTCTTGTAAAGTTGTAGGAGCAGTTAAAACACCTTTCCAGCCCTGACCCATTATCTTGACTTTTTTTGCGGGGGGGGGGGGGGATGGTTGTGGTGTCTTGATCAGCAATTTATTCAAGAATGAATTGTTTTGTATTATCTCCCAACACGATTTTGTCCCTGTTGCAGAGTGCACAACACACAGTCTTCCCTAATTCTGGTCTCCCAAATTAAATGGAAAGTGTCTTTCTTGGTCCCAAATCTCTTCTCTTTAGGGATCTAGGAATTTGCCAAATTTTCACCAGCAGGGGTAGATGAAGCTCTAAGTAAAAACTGAGCAGGGATCTGCTGGGACACTTCACGGCTGCCCTATCTACAGCAGTGACTTGTGGAAGGTGAGTCAAGAAAGTATATTTGAATTTCTGAAGGATTGCTGCAAAATTTTGAACATATGCTTCTCACATTCTAACTTGTAATCTCACTATCTCAATGTTTTGATCGTCTACTAAGTTGTTTAACAATATCCTTTCTTCTTATATTTTTATCTGAGGAAAGGTCATTTAAAGATCCCTGGGAAGCATCAATACCATGAATCGATTAATTGGTGATTGATAATTCTATTTTGTATTATCTTGCTGTATTCAAAGTACTGTCGCTTTTGACAAGTTAATATTTAAATTAATTATTTGTTTATTAGTTACTCAGGATCAGTTCATTATCTACTATAGCTGAAGCTTTCTGTTTAATTTTTTTCTCTATTTTCATCTTTTTCTAATTGCCAATTTTAAAGTAATTGTTACTTTGACAACCCAGTCATAAGCAATTCCTCTGCTATTTCTAACCCTTCCCTGCTTTGCAACTTAACCCACTTGTTTTCTCATTTTAAGTTCTGCATCCAAAATACTCCTCTGTTTCTCTCGGTTTCACCCACTGATGGAACTTTCACACGTTCTGCTGCTACGTCAAAGTTCCAGCACCTGCAGTTTTTACCCACATTTACTTTGATTCACTCTCTCAGATTTTCAGTAATTTCTCCCCCTTCTCTCTTTTTGCTTTACCCATTCTGGTCACCCTCTTGATGAATTGATGGCTTTGTGGCCAAGTTTGCGCACGATATGAAGATAGGTGGAGGGACAAGTTGTGTTGAGGAAGCAGGGCTTGGACAGATTGGGAGAATGGGCAAAGAAGTGGCAGATGGAACATAGTGTAGGGAAGTGCACGATCATGCATTTTGGTAGAAGGAATAAAGGCATGGACTATTTTCTAAATGGGGAGAAAATTCAAAACTCAGAGGTGCAAAGAGACTTGGGAGTCCTTGTGCAGGATTCCCTTGCAGTTTGAGTCAGTGGTAAGGAAGGCAAATACAATGTTAGCATTCACTTTGAAAGTGATAGCATATAGGGACAAGGATGTGATGCCGAGGCTTTATAATGTATTGGTCAGACTGCACTTGGGAGTATTGTGAACAGTTTATGGCCCCTCACCTAAGAAAACATATACTGACATTGAAGAGGGTCTAGAGGAGGTTCACAAGAATGATTCTGGGAATGAAAGTGTTAACTTATGAGAAATATTTGATGGCTCTAGGTTTGTACTCGCTGGAGTTTAGAAGAATGGACAACGATATGGAGGTATCAATGGAAGTGTACCAGTTCACAGAAATGGAGGGAGTTTGGATGGAAAAACTTGATGAGATATTTTATTACACCCTCTCGGAAATCCCATTATGATAGTAACCTTCCTGTTTGCTGGAGAAATTGTGGAAATCAAAATGCAAATCATTATCATATTTTTTGGGACTGCCCTGTTATCAAAAACTATTGGAGGGGGATACACAATGCCCTACAAAACGTCTTTGAATGTGAAATACCCTTAGAGAGTAAGACCATATATTTTGGATATATACCTCAAGAATGGTTGAAAAGAGATGAATATTTAATGAATATACTGTTGGTGGCTGGTAAAAAGACTCTTACTAGGAAATGGTTATCACAGGAGAGCCCAACTTTAAATGCATGGATGGAAATTACAATGGACATTTACAAAATGGAGAAGATAACAGCATCTGTTAATCATAAGCTGGAACAATTTGATTCATACTGGGAAAAATGGTTTAACTACATAATGCCTCATAGGCCTGATTTTATTCTCACAAATCAATAAATCTGTTGTAAAAAAAAAGACCACTCCCTACTTGTACAGTTTTTTCCTTTTGCTTGTTTTTTCTTTCCACTCTTTTCTATAAGTGTATACCTCAGATAAATACTTGTGATATACTTGTGAGATTTGTGATATATATGATTATATGATATATATGTACAATGTCTGAAATACATCTTATGGAAATATTTGTTTGATGATGAACTTCAATAAAAAATAAATTGCAAAAAAAGGAATGAAGGCGGGGGGGATATCATTGAAACATATCAAATGTTGAAAGATCTGAATAGAGTGGATATGGGGAGGAAGCTTCCTGTAGTGAGTGTTTACCAGAGGGCACAGCCTCAGACTAGAGAGATATCCATTTAGAACAGAGATGAAGAGTGATTTCTTTAGCCCGAGGGTGGAGAATCTATGGAGTTCATTACCACAGGTGACTGTGGAGGAGGTCATTGAGTATAATTAAAGCAGAGGCTGAAAGGTTCTTGATTAGTCAGGACTTCAAGGGTTAATCAGAGAAGACGGGAGAATGAGGTTGAGAGGGATAATAAACCAGCTATAGTGGAATCACGGAGAAGACTCATTGACTAAATGGCCTAATTGTGCTCCTGTGTCTTATGGTTTTATACCTTCTCTTCTTAGCTGCCCATCACCTCCCTCTAGTTCCTCCCCTCCTTCGCTTTCTTCCCTTGTCCACTGTTCTCCCCTATTGAATTCTTTCTTCTTCAGCACCTTACCTCTTCCACCTATCCCCTCCCATCTTCTTATTTCATTTCTCTCCCCCACTCTCAATCCTTCCACTTCAACTGCTCTCAGCTATCGCCTGCCAGCTTGTACTCCTCCTCCTCCCCCTACTACCTTATTCCAGCTTCTGCAACCATCCTTTCCAGTCCTGATGAAGGGTCTTGGCCTGAAATCACCCTCCATAGACGCTGCCTGACTTGCTGAGTTCCTCCAGCATTTTGTGTGTGTTGCATCCACAGAATCTCACGTTTATACTTTGTTTCACTGCTTCTTCCCTTCCAAGGAAGCCTTGCTTAGAAAGGTCCCTTCTCCAACAGAAATGGCACCCATCTCATTTACCACATTGACCCTTGATAGTTTCAGTTTCCTGCTTATCTTGACTAGAGCTTGTTTCCACCATCATATCTCCTTCCTTAACAAATGCCTCTAACGACAACTTATTCTGACCAAAATTCCACCATTCACGGTACAGCTAGGATCATGAGTATGATCAAAGTTTCTAATGTTTTTTATTCCCACTGATCCGGCCTGTTCTTTACCAAATGTGGTGTTTCCTCAAAATAACCTTTTTTTCCACTTGTTTAAACTTCAAATATAGTAAATTCAAATTGCTCTTGAATTATTAAACAGAAACAAAAATTACTGGAAGTATCTAGCAAAGGTCATTAAATTGGAAAGAGTTCAGAAAAGATTTGCAAGGATACTGCCAAAAATGGAGGGCTTGAGCTATCAAGAGCAACTATACAATCTGTGGCATTTTTTCCCTGGAGTGTAGGAGGCTGATACATAGCTATATTTTATAGATGTACATAAAATGATGCGGGGTATAAAGATGTATAGTCATGGTCTGTTCAAGGGTAAGGGAGTCTAAAACTAAAGGGCATAGATTTAAGAAGAAAAAAGATTTAAAGACAGCCAGAGGGGCAACTTTTTCACATGGGGTGGTGAGTAAATGGAACGAACTGCCAAGGGAAGTTAATTAAGTTAAGAGGGTACAAATACAACATTTAAAAGCCATTTGGACAGGTATATGCATAGGAAAGATTTAGGGAGATTAGGAATAAACAAATGCCAATGAGATTAGCTCAAGTTATCAATTTGGTTAGCACGAGCGATTTCTGATGTAAGACTTTATCAGTTGCATCTGGGCAGTTAACATTTGTCTTTTAGCAGATGCTGTCTGTTTTCCAGCATTCTACATTTTCTTTTTTTATTATGTTGGTCAGTTTTTCTTACCCTATGCAGTAATTCTTCCCTATCAAGCAGGTCCCCCAACTTTATATTGACAGACCCAGAAGATGAATTTGCTGATAATTATAGCCATTAAGCCATTGAAACTAATCCTAAAACAGACATTTCCTGTTTTCCACAAATCACTCCCACTTTTCCCTCCTCCTGAAAATTAACTTACATCTCTCTCTTTTCCAGAGACTGTTTCTCTTTCCACATATGCTGCCTAACCTGCTGATGGTTTCTAGCACTTTTGTTTTGTTTCATTTGTCACACATCCGTAGTTTTCTTTTTTACTTTCAGTCAATCGTGAGTTCAAGTATTCCTTTGGATTTTTCTCCCCTTCACTTTTCTCTGATTCTCTCCCCCAAGTTCCACCCCTTGCTTTGTTTTAATTGTTTCCTCTCCTTTCTGATTCTAAATGATCAGTTCTCAGTAGAGGAACAGTTTTATCCCCCAAATCCCCATCTTCATGAATTCCAAGCCAATGATGATGTTGAACCTCTCTACCATTGCCTTCTCTTCCAGGTCATTTCTTTGGCCAAAGAATGTAAGCCCTGATTATGGACCGTCACCATTACCTGAACCATGCCATCTTCTTGCATCTGCCATCAGGCAGAAAGGAAAGAAACTACAAGCCCCATACCACGAGATTTAGGGTCAGTTACTTCCCTTTAGCCATTCAGCTCCTGAACCAATCTGTTGAACCCTAATCATGACCTCAATATAGCAATACTATGATTTGTTTATTTGCAGTACAATAGACATTGTGTTTTGTTATGTTCTAATTATGTTATTTCTTGTATAATTTTGTACAATGTACATTGATGTGAATGTTGTACCTTTAATACTATGTGCTTGTGATGAAGGCAGGGTTTTTCATTACACTTCTACAAGACAATAAACTCAAAATTTTCCACTTTGACTTTTGACCTTTTCTCCTATATGCAGAATTTCCAATATAAATGGATCTCTCCTTTCAACTTGTTGGCCCCTCAATCCATTCATTGCTAACTTTTGATAGTCAAGGTTTAAGGTACATTTATTATCAAAGTATGCCGCATACAACTCTGAGATTCATTTTCTCCAGACAGCCACGGAACAAAAAAAACCATGGAAGCTGTTCAAAGAAAAACATCAAAACCCCCATGCACAAAAAAAAACAAATCATGTAAACAGTTTGATGTGATATTTGCTGTCCCAATTTTCAAATTTGAAAATAAGAAGTATTTATATGTTATCATGTCCTACCTTGAAATTCATTTTCTTGGAGGCATTTACAAGAAAAAAAACAAATACAACAGGATTTCATGAAAAACTATACATAAGCAGATAAAGATTGGCAAGCAGCCAATGTAGTGAAGAAGACAAACTGTGCAAATAATAAAAATTCTGAGAACAAGTTGAGTCCTTGAAAGTGAGTTTGTAGGTTGTAGAATCCTACTGCTGCTAAGATAACAAATTTCACGACACATGCTGGTGATAATAAACCTGTTTCTGTTTCTGAAATAATGGTGATTGAAGTTATCTACACTGGTTCAGGAGAAAATTTTCTACGACCCATACGTACTCCAATGTCTCCTTCAGAACCTTCAGCACTTTGCTATCTAAGAACTCATCTAATATTGTCTTCAAGCCTGCTGACAAGAGCAACACTGTCAAGATGTGGTGAGTAGATCTCTACTTTGCAGAGGATGAATGTCTTTTCACTCGCACTTAACAATGACTCCACCACTGAACATCAACCCTTTAAGTCCCAGATAACCACTGACCTAATTCGTTTGGGAGACCTTTCCTACCAGGCCCTCCAGTGCTGGTTTAGACACATATTATTGCCTAACAGTCGTTTTGAGCTCCTTGCCAAAATCCATAAAGAAATTTTTTTGAGGATGTGACTAAACACATTGATGAAGGTAGAGCAGTATATGTAGTGTATATGGGTTTCAGCAAGGAATTTAATAAGGTACCCCATGCAAGGCTTATTGAGAAAGTAAAGAGTCATGGGATCCAAGGGGCATTGCTTTGTGGATCCAGAACTGGCTTGCCCACAGAAGGAAAAGAGTGGTTGTAGACGGGCCATATTCTGCATGGAGGTCGGTGACCAGTGGTGTGCCTCAGGGACCCCTTCTCTTTGTGATTTGTATAAATGACTTGGATGGGGAAGTGGAGGGATGGGTTAATAAATTTGCTGATGACACAAAGGTTGGGGGTGTTGTGGATAGTGTGGAGGGCTATCAGAGGTTACAGCAGGACATTGATAGGATGCAAAACTGGGCTGAGAAGTGGCAGATGGAGTTCAACTCTGATAAGTGTAAGGTGGTTCATTTTGGTAGGTCAAATATGATGGCAGAATATAGTATTAGTGGTAAGACTCTTGGCAGTATGGAGGATCAGAGAGATCTTGGTGTCCAAGTCCATAGGACACTCAAAGCTGCTACACAGGTTCACTCTGTGGTTGAGAAGACATACGGTGCATTGGCCTTCATCAGTCATGGGATTGAGTTTAGAAGCCGGGCGGTAATGTTGCAGCTATATAGGGCCCTGGTCAGACCCCACTTGAAGTACTGTGCTCAGTTCTGTTCACCTCACTACAGGAAGGATGTAGAAACCATAGAAAGGGTGCAGTGGAGATTTACAAGGATGTTGCCTGGATTGGGGAGCATGCCTTATGAGAATAGGTTGAGTGAACTCAGCCTTTTCTCCTTGGAGTGACGGAGGATGAGAGGTGCCCTGATAGAGGTGTGTAAGATGATGAGAGGCATTGATTGTGTGGATAGTCAGAGGCTTTTACCCAGGGCTGAAATGGCTAGCACGAGAGGGCACAGTTTTAAGGTGTTTAGAAGCAGGTAAGTATTTTACTGAGTGGTGAGTGCGTGGATTGGGCTGCCAGTGACAGTGGTGGAGGCGGATACGATAGGGTCTTTTAAGAGACCCCTGAATGGGTACATGGAGCTTAGAAAAATGGAGGGCTATGGGTAACCCTAGGTAATTTCTAAGGTAAGGACATGTTCGGCACAGCTTTGTGGGCTGATGGGCTGGTATTGTGCTGTAGGTTTTCTGTTTCTAAGACTTTTTCTGGTGTTTGTATTGCCCCACAGAATTTACTTCTTACCTTGATGCTCTAATTGTCTCCTTCTCCAGCTCTTACCCTCATCAATCCATTTCATTCTGATGCTCTTGATCCCCCTACCTCCAATACAGAGGATGAGCTAGCTACCACGATAAGTTTAAAAACTTCCAACTATCTCAATTAAACCCACTGTCACCCCGCTTTTTGTATGGACTCTATTGTATTTCATTCTTATAATTATTCTATCTCCATTGTAACTGCTCTGATAATACTATTCCATGCCAGTGCCTTTAACATCCATCTCATTTTCTTTAACTATAGTAGTGTTCTCACAGATGACAGTGCTCATAATTGCATCTCTTTTATTTCTTGGATTTTATTTGACTCAGTCTTCTGGAAGAGCCTATCATCAGGGACATTGTCAAGTGTTTTGCTGAAGTCCTTGTAGACAATATCCACTACCGTACCCTCATCTATCATTTTTGTCACCTCCTGGATCCAACAAAATCCAGGAAGTCCACAGGTCAGAGAGCCACAGTGGAGGTAAAGGGATAATCCAAGATCTTCATTGTGACCCCCGGTCAGGGTTGAGAGTGTATAAGAAAGAGAGTCACTAGAAAGAAGTCAGCAGAAGGGATAAAGTAGTAGCTGGCAAGTAACAGATAGATCTAGGTGAGGAGAGTTAATAGGCAGATGGATCCATGTGGAGGAGTGATGACTGGAGATAACAACAGAGGCTGGGAGATGACGAGTGAAGACAGCAAAATGGATGCTGATTACAGAATATGATAAGGAAGGAAGGTGATGAGTAGAAACTAATGGTAGGCATATGGGAACTGGAGCGGGATGAGTGTTGGGGTGTTCAGAAAGAAGAACATGTGTAATAGGACTTGGGTGGACTAGAAGGAGAGAGAAAGGAACTGAGAGATGCAGGTTACCTGAAGCTGGATATTTCAGTGTTAATACTGTTGAGTTGTAGAGTGCAAAGGAGGAAGATAAGGTGCTGTTTCTCTAGTTTGCATTAGGTCTCACCCTGACTGGGTGACTGCTTTACAGAATGTTTCCATTCAGTTCACAAAGGGAGCCTTGAGCTTCCAGTTGCTGGTCACTTTAATTCTCCATTCCATTCCCATTCTGACCTCTTTGAATTGGGTCTCACACAGTACTGTAGTAATGCCCAAGGTAAGTTTAAGGAACAGACCTCACCTTCTAGATAGGTACATCAAACCCCCCCCCCCCCCCCACCCCCCGTCCTTTATAATGAATTTAACAATTTCTGGTAAATGATGGTTTTTAATCCTCACATTTGCTCTCCACAGATGTGGCTATGGCTTTCTCTTTCAGTTTGTGTTCTTTCAATCTCTGTCTCAAATAGGTGATTTTAAAAATATTTTTGTGCTCCATTATAGATACTCCTTCTGTTCTTCACACTCACCTCCATTGCCCCACCACCCCACCCCATCCCAACCTCTGCAATTTAGCTCACTTCTCTTCTCACTTTTTAACTTCTAATGAAGGATCCTTGACCTGAGATATTGACTCTCTTCCAGCTAACGTTTGTTGACTCACTACAGCTTTCAACATTTCCTTTTCTTGTTTTTGATTTCTATCATCTTCAGTATTTTTTCTTCAATTAGTTTGACAGCTGTCAAAAATTCTTTTGCATATTATATATAAAATCTCTGCACTTTATACTGGTGCTTTACTGTAATTACTCATGATTGCAAAAGTTTATGTAACAACACCCAGCATTAAATTTGCTATTCTATGGTTTGCTGCAATCTTGAAGGTAAAATTCAAAACTTAGAATTGGTTTATTATTGTCACATATACAGTGAAAAGCTTGTCTTGCATACTGTTTACACAGATCAATTCATGAAACAATGCATTAAAGTAGAACAAAGTAAAACAACAGCAATGCAGAATAAAGTGTAACAGCTATGGAGAAAGTGCAGTACAGGTAAACGATAAGGTGAAAGATTATAATGAGGTAGATGCGAAGCTCTCAACCATTAGGTTTTGAACCTGAGGGGATAACTTCACTTAACGTTAACTTGCCCCATCACTGAACCTTTCCCAATACCTATGGACTCACTTTCAAGGGCTCTTCAAGTTCAAGCTTAATTCTTATTCAACCATACATGAATACTCATGAACATAGCCAGACGAAACAGGTTATTCCAGGGCTAAGGTGCAAAACGTAGTATGAACGGTTATACACAACACAAGGCACATATAGCACATATAAGAAACCAAGCAGATATACAGATATCAGTAAAACACAGACACACAATAAATATAGTCCAAGTCCCTGAGTTCATGAATGTTGCAGTTGAACACAATACAGCTTGTCTTCTGCTGAATGAACACTGGGGGGGGGGGGGGGGGGGGGCTGTACCAACTCCAGCTTGGGTGCTGCACCACACAAATTCCAGTGGAGCTTACCAAGTTCAATGGCTCTCTCCTGGGTGGTTGCATACTGGCGACACCACGGCTTGTGACCTAGTCCTTGCTATGATTGACACCGTGCATCTCCCTCCTCGTCCACCCCTGCCATCCACCAGTATATTGGTGAACTGGGCTTGCAGCATTCCTCATTAATAATGTCCAACAGGGTCTTGGGATCCCAAGAAGAGCAACTAACATGATCGGTCACTGTTGGACAATTCATTTCATTACTTATTTATTATTTCATTTTTCTTTCTTTCTTTTCATACTTGCACAGTTTGTTGTCTTTTGCACATTGGTTGTCCGCCCTGTTGGTGTGGTCTTTCATTGATTCTATTATGGTTGTTGGAGTTACTGAGTATGCCTACAAGGAACTGAATTTCAGAGTGTATATGATGACATATATGTACTTTGATAATAAATTTACCTTGAAGTTAAGAGGCAATCTGATTATTCCAGGGAACCGCTTAATAATCTTCTAACAGTGTAAACACTAGCAGATATTCCATGTAGCAAAACTAAACAAATGCGGGTCAGATTCCTTTTTGCATTCCATATCCTAGCTCCATTTTGGAAAATATGTAGTATTCTGTAGGTTTCAATGAGATTCCTTTCCCCCTCCCCTCAGTTGTATTTATAATTAGGGTAGGCAAGCTTGCAGTGGTATCTTGACCATCTGGAAAAATGGCAGGTGGAATTTAACGCAGACAAGTGTGAGATGTTGTATTTTGGGAGGACAAACCAGGGTAGGACTTGCATGGTGAGGAGTAAGACGCTGAGAAGAGCAGTAGAACAGGATATTTCCATGACCATGGTTGTTCTTGGCAAATCTTTCTACAGAAGTAGCTTGCCATTGCCTTCTTTAGGGCAATATCTTTACAAGATGGGTGACCCCAGTTATTATCAACACCCTTTAGAGATTGTCTGCCTGGCATCAGTGGTTGCATACCTAGGACTTGTGATATGCACCAGCTGCTCTTCCAACCATCCACTACCTGTTCAGATAGCTTCAGATGGCCCTGAGTGGGAGACTAAGCTTGTGCTATACCTTGCCCAAGGGTGGCCTGCAGGCTAGTGGAGGCATGGAGCACGTTACAGCTCTTTTGGTAGAGATGTATCTCCACCCCACCACCCAATATCTGGGAGTGCAGATCCATAATTCCTTGAAAGTGGTATCACAGGTAGATGGAATGTAAAGAAAGCTTTTGTCACATTGGCCTTCATAAATCAAAGTACTGAGTACAGGAATTGGGATGTTATGATAAAGCTGTATAAAATGTAGAGTGGGCCTAATTTTGAGTGCTATGTGCTCTTTTGGTCACTTACCTACAGGAAAGCTATAAATAAGATTGAAAGAGTGCTGAGAAAATTTACAGGAATGTTGCCAGCACATGAGGACCTGAGTTATAGACACATGTTAGGACTTTATTCTCTAAAGTGTAGGAGAATGAAGGGAGATTTGAAATATACAAAATGATGAGGGTTATAGATAGAGTAAATGCAAGCAGACTTTTTCGACTGAGATTGGGTGAGATTAGAATTAGTGGTGATGGGTTAAGGTGAAAGGTGAGATGGCCTTTGTCGATACATTATGGCCTTGAGTTTTTTTTAAGTATAGTGAACTGTTTGTGTATGCTCTGCTGTTTGCCTTCAGGCAACAAGTCATTCAATGGTTCATGCATCCAGCAGCATGAATCTAATGCCTGGAAGCTACTCCCATGATCACTGATTTTTTGTGCTTGACAGGAGGATCCATATGAGCGTGTTTTAGCAGTAGTTAAGATGTTGCTGTCGTTTCCGGTTTCCCCTTGGTTGAGCACGACTTGTTTCCAGTCCCAGTTCACTGGGATCTAAGGCAGTTGATTTAACCAGCTCAGAATTAGGTTTATTGTTATCAACAGGACATAGATGGCTGTGCAGCTGAAAAATATGTGGGTCTTGAAAGGATGTGTTCTTCCTCTTTTGTGAGTTTGAGGAACCTGGGTAACTATAAAAATGAGGGGCTACCCATTTAAGTCAGATGTGAGGCGATTGTTTTCTTTCTTTCACTCTTTTCCTCAAACTTCAGCAGAAGCAGTCTATGAATATTTTTATGACAGAGGTAAATGGATTTTTGACAAGCAAAGGAGTGAACGGTTACTCAGGGATGGTGAAATTGGGCGGATGAGGTACAAACTTACAACGAGCTGTGATCTTACTGAATGACAAAGTGAATGTCAAGCGAACGTCAATTGGTACCTACTCCAGCTCCTAGTTTGTATGTTTGTATAATGCAATGAGATCTGCAAGAGCTGCTTGCTAGAGCAATTCAGTAGTTTTGTTGTCTCCAGTGTCCTTCCATGTGTTCTGACATGGTTTTGTTGAGTGGAGCCTGGGGTCTCAACACCATCTCAAATGCTCCTCCTCCATCTTGAATGTTTAGGGGCCAGGGATTTCCATGACCTCCTGCGGATAATAAACCTATTCAAGGACACTCAGAACCTCCTAGAATCTTTTCTTCCAGACTGCCCAGTAAACCTTGGAGCTTGGAATAGTGTGCCTGTTTCAGGAGCCTGGTGTTGGGCTTGCAAGCAATGAGGGGAAACATCAGCACTAACTATGTAACTGGGGACTCTAATCTGGTAAGATTGGCTTACGGGAGTTTGCTGACAAATGATTCCCTTATGCTAGTAAAATATATGGAGGAGTTTCCAGATGCAGACATGGTGGGAGTATTTTATTCCTGTTTTAGATAGGGCATGTTTCAGAAGCATACAGGAAGACAGAGAATCACATGTTATGAAACTCGTTTTTGTGGCAGCAGTACAGTGCAAAACACAAGACTTACTATAAATTGCAAAAAAAGATAGCACAACATGTGGAGTAGCGAGATAGTGCTCATGAGGTCAGACCCACATCGTGCTCCTCTTGCGCAATGTGGGACTCTGCAAGGCTGTCGGAGTCTCTGGTGACCGTGGATGTAGGAAGTGTGTCCGGCTGCACCTTCTGACAGACGTTATGACAGCATGTGAGCCGCACGTGAATTCACTTTGGAGCATCTGTCATGCGAGTTGGTCACACCTCAGTTCAAGGGACTATGGGAAGATAAGGAATGGGCAGACCCTGTGGCCATCTTTCAAAACAGATATACAGCTCTGGATACAGTACTGTTGTAGAAGGTAATCTGGAGAAGGCAGCAGTAGCTAAGATTATTGCTCTGTGAATGGTTCTGTTGCACAGGAGGGCAGGAAGATAAGTGGCAGGGCTGCTCTTTACCAGGAGATTCTGCGGTAAGGGAAATAGTAATGAGCTTCCATAACCACAAGCCGGACTCATTTGGTGTGTCGCCTCCAACTGCAAGGGCCAGGGATATCTCAGAGCAGCTACAGGATGTTCTCAGAAAGGAAGGTGAACAGTCAGATGTCATGTTGCATGTCGGGATCAATATAGGATAACTGCGGGGTGAGGTCCTACAAGCATAATTTGGTGAGCCAGGAGATAAACTAAAAGGTAGGAGCTCCAAGATAATAATCTCAGGATTGCTACCTGTGCCTTGTAGAGAGTAGGGATAGCAGCATTGTTAGGTTGAATATGTGGTTTGAACAGAGGTTCAGGAAGGAGGGTTTCAGATTCCTGGGACATTGAAACTGGTTCTAGTAGAGATTGAACTAGTACAAAGTAGATGGTCTAGGCCTAGGAAGGATTGTTTTCAATGTTTATTGATGCTGTTGGGGAAGTTTTAAATTAATATGATTATTAATTTATGAATTTATGAATGAAGAGCATTCTGACAGACTGCATCACTGTCTGGTATGGGGTGGGTGTGGGGGGCTACTGCACGGGACTGAAAGATGCTGCAGAGGGTTGTAAATTTAGTCGGCTCCATCTTGGGTACTAGCCTACAAAGTACCCAGGACATCTTTAAGGAGCGGTGTCTCAGAAATGCAGCGTCCATTATTAATGACCCCCAGCACCCAGGGGATGCCCTTTTCTCACTGTTACCTTCAGGTAGGAGATACAGAAGCCTGAAGGCACACACTCAGCGAATCAGAAACAGCTTCTTCCCCTCTGCCATCCAATTCCTAAATGGACATTGAACTCCGTGAACACTACCTCACTTTTTAAATCTATATATTTTTTCTGTTTTTGCACAATTTTTAATCTGTTCAATATAGATATATTGAAATTTATTTATTTACTTTTTCTTCTATATTATGTATTGCATTGAACTACTGCTGCTGCTAAGTTAACAAATTTCATGACGCATGCTGGTGATAATAAACCTGACTCTGATTCTGATTCAGAGTACAGCAAATTCAAATGTAAAGAGCACAAAATGACTAGATTCTAAAAGGACAATGAGTGTAATGTCACTTTATCTGAATGTTCATGGTATTCAAAACAAGATCAGTGACCTTGTATCACAAATCAGTGCAAAGTGGTATGATTTGGTAGCTTTTACAGAAATGTGGTTAAGGGTGAAGATGATTAGAAGTTAAATATCCAAGGATATCATGTAATATGGAAGGATAAGCAGGAAGGTGAGGGAGATGGGATAGCACTCTCAATTAAGGATAAAATCAGGAGAGTAGTGAGAGACAGCATAAGATCTAAAGAGCAGAATGGTGAATCTATCTGGGCAGAGACTAGGAATAGTAAATCAGAAAATAATATCACTGGTGGACTGGTCTTTAACCCCCTGCAAATGATATCCTAACAGTGGAACAGGCAATGAGCCAAGGAACACCTGATGTATGTAAGAATGGAATAGTAGCTTCAGGGGGAACTTCGACTTGCAGCTAGATTGGGTGAATCAAGTTGGTCAAGGTAGCCTTGAGGAGGGCTTCATAGAATATGTTCCCAATGTCTTTTTTAGAAAAGACAGGGAATAGAGGGAAACAGACCATGATCACGATCAGGCAAATGGAATTAGTCAGATTGGCATCATGTCAGCAGAGACATCATGGGCTGAAGGGCAGAATCCTTTGCTGTACTGTTCTGTGTTATATAGAGTATTAGTTTAATTGTCCCAGGTTCATGTGGCAGATGGGGACGCAGGATGCAAAATCCAGTTCAATAAATTAATTGCATCTCATCAGGCATCGAAGAATTTCTAGGCCTGTCAATCTTGATGCTGCTGAACTCTGATGGGATGTGAGGGTAGGGTTTCTTACTAAAATAGCAATTTGTAGACCAATGCAACTCTGCAGTCCACCACTTCAAACATCTCTCCATCCTCTTGCCTTGATCTCTCTCAATTTGTTCCCTTGGTTCTTTTTCTGTCGCGCAAAACAGAGTATGACATTATGACAAAATGTGTTGTTTAATGCCGTCTTTTTCTCTGGAAAATATGTTTTCCTATTCACAGAATTGAAATTCATTTTTGAGCTGAAGTGCACAGTTTACTCTCAGATCTTAAAGGTTTTACTTGACAGAAAAAAATACAATTTTATTTTCCAGCAAGAACGGCATTCAAGTGTTGATGGACAACAACTGTATTTTAAAAATAACAGCTCCGTTGCCTCTGTGGCTTAAATTCATTCCTTACCTTAGCATGAAAATGAACTTTCCTTGTCTCTACTGAGTTGAGAAATTTCAACTGTGACGATAACAGAAATAGAACAAAGCATGTAGAGAGCAAAGAGCCTCCAACACCACCCCTTGCAGGGCATTCCATGCACCCACCCCTCTCTGTGTGTCAAAAAAATTTGACCTTTGACAACCCCTCCCCACCCCCCATACTCTCCTCTAATCACCTTCAAATTATGCCCCCTTGTATTTGTCGTTTTGGCCTTGGGAAAAAGTTTCTGACTATCCACTCTATCTATGCCTATTATCATCTTATACACATATATCAAGTTACCTCTCATCCTCCTTTGCTCCAAAGAGAAAAGCCATAGTTTGCTCAACCTAGTTCTATAAGACATGCTCTATTACCAAGATAGCATCTTGGTATATCTTCTCTATCTTCATCAGTTTCTTTTGTTGCATCCTCAAAGAATTCAATCAGGCTTGTGAGGCATGGCCTGCCCCTTACAAAGCCATGCTGACTACCCTTAATCAGACTATGCTTCTCCAAATGACTGTAAATCTTGTCTTTTAGTAGATTATCCATCACTGATGTAAGACTCACTGATCTGTAATTTCTAGGATAATCCTTACTAACTTTCTTGAATAAAAGAATAATATTTGCCACCCTCCAATTTTCTAGCACTACTCTTGTGGCCAGTGATCATGCAAAACTCATAGCCTATTGATGATGATGATGATGATGATAATAATAATAATAATAATAATAATAATAATAATAATAATAATAACTTCATTGATCCTGAATGGGAAATTTAAAACATTTAAAAACACACTTAGCAGTGTGCAGACTTAACTAATAATAAAGTACGGAACAATAATATACAAAATAATAATGTAATAATAATAATAATAATAATAATAATAATACACAACAATCTCCTCTCTTGCTTCTCGTGGTAACCTGGGGTATATCACGTCTAGCCCCGTGGACTTATCCATTCTAATGTTTTGCAAAAAGTTTCAGCCTCTTTAAGCTCCAGCATATCAACCTGTTTTATATAGGAGCATAACAAAATTCAATTTGTTATTAAAGATGCTGTGAGACAGCTAACATCCAAGGCTCCATAAGCATCACATGTCAGGTATTTTTTAGCTGGTATATTCGAAGATAGCTCCTCTAACCGGATAGCAACACTCACTGTTGGATTATACACCACGTCCAAAACCTACGTTAGTCACGATGGATTTTCCAATGGATGGGAAGTTCCATAAGGTCCGTTGTCAGCCTGCGTCTTGAATATGTGTGATATGTTCCAGGAGTTACGTGGTCACTGGTCATGTGTGACTCACTCAGCACACTGCTACAGACCATGTGACATCCCGTTATTTTCAGAAAGAATTTAAATGCTGACAAAGGAATAAGTTGTGAATGTTATTAGTGTTGGTGCAACACGTGCAAAATTGCAAGCGAAGCCCTATTTTATAATGCATTGAAAAAGATGGCTTATATTTGGAAAAGATAAGGGGACTGAAACCTATTTGAGCTTCTTCCTGCATTTTTACTTTGTCCTGAAGGCCAACAACTAGAAAGTCCTTTAAAAAAATCACCTGATAACAGTGTACAGAATAAAGTGCTACGGTTGCAGAGAAAGTAGAGTACAAGTAGGCAATAAGGGACGGTCAGGAGTTCATCTTAATGTACTGAGAGACCATTATATTGTCTGATCACAATGGGATAGATGCTATCCTTGAGTCTAGGGGGTAGGTACATGCTTTCAGGCTTTAATATCTTTTCCCTGATGGGAGGGGGAAAGAAGAGAAAATTTCTTACTGTAATTTTTATGATGTATTACACAGTACAGCTGCTGCAAAACAACACATTTCCTGACATATGTCAGCGATATTAAACCTGATTCTGTTACTGAAATGCCCAGGGCGGCCGGGTTCTTTGATTATCTTGGCTGCTTTACCGAGGCAGCAAGAAGGTGTAAGCAAGTGATAATCAATTCTTAACCTGAGGGTTTTGGTGAATGATTCATTGCCAACATGTGCATTCATCTTTTCATTGCAGTGTGTCTAACTAACCCGCTCATCGAAAGCTACTCATCTGTGGGAGCTGTGGATTGGAGCATTTTAGCCCCTCGCACTACCTGCTGTTTAGTTGATGATGTCATGGCACTGGTAGAGTCTAAAACAGGCTGAGGGAGGCCAGTGTCATGGGAACTGTAAACAGTGGAGGCATGTCGAGGTAACAAGGGCCCAGGCGCATACTTTACCTAAGTATTTGCCACTGATGCACCATCAATAACTCACTCTGAGACGTAAGAAGCGAGGTATCGGCTTTTATTGACTGGAAGAATGAACAACACTACATCCTGGAGAATGAGGCCGGGCTCAGGCCTCAATCGCCTTTATACAGGGGTCTGTGGGAGGAGCCACAGGAGCAGTCCAGACAGGTATATGTAGTTCACCACAGCCACTGTGTGTATGCTTAGTGTGTTTTGTCCTGCCACTTCAGGCACTCAGTTTAAATGTATTTGTAACTGAGTGTAACTTGAGTTAACTGAATGTTTAGTGAAATTAGCAACTTACTTAACAGTAGTGAGTGTCTTCTCTTCCCAATCACCAATCTCAAAACCGATTTCACACGATGGGCACTGGGAATCGGGGTTGGTGATTCTACAGAAGATTACCACCGTTGAAAAGGAAAATAAGAGAGAAACTCATACCTCATTCCCCTGCCCCCCCCCCACCCCGGTGAAGAGTGCTGAGTCCTGGGATGGATTGACAATAGTGCGTGATTTGGGAGTTACACCAACCTACTGCCGGGCCAAAGGACCCCAGCGGACTGGTCAGACAAGCTGGACTCTTGCGGAGTGAAATTGGGACACCACATTGTGTCTGTACTTAATGAGGCCTTGTAACACCTGTGTAGAGCTGGTCTGATCTTGTGTGACTGGTCACCACACTCTTTATGAGAAAAATCTAATTACCTAGTACTACACGAGGTGTTAGTGGGCTATCAGAAGCTCTAGGAATTGGAAAGAGGCAGTGAATAGAAAGCACACTTTTGGAGGTATGTATTGTTTATTAAAAAAGCAATATATACAAAATATTTACATGAGTAAGAACAACTCAGAACTTCCAACATTCTATTTTAGGTTCCAAATCTCAGCTATCAAATGAAAACCAAATTCCTTTTTAGTTAGAATCAGTGAGATTTATTAGAATAATATTTACTATTCTGGTTTCTCTGACTTATTATATCTACTGTTATTCCCTATTTAAAAGTTTACAGACTAACATTGGCCTTTTTTTAAATCTCTAGTTAGCTGGGAAACTAATTGAATTCCTATTTTCAAGCATTATGGTTAACCTCAGTTTCAGTTTCAGTTTTTATGTCTACAATTTCAAATTCAACCCCAGCCCCCACCCCAAAAAGTATATACATCTTAACTCCTTTCACAACCAAGTTCTCCATCACAACTTTTAAACAAAGTAAATCTCATTCAGCCACTTACCAAAGTCCTTACAAAAATAATAAGTTCTTCCAGAAAATCAAATTCAGATCCTTCGTATGAGAAATAAAACAATACATCCGGCTATATTAAATCCTCTACATCTTGAAACACTTCATTCCTGCGGGTTCTTTGATCTTGGGTGGCTTGCATTCTGTTCATCGACAAAATGGTGGGTCATCTACGGAAAGTCGATTCATCGTGCTTCCTCAAAAATAGCCAGACCAAATCCCCGGGAATTATTTATCAGAACTAATCCCCAGTTACACAGTAGAGATCTTGGACCTCCGTCTCTGCGGAAATCATCTCGCTATAGCTGGTGCTCGTTACAGCTGTAGCTTTAATCTGTCTTTTATCGATATCGTCTCTCCTCCAGGGGTTTCATCCTAAGGACGTCCGATAAGTAGGGTAGAGATACTGACTACTAACTCCACTTTTAGCAGTTTATACCTTTTGTAGTTTCTATAGTTTGCTGCGCTTCTGTCGATGGTCCACACTTGCGTCAGCCACTCCTCGCTCTTGCATAGCTTTTTTTTTCAAGTTCTGTTTGCTATCCTGTAAGTCTCGTTTTCATCCCTCCACGGGTGGAGCTTTCTAACATTACATCTTTGCGATTAACTAGCCTGGGTTACAGTAGGGTTCCCCGAGTGGGCAGGGAGCCGGAAAAGTGCTTTCTCGCTGCTGGTAGCCACAATAGAGCAACAGCATGAGTCAATCTCACAGAAGGAGAAAGTTAGATAGTTTGGGAAGTGAAGTGATGATTTACCATGGGGGAGTTTGTCCAGCCAATACAGACTCGGGATAAAGAGTTAGAGGATAGGAGTACAGAGGTGGCCTGACAGCTAGTAAAGGTGTAGAGTTAGAGGCTGCCCTCAGGGCCAACTGGTGAACTACCCTATTTGGATCCAAGTGTCACAACTACGGATTCAGCAGTGCAGTAGATACGGCAATTGCACTTGTGAATATGCATGTGTCAGCTAATTATTATTTACTCATGATAGTATTTAACTCCATGCTTGTTGTCATAGTGCTTGTTGAGACTTCGACAGAGCACAGCAAAGCTTCGCTGCCGGTTTGCATTCAACCTTGCCAGAGAAATTGGACTGTTGAGTCGACTGATTCTGAAGACTATCGGTACAGGTGTCCCCCGCTTTACTGATATTCGCTTTACGCCACTTCGCTTTTACAGAAGACCTACATTAGTAACCTGTTTTCACATTACAAAGAGGATTTTCACTTTTATGGAAATTTTTCCCATATAAATTCATGGTTCTTCACTTTATGCCATTTCAGCTTAAGACAGGTTTTATAACCTTTGTAAAGGTGGGGGGGGGGGACACACACCAGTAATCGTTTAATGTTTAGTTGTTCTTTTCAGCCGCAGTGTAGGCTTCGTTTTCCATTTGAGAGTTTTAGTTAACGGCCCTGTTTAGCCTAGTGCTTATTGTTTTATTTTCCCTTTAACACTGTTTGCATTAAAGTCTGTGAACTATCGACCTGCTTCAGTATCTCTCACTCCGCACTTTGGCCATATCCGACACCAAGCCCTGATGTTGTGGGGAAGTGACCCCCACATGTGGATATGGGATGGGGAAGAGTGGTTAGAAGAGCTTCCCCACTAAGTGAGCATTCCTCGCCCTTTGCAGCCACCCCAGCAAAGGACAGACTGATGGCCTCACAGAGATGACTACCATCAGCGAGTTATCTGCCAAGGAAGCGGCCAAGTTGGAAGGCGGGAGCCTTTGCCGTCTGGGATCTGGGATGTAGGGGGTACTGAAGTGAGTTTATCCAACAGGGAGATGGGCGTCCAGAGGGGCTGACACTCCCTGAGAGTGTCATCCACTTCCAACACGGGTGATGAATTACTACAAGGCAAAAGTTAGGGTCAGCTATCTCTCACTCTTCAAGTGGGATTGCAGCCGCAGGAGGTGTGGAGCCCAGTGGAGGAAGGGACCAAAGCCTATTGCCAGCAACAAACCAACGGAACATCATAGGTTACCTTTCACCGTGGTGGGGTATTTAGTTAAAGCAGTAACTCCCAGTTTCAATGGAATGGTGCTGCCCTTATTTGGACCAGCAAATAAGTGGGGTAACCAGTGGGGTAACATAGATGCTGCCATCAGATTATGGGAGGAATTAGAATCCATGGGGGAAGGTCCTCACAGTCAGGTGTGGAAGTTAGAAGAGCAGTCTTGGGGTGGAGGGCTCTGTGTGACCCGTAAGGAAATGCTTTTGGCGTTGCTCAGTGCAGAGTCCCACAGGAGCAGGTGGATGGGGTTTCCACTCCTACCCACTGTGCCATGTGGAGGGCGCAATGCCGGGGAAGGGAGGCAAGAAAGCTGTTAATGGGGAGGAAGGTCATTCTCCACGCCCTCCCCCGATGAAGGCTCCTTCTGCCCTCTGCAAGATTCCTCATATTCCACTCAGGGTTCTTTCTAGCCCCTGCTGGAGGCTTTGTGAAAGAAACTGGTGGGCCTTCAGTGGCAGCAGATGGGTGTCCAGACAATGGTTCAGATTTTGCAGGGGCCAAAGTCCAGCACTCTATTGATGACCCATATCCCCTACTACCCACTGGCTGCAGGGCTGATCAAGTCCATGAATGGGATGTTGAAACAGCAGATCAAGTTATTGACCCCCCCCCCCCCCGCCCCCCCCATCCTACCTGCACTGTTCAGTAGTGGCTGAGTGTACTACAGCAGGCAGTGGACAACCTGAACTCCCGGCTAGCGGGCTTGGGAGTATCCCTGATGTGCCGGCTCCTGGCAGAGTTGGATCCTCCGAAGGTAGGAGAACTGGAGTTGGAGGAAGAATCAGGATAGGTGTGAGTTCAACACCCACAGGGGCCACCTGAGCGCAGTGAGGTTGTGGCACGTGGACTGGGGAATGTGCGATGGGTGGTGTTACTGGGGGAATGGAGTATACCCTGTGTAAATACCCAATCAGGAGGGAGGGAGTTTGTGTCTCCCCACATTGAGGAATGGCACAGTGGTGGATGCTTACGGCAGTGGTGATGATGGTGGTCAGTGTGAGACGTTCCTACAGATGGCATACGAGTACGGAAATCACATCAACACCTCACACTGTTGGATCTTCAAGAGAACGCCAACCCACACTGCAGAACGGGTGCCACTGATGCTGACCCTTTTAACAAAGAACAGGACTGTTGGAGGAACCCGTCCAGCTTCTCAAGTTTCTCACTTTCTTTTGGGAGGGGGGAAGTCCATTCCAGCCAACCTCACCCCATCGTATGGGAATGGCTGGGGTGGGGGAGGGAGAAGTCCAGCCAACCTCACCCCATCGTATGGGAATGGCAGGGGGGGGAGGGAGAGAAGTCCAGCCAACCTCACCCCATCGTATGGGAATGGCCGGGGGGGGGGGGGGGGCGTGGAGAAGTCCAGTCAACCTCACCCCATCGTATGGGAATGGCCTGAAAGTATTTGAATCTCAATGACTCCCAATGGAGTAAGTGCTTTAAGGGCTGGTAAATCCCGACTAATGATTTGTCTAACATCAAGGTCCTGACTCTGAGAGTCATCCCTCTGCCAACAGGGAAGAAGTGCTGGTGCAGGTGATACAATGAGCACACCTCCAGCCAGTCAGAGCACCACGGGGTGTATGGGCAGGATCCATGTCCTGGGACGACTGTGTTGACACCGAACGCTGCCATTAAGGTGGACACTACCTGGATGCTAATTGGGATATACTGGATATACAGTGCCTGGGCCTACTTGTGGCTTCTTGCGGGATGGTACTGTTTCTGCTGTCTGGGGTACAGGGTACTGTCCATACACGACCTTAATAGCCTGGACAAGCACCCTGCCCATGAGGCTCAGCACAGTGTGAGGCATATCACAAAGGCAGAAAGGTTCTGGATGACAGCCTTTCCCCAGACTGTCCTGGGAACTGATACGCATGTCCTCTATGCTGGAGACACTGGCCACGGGACGGCCGCAGCGCTTGAGCGTACGGAAGATGCACTGACCAGTGTCAACTGAGATGATGGCTGTTTGGATGGTGGCCTTGGAACATCTGCTTGCAGAGAAAGGTGGTATCTGTGCCGCGTCTGGTCCGAAGTGCTACACCTACATCCCTGATGAGTCAGGGAATGTTACTCACTTGGCTGATCATATCCAGCAATCAGGAAAGTAGGGGGCCCAGCTCCATAACGCCTATACGTCAGAGGTCATTTGGGTGTTGGGAGGCTGGTGAACTACTGTAGAACGGAGTAGTTATTGGTGGCCTGATAATTCTAGGTATTATAGTGCTATGTTTTGTGTACAGTGTAGTGGGGCATGTGCAGGGGTAATACTAACTTGTGGGCTGAGTGTCAAAGTGCTGAGACTTTCAAGAGGTAGCCTGTTGCAGTGAATGTGTAACGTACCCGCTCATCGAAAAACAGCACCATAGGAGGTGGGGATTGGCCCGTGAAGGGAGCATTGTAGCCCCTCCCACTACCTGCCACTTCGCTAATGATGTCATGGTGCCAGTTGAGTTTAAACATAACGTGCGGAAGCTGCTTGCTCTCCAGGTTACTGTGGGCTGAGGGAGGCCAGTGCCGTGGAAACTGTGAACAGCGGAGGTGTGTTGAGGTAACAAAAGCCCAGGCACATACTCTATTGTAGGTAAGTATTTGCCACTTTGTGTATGAGAAGTGTGTTTTGTCCTGACACTTCAGGCACTCAGTTTAGATAAATATTTGCAACTGAGTGCAACTTGAAGAGTTTACTGTCTCATCCAGTAATAAGTGGTTAATTTACTTAATGGTTGTGAGTGTCTTCTGACCCCACTCATTGAACCTGCTAAACTGATTTCACACAACACCTGCAAGACTACATATTTCTAAGAAAATTCTTCCCTCTTGGTATTAATGATTTGAAAACTTAAATCTCCTCATCCTCAGTCAGGTCTCTTCTACTGCAACGTAAAGAGGAAAAGTACTCTGTTATCTTCCAATTGTGATTGTCTACTGACAGTGAACTTTGCTCAGGAGATAACCAGAATTCCTCTGCGGTACATACATAGTCTAAGAAGGTGCACATGTTCTTCTTTTGAAATGACAGGAAAATGCTGATAGTCAATTTTGTCAGTGTTAATGGCATCACATTTCACAGGACAAACAGAGATCCATAATTAGTCTTCATTATATCAATTAAACTTTGTTAAATTTGAATTATACCAAAATAAAGCAGCGTTCCCTAATTTTCCTGCATTTTCCCTAATTTTGAGGGTTTTTAAAATTTATTCATTTCTTGGATCTGGATAAAGCCACCATTTGTTGTCTACCCCTAATTACATTTGAGAAGACATACTCTTATAGTAGTATTAGATCAGGAGTCAGACCCAATAATCATGAAGGAATAATGATATAAGACCAAAAGATATAAAGCAGAATTAGGCCATTTGACCCATAAAATCTGCTCCAGCATTTCATAGCTGATCTATTTTCTCTCTCAGCTCCAATCTCCTGCTTTGTCCCCGCATCCCTTCACGCCCTGACTAATCATGAATCTATCGATCTCTGCCTTAAATCTACCCAGTGACTTGACCTCCACAGTCACCTTGGCAATGAATTCCACAGATTCACCACTCTTTGGCTAAAGAAATTCTTCCTCATCTCTGTTCTAAAAGACCGCCTCTTTTCTGAGGCTGTGTCTTTGTCCCCACCACAGGAAACATCCTCTCCACATCCACTCTATTGAAGCCTTTCAGCTTTCGAAAGGATAGGATATACTTCCAAATCAGGATGGAATGCAAATTGGAGAAGTGCCTTCTTGCACATTGGTTGTTTGTCTGTCTTTGCTTGTGTGTAGCTTTTCATCGATTCCATTGTATTTCTTTGTTTCTACTGAAAATGCCTGCAAGAAAATGAATCTCAGGGTTGTATATGTTGGCATATATGTATTTTGATAATATATTTCAACTTTGAAATCTGCAGATTCTCATGAGATCAGAATGTGTGTCTTTAGTAATGGGTGAAGTTATGGGTTGAAAATGTGCTGTTGAGTGGCCAAAACAAGGAACTGCAGTGGATTTTGCAGCTTTGTATGTTATTAGGGGACAGAATTTACAGATATCCAGGGACTGATGTTCACATGGACTCCAAATCCCGCGAAGTCTCATGGCATTAGGTTAACATGGGCATGGAAATCTCCTCCTAAAATACCACTTTTTACTCTCTCACAGTAGATGATTGAACTTTCTCCCTTGTTTGAAAAAGATTTAGAAGAAGTGCTGATGATTGCACAGAAAGTACTCTTTGTGGGAGAGTTCAACATCAACACTGAGCGGTGAAGGATATGGCATTTAGACTAGTACCAGCGGTCTAGTGAGTGTATAAAAACACTGATATGCAGTGTGAACGTGGCTAGGAACAGTTATTTTGTGTCTGAATGTGTTGTCTACTTCAATACCAGGCAGTCTTGTTTTATATGAAGTGGTAATCTGAGTGACTCGCTGGGCCAATTCAGAGAGAGTTAACTGTCAACCATGTGCAATGCGTCCAGAGTCACATGTAGGCTAGACTCTGTCGGGATAGTGGGTTTTGTCCTGAAGGGCAATAGAGAATCTGAAAGACTTTACACCAATCTAGTAGATGGTTTTCATCATTATTGAAACTTGTTTTTCAAATTCCTTATCATGAATTGAATTTAAGTTCCTCAGGTGTCAGATGGAAAACTAGTGTCCTTGGATTGTTAGTCCAGGCCTCAGCATTACCAATCTGGAAACATAATCCATGCACCACAGTGGTATCTTGTAGCCTGTATGCAACCAAGATTTGAAATCCTATCTAATTCACAACCTCACAATGCGGTCTCCTCTTCATTAGAGAAACCAAATACAGAACTTTGCAAAGCTCTTCCATCTGGTTATTTTTCACTTTACATCTCACTCCCATTTCCATTCTGACCCATCAGGCTGTGTCCTCCTTCACTGTTACAATGAGGCCCAATGCAAGCTCAAAGAACAATACCCAATTTCCACCTGAGGAAAATGCAGCTTCCTGGACTTAGTATATGAATTTACCAACTTTAATTCACTTTCTCTGTGTCAGTACCAGCAATCCTTGCTGTAAGTCTTCCATGTATGTTATTGTCTGAGCTTTTCTGTCACTATTAGTTCAATCTGACCTGCTGGGCACGTCCTGCAGTCCTGCCATTAACAACATGGACAAATGTCTGGTTGACCCATCAACCCATATGATCTGGCCTCCTTTTGTTCAGTCCATCCGCCCTACCACCTTTTTTTAAAACTCAAAATAAGATTTTCCATTTCTCTTTCCCAATTCTTAACAGTTAACTCCATTTTTGTTTTCACAGATGCTTCCCTAGATGCTGAATGTTTCCAGCATTTTTATGTTTTGATTATACAGCTTTAAATTTGTCTGTTATGTTACATTTGCTTGGATTTTGACAACTACTATCATTCCAAATGAGTTCAAAACATTTCCATTTTTAGATAATAAATATTTGAACAATTGCATAATTTATGCTTTGGCTCGCTGCTTAAAACATTAAGTTCCTCTATTTGGGATTTGTCAAGATGTTTATACTTCTCCCAGGGAGTTCTTATTGACAGCACAGAACAACATAAATTGTCTATCAAATCTCTGTTAATCCTGCATCTGAAGAAAAACTCCTTTGAGGCCACCCCGATTTTCCTTCCGCCCCTGAGGGAAATTTCAGTTCCTGCGAATTCCTGCATGGTAGAATTCAAAAATTCACCACCGAGACTCTGTTGGCAAGCGAATAATCCTCAAAGCTTTCCTCAACACTTCAAAAGTTACATTTAGCAAAATATATAGTACTGCAGCTTATATTAGAAGGGAATTGGATTGTAAATAACTAATAACAGTGTACAGTGAATCATTGCCACAAGGCCATGAGACATATGAGCAAAATAAGGCTATTTGGCCCATTGAGTCTGCTTCACTATTCCATCATGGCTGATTTATTACCCCTTCAACTAAGTGTTTGGGAGGCTTTACATGGGGCTTAGCCCCTCTATGTCTAGTGGCAATAGGTCCTTAACTCTAGTCCCTTGTCACTAAACCTTTGAATTGGCTACATAAACCAAACTTCAATGCATCCCTTAGTATGTGCTCCCCCAGCCTGGAGTGTGCATTCCCCTACAGATACCTCACTTTATTGGCAGACCAACATGTTTTGGTAGACCAAAGTCATCTTTCACAAGCGTATCCCTGGGAATAGCCTGGCAAGATTCTCTATTGCACAACCTCAACAAGGATTCTTTCATCCTTTTCCAGACTGTCTTTACAAATCCACGGTTCACCAAGAGTTGGGTGATTGTCTCATCTCGCAGTTGCCATCTCGAGAGCAGTGTGTGCTGTGGGTGAGTTGGTGACTATATGAGAAGGATCTAATAGGGAGGGCCATTTCACCACCAGCCAAGCAAGGTCTTGGTGCTTGTTAGTGATTTCTAGTGGTGAGGCAGAACTTACAGGAATTTGATACCAAGAAGCTAGTCCCTCACACTGGAAACTGCCTTTTAGCATTAAGGGCACTTTTTGCCATGTTGATAATTGGCACTTTTAAATGCAAATGAATGGAACAAACTTTAAAATGATTTCTCATTAGTTAAAATCAAAGTCAACTTTCAAAGTCAAGTTTATTGTCATATACACAAGTACATGCAGGCACAGGTACAATGAAAAGCTTTCTACAGCAGCATCACAGGCTTCATTTTAGCCGCATTCACAAGAAGAACATAAATTCAACTTAAATTATACACAAATTTTACAGGTAAACACAATTAGGGCGACGAAACCGCAGTGCAAAGTAGTCAGAGTTCTGTTAAACTGTAGTGATTTGGGTTTTGCTGGCCGGTTCAAGAACCAAATGATTGAGGGGAACCATTTGGTTGAAGGGCAGTAGCTGTTCTTTATTCTGGTGGGGTGGGACTTCAGGCTTCTGTAACTCCTGCTCACCAATTACAGCTCACTAGCATTATACAAAGATAAATTAAGAGTATTGTGGGTGTTTTTAGGGACAAATAGCTTTGAAGATAAAGTAAAAATAAATTCTGAACTAGAGTTTTCCAGTCTGTGCTATAAACTGCAGCATATTCACAATGTTCAGGCCTAAGTTTTTTTTATGTTCTGTAGCTGCTCCTGTACTTTCTCATTGTGAGACATTACCTACACTGAGATGTTTCTTTTCTCTCATAAGAACACTTGTCAAGTTTCTAATTGTTATTGACTTGAGTTACATTTTCCAGGAACACAGACTGATGTAGTTGTCCGCAGTAATATGATATTAGCCATTAGCATACAAGTAAGTTTCCACTTTAGAAAGTGAGGAAAGGGTGAGGAATGCAAGAACAGATCGACCAGTTTGTTCCGGTTTAGCAGTACAATTGGAGACCCTCATCCGCCTGCAATTCTCAGAAACCATGGTGTGCATACACATGATTTGCTAACTGTGACTCTATTTGTTACCTGTGATAAATAGAGACACAATTAATAAATACTCCATGTGTCTGGAGGAATGGGAACGTTCTCACGTTCCCCTTTGAAATGTCACCTTTCACCCTCCACACTGCTGGGAGTCTGCTCGCGTAACACCACCTATTTGAAGAAATGCAACAGAGTTTAATAGCAAACCTTGTTTTGTAGTACTGGAAAAGCAATTGTAATGAAGCTAGTTCTGCAAGTGAGATTGACCTGTCTCCATCTTGCATTCAGAAAGGAGGTAGATAAAAAATGTCAAATCAATGTACAGCAGCAGCAGATATTGTCTGAAAATGTTCAAGATATTTTTTTCACCTGAAGAGAAAGCCACAGTATAAGTACATAATTGCCACAGACAGCTGTGCAGGTCAAGTCATTGGTATATTTAAGACAGAGGTTGATAGGTTCTTGATTAATCGGGGAATCAAAAGTTACAGGGAGAAGGCAGGAGAATGGGATTGAGAGGAATAATAAATCAGCCATGATGGAATGGCAGAGCAGACTCGATGGGCTGAATGGCCTAATTCTGCTTCTATGTATGATCATATGTCACTGTTTTGCAGCAACCCCTACCACTTGTAAAACACACTCTATCACTTAGGAATAATTCCATATTCTGGAGTTTTAGTCACTGACTACAGAAAGGACAAGTTGGTGACAATGTGCCAGTTTCTATTGGTGGGTTGGTGGTGGACAGTGTTAGCTGCTTGAACTTTCTGGGCATTAACACCTCAGAAAATCTGTCCAGGGCCCAGCGCTTACAGTAATATAGTACAGAAGCAGGCCTTTTGGCCCATCTAGTCCATGCTGAACCATTAACCTGCCTAATCTGATCAACGTGCACCTAGACCTTAGCCCTCCATACACCACCCATCCATACACCTGTACAAATTTCTTTGAAGGGTTGAAATTGAACCCGCAACCACCACTTGCGTTGGCAGCTCATTCCACACTCTCACTACCCTCTGAACAAGGAAGTTCCCCTTAAACATTTCATCTTTCAACCTTAACCCATGACCTCTAGTTGTAGTCTCGCCAGACCTCAGTGGAAAAAACCTTCTTGCATTTATGGATCCGTCTGTTCTGCTGCACTCCTCAGTGCCTGGTAAGACCTACCCTGACTGCTTCTCCCAAAGCGCACACCTCAGAGTTGTCTGCATTAAATTCCAGCTGCCATTTTTCCTGCTGCAAGTTTTGATAGTCTTCCTCACTGTTTACAACACCTCATTCTTGGTGTCATCCTCAGATTTGCTGATCCAGTTTACCACATTATCATCCAGATCGTTGATATAGACGACAAACAATGGACCGAGCACTGATCTCTGCAGCACTCCATTAGTCACAGGCCTCCAGTCAGAGAGGCAACCATCTACTACCACTCTCTTGTTTCTCTCACAAAGCCAATGTCTAATCCAATTTACTACCTCATATTGAATGCTGAGTGACTGAACCTTCTTGACCAACCTCCCATACAAGACATTGACAAAGGCCTTTCCAAAGTTTAAGTAGACAACAACCATTGCTTTGCCTGCATCAACTTTCCTGGTAACTTCCTTGAAAAACACTATAAGATTGGTTAGACATGACCTACCACACACTAAGTCATGTTGGCTATTCCTAATCAGTCCCTGTCTTCACTAAATACTTATACAGTATATCCATTCCCTTAGAATACCTTCCAATAACTTTCCCACTACTGATGTCAGGCTCACTGGCCTTTAATTTCCTGGCTTGTTCTTAGAACCTTTCTTAAACAGCAGAACAACATTAGCTGTTCTACAATCCTTAGGCACCCTACCCATGGCTAAGGGTGTATTAAATATCTCTGCGAAGGTCCCTGGTATTTCTGCACTGGTCCCCCACAGGGTCCAAGGGAACACCTTGTCCAACCCTGGGGATTTAACACCCTAATTTGTCTTAAGACAATGAAACACCTTCTCCACTGTAATCTGTATAGGGTCTTTGACCTTGCTGCTGCTTTGCCTCACTTCTATAGACTCTGTGTCTGTCTTCTGAGTAAATTCAGATGCAAAAAGCCCACTGAAATCTTTTGGCTTCGTGCATAGATTACAACTCTGATCTTCCAGAGGACCAATTTTGTCCTTTGCTCTCCTTTTGCTCTTAATATGTCTATAGAAATACTTAGGATTCTCCTTCACCTTGCCTACTAGCGCAACATCATGCTTTCTTTTTAGCCCCTTTTATTTCCTTCTTTAGTGATCTCTGGCATTTCTTATACTCCTCAATGCTTTGAGAGGCTGGTCAAGGACTACATCTGCAGCATGCTATCACCCACAATGGACCCCCTACAATTCACCTACTGACACAACCGATCAACAGATGGCGCAATAGCCACGGCTCTGTCTTTACACATACAGAGAAGAAGGATGCTAATGTGAAAATGCTGTTCTTGGATTACAGTTCGGCACTCAACACCATACTTCCCTCCAGACTCAACAAGAAGCTCAGAGACCTCAGCCTTCACCCTGCCTTGTGTAGCTGGATCCTGGACTTCCTGTCAGATCATCAGCAGGTGGTAAGAGTGGGCTCCCTCACCTCTTCCCCCGACCCTCAACACAGGTGCCCCTCAGGGTTGTGTCCTAACCCCCCCTCCTTTACTCTCTGTATACCCATGACTTTGTCACCACCTACAGCTCTAATCTGCTAATTAAATTGATTGGCCTTATCTCAAATAATAACAACACAGCCTGCAGAGAAGTCATCAACAACCTCTCCCTCAATGTCGTAAAAACTAAGGAGCTGGTTGTGGACTACAGGAGAAATGGGGACAGGCTAACCCATACTGACATCACTGAATCTGGGGTTGAGATGGTGAACAGCTTTAAGTTCTTGGCATACTTAAAGCTGTTCACCCTCTCAACTGAGGATCTCATGTGGTCTGTACACACCAGCTGTGTGGTGAAAAATACACAACAGCTCCTCTTTCACCTCAGAAGGTTGAAGAAGTTTGTATTTGTTCCCAAATCCTAAGGACTTTCTACAATTGAGAGCACCCTGACTTGTTGCATCACTCTCTGGTATGGGAACTGCACCTCCCTTAATTGCAGGACTCTGCAGAGAGTGGTGCCGACAGCCCAGCACAACTGTAGTTGTGAACAAAGACACTAACAAATTTCTACAGATGTATCCTGGAAAGTATTCCGCCTGTTTGGAAGCTCCAATGCACGGGATTGAAAAATCTGCAGATGGTTGTTGACTCAGCCAGCTCCATTATGGGCACGAGCTTCCTCACCAACGAGGACATCTTCAGCATCCTGGTTGTTTCTGGGATTTCCAAGCCTGAAAGCCTGGAACCACAGTGTAGAAAAATAACTTTCTACAGGGGCACAATTGAGAGCATCCTGACTGGCTGCATCACTGCCTGGTATGGGAACTGAACTTCCCTCAATCGCAGGACTCTGCGGAGAGTGGTGCAGACAGCCCAGACATAACTCCCCACTGCTCAGGACACTTACAAAGACAGCCTTTCTCTAATTTAGAATATGAATCCGAGGACCAGATCTACCCCTTTCCATAATTATCTTGATACTAGTGGCATTATGATGACGCATGTTGGCGCATGGCCTAGTGGGCAAGGCATCAGACTAGTAACCTGTAGGTCACTGGTTCGAGCCTCAGCTGAGGCAGCGTGTTTGTGTCCTTGAGCAAGGCACTTAACAACACATTGCTCTGCGACGTCACCGGTGCCAAGCTGCATGGGTCCTAGTGCCCTTCCCTTGGACAACATCGGTGGCGTGGAGAGGGGAAGGCCTGCAGCTTGGGTAACTGCCGGTCTCCCATACAACCCTGTCCAGGCCTGCGCCCTGGAAACTCCAGGCACAGATCCATGGTCTCTCGAGACCGATGGATGCCACCACCATATGATGACTAGATACAAAATCCCTGCACAAATTTTTGTCGTCTGCCCTGTCTTATTCCTTAATAGGAGATCTAGTATCATACTCTCACCAGCTGGGTTTTCTATATACTGATTAAGGACACTTTCCTGAACACAAATGGCAAACTCTTTCCCATCCAGCCCTTTTACATTATGGGAGTTCCAGTCAATCCTTGTTAAGTCAAAATCACCTACTATCACAACTTTGTTTCTTGTAACAGTGTGCAATATCTCTACAAATTTGCTCCTCTAAATTCCACAGACTGTTGAGCAGTTTGCATAATAGTCCCATTAACATGGTCATACCTTTCTTATTCCTTGGCTCTACCCAAAAGGCCTCACGAGATGAGCTCTCCAGTCTGTCCTGACTGAGCACTGCTGTGACAATTTCCCTGACAAGTAATGCCACCCATCCCACTTAAATCACTGGAACATTGAGCTGCCAGTCCTACCCCTCCTGCAACCAAGTCTTACTAATGGCTACAATGTCATAAATCCACATGCTAAGCTAATCCATGCCCTAAGCTCATCCACCTTTCATGCAATACACCTGGCATTGAACGCACATTAGTCCCACCATCCTTAACCTCTTGATTGTATGTCGGCTTAACAACATCTTTCTCCACAACCAGTCCACTATCTGTTCTAGTGCTCTGGCTTCCATCCTCCTGCAACTTTAGTTTAACCGCGCTCTACCCCCACTCCCACCCCAGGCAGCACTAGGAAACCTTCCTACTCGGATATTGGTTCCACTCTAGTCCAAGTGCAAACCATCACTTCTGTACAGGTCTTACCTTCCTTGAAAGAGATCCTAGTGGAACAAAAATCTGATGCCTTCCCTCCTGCACCGACTCCTTAGCCATTTGGTAAACTGTATAATCTTCTTATGTCTGGCCTTACTAGCACATCACATAGATAGCAATCCTGAGATCACAATCTTGAAGATTCTGTCCTTTAACTTAGCTCCTAACTCCCTGAACTAACTTTTCAGGACCTTGTCACCCCTACCCATGTTATTTGGTACCAATATAGACAATGACCTCTGGTTGCTCACCCTTGCACTTAAGAGTGCTGTGAATTTGATTTGAGACATCCCTGACTCTGGCATCTGGGAAGCAACAAACCATCTGGGAATCTTGTTCTCATCCATAGTACTTCCTTTTTGTTTCCCTAACCAATGAATCCCCTCGCATTGCAGCTCGCCTCTTCTCCTCCCTTTCCTCCTGAGCGACAGAGCAAGACTCAGTGCCAGAGACCTGACCACTGTGACTTTCCTCTGCAAAGCAGTGTACCTGTTTTAGAGAGGAACAGCCACTGGGGTACTCTGCAGAGGCTGCCTATCTTCTCTCCCCCTCCTGATGGCCACCCAGTTACCTGTGTCCTGCAGCTTGGGTGTAACTACCTCCCAGCATGTCCCGTATCAACCCTCAGCCTCCCGAATGATCCGGAGTTCATTCAGTTCCAGATCCAACTCCTTAACACAGTCTGTTGTATATTACAGCTGGATGCACTTCATGCAGGTATTCTTGTCAGGGACTCTGGAGGTGTCCCTATCTTCCCTCATTCTGCAAGAGGAGCATTCCCATTGCTCTAAATCGGAATCAGGGTTAATGCCACTGGCATGTGTTGTGAAATCTGCTAACTTTGTGGTAGCAGTACAATGCAATACATGATAATAGAGAGAAAAAACTGTGAATTACATCAAGTATATATATTGTAGACTTGAGTAATAAGAAAGAAAGAATAAATAATGAAAAATGATGTACCTATGGCCTACGCCTCTCCTCACCAAAGCCTCAATGAATAAAAGCTGCAACTCTTCACACTAACACTGGCCCACTCACACAATGGCCGCTCTGCTTAAAAGTAACTTCTTTTTATTGGACCTTGCCAAGTGCCTAATTATGCACGATCCAATGTGTGTGAACGTTACCAAAAGTGTGCGAAATGCCCCTGCTTGCTTCTCCTAAATTCTCCTTTCCTCTATGCAATCCAGCCGAGGTAACAATGAAAAGGCTTGTCAGCCCCTCTATTTTTTTAGAAGCGTAAGGAGATGTGATATGTCACCAAATACTCTAACACACATTACAGATGCACTACAGAAAGAATCCTGTCTGGTTGCATCATGATCTGATGCGGCAACTCCAACATATATGGGAATACAAGAGGCTTCAGAGGGTATTGGACACAACCTGTTTATTCGCAGGTTACGCCCTCTCTACATTTAGAAGAGGGCACCCACCTGCTATCAACGGGGAAGGGTTACAGAAGCCTGAATTCTCACACCATCAGATTCAGGAACAGTTGCTTTCCAAAAGTCATTAGATTCTTGAACTGATCTGTACAATACTAATACTATCTCAGCAATGGAAATCTACAGGCAACCTCTTGCACTGGTCTGGACTTGTTTCTAACTGAGCTTTTGCACAAGTGTCTTGTTTTGCATTGTCTTTTTCTTTACTCTCTGTGCATCAGTTTATGTATAATTGATGTTCTGTGTACCTATGCTGCATGCTGCATGCATGTTTTTCATTGTATCGGCATATCTTTGTACTTGGGCATATAACAATAAACTCAACATAACTTGAATGATACAGCAGTCAATATCCTCCTTGTGAACAATAAATCTGACTGCGAAAGCAGGAAATTCCTTTTCAAGTCCTTTCAAAGCTTCACTGAAGTATATTACTATATTGACTTTACTTGATCCATGAAATTCAATCTCCATTTCCTCCCCCACCCATGCCACTTTACCACTGGTGCCTAATCCATCACATTTACATACAGTGGCTGAAGTCAATTATGAATGCATTCAGCAGAAGGAATCTGAATCCTGGGGACAATGATTTTCAGAGTTGTGATTATTCTGAGGAATAGCTAATGACAGAAGTAAAAACATTTTATTTGATGGTTGTATGAACTGAATGTTGTCATTATGATAGAATCAACAAAAGTTAGAACACAAAAGTGGCCTCCTACCACTTCAATGAGGCAGAGAGCAGGCTTGCTCTTGTCTAATGGAAACAATGACTTGAAAGTTAACCCTCTGTAAATAATGGAGAAAGGGTCTGTGTTAGAGTTCTGTTTACACTGCCTCAGGCTGGAATACAGTGTGGCAGATCTCTTGGTTTTGATAGCTGTTACTAAAAATTCTATTAAAGTGCAGATGATGCATGTGGATGCTATACATTGTGGATCACGTATATCCCTTGAATGCCATCCAGGCACCTTAAGTGGCCCCAATCTTTCTTTTAATTGCTTGCTTTCAAATTGTCCAATCAAAATATATCAAAATGAACAAAGTTGATGTTCTGGAAAATCTAAGATGATTGAATTCTGATTAGCATTTTGCAGAGCTCTGCACTTTTACCAAACCATGTCTTATTTTCAGTTTTCTCTTGTAACGGCTCCAAGAAAATTCTTACAAACTGTCAGTACATAACTTCCATTGAACTCCTCGTGCCTGACAGCCAGACATGTTGTAACCCAGTTTAAGTGGAGACAGGAGCGCAGTCAACTCAAAAAATTCCCTGCTAATAAGAATGAACATCTAATTAACCACAGTTTTGTGTAGTCATTTCAAATGTCAGGGCATTTCTCCAACATGTGAGAAGGAAAGGTTTGGCGAGGAATCATCAGTCATATTGAATATAATCTCCTGGATAATCTTGCCAGCTCCAGCAAGTAGAACAGTATTATTTAACCAGTCCACACGGGCTGCTAAATGATAGCCATTTTGTTAACGCTCGGTTGAAAGTACATCATAAAATATATTTGAAATTATTTTTTCTTTATCTCAAAGAAAGCTGCATTTTTGTTTAAATCAAATTAATTTAACTTCTTCTAGAAAGAATATGAGCTCTTCAAAACTTAAAATGTAAACAAGCTGCTTTAACTGCAAGTGTGGAAGTGATTTTTTGCAAGAGGTGCATGGCTTAACACATGACAATTGGCTAAAACTTCCTTGTCAGGAGGCAAGGTGCAACCCAAGAATTCCAGGTTTCTCACTAGTATCCTAGGAACCTTGCACGTAACTGGCCATAGTAAAATATCAAAACATTAATTGTTCAGATATGTAGATATACTTTCAGTGGCCACTTTATTAGGTACCTCTTGTACATAATAAAGTAGCCACTGGCTCTGCATTCATGGTCTTCTGCTGCTGTGGCCCATCCACTTCGTCCACATTAAGGTTTGACATGTTTAGAGATACTCTTTTACCACTATGTTGCCATGCGTGATTAATTGAGTTATTGTCCCATTTCTGTCATTGTGAACCAGTCTGGCCATTCTCCTCTGAGCTCACTCATTAACAAGCCATTTTCACCCATGGAACTATCACTTACTGGGTGTTTTTTTTTGTTTTGTGCGCCATTCTCTATAAAATCTAGAGAGTGTTGTGCATGAAAATCCCAGGTCATCAGATTCAGAGATACTCTAACCACCCTGTCTGGTACCAATAATCGTTCCACGGTCAGTCACTTACATCACATTTCTTCAGCATTCTGATGTTCAGACTGAACAATAACTGAACCTCTTGACTACGTCTGCATATTCTTATGCATTGAGTTGCTGTCACATGATTGGCTGATTAGATATTTGTATTAATGAGCAGGTGTATCTAATAAAGTGACCACTGTGTGCAGGTGCTGGGATGAATTGAACTCAGCTAGATGCAATTCTCGGACTCACTGTCCGTGCTTACTTTTGACGGCACTGTGGGTCTGATGAAAGTTCAAACCTTGTGGCCATGCCTGTCCAAAAGACGACGAGCACTCGACTGGTGGCAACAGGATGTTAGGTTCATAGTTCAAAGTAAATTTATTATCAAAGTACGCATATGTCACTATTTACACGAGGTTCATTTCCATGCAGTAGGTAGAAAGAAACACTATAGAATCAATGAAAAACCACACAAAACAAGATTGTCAAACAACCCATGCGCAAAAGACAACAATTTTTTTTCTTGTGTAAATACAAAAATAAATAAATAGGCAATTAATTGTGAGAACCTGAGATGAAGAATCCTTGATAGATTGTGGTGAGTGAAGTCATCCCGTCTGGTTCAAAAGCCTGAAGATTGAGGAATAATACCTGTTCCTGAAGCTGGTGTTGTGTGTGCTGAGGCTCCTGTACCGTCTTCTTGATGCAGCGGCAAGAAGAGAGCATGGCCTGGATGGTGGGGATCCTTGATGATGGATGCTGTTTTCCTGCAACACTTAGATGTGCTCAATAGTAGGGAGGGCTTTACCCGTGATAGACTGGGCTGTATCCAGTATCCTTTTTAGGGTTTCTCTGTTCAAGGGCATTGGTGTTTCCATACCAGGCTGTGATGCAACCAGTCAGTATACTCTCTAACTACATCTACAGGAGTTTATCTGAAATACACATTTCAGAGTTGTATATGGATACATGCTTTGATAATAAATGAACCTTTGGAAGTTTTAGATAACATGCCGAATCTTTGCAAACTTCTAAGTAGTGATGCTGTGCTTTCTTTGTAATGACAGTTACATGCTGGGCCCTGGAGAGATCCTTTGAAATGATAAAGCTGAGGAATTTAAAGTTACTGACGCTATCCACCTCTGATACTCTAAATGGACCTGTTTATGGATCTCTGGTTTCCTCCTCCTGAAGTCAATAATCAGCTCCTTTGTTTTGCTGACATTGAGAGAAAGGTTGTAGTTGTGGCACCACTCAGCCAGATTTTCAGTCTCCCTCCTATATGCTGATCCATCACCAACTTTGATTTGGCCGATGACAGAGGGTGTCATCTGCAAACATAAACATGACATTGGAGCTGTGCCTGGCTTCACAGGCGTGAGTATAAAGCTTGTGGTGCACCTTTGCCGATGATGATCGTGGAGGAGATGTTGTTGCCATTCTGAAATAACAGGGGTCTGCAAGTGAAGAAATCAAGGGTCCAGTTGCACAAGGAGGTACTGGGGCCAAGGTCTTGGAGCTCATTGATTAATTTTGAGGAGAATATAGTATTGAATGCTGAGCTATAGTCAATGAACAGCACCCTGATATTTGCATCTTCACTGTCCGAATGTTCCAGGGCTGAGTGAAGAGCCAGTGAAATGGCATCTGCTGTTGGCCTGTTATGATTGTAGGCAAACTTGAGTGGATCCAAGTCTTCAGGCAGGAGTTGATATGTTTCATCATCATCATCTCTCAGAACATTTCATCACAGTGTGGTTCTGAAACTGCTCTGGTAGGTGGCCTTTCTACATTGCTCTCATCAGCCATTAAAGTACTTTGAAATAACTCTGATGATCATTTGAGAAAAAGGAAATCAAAAGCATACACATAAATAAATATCATAAACATTCTTATAACATTAAAGTAATACTTTTAATTTTAAGTTTAAAATAATCTGTAAAAGTAAAGTTAAGTGATATAAAGAAAAAACAATGCACTTCCTGTACATATTTAAAGCCAACCAAATAACGTCTCGGCCCAAAACTGTGATTTTTTATTCATTTCCATAGCTGCTACTTAAGTTCCTCTGGCATTTTGTTTGTGTTGTTCTGTGTTTCCAGCATCTGCAGAACCTCTCGTGTTTAAAATAAATGTTGATTCTATACTACTGCTGTGGTTGAAGCAAGTACCCATGTTAGACGCTTAAGTGTATCAAGCTCATCAGCTCTGAATCAGAATCAGATTTATTATCACCAGCATGTGACGTGAAATACAATCGTTCAAATTTCAAAGTAAATGTATTATCAAAATGCATACTCTGCATGTCAACATGTACTACCTTTCAGACCTGCTCAGTAGGTACAAAGAAATACAACAGTGTCAATGTAAAACCACACACAAACAAAGGAGGACAAACAACCAATGTGGAAAAGACGACAAACTATGCAAATACACGAAAATGTTTGTTTGCAGATGACACCTCTGTCATAGGCCGAATCAAATGTCTATGGGTAACCCTAGGTAATTTCTAAGGTAAGGACATGTTCGGCACAGCTTTGTGGGCCAAAGGGCCTGTATTGTGCTGTAGGTTTTCTATGTTTCTATGAAAAACAAACATTAATAAAACAATTAAATAAGTAATAATTAATATTGGGAACATGAGTAGTAGTCCTTAAAAGTGAGTCCACTGGGTGTGTGACGTTATCCATGCTGGTTTAGGAGCCTGACAGTAATAACTGGGCCTGAAACTGGTGAGGCTCCTGTACCTTCATCCCAATGGCAGCAACAAGAGAGCATGGCCTGGATGGTGGGGGTCCTCGATGATGGATGCTGTATCCCTGGGCTCAAGGGGAGAAAATGTGTGACTGGCTTCCCTTTCCCAGTCTGACACCTTAATCCATGGCCTCCTCCTAAATCATCATGAGGCCACTCTCAGGATGGAGGAGCAACGCCTCATATTCTGTCTGGGTAGCTTCCAAAATGATGGCATGAAAATTGATTTCCCTAATTTACAATAATTTCTCCCCCTTTTTTTCCCATTCCCCATTCTGGCTCCCTCTTACCCCTTCTCTTTTCTTTACCTACCTATCACCTGTCATAAAGGGGGCAGGACATTGGGAATGGACCCAAATGCAGGACACAGACACTGAAGTACTAGGAACAGGGCGGGACAGGTCGCAGACTAGGCTAGGGAAGCAGGACCAGGACGAGGGACTGGGAACAAGGAGCCTGGCATGGACTCAGAGGCTGGAGCTTGGAGGCAGACTAGGAACTGTACATCAACACAGAGCCAGGACTTGTCCTTCGACAAGCCGGGACTCATCCTTAACAAGACACTAACATGAGACTGGACAATGCATAGACATAGAGCCAGGACTTATCCTTCAACAAGCCGGGACTCAACTTTCACTCCACACCAAGGTGGGGCAGGTCCATCCGTCAGGTAACAGCAGAATGGCCTGACTTACCCCACAGAGGAGAGGACAAGACAAGACAGATCATCCCACAGGGCAACAGCAGAACAGCCTAACTTACCCCACGGGGCAGGAACAGGAAGAGACAAACACCGAAGAACAACAGACATTCCATCTCTACATCAGAGTTGCTCCAAGTCGTAGTTACAGACAGCAACCTTGGCTGGCTACGGAAACAACCAGATCCCTACCTAGCTCGGAGTGGCTGACAGCCACCCAGCTGGCCCGGGAAACGGCTGAATCCGTACCGCAATGACAGCTCCAACTACTGACAGCAAGGCTCCAAGAAGCAATGGTTCTCCAATGCAGCCTAAAGATGGCAAGTGACCATTCTAGCCTTCCACCAGCCATTTGCTCCCAGGGAATCTTGACAAGGACAAGACCATGACCACCCCCCCCCCCCCCCCCATTACATTCAATCCCAGAGCCACTTATATTCCATGCCCCAAGATGAGCATCAGGTTCTTATGATTAAGTCCAACCAAAACAAGGGACAGCCGGAGGACCCGGAGTCCGCAGACCGGACTGTGAACCGGAATGTGGACTTCGGACCGGACCATGACATCACCTTCCTCTGGTGCCCCTCCTTTCCCCTTTCTTCCATCTCTCCTATCTATTCAATCAAACTGTCCTCTTCTATTAAATTCCTTCATCTACAGCCCTTTACCTCTTCCACCTATTACCTTCCAGCTTCTCATTTCATCTCCCCTCCTGCACCCACCCACTTTCCCCCTAACCTTCTTCATCTATCACCTTCCAGCTTATGCTCCTTCCCTTCTCCTCACCTTTAACTGTTGATTCATTTCCATCGACGCTACCTGACCTGCTGAGTTCCTCCAGCATTTTGTGTGTCTTGGTCTGGATTTCCAGCATCTGAAGGATCTTTTCTGCTTACGAAATGGATGGTTAGCTGTGTTGCCATGCAATCTCCCGCTCAGTTTTGAATTCTGCATTGAACTACTGACACTTGATGAGCACTTTATCGGCAATTCTCCGCTGAATCACCAAGAAAGGGATGGTCCACTTGGGTCAATGACACCCAAGTCAATCTGACAACAAACTCAGTTCTCACATTTGCTGTTCACAGGACTTTGGCTGAGTTTTCACCTTTTATCCTTTGCAGGCTTTGTTATTATACAGTTTGGAGACTTGTTCTACCAAAGCAGGAATATCTACGTGCACTGCTTAATATCGGACCTTAGATAAGGACCTAGAAAACCAGCAATATTTACTGCTCACAAACCTATACAGGACAACCTATACATCCTATACAGCATGGAGTTGGAGCTCTCGGAACATTACACCTAGCACCCAGAAACTTCAGTCAGAAGGTCCACTTCCTTGATATGCTAGAACAGCAATGTCTCAGAGACCTCAGGTTAGGTGCTGTCTGATGACTATTACCTACTAGAAAAACACCTGTGATAAGATGGGTCCATTACCTCAATTTTACTGTTGTTTTCAGCCTTTTCTCCTGCTTGGGAACTTTGCAGGATCTCACAATCTGAAGCTCACAAATGTAACAATGGTAAATGAAGGTTTCTTCACCAGGAATAGTCAATTATGGTAATTTTGTAAATGATAACTCCAGTCAAACTGATTGGGCACTCTGATTTACACCTCTGATTTCTTTCCTACTGAAACAGGGGTATTTTTGACCACTTGATCAGGATAGCCCGATGTCACTCAGGAACGTTTTTGGCAACTAATACGCTCGGCAGAGGATGGTGCTCGGAGAAGCTGTGCCGGAGAAGATGGTCGTTGGCTCGGAGGTTCGACCGACTCGGAGTCCACTGCGGTTAGGTCGCTTTCGGTGTGTGCTGTGTCTGCGAGGCTGAGTCGGGCGGCGCCGTTGAAGTCCATAGCGGGGGTATTCCCTTCTGCCGCTGGCGTGGGATGGCGAGTCTGTCGGGACCCTGGGGACTTGTGGAAACTGTGTGGTGATTTCCTTTGAACTTATAGTCCTTTAATATCTTTGGACTATTTTTACTGTGCCTATGGTCTGTTTTTTTTTATCAATTATGCTATTGTTTGCACATTTGTAACTATGTGGTTTTGTGCAGGTCTTGTAGCTTTAGTTTTTGGTCTTGTTTGTCTGGTGAATTTGGAGCTCCTTTCCGGGGAACGCGCTAAGACGGTAGCGCGATATTAATACGCAGCAGCCTCTCCGGACTCTGGATTGGGGATTGCCAAATGTTACGTGAATTTTCTGGTGTAGTCTGTTTTGTCATATGCTTTTGTGATATCATTCTGGAGGAACGTTGTCTCATTTTTTAACTGCATTGCATTTGTGGTTTCTAAATGACAATAAACTGAATCTGAATCTGAATCTGAACTATATCCTGGAACTGCTGAACAAACAAGTATTTTTAAGTACAACAATAGATTTTTTTAAAAAGGATTTCATTGGATAATCCTAATGACATTCCCTTTAATCTTCTTGCCCAAGCTGTCAACAACTCATCTCCTGTTTAGGGACATGCCACCCATCTAACTATAACTGTCAATGCCCATCTCCATGGTGAAAATGGGAATTCTGAATGACATGCAATCAATTTGTTCAAACTCCCAGAAATCTTTGATAAAATATTCTTTGGAAGTTTCTTTCACCAAGAGTTAACAATGACCATGGATGCAGCACAGAGGATTTCTTTCCCATGGCCTACATCACCAAATTTGTAAATGAGAAGTTTAGAGATTAATTTTGGCTTCAAACTGAGCCAAAATCACACTTTGGAAATATTTTTATTTCTAATCCTCAGAGAATTGTAATGGAAGGGTATGCAGCCAAATTACTAATGTACCGCTTGTGTTCAATTGTCTAAAGTGAAACTGTGTTGAAATTCTGCTAGCATTTTATAAAATACTGCTGCATGAAATAACCTTATGAGGAAGATATTGTGCCTGGTTCTTTGCATTGAATTTGAATTCCGGATTTTGGACAATCTTAGCCTTTTATGCATGCTAGTGGCAGATGCATCTCAAACTAGCTTATAATCCTCCTGTTAGAATTCAGCTGTCTGCTGGAAGCATAAGTGATGTTCAGAATCAAAATCAGGTTTATTATCAGACATATGTCATGAAATTTGTTGTTTTGTGGCAACAGTGCAGTGAAATACCTAAAAATACTGTCAGTTAAAATAAGAAATATATTTTAAAAAGTGCAAAAAGTGAGAAACATAGTGAGATAGTGTTCAAGGGTTTACAGGCCATACAGAAATCTGATGGTGGGGGGGACAAAACTGTCTCTAAAATTTTGAGCATGTGTCCTCAGTATCCTGTACTTCCCCTCTGATGTTAGTAAAGGGAAGAAGGCGTTTCATTTCTCAGCTTGGAAATGCTGTGGTACTGTTTCCCAGATGGTAGCAGCTGAAACAGTTTGTAGCTGGGATGACTTGGGTCCCCAATGATCCTTTGGGCCTTTTTTACACTCCTGTCTTTATAAGTGTCCTGAATAGTGGGAAGTTCACATCTACAGATGCGCTGGGCTGTCCGCACCACTCTCTGCAGAGTCCTGTGATTGAGGGAGGTTCAGTTCCCATACCAGGCAGCGCTGCAGACAGTCAGGATGCTCTCAATTGTGCCCCTGTAGAAAGTTATTTTTCTACACTGCGGTTTCAAGCTTCCAGGCTTGGAAATTCCAGAAACAGCCAGGATGGCGAGGCTCCTTAATGAACAGTTCTGCCTTCTTGAGGCACCACCTTCTGAAGATGTCCTCGTTGGTGAGGAAGCTCGTGCCCATAATGGAGCTGGCTGAGTCAACAACCACCTGCAGCTTTTCCAATCCCGTGCACTGGAGCTTCCAAACAGGCGGAATACTTTCCAGGATACATCTGTAGAAATTTGCTAGTGTCTTTGTTGACATACCACATTGTCTGAAGCTCCTAATGAAATATAATCACTAGTGTACCTTCTTCATGAAATATTGGGCTCAGGATAGATCCTCAACAGTGTTGATTCACAGAGACTTGAAACCACTCATCCTTTCCACTGCCTACATCTGAATAAGAACTAGCATACATTCTCCTGATATCCCCTTCCTGAAGTCCAAAATCAATTTCTTGGTCTTAGTTGCAAAGTTGCTGCTGTGACACCATTCAACTGGCTGATCTCCCACACTCCAGTAAGCCTCCTCATCACCATCTGAAATTCTGCCAAGAACAATTGTGTCACCAATAGATGTGTAGAGAGAGCAGAACAGTGCTAAGCATACACCATTGAGGTGCATCTCTGTTGATTGTCTGCAATGAGGAGATGTTATTTCCAATCCACGCTGATTGCGATCTCGCAATGAGAAAGTCAAAGGTCCAGTTGCAGAGGAAGATATGGAGGCCCAGGTTTTTTAGCTTATTGAATAGAACTGAGGGAATGATGATGTTGAATGCAACGCTATAATCAATTACCAGCAAACAAAAACACAAAATGCTGGCAGAACTCAGCAGGCCAGACAGCATCTATGGGAGGAGGTAGTGACGACGTTTTGGGCTGAAACCCTTCATCAGTGCACTCCTGATGAAGGGTTTCGGCCCAAAATGTTGTCACTACCTCCTCCCATAGATGCTGTCTGGCCTGCTGAGTTCTGCCAGCATTTTGTGTTTTTATTTATTTCCAGCATCTGCAGATTCACTCGTGTTGCCTATCAATTACCAGCAGCCTGACATAGGTACTTCTGTTGTCTGGTGGTTTAAGACTGAGTGGAGAGCCAGTGGGATTACAAGATCAAGTTCAAATATCTTGTCAGAAGGAGAGTAGCATTGGGTTTTGGTTTCCCTTATCCCTCCTTGTCAATCACAGCCCTCTATAAGACCGTTCCCTTTCTAACCCTGATACTAAAATATTCTGGAAGGATCTGCGTGCCTCCCTACGTAAAATGGACCAGAATTTTTACAAGCAAAATTTCTCATTTGCTTTATCTGCAGCATTTCAGGTATGGGATGATGCACTGTTGACAATAGAGTGCTGGTGAGTTGGGAGTTATAGGATGTTTACTTTTTCCATGGGGTAACTATTGAGATGCCATTAATATACTGTTCTGTATGGGAAAATCCACCCCATATATACAAATTATCTTATCTTGTTTGCCCTTCAAGAAGAAGTCATACTCATTGCCCTGTTTTCTGAGCTGGCCATATCCAAAGAGTACAGGCCCAGAGCCATCAAACACTCTTCCTATTCCATTTCATTTGTCCCCTTTCATTCCTGGAATCATTCTGCTCTGGACTTTCTCCAATGCCAGCCCCTCTTTTCTTAGATAAAGGGCCCAAACCTGCTCATTATACTAGAAGTACGGTCTGACCCATGCCTTATAAAATCTCAAACATCCTTGAAGTGAAGTGTTGCCTCTTCTGGAAGCACTGTCCAAGCCCTGATTTTGTCACAACCTGATCCTGCCTGGTGCCCTCCAAAGTGGGCTGCTGAGCAGAATTGGCAATCACGCTCGTGAGTATGCACGTTTCAGCCAATCAGAGTTTTATTATGATTGTACTTAGCTCCGTTCCTCTCGTTTCTGTCTTGTTGAATCTTGAACAAAAGCACAGCAATGCCAATGCTCCCTGCTCATGCTCTCTGATTGCTACTGTTTAGACAGACGCTGTAAAGAAGCAGAATTTATTTAGTATTAAGTTACTGCTTCTGAGCATTAGCATTCCGTTTGAGAGTTTTGGTTTACGGTCCTGTTGGCCTAGCATTTATTGTTTTGCCTTTAATTCTGCACAGTTCTCATTAAAAGTCAGTGAAGTTCATCCACTTCAGTGTCTCTTCCTCTGCACTTGGGTGACAACCGCACACTTCTGTCAGAATGGTGGTGCGGAAGGAGGCGTACGGGCAGGTATAGCATTTATCACGCTTGCAGGAATAAGTGCTAGGAGAGAGGTCAGTGGGAAGGAATGAGTGGACAAGGGAGTCACACAGAGAGTGATCTCTGTAAAGTGGGAGGGAGGTGAGAGAGGGAAGGATGTTCCTGATGGTAATGTTGTGCTGGATACCGAGGCTCATAGCATTACAAGTAAGGACAAGGAGAACTCTATCCCTGTTACAATGGCAGAAAGTGAAAACCTGATGCCACCGATTTGTTCCTGGGCAAATTCTGGTTAATTCTGCTCTCAGTTCAGCCACTGCAGATACTTCCATCTTTGCCTTTGTTACCTCCAGGCTTGGTTATTCCAATGTATTCCCATCTGCTCTCCTTGATTTACTAAGGTAAACCTGAGGTTAACCAAAGCACCATTATCTGGATTTCCAGTAAGGAATATTACTCACTAGAGGTGCAGAAGAAAGGGTCACGTGGTGAATTATGCATGTTGGACCCATGTTTTTGTCTATTTGAATGAAAGACCGTGAAATCAAGAGTGTGTGTCTACTTTATTCTCTGTGTAACCTTTGAATCTTGTTCGTTGTAGGGAAGATTTGAAACCTTATTCTGGCCCCCACCCTCTTCCTTTCCAGTCCTAATGCAGGGTCTCTGCCTGAAACGTTAACAGTTTATTTCCTTCCGTAGATGCTGCCTTGCTCGAGTTCCTCCACCATTTTGTGTGTTTCTCAAGATTTCCAGCATCTGTAGAATCTTTTGTGTTTAGGACTTAAAACCTGTGTTGTGATCTCACATTACACCAGTTTAATATTTCCTACCCTTACAGCAGTGACCATATTTCATTTGTGATGACTTAAGATGGTAAGAAGTAAAGCAAAAATACTCTATTTAAATGTAAGTCTTTTGATCCTTTAATTTGATGTATTCTCAGCTCTCCCATGATTTTGACTAAATTTTACATGCAGTTCGATAATTGCCTGAAAAACAGAAATATTATTCTCTCCAAGAAGCAATGTGATGAGATTAAGTAGTTTATAAAGAGGCAAACAGATGACCAGGCATCTTGCTTGGTTCCAAGCAGCATAATAGCATTTTCAGACCCAATTTATAGATGCAGCATAAATTCTGAAATTGAGAAAGAAACATTTGAACTTATTCTGACAAAGTGGCATTAACCTAGAAAGTTGACATTGTTCAAGTTAAGTTTATTGCCATTCAATTGTACATGTATTCAACTAAAACAAAGAACGTTTCTCTGGGACCAACATGCAAAGCTCAGTTTTTCTCTCTCTGCAGATGCTGCCTGACCTGTTTAGTGTTCCTTGCATTTTGAATTTTGTTTGAAATTTCCAGTATTGGCAGTTATTTTTTCTTTTCACTTATGTGACCGCTCTAGGGATGGACCTGAGCACATTATTATCTGAGTGTGATGGGACTGACTCCCACTAAGTTAGAGCTGACATTTGAAAATAATCATTTGTAAAATATGTTTGTAGGGTCACAACACAAGCAAGTTAGAAATGCATCCTCAAGTGCTGTCAGACTACAAGCCGCCAGCTTGTCGATTATTTATTTTATTTCTTGTAACTGTGAGCTACAGAACTTGCACCCAGAAGATCTAACTTAAACCAAGGAATGCTGTCAAACATTCAAGAATCCTGAAATCTGGCAGAAGAATAGTTACACTAAAAATCTTTATTACATGGCAATTAGGCTTGCATTTTTTGATAATTTTATCAATTTTAATTCTAGCCAGAAGATTCAATCTGGTGGGATTTGTTAAAAGAAAGCTGAAAATCCATCCTACTTTCCTGATGCTTGATCTGGTCTGCTTGTAGACCCGGCCTTGTGGGCCCTCAGCTCTGAAATACTAAAATTAGCCTTTATCCTCCCCGAGCAAAGATGAGAGTCCCGGAAAAATGGCTGACTTCTATTCCCTAAATTTTGCTCTCATCGAGTGAATCCTAAGAGTAATGGCAACCCTCTGGCACACTGCCAATAAAGTTAAAATCGATGAAGACGCAGATCCTCTCAGAATCTATCCTTGTATCCAAATCAAGCTAATAATATGAAGTCCGTGCTTTTTGAACAAAACTTTTCAACTATTGGAACTGTGGGTAAGTTTGAACCTTCACTTCATTGATTCATTTTTCACAGCCAGTCTCTTCCCAGATGAAGGCCCAAGGATTTTATATAAATTAATTTTCACATTGTTTCCAACTGTGTATGAAAAGTAAACGTATAAGACCATAAGGCATAGGAGCAGAATGAGGCCACTTGGCCCATCAAGTCTGCTCCATCATTCCATGATAACTGATTTATTATCCCCCTCAACCCTGTTCTCCTCCCTTCTCCATATAGCTTTTGATACCCAATAACCTACAATCAATAACCAATAACCTATCAAGGTCCGCTTTAAATATACTCATTGACTTGGTCTCCACAATCATCAGTGACAATGAATTACACAGATTCTCCACCTTCTGGCTAAAGAAATTTCTTCTCATCTCTGTTCTAAATGGACGTCCCTCTATTCTGATGCTGTGCCTAGTGGTCTTAGACTCACCCATTATAGAATGCTCCTCACCACATCCACTCTATCTAGGTCTTGTCTTTCAGTATTTGATAGGTTTCATGAGATTGCCCCCTCATTGTTTTAAATTCCAGTGAGTACAGGCCCAGAGCCATCAAACACTCCTCATACATTAACCCTTTCATTCGTGGATTCATTCTCATGAACCTCCTCTGGGCCCACCCCAATGCCAGCACATCTTTTCTCAGATAAGAGGCACAAAACTGCTCACATTACTCCAAGTGCAGTCTGACTAATGCCTTATAAAGCCTCAGCATTACATCCTTGCTCTTATATTCTAATCATCTCAAAATTGAGTAATAGAGTCATAGAATATTGCAGCATGGAAACAGACCCATCGGCCCATCTAGTCTGTGCCAGACCATTAATTGGCTTAGTCCCATTGACCTGCACCTTTACCATAGTCCTCCATACCCGTCCCATCCATGTACTTCCAGTTAAATGTTGAAATTGAACTTGCATCTTCCACTTGCATTTGCAGCTCATTCCATACTTTCACCACCCTCTGAGTGAAGATGTTTCCCCTCATGTTCCTCTTAAACTTTTCACTCTTATCCCATGACCTCTAATTGTAGTCTCATTCAACCTCAGAAGAAAGAGCCTGCCTGCATTTGCCACATCTATAGCCTTCTTAAGTTTGTATAGCTCTATCAATTCTCCCCTCCATTTTGTACATTCTAGGGTATAAAGTCCTATCCTATCCTATTCAGCAATTCAATTCCCTATAACCCAGATTCTCAAGCCCTGGCAACATCCTTGTGAATTTTCTTTGCACTCTTTCAATCCTATTTACATCTTTCCTGTAAGTGGTCAAAACTGCACATAATACTCCAGATTAAGCCTCTCACCAATGTCTTATACAATTTCAATATAAAATCCCTCTCCTGTACTCACTACATTGATTTTGAAGGCCAATGTGTCAATTGCATTTGTCTACCTTACTACCGACTCAACCTGCAAGTTAATCTTTAGGGAATCCCAAGCCCCTTTGCTCCTCTGATTTTTGAAGCTTCTCCCTGTTTGGAAAATAGTCTGCGTCTTTACTCCTTCCACCAAAGTACATGACCACACACTTACCTACACAATATTCCATCTGCCACTTCTTTGCCCATTCTCACAATCTCCAAATCCTTCTGCAGACTCCCTGCTTCCCTTTTTAATTCTATTCATGATAATGATCTGGAACTCACTGCCAAAACGATTTTGGACAGGCCCTCAATTGAGCTAAGCTTGTAACAGTATTGTGATATAGAGGAATAATAGAATTTACTACATTGGTCTACAAAGAGCTGACATGGAGTCACATTGCAGAACGGCCTCCTGTCCCATTATGATTACTGGGGTATGTGTTGGCGCGTGGCCAAGTGGTTAAGGCATTCGTCTAGTGATCTGAAGGTCGCTAGTTCGAGCCTTGGCTGAGGTTGCATGTATGTCCTTAAGCAAGGCACTTAACCACAAACCTCTGCAATGACATCAATGCCAAGCTGTATGGGCCCTAATGCCCTTCCCTTGGACAACATCGGTTGCATGGAGAGGGGAGACTTGCAGCTTGGGCAACTGCTGGTCTTCCATAAAAAAACCTTGCCCAGGCTTTCCAAGGCGCAAATCCATGGTCTATCCAGACTAACGGAGGCCTACATATACTGGGGTATGCCTTGAGAGAGTCAAATATTTTCTGTACACAAAAGGAAGTCTACAGATTAAGAAACTTCTAAAAATATATCAATTTCTTTTTGAAAGAAAAGTGAAAAATATTTTAAAATATGAAGGCTACTTTTAGTTATTTGTATTTGGAATATTATATGATATTAAAATATTCCACAGTGATTATGAATCATGGTTGGAAACCTCTGAAATAATTTATCCAAAAATAATGTGGAGGCCGAATATTTAAATATGTTGACTCAGGGATCTGTTCTGGGACCCCTTCTCTTCGTGATTTTTATAAATGACCCTGGATGAGGAACTGGAGGGATGGGTTAGTGAATTTGCTGATGACACAAAAGTTGGGGGTGTTGTGGATAGTGTGGAGGGCTGTCAGAGGTTACAACAGGACATTGATAGGATGCAAAACTGGGCTGAGAAGTGGCCGATGGAGTCCAACACAGATAAATGTGAGGTGGTTCATTTTGGTAGGTCAAATATGATGGCAGAATATAGTATTAATGGTAAGACTCTTGGCGGTGTGGAGGATCAGAGGGATCTTGGGATGTAAGTCCATAGGACACGCAAAGCAGCTACGCAGGTTAACTGTGTGGTTAAGAAGGCATACTGTGTATTGGCCTTCATCCATCGTGGGATTGAGTTTAAGAGCTGAGAGGTTACTTGCAGCTATATAGGACCCTGGTCAGACCCCACCTGGGAGTACTGTGCTCAGTTCTGGTCACCTCACTACAGGAAGGACATGGAAAGCACAGAAAGGGTGCAGAGGAGATTTACAAGGATGTTGCCTGGATTGGGGAGCACGCCTTATGAGAGTAGGTTGAGTGAACTTGGCCTTTTCTCTTTGGAGCGAGGGAAGATGAGTGGTGACCTGATAAAGGTGTATAAGATGATGAGAGGCATTGATAGTGTGGATAGTTGGAGGCTTTTTCCCAGGGTTGAAATGGCTAACCCGAGAGGACACAGTTTTAAGGTGCTTGAAAGTAGGCACAGAGGAGATGTCAGGGGTAAGTTTTTTTTACACAGAGAGTGGTGACTGCATGGAATGGGCTGCCGGCAATAGTGGTGGAGGCAGATACGATAGGGTCTTTTAAGATACTCCTGGACAGGTACATGGAGCTTAGAAAAATAGAGGGCCATGAGTAACCTTAGGTCATTTCTAAAATAAGTACATGTTCGGCACAGCATCATGGGCCGAAGGGCCTGTATTGTGCTGTAGGTTTTCTATGTTTCTATGTTTTCCAATACTTTGCCTCCTGCCAGTCAGCCAATCTTTTATCCATGGTTGTATCTTTCCTGTAATACCATGGGCACTTATCGTGTTAAGAGGCTTCAGGTGGAGCAGCTTGTCAAAGGCATTCTGAAAATCCAAGTAAATAACATCCATTGACACTTTGTCTATACTGCCTGTTACTTCCTCAAAGAATACCATCAAATTTGGCAAGTGAGATTTCCCCATAAGGAAAATATGCTAACTTAGGCTTACTTTATCATATGTCTCTAAGCACCCCGAAACCTCATCCTTAATAATGGACTTTTTCTAACCATTGAAGTCAAGCTAACTGGCCTGTAACTTTATCCGAGAACCCACACAAGAAAGGACAAATAAGCAGCCTTTCTTTCTGCTTTTAGCACACCAGCAACAGCATTTCCTCTTTTCTTAAGTCTTGTAGAGGAGCCAAAATGAAAATCATAGCCATAATTAAATCTGTCTGACTTCTTTTGCTGGTGTCTAGCATGAGTCACTGAATAATGATCAAAAGAGCTGGCCTGATTATTCTCCCCTCTCTAGTCTAGCCATTCTGTGACCAATTTTAATTGCCTAAGATTAAATCAGTGAGCTAAATGCTCCTGCACTATTTTGTGCAGTGCCTGAATTCACAGGATTTCTGTGACAGTGTAAGAAGTAATATTGCTGCCGAATCTCTGTCTTTCTGCTTTAGGATTATCATAATTCAAAAGAATCGTTAAACAATGCTGTTGTTCAGAATACAAGAAAGAGGAATCACAATCTTGCAAACTATTAAAGTATTGGGAAAATGTAAAATCATGGTAACTGGCAGCAATTTGCAACTATTCAGCTTGATTAATTGGACTGGATGTTACAATCCCTGAAGTTTCTGCACTGCATTTGACTTGAGTGGAAGTAGTTCTTAAAGTCTAAGGCTCATGAAAGTTGAAGTATAGACAAAGGTGAATTGAAATAGAAAGAAATTGCAGGACCATTCTGTAAAATAATTGAATTATATTCAAGCATGTTTAAAAGACAATCATTTGCGAGTATCCCATTTGTTTATAGATGAAACTTAACCTAGAATCATCGCAGGAACCAATTATTTTGTTCCTATAACTGATGACGGCATTCTCTGTTTGGAAGGGGAGCCTGCACAATTATTCAATTTGATAATGGTTTTCTTGCCTCTTCCACATTACCAATAGACCAGCAATCTGTCCATCTCTACCATCAACATAATTTTTCCTTTTTCAGATCTCCATGATATCTCTAGCTCAAAAACTTGAGTCTGTTCTACCTAGTCTTACTTAGAGCCTTAGTTAATAATCAGCAACATCACATCCTCTTCATCCTGTTCTTGTGGACAAAATCTCTCATGTCTGAAACATTTCCTGGTAAAAAAAAACCTTTTGGTAAATTGGTCTGGATCAGACTGCATGAGGTGAAGGAATAGCAGCTAAAGGTAGCTGGTTTGGAATGGACTTATCCCAAGACAAGTTGGTGTTGGCCAAGCTCATTAGCTTGTTTGAGTGAGGTAAGAATGTGTCCCCTTTGTCACTCTGGGGAACTATTAATGAGCAGTCTGAGTCTGTACCAGGAGGCAAAGTTGAAATATTGGCCAAGAACTTGCAAGCTGATTTGTAACGTTCAAATAAAGGCCAAGCTCAGTTGGAGTGGTCCATTCAAGAGGAAGTTACGGAAGTAAGTTCTGAGAGTGGGAAAAGACCTGCATTATAATGAGATTATATGTGGGAGCCCGAACAAACACATCACACAAAATTTGTGAATAAAGACACTGAAAGTCAGCCAAGCTACTTTGGTTTAAGCACAACTTTCAAAGCTTCACACAATGCATATTTATGAATTTTTTATAGATTCAAAAACCATGTACGAACTTAACAGCATTTATAATCTTAAAAATTAATGTAATGTTTAACAAAGGGTCTTGGCCCAAAATGTCAACTGTTTGTTCATTTCCATGGATCTTGCGTGCTGAGCTCCTCCAGAATTTTGTGTGTATTGCAATAAAATGTTTAAAGCTGTCCCTGCTTCCTGGTCAGGATATCTGCACCAAGTCCCCAATATTAATTTGGGGTATTATTGTAATTTCATGCTTTCTGGTTGAATAGTGATGTATAGTCTGGTAAAAAGTTTACTGCCACTTTGTGTCTTCACCTGAAGCAGGTAACGTCAGCAGATAATGGTTATAGTCACCCTATTATAAGAAAGAAGTGGTTAAACTGGGAAGATTTATGAAAAGATTGAAGAGGATGTTGCCAGGCCTAGAGGGCCTGAGTTATAGGGAGAGGTTGGCCTGGCTAGGTCTATTCTTTGGAACACAGGGAAATGAGAATCAATCTTATTGAAATGTTTAAAATTATGAGAGCCATAGATAAGGTGGACGTTCATAGTTTTCTCCCTGGGCTAGGGAGTGTCCAAAGCTAAGGGGCATTGATTTAGGGTGAGAGGGGAAAGAATTTAAAATGGACCAGAGGGGAAACATCTTCTCACTGTGCAGAGGGTAGTGAATAAATGGAACGAGCTGCCAGAGGGAGTGGTTGAAGCAGGTGCAATAGCCTCATTTTGAAAGATTCATGGAGGGGCAGGCCTTAACCTTAGAGTGATTAGGGTTGGACACAGGAAATTGTCACCCATTGGGTTGTCATAGATTTGTTAGGGTGAAGGGCCTCCGCGTGTGCTGTACGTTCTGTGACTCTATGACTATATAATGATGTAAGTTGACGATGAGACCACAAAGAATAAGAAGCTGCTCTTACTGAGACTGAGAGAGGAAAACAGTGGAAATACTTTGGTGAGAATGTTAGTTGGAGAATAAAGACAAAATGATAAGCAGCTGGATAAGAGAATAATGTAAAGTACGTAAACAAAGTGAAAATACCAAATATGTAGGGAGAGAGACCAAGGTATTTTTCTAGCATTTTCAGGTTTTTCAGATTTTCAGAGTTTGTCATATTTTGCTCTTTCCACAATTAGCTTGTGGATGACAAAATTTTGTCCACTGTTGAGAGAGAAAAATGTGGAGAGAGTGGCGAGAGCTGATTAACAGACAGAGTACACTGAATGGTTGAGTTGGATGAGAAGGAGATTGGTCAGGATAGACCTTAGCTAGCATTCTAGCTGGAGAGGTTGGCAGGAAAGTTGCAAGAGGCAGTAGGAATTGTTGCTCATAAACTGGCTGTAGCAAGTGTTTGGATGACTCCTTTGTAGGATACCAACAGAGGCATAGAAGGAGGCTATTGGTTTACTTAAATAAGTGTCAGGTCAAGTCAAGTTTATTGTCATATGTATAAGATAGGCTAAGTACAAGTGCGGTGAAAAACTTGCTTGCACCAGCACAAAGACATGTAGATTCAAGCTCAAAAACCATAAATCATATGTATTACATCACAATTAAATCACATAAAGGTGTGAGGAGAGTAGGAAGGTAAAGGAGTTCTCTAAAATCAGAGTGGAGATTTGAGAGGAGAATATCAAAAGGTGAGACTTAAAATGGCAAAATAACTCGAGAGAAAAATTAAGGAGGAATAAAAAAAAAAGTACTAAAGTGCCAAAAGAATTGGAGATAGAAGAGTCTGCTACATATGAGTGCCAATTTCCTGTGTCCAACCCTTATCCCTCTAAGGTTAAGGCCTGCCCCTCCAAAAATCTTTCAAAATGAGGCTATTGCACCTGCTTCAACCACTCCCTCTGGCAGCTCATTCCATTTGCTCACTACCCTCTGCACTGTGAGAAAATGTATCCCCTCTGGTCTATTTTAAATCTTTCCCCTCTTACTACTGGGTTATATATATTACATATATCTCATTTGTAAGTTATTAAACAAATCCATGTTTCTCATCATTTGAAAATGTTAAACAGTTAGCTCTACCAGACAAAGAGTTTCAGGCAGGGTGCCTTGTTGATCTAGTAGTTAAAGGAAGTTGTTTCAGTATAGCAGTGGGCCCCATGCACAGAAAGTCCAAAGTTATGTTTCCATTCTGTTCTGAGGTAACAAAGCTCATTTAAGACAATATATTGAATGCTGAAATTGCTAATTGGCCCAGTAGAGGAGAGGTCAGTCAGGGTTCAAGCTCCTGATGGTTATCTGATGATCCAATGAGCCCTGTGCTGTGTACATGTGTATGAGTGAGTGATGGAAATGCACCAGGCACAGGTGAGAGAAGTGCTGCCAGTCGCTCTCTTGAGTTACTAGAGGGCAGGCTGCCTAGAAATGTTATTTCATTAAAAGTCAGTGGCCTGACAGAAGAGTAAAATTAAAGGGCTGAAGGGAAATGAAGTTCTACATTCTTTTACACAGGTGTTTGCCAGTTCCATGGGCTTTATTGATTGCTTCTAAATGGGGTGATTAATAGATTTTCACTTGCAACTTCCAGCAGAAAACCAGACCATTCATCTCAAGCTCAGTGTTGATGTTTATGATATACACCTGCTGGCCGCACTTCATCTAAATTTTAAACTTAACCTCTCTGAGTTATAGGCTGGGATTTTTAATTTACTTTTCCAGCTATCTGTGATATCCATCTGGTAAATGAATCACTGAAGGATTTTTAAATCAAATTACGAGTGGTAATTGTGTTCAATCTTCTGAAACGAAGCTGGTGTTATTATCTCTGGGATTTTGGTGCAAACAGGGAACTGCTGAAGTGGGGGGGGGGGGGTGAATCCCTGATTTCCCTTAGTACAAAGCAGTATTGAGTTTGTTTTGTGCTGATGTAAGGAATTCTAACCAAGGCAAACACCAGATGCTGCATTACAACCTCTGTACTGTGGGATTTCCAGACTCTGCTCTCCGCTACTCTGGACCAGATTCAGCCTGAAAAAGAATGAAGCTGTTTAAAATGAATTTACAGTGGGAATGGGAGCAGCTTGTGTTAGTTTTGTATCATTGTTACAACAAATGCCTGAATTTGAAGCTTAGAACCACAAAGTTAATCTATACCAGGTCAATGGATCATTGCGTGCTGTCCAGGTAACACAAAAACACGTACATAAAATGGAACGACTGTATTATCCACGGCATGTTCTTTTCAAAGCTGCAAGCTAGCATGACCTTTGTATTATTATGAAAGTTACTATTAGTTTATTTTATAAAAATTCCTGAAGGTATAACTTACTGAAGCACTACCCACACTTCGTTCTCTTGGTAGAAGTGTTCCTAATATTCAGTTGTGGGTAGCATCAGGGTGTTATGTGGACTAGGAAGGTTTCTATACAATCCTTAAGTACGTGTACTGGTATCTGATTGCAGCTGTGAGATGTTTGTGCTGTTGTTAAGGGAAGAATAATGAGTTAAAGCTTGTAATGAATGGGTGGATGTTGCTGAAGGAAGTGTATTTGCTGGTTGCAATGTCTTCACAGTCCAACACCCTACTACCAGTCAATGGGTTGTGAGGCTTTCACCAGCACAGCGTGGGCCCTGGGCCGATGGACGCAAGCGGGAGAAATGTATACAATATACATCCTGAAGTGCTTTTTCTTCGCAACCAAAATTAAATAAATAATAAGTAGTTCTGCCTCTCTTAATGATAGGCCGCATTCTCTCCTTCACCTTCTCCTCCAGTGGCTTCCTGCTACTGTGAAGCACTTTATCAATGCTACTCAGTGAGTGTCCTGAAATATGTTTCGGTGATATAGCTGCCATAGCTTGAATAACTGTCTGCATGTGTAAACTGTGTGAGATAAGGTAAAGCACTCAGATTCAAGGGTTCTGTGCTAATTAATACAGATTGTTTGGTGATTAAGGGTAATGATGCATTTGGTAAAAAGTGAGCTGACATCTTTTATCTAATCATTAAACTTCTTCCTGCACTTCATTTAAATTCTTGGAACAACACTAGCCATTGATATCTGCCACGGTTTCTTCCCATTATCTCATGTGCACATGTCTGGAAGTTTTCCTGCTCCACTGTGCACCCCCACTACGCCTATATACATCTCTCCTCTCCACACATTACACCACCCCAATGGATGTCAAAGGAAACTGCTCTCCAGACTGGAATTTGCTGAGAGACACCAACAGCTTTACTTGTGCTTTAAATCACTCACACCTCAGACCCTGCATCAGGTTAATCCAGACAAGAATCCACCTAATGGAGATTTTATGGTGGCACGAATGTTAAGAATTAGAAATGTTAATTTAGTTCAATATTTGTGGTTTGTGAAATATCTTCAATTACTTTAATTTTTAAATATTTAAAAGTGCTTTAGGTATATTTTATTGGCATTTTCGTAACCTTTGAATTGTAAATTCAATGTTAACAGTTTTTTAAAAATCTATCAGCTTTGACAAATAGCAAAGGTATCTCATCAATACTGATGTGGGGCTTGTTTTGACTTACAGATTGACCACACCATATAAACACTCCAGCCAGCTGATCAGCACAGGTACCATCTGGACCGGATGCTTTCCCTGCACTCCCTCTCCTGAAGTATGCTCTCACATCAGCTTCAGTGGCTGAAATCACTGCGGCTGTGGGAGTTCATGAAGGTGACTCCATGTTTTGATGGTTAATGCACACATAAGAGGCATTGAGCTCATCAGAGAGCAACACGTTGCTGTCACCTATGTCACTTAATTTCACTTTGCCAGGAGGTGATAGCTTTCAAGCCCTGCCACAGCTGCTGCACATCCTTCAGTGATTCAGGTTTGGTCTGGAGTTGCCACTTTGCATGTGAGATGGCTTTCCAGAGGTTGTATCTGTATGGAGGTAGGAGGAGGATAGCCAGATCGTAAAATAATCCACAGTGAGGTCTAGGGATCAAATGGTAGTGATCACTATATTGAGTGTATGCTTAACATTGGCCTTTGGCAGTGTGTCAGTTATATTCTGGATCATGGAGAAGAATTCTCTGGGTAAGTAGAATGGCCAGCACTTAATCACCATATGTTCCAGGTTGGGGGAACAAGAATGCAACAACATTGCTACATCTGAGCACCATGAAGAATTTATCGTGGAACACAGACCCCTACCTTTTGCCTTCTCTGAATCAGCAGTTCACTCCATCTGGTTTATTGAGAAGCTCCCGGGTTTTACCGATGTATCTAGCATGCCTGAGGTCAGCCATTTCTCCATGAAACACAGAATGCAACAATTTTATTCTTAGGTCCTCAGTCTTCTCCAGTGACTGTACATTTGCAAACAAGATACTGGGTAGAGGAATATTCTACAGAAGATATTGTTCCTTAGAAATTATTCCCCTATCCTGCTTAGTGATTTGAATCAGGGTCGAGTACTATCCTTGACAGTGGAAGATGCTCTGGCCAATAACCCTCCTTCAATGAAAATTGATACTCATTTACTGTTAGTCATGGAAGTATATGCTTGCCTAAGAAGTGAGATTCGGATCACAATTTGTTCTGATATCATACTGTGCTGTGCATCAATATAAGTGAATCATTTCTCCCACTATTTTATTTCCATTTGAAGTATTTTAATAGCTTTACTGTTTAAGCATTTATATGGTAATATCAAGCTGAATAAGTCCAGGCAACTTTATGCCCCGCTTTATGCACATTTACACAGTCCCAGATTATGACAGGTTTCCGTTCCCGAGGAATGTTCATAACCTGAGCTGCTTGTAAGTCAAAAATGAACAAAGACAGTGTATGGGAGACGATCACATTTCTGTGAGGGGGATGAGAAGGTGTGGGAAGAATGGCCACCAACTTAGAGCGAGTGAGCTTGCTCCGTTCTCAGTGCTCCCTGCTCTGCTCGGCTCAATCCATCCCCTGGGAATGGATGAGGAGAGAAGGCAGGTGCAATTGCCCTATTCTCAAGTGGCAGGAGATGCCTGCGGTCCAACAGTGGCTGGTAACAGCATGCCCATCCATTCCAATGTTCTCCCAAATGCTCATTTGTATGTACGGACCATCAGTAAATCAGATACTTGTAACCTGGGGAGGACCTGCAGGTAAATGTTGGAAGGGAGATTTATTTTGTCTTTTCATTCTCACTCTTAAAATACAGAAATAATTTGCATTCTCTCATTTTATTTCCTATTTTAGTTACTCACCATTTAATGTATTTCTTGTTAAATTGTTATACTGTGCGCTGATGTGTGGGGATTGTGTAGTATCCTGTGTCTCCCAGGTTGTATACATTCAAAATTACAAGGAATTTAAGTGTAAAAATTCCATTCTCCTAGGGTTGGTAACCATTTTGTAACTTTATATCATTTACAATGATAAATGGTGTAAGCTGATACTTTACAATAATAAAACTCATTTAAATTAATTGCACTTCACATGGTAATCAAATTACCAGTTCTGGTAAAAATCAGACATATTTATTGATGACAGTTATATGTCTGGGTTTCACCACTATCCCAACAATGACCGAAGTGCCAATGCATTCAATTACAGTTCAATCCAATCTTATTCTTAAATAGGAATGCATTCTGATTAATATTCTATAGAATTGAATTGACTTTATTTACTTATATCCTTCATATACATGAGTAAAAATCTTTATGCTACGTCTCTGTCTGAATGTGCAATGAACAGTGTGTGTGTGTGTGTATAGCAGACATCTTTCTGATCTTGTATTAAATAAACTGCTTGCTCAGATTTTGAATCAGATAGTTAATTGAAAAGTACTTTCAACTGTTTTATTGGCTTTGCGATATTTACACAGAGCTGAGTTTGGTGAATTAATTGTAAATTATCTAAATTACTCAGATTCTCTCTAGCCCGCCGAATTCTGTCAGAAGGTGAAGAGGCAACGAGTGATTGAACGCATGTGGTTAGAAAGTATTTCTGTGTTTGCTGTCAGACCAAGGATTTACATTTTTATCAGATTTTACAGTGACATGCATTCTGCAGGAACATCAATAACATTTATAGGTCACATTCTTGACTTTATAATGGATCCAGGAAGTATTACCATTTCAGTGTGATTTTGTGTCTTCAATCAACAGTTTATAGTCAGTGCCTTTTAAAAGCCATCCAAGTTTTATAACTTCATTTGTGATGTTATAGCAACAGTTTGATTAAAAGCAGAATAGCAATGCTTCTAGAGGATGCACAAATATGGAAGAGTTTTGACAATGGAAGCAAACTGTGAATTCAGACTGCAAAATGCTTGATAGATTGGGAAATATATAGCTGAGCAGAAATTGTCCCTGTCATACATTGTCCCTGTTTATCTCTCCAATAAACAGAGATTTTGCATGGCTACAGACACTGAAATCACATACTATATTGCATTAGCTGCATATATTTGGGCTGTCACCTTGGCACCTCATTAATAAATGTTCAGTCTACTGACTAAGGCATTGGTCAGACCACATTTGGAGTTTTATGAGCAATTTTGGTACCCTTATCGAAGAAAGCATGTGCTGGCATTGGAAGAGTTTTACAAGATCCCAGAAATGAAAGTGTTATCATATGAGGCACATTTGATGGTTCTGGGTCTGTGCTCATTGGAGTTCCAAAGAATGAGAGGTTATCTCATTTAAAGTTACTGAATATTGAAAGGTCTAGATAGAGTGGATGTGGAGAGGATGCTCCAAATAGTGAAATCGTCTGGGACCAGAGGTACAGCCTCAGAATAGAAGGACTTCCCTTTGGAGTAGAGGTTAAGTGGAATTTCTTTAGCCAGAGAGCAGTGAAACTATGGAATCTATTGCCATTATATGGCTGTGGAGACCAGGTCATAAGTGTATTTAAAGCAGAGGTTGCTAGGTCTTTGATTAGTAAGTGCATCAATAATTGCAGGGAATAGCAGGAGATTGGGGTTGAGTGGGAAAATAGATCACTAACAATCAATTGGTGGAGCAGACTGAATGGGGTGACTGGCCTAATTCTGCTCCTAAGCCTTATAGAATCCAAGAGTCATAGAACACTACAGCACATAAACAAACTCTTTTGACCATCTAGCCTCTGCTGAACCATTAATCTGCCTAGTCTGATAGACCTGAACCCAGACCATAGCCCTCCATACCTCTCCTATCCACTTACCTATCCAAGTTTGCTTTAAACATTGAAATAAACCCCAAATGGCAGCTCATTCCACATTCTCACCACCCTCTGAGAGAAGAGGATCACCCTTATATTCTACAAATTTTCTACCTTTCACTCTTAACCCGTGATCTCAAGTTATAATCTCACCCAGCCTCAACGGAAAGGGCATTTACCCTATCTATACCCCTCATTATTTTGTATACCTCTATCAAATCTCCTCTCGGTCTTCTATGTTCTTGGGTATAAAGTCCTATCCTATTCAACATTTTCCTATAACTCAAGTCCCAGCACAAGTAGGTGACCAAAAACTGGACACAAGACTCCAAATTAGGCCTCAGCACTGTCTTATACAATTTCAACATAACATCCCAACTCTTGTACTCAATACACTGATTTAGGAAGGCCAATATACCAAAAACTTTCATTACAACCCTATCTACCTGTAACAACACCTTCAAGGAATTATGACTCTGTATTCACAGATCTTTCTGTTCTACTACTGCAGTCCTTAGTGCACTACCACTCATTGTTTAAAACTACACTGGTTGGTCCTCCCAAAGTGCAATATCTTTCACTTGTCTGCATTTTTCTGACTGATCCAAATACAAATGCAAACTTCGATACTCCTCCTCGCTGTTCACTACACCCTCAATCTTTGTGTCATCTGCAAATTTGCGATCCAGTGGACCACATCATCACCCAGATCGTTGATATAGATGACAAGCAACACTGGCACACAACTAGTACAGGCCTCCAGTCAGAGAGACAACCATCTACAACCTCTCTCTCGCTTCTTCCGCAAAGCTAATGCCTAATCAAATTTACTACCTCATCTTGAATGCCAAGCAACCGAACCTTCTTGACCAATGTCACATGCGGGATCTTGTCAAAGGCCTTGCTAAAATCCATGTGGACAACATCCACTGCCTTGCTTTCATCAACTTTCCTGGTAACTTCCTCAATAAACTCTATTAAATTGGTTAGTTGCAACTTACCACACACAAAGCCATATTTTTTTTTTTTAAATTTTATTTAATTGCATTTTTAAATGATTACAAGTGTAGAAAAAAAAGTATGTGACCCTTCCCCCCTCCCCTTAATCCCTCCCCCCTAACTTCCCTATATAAAAAAAATTAAGAAAGAAAGAAAAGAAAGAAAGAAAGAGTGCCTGGTTGTTGGAAGGTCTCCACATGCTCCATGGAGTTCTTAATAACTTTAGTATATATATTTATTTCTTTCCCCAAGTAACCATTAATTTTCTCTTCAGAGCACGTATATATTTAATCCTGTCTTTTGTAAATAAGGGCCCCAGATTTTCAAAAATGGCCCACACACAAAAAAGGGCCCACACACAAAGCCATATTGACCATCCCTAATCAATCCCTGTCTATCCAAATACTTATATATATAGTCCCTTAGAATAACTTCCAATAACTCTATCACTACTGATGTCAGATTCACTGGCCTATAATTTCCTGCTTTATTCTTAGAATCTGTCTGAAACAACAGAACAATATTAGATATCCTCCAATCCTCCGGCACCTTACCTGTGGCTAAGGATTTTTAAAATATGTCACTGGGCCTCTGTAATTTCTGCACTAGCCACCTACAGGGTCCAAGTGAACACTTTGTCATGCCCTGGGGATTTATCCACCCTAATTTGCCTCAAGACAGCCAACACCTCCTCCTCTGTAATCTGTATAGGGTTCATGAGGCTGCTACTTTGCCTCACATTGATATATTCAGTGGCCATCTCCTGAGTATATACAAATGCAAAAAATCTACTGAAGATCTTCCTCATCTCTTTCATCTCCACGTACAGATTATCACTCATCTTCCAGAGGACCAATTTTGACCCTTGCTATCCTTTTGCTCTTAGCTACGTATATCTGCAGAAGCTCTTTGGATTTGCCTTCATCTTGTCTGTTAGAGCAACCTCATGTCTTTTTACCCTCCTGATTTCCTTCCTAAGTGTTCTCTTGCAGTTCTTGTACTTCTTAAGTATCTCATTTGTTCCTGCCTGCCTATATCTGCAATGCATCTCCTTTTTCTTATCCAGGGCCTCAATACCTCGCAAAAGCTACATTTCCCTAAACCTGTGGTCCTTGCCTTTTATTCTGACAGGAACTTGAAAACTCTGTACTCTCTAAATTTCACTTTTGAAGATTCCCACTTACCAAGTACACCTTTGCCAGGAAACAACCTATTGCAATCCAGACTTGCTGGGTCCTTTCTGATACCAACAAAACTGTCCTTTCTCTAAATTAGAATCTCACCAAGGACCTATCCTTTTCCTCTCCGGTCCTGTTCACCCTGTACACATCGGACTTCCAATATAACTCGGAGTCCTGCCATGTGCAGAAGTTCGCTGATGACACGGCCATAGTGGGGTGTGTCAGGAATGGACAGGAGGAGGAGTATAGGAAACTGATACAGGACTTTGTGATATGGTGCAACTCAAACTACCTGCGTCTCAATATCACCAAGACCAAGGAGATGGTGGTGGACTTTAGGAGATCTAGGCCTCATATGGAGCCAGTGATCATTAATGGAGAATGTGTGGAGCAGGTTAAGACCTACAAGTATCTGGGAGTACAGTTAGACGAGAAGCTAGACTGGACTGCCAACACAGATGCCTTGTGCAGGAAGGCACAGAGTCGACTGTACTTCCTTAGAAGGTTGGCGTCATTCAATGTCTGTAGTGAGATGCTGAAGATGTTCTATAGGTCAGTTGTGGAGAGCGCCCTCTTCTTCGTGGTGGCGTGTTGGGGAGGAAGCATTAAGAAGAGGGACGCCTCACGTCTTAATAAGCTGGTAAGGAAGGCGGGCTCTGTCGTGGGCAAAGTACTGGAGAGTTTAACATCGGTAGCTGAGCGAAGGGCGCTGAGTAGGCTACGGTCAATTATGGAAAACTCTGAACATCCTCTACATAGCACCATCCAGAGACAGAGAAGCAGTTTCAGCGACAGGTTACTATCGATGCAATGCTCCTCAGACAGGATGAAGAGGTCAATACTCCCCAATGCCATTAGGCTTTACAATTCTACCGCCAGGACTTAAGAACTTTTTAAAAGCTATTATTAATGCTTTTTGAGATAGTGATTTAGATGCATATCATATTTTTTACTGAGTTAAGTATTGTATGTAATTAGTTTTGCTACAAGAAGTGTATGGGACATTGGAAAAAAAGTTGAATTTCCCCATGGGGATGATTAAAGTATCTATCTATCTATCTAATTACTGGAAGCAAAGTTCTCTAACACAAACTTCTCTCACCAGTCCTGTCTCATTCCCTAATAGGAGATCTAGTGCCACACTCCCTCTAGATGAAACGTTTATGCACTGATTAAGTAAACATTCCTGAACACATTTGACAAATTCTTTTCCATCCAGCCCTTTAACAACATGGGAGCCTCAGCCAATATGTGGAAATTTAAAATCACCTACTGTCACAACCTTATTTTTTTGCAACACTCTGCAACATCTCTACAGATTTTCTCCTCTAAATCTGATGGACTTTTAGGTTGGGTGGTCTATAATATAATCCCATTAGCGTGGTCATACCTTTCTTATTCCAGAATTCTACTCATAGAGCCTCAGTAGGCATGTTCTCCAATCTTCCCTGACTGAGCACTGCCATGACATTTTCCCTGACCAGTAATGCCACCTGTCCACATTTAATCCATTCTGCTCTATCACGTCAAAAACAACGGAACTCCATAACACTGAGTCCTGCTCCTCCTGAAACCAAACCTCACTAGTGGTTACAATGTCAGAATTTCATGTGCTGAACCATGCCCTAAGTTCATCAGCCTTCTCTACAATATTCCTTGCATTGAAATATATGCAGCCTAGAACATCAGTCCCACCATGCTCAACCTTCTGATCCCTGACTTTGTATGTAGGCTTAGCAACATCTTTCTCCGCAACCATTCCACTATCTGTTCTGGTGCTCTGGTTCCCACCCACTGTGCAGCACTTGGAAACCTACGCACTAGGATATTACAGACAAGAAAAAATCTACAGATGCTGGAAATCCAAGCAACACATACAAAATGCAGAAGGAACTCAGCAGGCCAGGCAGCATCAATCAGTCCTGGTGAAGGGTCTCAGCCCAAAACGTTGACTATACTCTTTTTCATAGATGCTGGCAAGCCTGCTGAGTTTCTCCAGCATTTTGTGTGCCACCAGGAGAGGAGGCAATAGATAAACATATCAGAATGGGAATGGGACGTGGAATTAAAATGTGTGGCCACTGGGAGATCCTGCTTTTTCTGGCGGACTGAGCATAGGTGTTCAGCGAAACGGTCTCCCAGTCTGCGTCGGGTCTCACCAATATATAAAAGGCCACACCGGGAGCACCGGACACAGTATACCATACCAGCTGACTCACAGGTGAAGTGTCGCCTCACCTGGAAGGACTGTCTGGGGCCCTGAATGGTGGTGAGGGAGGTATTGTCAAAATGAATCCAAACTCAGGTTGGAGGAACAACACCTTATATACCGGCTGGGTAGCCTCCAACCTGATGGCATGAACATTGACTTCTCTAACTTCCATTAATGCCCCTCCTCCCCTTCTTACCCCATCCCTGACATATTTAGTTGTTTGCCTGTTCTCCATCTCCCTCTGGTGCTTCCCCCCCCCCCCCCCTTTCTTTCTCCCGAGGCCTCCCGTCCCATGATCCTTTCCCTTCTCCAGCTCTGTATCACTTTCGCCAATCACCTTTCCGGCTCTTAGCTTCATCTCACCCCCTCCGGTCTTCTCCTATCATTTTGCATTTCCCCCTCCCCCCACTACTTTCAAATCTCTTACTATCTTTCCTTTCGGTTAGTCCTGACGAAGGGTCTCGGCCTGAAACGTCGACAGTGCTTCTCTCTATAGATGCTGCTTGGCCTGCTGTGTTCCACCAGCATTTTGTGTGTGTTGTTGTTTGAATTTCCAGCATCTGCAGATTTCCTCGTGTTTGCACAATACTCCAAGTAAGACCTCACCAAAGTTTCAACATTACATCATTGCTTTTATATCCTAGTCCTCCTGAAATGACTGCAAATTAACTTTTAGAGAATCCTGCACAAGGATTCCCAAGTCCCTTTGCATCTCAGATTTTTGTAATTCCTCTCCATTTAGAAAATAGTCAACTCTTTTATTTCTTCTACCAAAGTGCATGGCCATATATTTCCTGATACTATAATCCTTCTGCCATTTCTTTGCCCGTTCTCCTAACCTGTCTTAAGTCCTTTTGTAGCCTCGCTACTTCCTCAAAACTACCTGTCCCTCCACCTATCTTCATATTGTCTGCAGAATTTGCAACAAAGCCATCAATCCCATTGCACAAATCATTGACATATAACATAAAAAGAATCAGTCTCAACACAGACCCCTGTGGGACACCTAGTCACCGGCAGCCAGTCAGATAAGGCTCCCTTCATTCCCAAACAAGAGAAAATCTGCCGGTGCTGGAAATCCACACAACACACTCCCTTCATTCCCACTGTTTCCCTCCTGCCTATCAAAGACTGCTTTATCCATGCCAGAATCTTTCCTGTTATACCCTGAGCTCTTAGCTTGTTAAGCAGCATCATGTGTGTCACCTTGTAAAAGCCTTCTGAAAATCCAAGTACACAACATCAACCAATTCTCCTGTGTCTATCCTGCTTGCTACTTCTTCAAAGAATTCCAATAGATTTGTCAGGCATGATTTTCCCTTGAGGAAACCATGCTGGATACGGCCTATTTTAGCATCGATCTCCAAGTACCCTGAGACCTCATCCTTAAAAATCAACTCCAACATCTTCACAACACTGAGGTCAGACTAACTGGCCTGTAGTTTCCTTTCTTCTGCCTCTCTCCCTTCTTGAAGAGTGGAGCGACATTTGCAATTTTCCAGTCTTCCAGAACCATTCTAGAATCTAGTACTTCTTGAAAGATTATTATTAATACCTCTACAATCTCTTCAGCCATCTCTTTCAGAATTCTGGAGTGTACACCATTTGGTCCAGGTGACTTAGTTACATTTAGACCTTTTCAGTTTCCCAAGAGCCCTCTCTCTAGTTATGGCAACTTCACACACTTCATAAATACTTATTCAATTCATCTGCTATTTCATTGTCTCCCATTACTGCCTCTCCAGCTTCTTTTTCCAGCTGTCCAATATCCACTCTTGTCTCTCATTGTATAAGAAGAAACTTCTGGTATCCTCTTTAGTACTGTAGCACCCTGGTTAAGATTTATACTGCTATGCTGTAAAAATGTATGCATTTTAGCAGTTCTGTAAGATCAGTCTGTTCTGCTTTCAGCCTGTTTGGGTTTGAGCTGAGATAAGGGGCTTTGTTGTTTAACTTAGGAATGTAGTGTCAGCTAATCAGGATGATGGAATTGGGAGAAGGTGGCAGTGAATGCTGGGCAGAGGGGTTTTTGGTATGGACACTAGTGTGGGTCGAGGTCTTTTTGGTGGGAACTGGTAGAGAACAGGAGGGAGGATGGCTGAGGATGCCATCCCTGATCCAAGAGGTGCTTTGTGCAGATGAATGCTTTAGGGAGGAGGAAGAGATAAAGGTGGGAAGATGTGCCTGGAGGCTGTGGAAGTGAGCGAGGTCCTCAATGAATACTTCTCTTCGGTATTCACCAAAGAGGGAACTTGATGACGGTGAGGACGATATGAGTGAGGTTGATGTTCTGGAGCATGTTGATATTAAGGGAGAGGAGGTGTTGGAGTTGTTAAAATACATTAGGACAGATAAGTCCCCGGGGCCTGACGGAATATTCCCCAGGCTGCTCCATGAGGCGAGGGAAGAGATTGCTGAGCCTCTGGCTAGGATCTTTATGTCCTCGTTGTCCACGGGAATGGTACCGGAGGATTGAAGGTAGGCAAATGTTCAAAACAGGTAGTAGGGATAGTCCGGGTAATTATAGACCAGTGAGCCTTACATCTGTGGTGGGAAAGCTGTTGGAAACGATTCTTAGAGATAGGATCTATGGGCATATAGAGAATCATGGTCTGATCAGGGACAGTTAGCATGGCTTTGTGAAGGGCAGATTGTGTCTAACAAGCCTGATAGAGTTCTTTGAGGAGGTGACCAGGCATATAGATGAGAGTAGTGCAGTGGATGTGATCTACATGGATTTTAGTAAGGCATTTGACAAGGTTCCACATGGTAGGCTTATTCAAAAAGTCAGAGGACATGGGATCCAGGGAAGTTTGGCCAGGTGGATTCAGAATTGGCTTGCTTGCAGAAGGCAGAGGGTCGTGGTGGAGGGAGTACATTCAGATTGGAGGGTTGTGACTAGTGGTGTCCCACAAGGGTCTGTTCTGGGACCTCTACTTTAAGTGATTTTCAGTAATGAGCTGAATCAAGGGGTAGAAGGGTGGGTTGGCAAGTTTGCACATGACACAAAGGTTGGTGGTGTTGTAGATAGTGTAGAGGATTGTCAAAGATTGCAGAGAGACATTGATAGGATGCAGAAGTGGGCTGGGAAGTGGCAGAAGGAGTTCAACCCAGAGAAGTGTGAGGTGGTACACTTTGGAAGGACAAACTCCAAGGCAGAATACAAAGTAAATGGCAAGATACTTGGTACTGTGGAGGAGCAGAGGGATCTGGGGGTACATGTCCACAGATCCCTGAAAGTTGCCTCACAGGTAGATAGGGTAGTTAAGAAAGCTTATGGGGTGTTAGCTTTCATAAGTCAAGGGATGGAGTTTAAGAGTCGTGATGTAATGATGCAGCTCTATAAAACTCCAGTTAGGCCACACTTGGAGTACTGTGTCCAGTTCTGGTTGCCTCACTATAGGAAGGATGTGGAATCATTGGAAAGGGTACAGAGGAGATTTACCAGGATGCTGCCTGGTTTAGAGAGTATGGATTATGATCAGAGATTAAGGGAGCTAAGGCTTTACTCTTTGGAGGGAAGGAGGATGAGAGGAGACATGATAGAGGTGTACAAGATATTAAGAGGAATAGATAGAGTGGACAGCCAGCGCCTCTTCCCCAGGGCATCACTGCTCACTACAAGAGGGCTTTAAGGTAAAGGGAGGGAAGTTCAAGGGGGATATTAGAGGAAGGTTTTTCACTCAGAGAGTGGTTGGTGCGTGGAATGCACTGCCTGAGTCAGTGGTGGAGGCAGATACACTAGTGAAGTTTAAGAGACTACTAGACAGGTATATGGAGGAATTTAAGGCGGGGGGTTATATGGGAGGCAGAGTTTGAGGCTCGGTACAACATTGTGGGCTGAAAGGCCTGTAATCAGCTGTACTATTCTATGTTCTATGACCAATACTCCTGTGGGAGAGTCCGTTTGTTCAAGATGGATTTTGAATGACATTTGCAAGGTGATGTGTGCTTTCACGCAGACTGACTGTCCAGCACATCATTTAAAGACAACTTCAAGATGAGCTCTAACTTCTGTGCACAATTGACTGTTTAATTATGAAGGACCCTTTTGTTTTTCCCTTTCTTTTCTTTAAACTTGGTTAAGTTAACATTCTTAAATATACTTTATAACTGTATGCAGAGTGTGGTCTTTTATTTCTTGCTGTTGGGCGATTGCATGGGAGCAGCAAGTTACACGGAATTCACACAAATTGGGGTTCGGGTGGACGAGATATCCCAACCTCATGGGTTTGTCGGGACCCAGATCATATGTACCCTAGACATGCGGAGTCTGAGAAAGGGTTTTCTCACAGCAGAATCCACTGGCTGTTAGCGAGTGGCTAGCCAGCCACAACACTAGAGAAGCCCAGTAAAAAGGGGTTTCAATAGTATTGGCTAGCTTACTTTTGTATTCCTTCTTTCCCATCTTAATAACTTTTTTAGGTGCCTTTTTTTTTTCCCTAAAGCTTCCCAATCCTCTAACCTCTCACTAATCTTTGTTCTATTAAATGCCCTCTCTTTGGCTTTTATGTCAGCTTTCACTTTTCTTGCTAGCCATGTTTCTGTCTTCCTTCCTTTAGAATAATTCTTCCTCTCTGGGATAATTATATCTTTTGTCTTCCATATTGCTTCTACAAATTCCAGCTACTGCTGCTCTGTTGTCATCCCTGCCAGTGTTCTTTTCCGATCAATTCTGCCAACTCCTCTCTCATGCCTCTGTAAATCCCTTTACTACACTGCGATTTGCTGTGATATCTCAGGTCAGCCCCAGGCTGAACATGGCAGACCTCAGGCCTAGAAGGTTTGGCAAAGATACTTACAGTAGAGACAACTGATAAGGCTAATTTTACCCTCATTGCCTCCACTCTTGACAGAGAATGCAGATTTGAGCAGAACAGCAGAGGACTTACTCACTCCATGAGCATCAGTCTTGAAAATGGAGGGAAAATGGCGTCCAACTTCACTGCTCTGACAACTTCAGAGTTTTTTTTTGTTTCCAAAATTTATCAACAAAAGCAAAGAAGATTGCTAGCTCAGTATTGTCTGCGAAAGATTTGCAGTCTTCTGATGAAAAAATACTTCCTTTTACTTTGGTAATTTAATTTTGAATGGGATCATTTTACCTCCTGTTCCCAAGAGATGCTATGATTTCATATTGAGTGTGAGTGAAGGAGAGTTTTACTTTTTCTTACATATTTCATATCACAAGATATTCTATAATAGGAGGGAAAAATCAATTCAACTGAAAATAATTCCATTTACTATTTTAAGCACCAACTTCCCAAATAACGTTTAAAAATATCATTGGTATTTCTTGGCTGTGAAAAGTCTGGAATTCTGAAGTTTAGGGAAAGGAGCTAAGCACAGAATGCTGTAAAAGCTGCTAACTTACTGAACAAGCATTCTAAGAATAGCATTGACATGCTGAACAACAACATAAGGTTACGGAAATTCTCCAGAAGTCTTTTTAACCGCATTTTTACAAGCAAGGATTAACTTTGTCATAAATTCAGGAGTAAATGCATCCTTTGCCCTGCCATATAAATACATCTAAGGCATCTGTAAACCTACAAGTTAAAAATAAATGTAATAATACTTATGTAACAGATTTGTTTCTAAGTTAGGTTGGTGTAAATATCTTCGTTGATATCTTCATCTGACTCACAAGTGGGTCAAATCTCGTAGACACAGACGTTTCAATTTTTCCACTCCAATCTTTGTATAAGTTAAAGCAATTTAGAAACTTTGATTAGATAACAGTTTAAATTAAACTTCTGGGACTTTATTTTGCAGTCAGGCAATGGATTCGGTTTCTTACATCTCTTGCTGCAAGTTGGAACCTTGAAGAGACCCCACCCCGGGGAAAAAAGACTGAAGTCTTTAAATGAAAAACACTTTGAGATCATTTTGAGAGGATAAAAGACTGAATACTTACCTTGCTGAAGTTTTGAGAGAAGGAGTACCTTGAAGAGAACCAGCTTGCAGCTGGCAGGCAGGAAGTCTTTGGAATTGTTTATCAGAGTCATTTTAATTGATCCATGATGCCAGCTTAATGTAGCCAGATTTCCTGAACACTTATGCTGAGCAGACATGAAGGAAAAAAGTGCAACTGAATTTCAGCTTTGATATTTGAAGAGACTCGGCACAAAGGAGAATGGAAATGCTTTGCATACATCTGAGTGTCACCCCAGTCTTTAGCAGTGCACTTTCCAGTGAAATGTTGAGAGATACAGTGTAGGTGCTCCAAGAGACATCAGATTCCCTGTGTTTTGGAAGATGAAAATTGCCAACAATCTCAGGAACTCATGGTTGGAGTTTAGCAACAGAAGTGAGTCGTAGCATTTTCTGAGTCCTGGGTTTCAATTCCATGTGGTCAAGAGCAGGAAAGCTGAGATTGATGGACAGTCTACTATATGTTGTCGAGCTGAATGTTCAAGCTAGTTACTCTGCCTGCCTCACTGTGCTCCCATCTTCTGTGCTCAGAGCAGCAGATCATTATTCAGAGCGGCTCACCTTATATGAGACCACTCTCATACAAAACTGTTGCAGAGATTCTTTCAGTTAGACCCGACAAAGGGTCTCGGCCCAATACGTCGACTGTACTTCTTCCTATAGACGCTGCCTGGCCTGCTGCGTTCCACCAGCATTTTGTGTGTGTTGCAGAGATTCATTCTCTTCTTTTTGTAATGCCCTGATCCTCCCCATAGCTGTCATCAACAGATATTCTCTATCCTTCATTTCAGCACTTGTCATTATCTGTTAGCTCTCCTCTTTTCTTCCTTGTGTACACCAACAGGCAGAGAAAGGAAGTGGCCCTCCCATCATGTTACAATTAATTCATCCCATTACATGTTGGAATAATTCTCTCATATCTTTCTTTAGAAGCTGGAAACCTTAACAGAGCAACACATGTTCTGAAAGACTGGAGTTTTCTTTATTGCTTGAGAAGCTTGGGTGTAGAGAGCACGGGACTGTCCAAGCTCAGCTCAACTGCTGAAGGCACTGAATCTCTTGTTTTGTTATGCATGCATGTGCAGATGGCAATTATCTGTCAAATCAAATGAAAAATTCTAAAACCTGTCAACAACTTACGAAAAAGTAAAAGTACATTGTACAATATTGTACAAAAACTTACTGTACATTCCCAAACCAAAAGCTGTCGATGAACCAGGAGGTGTGTCGTCTGCTGAAGGCTAGATCTGTGGCATTTAAGTCTGGCAACCTGGTCTGTACCAGAAAGCCAGGTATGATTTGCAGAGGGCTATTTCAAGGGCGAAGAGACAAATTTCGAATGAGGTTGGAGGCGACATTGGACGTCTGACAACTCTGTCAAGGTTTGCATGACATTACTTCCTACAAAGTGAAACCCAATTGCATGAATTGGTATCTGATGCTTCACTACCAGATGAACTCAATGCCTTCTATGCCCACTTTGAAAGGAAGAATATAACTACAGCTGTGAAGATCCCTGCTGCACCTGATGACCCTGTGATCTTTGTCTCAGGGGCTGATGTTAGTCTGCCTTTAAAGAGAGTGAACCCTCACAAGGCAGAAGGTCCTGATAGAATACCTGATAAGGCTCTGAAAACCTGTGCCAACCGACTAGCGGGAGTATTCAAAGATATTTTCAACCTGCTATGGGCGGAAGTTACCATTTGCTTCAAAAAGGCAACAATATTACCAGTGCCTAAGAAGAATAATGTGGGCTGCCTTAATAACTGTCGCCTGGTAGCACTCACATTGACAGTGATGAAATGTTTTGAGAGGTTGGTCATGACTAGACTGAACTCCTGCCTCAGCAAGGACCTGGACTCATTGCAATTTGCCTGTCACCACAATAGGTCAATGGCAGATGCAATCTCAATGGCTCTCCACACGGCTTTAGACCACCTGGACACCACAAACAGCTATGTCAGGATGCTGCTCATTGACTATAGCTCAGCATTTAATGCCATCATTCCCACAATCCTGATTGAGAAGTTGCAGAACCTGGGCCTCTGTACCTCCCTCTGTAATTGGATCCTTGACTTCATAATCTGTGTGGATTGGTGACACTATCTCCTCCTCACTGACAATCAACACTGGTGCACCTCAGGGGTGTATGCTTAGCCCACTGTACTTCTCTTTCTATACCCATGACTGTGTGGCTAGGCATAGCTCAAATACCATCCCAAATTTGCTGATGATGAAACCATTGTTGGTAGAATCTCAGATTGAGGCGAAAGGGCGTACAGAAGTGAGATATGCCAACTAGTGGAGTGGTGTTGCTGCAACAACCTTGCACTCAATGTCAGTAAGACGTCAATGAGTCATGACCAACCTCTCAAAGCATTTCATCACGGTTGCTGTGAGTGCTACCGGGTGATAGTCATTAAGGCAGCTCACATTATTCTTCTTAGGCACTAGTAATATTGTTGCCTTTTTGAAGCAAGTGGGAACTTCCGCCCATAGCACTGAGTGAAATGTGAAACATCTTGGCCTCAACACTAAGTGGTATGTGTGGCTTAAATATATTACACATCAGCCAGGTAACACCATCCCTACTGTAAAGCATGGCGGAAGTGATCAGAATTAATGGGAAGATGATTGCTGCTAAACACAGAGATCCTGGATAAAAAACTGCTGGTATCTGGGGAGGAAGATTTTTCTTTTTCAGCAGAACAACGGCCCAAGCACACCTTCAGAGCAACCATGGAGTGGCTTCAAATGAAGAAATATGAGGTACTTGAATGGCTTGGTCAGTGTCCTGGCCTTAACCTGATCAAAAATCCATGGCAAAACCTCTAGATTGCTGTCTGCTGCCACTCTCAAGCTAACCTGACACAGCTTGAGCAATTTTGCAAAGAGGAATTTGTGTCTCACATTGTGCAAAGCTAATAGAGACGTATCCAAAAAGACTACCAGCTGCAAAAGCTGCGAGAAGTGGTTCAACTAATTGCTGAGCAAAGGGGGTTGAACACTTTTTAAAGTGCTGACCTTTCAGTTTTTGAATCTTTAGTTTTCATGCTTTACAATTTTCACTGTTTTTCTGGGCTCTACTGTGAAAAATGGAGCATGTGGTTCACAAATAAAAATGGTCAGTTAAGTTGATTAAAATCTCTTGTTGGAATACCTATTTATGTGAACAAAGGATTGGGGGCTGAATACTTTGCAAAGTACTGTAAAAATATGACGGGACCGGGTGGAGTCAGAGCTGACAAGTAATAGGGGGAATCAGCTGAGGAGGGTTGGTAGGCAAATAGAGAGGTAGAAGGTGGAAATTGTGGCAGGGGCAGGGGCTGGGAGGAGGTAAGTAGAGATAATAAAGAACTGCAGATGATGGAATCTAATAGGGAAGGAAGGTGAAGGATGCAAATAAATAAGGGAGAGAGTTGAGCCAATGGGGACAGTAAAAGGAGGGGACCCAGTGGGCAGAATTTGTAGATGATGGACATTTGGAGTGGGTGGAGGAGGGGAAAGAAGTGTTGGCCTGAAGAAATTAAATATCTGCAAAACAGCTTCATGGAAAAAGTCAAAAACAATAGACAAGCAGACAAAAAAAATCCTTGTTCTCATCATGTGGTGAAAAAATTGGAGGATGTCATTTTGTGAGACTGCTCTTGTGACCACCATTTTATGAACAGACTCATGCTGAATTAAAGTAACTGGAAATGGACATAACAAAGGCTCTACTGATAATCTGCTAACTCATTTACTTATGGGGTCTTCTTTAATAAGGTTGAAGAATCAATGCAGGCTTGTAAGGATAGTCCATGAACTGGAATAATCTCAAGCCTGTGTCTGGCTTGAACTGGATATAGATAGTTTGAAATAGCTTGATTCAGGCAAAAGCAAAGAAAAGGCATTAGAGGCGTATCCTTGTTTGGGAGAAGAATCATTCAGGAAGATGGCGGTGTGCTCTGTTGCAGAAGGCTCCCTGTGTCAAACAAAGTTCATCCTTGACATCTTTTTTATGTTTGCAAGACACTGCTGGACATTAAGAACATCTGGTACTGCAGGTCTACCCCATCAGTGGGTTGCTCAATAGCGATACAGGTTGCATACTATGGTACCTGCTACAGCCACCTGAGGAAGACTCCATAGGCGGTGTGCGGAGGCAGTCTGTGGTCCACGAAACAATGCATGTGATTGTATTGGATGTTTTCTCTTGTGATTGCAAGAGCTTATTGGATATTGGTAATGTAGTCTGCGCATTCAGTTCACTGGTTCATTGGCGAGACCAACGGCTGGGGGGCTCAGTGGTTGTGCGGACCAGGCCCCCGTGCCACAGGATCACCTTTTGCAATTGTTACGTTTTGCATAATTCCAAAATGTGAAACTAATTGAAACGGAAACAAGGGAGAATTTGTATGCTTTGTTTTTACTTCAGTGAGGTGTGCATGTATAATGTGGCGGCGTGATGACGTATGCCATTCACATACTTTTACATATAATCTGTAATGAATTATTTCAACAAACAAAAAATGCTTAATCAAACAATATATTTAACATATCAGAATCAGGTTTATTATCACCGACATGTGACATGGAATTTGTTAACTTAGCCGCAGCAGTTCAATGCAATACATAATCTAGCAGAGAGAGGAAAAAAATAATAATCACAAATAAAATAAACATAAAATAAATAAAGTAAATCAATTATGTCTATTGAATAGATTTTCAAAATGTGCAAAAAAACAGAAATACTGTATATTATAAAAAATGAGGTCCAAAGCTTCAATGTCCATTTAGGAATTGGATGGCAGAGGGGAAGAAGCTGTTCCTGAATCGCTGAGTGTGTGCCTTTAGGCTTCTGTACCTCCTACCTGATGGTAACAGTGAGAAAAGGGCATGCCCTGGGTGCTGGAGGTCCTTAATAATGGACACCGCTCCCTAAAGATGTCCTGGGTACTTTGTAGGCTAGTGCCTAAGATGGAGCTGACTAGATTTACAACCTTCTGCAGCTTCTTTTGGTCCTGTGAAGTAGTTCCTCCAAACCAGACAATGATGCAGCCTGTTAGAATGCTCTCCACGGTACAACTATAGAGGTTTTTGAGTGTATTTGTTGACATGCCAAATCTATTCAAACTCCTAATAAAGTATAGCCACTGTCTTGCCTTCTTTATGACCACATCGATATGTTGGGACCAGGTTAGATCCTCAGAGATCTTGACACCCAGGAACTTGAAGCTGCTCACTCACTCCACTTCTGATCCCTCTATGAGGATTGGTATGTGCTCCTTTGTCTTATTGCTCAAATATTACTGATTCTCCTCCTTGTTGAATTATAAGCTCTGGCTCAACTGTATACAGAGTTTACAAAATAATACAACTACTATATGATATCCGCAGCATAGTACATTTTAAATTGTCCCATTCAGGTCTAAAGATTTAATTGCTGTGGAGGATTTCTTACTCTTGTGGGATAACATCTTTCTTGACAAGGCTGGGGGCACTCTGCTTGGCAGGTGAGACTTATGGCTGTGAAACAATCTCAGGTTGTGGAACCTCCTCCATGGTGGTTATAGGAGTTGACTCTTGAACTGCAGGAAGTGGTTCTGACCACGCTGGCCACCTTTCTCCTCTAACAATTGACTGCTGTCATCAACTGATTGATGTGTCATCTCCAGAAGGTATCAGAGACAATCTCCATTGTGTAGGAAAGTGGTCCAATTCTGTCCTTAACCTTTCCAAATTCCCACTGTTGATTACCTCTGCAGTTCCTCATCATGACTGCTTGTCAAGGAGTGAAAGATTGAACCTCCTTCAATTTGTCTCAGCTATTTGTCCCGCTTACCCCTTCTGAGATTGGGTTTGAGGAGATCCAAGCGTGCACACAAGGGATGACCAAGGAACAGAATAGCTGGTGAGTTATTGGCTGTGCAATGTTCTGCATTGTGAATTGCAAGGAGGAAATTGTTGAGTTTCTGATTCAGTGTCAATGTAGTGTGTTTTACTGCTATTGCTTACAGTTCATTGAATAGACTCTGGACAAACCTTTCTGCCAAGCCATTTCTAGCAGGTGGGTGCAGTGCAGATGTACGAGTGGTGTTTGATATGTTCATGGCCTAAGGTAGAAGGAATCAATTTTAGAAAACCTAGCACATTTATTTTTCAACATAGTCTCCTCCTACATTTACACACTTAGTCCAGCGGTTGTGGAGCATACGGATCTTGGACCTCCAGAAAGTGTCCACAGCAAGGGTGATTGATAAGTTCGTGGCCTAGGGTAGAAGATGAGTTATACAGCTCTCGTTACGTGCACATGTAGGTCAACTCTTTGAGTGATGATGCAGAAAGTTTGAAGTTAATAACTCATCTCCTTCTACCTTAGGCCACAAACTTATCAATCACCCCTGACACGTTATTAACTGATGAGTTATTAACTTCAAATTTTCTGCATAATCACTCGAGTTGAGCTACATGTGCATGTAATGAGAGCTGTATAACTCATCTCCTTCTACCGTAGGCCACGATCTTATCAATCACCCCTCGTAATATGTCTTATTCCGTTAATTTTCAGGAATGACTGAAACTGTTTCACAACAAACTATCACTGATTAAGTCTTCTGGAACACCAGTCCTTGAGGCTTCACAATACATCAACAGTTGAGGTTGCTGGAGGCTATTGGAAACACTTCCGGTCATTTTGTAACTGCATCCACTACTACCAAGAAATTTGTGCCCATGAATGGTCCAGCAAAATCCACATTAGTGCTCTGCCAGGGTAATGCAGGCTATTCACAGGAATGGAGAGGCACTGCTCTTGGCATCTTTTGGACATGTTGGCATGTAGAACAGTGCATGGCAAGGTGCCTGATCTGCTCATCTATCCTAGTCCACCAGACAAAATTTTGAGCAATACTTTCATTATGACCATGCCTATATGACAGGGATGTAGCTCCTCCAGCACTTTAGCTCTCAGCTTGGATGGTACAACACGTGTCAATGTCCACATAAGGCAACATATGTCAAGGACAAGTTCATCCCGGGACTGTTAAAAATCAGTGAGCTGAGATTTCTGCTGCAAATTCCAGGCATTTTGGGTGACCATGTAGACCTGAGACAGTGTGGGGTCTTTGTTAGTTTCTTTTTGGACCATCTCTGCTATAATAGGAAAATTTTCAATTTGTATTGAGAGAATATATCAAGAAGACTGTCTTCTTCTGTAAATTTTCCAGACTTTTTCCCCTTCCAAGGATAAATGGAATATTCCACAAGAATTTCTATAATTAGTTGAATTCAATCTTGTAATTGTGTCTTCCAAGAAAAAGAGCTCTTCTCTGCATTCATGCTGCTACTGTTAGTGAAAACACTTGTCAATTGAAAATGGACACCAGTGGTTGAAGATCAGTAATGAGGGTAAACTCTCTCCCATACAAGTACTGGGTGAAACATTTTACACCCTAAACCAGACTCAAGGCCTCTCTGTCAATCAGCCTGTAATTTTTCTCTGCACTGGGAAGGAAATGTGATGTAAAGGCTATGGAGAGGGAGACATGTGACATGACTGTGCCTGTATCACAAGGTGAAGCATCACAGGTGAACTTCACCAGATGATCTGGATATTAATGTGTGAGTACAGTGTCTGACTTCACCACTTCCTTTGCATTTTTGAAAGCCACTTAACTCTGCTTTGACCATTGCCATTTCTTTCTGATCTGTAGTAATGAGTTCAAAGGGTGGAGCACAGTAACCAGATTTGGCAGGAACCTGTTAGAGTAATTGACAAATCCTTAAAAAGGACTGCAGCTGTGACATGGGGCCTTTTATGCTTGTTTTTTCTCAGCATACTTCTGTAATGCTTGTGTGTCAATGGTGTAACCACAGTGATTAATGCTTTGTTTGAAGAATTCACACTTGTTCATTTGTGCACTAAGCCCATAACCTTCTAATCTTTTTAACACTGGCTTGAGATTTTGGAGGTGTCTCTTGTCATCTTTACCAGTAACAATGATGTCATCTAGGTAACAATGAGCGCCTGGGCAGCCTTGTAGTACCTGGTCCATAGTTTTCTGCCAGAGTGCAGGTGCAGCTGCTACTCCAAAAATAAGCCTGTTATAGCAATAAAACCCTTTGTGAGTGTTCACGTTGAGAAACACTTTGGACTCTTCTTCCATCTACATCTGTAGGTAAGTCCACTTTGCTGGTGTGTTTTCCTCCAAAAAGGTTTGCAAATATATTCTCTATCCTTGACAAAAATATTGATCTACTTTCAGCACTGGGTTGATGATGATCTTAAAATCACGACAGGCCTTGACAGATGCCATCCTTGAACACTTGGCATCATCCAGTACCTTACCTAATTCGAATTCAGTTGACTCTATTATAGGACTGTGGCATGCAAATGGTAGATGAATCTCCAATCAAGTTGCATTTGTCTCAGCCACTCACATCCCAACACAATGCCAGCCCTCCTGTTTGTACCACATAGAAGCCTAATGTGACTTGTTGGTTGTTGTATTTCACTGTAACAAATGTTATTCCCACAGGAGTTATCTTTTCTCTAGTATAAGTACTTAGTTGGATATCTGCAGGTTTCAGTTCAGTATGTTTGAAATGCCGTTCAAACCTATTTTGTAGAACGACTTTGCTGTTCATTTCTGGTGAAAGCCAAATTGCTTGTGTATTGTTAGTTTTCATGTTGTAAGTCTCAAGACTACTCACTCCTGTGTCAGGCTCATCGTTATCAGATTTTTCATCAACAGCTTGCAGATTAGTACTCTTTTTGAAACTACAACTTGATCTTTTTATCTTTTCCCCTTCCCTGTGAAGTCCATTTATTTTTGTCTGCCCAACGTGCTCTTTCTACAGTATGTGTCCTACTTAGTTGCATTTTCTGCAGGGTTCGCCTTTATACATGCACTGATTTGGTGTAAGTGAGCCCCTTCGACAATGGTAACACAATTTGTTTTGCATGGCAGGTTTCTGTTTAAATGTTGCAATTTTGTTTACGTTAACTTTCATTCCTGACTGCAACTCAGTGGCATTCTGTCTGCTATTTCCATTGATCCAGTGATTTCAACTGCTCTTTTAAATGTGACATGTACTTCAGTTCAGAGCCAGCCACTTTTGAATGATCTCTTGTAAGATTCCACAAACTAAATGATCTCTCAATGTATCATTAAGCTCTTCACTGAAATGAGATTCTTAAGCAATCTCTTCAATTCAGACACATATGCTAAAATATACTCTTTTCTTTTGTTTCCACTTATGAAACCTAAAGTGTTCTGCTATCATCAATGGTTTCAGTTCTGAATGTTCCAGCATTATTTTCATGACATCAGCAAATCTCATTTTGACTGGTTTGGTTGGAGCTGTCAAGTTTTTAGGCAAATTTCTAAGCTTTCCCACCTGTTACATTCAACAAAACTGGTACTCGTTTCTCATAGGCTACCTTAGTTGCTTCAAAATACTGCTCAATTTGTTCCATATAAGCACCCAGTTATCTCTTGAGCAATTGAACACATCTGTCTTTCTAGTGTAGCCAGCCATTTCTGCTTTTTTTTAAAATTTATTATTATCACCTGTTTATGAACCCATGAATTTGTCCATTTTCTACTTTTTTTTTCAACTCAACCTTTTCTGTCCCTTCCCAGAGAAGCACATGCTGTGCTGTCATTTTACCAAACCACTTCTTACTGTGCTTTTTATTTGCTCAAATGTCTTGCTACGCATCAACAACTACTGTAGCTAGTGTGTCTCAGGTTCACTTAAAACCTCCTCCTCAGCACTGTTAAGTTTTTTAACTAATATGAAACTAGTTGAAAGGTAAACAAGGAGAGGCTGGGAAAACTTTTACACTTCGTTTTTAACTTAGCGAAGTGCACACTTATGATGTGGTGGTGTGATAACATATGCTGTCCAAGTTAATCAAACACAGAATGATTAATCAAGCAATATATTTGCAATATTCATCAAATATTACTGATATATTAAATACACAACAGAAGCACCTGGGGAGAAAATGATGGAGGCAGTTTTGTGGGGCTGGGGGTGTGGGGGCTGGCTCCTCCTATTAATACTGCCCTCCAGCAGTTGCTCAGTGGAAGACAAGCTGGATTGCATTTGTCTGCGGATGCACTAGCGGTGATGAAGAACTGTTTTATGCTTTTTCTTCCAGAAACATGGCTTCAAGAAAATATCACATGCACCATCAATCTACAAGCCATGGCACTCAGGAACTTGGGCTACTTTTTTAGGATGGTGGTGAATATTGGTATCTTGGTTAATGCATTTGATTTTGTGGTGTTTGCCGAGCTTGGCAATTAGCTTTCTCACTAGTCAAGGTGACATCCACGGTGCGCAGTTATTAGTGTTTCTCTCTGGGAGTGCTTGCATTTGTATAGGTCCCTGTTCACTTACTTCAGTCCTGATTGGCTGCCCCTTCAGCTGAGCTATGAATTCTATTGTTTTATTGTGACTGCTTTATTGCTATCATAATTATATGTGTTATATGTGCCTTCTGCTTGTGTGACTGTTGGTACTGTGTTTTGCTCCTTGGCCCTGGAGGAAAGTTGTTTTGTTTGGCTGTATTCATGCGTATGGTTGAACGACGATTAAGCTGGAGTTTGAATTTGAACTTAAACAATGAGGTAATGCTACCAGTAGGCTTGGGACAGAGCCAATGAAAAGTGGACATGCCAGCCTGACAAGACAGAACCAACAGACTCAAAATTAAACTGATAACGATGGAGAATAATAATTAAGAATTTCAGATGAGCTGTGAATGAAAACTCCAGAAACTAACCATTGCAAATAAAACGCCCATGCCTGGGGCAGGGAGAAGAAGGATGACTCATTTGGCTAACTGAAGATCCTCAGTTTTGGTGTTACAAATTGGAGAAGGTGGATTGAGGGTCTGGATGAGCATTGCTACATAGGGAACAAGGGCATTCAGCAACTTAAGACATTGACCTGGAGTTCATTTAGCTTATGTGGCTCTTTTCATTGATACAATAAAATTGTAAATTTGAATTAATTAGGATTTATGTGGTCATTTACCTAACCTAAGTTAGTTGATTGAGGTAAGGGAAATGAAAGGAGAGCGAAGAAAGATGAGAGGTGATTTGATAGAAGTGTACAAGATGATAAAAGACATAGATCGAGTGACTTTTGCCCAAGGCGGAAATGGCTAATATGAGAAGTATAATTTTAAGGTGAGTGGAGGAATGGGTAGAGCGGATGTCAGAGGTGGTGAGTATATGGAATGCTTTGGTAGGGGTGGTGATAGAGGCAGATACATTAGAGGCATTTAAAAAAATCTTAGACTAGCACGTGGATGATAGAAGAACGGAGGGCTATGTAAAAAAGAGGGAAATGTTAGATTTATCTTAGATGGTTAAAAGGTTGGTACAATATTGTGAGTCAAAGAGCTTGTACTGTACCATATGTTCTATGTGTTCTATGTGAAACAGGATGGTGGGGGACTACAGTGTGTGTACGATGAACAAAATTAACAGGAGATTATTATTATTATGACAAGGGACAGGAGCAAATGACCTGAAATTGGACAATTCAATATTCATGCCGATACCTCTTCCACCTATTACCTCCTTCTCAGTTCATTCCCCCGCCCCTACCAACCTTCCCTCATCCTCACCCAGTGGAACTTATCACCAGCTCCTCACCCCACCCCCCACATTCTTATTCTGGCTTCTGCGCCCTTCCTTTCCAGTCCTGACAAAGGGTCTCAAGCCAAAATGTTGACTGTTTATTTCCCTCCATAGATGCTGCCTGACTTGCTGAGTTCCTCCTGAATGTTGTGTCCATTACTCAATATTCATGCCATCATACCAGGGTGGAATATGAGGTGCCGTTCCTCTTGTTTGTACTTAGCCGCACCCCGACAGTTGAGGGGGTCAAGGACAGATAGTTCAGTGTGGGGATGGGAAAGGATTAAAATGTCTGGCAAAGTAAAATTCCAGAAGGGCATGGCGTATGGAGCAAAAGTAGTCAACAAAGCAGTGGCTAGTATGTGCTTGGTCTCACTGATATGGAGGGCATAGAATATAGACATTGAGAGCACAAAATGCTATTGTCAAGGTTGAAGGAGATGCATGTGGATTGGCGCCTTATCTGGAAGAGTCATTTAGCTTCTTAGATAGTTGTGAGGCAGGAGGTGTAGGGACAGGTGCTATACCTCCTTCAGTTTCAGGGCAAAGTGCCTTGGAAGGGTGAGGGGCTGTGGAATGTGTGGGTATGGATGAGTGAACCAGGAAGTCACAGAGTGAGTGGTCCCTGCAGACAACAGAAGAGTGTGGGGAACTGGTGAACTAAAAGGTAAGGACCAAGAAATCTTCATCCTTGTTATGTTTGGGGGTATGTGGGTTAAGAGCAGGAAAATAGGAAATGGAGGAGATGCGGGTGGCCTGAGTGTATTTCATTTGCTGAAGTTCAAGAAAGAGGAAGATAACTGTACAATAATAGTAATACATTATTAAGTTTCAGTTCCTTACACTGATGAAAAATAATTTTTGGTCTTGCACAATTTTGGTGCATGTCTTGCAAAAAGGAATTTAACATGAGGATGGACACAGGGCAATAGTGGCTGGGTAAGGAGGCATGGGTCATGGTGAAAGTGGGAGGTTTCATCATCTAGATCTCATCTGAATTAATTGTTAGAACTAGGTGAACCTTATTATAAAGTGGCTACTCAGGCAGTAATCTCTTGCGTTGCCTGCATCTCCTTCTCTTGTAGGTGGCCTTTCTGATCCCATGAAAGCCTTTGAAAGGGATTGTGAAGCTTTTGTTCCAAATTTAGAGTGGTAGATTGGGCAATCCCAGCTAACTTTCGAGATGTGTGAGCTTTCTTAAAGCTTAATAGTGACTCTAGCTTCTGAAGACTGTTGAAAGGGGTAAGAAGCATTTGGCAAGAAAGCAACACTTTAAGCAGATTAATTGAAGAGTATGGGAAATTTCTTTGTAATCAGAGGAGATAGTGAGATGTCAAAAAAATACAGCACCTCTGTTCAAGATAGACCAATGTAAGATTGCAGCTGGAGGATGCCAAATTTCTAAAAGACAGATTAAACTATTGAGAGAGAAAGCAGTACCATAAAAATAACATCTTGCCAGATTCTAATCTTAAATTGGGGTACATCATAATTTTAATATTTTTAATAACATTTCGTTACATTCTCTACAGTTTGGAAAAGACATTGGAGCAGGGTCACACTTCTGCTATTCTAATGCAATGATCTTGCAATATTTGTGGCAATTTTTCTGTTCATTGTCTACACCATGCCCAATATTATAAAGAATAATACTTTGATAATCATATGTGACATTTTCAGCAGCATCAATTTCAAAATGAATGTGGCAAGGGAACATAAAATAATGCTTTCTTACAGTTACAGTATGTAGGAATGGAAACAGTTGAGGCTGTTATGGATAAGAACAAACATGTTAGGAGACATTTTGCCTTGACTACAAATTTGAACAAATCATCCTGGCTTTATATTTATTGTCAGGGAAGCCAGGTTTGACATACTGTAATACACATTGTTTTCACTACGTCAACGTTTAGATTGATTGCTATGTGGCCCAGCAAACCCAACTTATAAAATGCTATAGACATAGAAACAGAAAGCCTACGGCACAATACAGGCTCTTCAGCCCACAAAGCTGTGCTGAACATGTCCTTCCTTTAGACATTATCTAGGGTTACCCTTAGCCCTCTAGAAACATAGAAGCATAGAAAATAGGTGCAGGAGTAGGCCATTTGGCCCTTTGAGCCTGCACCGCCATTCAGTATGATCATGGCTAATCATCCAACTCAAAACCCTGTACCTGCTTTCTCTCCATACCCCCTGATCCCTTTAGACACAAGGGCCATATCTAACTTCCTCTTAAATATAACCAATGAACCGGCCTCAACTGTTTCCTGTGGCAGAGAATTCCACAGATTCACCACTCTCTGTGTGAAGAAGTTTTTCCTCATCTCGGTCCTGAAAGGCTTCCCCTTTATCCTTAAACTGTGACCCCTCGTTCTGGACTTCCCCAATATCAGTAACAATCTTCCTGCATCTAGTCTGTCCAATCCCTTTAGAATTTTACACGCTTCAATAAGATCCCCCCTCAATCTTCTAAATTCCAGTGAGTATAAGCCTAGTCGATCCAGTCTTTCTTCATATGAAAGTCCTGCCATCCCAGGAATCAATCTGGTGAACCTTCTCTGTACTCCCTCTATGGCAAGAATGTCTTTCCTCAGATTAGGGGACCAAAACTGCACACAATATTCTAGGTGCGGTCTCACCAAGGCCTTGTACAACTGCAGTAGAACCTCCCTGCTCCTGCACTCAAATCCTTTTGCTATGAATGCCAACATACCATTTGCCTTTTTCACTGCCTGCTGTACCTGCATGCCCACCTTCAATGACTGGTGTACAATGACACCCAGGTCTCATTGCATCTCCCCTTTTCCTAATCGGCCATCATTCAGATAATAATCTGTTTTCCTGTTCTTGCAACCAAAGTGGATAACCTCACATTTATCCACATTAAATTGCATCTGCCATGAATTTGCCCACTCACCTAACCTATCCAAGTCACCCTGCATCCTGTTTGCATCCTCCTTACAGCTAAATACTGCCGCCCAGCTTCATGTCATCCGCAAACTTGGAGATGCTGCATTTAATTCCCTCGTCTAAATCATTAATATATATTGTAAACAACTGGGGTCCCAGCACTGAGCCTTGCGGTACCCCACTAGTCACTGCCTGCCATTCTGAAAAGCTCCCGTTTACTCCCACTCTTTGCTTCCTCTCTGCCAACCAATTCTCTATCCACATCAATACCATACCCCCAATACCGTGTGCTTTAAGTTTGCACACTAATCTCCTGTGTGGGACCTTGTCAAAAGCCTTTTGAAAATCTAAATATACCACATCCACTGGCTCTCCCCTATCCACTCTACTAGTTACATCTTCAAAAAATTCTATAAGATTCGTCAGACATAATTTTCCTTTCACAAATCCATGCTGACTTTGTCCGATGATTTCACCTCTTTCCAAATATGCTGTTATCACATCTTTGATAAACGACTCTAGCATTTTCCCCACCACTGATGTCAGACTAACCGGTCTATAATTCCCCGGTTTCTCTCTCCCTCCTTTTTTAAAAAGTGGGGTTACATTAGCCACCCTCCAATCCTCAGGAACTAATCCAGAATCTAAGGAGTTTTGAAAAATTATCACTAATGCATCCACTATTTCTTGGGCTACTTCCTTAAGAACTCTGGGATGCAGACAATCTGGCCCTGGGGATTTATCTGCCTTTAATCCTTTCAATTTACCTAACACCACTTCCCTACTAACATGTATTTCCCTCAGTTTCTCCATCTCACTAGACCCTCGGTCCGGAAGATTATTTATGTCCTCCTTAGTGAAGACAGAACCAAAGTAGTTATTCAATTGGTCTGCCATGTCTTTGTTCCCTATGATCAATTCACCTGTTTCTGCCTGTAAAGGACCTACATTTATCTTGACCAATCTTTTTCTTTTCACGTATCTATAAAAGCTTTTACAGTCAGTTTTTATGTTCCCTGCCAGCTTTCTCTCATAACCTTTTTTCCTTTTCCTAATTAAGCCCTTTGTCCTCCTCTGCTGGTCTCTGAATTTCTCCCAATCCTCAGGTGTGCCGCTTTTTTTGCTAATTTATATGTTTCTTCTTTGGACTTGATACTATCCCTAATTTCCCTTGTCAGCCACGGGTGCACTACCTTCCCTGGTTTATTCTTTTGCCAAACAGGGATGAACAATTGTTGTAGTTCATCCATGCGATCTTTCAATGCTTGCCATTGCATATCCACCGTCAACCCTTTAAGTATCATTTGCCAGTCTATCTTAGCTAATTCACGTCTCATACCTTCAAAGTTACCCTTCTTTAAGTTCAGAACCTTTGTTTCTGAATTAACTATGTCACTCTCCATCTTAATGAAGAATTCCACCATATCATGGTCGCTCTTACCCAAGGGGCCTCGCACGACAAGGTTGCTAACTAACCCTTCCTCATTGCTCAATACCCAATCTAGAATGGCCTGCTCTCCTATGGACTCGGACCCCAAGATCCTTCTGATCCTCCACACTGCCAAGAGTCTTACCATTAATACTATATTCTGCTATCATATTTGACCTACCAAAATGAATCACCTCACACTTATCTGGGTTGAACTCCATCTGCCACTTCTCAGCCTAGTTTTGCATTCCGCTGTAACCTCTGACAGCCCTCCACACTATCCACAACACCCCCAACCTTTGTGGCAAATCAGTGAGAATTATGTAGCTGAATTCTGTAGCTCATCTGGCTGGTGTTCATTGTAGAGAGAAGGACCATTTGATCTTGGCCTTCAAAATGCATCATGATACAATGATTACTAGATACCTCTGACTGAAGACTCCAGAAATTCCAGGGCACAAAGGAAACTCATATGTTTTCCTTTCGAAATAAATTGAACATAATGCTGACAGGTAAAATTTCCATTCACTCACTCACAGTGAATACTGAAAATGGAGTTACACACCAGCTGTAGTGATTTTGTATCTATTAATGTTAATACTTGGAACTACATGGAATGAGCCATGCCTATTTTTGAAAGATTAGTTTAAAATGTGCTGGGAGTGAAGAATCAGAATTCTACATTGTCATCTGATGTAATTAAATACCAAAGACAAGCAAACTTATTTGAAAGTTTCCCAAAGACTTGGTTTCCCCAAAGAAACTTTACTTAATTGTAGTTAAAGGCTTTGACTATGTCTCTCAGTGAAAATGCTGTATTAAATATCTAGGCATAAATTACAAGACATACCTAATCAACAAATTTGAGTCCGACCTTTTGGAAGTAGATCAAGGTAATGATGTGAGTCCGCGGGCTAGATAGAACCCAAGGTTTTTCACCATCATTTATCACATGTATGTCAGTGGCATGTTTCCGGACCACTAATTCATTTTATTATGCCACAAGGCAGCAGATTGCCTACTCCCTCGCACCACCATACAGATCACACATCCTGCTCTATGTCGTGCATATGCCCAAATGCTTCTAGGCATCATCTAATCCAGTGGAATTTCTCATGATGAGCGTGACCATATTCAATGAGACAGTTCGTGCTCTGTGATTATTGCCTCACTTGTAAGGAACTACTCAGTTTCAAAGCACTGAAACCAAAGTATATTTTCATTGTAAGTTTGTATGGTTAATGAAATTCAAGATTATTTTACAAAAAAAGAACCTCCAGTATTAACAATAAAACAAAATGTACCAATAAACACACAATCTTGTGATTCTTCTGAAGTGCCTTGTATCTTGGGAATTTCACAGATAAATACAAAAAGTAAAGTGGAAATTTTTAAATGCATATACAGTATTGTAATTCTATTTATTGTAGTGCTGATTGATTTCACTGACAATCTTCATATCTCTTCAATTATTTACTCCCATGTTCATCCCATTTTTTCTTTGCTGGTCACTGTCTCTCATATGAAATTCAATATTAGATTTGTCTTGTTTATGTGCCTACATCTCATTCCAGCACTTTATTCAATGTTCCTTTACCCTGTTCCATGACTCATATTCATCTGCCAATTGCATGCCATGACAGATAATTTATAAAACTGAATCCACTGCTGTCTGTGCTGTAGCATAAGCTGATTCTTTGTTCTAATGTTGGAAGTATTGTAACAAAGGGATCAGGCAGAACAGCTGCAGCTTATGAGATGCGAGAGGAACATTACTCATGTCATCTCTCCGGCAGTGGCTGAATAACTGCTATTGTGTAGTGCATTAAATGATTTGTGTTTGTATGGAATGTGCCGACGCAAAGGACTAGCTTATGTTTTGCGCTGAAATTGTATTACAACGTTAACAGTTCATGGCTGATTATTATTGTGGTTCTGGTCGCAAACCAAAGCTGAGTTGTGGTTCTGACTACAATGAATATTAAACAACAAATCAATGATCTTATGGATGCATTACAATCTGTTTATAAATTGTGAGAAACTCCAAATAAACTATGTTGAAAGTATCTGGCTGTCATTAATCAATACTATTTGATTACTTTATTTATGTTGAACATTTCTTAAAATAATAATTTTCATTAATTGCATCTTATTCATAGATCCGCTACTTTCTCCACTTAGCTATGGAACACATCACAGCTCAGTGGAGCCTTTGCTCTGTCTACTGAACACAACAATTGCCAGTGAAAGTAAATGCAACAATCTGAAAATCTTGGTGACTAATGGCAATCAAGTCTTCTGAGAAACTTTGGTAATTTATTTCACCAGAGTTAATATTGACACCATAGTGTTCATCAATGAGTTGGGGCATGGAGCAGGGCCTGGCAGTCTCTGAGGTCATGCCTGAAACTAGAGCAGTGTTAGTTCCACTGGGTTATTTCCCCATAACAACTTTGCACTCAATGTCAATAACACCAAGGAATTAATTGTGGACTTCAGGAAGGGGAAGTCGAGCAAACACACAGCAGTTCTAATTGAGGTGTCAGCAGTGGAAAGGGTGAAAAGCATGAACTTCTTGTGTGCCAATGTCTCTGAAGATCTATCCTGGGCACAACATATTGATGCAACTATGAAGAAGGCACCACAAAGCTATATTTCATGAGAGGTTTGAGGAGATTTGGTATGTCACTGAAGATTCTAACAAGTTTCTACAGATGTACCCCTGATAGCATTCTGGCTGGTTACATCACCATCTGGTATGGAGTGGCCAGTGCACGGGTGTGGAGAAAGATGCAGAGAGCCCTAGTCTTCCCCACAACTGAGGACATCTTCAAAAGGTGTGACTCCCCACCACCTATAAGATGCCCTCTTCTCATTACCACCATCAGAGAGGAGGTACTGGAGCCTAAAGACACACACACGTTTCAGGAACAGATTCTTCCCCTCTACCATCAGATTTCTGAACAGACAATAAACCCATGAGCACTACCTCACTATTTTTGCTCTAATTTTGAAGCACTACTTATATGTCTATATGTGTGTATGTGTGTGTGTATATATATATATAATTTCTTATTGTAGTTCATAGTATATTTTATGTCTTGCACTATGCTGCTGCCACAAAGCAATAAATTTCCTGACATGTCAGTGATAATAAACCTGGTTCTGATTCTAATGTAATGAATGACTGATGCAGAGTACAAGTTATCTGCATAATCTAGTCATTCACAGCAGTGCAGTGATGGGGTGAAAACGCAAAGATCTCAGGGGCTTCAGGGATCTGTATATGCAAAATCCTTCAAAATGAAGCAAGAGTAGACCAATCATGGAATGCACAAGAATATCATGTAGGACAGAGAGATCTAGATTGTCAAGTCCATTGCTAACGTTGATATTCAATGGCTGCAAAGGTTCCATTTAATACCAGAGAATGTATACAGTAAACAACCTGAAATTCTTGCTCTTCGCAGGCATCCACAAAACAGAAGAACCCCAAAGACTTGAAAACATTAGAATTCCAAAACCCCGCATATAAAGCAACAGCAAAGCATCAACCCTCCCCCCACCTCTTGTTCTAGCAGGAAGTATCAGTATCCACCACCCCCAACAAGCTATTGCAAGCCCCCCCCCCAAAGAGCTCATAATCTGCAGTGCAACAAAAAACTGCAGTTCATAGCCTAGCACTCTGACACGCCCAAGGCTCTGTCTCTTTCACCAACAAGGGACAGAGAGGTGTCACCCTCTCCACAGTGAGACCAACGGATTGCTGTTTCGATGTGACAGTCTGAAGCAACACTTATTTAAGATCACCAGACTCGAGAATCAGCAGACTTTCTACCCACCTCCATCAATAGAGAGACAAAGAGAGAGAGAGAGAGCACGATTGTTTGAGTGCAGAGGCCTGCGACAGCCGCATTCGCTGTCTCGATGTCCAGTTGGCTACACTGGTGAGGAATCGAGTCATCCCGAGGCAGCACCCCAAAGGTGCATGTCTTCCAGGCAATTCCTAGAGATATTAAAAATGGGCAGTCGGCGAGCACCAGAAGTGGGAAATCATTGCCAGATAGAACCGCAGTTTGAGGGCAGTTGTAGATCACAGACTCCGACAGGACCCAAGCAAGCCGCCTTGAAAAGGGACACTAAAGAGAAGAATTTAAGCTGTTCTGCAGATGAGCTCAAAGAAGTCACCCTCTGGTGACATTTTAACTCCTAGGTCAAATTTCCATTTAATCTACTTTGCATTGATCCCATAGATGTCACGTTCTAGAAGAGGCGACTCAAGAAAGCGCCATCCATCATTAAGGGCCCTTAACATCCCTGTGCTTGTTACTGCCATTGTAGAGGAGGTACAGGAGCCTGAAGTTCCACACTCAATGGTTTAGAAACAACTTCTTCCCCTCTGCCACCAAGCTTCTTAACAGTTCACTAAATCATGAAAACTTTCTGATTATTCATGCTTTTCACCATTTATTTATTTTTGTGGCATTTTTTTCCTTGTACTGTATGGCTGCTGCAAAACAACAAATTTAATGACTTGCGTCAGTGAAAATAAATTGATTCTGATTCTAATTTTTGTCCTCGGATGTTTTTCTTATGGGATCGTTCAAGCCAGTTCAGGAGGAATGGCAGTCCAAATCCATTTATTCAATCATCTTAATCTGGACTCTATCTCATTCCATCTCATCTACCTTTGTCTTCCAGGCCTGATAGTAAACTTGGATTATCAGTATTTGCACCTTTACATGCTTAAGGCCTTACTCTTTCAAGCAAAATATATCTTCCTAGCTTCTATGTGAAAAACTGAACAACTAATTTACATTTTGTAAATGTACTTTCTAAATGGGAAGGAAATTCGAAAATCAGTGGTGAAACTTGGAAGTCTTTGGAAGGTTATGGGGAGGGGAGAAGGCAGGAGAATGGTATTGAGAGGGATAATAAATCAGCCATGATGGAATCTGTGGAGCAGGATCAATTGGCTGAATGGCCTAATTCTGCTCCTATGTTTTATGGTCCGATGACCTTATTTAAATGCTATCAAGTTTAAATAACTAAGCAGTTCAAAATTAAATCATTCAACAATTGAATAAATGGCTTGCTAAAGTCTCATTTTATCAATTCAATTATAGGTCTAATTTAGTACTAAAACACTTTATTTCTGTCTGCTTAATTTACTCCTAATGGAAGAAATTCCTGGAAGAATAAAGGCAATTCCTAGAAGTATAAAAAAAGTATGTTTCTGTAATTAATTACACTGAAGTTCCAGGTTAATATGTATACCTCAAAATAACCACCAGCCTAAGTCAAGTATCCTACTGCAGATAAATGCCATTAATTTAAAATTACATATCTATTTACAGTGCCTTGTAAAAGTGTTGAGCCCCCAACTCTATGTTCACATAAATGAGTATTTCACCAAGGATTTTGGTCAACTTAACTGTGAATTTTCATTTGTGAATCACATGCTCCTTTTTTCACAGTAGAGCCCAAAAAACCCAGAAAAATGTAAATCAGTTATAAAGTATTCATCCTCCTTTGCACAGAACTTAGTTGAACCACCTCTCGCAGCTATTACAGCCAGTAGTCTTTTTATATAAGTATTGTAATGTGATGTAAGGATTCACTGCTAATGTAATGGCCTCTCTGTAATGTTTCATGCTAAGGTAAAGGTTTCTCTGTAGCAGCAATGTGTGGGTTATGACTAGTATCTATTTGTTTTGCGCAATGTGATGAAGCAAGATTTGCCCATTCCTCCTTGCAAAATTGCTCAAGCTGTGGCAGTTATTTGGGGCGTGGTGGTTAACAGCAATCTTGAGGTCTTGCCAATATGTTCGAATGGATCAAAGTCAGGACTGTGATTGGGCCACTCAAGGATGTCAATTTTCTTCATATGAAGCCACTCCACAGTTGTTCTGGCAGTCTGTTTTGGGTCATTGTCCTTCTAAAAGACAAACTTCATCCCCAGTTTAAGTTTTCTGACAGAGGCTAGCAGGTTTTTATCTAGAATCTCTCTGCATTTAGCAGCATTCCAGTCTCTTAGAATACCTTCCAATAATTCCCAGTACTGACGTCAGGCTCGCCAGCTTAATGAGGTGACCAGAACAGAGCACAGTACGTGGTCTAATCACGGCTTTATAGATTTGCAACATTACTAGCAGCTCTTGCCTAATGAAGGTACACTTTCTTAACAATCCTATCAACTTGCACAGCAACTTTTAGGAGTCTATGGACGTGACCTCAAGATCCCTACTTTCATCCGCACTGCTAAGAATCCTGCTATTAACCCCATTTTCTGCATTCAAATTCAACCTTCCAAAGTGAATCACTTCATTCTTTTCCATGTTTAACTCCATCTACCACTTCTCGGCTCAGCTCTTTCATGTTGTCAATGTCCTGTTGAAACCTACGGCAAGACCATAAGACATACGAGCAGAGTTAGGCCTTCTGGCCCAACTTTCCTGTAATACCATGGGTTTTTAAATTGGTAAGCAGCCTCATGTGTGGCACCTGTGAAAGGCCTTCTGAAAGTCCAAATTTACAACATCCATTGCACCCCCTTTATTTATCCTACTTGTAATCTCCTCAAAGGATTCCAACAGGTTCGTCAGGCAGGACTTTCCCTGAAGGAAACCATGCTGACTTTGTACTATCTTGTCACCAAGTACTCCATCACCTCATCCTTAACAATCGACTGTAACATCTACCTCCCCCAAAAGGGATCCGAATTATCCAAGAACCTGAGCCCTGACCCCTGCAGCAGCTTCTCAGCCACACATTTATCTGCCAAATCATCCTGTTTCTACCCTCACTGGCGCATGGGACAGGCAGCAACCCAGAAATTACTACCCAGTAGGTCCTGCTTCTCAGCTTTCTACCTAGCTCTCTAAATTCTCTTTTCAGGACCTCATTGCTTTTCCTTCCTATGCCATGGGTACCAATATGTATCAAGGCATCTGGCTGCACCCCTTCCCTCTCCAAAATGTAGTGGACACGATCTGAGACATCTCTGACCCTGGCACCTGGGAGGCAACATACCATCTGGGTGTCCCGTTCACATCCACAGAATCTCCTGTCTGTTCCCCTCACTATCGAGTCCCCTATCACTACTGTTCCCTTCTTCTCTCTCTTTCCCTTCTGCACCACAGACCCATGCCTCGTGCCTGTAACCCAGTCGCCATGGCACTCTCCCTGGAGGTCATCCCCCACAAAGTATTGAAAGCGGTATACTTATTTTTGAGGAGAATGGCAACAGGGATGCTCTGCTCTAACTGCCTGTTTCCATTTCTCCTGACAGTCACCCAGCTACTCGCAGTGCAACTTTGGGGTGACTACTTCCCTGTAACTTTGATCAATTATATCCCCGTTCTCCTGTACAAGCCGAAGGTCATCCAGATGCTGCTCCAGATCCCGAACACGGTCTTCAAGGAGCTGCAGCCGGATGCACTTCATGCAGATGTAGATCCCTGGGAGACGCTGGGTCTCCTAGTTCTCCAACATCAGGCACGAAGAGCACACTACAGCCACTTAAATGGTAGAGTAAGGGAAGGAAAAAAAACACAACCAGGAAACCTTAAAAAACACTTTACACAGAGCTGACGCCTCTTCCTAGCTGAAGCGTCCTTTATGCCAGAGCCTGTCACTTCTACTCTTGCCACTGGCCTTCTCCTGACAATGGCTGCCCCTACAATGGCCGCTCTGCTTATCCCTTCTGTACATTTATTTAGTTCCTAGAGCTCTGTTGATGCCACTGATAGGCCATGTACAATGGAGAAACGCTCTTGAAGCTCCCTTTTTAAATAAACCGCCACTGACCTGCGAGAATTCGCTCTTGGTAAAGCTCTGTTGATGCCGCTGATAGGCCACATACAATCAACCTTCTACAATATCGACAATTCCACCAACCTTCATGTCATGCACAAACTTGCTATCTCTCCATGATGCTTATAAAGTAATTTCACTAAGAGCAAATGTCCCAGATCAGATCCTTGCAGAACACCGCAGGTCTCTGAACTTCCAGGCAGAATATGCTCCGTCTACAGCCACGCTCTGCCTTCTATGAGCAAACCAACTCTGTACTCACACAGCAAAGTTTCTCCAGATCCCATGCTTCCTAACTTTCTGAATGAGCTTATCATAGTGAATCTTATCAAGTGCCCAGATGCTACCTGACCTGTTGAATTCCTCCAGCATTTTGTGTGTGTTACTCTGGATTTCCAGCATCTGCAGAATCTCTTGTGTTTCTGACTATTCCAAATCAAACTACACTTCACCCAATCCTGTAAATCTTGAAAAATCCTGTCTCGAAGAATCTTCTCCAATAGTTTGCCCACAACACTCACAACAGAAAACTTGGAGGAAGCGGGCATTGATCCCACTAATAATAATAATTAATATCATTTTTTTCTTCTTCTATATTATGTATTGCATTGAACTGCTGCTACTAAGTTAAAAATTTTCACGACACATGTCAGTGATAATAAACCTGATTCTGATGTTCTCATATGCTAAGCAAGCTAATCCCCGACTTCTACTGATTTATCCTCCAGCTCTTCCTCAGTGGTGCCTTGTGCAAAAGGATTAGTTTTGTAAATGTGGAGACATAGAACATTGAACAGTACAGCACAGGGACTGGTCCTTTGGCCTTTAATGTTGTGCAAATTAATTTAACTAGTAATTAAAATACATAACTAATTTAATCTCTTCTGCCCACATGATATTCACTTTCCTCTGTTCGGAGTATATTCGCATGCCTCTCTAGGAGCTACCTAAATGCCTCTGTTGTATTTGCCTCCATTACCATTCTAGCAGAGCATTGAGGCACCCACCACTCTGTAAAAAAAAATGGCTTCAGACATCTCCTTGAGACTTCTCTTTGTAATTGTAACTGCATGCCCTCGGTTATGAGATAGTTTGACCATGAAAGAGAGATACCAGCTACCTTTGTCTGTACTCTATGCTCTTTGTCTACCTCTGTCTGTGTTCTTCATAATCTTAAAAAAACCTCTTTAGTCTCTCTGGTCCAAGGAGAACAACATCACCTTTGTTGTAATGTGGTAAATGTGGGATGAGGTTTGAAGTCTACCACTGCTTTGGTGATGCATTTAATGGGACCCTGCCATCACATTCATTCAAATTAGGCTCAGTTCCTTGTACCTTTCTTCTGTGTGATAATATTACCCCTTAGATTTATTTTTTCCTTCTCGCCTTAAATCTCTGCTCTCTATTTCCAGTCTTCCCTGCCCTGGGAAAGAGATTCTGACTATCTTGCCTATTTGTGTCCCTCATAAATCAGTAATCTGTCCTAAGTTACAATAAAATTAAACCCAACCTAACCAATCTCTAACTACAGCTGTCTATTCTAGTCAATCTCTTCACAATCTCGGTGACCAGTGGTGTGCCTCAGGCATTTGTCCTGGGACCCTTACTCTTCGTGATTTTTATAAATGACCTGGATGAGGAAGTGAAGGGATCGGTTAGTAAGTTTGCTGACGACACAAAGATTGGAGGTGTTGTGGATAGTGTGGAGGGCTGTCAGATGTTACAGCGGGACATTGATAGGATGCAAAACTGGGCTGAGAAGTAGCAGATGGAGTTCAACACAGATAGTTGTGAAGTGGTTCATTTTGGTAGGTCAAATATAATGACAGAATACAGTATTAATGGTAAGATTCTTGGCAGTGTGGAGGATCAGAGGGATCTTGGGGTCCGAGTCCATAGGATGCTCAAAGCAGCAGCCCAGGTTAACTCTGTGGTTAAGAAGGCATATGGTGCATTGGCCTTCATCAATCGTGGGATTAAATTTAGGAGCCGAGAGGTAATGTTGCAGCTATACAGGACCCTGGTCAGACCCCACTTGGAGTACTGTGCTGAGTTCTGGTCACCTCACATCAGGAAGGATGTGGAAGCCACAGAAAGGGTGTAGAGGAGATTTACAAGGATGTTGCCTGGATTGGGAAGCATGCTTTATGAAAACAGGTTGAGTGAACTCGGCTTTTTCTCCTTGGAGTGATGGAAGATGAGAGGTGACCTGATAAAGGTGTATAAGATGATGAGAGGCATTGATCATTTGGATAGTCAGAGGCTTTTTCCCAGGGCTGAAATGGTTGCCACAAGAGGACACAGGTTTAAGGTGATGTTAAGGGGAGTAGGTATAGAGGAGATGTAAGGGGCAAGTTTTTTTGCGCAGAGAGTGGTGAGTGTGTGGAATGGGGTGCCAGCGATGGTGGTGGAGGCGGATACGATAGGGTCCTTTAAGAGATTTCTGGATAGATACATGGAGCTTAGAAAAATAGAGGGCTATGGGCAAGTCTAGTAATTTCTAAGGTAGGGACATGTTCGGCACAACTTTGTGGGCTGAAGAGCCTGTATTGTGCTGTAGGTTTTCTATGTTTCTATGTTTCTGAAATCTCTCCATTGTTCCCATAATCTTCCTGCAGTGTGGCAACCTGAACTGTACATAAACTTCCAATGCAGTCTAACAAATGTTTTTTTTTTGCAAATGGCACCTCACTCTTATTTCCTTGTGTATGTACTTTGTGCTGTGTATGATTGTTGGTACTGTGTTTTGTATCTTGGCCCCAGAGTGCCACAGTTTCATTTGGCTGTATCCATGGGTATTCATATATGGTTGTGTCACATCCACAGATTCGGCAGCAATTGTGCTCGTGAATATGCATATGTCAGCTAATTACTATTTCATTCTGATGGTATTTAACTCCGTTTTTTTTGTCATAGTGCTTGTCGAGACTTGAGCAAAGCACAGCAACATTTTGCTGCCTGCTTGCATTCGGCCTTGCCTGAGAAATTGGACAATCGAGTCAACTGACTCTGAAGACGAGCGGTATTCACTTTATATTTAGTTATTCCTTTCAGCCGCAGCATCAGCTTCATTTTCCATTTGAAAGTTTTAGTTAATTGCCCTGTTTAGCCTAGCATTTATTGTTTTCTGTTCCCTCTCCCATTAAAGTCTGTGAACTATCAACCCGCTTCAGTGTCTCTGACTCCACACTTGGGCTATATCCGAACTTAGTGACATGATTGAATGACAAGGAAGCTTGAACTTAATCTTGATGTCTTTGCCTATTCTCAATGCAGCAAGCATATTATTTGCCTTTTTAAGTAACCTATCTACTCGTGTTGCCACAGTCTGGAGTTATGGATTTGCACACCAAGGTCTCTCCGTACATCTATTTTCTTGTGGTTCATATCATTTATTTTACACGACTCATCAAAATTTGACCTCCCAAAATGCATTATCCCACACTGTTCTAGATGAAACTCCTCAGCAGGTCTATGGAAAAGAGGAAACATGAATATGGAAAAGAGGCAGTAACAGGGTCAGGCACAGGGACAGACTGGCTACACCTGATTCATGAACCCATTCCCTTTTGTAGATAAGATCACCTCCTATGTCCTCCTTGCCCAGCCCTACTCTGCTGACTTTATCTTTGTCACATATTTTTACTCTTTTCCGTAGCCAAGTTCCTCCAGCATTTTGTGTGTTGATTTCCAGCATCTGAAGATTTTCTCTTGATCTAAATCAAATTCCATCACCCACTGCTCAGCTCAACTTTCCAGCAGATCTATGTCCAACTGTATCCTTAAGCAGCCTTTTTCCTCTGAAATGCCACTGATTTTGTGTTATTTGCAAGGTTATCAATCACACATCTTGCATTCTTGCTCTTAAATCTGCGATGCTGCTGCTAAGAGAGATGAAGTCAGCTGAGTAGGGCTGGGGGTGGTAGATGCAGGAGGTGAGCTTGTCCACAATATTTACTAGAAAGGGGTTTGGTTCATGAATTAGTAGTAGTCAGTCTGTCCCTATCCCTTTTACTGCCCCCTCTCCATATTCATTATTGACACTGTCATTGTGGATGATAACATCACCAAGAACACAGCAGATGTTGCTTGGATGTGTCCTTGATTCCAAGATTCATATTTCCTACAGGATGGTGTGTGAGCTGACATCTGACACGAATGGCAGTTCTCTGATTTATACTTCAATGGCTCAGTGCCATTATGGAGGGTCAGCTGATGATCTATTCAGAACTAAATCTGGACCTTACGTTCAATTGACAACTTCACCCCATTCTTCTCAGGTGTGTTGTTCTTGGGCTTTTTCCGTTCCTCTGGTCAATAAAGAACCTGATGTTTATTGTCAGAGTGCAACCTTTTAGAAAGAGGAGAGAGCCTTGTATTTGGCAGACGAAGGGTGACTGGAGGAGCTAAGATCACAGTTCATGTTGAAATCAGCGACTTAAAGAAATGGTGGAGGTCAGGAATTTGGGAGATGCTGGCAGAGCATCCTGCACGAGAAACAGAATTTTATAGATGATACTCGTTCAGACACTGCGTGCTGGTGGCGGATGAACTGGTTGTTTATGTCAAGATGGCAATGAACTGTGATGTCCTGGGATTGGAGGTCTGGCTGTGTGTGAGAGGGGAAAGGGGCATTTTTGCTGCTGTTGTTGCTGTCAGTGTTGTTCTGTGTTGTGCATCTTCCAGCATCATCACTGTGTCACGGTGGAGAGACTTGTGAGCTCCTGGGATCCTGAGAGTGATGCTGTCTGGAGTTCAGCTCCTGGTAGGTTCGCCCAGGGCAGTAAGGTCAAGTGGGAGGGTCCAGACAGAGATCAATCCACCCAGGACCTCCGCGGTGGTGCTGGCAGAAGATGATGACATTGCAGAATGGTATTGAAGACCAGAGGAAGGGTGCGGCAGTGAAGGTCCTCAGTCACCTTACATTTCATGCCACTAGACACTGACCCCGATCTGTCTAGGACCATGTGGTGGCTGCTCGAGCATCAGCCTCCCCACGTTAAAAAAAGTCATGCACAGGTGCTCTCCAGTAAGTGAATCCACCCGAACATCCCGGGTTAAGTCCCTTTGTGATCAGCAAGTGGAAAAGGGGGTTGAATGTGAGGTTTAGAAGTTGGCACATTGAGCAGTGGGGTTTGATTCAGTCGCTGCGCTCTTGGACCGAGGCAGCAAGAGTCCCTCAGCCCTATTTAGGATCCTTTCTGCTCACTCCACTTGTGGAAGGAGCTGGAGAACAGACCTTTTAAAAATCCTGCCTGGAAACCTCCCGACTGGATTACCACTTCCAGAAGGATCACCATATGCAGTTAGAAACAAAGCAACATGACGTTTGGAGCACAGAATGTGCACACTCTGATAGATAGTGCAACCAATAATCGAACAGAGAGGAAAACAGCAATCATCGTCCTAGAACTGAGGAGATGCCTGATTAACCTAATTGCCCTTTCTGAAACCTGTCTGTCAGGTGACGGGTAACTGAAGGAGGAGAACGGTGGTCACACCTACTTCTAGAAAGGGAAGGCAGCTGGTGAGTCGAGGATTGATGGTGTTAGGTTTGCAATAAGGAGCCAGCTCTCTGAAGGGATAAGTGAACATCTCACAGAGATGTGTTTGGTGCTTGCCAAAGGCAACCATCCTGAGTGCTTATGCACCAACTCTGCACTCACATGAGTATGAAAAAGAGGCCTTCTAAAGCTCGGCTAGACACAATACTGTGAGTATCTCAGGAGGATAAGGTAATTCTCTGAGATGACTTTAATGCTATGGTCGGTCAGGACTTCGACCTTTAGAAAGGCACCATAGGAAAGGAAGGGATTGGCAACATCAACTCAAATAGAGTACTACTTCTCATCATATGTTCCGAACACAATCTTATCATCACAAACACCCTCTTCTGCCAGAAAAACAATTTCAGGACACCTTGGCAACACCCCCGATCTAAACAGTGGCATTTCATTGACAATGTAATTGTCCTAGCTACAGACTGCCATGATGTGAATATTACAAGGGTGAGATTGGAACAGGTGATTGCTGGACAGATCATTATCACATGGTCTACTCCTCCATGTTCATCAAATCAGAAAAAAAGAGGAGGATTCATAAGAAGCAGACCAGGCCAAGACTAAAACTTGAGAGTCTGCTTGACACTACCACTCAAATGCACCTTCAGGTCTTGTTTGGGGAAAACCTCTAACAGGAATATATGGAGAACTGTCCATATATATAGACATATATCTGGAGATGCATGCCATCTTGGACAATGTCTCCCATCCACTCTATAATGTACTGGTTAGGCACAGGAGTACATTCAGCCAGAGACTCATTCCACCGAGATGCAACACTGAGCGTCATAGGAAGTCATTCCTGCCTGTGGCCATCAAACTTTACAACTGCTCCCTCGGAGTGTCAGACACTCTGAGCCAATAGGCTGGTCCTGGACTTATTTCCACTTGGCATGATTAACTTATTATTTAATTATTTATAGTTTTATATTGCTATAATTCTACACTATTCTTGGTTGGTGCGACTGTAATGAAACCCAATTTCCCTCGGGATCAATAAAGTATGTCTGTCTGTCTGTCTGTCTGTCTGTCAGAACATCGAGGGACTCTGGGATCTGCTTAAATCCACCATTTCAATACCTGCAAAAACATCCTTGGATACCAGAATTGGATTGATAATAACAGTATGGAAATAGAACCACTTATCCCCAAGAAAGGGAAGCCTTTTGTGTCTGGCAGAATGACTTCAGCAGCAAGGCCAAAAGAGAAGCTTACTCCAAAGCCAAGGCAAATGCCCAGGGCAGGATGAGAGAGCTAAAGAATTATTGGTGGACTGAGAAAGCCCTGTAAATACAGAGCCTGCCTGACTCTGTGACACAACAGGCTTCTTCAAGGCCACCAAAGTATTCTATGGCCCTACACTCAAAGAGTGGGAAGAACTTGCTAAAGGATTGAAAGGATATCAACGATCAATGGAGAGAGCCCTTTCAGGAACTTCTTAACCATGAGAGCACTGCTGAACCAGAGGTTACTAACCACATCCTGCAGAGACCTGTGAGAGAAGACACGGATGAACCTCCCAGTGTGAAATAGACGAATGATGCCATCATGAGCCTAAAAAGCAACAAATCCTCTGGCCCTGACAGGATGCCAGTGGAGATCTTAAAGGAAGGTGGACCAGCACTCCTGTACCACATACACGCCCTGATCCTGAAGGTCTGGAAAAAGGAACGACTGCCTTCAGAGCTCAAGGATGCTCTGATAGTGACCATATTCAATGAGTGAGACAAGGCAGAGTGTGGCATCACCATCTTATCAACAGCAGGCAAAGGGCTGTATGTATCCTTGTCAACCAACTCCTTCCACTATCTGAAGAAGTACTCCCTGAATTGTAGTGCGGTTTCTGCCCCAGAGGTACCACAGCCCTTTATTTCACAGCATGCCAATTACAGAAAAAATGCCCTGAACAAAGGCAATCCTTGTACTTGGCATTCATAGCTTTGACAAAGGCTTTTGTTATAGTAGACCACCAAGCTCATTGGTATGTATAATTAAGACATAGTTGCTCTAACAAGTATTTACGCTTACGACTACTGAGTGCCTTAACAGGTGTCCTGATACCACACACTCCAGCTTCTCTCCCTGCAGCATTCCACGTTTAAGATACATTTGGCAAAAGGCTGTGTTATCAACAGCTGGTCATAAAGATATCAGTGAACTGAACAAAGCCTAGAGGAGCATTATGAGGATGTTGCCAGGAATGGAAAGTTGTAACTATGAGGGAAGACTAGATAAGCTGGGCTTGTTTCCTTTGGAACAGAGGAGGCTGAGAGGAGACCTAGTGGAGCGTTGCATTGATGGAGTAAATAGCAAAATGGTCAAAAACCTAGGACAGAAGTGTAAAGTAAATGAAGAAAGATTAGAGAGGAAATGGCTTTTATAGTGAATTCTGGGTGGTACAGGTCTGGAACCCTTTACCTGAAGAAGTAATAGAGGTAGAAACCTTCTTCATATTTAAAAAGGACCCAGGATATGCGGTTGAAGAGCACTGAACTAGTAGTAGATGTGGGATTAGAGTAAGTCGCTGTTGTTTTTTGCCTGCCATGTATGCAGTAAATAAAAAAAAGCCTCCTTCTGTGTCATTATGTTTTATGATTTACTATGTCTTCACAGAGCAGAGGAAAATTTAAATTACTGATATCCAAAACTGGCAGAGCCACTGGGCATCTTCCAATTCCAGGCAACTCCATATCAACCTTAAAAGTTTGTGAAAGCTACTAGGCTGCAAATTTCTCTGCCTTGAGCCAATCTGATAGTTTCATATGTTGGGCTCACAGGTGAAAATTTTTGAAGGCGTTCAACGGCCAAGGGAAAGAAATTAAAAAGAGAGAAAAAAATCAGTAAGAGAACAGTATTGTTCGAGGACGCAGGGCAGATGCTGTATACAATATACTTAAAGAGCTAATCCACAGGAAGTGATGTTAAGATTAGATGTCTGCAAGGAAAAGCCGAGATGAAATGCTAAAGCTGATCTGGTAATCTGTTTATGGGAAAGCTCAGAGAGAGATCTGACAACAGCTGCAGGAGTTGGCAGAGGAAGACTGTAATGGCTAAGGTTTGTGACTGAAGTGTTTCCAGTCTTTGCACAGCAAGTTTCATAGCAGCCAGGTCCAACAAACACTGATGCCAAAGAAACATTCAGGGTCAGTCAGAATTTAGTGCTGCCGGTAAGTGCCTGGCAACAACCATACATCATGTTGCAGTTCAGAGTTCACAGCACAGGAGATCATAAACTAAGTTTACCAAGAATTAAATGCCTGCACCAAAAAGGAGTAATTAGTTAAAAAAGTAGCTTTCCAAGAACATTTAACATACTGGCTCATGGAGGAGAGAGATGGTCATATTTTACATCTTCTGAAAGGTTTTCAAGGGATAGGGTGGTAGTTAGTCAAACTTATTAACCTTATGGAATAAGGTGGATGATCTGGTAACACAGTTACAGATTGGGAGGTACGATATTGTGAGCATCACCTAGTTTTGGCTGAAAGATCATAATAGGGAGCTTTACCATCTAAGGATACATATTGTATCAAAACAACAGGCAGGTGGACAGTGGGGGTGGTGTGATTCTGTTGGTAAAAAAAATGACGTCAAATTTTTAGAAAGAAGTGACATAGGATAGGCAGATGTAGAATCCTTGTGGATAAAAGTAAGGAACTGCAAGGATAGAAAGACCCTGAGAGTTAATACAGGCCTCTGAACAGTAGCTAAGATGTGTTATACAAACTACAATGGGAGATAGAAACGTCATGTTAAAAAGGAAGATGTTACAATAGTCATGGGGGATTTCGATATGCAGGCAGATTGAGAAAAGTAGGTTAGTGCTGGATCCCAAGGGAGTGAACTTGTAGAATGCCTAGGAGATATCTTCCTAGTGCAGATTGTGATTGAGCCCACTAGGGGAAAGGCAATTCTGGATTGGGTGTTGTATAATCAAACAGATTTGATTAGGGAGCTTAAAGTAAAGGAACATTTAGGAGGCAGTGATCATAATATGATAGAATTCATCTTGCACTTTGAGAGAGAGAAGATAAAGTCAGATGTATCAGTATTACAGTGAAGTAAGTGGAATTACAGAGGCATGAGAGAGGAGTTGGGCAATGTTGATTGGAAGGGGACATTAGCAGGGTTGACAGCAGAACAGCAATGGCTCGAGTTTCTGCGGGCAATTCGGAAGGCTCATGATACTTCATCCCAAAGATGAAGTATTCTAAAGGGAGAATAAGGCAACTGTGGCTGATTAGAGAAGTCAAAGACAGCATAAAAGGAAAGGAGACGACATATAGTATAGCAAAAATTAATGAGAAGTTGGACAATTGGGAAGTTTTTTAAAAACAACAGAAGGCAACTGAAAAAGCCATAAGGATAGAAAAAAATGAAATATGAAGGTAAGCTAGCAAATAAAACAAAAGAGGATACCAAAAGTAATTTTCAGATATACAATATAAAGAGTAAAAGAGACACGAGAATGGTTATCAGACTGCTGGAAAAATTCCAGAGGACTGGGAAAGTGCAAAGTCAGCATGGAAAGGGGAAATTTTGCTTGGAAAATCTATTGGAATTCTTTGAGGATATAACAGGTAGGATAGACAAAGGAGAGTCAGTGGATTTTGTTTCCTTAGATTTTCAGAAGGCTTTGACAAGGTGCTGCACATGAGGCTAATTAACAAGTTAAGAGCCCATGCTATTACAGGGAAATTATTTTCATGGACAGAAGATTGGCAGGAGACAAAGAGTAGGAATAAAGGGTGTATGGTCATGCACTTTGGTAGAAAGAATAAAGGCATAAGCTATTTTCTAAATGTGAAAAAAAAAATCAAACACAGAGTTTCAAAGGGATTTGGGAGTCATTGTGCAGGATTCCCTTAAAATTACCTTACAAATAGAGTCAGTAGTAAGGAAGGCAAGTGCAATGTTAGCATTTGTTTCAAGAGGACTAGAATATAAAAGTGAGAATGTGATGCTGAGGCTTTATAAGGCACTGGCCAGAGCATACTTGGAATATTGTGAGCAATTTTGGGCCCCTTATCTAAGAAAAGATTGTTGCAATGGACAGAGTACAGAGGAAGTTTATGAGAATGATTCTGAGAATGAAAGGGTTAATGTGTGAGAAGCACTTTATAACTCTGGGCCTAAGAAGAATGGTTGGGGGGGGGGGGGGTGGAATTTCATTGAAACCTATCCAATATTGTAAGGCCCAGACAGAGCAGATGTGGAGGGGATGATTTCTATGGTGTGTGTGTCTAGGACCAAATGGCACAGTCTCAGAACAGAAAGGTGTCCATTTTGAAGAGAGATAAGGAGGAATTTCTTTAGCCATAAGGTAAATTCATCACCACAAAAGGCTGTGTAAGCCAAGTCATTGAGTATATTTAAAGCAGAGGTTGATAGTTGCTGATTAGTCAGTTTGTCAAAGGTTACAGGGAGAAGGCAGAAGAATGGAATTGAAAGGGAGAATAAATCAACTAGAGGGAATGGCTGAGCGAAATTCTGCTCCTATGTTTTTTGATCTTATGGCCTTAATGCCTGACATGACTGGCATAGCAATATTTTGCTCTGAAATGCTGATGGTCTGGCATCTGGTTCATTCATTAGTCTGGAAAATAAAATGGAAGTCCAGAGTGCAAGCAAAAAGAGACTCAAGAGACAGCAGATGTGGAACCTGAAGCAAAAACAATTTGCTGGAGGAAATCAGTGTGCTAACCAGCATCTGTGGGAGGAAAGTAACTGACAACATTTTATGTCAAAACCCTAAAAAAGCAGGTTGACCCTCTGCGTTCCTCCCAGACTTGGTGCTCTAGAGTGTAAGCAGTGTGTGCGGACAGAGATGGTGACCAAGGTTATGGCCAGAGCTAGGAGTGGAGTCTGAAATACCGAATGCCAGGAATGTGGGTAGATTGAAAGCTGGTGCCAGAGCCCAAGTGCTTGGGTAGCTCTTGCTCTCTTTCAACTCCTCAGGCTCACAGAAACATAGAAAACCTACAGCACGATACAGGCCCTTCGGCCCACAAAGTTGTGCCGAACATGTCCTTACCTTAGAAATTACTAGGCTTACCTATAGCCCTCTATTTTTCTAAGCTCCATGTACCTATCCAAAAGTCTCTTAAAAGACCCTATCGTATCCGCCTCCACCACCGTTGCCGGCAGCCCATTCCATGCACTCTCCACTCTCTGCATAAAAAACTTACCCCTGACATCTCCTCTGTACCTACTCCCCAGCACCTTAAACCTGTGTCCTCTTGTGGCAACCATTTCAGTCCTGGGAAAAAGCCTCTGACTATCCACACGATCAATGCTTCTCATCATCTTATACACCTCTATCAGGTTACCTCTCATCCTCTGTCGCTTCCAAGGAGAAAAGGCCAAGTTCACTCAACCTGTTGGTGAGGCCAAACTTGGAGTATTGTGTGGAGTTTTGGTCACCTAATTACAGGAAGGATATTAATGAGGTTGAAAGAGTGCAGAGAAGGTTTACAAAGATGTTGCCGAGACTTGAGAAACTGAGTTACAGAGAAAGGTTGAATAGCTTTCAAGGACTTTATTCCCTGGAGCGTAGAAGAATGAGGGGAGATTTGATTATGGTGTATAAAATTATGATGGTTATAGATAGAGTGAATGCAAGCAGGCTTTTTCCACTGAGGCTAGGGGAGAAAAAAAACCAGAGGACATTGGTTAAGGGTGAAAAGGGAAAGGTTTAAAGGGAACATCAGGGGGAGCTTCTTCACACAGAAAGTAGTGGGAGTATGGAATGAACTGCCAACTGAAGTGGTGAATGCAGGCTCACTTTTAATACCTAAGAAAATCTTGGACAGGTACATGAATGAGAGGGGTATGGAGGGATATGGTCCAGGTGCAGGTCAGTGGGACTAGGCAGAACAATAGTTTGGCAAAGCCAATAAAGGCCAAAAGGCCTGTTCTGTGCTGTAATCTTCTATGGTTCTATTCTCATAAGGCACGCTCTCTAATCCAGGCAACATCCTTGTAACTCTCCTCTACACTTTCTATGGCTTCCACATCCTTCCTGTAGTGAGGCGACCAGAACTGAGCACAGTACTCCAAGTGGGGTCTGACCAGGGTCCTATATAGCTGCAACATTACCTCTTGGCTCCTAAATTCAATTCCACAATTGATGAAGGCCAGTACACCATACGCCTTCTTAGCCACAGAGTCAACCTATGCAGCTGCTTTGAGTATCCTATGGACTCGGACCCCAAGGTCCTTCTGATCTTTCATACTGCCAAGAGTCTTACCATTAATACTATATTTTGCCATCATATTCGACCTACCAAATTGAACCACTTCACACTTATCTGGGTTGAACTCCATCTGCCACTTCTCCGCCCAGTTTTGTATCCTATTGATGTCCCACTGTAACCTTTAACAGCCCTCCACACTATCGACAACACCCCCAACCTTTGTATCATCAGCAAACTTACTAACCCATCCCTCCACTTCCTCCTCCAGGTCATTTATAAAAATCACGTAGAGAAGGGATCCCAGAACAGATCCCTGGGGCTCACCACTGGTCACCAACCTCCATGCAGAATATGACCCATCTACAACCACTCTTTGCCTTCTGTGGGCAAGCCAGTTCTGGATCCACAAAGCAATGTTCCCTTGGATCCCATGCCTCCTTACTTTCTCAATAAGCCTTGCATGGGGTACCTTATCAAATGCCTTGCTGAAATCCATATACACTACATTTACTGCTCTTCCTTCATGAATGTGTTTATTCACATCCTCAAAAAATTCAATCAGGCTCATAAGGCACGACCTGCCCTTGACAAAGGCATGCTGACTAATTGGAACATTTGAATGCTCATTGGAACATTTACTTATTACACAGCTAAGCAACATGTACAAAGAGTGAAATGAAAGTGTGTTGAAGTAATAAGCCATTTAAAATCTTTTGTTATTGATTTAAAAAATATATCAAGACAAATACAAATCAGAGGAGAAGTTATATCAAATACATATTTCAATAAAGGTACAAGCACAAAAAAGGAGTATACACTGTCAAAATCATATATAGTATAATATTGAGCATATATAAAAACAGGAACCACAACTCCTCTTAACAATTCAAAAAAAAAGACTCAAAAGTTTGCTATTGAGAAGAAAAAAAACCCCACTAAACTAACCTACAAACAAAAAAAAGAAGACTGGGCATTCCATTTGAGGATATAATTATGAAAAAAAAAGGAAAATCCTTCAGGTCAAATCTGAAACATCACGGAGAAGAAGAAAAAAGATTACCTAAAAAAGTGAAAAAAAGTATAAAAAAAGAAAATTTAAATCTTGTGAAACTATTGAATGAAAGTTCGCCAGGTTTGGTCAAATTCAAAAGAAGTACCAAACGTCCAACTTCTAATTTTCTCCAAACTTAGACACAACATAATGGAGGAGAGCCAAAAAAAAAACAGTAGGTGGATTAGGATCATTCCAATACAACAAAATAGCTCTCCTAGCTCTTCCATTGATCATCTGAAAGTGACTCCGGAAGTTCCAATTCCCAAGCACGTTTAACCTTATCATTAGACATCATTCATAAATTCATGAGCCGTTGAAGAAATACCTAATAGTCTGGAAAATCTGCTTATTCGGCATCACCTAGGTAAATCCCAAAAAATTGTCAGATTATCTGGATTTTATTGCAGTTTTAAGGGTATTGTCTTATAGAATAAAAAAATTTTGAAAAGTTACACAAACTACTTTTTTACTCCCTGGAATTTAAGAGGGTCCAGGGATCACTTGATTGAACTTTTCAAGAAATCAAGGGGAACTGAAAGGTTAGAACTCCAGGATTATGGATCATAGTCTGAAAATTAAAGCAAAACCATTCAGGAGTAAAGTACGGAAACACTTCTTGTGGGGGTTAGTGTACATTTGGAGCTCTCTCCTAGACACAGCAATTCATTTCATACCAGGTGTGAATTTTAAATCTGAGACTGATATTTTGAAAATGTATAAATAAATAAAAAATTATGGGAAGGGTTGATAGATGGAATTAGGCCACAGATTGTCCATGATTTCACTGAGTTTTGAAGAAAAAAGGTCAAAGCTTCACTTTATAAACTCAAGAGGTTCTACAGATGCTGGAAACCCAGAGTTACACACACAACGTGCTGGAAGTACTCAGCAGCTATGGCAAGGAGGTGATAGGCATGTGAGGAGAAGAGGTAGGATGATAGGGTAGAGAATAGAAGAAGGAGGAAGAGTGAAGGAAATTTTAATCAGAATGAGAAATTGCCATCAGGTTGGGGGCTATCCAGACAGAATATGAAGTTGTTCCTGCACCCTGAGAGTGGCCTCATCATGTCAAACAAAGAGGCCATGGACCAACATGTCAGAATAGGAATGAAAATAGGAATTAAAATGCTTGGCTACTGGGAAATTACACTCTTGGCAGATGGAGCAGAGGTACTCCACAACATGGTCCCCAGATTTACATTGGGTTTCGCCAATGTAGAGGACGCCGCATCAGGTGCAATAGACAATCCCAACAGATGTGCAGGGGAAGCGTTGCCTCACCTGAAAGGACAGTTTGAGGCCCTAAATGGAAGTAAGGGAGGAGGCAAATGGGCAGCAAGATTCATGGGGAAGGATGAATGGACAAGGAAATTGTGGAGGGAGTGATCCCTGCAGCAAGCAGAGAGTTGGGGAGATAAAGGTAAATATGTGTTTGGTGGTAGGACAAGGCAAAAATTGAATATGGCTAAAATTGCAGAGAATGATATGTTGAACGTGGTGGCTCATACGTTGGTAAGTGAGAACAAGAGGAACTCTGTTCCATTTTAGGCAGTGGGAAGATGGGGTGAGTGTGGATGTTCAAGAAATGGAGGAGTTGCGGGTGAGGGCAGCATCACTGGAGAGGGAAGAGAAACCCCGACCTTTGAAGAATATGGGCATCTCTGATGTCTGAGAAAGGGAAGTCTCATCCTGGGAACAGATGTGGAGACAAAGGAACTGTGAAAAGGGAATAGCATTTTTACAGGAGACAGGGTGGGAAGATGTATATTCAAGATAGCTATTGGAATCGGTAGGTTTATTAAAGATGTTGTAGACAATTTGTCTCCAGAGATGCAGGCAGAAAGATTGAGAAAGGGGAGGCAGAAGTCAGAAATAGACCAAGTCAATTTAAGGGCAGGGTGAAAGTTGGAGGCAAGTTTGATGAAATTGCCGAGCTCAGCATGGGTGCATGAAGCAGCATCAATGCATTCATCAATGCAACACAAGAAGAGTTGAGGAGCATTACCATGGAAGGTTTGGAATATGGACTGCCCTACATAATCAACGAAAAGCCAGATATAGCTGGGGCCTATGCTACCACTTGACTCTGGAGAGACTGGGAGGAGCTAAAGAGAAATTATTGAGGGTGAGGACCAGTTTTACCAGATGGAAGAGAGGGATGGTGGAGGGGAACTGTTTGGGTCTTTTGTTAAGAAAGAAGTGGAGAGCTTTAAGGCCGTCTTGATGCGGGATAAATGTGTTTAGAGACTGGACGTCCATAGTAAAAATGGGCCTGACTGGATATCCATTGTGAAAATGAGGTGGGACTGGGTATTCATGGTGAAAATGGGACAGACTGGACATCCATGGGGAGAGTGAAACAGACTGGACATCCATGGGGAGAGTGAGACAGACTGGACATCCATGGGGAAAATGAAACAGACTGGACATCCATGGGGAGAGTGAGACAGACTGGACATCCATGGGGAGAGTGAGACAGACTGGACATCCATGGGGAAAATGAAACAGACTGGACATCCATGGGGAGAGTGAGACAGACTGGACATCCATGGGGAGAGTGAGACAGACTGGACATCCATGGGGAAAATGAAACAGACTGGACATCCATGGGGAGAGTGAGACAGACTGGACATCCATGGGGAGAGTGAGACAGACTGGACGTCCATGGGGAAAATGAAACAGACTGGACATCCATGGGGAGAGTGAGACAGACTGGACATCCATGGGGAAAATGAAACAGACTGGACATCCATGGGGAGAGTGAGACAGACTGGACATCCATGGGGAAAATGAAACAGACTGGACATCCATGGGGAGAGTGAGACAGACTGGACATCCATGGGGAGAGTGAGACAGACTGGACATCCATGGGGAAAATGAAACAGACTGGACATCCATGGGGAGAGTGAGACAGACTGGACATCCATGGGGAGAGTGAGACAGACTGGACATCCATGGGGAAAATGAAACAGACTGGACATCCATGGGGAGAGTGAGACAGACTGGACATCCATGGGGAAAATGAAACAGACTGGACATCCATGGGGAGAGTGAGACAGACTGGACATCCACGGAGTAAATGGTTCACTTTTGTTCCTATGTTCCTATTTTCCTGGAACCCTGATGCATCTAGAAACCTGGCCAAGCTGGATTTATCCACCATCATGTCATATTAATTGCTATATTGAACAATTAAAATAATATGTGTTTATTGCACTATCTGCTGAACCTATACAAACATCCATCATTTGAATAATAATCTTACATGGCTGTTGAGCATTAAGAAACTTTCTGAATCTGCTTACCCCGTAACTTTTGTTTTCCTCACATGCATCGAAGTGTTCATACAGAATTAATTGATAGTATTCTCGTAATTAACAATCTTCAAGTTATCTACTTAAGTTGAACTCCTAAGTGAGAGCACAAATTTAGTCCGTCACTCCAGTGCAGTAGTTGAGGTGCATCACACTGTTGGATAAGCTGATAAAACAATCCTGCCTATTGATTCATGTAGATGTAAAAGGACACATCTATTTCAACATCCTTATCAACATCTAACCCACAGTGTCACTTGCAGGATTTGATATGGATTAAGCTATAACAGGTTTCAGCATTGCCAAAAACTTCTGTCATTCTTATAAGGAAGACAACTGCAACCATCTTAACCTAAGCCTTTTATACAGAAGGATCCCAAAATCTACAGTTATTACATGTCTGGTATGCCAAAAGCCTGTAGTCACTCACTGCTAAGAAGCCAAAAAACAGACATAGCCCTTGTTAGGACCTTAAGACCATGAGACAAAGGAGCAGAATTAGGCCATTCAGCCCATCGAGTCCGCTCTGCTATTCAGTCGTGGCTGATTCCCCTTTCTCCCCTCCTTAGCCCCACACCCGTAACCTTTGACCAATCAAGAACGTATTAATCTCCACCTTAAAGCAAATAATGTACTTTGTAAATAAGTCCACAAGACTCCAGCCTTCTTGGCATTGGGTGGATTGAAGATAGATGGGAAGAATGCCTTTGGTCCAATGATCCACCCTGTTTTTGGTGTAAGGCTGTGGCCCTTGTGACATCACCATCCTTATTTGACATATAAATTAATAGGGATTCATGTTATACAAATAAATTCTCAGGTACAATATGTTCATAAATAAATTAAAACAAAGAAAAACAGTATTCAGTGTATTCTGGGGATTTTGGATGACAGCAGAATAGTTGACAATAGTTTATTATTGTTTATCATATTTTTAAACAATGCTGAGCCAGGCCTGACTCAGTGCACTTTATAACTCACTACTGTCAAATAATAAATGCCAAAAGGAAGCTCCAAAGAAAATCAGCTGTAGTAGTGGCTGTACAAAGAACATTTTCTAGGTAGGGTAGTATTTTCCTATGGTTTCCCTTCCCCGTTCGTTCCACCGAGTCAGGTCTACTTCAGATGTGCGTACGATCTTTGGGATTCTGCAGCTGTTTTTTTAGAAGCTCACTTCAGCATATTGATAATTTGCAGTGTTTCCATAAATTCCCAGACTCCAGAAAAGCACAGGCTCTGAGTCATTGTAGCCTAGAAGCCCTGAACCCCAAAGCAACTCATCTACACCTACACCACAGCCAGACACCCATCCAATCAGAATGTGTGGACCAAAGTATGGTGGGTGTGAGGCTCCAGGCAGGCAGATAAGCCGTACAGCCACATATTCTGAATGCAGGAAGACCAGCAGCTGCGCTGAAAATCTCTCCCCTCCTCCACCTTCTCAAATGCACTCTGGACTAGCTCCCATTTTCCTTCTCAAGTAGCTGGCGAGACAGCCCTTCCTCAGTGCCAGCGTTGATATGTATACATTCCCACAGCCTGCAGTTCTAATACTGCCCATGTTGCAGCCCAGGTTTTGAATTCTCAAGGTCTGTTCTTTTATATTGATTCGGCTGCTTGTGTCAAATTCTAAGCATTCTCATCAAAGTCGGAATCAAAAGAAATGACCGAAGGACGTGAAACATTAGCTCAAAAAATAATGTTTATCATGTGCAAGTAAATGAACTGTATTCAGCAATAATTTAAAAAAGCCTTTGTAATTTATGGCCAATTTATAAAGCAAATCTATACATTGAAGATTGAAGGAAACTCTGCTAAAATTATTTTCTTTTGTTACAGTAGCTGTGCAGTAGACATGAAAATTAAGACAAAGAACTGATTGAAGAGAAAATGATAGCAGGAATGAAATGAAATATTTATTGCCACATTGTTATTACTCAGTTGAAACAAGTACAATAGATATATTTTTTTTAAATGATTTATGGCCTCTGCGGCTGTGCATCATTTGGAGGTTCAGCTAGATCTGTGGGATGGAAAAGCTCTATAAATATCTTTCTTTTGAACAAAAAGTGATGCCCTTCATGAAACGTTAGTGCAACTCTGATGGAACCATAGAACCATAGAACACTACAGCACAGAACAGGCCCTTCGGCCCTTCATGTTGTGCTGACCCATATAATCCTTTAAAAAAAAGTACTAAACCCACACTACCCCATAACCCTCCATTTTTCTTTCATCCATGTGCCTGTCCAAGAGGCTCTTAAATACCCCTAATGTTTTAGCCTCCACCACCATCCCTGGCAAATCATTCCAGGCATTCACAACCCTCTGTGTAAAAAACTTACCCCTGATGTCTCCCCTAAACTTCCCTCCCTCCCTCCTGTACTCAACAGGACACAGGCCCTGTTTGCCTGTGTTTTGTTTTGTGGATAGAAGGAGAGATTTATCATCTTTGGCAAAAGTGTGGTTTTTTGAACGTTTTTTTTTTCATTCTTATTGCAATGATATGACTATATGGGATAACACCACATTTAAACAATTTAAAATAGGTGGGCATTGTGGAGAAAAAGGTACTGTTGGCCAAGGCAAAGGCATTCACTATAACACCAACTAATATCTGGCTTTAAGAAATTAAATGATGCTGTGCACTTTGCCCATATGCTGTTAGTCACGGATTCATTTTCAGGTCATATAATACATATAAAGTGCTAATTATGATGCTTTTTTCATGAGAAGCTTTTCATTTCATCTGTACCTCATTTGTTTAGAGCCCTTGAGATTTATTAAGCAATTTTTTCGGTCTGGCCAAGGCTGTAGGAACAATATAGTGAATTATATTATTTCAGCTTAAATGCAAACAAAAACCCAAATTATATAAACATTCCAGATTACCTTCCTGAAAAACTACAGATGCAACTTATCAATCCAGAGCATTCACAGATGCATCATTATTCCATGTTTTATTATATTTTCTTTTATATCTTTGAAGCAGTGTTTAATTCTACAGGGGTTTGAAATCTACTCCTTGGACCAGATGTTGAACAGATCCTTGCCACACACATAAAATGCTGGAGGAACTCAGTAGGCCAGGCCAGACAGCATCTATGGAAAAGAGTTTTGAGCCGAGATCTTTCTTTTGAGTGTGTTGCTTGGATTTCCAGCACCTGTAGATTTTCTTGAGTTTGAATAGGTCTTATTTCATCAGTGAAGTAATTGAAAGATTGTTGGAATATTATCTTTTCCTTCATAAAAGGTTGACGGCAGAAGGTGTAGTCTTATAAACTTCCTCAAATATATCAAAAATAAATTAAATTTAAAGAGGGACAACCTTCAGAGTAAATTGACTAATTGGTAATAGAGGCTTCATACTACAACAGAAAATGAATAGTGTGATATGATGTCACTAACCATGTCCACTTCCTCTCTAAAAATAAGGACAACAATATTACAAGACTTTATCAGAACCTTGTTGGAAATTTAAAGTCGTGTCAAACTTAGCAAAGTTAAAGCCCAGGGGAGTAAATAATTAACTGTGCGAGAAAGGAGGGCAGGATTGGCTTCACTGTGGTTTTGGCACCACTTGTTCCATTGTTAATCCGGTAACTGTTGAATGGTGTAGCAAGGTTAACACAGTTCTGTGTCTATATCATAATGTTGTCTATCACTTTGGTTCCCTGAAAGACTCTCTATCATTCTTAGAAATTAGCAGGATGAGTCATTGAGTGTTTGAACCGTAGACCACCCAAGAGATTGCTGCACCCATTATTTCATTTATCACAGGCATTCTGTTGTACCTCTGTCTTTAAGTATCTTCAGAGAAGTTTCTTTTCTTTTGAGCTGTGCTGAAGTTTCCAATCCAAAATGTCATGTTTACCGTTAAATTCTCCAGGGTCTCCTGGTTATTCTTATCAAACCAGTCCTAAAATTTTCTGGTAAAGTAGTTAAAAAAATTTTACAGGCACTAATCATAGTAGACTTCAGGGCAGTCTAAACACCACAGGAATTCCACTACTCCTATTCCTTTGGGGTCAACAGACTGTCTGTAAGATACAGCCTGATAAGAATGGTCGCTATGGGATCCACCATTGATCGTTTTAGATCAATCTTTTTGTTGCTGCTGCAGATTTGGATCCAAAATGAAGAAGGTAGCAGAGCAGATTAGGTGATGGTCAATTCAAAAGAAAATTAAGACTGTCTTGGTAGTCTTTGATGTCACCTTTTACCTTAACTCCTGGTTTAAGTCTCTCCCAGCCTCAGTGCAAAAAGTCTGCTTACATTTACCCTATCTATATATCTCATAAATTTGTATACCTCTAGCAGCTTCATTTAGGGGATGATAGCTGCCCCAGCCCGGCCAAACTTAAGAAATCTTGTTTGGGTGGATGCCTCTGGTACAAATCAGAAACCAGAAATAACAAACAGTACACAATATGTGATTAAACAATTGAGCATTATAATTCTTAATTTGACTATATGGTTTGTAAATAAACAAAAAAAAGAAAAGGGCCCATTCTCGTGAAACAGTCTAAAGCATAACGTTGGAGCTCACTGATAAGGCCATTCGTCCACCATCGACCTCCTCCAATCGTCACTGACCTTCAGACCCTCGCTCCGTTCACTCTATCTGAAGGTCTACCAACCTTCTCCATTCATGTCTTCTCTCCCCATCTCTCCCTGGCAAAAGACAGTGAAATCGCGGCTCCCAGACATACAAGAAAGAACAACATCCTGCTCATTGGCTAACATGTCCCCTTATCTCTAGTCATAACCCAAACATTGCTGCTAAAGAGAAACCATTACCTTAGCAGTGAAACCTTACAGTGTGTTACACCTCAATCTAGTCTCCTCTTAATCTTTTGCATTCCAAGGAATGAAGTCTGAATCTATTCAATCTTTCCTTATAACTCAAGTCTTCCAGACCCAGCAAGATTCTTTTAAGTTTTCCCAGTACTCTATAAACTTTATTTACATCTTTTCCCATAGGGAGCTAAACAAAAATGCACACAATACTCCAAATTCTGCCTTGCCAATGTCTTAAGTTCAACAAAACATCCAGTCTCCTGATTTATGAAGGCCAATGTGCCAGAAGCTTTCTTTACGACCCTTTCTACGTGTGATGACACTTCCAATGAATTATGGATCTGTATTCCCAGATCCCTTTGTTCTACTGCACTCCTCGGTGCCCTACAGCTCATTGTGTAAGAACTACCCTGGTCGATTCTACCAAAGCGAAACACCTCGCACTTGTCTGCATTAAATTCCATCTGCCATTTTTACGCCTATTTTTCCAGCCGGTCCAGATCTTACTGCAAGCCATGATAGCCTTCCTCACTATCCACTACATCCCCAATCTTGGTATCATCTGCAAATTTGCTGATTCAGTTAACCACATTATCGTCCAGATCATTCATGTAGTTGACAATCAACGGACCCGACGCTGCTCCCTGCGACACTCCTTTAGTCATTGGCTTCTAGTCAGAGAGGCAACCCTGTACTACCACTCTCTAGCTTTTCCCACAAAGCCCATGTCTAATCCAATTTACTACCTCATCTTGAAAGTTGAGCAACTGAACATCGTGAACTATCTCCTATGCAGGACTTTGTAAGTGCATGTAGATAACATCCTGTGCCTTGCCTTCATCCACATTCCTGGTAACTTCCTCAAAAAACTCTATAAGATTGTTTAGTTATGATCTACCAAGTACAATGTCATGCTGACTACCCTTAATCAGTCCATGTTTATCCAAACACTCATAATTCCGGTCTCTTAGAATACCTTCCAATAACTTTCCCACTACTAATGGCCTATAATTTCTTGGTTTATTTCAGAGCCTTTCTTCAGCAACAGAACAACATTGGCTATACTGCAATCCTCTAGTACCTCACCTGTCACTAAGGATGATTTAAACATCTCTGCTAGGGCCTTGGCAAACTCTGCACTAGCCTCCCACAGGGTCTGAGAGAACCCCTTGTCAGGCCCTGGGGATTTATCCACCCTAATCTGCCTCAGTACAGCAAACACCTCCTCTTCTGTAACCTATATACAGTCCATGAAGTTGATGCCACTTTGTCTCACTTCTATAGACTCTGTAAACACAGATGAAAAAAAAGAATCATTTATGTTCTCCCCTGTTTCTTTTGGCTCCACACATGAATCACCATTTTATCTTCCAGAGGACTAATTTTGTTCCTTGCAATCCTTTTGCTTTTATCATATCTGTATAATCCTTTATGATTCTCCTTCACCTTATCTTCTAGGGAAAACTCATGCCTTCTTTTAGACATCCTGATTTCTTTCTTAAATGTCCTCTTGCATTTCTTATACCCCTCAAGCACCTCCTTCGTTCCTACCTGAATATACCTGCTATGCACCTCCTTTTTCTCCTTCAGCAGGGCCTCAATATATCTTGAAAACCAAAGTTCCCTGAACCTGTTATTTTTGCCTTTTATTGCAACAGGCTGATACAGGCTTTGTACTCTCAAAACTTCACTTCTGAAGACCTCCCTCTTACCAAGTACACCTTTGCCAGAAACGAGCCTGTCTCAATTTACACATACCAGATCCTTTCTGATACCATTGGTGTGTGCATGTTTCTCAAGGATGACACTTAGCTCAAGCTGCAAGTTTAAGGAGCACTCTGCTGGATTTATTTTTCCCTGCTCTCCCCTTTCAAATCATGTCCAGACGATTGAACATTTCACTGGTCATCTAGGAAAATTATAGCTTGTCCCTCTCTCTGGGATGTGAGTCAGAGCTTTCTCAAGGTTAGCACAGAGGCCCTCATTCACCACATCCTTGGCTTCTAATGTTAGGCACTAATGATAATGGCTCAGTGCCATTATGGAAGCTCTCCTGACTTTTAAGGGTAACTATCTCCCTGTAACTCCTGTCTACTTCTGCCTCTGCCTCACGAATGATCCAGAGTTCATCCAGCTCCAGCTCCAGTTCCCTAACTTGGTTTGTCAGGAGCTGCAGCTGGATGCACCTTTTACAGGTGTAGTCATCAGGGACATTGTGCTCGCCCTGACTTCCCACATTCTTCAAACGGTGCACTCGACTGCCCTAACTGCTGCCACCATTACCTATCCTAAGTTAATGAGAGTTATTAAAGGAACTTACCCGGCCTTACCTGACTGGGAGCAAGCTCGTCCTCAGCCTCTGCTTGCCGAAGCCTCTCAAGCCAAATTCTTCCTACTCTGTCTCCCACTATTCCGTCACCCGCTCCTCCAACGCCCGTTCTGTTAATCTGCTCACTTTTTAAACTCTCCCGCTGCCTCATGGGCCGACTTTCACGCACTTGTGCAGTCGTGCCCTGTTCAAACTGCCGAAGAAATGGTTATATTACAGTAAATTCTAGGATTTTGACCAGAATTTTATTCTGTTATTCTGGTTCATTTATCCATGAAATCCATGGATCACAGCTCACAACATTGTTTGCTCTATGACTGTAAACTAGTAATAATGTCCAGATGGAACTGCAATTTTTACTTTCTTAATAGTTCTCAAGATCCATGCAAAAACACAATCTTTGCTCAGCTTAGAGCCAATGAACATGAGCCAAAAACAAAATACTTCTCCTGGATCTTGTCTACCATGACTGCATGTAAAGAAAGGCTAAGAAAGGAAATGCTAACATAAGCACAAATAGGGATTCTTCTGAATTTGGAGCTCAGTCAGGTTGCCGGGGAAACACGAGCGCTGCATTTGATAATCCGTATTTTGACATCAGGATTCTTCAAAGCATCACTAGATGTGAAATAAATAAACCCCATTTTTTTCTGATGTGGATTTCCGCTCCTGTTTACATTCCTTTCTGGAAAATGCAAGTTGTATGAATATCAATGGTTTAAATTAGGTACTAAAGTGGGAAATGACTAACCAACAGATTCAGAGAAAAGCTGACGCACTCACCAAAGAGTCCTTAAAGTTTAAAACAGCTTGTAAGTGGGACCTCCGTCACAGATGTTTAGGTTATCATTTAAACAACTGGGGTGAAACTGTAGTTTCAGTTACAGGGAAGTGCGCTGTCACATTTCTTGCCATCTCAGGTAGCCTCAAGAATGCCGCAATCAAAATCAGAATCAGAATCGGGTTTATTATCACCGGCATGTGATGTGAAATTTCTTAACTTAGCAGCAACAGTTCAATGCAACACATAATACAGCAGAGAGAGAAAAAATAATAAATAAATAAATAAATCAATTACAGTATACGTGTATTGAATAGATTTAAAATGTGCAGAGATCAGAAATACTGTATATTAAAGAAAAGTGAGTTAGTGTCCAAGGGTTCAATGTCCATTTAAGAATCAGATGGCAGAGGGGAAGAAGCTGTTCCTGAATCGTTGAGTGTGTGCCTTCAGGCTTCTGTATCTCCTACCTGATGGCAACAGTGAGAAAAGGGCATGCCCTGGGTGCTGGAGGTCCTTAATAAGGATGCTGCATTTCTGAGATACCACTCCCTGAAGATGTCCTAAGTATTTTATAGGCTAGGACCCAAATTTGGGATTGACTAGATTTACAATCCTCTGCAGCTTCTTTTGGTCCTGTGCAGTACCTCCTTTGAAGCACCTTAAAACTATGCCCTCTCGTACAAGCCAATTCAGCCTTGGGGAAAAGCCTCTGACTATCTACATAATCAATGCCTACTCATTATCTTGTACACCTCTATCAAGACGCCTCTCATCCTCTTGTCGCTCCATGGAGAAAAGGCCGAGTTCACTCAACCTATTCTCATAAGGCATGCTCCCCAATCCAGGCAATATCCTTGTAAATCTCCTCTGCATCCTTTCTATGGCTTCCACATCCTTCCTATAGTGAGCTGATCAGAACTGAACACAGTACTCCAAGTGAGGTCTGACCAGGATCCTATATAGCTGCAACATTACCTCTTGGCTCTTAAACTCAATTCCATGATTGATGAAGGCCAATACACCATATGCCTTCTTATCCACAGAGTCAACCTGTGCAGCAGCTTTGAGTGTCCTTTGGACTTGGACCCCATAGTCCCTCTGATCCTCCACACTGCCAAGAGTCTTACCATTAATACTATATTCTGCCATCATATTTGACCTACCAAAATGAACCACCTCACACTTATCTGGGTTGAACTCCATCTGCCACTTCTCAGCCCAGTTTTGCATCTTATCAATGTCCCGTTGTAACCTCTGACAGCCCTCCACACTATCCACAACACACTCAACCTTTGTGTCATCAGCAAATTTACTAACCCAACCCTCCACTTCCTCATCCAGGTCATTTGTAAAAATCACAAAGAGTAGGGGTTCCAGAACAGATCATTGATTCACACTACTGGTCACCGGCCTCCATGCAGAATATGACCCGTCTACAACAACTCTTTACTTTCTGTGGGCAATCCAATTCTGTTTCCACAAAGCAATGTCCCCTTGGATCCCATGCCTCCTTAGTTTCTCAATAAGCCTTGCATGGGGTACCTTATCAAATGCCTTGCTGAAATCCATATACACTACATCTACTGCTCTACCTTCATCAATGTGTTTAGTCACATCCTCAAACAATTCAATCAGGCTCATAAGGCACGACCTGCCTTTGACAAAGCCATGCTGACTATTCCTGATCATATTATGCCTCTCCAAATGTTCATAAATCCTGCCTCTCAGGATCTTTTCATCAACTTAACAACCACTGAAGTAAGACTCACTGGCCTATAATTTCTTGGGCTATCTCTACTCCCTTTCTTGAATAAGGGAACAACATCCACAACTCTCCAATCCTCTGGAACCTCTCCCGTCCTCATTGATTATGCAAAGATCATCGCCAGAGGCTCAGCAATCTCCCCCCTCGCTTCCCACTGGGTTACATCCCATCTGGTCCCAGTGACTTATCCAACTTGATGCTTTTCAAAAGCTCCAGCACATTCTCTTTCTTAATATCTACATTTTCAAGCTTTTCCACTGCAAGTTATCCCTCCAATCGCCAAGATCATTTTCCGTAGTGAATACTGAAGCAAAGTATTCATTAAGTACCTTCACTATTTCCTCCAGTTCCTTACACACTTTTCCATTGTCACACTTGATTCACATTGTCGTTTCTCTGAATTCCAGTAAGCACAGGCCCAGAACCATCAAATGCTCCTCATATGGTAAGCCTTTCAATCATGGAAACATTTTCAGAAACCTCCTTAGAACCCTGTTCAATGTCAGCACATCCTTTCTTAGATAAGGGACCCAAAACTACTCACAATACTCCATAATGGGGCCTCACTAGCTCCGTATAATGCCTTAACGTTACATCAATGGTTTTATATTCTAATCCTCTCGATTCAAGAAGACTGACAGAATGCATAAGGCTGCAGTTTGCTTTATTCTTCTTCCAAATGGTACCGGCACAGTGGATGGCAAATATCTTTAGTTATTTCAGTTGTGATTATGACTGCCGCATGTTTATCTGGAACTATAATGCAGGACAATGGGGGAGAATCAACTGCAAGACAGTCAACATTAAACCGATACATTACCTGAAACAGCTGTGATGTTTCTGCTGCTGGACCGTCGAGTCATCAGCCGGGTCTACCAGATGTTTCATCCCCTAACTCGGTACATCCTTGGGATGGTGTCACAGCAGAACGTGATCAGTCTTCTACACCCGATGGTCAGACTTCCAGCCACTATCGTCCCTTTGCAGCCAAAGCCAACTGGACGCTCTCTCTGCTGCTCGAACGGCTCTCTTCCTGGTTCTCCCTCATATCCCTAAAGCTGCCATCATCTTCCAGCATGACATGACGGGAAATCCTCTTGCCCCCACTTCGACAGGGAAGTTCCACGTCTGCCAGTCTTGCCATCTGCAGTCCGCCACCAGGTCTTCATACCTCGCGAGCTTCCTCTCGTGGGCCTCTTGGCATCGGGTCTCCCATGGTGCTGTTAGCTCTATCACCACGAGCTTCTTTGCACTCTCTGACAGTAGTAGCACGTCTGTTCAAAGTGTGGTCTCTACTCCTGTGGTGAACTTCTGGGTAAGTTGGCCTTTGTTTATCACCAAACACCTTAATTTGGCAGGTTTAAATTTCATTTGTGCCCATGTGGCTGTCTCGTCCATTGCCTGGATTACCCATCTGGCCTGAATATATGTTGTGGCTGTAATTTTGAAGTCATCCATAAATCCTCTGCTTGGCGGCTGTCTGTCTGTCTGCTTGTCTTTGGCCCTCTGGTCTCTCTTTTCCCAGCCTCTATAAGTAGATTCACGGCCATGACGATGAGGACTATGGATATAGTGTAGCCAGTCACAATGCCCTTCTCTACTCACTGCCATGATGTCACGTAGTCCTGCACGCTGAACCTTAGGGGAATTCCCTCGAAATAGCTTGCCAGGATCTTGGTGACCTTCTCTGGGATATGGTAGTGTTTCAGTGCTGTCTCAATGAGCTTGTGCACCACTGTACCATAGGCATTGGCTAAATCCAACCACACAACCGTCAGGTTCCCTTTGGTTGCCTTGGCCTCCTTTAACAGCTGGGACATAACACTTGTGTGTTCCACACATCCTGGGAGTCCGGCAATCCCTCCATTTTGCACTGCCGGTTCTATGTATTGGTTTTCTACCATGTTTGATGTCATCCTTCTTACTAGAACAGCGATAAAGATAATGTTAATTTTCTGCAGCAGAGAATTAATCCATTGGGTGAAAACATTCAGGAGGACTGAAACAGTCTGACACAACTTTTATCTCGGAGCTTAGATTAATACCACACTTTGATACTAAATTCTGTAGAACATTATACCTAATCCCATATGCCTGCATATGTCTGTGCATCTATAATTGCAATCCAGCATTATAACAATGCTGAAAAATTGAGCAAAATCCATTCACCTAACACTTACTGGACAAAAGTAATCCAAAAACAGACTATGGATATTGGAAATGTGCAATAAACAGAGAATGCTGGGTATACTCAGTAGGCAAGGCAGCATCTATGATGGATGATGGAAGTAAAATAAGAAACAGAAATCATGAAGTGAACAATATGAAGGAGACAAGGAAGATCAAACGTCCCTATTGACAACTCATCCCCACAGCATCAGTGTGTTGGGCACAGGACAGAACCCCTTAAATGTGGATGCCCAGGAACATGAAACTGCTGACTCCACTATGAGGACTGATGTGTACATTCCCCTTCCTGAATTGCTTGCTGATGGGAAGTGCAAGGTTTTTGTTGCGACACCATTTAACCAGCTGATCTATAGCACTCCTGCACACCTCCTCGTTGCAATCTGAAATTCTGCCAACAACGGTGATGTCATTGTCATGTGTCGAGAGGGCAGAGAAGTGGACTGAGCACACATGTTGACATGTACCTTGGTTGATTGTCAGTGAGGAGCTGGCTCTGACTACGGTCTTCCGATGAGGACATCAAGAATCCAGATGCACTGGAAGGTATGGACAACCAGGTTTTGATTAGTACTGATGGGATGATGGCATTGAACGGTGAGCTTTCATCGAAAATGAAAATGAAAGCAGGACCTACCCTGAAGAAGGTTAAATCTTTCATAGATGCTGACGAAGGGTCTCGGCCCAAAATGTTGACTGCTCGTTTCCACGGATGCTGCCCAACCTGCTGAGTTCATCCAGCTTGTTTGTATGTGTTGATTTCATAGATGCTGCCTGGCCTGTAGACTTACTCCAGTGTTTTGTGTGTGTTGCTTGGATTTCCAGCGTCTGCAGATTTTCTCTTGTTTGTACCTGACATATGTATTCTTGTTGTCCAGGCGCTCCAAAGCCAAGTGGAGAGTCACTGAGATTTGGACCATTTGCCCTTTTGCTAGCCAATCACAGTATCAGCAATTGCAATGTTGGTAGATTTGTTGAAAAATCACTTCAACCCAATGCAACTGATATTCTGCAAAGAATTAGTTTTGATTCATTGTTGTGAAAGCATATCAAAACATTTGATTGAATTGAGGAATTTATTATAAGTGCAATTATAATAACCCATTCTCGCACACGCAAAGGGATAGGTGAGCATACAGAATTTATGATGCAGAAGTGGATATTATCAAGGGTGAATTTGACCTTGGTTGCAATCAATGGTATCAGTACAACAAAATATGCAAGACATACAACTGAGGTCAGCTGTTTCATGCCTGATGGAAAAACAGCAGAACACACTGTTCAGAAGCAAGCCAAACATCTGAAAAAGCTAAACAATGGCTGTGAGCACTGTGAAAGGAAACCTATGTGCAGTTCTGTATCACACATAAGATTTGAAAGTCAGAGTTTGTATGAATTAAATCTGATCAATTAAAACAAAATCAGAAGAATTTAAAGGTAGGTGCTTAAAATTTCCAAAGCATCATGCAAAGGAAGTAACTTAGAGGTGATCTCTGTAAAATTTAAAGAGAATAAAAGCTGATTTAGCAGAAACAGAATCACTGGCTGTTGTCATGCAAGCGAGTGATGGAGACCTGACAATTAGGCCTAACAGTGTAACACTGCACTGATGAACCAGACTCAGTATGAAGAGGACAGGAAAGCTGAAGCTAAAAAGGAACAGATAACCATTAAACCACAAACATGAGAAAATCTGCTCATGCTGGGTATCCGAGGCAAAATACACAAAATGCCGGAGGACTCAGCAGGTCAGGCAGCATGTATGGATGTGAATGAATTGTCAACATTTCGAGCAGAGACCCTTCATCAGGACAGTTAAATGTTAAATCCCACACAGGTGAAGACACTGAAATATTTAACAGTGAAATGCTAGAGGCAGATTAAATCCTTACCACCAATCAAACCTCTCAAGAAGGTTTTGATTAGCGGTAAGGATTTAATCTACCTCCAGCAAAAAGAGAAAGGCTAAAATAAACGTCACTGGATTGGAGAAACATTCATCACATTAAGATGGGTGAAGCTGAAGCATTACTGGAGGTCCTTGGGAGATGTTCAGTGGTTTTCAAAAGTGAGCTGGGTTCGCTGAAGCACACCCAAGCAAGCTCATGAAGATCCTGATGCTCGAATATCCTTCTTCAAGCTAATGTGTAATTTTGCAACCAAATTAAAATGGAGGCATAACCGGACATGCCTCTTAGAGAGAAGCTATGAGTACAGTATAATATTGATATCCTGGCGCTATAGTAGTTTCATAATAGCAGATTTTTCAGATCATTGCATTTTACTCCAATTAATGTTGTAACACAGTTAGACCCATGTTTATTTAAAGGGAACTAGCTTGGGAAGCAAGACTGGTTGAGTAATTGTTAATTGGAGTTTTAAAGGGCACCATGGTAGTGTAGCAGTTAGCGTGATGCTATTACAGTTCACAGTGTTCCAGATATCAGTGTTCCATTCCAGCACCAGCTGTGAGGAGTTTGCATGTTCTCCCCATGGAATGCATGGGTTCTACCCGGGTGCGCTGCTTTCCTCACACAGGTTAATTTGTCATTGTAAATTGTCCCATGATAAGGTTATTGTTAATCAGCTTCGTCAGGGTTGCTGGGGTGGCGTGGCTCAGATGGGTCTGAAGGGATTGCTCCGTGCTGTATTGCTAAATCTATAAGTAAAATGATAGAGCCTCAACAATTTGTAGAGACCAGAAAAGAGATCCCAGTGTTTCCAGGAGAATGTTGGGAACAAGGACTGATAAGTTTAAAGGGAAAAATGATTACGAGGAACAAATTTGTAGGGAGACCACAGACAGTTACAAGAAAAATAACATCATCTATTATGGTAGATGGTTTTAACTTTCCACGTAGTGACTGGGACTCACATACCTTAAAAGGACTAGCTGCAATAGAGTTTGTCAAATGTATTCTACATACTGATTAAGTTTCCTTAAACAGAATGTAGAAGTTCCAATGAAAGAGTGTGCGATACTTGACCTCCTATTAGGGACTGATACTGAGGAGGTGACAGAAGTTTGTATAGGGGAACACTTTGCATCTAGTGATCATGATGCCATTAACTTCAAAATAAATATGGAAAAAGATAGGTCTGTAGTGCAAGTTTGAGATTCTAAATTGGGGAAAAGCCAATTTTGATGGCATCAGAAAGGATCTGGAAAGTCTCCATTAGGACAGGCTTTTTTTCGGCAAAGTTGTACTTGGTAAGTGGGAGGCCTTCAAAAGTGAAATTTTGAGAGTACAAAGCTTGTCTGTGCCTGTCAGAATAAAAGGTAAAGGAAACAGGTTTAGGGAACCTTGGTTTACAATAGATATTGAGACCCTGATGAAGAAAAATAAAAGGAGATGCATAGCAGGTACAGGCAGATAGGAACAAATAGAAACATAGAAAACCTACAGCACAATACAGGCCCTTCGGCCCACAAAGCTGTGCCGAACATGTCCACCTTAGAACTACCTAGGCTTTACTCCTCTATTTTTCTAAGCTCCATGTAGCCATCCAGGAGACTGTTAAAAGACCCTATCATTTCCACCTCCACCACCACCACCAGCACCCCATTCCATGCACTCACCACTCTCTGCATAAAAAACTTACCCCTGACATCTCCTCTGTACCTACTTCCAAGCACCTTAAAACTATGCCCTCTCTTGCTAGCCATTTCAGCCCTGGGACTATCTAATAGCCCTCTAATAGTCAGAGGGATAGCCCTCTGACTATCCACATGATCAATGCCTCTCATTATCTTGTACATCTCTATCAAGTCACCTCTCATCGTCCGTCGCTCCAAGAAGAAAAGGCCAAGTTCACTCAATCTATTCTCATAAGGCATGCTCCCCAATCCTTGTAAATCTCCTCTGCACCCTTTCTATGGCTTCCACATCCTTCCTGTAGTGAGGCGACCAGAATTGAGCACAGTGCTCCAAGTGGGGTTGCAACATTACCGCTTGGCTCAGTCCCATGATTGATGAAGGCCAATGCACCGTATGCCTTCTTAACCACAGAGTCAACCTCCGTAGCAGCTTTAAGTGTCCTATGGACTCAGACCCCAAGATCCCTCTGATCCTCCACACTGCCAAGAGTCTTACCATTAATGCTATATTCTGTCATCATATTTAACCTACCAAAATGAACCACCTCATACTTAAGCAACACACACAAAATGGTAGTGGAACGTAACAGGCCAGGCAGCATCTATAGGAAGAAGTACAGTCGACGTTTCGGGCTGAGATCCTTCGTCAGTACTTCTCTCATTATCTTGTACTTCTTCCTATAGATGCTGCCTGGCCTGCTGCATTCCACCAGCATTTTGTATGTGTTGCTTGAATTTCCAGCATCTGCAGATTTCCTCGTGTTTGCTCCTCTTACCTATCTGGGTTAAACTCCATCTGCCACTTCTCAGCCCAGTTTTGCATCCTATCAATGCCCCGTTGAAATGTCTGGCAACCCTCCACACTATCCACAACATCCCCAACTTTTGTGTCATCAGCAAATTTACTAACCCGTCCCTCCACTTCCTCATCCAGGTCATTTATAAAAATCCCAAGGGGTAGGGGGTCCCAGAACAGATCCATGAAGCACACCACTGGTCACCAGCCTCCATGCAGAATATGACCTGTCTACAACCACTCTGTACCTATTGTGTGCTAGCCAGTTCTGGATCCACAAAGAAATGTCCCCTTGGATCTCATGCGTCCCTACTTTCTTAATAAGTCTTGCATGGGTACCTTGTCAAATGTCTTGCTAAAATCCATATACACTACATCTACTGCTCTACCTTCATCAATGTGTTTAGTCACATCCTCAAAAAATTCAATCAGGCTCGTAAGGCATGACCTGCCTTTGACAAAGCCATGCTGACTATTCCCAAACATATTATGCCTCTCCAAATGTTCATAAATCCTGCCTCTCATGATCTTCTCCAACAACTTACCAAACACTGAAGCTATGTTCCCTCTAAGCTGTGCATGCACATACACGTTTTTCAATCAGCGCACAAAGGAATTAATGTGCACACAAAAGGTTAGTTACCTAAAATAATGTAGTAATTAATAATTATCCTTACTGAAAACAATTGTTTAGCTAAATGTTTTTGTTAACTCATTGGTTGGTTTTTCAAATACCACAATGCACGTCACTAATTTACGTCACCTCATTTTACTGTTCCGGTTTGTACAGCTGCATCACGGCGGCAGCCATCTTTGGCGGACAGTGTTCATATCGTAAAGTTTACAAAGTTCTGTTTCAAATCCTGTAGATAGCTTACTAGGTTTTTATTGAAAAAAATATTGATTCACTATATCGAAATTAAAAGAAGTGAAGTATGTGAAGCACAAAAGAACTGCAAATTTGTTTAAAGCTGAATAGCTTAACAAAATAGTAGAAACTGCTACACCGAAAGCTCATGAGGTCATGAACGTTAAGCAACGAGCAATACTTATCCTTATGTATGATTTGGAAACTGGAGTTAGCTGTTTGTATTGTCGTGATGCAAAAGTTGCTGGAGAATTTGCTAGTGGAAAGAAGTGGGATGATATTTGGAAACTTGACTTTCCGAAGCGTCATTTGGCAAGTAAATCGCATTTGGATGGTGTACAAAAGCTCAGGCAAGCCCTATAGCTTCCTGATAGCCTTATAATCTTCTAGATCTCTACCATTACGTAGTTTTTTGAACCTTTCGTAAGTTCTTCCTTTCTTCTTGGCTAGATTTACAACAGCCTTTGTACACCACGGTTCCTGTACCCTCCTATCCTTTCCCTGTCTCATTGGAATGTACCTATGCAGAACCTCATGCAAATATCCCCTGAACATTTGCCACATTTCTTCCATAAGTTTCCCTGAGAACATCTGTTTCCAATTTATGCTACCAGATTCCTGCCTGATAGCCTCATATTTCCCTTTACTCTAATTAAACGTTTCCCTAACTTGTTTGTTCCTATCTCTCTCCAATGCTATGGCAAAGGGGATAGAATTGTGATCTCTATCTCCAAAATGCTCTCCCACTGAGAGACCTGATACCTGACCAGGTTCATTTCCCAATACCAGATCAAGTACCGCCTCTCCTCTTGTAGGCTTATCTACATATTGCATCAAGAAACCTTCCTGAACACACCTAACATCTCCACCCCATCTAAACCCCTCACTCCAGGGAGATGCCAATCAATATTTGGGAAATTAAAATCTCCCACCACAACAACCTGTTATTATTACACCTTACCAGAATCCCTCTCCCTATCTGCTCCTCGATGTCCCTGTTACTATTGGGTGGTCTATAAAAAACACCCAGTAGAGTTACTGACCCCATCCTATTCCTAACTTCCACCCACAGAGACTCCGTAGACAATCCCTCCATGACTTCCTCCTTTTCTGCATCCATGACACGATCTCTGATCAACAGTGCCATGTTCCCACCTCTTCTGCCTCCCTCCCTGTCCTTTCTGAAACATCTAAAGCCTGGCACTTGAAGTAGCCATTCCTGCCCCTGAGCCATCCAAGTCTCTGTAATGGCCACAACATCATAGCTCCAAGTGCTGATCTACGCTGTAAGCTCATCCGCTTTGTTCATAATACTCCTCGTGTTAAAATAGACACATCTCAAACCATCGACCTGAGCGCGTCCCTCTTCTATCAGCTGCCTGTCCTCCCTTTTGCACTGTCACCAAGCTTTCTGTATTTGTGAGCCAACCTCCCTTTCCTCCGTCACTTCAGTTCAGTTCCCACCCCCCAGCAATTCTAGTTTAAACTCTCCCCAATAGCCAGGATATTGGCCTCCCCCCAGATTCAAGTGCAACCCATCCTTTTGGTACAGGTCACACCTGCCCCAGAAGAGGTCCTAATTATCCCGAAATCTGAATCCCTGCTCCCTGCTCCAATCCCTCAGTCACGCATTTATCCTCATTCTATTCCTATACTTACTGTCATATGGCACAGGCAGTAATCCCGAGATTACTACCTTTGAGGTCCTGCCTCTCAACTTGCTTCCTAACTCCCTGTAGTCTGCTTTCCGGACCTCCTTCCTTTTCCTATCTATGTCTTTGGTACCACCAATATGTACCACGACCTCTGGCTGTTCTGTTTCCCACTTCAAGATCACAAACATCCCGGACCCTGGCACCTGGGAGGCAAACTACCATCTGTGTTTCTTTCCTGTGTCCACAGAATCGCCTGTCTGACCCCCTAACTATAGAGTCCCCTATCACTACTGCCATCCTCTTCCTTTCCCTACCCTTCTGAGTCACAGGGCTAGACTTTGTACCAGAGGCGCGACCACTGTTGCTTCCCCCAGGTAGGCCATCTCCCTCAACAGTACACAAGCAGGAGTACTTATTGTTAAGGGGGGCAGCCACTGGGGTACTCTCTAGCATCTGCCTCCTGCCCTTCCCTCTCCTGACTGTTACCCACTTATCTGTCTCCCCAGGCCCCAGAGTGACTATCTGCCTATATCTCCTCTCTATCACCTCCTCACTCTCCCTGACCAGACGAAGGTCATCGAGCTGCATCTCCAGTTCCCTAACCCGGTCCCTAAGGAGCTGCAGCTCAACACACCAGTTGCAGATATGGCCGTCTGAGAGGCTGGGAGTCTCCAGGACCTCCCACCTCTGACACCGAGCACAGAAAACTGGCCTCACACACATACCTTCTGTCTGTATTCTACACAGATAACCTGCCTCACCTCGACCCTTTATCGCCGAAACCCCGTTGAGCCAAAGCCTTCCTACTCTGTCTCCCTCTACTCCAACGCCTGCTGTATAAATCTGTCTTCTTTTTAAACTGCTCTCGCTGTTCTCACTGGCTGACCTCCACGTGCTTGCTCAGTCGTGCCCTGTTCAAACCGCTGAAGAACAAAAGAATTGCAAGGGACAAAATTGGTCCTCTGGAAGATCAGATTTGTAATCTATGTGTGAAGCCAAAAGAGATGGGAGAGATCGTAAATGGAACTTTTGCATCAGGATTTACTCAGGAGATGGACATAGAGTCTATAAAAGTGAGTAAAGCAGCATCAAGTTCATGTACCCTTTACAGATTACAGAGGAGGAGGTCCCGGTGTTCACTGTCTTGAGGCATATTAGGGTGGATAAATCCCCAGGGCCTGACAGGATGTTCCCTTGGATCCTGTGGGAGGCAAATGCAAAAATTGCAGAGGCCCAAGCAGAGATATGTAAATCATCCTTAATGACATGTGAACTACCAGAGGATTGGAGAACAGTTTGCATTGTTCTACTTTTTCAGAAAGGCTCAAAAAATAATCCATGAAATTATTGGCCAGTGATCCTGACATCAGTAGTGGGAAAATTAGCGACCAAGATGGCGGCGCGACACAGTTTGCAGCAGTCACTCCGGAGCTGATATCTGTTATTTGTTAAGCGGGGTGCTGTGCACAATCCTAATCTGATGAAAAACAGACGTGGGAGCATGGAGGAACATCTGGAATCTCCAGGAAGGCCTTCTTCGTTGATGCTGCTGTTGTGAGGTCCGGGTCTCTGCTGAGAAGAACAGGCCCCCAGTCCTTGGGGTCGTGTTGCCGGTGGCCGTTGGCGGGGGTGTCGTAGTGCGCTCGGCAGAGGATGGTGCTCAGAGAGGCTGTGCCAGAGGGGATGGTCGGAGGCTCGGAGGTTCAATGGACTCGGAGTCCGCTGCGGTCGGGGTGCTTTCACTGTGTGCTGCGTCTGCGAGGCTGAGTCTGGCAGCGCCGTGTAAGTCCATAGCGGGGGTATTCCCTTCTGCCCCCTGCATGGGATGACGAGTCTATCGGGACCCTGAGGACTTGTGGAAACTGTATGGTGGTTTCTTTCAAACTTATAGTCTTTAACATCTTTGGACTATTTTTACTGTGCCTATGGTCTTTTTTTTTAATCAATTATGGTATTGTCTGCACTGTTGTAACTATATGTTAACTATAACTATATGTAATTATGTGGTTTTGTGCAGGTCTTGTAGCTTTAGTTTTTGGTTTGTTGAGTGGTAGAGTTGGTCTCTTGACTTGGTGTATCTGGGTCGTCTTGTTTTGTCTGGTGGATTTGGAGCTCCTTTCTGGGGAACGCGCTAAGACGGTAGCACAATATTAATATGCATCAGACTCTCCGGACTCTGGAGAACTGAAACCATTGGATGACGAAGCCATGCTGATTATCACATATCAGTCCATGTCAATCCAATTAATCACATATCCAGTCCCTTAGAATATCTTCCAATAGCTTTCAGTTCAGTTCAGTTCAGTTTCAGTTTCATCATCCCTAAGCAACCGTATGGAGCTCTTTGAGGAAGGTACCGGGGAAGCTGATGAAGCCAAGTTAGTAGATGTTGTCTACATGGACTTCAGCAAGGGACTTGACAAGGTCCTGCATGGGAGCTTGATAAGGAAAGTTCTGTCTCTCACCATTCAAGATGAGGCAGTAAATTGAATTAGACATTGGCTTTATGGGAAAAGCCAGAGAGTGGAAGCAGATGGTTGCCTTGCTGACTGGAGGCCTGTGACTAGTAGTATAACGCAGGAATCAGTGCTGAGTCAGTTGTTGTTTGTCATTTATGTCAATGAACCGATGATAATGTGGTCAAAAGAATCAGCAAATTTGCAGATGACACCAAGACTGAGGCTGTATTGGACAGTGAGGAAGCTTATTAGAGGTTGGAGTGGGATCTGAACCAGCTGGAAAAATAGGCTGAAGCATGACAGACAGAATTTAACCAGAGTAGGTCTTACTCAGTGAACAGTAGGGCACTGAGGAGTGTGGTAGAGCCAAGTGCTCTGAGAAAACAGGTCCATAATTCATTGAAAGTAGTGTCACAGGAAGTTAGAGTCATAAATGAAACTTTTAGCACATTGGCTTTCATAAATCACTGCATTAAGTACAAGAAATGGGATGTTATGTTGAAGTTATATAAGACATCAATGTGGTCTAACTTGGAGTATTGTGTGCAGTTTTGGTCACAAACCTACAGGAAAGATGTAAATAAGGTTGAAAGAGTACAGAAAAACTGTATAAGGATGTTGCCAGGACTTGAGGATCTGAGTTATGAGGAAAGGTTGAATAGGTTAGAACTTTATTCCTTGGTATGTAGAAGATTGAGGGGAGATTTGATTGAGACATACAAAATAATGAGGAGTATAGATAGGCTAAATTCAAGCAGGCTTTTTCCACTGAGTTTAGTTGGAACTACAACCAGAGGTTATGGGTTAAGGGTGAAAAGTGAAAAGTTTAAGGGGTATGTGAGGGGAAACATCCTCACTCAAAGGGTGGTGAGAGTGTAGAACAAGCTACCGGCACAAGTGGTGCAATTTTAATGTTTAAGAGTAGTTTCAATAGGAAGTTTTGATAGGATGTAAGAGTAGAGGGCTATGGTTCAGGTGCAGGACGATGGGAGAAGGCAGTGTAACTGTTTTGGCATGGTCTAGATGGGCCAAAGGGTCTGCTTCTGTGCTGTACTTTTCTGTGACTCTATGACAGGTGAGTTCAAAAGGAGTCCTAGATACTAAATTTGATGTGTTTAACTGGAGCATGGGAAACAGGGTCCCAGTGACTTTTAAAGGAATATAAGAAAAGAGGCCCTGGTAAATTTAAAGGGAATGCAGGAAACAAAACCCTGTGAGTCAGATACCAAACTATTACTTGGTGGATTATTGGAGTTTTATTTTACTCTTAAAGGACCATAACTATTTTTCCAGTATTAAAGCATGTTAGATACATTAGAAACTGCAGAGACTGTTAATTGAGTCTTATCCCTGGAACAGTATCCTACTGCTAAATTGGAAAATATATTTGCCGTGCTCTCTGGAGAAGGAAGTTTACTTAATTGGGAGTGAGTCATGCATATCCACTGATGGCATCAGTCTAAGGAGTTTTTGGACTGTTAACACAGCCATAGCTTTAAGAGACAGAACATGGGAAGAACTCAGCAGGTCAAGCAGTATCTCTGGAAGCTGAAAGTGTATGCTAACATTTCTGGTCAAGACCCTGCATTAGGACTGAGTAGGAAAGAAAAGATAGCCCATATATAGTGTCCCACCCCTCCCTGCTACGACTGCATAGAATCTATCTGTGGTGAACCCTGTACCCGAGGTGACACTGCGCACACCAAGCCTATATCTCGCCTCACGTCTCTGAGAATTATTGATGGTGCATCAATTTTATTCGCTGGAAGTTTTAAAACATGGAAATTATTTTACGTCCGGAAAAATTAGACTTGGACCCCCAAGCTCCAGAAGCAGCTCTTGCCTTTGAACTCTGGCTTGCATGCTTCCAATCATACTTGGAAGCGATTCCAGTGACTGAGCCTGCCACGATGTACAAAATCCTCCTATCCAGAGTAAATCCGAAAGTATTCTCCCTTATCAGAGACCTGCCGACCTACCAAGGGGCACTGGACGCCCTCAAAAGACAGTACCTGTGGCCGGTGAACACCGTCTACGCAAGACATCGCTTAGCGACGCAGCGACAGCGAACCGACGAGTCGAGCGGGGAGTTTCTCCAAGCCCTACACAGACTCCTCACGACACTCCTATACCGGGCATCTCACACACGCATATACCAGGCGCCTCGCACACACATGAGGGATCACTGACACCTAGTGGGCTGACACCTCCAGTTAGGCCGGAACCAGCACAACCACCGTCTCCGGTGCAATCACCACCGGCACCTGTGCAATCACAGCCGGTGCTACGTAGATCGCAGCGACAGATTCGACCACCTGATAGACTTAACCTGTAAATATACTTGTAAGAAACTTCGCCCCATGGGGACTCTCTTTTAAAACAAAGGGGGGGTGAATGTGGTGAACCCTGTACACGAAGAGACACTGCGCACACCAAGCTTATATCTCGCCTCACGTCTCCGAGAGTTATTGATGGTGCATCACTATCTTTCCTCTTCTCACTCAGTCCTGACAGGGTTTACATCTGGCATATGGCCATACACCTTCCAACACTGTAGATAGTTCCTCAGCATTCGGTTTCTTTTTGTTCCAGATTACAGCATCTGCAGTCTCCTTGGTCTCCAAGCATGAAGGCTTGTTCATATTTAATCAACTATTCTCCAGAGCTTAGTTTGTACCTGCTACCTTTCAGAGAATCAATGTTGCAATGGGACGTCAGGATTGGTATATATTTGGATAGTAAATTGCTATTTGAACTGATGCTGTGTTGAAAATGGGTCAGAAAACCAAATGAAAAGAAAGCTAATGACAAGAAAGCTAATAACAGAAGAGAAAAAAAGCATTATTAACTAAAGAAAGTTTAGCCACCATACAAATTTCAAATGAAGTGGTCTGATGAGCGCATTTATCAGATACTACTTCACCACCTTAATTGATTTACGTGTTACCTGAAATGAAGACAGTGCCCAAAACTTTTTCCTCTGGAGTTCAAAGAAGAGCTTTGACTTTAGAGAGCATCTGAATATTTACCACAGGAATTTTCTGGGGTTATTCTGGTAGCAGTTTACATTCCACTTCAGGCCAATATCAAACAGGCTTTGGATGATCTGAGCAATGGGGTCAACATGCACAAAACAGCGCACCCTAACACCTCCACCATCGTTTTGGGAGATTTTGACAAGGCCAGTCTGAAAAAATCACTAAGCAATTACCATCAACAGATCATTTGCAATACCAGAGGAAACACCACTCTGGACCATTGTTACACCACCATCACGAATGCCTACCGTGCTATTCCACGCCCTCACTTCAGGAAGTCTGATCACCTGGCTGTACTTCTACTCCCTGAGTATAGGCAGAGACTGAAGACTGCAGCACCAGTAGTGAGGACCAAGAAGGTTTGGACAAGGGAAGCAAAGGAGCGCCTACAGGACTGCTTTGAATCAGTAGACTGGACTGTATTCAAGGATTCATCTTTGAATCTGGATGAGTATGCTGCAGTTGTTACCGACTTCATTAAAACCTGTGTGGATGAGTGTGTGCCTACAAAGACTTGCTGTACATTCCCAAACCAAAAGCCATGGATGAACCAGGTGACACGTCATCTGCTGAAAGCTAGATTTGTGGAATTCAAGTCTGGCAACCCAGGCCTGTACCAGAAAACCAGGTATGATTTGCGGAGGGCTATTTCAAGGGCAAAGGGACAATTTCAAATGAGGTTAGAGGTGATATCAGATGCACGGGAGAACACAACTATGGCTGTGAAGATCCCTGCTGCACCTGATGATCCTGTGATCTCTGTCTCAGAGGCTAATGTTAGGCTGTCTTTAAAGAGAGTGAACCCTCACAAGGCAGAAGGTCCCCATGGAGTACCTGGTAAGGCTTTGAAAACCTGTGCCAGCCAACTAGCGGGAGTATTCAAAGACATTTTCAACCTCTCACTGCTATGGGCAGAAGTTCCCACTTGCTTTAAAAAGGCAAGAATTATACCAGTGCCAAAGAAGAATAATGTGGGCTGCCTTAATAACTATCGCCTGGTAGCACTCACATCGACAGTGATGATATGCTTTGAGAGGTTGGTTATGACTAGACTGAACTCCTGCCTCAGCAAGGACCTGGACCCATTGCAATTTGCCTATCTCCACAATAGGTCAATGGCAGATGTAATCTCAATGGCTCTCCACACGGCTTTAGACCACCTAGACAACACAAACACCTACGTCAGGATGCTGTTCATCGACTATAGCTCAGCATTTAATACCATCATTTCCACAATCCTGACTGAGAAGTTGCAGAACCTGGGCCTCTGTACCTCCCTCTGTAATTGGATCCTCGACTTCCTAACCAGAAGACCACAGTCTGTGCAGATTGGTAATAACACATCCTCTTCGATGACGATCAACACTGGCACACCCAGGGGTGTGTGCTTAGCCCACTGCTCTACTCTCTGTGTTGAGGCATGACTGTGTGGCTAGGCATAGCTCAAACACCATCAACAAAAATGCTGATGATACAACCATTGTTGGTAGAATCTCAGGTGGTGACGAGAGGGCGTACACAAGTGAGATATGCCAACTAGTGGAGTGGTGCCGCAGCAACAACCTGGCACTCAACATCAGTAAGATGAAAGAGCTGATTTTAGACGTCAGGAAGTGTAAGACGAAGGAACACATATCAATCCTCATAGAGGGATCAGAAGTAGGGAGAGTGAGCAGCTGCAAGTTCCTGGGTGTCAAGATCTCTGAGGATCTAGCCTGGTCCCAGCGATTTGGCATGTCAACAAATACTCTCAAAAACTTCTATATTTGCACATGGAGAGCATTCTGACAGGCTGCATCACTGTCTGGTATGGGCGTAGGAGGCTACTGCACAGGACTGAAAGAAGCTGCAGAAGGTTGTAAATGTAGTCGGCTCCATCTTGAGTACTAGCCTACAAAGTACCCAGGGCATCTTTAGGAAGCAGTGTCTCGGAAAGGAAGTGTCCATTATTGAGGACCTCCAGCACCCAGGGCATGCCCTTTTCTCACTGTTACCATCAGGTAGGAGATACAGAAGCCTGAAGGCACACACTCAGCAATCCAGGAACAGCTTCTCCTCTGCTATCCGATTCCTAAATGGACTTTGAAGCTTTGGACACTAACTCACTTTTCTTTAATATACAGTATTTTTGTTTTTGCTCATTTTTAAAATAATATATTCAATATATGTAATTGATTTACTTTTTTATTTATTATGTTTTATTTTATTTACTATTTACTTTTTTTCCCTCTCTCTGCTTGATTATGTATTGAATTGAACTGCTGCAACTAAGTTAACAAATTTCACGTCACATGCCGGTGATAATAAACCTGATTCTGATTCTGATTCTGACATTTTTCAATGCACGAAAATGCCATAGGAATGCAAACGTTCTTAGTCGTCTTCTGGACCAGAGATGAACTCTGAGAAAGAAGCAGAGGGTCAATTATTAATATGGACTGACCAGAGCCTGTGAATACTGTGAGTCAGTGATCATTAATGGAGAATGTGTGGAGCAGGTTAAGACCTACAAGTATCTGGGAGTACAGTTAGACGAGAAGCTAGACTGGACTGCCAACACAGATGCCTTGTGCAGGAAGGCACAGAGTCGACTGTACTTCCTAAGAAGGTTGGCGTCATTCAATGTCTGTAGTGAGATGCTGAAGATATTCTATAGGTCAGTTGTGGAGAGCGCCCTCTTCTTTGTGGTGGCGTGTTGGGGAGGAAGCATTAAGAAGAGGGACGCCTCACGTCTTAATAAGCTGGTAAGGAAGGCGGGCTCTGTCGTGGGCAAAGTACTGGAGAGTTTAACATCGGTAGCTGAGCGAAGGGCGCTGAGTAGGCTACGGTCAATTATGGATAACTCTGAACATCCTCTACATAGCACCATCCAGAGACAGAGAAGCAGTTTCAGCGACAGGTTACTATCGATGCAATGCTCCTCAGACAGGATGAAGAGGTCAATACTCCCCAATGCCATTAGGCTTTACAATTCTACCGCCAGGACTTAAGAACTTTTTAAAAGCTATTATTAATGCTTTTTGAGATAGTGATTTAGATGCATATCATATTTTTTACTGAGTTAAGTATTGTATGTAATTAGTTTTGCTACAACAAGTGTATGGGACATTGGAAAAAAAGTTGAATTTCCCCATGGGGATGAATAAAGTATCTATCTATCTATCTATCTAAATCAGGCAACGGACAGCAAGGGTTTCTGTACTGTCTCAACTAGAGGCCAGTTACTCTACCAGAGGGAGGAGATCTCCAGTGTAAGTTTGAAAGAGTTTGTTAAATAATGTCGAATAAGTTTGGATGAGGAACTCCAGGAAGGAGGTCATGCTATAACATAATGCAGATAATAATGTATCAGTAGCAATATATAATTCAATATACAATATGTAGTTGATAGTTGTTCATTCCAAGCCAGCAGGGGTCAAGGTGCTTTTTTACGATTAGCTTTATTAAAGAATAAATAGGTTTATTTGTCACATGTGCAGTGAAATGTGTTGTTTAATGTGTCAACAGCATCTGAGGATTGTGCTGGAGGTAGCCTGCAAGTGTTGCTATGCTTCAGCTGTCAACGTTGCATGTCCACTGCTTACTAACCCTAACCCTAACCGTATGTGTTTGAAATGTGTGAAGAGAGCAGCGTACCAAGAGGAAGCCCACACAGCAGGGGAGAATGTATAAAACCCTTACAGACAGCTGCAGAAATGAAACCCTGATCTGTAATTGCTGGTGCTGTAAGGCCACACTGATGTGATGTTGTTCTGGGCGGGTTATCTTCGAGCCATAGGACTCAGAGCAGTCAAACAAGCCTTTTGGCCTGAATCCTTGCCAACAAACATTCACTTTAGCTCCATTTCATTCTCCCCACTTGTGCCACTGTTTTGTTCTGTAACAGACACAATTTGCGATTATTTCTAAGGATTGTGCTTGCAGACACATGAACACAGCAGACTGAAAGAAAATAAACAAGCTTCTTAGGAGATGATACACAGAATCCACCTTTTTATATGCTTAGATATAACAAAAATGGAAGTTTGCCAATTCAATACTCCACTGAGGTGTCAGCTAACATTAAGTAGCACTCGTGAGATGAGATTGGTGAGATGAGTAATCACAGCCTTCTCATTACTATTGAACCATGTCATTCACCCCAGCTGTTCGATCTTACCGCTGCCTGGTAGTGGATAGTAGGAAACTGCAAAAAAAAAGCACTGTCCTGGATTTATTGTTCTGTGTTGAGAAAGCGAGACACAGCTGGAGATATCCCCATGGCCTCAGAGCTCAAAGCTTTCTGACCATTGAAGAAAATTCATAGCCAGAAGATTGTGATGTGACAATCTTCAGAGAGCTCCAGTTTATGAAAATTTCTGAGAATTTTCTCAAAATAAGGGACAATCAAGCACGAGACCTGAAATAAACACACACAATACTGGAAGCATGAAGTAAGCTTAAACTTCTGAACAGAGAGAAAAACAGATGTAGCCTTCATCCTCTGCCAGAACTGTTGATGAAGGATTTACACTGAAGCCTGTAAGGTTTTACATTTTCCTTGTGTGAATTTTTCCATGTTGGCTATTTTTCCAGAGAATGCTGGAAACATTCGGTAAGTCAGGTAGAACTTGTTGAAAGGATGAGATCATTAACATTCAGAATAATAATCTTTCATCTGAACATTTGATAAGGATAATCAACATGAAATTTTCACTATCTTCACCAGTGTTGCTTTTATTTCTGTGTTCATCTACACCATCTTGCTTTAGAAAGCTATTTTTCTATTCTTTTATTCTTAAGGACTCTGCTTTAACTGCTCTTTAAGGAAAATAAATTCTAAGATTCATGAACCTCGGAGGGAAAGTATTTTATCTCATTGTTCCTTTAAATTTGTTGTGACTGTGACTTAATTCATCAGCGAGACCCTGAAGCTGGTGGATGTAGAAGTCTTCATTCAGCCAAACAAGCAGGCATCATACTGGAGACACTCTTGGAAGAAGAGTCTCCCTGATCCAATATTAGATGACATTTTTATATGCTACAGATCAAAGGTCACAGCAGGACAATCATATAGTTACAATATATCCACAATATTTCCTTTGAATTGCATATAATTTTCAAACACTTCCATCTTCACACCCACACTCTAGACACACAAGATGAATGTTAATCCCCATTGACTCTGAGCTGCATTCATGCACATGCAGGCATCTGAGGTTAAATGGAGTGTTTCTTTCTTTGCAATCGACCGCAGTATGCAGCTCCAAGAGCATCATTGTTCTGGGTGCATTTTCAACTCAATCTGCAATCCACAGTCATGTCTGAAGACTGGTTGCTATTGAAATGAGCATTTCCTATATAGCATACCTCCAGAATATACCCTAACAAAATTGATGATACCACCCTGCTCCATCTTTAAGTAATGGCATCTACTGCTAGGTTCTCCCAAAAGGAAATAGCCTCTTCACACCCACCCTATCACGACCTCTCAGACCTCAAGTTTCAATTGCCTCCCTTCACCCTTCTAACCTCCAATAGAAATAACTTGTTCTGTCCAACATCTTTCTTTCATCTGTCCTTCACGAGATAATCTCCCCATTCCCAAAATCAGACTGCTTCCAATACATTTTCATCTTTCTCAAATAAGGAGATAATACTGTATGCAGCGCTCTGCATGTGGTCCCACTAACTTTCTATAGAAGGGAAGCCTCATCTTTCTTCTTTGAATTCATTTTCCCAGCAATAAATTATAGCATTCTGTTAGTTTTCTTTACTACTAGCATTATTGCACTTAAGTGACTCATTTAACATTTGAAATTGAAATGTATCATTCTACTTGGTAGTTATTTATTTATTTTTTAAAGTATTGGTCCAGCAATCTTCATATTTTCAATTCATTTTGTTTCTCACGCCTGCAAAAGAATGTAAAAATAGCCAAGGCAAAAGGACAGACCTTTCATGGCTTGAACGGAAGTCTGTAATATTTAAAGCTATGTCTTGGGTCTCCCCCAGACAGTTTCCACTGAGAACTCAGCCAAATGTAAACAGTTCAGTTGTCAACAGGATGCTCTAATGCACAAGACAACAGACACGTCCAAAATCGTTACAATGAGAGAGGAATTTAAGCAGTCAGCTTAATCCTTGAGAATTACATTTCATTGTAATACAAGTATTCACAGTCAAAAAATATAAACACGTGCATTGAATAGGTTCAAAACACCTCTGCTTCTCCCAAAGAGATTCATTAACAGATGGAATTCACATTTATTTTTCAAGGGATTAAGTGAACCAATGAAAAGCAGAATTTGACCCAGTTGACCTTGAATACAATTTCCATTGGAATATCTGTAGAAGTAAAATTCCTTCACTCAATGTTCCGTGGTCTCTGTAAATTCAGATTTCTTTTCATAAAATACTCACGAAAGAAACTTAACATACTGGCACCACGCAGAGTTTTCTTGCCAGAAAAATCACCAAATTCAATGATTTTATGTGAAGGTGTGAGCAGCTTAACACTTTCCAAGAATTTTCAAAGCAAGATTTGGCCAATAGTATCCTGCAATAGAATCATAATATGGAAATGGAAAATTTACTGGGGTTTTATTTGTCACGATTCTCTGTCTAGCTCTTGAGGTGATGGTAGTAAAACTTGAAGAATTATCTAGAGTCTTGATTGAAATCCTGACTTTACTGGCTGCAGAAATCCCGCAGAAGTCCTGACAAAGGGTCTCGGCCCAAAACGTCGACTGTACTTCTTCCTGTAGATGCTGCCTGGCCCACTACGTTCCACCAGCATTTTGTGTATATTGAGTGGTAGTAGACGGTTGCCTCTCTCACTGGAAGCCTGTGACTAGTGCAGTGACGAAGGGATCAGTGCTGGGTCTATTGTTGTTTGTCATCTATATAAATGATCTGGATGATAATGTGGTTAACTGGATCAGCAAATTTGCAGAAAAAAACAAGATTGCGGCTGTCATGGACAGTGAAGAAAACTATCAAAGCTTCCAGCAGGATTTGGACCACCTGAAAAAATGGCAGATGGAATTTAATACAGACAAGTGCAAGGTGTTGCACTTTGGGAACACCAGCCAGGGTAGGTCTTACACAGTGAACAGTAGGGCACCAAGGATTGTGGTAGAACAAAGGGATCTGGTAAGACAGGTACATAGTTCTTTAAAAGTGCATCACAGTTAGATAGGGTTATTAAGAAAACTTTTGGCACATGGACCTTCATTGTTCAGAGTATTGAGTACAGGAGTTGGAATATTATGTTGAAGATGTATAAGACGTTGATGAGGCCTAATTTGGAGTATTGTGTGCATTTTTAGTCGCCTTCCAATATGAAAGATGTAAGCAATGTTGAAAATTTACAAGGATGTTGCCAGGACTGGAAGATCTAATTTATGAGGAAAGATTAAATAGGTTAGGATTTTATTCCCTAGAAAATAGAAGATTGAGGGGAGATTTGATAGAGGTATACAACATTATGAACAGTATAGATAAGGTAAATGCCGGCAGGCATTTTCCACTGAAGTTGCATGGGACTACAACTAGGGGTCATGGATTTAAGGTGAAATGTAAAATGTTTACAGGGAACATGAGGGGAAGCATCTTCAATCAGAGAGTGGTGAGAATGTGGAATTGACTGTCAGCGCAAGTAGTGGATGGAATTTTGATTTCAACCTTCAAGAGAAGTTTGAAGAATAATGGAGGGCTATGGTCTGGATGCAGGTTGATGGGACTAGGCAGTTTAAATGGTTCATCACAGACTGGATGGGCCAAAGGGCCTGTTTCTGTGCAGTAGTTTTCTATGACTCTGTGACTATGAATCATTAAGCAATTCTTTTGCTCAGAAATTTCTGGAGACTTGTATTCTTGTGAAGATGGATTATCACTTTAATGGTGTCAAAGCTGAGACAAGCTGTTTGACTCGACCTTCTGTCTGTGCGCTCTTCTTGAATTCTGTCTAACTGATCAAGGTTATTTCAATTTCTTGTTCCTCAGATTCACCATGGCTATAAATTTAGAAATATGTACCAACGAGCTTTCCATTTTAAAATACATCTCAATCATTGGGAACATTATTCAATGTTTGTTTTATTAAAGTGAGTTATTTACCCAAAAACTTTTCATCCATACAATGTAGACATTATTTTTGAAATATTCAAGCAGCTTAGTTTCAAAGTGCTGTAAGTATGTTTTATAAAAGAACAGCAAAATCTCACTACTCGTTCTATAGGAATAGGATTTCCTAGTTCTAGGAAACGGTTGACTGAGACAGATGCTGTTTTCAGTGGTAGCGTTGTGACTGGTCACAAAATAAAAATCCCGTTGACTGAGTTAGAGCAGTTCTCTTCACAGAACACAAGAGTGACCTGGTTGATGACATTTGAGGAAGAGTTTGAATGTTTACAGATGACATAATGATCTGTGCCAGTGTCAAAGCCCTTGAGAGGGGAAAAGATATTTCATAGTCATTGTGAGCTTTTAAAATTCTTTTTAGATTGCCTACAAGAAAATTCCAGAGAATCTTTTCTTCCCTAGCTAGCTTGGGTCTTTTTTTCTCATTTCCTTGTCTCTCCCAAAAGACAAATCTGTAGCTAATAAATGGGAGATATTACTCATTGCAGCTATCTTTTTCTGTCTCTTGATCAAGTTTTTTAAATTATAGATTTGTTCTATCAAATCACCAGTATAATAAAGTGATGTAGTGAAACTTAACTAGAAATTCATTCATCCAGCATTAACTGCTAGCAATTCATGAATTAAGCAAATTTTCTGTAAGCCAAGTACCTGTAGAAATTACTGGAACTATGTTGGACATAATTATCATAGTCATCTAACTAGCTTTGACAAGGAGCAAAATCAATTTACAATAGAAATCTGGGTTTAGTTTTATTTTTACCAACATGTATTGCTCACCTCATGTGCTGGAAAAATGTGACTGTATCTTCTTAAAGTTCACCACTTATTTTGAGAGTGGGTGCTGATCAGATCGTCTGCTTCTCTCTCAAATACTTCCACGTGTGGACAATTGATACCAAATGATTTAAAGTCCTTGTGCTGAAGGACTCAATCTGTGAAGCAGGCTCCAGATCAGGTAACCGACAAGCTTGTCATCTGAAGAGATGATGGAACTAAACAATGGGAGTGTAGGGATGAGGCAGCAATGAGAGTGAAAATTGTAGAGGGGAAAAAGGGAAAATAAATGAAGGGATGAATCAATAACAATAAAGTTAACTGTAGATTAAATAAAATATTTTTAAGAGTTAGGTTTCATAAATGACCTTACAGATATTTATCCAAAAAGCAAACACTGATTGAAACTTTCTATATTTGAATTTTCTGGTTTTTAAGTTACACTGAGTGGCATATTCTGTCAGTTGATGATCTTAAAGCTCTCCATATAGGTGAGCTTTATATTTCCTGATTTTGCCTTTTGTTTTAACATTTTAATGAGTTCCTATCTGCTACTTTAAACATAGCAGTTCTATAATACTTCATTACAGCTGTAAAATAGATCATTTATTTAACCCTCATTTATTCCTTCCTTACTGAAAGGAGTGGATACTTGTGAAGCAGTCTCACCCGTCAGTTTGCTGTGTGTCAGTACTTCAGCCGAAGCTGTGTAAGTCACACGCTGCTCACTCATGGGGGACAGCACTGCTGCACCTGACCTTGATCACACACCCTCATAATTAACACAAAATACAATTGATACAGTTGCTCAATGGAGACTGAAAAGAGAATATGATTATTCTGACCTGCAATTTATGACTTAGTAATATATTATACACCCAGTGGCCACTTTATTTTCTACACACGTACACCTATTCATTAACGCAAATAGCTAATCAACTAATCATGTAGCAACAACTCAATGTATAAAACCATGCAGACACAATCAAGATGTTCAGCTGCTGTTCAGATCAAACATCAGAATGCTGAAGATATGTGATATATGTGACTTTGACCATGGAATGATTATTGGTGCCAGATGGAGTGGTTTGAGTATTTGAAAAAAATGCTGATCTCCTGAGATTTTCATGCATAAAAATCTTTAGTGTTTACTGAGAATGGTGCAAAAAAAAAACAAAAATATCCAGTGAGCGGCAGTTTTGTGGGCAAAAATTCCTTGTTAATGAGAGAGGTCAGAGGAGAATGGCTGGATAGTTCAAGCTGACAGAAGCACAAGAGTAAGTCAAATAACCACATGTTAAAACAGTGCTGTGCAGAAAAGCATCTCTGAATATACAAGAGATAGCTAATAAGACCATAAGATATAGGAGCAGAAGTAGGCTATTCGGCCCATTGAATCTGCTCTGCCATTCAATCATGGGCTATTCCAATTCTTCCAGTCATGCCCACTCCCCTTCACACCATACCCTTTAATGCCCTGGCTAATCAACAAAATATCTATCTCTGTCTTAAATACACCCAATGACTTGGCCTCCACACCTGCTCGTGGCAACAAATTCCACACAATTACCACCTTCCGACTAAAGTAATTTCTTCGCATCTCAGTTCTAAAAGGATGTCTTTCAATCCTGAAGTTGTGCCCTCTCATCCTATCTAATCTGTTCAGGCCAGTTAACATTCGGAATGTTTCTATGTGATTCCCCCCCTCACTCTCCTGAACTACAGGGAATTCAGCCCAAGGGCTGGCAGACATTCCTTATATGGTAACCCTTTCATTCCTGGAATCATTCTTGTGAATATTCTTTGAGCCCTCTCCAATGTCAGTACAGTCGGCTGTCCTTATCCGTGGGGGATTGGTTCCGAGACCCCCCATGGATACCAAAAATCATGGATGCTCAAGTCCGTTATTTAGCCTGGCTCAGTGGGTGGTCTTTAGGACCCAGCGGAACCCCGGACTTTATTTAACATTCTCAGTGTGGTGGACATTAGGACCTGGTGGTGCAGCTCTGAATCCGCAGAGCTTCTGTTCACGAAAATAATCATGTTCACAACTGAAAATAAAGTGGAAGTAATAAAGCGATCAGAAAGAGGTGAAACACCATCATTCATTGGAAAAGCGTTAGACAACAGTCAGTCAATGATCGGAACAATTTTAATGGAGCTTGTGAAAGGCCCTGCCCCGATGAAAGCTACAATTATTACTAAGCAATGCAATGGTTTAATTATTGAAATACGTATGTTTCTTAAGTGTTTTATATGCAAAGAAAGGTAAAATACGTACTATATACTAAGAAAAACGTTTGACTAACTGACGCTAAATAATACCGGATGTACCTGTTCCGACTTCAAATCCGATTTAAAGACGGACTCAGGAACGGAACTCGTTCATAACCCGGGGACTGCCTGTACTTTTAAGTCATTTCTAGATTACTTATAATACCTAAGACAATGTAAATGCTATGTAAATAGTTGGTATACTGTATTGTTTAGAGAATAATAACAAGAAAAAATAGTCTGTACATGCTCAAACAATGAGTGCTGGAGAGAGAACTTCCGGGTTTTCCCGATCCGCGGTTGGTTGAATCCGCGCATGCCGAATCCGCGGATAAAGAGGGTCGACTGTATATCCTTTCTAAAATAAGGAGCCCAAAACTGCGCACAATACTCCAAGTGTGGTCTCATGAGTGCCTTTTTGAGCCTCAACATCACATCCCTGCTCTTGTATTTTATACCTCTAGAAATGAATGCCAACATTGCATTCACCTTCTTCACTCAACCTGGAGGTTAACCTTTAGGGCTATCTTGTACAAGGACTCCCAAGTCCCCTTGCATCTCTGCATTTTGAATTCTCTCCCCGTCTAAATAGTAGTCTTCCCGTTTATTTCCACCAAAGTGATTGACCACACACTTTCCAACATTGTATTTCGTTTGCCACTTCTTTGCCTATTCCCCTAAATTTAGACACAAGTCCATTAATCCCATAGTCCAAATCATTGGCATGCATTGTAAAAAGCAGTGGTCCCAACACCGACCCCTGTGGAACTCCACTGGTAACCGGCAGCCAGCCAGAATAGGATCCCTTTATTCCCAATCTCTGGTTTCTGCCAGCCAGCTAATGCTCCACCCAAGCTAGTAACTTCCCTGTAATTCCATGGGCTTTTCTCTTGCTAGGCAGCCTCATGTGCAGCACCTTGTCAAAGGCCTTCTGAAAATCAAAATACACCATGTCTACTGCATCTCCTTCGTCTACCCTGCTTGTAATTTCCTCAAAGAATTGCAGTAGGTTTGTCAGGTAGGATTTTCCTTTCAGGAAACCATGCTGGCTTTGGCCTATCTTGTCATGTGCTTCCAGGTACAAAGTGGCCACTGAGTATCTAATGTAGCAGTATAAGTATGAAAGTCCAACCAGAAGTTTTACTTGCTTACTTGCCTTTACGCTGCTGGCGTTTAGGGCAGCTATGAAAGTCCTCCATCTCTGTCAGTTCATACAGATACAGTCACACAATGATTGTTCATTGCTGTTTCTGTAACAATTTTGTTTTACCAGTCAGGGTTGTTAGCCCTGAGCTGAACCCCCAAACCGGAAGTTGAGTGGACCACACTTAGCCTAGCCTCTACACTTTGACCTGTTTGACATGGGTGACCCTACCAAGAGCCAAAGCATAAAACCCTGACTCCAGCCAACGTAGCTCTCTGCGTCATTGAAGCACGCAAGCCTCCACACCCAATGACTAGGTTGTGGTCCTCTTGGAGGAACCAAGGTTCACAATAACCAAATTGACTTGTCTTTGTCACATTGGGAGATCTCTTTAACAAATAATATTTGATGTAAAATTACTGAAGAATGAATTACCAAAACAGAAGAACTTAAATCACAGCCCTTAGCAAGGGATGATCCACGGTATCAGAAGCTGAACTGCAATAATGACAAGTTTGTTATGAAGTCAGAGTCGTAGAGCACTATAGCACAGAAACACACCCTTCATAACAAATCCTTCTAGTCCACGCTAACCTTGTTTTTTGTTTAGTCCCTTGGTCCCTTAAGGTTGTTAGAGCCAGGAGTGGTAGTGGGGACAAGCTCCCGCTATGTCTTAAATGCTCCCAATGGCGTGTGCCTCAAATAGCCTCTGACAACAACATCCAACTCCTGGTCTTCATGTGTGGCCTAGCTACTAAGCCCAGTGGGATCGTTTCTACTAACAGGAGAAGGGGCAAAAGCCTTAAAACCAGTTGCTTTGGGCAGATGTGCCTCATCAGCCGTGGTTGGCAGCTCACCTAGCAGAAGGAAAACTCTGATCCCAAACGTCTGGTGCCTTGCGGCTATGCCCACTAATGAGGAAGGCTTCAAGACTAAACCCCAAGGGAAAATTCCAGAGCTGGAGTCCCTAAGGGAGTCGTACAGCAAGTTCAATACCGACTGGCAACCATAGCGATGCTGCTGGTATCAAGCTGTACCAGTCTCTGCCATTCCTTTGGGTTCATCAGACACATGGAGGGGGGGGCTTGCCCTCCATATTGTATTGTCCAGGCTTGTGTATCTAGTCAGCTAGGATGCATCATCCATAGTCGAGCCTGACTGATGGAGAACTCACTCACTCAGTCCCCTCCACCTGCACCCACAGTTCTCCATAGCTCTCTCATCCATATACCTATCCAAACTTCTACAGGTTACTGGGGTTGGAGGTCTGTGCAAGTTCAAAGTCAGGGCCGGAAGCTCAAACTCAGGATCAGCAAATCCCGGAGCTGAAGCCTGAAGCTCAAACTGTTCCTGTTTTAGAAACAGCTTCTTCCCCTTCGCTGTCAGACTTCTGAATGGGCAATGAACCCATGAGCACTACCTCACTATATTTAATTAACCTGCTTTTTAATATAAATTAACAACAAATTTCATGGCGTACTGTATGTTAGTGATAACAAACCTGATTCAGATTCTGATTCTGAGCTACAGTTTTAAAAAGATGTTGGACTTAAGTTTACAAGGAATATTTTCTTCTTAGCTCTTCGTGCAGAAGAATGCATATAATAATAGAGATTAATTAAAATAGATCTCTGCATAAACAGAATATCATGCATATTACTGTGAACCGGGCATTGATTAGGAGAATACTGTGATCAATACAATAAAAGGTTCCCAGTTGTACTGTGGACGGTGCACTAACTAAAGGAAGCAGGGGAGACTAAAGCATGATTGACAGGTTCCATTTGAATGCTGCTCTCTACTACGTTTTAATATTGGCTAAATTAGAGCCCAGAACAAGCTCAGTCAAGGTTCCTCAAGGAAGGAGAAAAATCATCAATAGCAAAAGACGTGCACTTCATACCATTTCTATCCTTAATCTTGCTAATCCAAAAATAAAAGCACATCTAAAATTAGGTAACTGGTGGGTCTGAAGAGTTGCCCTCCATGTTGCCCTCCAAAATGAAATCGCTCTTTATATTACTTGTAAGGAAAAAAAAATCCCTGAAAAATTCTCAGATTGGTGGAATGCAATGTTCCTCAATATCCTGGATTCATATTGAATAAAAATAGAACTTAAGCTCTAGTCAAAAAATAATTGGCCATGCTGTATGAAGTTGCCATTAGGGGATGATTCTTTGTCCGCAAATAAACAGTCTTGTTCCTGGTGCCAAGCATGTGTGTTACTTTTAAGTTGTCATTACTTTAACCTTCAGTTAAATCGAATCCTTCTCTGTAAGCACACAGTTTGTATTGTTTATTTTCCCGATATATGTGAACTGATTTTTGGATGAGTCACTTGTTTTAATATTAACTGCATTATTTACAGTTGATAACATCGTGCTGTTTGCATTATGTCCAAATATGGGAAGTAATATCTTTGGTTCAATAATGGATATGCAGCATTCCCTCATAGGACTGAATGATCTGGAATAACAAATTGTCAGGAGGCCAGTGATCTGATCATGCCTGCTCTAGCTCCTTTTTAAGTGCATTCTTGGAAACGTAAAACTAATTAAGTGATCATTTCAACTCTCTCAAGCTGTTTATTTAACTTTATGCAACTGGTTTTATCTTATATTACTGAACACATCTTACTTCTAATCTAATCAACAATCTAATGACAAGTTTCAAATGACATCTAAAACTGCAAACACCAAGCCACAGCACTGTTTCATTATCATGCAAATTCTAATGTAAACTGTCTTTGTAAAAATGCATCTGTGACATTTGTTCTCTTTATGTGTGTTATGCACTTCCTGGTCTGATTTCTGTGATCTTGTATTTCAGGCCTGTGCTCTGTCCTGCAACCTCCTCAAACTACCCACAAAGTAGAGCCACTGGCATATTTAAAGTTTGCTCTGTGTTATTCCTCATTCCTTCGATCTTATCATCCTTCCGGATTCTTTGGAGGTTGCCTTAGCTGAACAGATATTTTCCGAGAGGTGCCGCAGAGTTATGGTCAATCCCTGTCTATGGAACTCCTTTAGAAACCTTTGTTAACTGAAAATGGGGGATGCAGGACTCAGGGACTTAGCGATATAATAAATACAATAAAAGGTTCCCAGACCTGATCTTGATGTTGCCTGTGTGGAGTTAGTGCATTCTCACTGATTTGGTTTTCTTCTGCAACCAAAACGTATTCTAGTACTTTGAATAAAATCAGCTATTTCAACATTCTTTTTCATGTAATTAGGTGACAAACAACCCAAGAATGGGGAAGTTGGTGGGCATTTGAGAGAAAGGGTTGCTGGTGGATAAGAAGAGTACTTGGAGTACTTGCACTTGTACTTGTAAGGGTACTTGTACTCCCACTTGGAGTACTGTGCTCAGTTCTGGTTGTCTCACTACAGGTAGGATGTGGAAGCCATAGAAAGGGTGCAGAGGAGATTTACAAGGATGTTGCCTGGATTGGGGAGCATGCCTTATGAGAATAGGTTGAGTGAACTTGGTCTTTCCTCCTTAGAGTAAAGGAGGATGAGAGGTGACCTGATAGAGGTGTATAAGATGATGAGAAGTATTGATCGTGTGGATAGTCAGAGGCTTTTTCCTAGGGCTGAAATGGTTGCCACAAGAGGACACATGTTTAAGGTGCTGGGGAGTAGGTACAGAGGAGATGTCAGGGGCATGTTTTTTACTCAGAGAGTGGTGACTGAGTGGAATGAGCTGCCGGCAACGGTGGTGGAGGCGGATACGATAGGGTCTTTCAAGAGACTTTTAGATAGGTAAATGGAACTTAGTAAAATAGAGGGCTATAGGTAAGCCTAGTAATTTCTAAGTTAGGGACATGTTTGACACAACTTTGTGGGTCAAAGGGCCTGTATTGTGCTGTGTTTCTAAGAGGTGGAAAGGAACTGGTGGAATTGCTCTGGTGAAAGCTGGCATGGACTAGATGGGCTGAATAGTCTCCTTCTGCATCAGAACAAGTGTGTCAAAGCCCTGTGTCCAGCTTTACCAACTGTCAGGAGTCCAACAAAAAAGCAGCATTTAAAATAGCCAGAGTAGTTCAACCTGTAAGGACAGATCTTATTTGTTTGTGTGGGAGAGCCAATATTGACCGACTCTTATCAAAATCAGATTGAGATTTACTATCACTGACATATGCCATGAAATTTGTTCTTGTGCAGCACTGGCATTGTACAAAGACGTAAATCACTTAAATAAATAAATAACACAAAAAAGCAATGGTCACGTCATCTTCCTGGGTTCATGGACCATTCGGACATCTGATGGCACGGGCAAGGGGTAAAGCTGCTCCTGAAATGATCATTGTGGGTCTTCAGGCTGAAAGGTTCAAAGGTTTATTTATTATCAAAGCACACAACTCTGAAATTCTTCAATTCTCCGGGTATCCTCTTTGGCTGCTGGAGAAGTGCCAGAGGACTGGAGACTGGCAAATGTAGTTCCCATCTTTAAAAAAGGTAATAGGGAGAAACCTGGGAACTATAGACCGGTGAGTCTTACATCAGTGGTATGCAAACTACTGGAAAGGATTTTTAAGGATAGGATCTACGAGCATTTGGAGAAGTACAGTCTACTCATGGATAGTCAACATGGCTTTGTGAAGGGAAGATTGTGCCTCACGAGCCTGATAGAGTTTTTTGAAGAGGTAACAAAAGAAATTGATGAGGGTAGGGCAGTGGATGTGGCCTACATGGGCTTTAGCAAAACATTTGACAAGGTCCCTCATGAGAGACTCATCCAGAAAGTCATGAGGCATGGGATAAGTGGAACCTTGGCTGTTTGGATAAAAAATTGGCTTAAAGGAAGAAAGCAGAGGGTAGTTGTGGAAGGGATGTATTCTGCCTGGAGGCCGGTGACTAGTGGAGTGCCGTAGGGATCTGTCCTGGGACCCCTGCTAATTGTGATTTTTATAAATGACCTGGATGTAGAGGTGGAAAGATGGGTGAGTAAGTTTGCAGATGACACGAAGATTGGAGGAGTTGTGGATGGAGCTGCAGGTTGTTGAAGGTTACAGGAGGATATAGACAGGCTGCAGAGTTGGGCAGAAAAACTGGCAGATGAAGTTCAATCCGGACAAGTGTGAGGTGATGCATTTTGGAAGGACAAACCAGAAGACTGAGTACAGGATTAATGGTCAGTTACTTAAGAGTGTGGATGAACAAAGGGACCTTCGGGTTCAAATCCATACATCCCTCAAGGTCGCTGCGCAGGTTGATAGGGTAGTTAAGAAGGCCTAAGGGATGCTAGGCTTCATTAACAGAGGGATTGAGTTCAAGAGTAGAGCGGTCATGTTGCAACTCTACAAATCTCTGGTGAGACCGCATTTACAGTATTGTGTTCAATTCTGGTCACCTCATTATAGGAAGGATGTGGAAGCTATGGAGAGGGTGCAGAGGAGATTTACCCAGGATGTTGCCTGGATTGGAGAACAAGTCTCCCATTCTCCTTAACTTTTTTTTATTCCTTCCATAACTGATAAAGTCTTTAAAGATTGGGATGGATTAGGTATTAAGTGTTTTAGGGACCTGTTTATCTCAGGATCTCTTGCTTCATTTGATAAATAAATTTGCACTCCCAAAATCACATTTTTACAGATACCTTCAAATTAGAGATTTTCTACGTTTCCAATTAGCTACTTTTCCTATAGGTCCTGATAAAAATTTACTGGACGATCTTTTAAATTTAAAACCTTTTGTTAATCGTTCTGTTACTGGTATCTATAACTTGTTGATTGATTCTAGACAAGACTTTTTAGATAAAATCAAAAAAGCTTGGGAGGATGACCTAAATTGTCAGATTTCTGATGATAGATGGAATAAAATTCTTAAACGGGTTAATAAATCATCTTTCTTTCTTTTTAAATCTTTTTATTAATTTTAAGAAAAACATTAGTGAACTATGAATACAAAACATTTGAGAGTACATAATTAATAGTTTAAATAAACAATCAGATATGTAATAATCAATATATAAGGCCTCCCAAACTCATAGTATTAATGTAAAAGAATCGAAAAAGAGAAAAAAAAACCCCAACAAAAACTAAAAGAAAACTTTAAAAAAACTAACCAACATGGGCAATTGCATAATGTTAAATACATACAGTAGTGCCGATAACTCCGAACCTCCATCCAAATAATTAAGGATAATAACAGTAAGGTTTAGGATCAGACCATTTAACTCATATGAAAATGTTGAATAAATGGTCTCCAAGTTTCCTCAAATTTAACTGAAGAATCAAAAACCACACTTCTAATTTTTTCTAAACTCAGACAAGAAATAGTTTGAGAAAACCACTGAAATACAGTTGGAGGGTTAATTTCTTTCCAATTCAGTAAAATAGATCTTCTAGCCATTAATGTAACAAATGCAATCATTCATTGAGATGAAGCGGATAGACGATTACTATCTATCATTGGTAAACCAAAAATTGCAGTAAAAGGATGCGGTTGGAGATTGATATTTAAAACTCTTGAGATAATATTAAAAATATCTTTCCAATAGTTTTGTAAACAAGGACAAGACCAAAACATATGGGTTAATGAAGCAACATCAGAATGACATCTATCACAGGTTGAATTAACATAAGAATAAAATCGAGCAAGTTTATCTTTAGACATGTGAGCTCTATGTACAACCTTAAATTGTATTAGGGCATGTTTAGCACAAATAGAGGACGAATTTACCAATGATAAAAAAAATTTCCCATTCCTCAGTAGATATAGGACAATGCAATTCTTCTTGCCATTCCTTCTTAATTTTTCCTGATACATCTGGCTGTACACTCATAATCATATTATAAATGATAGCTACTAAACCCTTTTGACAAGGATTGAGGGCTAAAATTCTTTCTGTAATGTCCAATGGACATTCTTTCGAAAAAGACTTTAATTCATTATACAGAAAATTTCTGACTTGCAAATATCTGAAAAAATGGGTTTTAGGTAAATTATATTTATTAGATAGCTGTTCAAAGGACATAATGTTATCATCCAAAAACAGATCACGAAAACATGTTATACCTTTTGTTTTCCATAAAAGGAAAGCTTGATCTATAGATGAAGGCCGAAAAAAGTAGTTAGATATTATAGGACATGACAGCATAAACTTATTCAAGCCAAAAAATTTACGAAATTGAAACCAAATTCGTAATGTATACTTGACTATAGGATTAGTTATCTGTTTATTCATTTTGAATAATGAAAAAGGAAGTGAAGATCCTAAGATTGAGATCAGTGAAAAATCTTGCACAGATTTACATTCCAAATTTACCCATTGTGGGCAAGCAGCTGTAGTCAATTCTTGTGTCCAGAATATTAAATACCGTATATTAACTGCCCAATAGTAAAATCTTAAGTTTGGTAGAGCCAAGCCGCCCTCCTTCTTAGGCTTCTGTAAATATTTTTTGCCTAGTCTAGGATTTTTGTTCTGCCACAAATAAGAAGATATTTTAGAGTCAACCATATCAAAAAAAGATTTAGGAATAAAAATTTGTAATGCTTGAAATAAATATAAAAATTTAGGTAGTATCATCATCTTAATGGCATTAACTCTGCCTACCAAAGACAAAGATAATGGAGACCACCTATTAACCAGTTGCTTAATTTGATCGATTAGAGGTAGAAAATTAATTTTAAATAAATCTTTATGTTTTTTAGTAATTTTAATACCTAAATAAGTAAAATAATCTGTAACAATTCTATATGGTACATGATTATAAATTGGAACATGCATATTTAATGGAAATAGTTCACTCTTATTAAAATTCAATTTATAACCAGAAAAGTTACTAAATTGAGCGAGCAAAGAAGAAATAGCAGGAATAGATCTTTCAGGGTCAGATATATATAATAACAAGTCATCCGCATATAATGATACCTTATACGTTGTCTCCCCACGGGTAATACCAAAAATATTGGGTGATTCACAAATAGCTATAGCCAAGGGTTCTAAAGCAATGTCAAACAATAAAGGACTTAAAGGACAACCTTGCCTTGTACCACGAAATAGCTGGAAAAAAAGGGGATCTTTGATTATTGGTAAAAACCGAAGCTAAGGGTTTATGGTATATTAATTTAATCCATGAAATAAATTTTGAACTAAAATTAAAATGTTGCATTGTATTAAATAAATATGGCCATTCGACTCTATCAAATGCTTTTTCGGCATCTAAAGAAATGACACATTCTGGTATTTTAGATGAAGAGGTATAAATAATATTATTTAATTTTCTAATATTAAAAGATGATAAAAAGAATATTAAAAGACTGGATTTTTAATAAATCCAGTCTGATCTTCAGAAATAATTCGAGGTAATATATTTTCTAATCTAATTGCCAAAATTTTACTAAAAATCTTAAAATCCGTATTCAACAAGGATATAGGCCGATAGGATGCACATTCAGTAGGGTCTTTATCTTTTTTAAGAATTAAAGAAATAGAAGCTTCATAAAAAGATTGTGGTAGTTTACCTATACTTAATGCATCTTTAAAAATTTTACAAAGCCAAGGAGAAAGTATGGAAGAAAAAGATTTGAAAAATTCTGTAGAAAAACCATCTGGACCAGAAGCTTTACCCGAATTCATTGAAAAAATAGTCTTTTCTATTTCAGACTCCGTAATAGGTGTGTCCAGAAATACACTATCCTCAACAGTTACTTTTGGAATATTCAATTTCCTTAAAAATTCATTTATTATAGAAGAGTCCTTAGTACATTCTGATTGATATAAGGAATTATAAAAATCTTGAAAGGCTTTATTTATCTCTTTGTGATCGATCATCAAAGTACCATCTTGTTTACGAATCCTAGTAATCTGTCGTTTATCCGAAACAATTTTCAATTGGTTAGCTAGTAATTTACCAGACTTATCTCCATATACATAGAATTGGGCTTTTGATTTCATTAACTGACTTTCAATCGAGGAGGATAATAGTAAGCTATGCTCCATTTGAAGTTCCACCCTTTCTTTATAAAGTTCTTTGCTAGAGGTCATTGAATAAATCTTGTCAATTGCTTTGATTTTATCAACTAGTGTTAATATTTTAGAATTAGTTCGTTTCCTAACTCCAGCAGAATATGAAATAATCTGTCCACGAATATATGCCTTAAAAGTATCCCACAAAGTTCCTCTAGAGATCTCTGCTGTAAAATTTGTTGAGAAAAACAAATCAATTTGCTGTTTAATAAAGTTGACAAAGTCAGGATCCTGCAATAAAACAGGATTAAACCAACCTTTAGTATTAATATATGAATCCGTCGTCTTAATAGATAACTTCAAAGGTGCATGATCAGATATGGTAATAGAGTCATATTTACAATCCATAACATCTGTAATTAAATGGTGATCAATGAAAAAGTAATCAATTCTTGAGTAATTATGGTAAACATGGGAAAAGTATGAAAATTATTTGTCATTAGGGTGTAAAAAACGCCAAATTTCACAAATAGCTGAATCAATCATAAAAGAGTTAATGAGAGAAGCCGATTTATTCGGAAGAGTTTGGGTGGGCTTGGATCTATCCAACAAAGGGTTTAAACAACAGTTAAAATCCCCACCCATTATCAATCTGTATTGATTCAAATTAGGAAAGGATGTAAATAAACATTAAAAAAATTCAGGACAATCAGCATTTGGAGCATAAACATTAACTAAAACAACTTTTTGATTAAAAAGTAGACCAGTAATAAGCAAAAATCTACCTTGCGGATCTGAAATTGTTTCATGATGTATAAAAGAAGTTGATGAATCTATAAAAATAGAAACACCTCTTACTTTGGCTTGCGAATTTGAGTGATACTGTTGACCCTTCCAAAACCTAAACAACCGTTGACTATCCACCTTCCTTACATGAGTCTCTTGTACAAAAATAACATTAGCATTCATTCTATGGAATACTTTGAATGTTTTTTTCCATTTTATCGGATGATTTAAACCATTAGTATTCCAAGAAACAAAGTTAATAGTCCTATCCATATTGACAATATTTATTACAATTAACACATAAGTTTGAAAAAAAAGTGAACTCATGAACCCGGAAGAAGGAAGTAAGTTCAAGGAGAAACCGGAGGTCACGGCACTGCGACCATTTTTGTAGTTTCATATAAGCCCATGAAATAAAACTAAGCAGAAAGCAGGCAAAAAGAAAAGAAAAAAGAAAAATCCCCCTCCCTCCACCCTCAGAACCCCAGGAAAAAAGCCAAAAAGAGGCAAGCAAGCAATCTAATACTAAAATTACCCCCGTGTCTCAAGACAGCAACTCAGACATAACAAAGTTTAAAAAAATACAGACAACCCACATTATAAGAAAGGGTTGGTATAACAAAAGTTAAAATATAAAATTAGTATTATAAATGTATATAAACAAAAGGGTTAAAAAAAGAATTAAAACGATAAAACCCATAAATGACTAATACTGGATTGGTATTTTAAATGAAAGTTTAAAACTTTCAAACACATCAAAACAGATATGACGTTCCAAGCACTAAAGTCTGTCGGGAAGAAGAAACAACATTTTATTTTTTTTAAAAATCTTAATATTTAAATGTTACGAGTATAAAAAAGCATATATCAGCTTAAAAAGAAAAGCAAAAAGGAGAAAAAAACCCTAATAAGTTATTTTCAATGCTAATAGATTAGTAATATGGAAAAATAATAAAGTCAAAATAAACCGAGCAAAAGAAAACTTTAACCGTATATAAGAAATACATGTAAGCCATACCCAAAAAAAACCCAAACATCATTCTGTAACAGATCCAAATCTATAGGCTAAATTACATTAGTCAGCCCGATAGAATGTCATTGTTCCAGAAAACTTTGAGCATCCGCTGGAGATTTAAACAGTCGAAAAGTTCCGTCGTCAAGAGTGACTCTCAAGTGTGCTGGAAATAACAGCGCTTGCTTGCAGCCTTTCTGGTGAAATTTCGACATAACCGATCTAAAAGCCATTCTAGCCCTTAAAACTTCTGGGCTATAGTCTTCCAGAATGCGAAATTTAAATTCTTGATAGCAAATCATACCCTTTTTTCGAGCCGCCCGAATCAAACGTTCTTTGGTATGAGGGTAATGGATCCGAAGAATTACATGTCATGGTTTCAAACTTGAATCAGACCGAAAACGGGAAACACGGTGTGCCCGATCGATTACCAGGGGAGAGTCCAGTACCCCTGGACCCAAGGCATCCATTAGAAATTTAGAGAAGAAAACGGTAAGATCACCGCTCTCAAATTTTTCCGGAATCCCAATTAATCGGAGATTTTGTCTTCGAGAGCGATTTTCCAAATCAGTAATTTTAACTTTATAACGATCCATCTGTTGAGAAGTCGAAGTTTGCTCTTCTTGTATTTTTTCAATTATACGATCTTTCTTGTGAGCGGCTTCTTCAAGAACCAAAATACTTGCTTGTTGTTTTTGTGATTCCAATGAAAGGGTCTGGAGCCTTTCTTCAACTAATTTCAAACGTTCGTCAAACCGAAAAAACTTTACGGTTATTTTTCTCTCCAGTTCTTCAAATTTGTCTTCTATAAGCTTCACAATTGTTTCTAAAGTTATCGGTTCTTTCGTCTGTTTCGATTCTTTTGCTCTAGACATTTCAGCAAGTTGAGAATAATTCAAATAGTTAAAAAGAAAAATTCTGTATGTTTAGACCCCTTTAGAATAAGTATAAGAAGATCCCTTAAGGGGTGTTTGTAGGTTAAAAAAACGTAAAAGGTTTGGAGTAAAGCCTAGAAGCGGTTTACTCCATGAGCGCCATCTTGAGACCTCCAATAAATCATCTTTCTGTGCTCATCATTCTCTTCTACAATTTAAAGTGGTTCATAGAGCTTACATTTCTAAACAGAAGCTCTCCAGTTTTTACCCGAATGTTTCTCCACTTTGTAATAAATGCAACTCTGCTGATGCCTCTTTAATTCATATGTTTTGGTTTTGCCCTACAATTGAAAAGTTTTGGCGGGAAGTATTTCATACCTTCTCTCAACTTTTTAGGGTCCAATTTGACCCAAATCCCCTTACTGCCTTGTTTGGTATTATTGCAAATGAAGATATAACTTTAAATACTCCTAACCTACAGGTTTTAGTTTTTACCTCTCTTTTAGCAAGAAGAGCAATCTTGCTTTAATGGAAGGAGTCTACCCCTCCTACACATCTTCAATGGCTACGTGATATTATGTCGTATTTAAATTTAGAAAAGATCCGCTGCTCAGTCTTAAATTCGAAACAATCTTTTTATGATATTTGGGGACCTTTCCTAAATTACTTTTCCAATTTATAAAGTTTACCAGTGCACAGACTTTTATGTATATTTTTATCTTCTCTTCTTAAGTGAATATGGTTTTTTTTCTAATTATCCATTGTCATCCATCAGCTTTTTTCTTTGGTAGTTGGTAGGGGGTTGACTTTTTTTAATATATAAAAAAATTTCTTTTATGATGTATGACCTATCTTTAAATTTTTGATTACAGAGTGGTATACCTTTATGTGTTATGCTATAACATTTTGATCAATTTTATTACAATATATGAATGTACACAAGTTATGTTGAAATGTATCTATGTGTTGCACTCTGTAAATCTTTTTTTTCATTGTAAGAAGAAAATTGTTTGACAGGAGGAACAGCAAAACCTTCACTGGATGTGCACATGACTGATTAGGATATACTTATTACTTTTCTTATTCTCCTGAAGCAGTTGTAAGCCTTCTTCTATTGCTGAGAGATTTGTCATTGCTAAGAGAAGGAGGACATGTCCAGGCAGTGGTTTGGAATTTCATACACATAAGCTGGAAGGGCTCCACTTGGCTCTTCTTTAATCAATCCGGCGACTGTCTAATGACACGTATCCCAGTACCATTAGTACAGAAGGCAGAGGGTGATAGCATATGGAGCATATTCTGCCTGGCAGTCATGGTGAGTGGTATTCTACAGGGATCTGTTCTGGGAAAGCTTTGTGTCTTTTTTATAAAGCTCTGGTTCGTCCACACTTGGGATATTGTATTCAGTTCTGGTCACCTCATTATAGGAAGGATGTGTAAGCGTTAGAGAGGGTGCAGAGGAGATTTACAAGGATGCTGCCTGAATTAGAGAGCATGTTGTATGAAGATGGGTTGTACAAGGAAGGGCTATTCCCATCAAAATGAAGGAGGATGAGAGATGACTTGATGGAGGTGTACAAGACAGTAAGAGGCACAGGCAGAGAGGATAGCTAGACACTTTTCCCAGGGTGTCAGTGGCTAACACGAGGGTTAATAATTTTATGGTGATTGGAGGAAAGCATAGGGGGAATGTCAGAGATAGCTTTTTTTACACAGAGAGTCGTGGCTACATGGAATACACTGCTGGGACGGTGGTAGGACATTAGGATCATATAAGAGATTTTTAGGTAAGCACGAGCATGAAGGAAAAACGTAAAGCTGTGAGTGAGGGAAGGGTTAGATTGTTCTCAGAGAAGGTTAAAGGTTAGCATAACATCACGGGCCAAAGCACCTCTGCATTCACTGCACAAACTACGATAGACTGACCCTTCTAAACATCGGAAAGACGGCATTTACCCACCATGTGCCGCCTTTCCTACACTGGGATCCTCTGCCTGAGCAATCCAGGAGAGACTCATCTCGTATACTGCCACTACCTGGAAAGAAGTGCTGGAGGTGCTGGAGAAGGGTCGGTGTCCTGGTGAGGCTGAGACAGCATGCAGATTGACCGCTGCTCCCTAGCATACTTCTGGCCAACGTACAGTCCCTGAATAACGAGCTTTGGGAACTGAGAGCTAGAATCTCCTACCAGCGGGAAACAAAGGAATGCAACGTTTTGTGCTTCGTGGAGACCTGGCTGACAGAAGAGATACCGGCTCATGCCATCGAGCCCTCTGGGTTCTCCCTGTTCCGGGCAGACAGATCGAAAAACTTCACTGGGAAGAGTAAAGGAGGAGGGTATGCTTCATGGTCAACGATGCTTGGTGTGACCCCCAGAATGTGCATGCATTGAAATCATTTTGTTCCCCAGACCTGGAATACGTGGTGCTGCTGTGCAGACCCTACTGGCTGCCTAGGGAGTTCATGGTTGTTATCATCACAGCGGTGTACATTCTGCCGCAGGCTGATACTGACCCGGCTCGCAAGGAAGTGTACGAGATCATCAACACGCTGGAGGCTGCACACACAGAGGTTGCCTTCATCGTCGCCGGTGACTTTTATCAAGTGCTGCTGATGAAAGTTTCTCCAAAGTTTTGGCATCACATCCAGGTGAGAACTTGTGGAGATGCCACACTTGACCACTGCTGCACTCCCTTCCGCAATGCTTACAAAGCTCTCCTTCGCCCAGCTTTTGGAAAATCAGACCACTCTTCGATCTTGTCTTTGCCGACGTACAGGCAGAAGCTGAAACAAGAGGTGGCCGTAGTTAATACTGTCCACTGTTGGTCCGACCAATCGCCTCCACACTGCAGGACTGCTTCGATGATGTCAACTGGAATGTCTTCCATGATGAGGATGCCTCCAAGTTCACTGACAGAGTCACGTGCTTCATCCAGAAGTGTATCAACGATGCTGTCCCACAGAAATTGGTCACGGTCTTCCCGAACCAGAAATCCTGGATCAATAGTTCCGTGGGAGCAGCACTTACAGCGTGACATCAAGCTTACATCACCGGAGATCAGCTGGAGCTGAAGAAATGCAGCTATGATCAGTGCAAAGCTATCAAGGCTGCGAAACAACAATATAGGGAGAAGATTGAGTCAAGATTTGCAACAAATTGCACATGTGACTTGTGGCGAGGGCTGCATACCATTGCAGACTTCAAAGCCAAACATTGTGGTGCCACTGACATCGCAGCCTCTCCCAGATGAGCTCAATCACTTTTATGCTTGGTTCGATGTCGCTAACTCTGAGCCTCTGAAGAAAGCCACCGCTACAACCTGCAACCTGGTTATCTCTGAGGCTGAGGTACACAGCTGTTTCCAACAAGTGGACAGTGGCAAGGTTGCAGGATGGGACAGCATCCCAGGGTGAGTACTTAGGAGGTGTGTTTTCAGACATTTTTAATCTCTCCCTCTCCCAGTGTAGAGTGCCCTCCTGCTTCAAATTATCCACCGTTGTCCCTGTAAAAAAAAGACCAAGGTAACAGCTTGAACGACTGGCGTCCTGTCGCACTCACCTCAATAATAAGCAAATGCTGTAAGAGGCTGGTCAAGGATTACATCTTTAACTTGCTACCACCCAAAATGGAGCCTCTACAATTCATCTACCAACACAACCGATCGACAGACGACGCAATAGCCACTGCTCTACATATCGTCCTTACGCATCTGGAGAAGAAGGATGCTTATGTGAGAATGCTGTTCCTGGACTACAGTTCAGCATTCAACATCATAGTTTCATCCAAGCGTGACAAGAAGCTCAGAGACCTCGGCCTTGACCGTGCCTTGTGCAGCTGGATCCTGGACTTACTGTCAGATCACCGGTAGGTTGTTAGAGTGGGCTCCCTCATCTCCAATCCTCTGTCTCTCAATACAGGAGCCCCTCAGGGCTGTGTACTGAATCCCCTTCTTTATCCCCTGTACACCCGTGACTGTATCGCCATCCACAGCACCAATCTGCTAATTAAATTTGCTGACTACTCTAGGCCTTATCTCAAACAATAACAAGGTGGCCTACAGAGAAGAAGTTATCTCTCTTACACAGTGGTGTCAAGAAAACAACCTCTCCCTCAATGTTGCAAAAACAACAGAGCTGGTTGTGGACTACAGGAGGAATGGAGTTGGGCTAACCCCTATTGACATCAATGGATCTGGGGTTGAGAGGGTAAACAGCTTCAAGTTCCTCGGCATCCACATCACCAAGGACCTCATGTAGTCTGTGCATACCAGATGTGTGGTGAAAAAGGCACAACTGCGCCTCTTTCACCTCAGACAGTTCAGGAAGTTTGGTATGAGCCCCCAAATCCTAAGAACTTTCTACAGGGGCACAATTGAGAGCATCTTGATTGGCTGCATCACTGCCTGGTATGGGAACTGTTCCACCCTTAGTCACAGGACTCTGCAGAGAGTGGTGCGGACAGCCCAGCGCATCTGTAGTTGTGAACTTCCCATGATTCAGGACATTTATAAGGACAGGTGTGTAAAAAGGGCCCACAGGATCATTGGGGACCCAAGCCATCCCAACCACAATCTATTCTGGCTGCTACCATCCAGGAAGTGGAACCGCAGCATCTAAGTCAGGACCAACATGCTCCGGGACAGCTTCTTACACCAGGCCATCAGACTGATGAACTGATGCTGCTTTGAGTGTACTCTATATTACATTGACTGATCTATTTATTATAAATTAATATGATTGCACATTTAGATGGAGATGTAACATGAAGATTTTTATTCCTCAAGTATGTGAAGGATGTGAGAAATAAAGTCAATCAATTCAATCTCCTCTCTCAACATAATGTTCACTGCAACTCATCCTAAAGGAAATCAGCAAATTGGCATCCACTACAACAGGTAACTGCCCAGAAGTACATTATAAAACTGAAATGAAAATTCTAATAAATAAAATATAAGAAAAAAGCAAGTGTAAAGTGAAAATTCTAGCACAACAATATTCTGAAGATTTCTAAAAATTAAGTCCCAATAGTGTAATCTCTCTCCGCTTGCATTTCTGTGAGTCATTTCCATCACCAGCCTACACCCACCTCTTCTGCAGCAGCTTTAAAACCTTCTGAGAGGAATTAAACAAGATCCAAAAGTGTTCGGGACCTGTAACCCAGGGGTTGTCAGTTCTGTGGTAAATAGTGCAATCAAATTCAATTTGCTGGCTGCCATCTGGAAAAGAAATGACTACAACAATTGTCAATTGTTGTAAAAACTCAATTAGTTCAGCCTCTCCTTCACCCGTGGAAAATTCTATTTCTCGCAAGATCAGAGAGATTAGTTGGTGAAACTGATCAATTTAATCCAGCAATTTCATCTGTGTTTCCCTGAAGTTTGCTGCTCTTTCAATCTTACACATTCACAGTTCTGTGGGAACAACAGTGTACCTAAAGACCTCAGGAACTGTGGCCCTGTGGCGACCCACTTCCTAGCGCACTCGAACCGGCTCACAAATAGCCAGCGTGCAGGCACAAAGGCCAGGTCTGCAACAAAGGGAAAAAGCCTGCGGGGGTTTGTGAGTATGTGTCCCTTACAGCATCCGCGCCCGGGGAGGGCGAGATGAGGGAGGCTTTAAAGCAAGGCTGTGAAGTTCGAATAAAATCATCTTTAATTGCAGTTTACCGACTCCGTGTCGTTATTTTAGTGCTGCGTGTAGCACACCGCTACAGCCCTGCATTTTTCCTGTTGTGATTAACAGAAGGATGAGGCAGGGTAAACCATCGTTATTAGTTTTATCACTCAGCTTCCAGTGCTCCTTATTTGTTAACATGTCATTCGTTCTCAGAGAACCAATGACATTAACAAATAAGGAGGTCGGGAGGAGACTTCATTCAGAGAGGTTTTTTTTCTGCTTTGTCTAAATTTACAACCCTCTGCAGCTTCTTTCGGTCTTGTGCAATAGACCCCACCCTCATACCAGAGAGTGATGCAACCTGTCAGACTGCTCTCCACGGTTCCTCTATAGAGGTTTTTGAGTGGATTTGTTGACATACCAAATCTCTCCAAACTCCTAATGAAGTATATCACTGTCTTGGTTTCTTTTTAACCACATCGATATGTTGGGACCAGGTTAGATCCTCAGAGATCTTGACACCCAGGAACTTGAAGCTGCTCACTCTCTCAACTTCTGATCCCTTTATGAGGATTGGTATGTGTTCCTTCATCTTATCCTTTCATCTTACTGACATTTAGTGCAAGGTTGTTGCTGCAACACCACTCCGCTAATTGGCAAATCTCACTCCTGTACGTCTTCTCATCACCACTTGAGATTCTACCAACAATGTTTGTATTGTCAGCAAATTTATAGATGTCATTTGAGCTATGCCTAGCCAAACAGTCCTGTGTAAATAGAGAGCAGAGCAGTGGGCTAAGCACTATCCCCTGAGGTGTGCCAGTGTTGATCGTCAGTGAAGAGGATATGTTATCACCAATCCGCACAGATTGTGGTCTTCCAGTTAGAAAGTTGAGGATCCAATTACAGAGGGAGGTACAGAGGCCCAGGTTCTGCAACTTCTCAATCAGTACTGTGGGAATGATGGTATCAAACGCTGAGCTATAGTCAATGAACAGCATCCTGACGTAGGTGTTTGTGTTGTTCAGGTGGTCTAAAGTCGTGTGAAGAGCCATTGAGATTGTGTCTGCCGTTGACCTATTGTGGTGATAGGTAAATTGCAATGGGTCCAGGTCCTTGCTGAGGCAGGAGTTCAGTCTTGTCATGACCAACCTCTCAAAGCATTTCATCACTGTCGATGTGAGTGCTACTGGGCAATAGTCATCAAAGCAGCCCACATTATTCTTCTTAGGCACTGATATAATTCTTGCCTTTTTGGAGCAAGTGGGAACTTCCGTACGTAGCAGTGAGAGGTTGAAAATGTCTTTGAATACTCCCGCTAGTTGGTTGACACAGGTTTTCAGAGCCTTACCACGTACTCCACTGGGACCTTCTGCCTTGCGAGGGTTCACTCTCTTTAAAGACAGCCTAACATTGGCCTCTGAGACAGAGATCACAGGGTCATCAGGTGCTGCAGGGATCTTCACAGCTGTAGTCATGTTCTCCCTTTCAAAGCATGTACAGAAGGCGTTGAGTGAAGCATCGCTGCCATTCATGCTATTTGATTTCACTCTGTAGGAAGTAATGTCTTGCAAACCCTGCCAGAGTTGCCGTGCCTGGTTTCCTGGTACAGGCCTGGGTCACCAGACTTGAATGCCTCAGATCTAGCCTTCAGCAGACAACGTACCTCTTGGTTCATCCATGGCTTTTGGTTTGGAAATGTACAGTAAGTCTTTGTAGGCACACACTCATCCACACAGGTTTTAATGAAGTCAGTAATGACTGCCGCATACTCATCCAGCTTCAAAGATAAATCCCTGAATACAGACCAGTCCACCGACTCAAAGCAGTCCTACAGCACCCCTGTACTTCTCTTGTCCATATCTTCTTGGTCCTCACTACTGGTGCTGCAGTCTTCAGTCTCTGCCTGTACTCAGGGAGTAGAAGTACAGCCAGGTGATCAGACTTCCTGAAGTGAGGGCGTGGAATAGCACGGTAGGCGTTCTTGATGGTGGTGTAACAATGGTCCAGTGTGGTGTTTCCTCTGGTATTGCAAATGATCTGTTGATGGCAATTGCTTAGTGATTTTTTTCAGACTGGCCTGTTTAAAATCCCCTAAAACAATGATGAAGGTGTTAGGGTGCGTTGTTTCGTGCATGTTGATCCCATTGCTCAGATCATCTAAAGCCTCCTTGACAATGGCCTGAGGTGGAATGTATACTACTACCAAAATGACCTCGGAGAACTCTTGTGGTAGGTAAAATGGATGGCATTTAGCAGCTAGATATTCCAGGTCTGGTGAGCAGAACTGGGACAGCACTGATATATTTGTGCACCAAGAAGAGTTGATCATGAGGCAAAGTGCTCCACATCTGCTTTCAGAACAAAGAGGATAACTATTCTTTGATATGACTGGACAAAAGACTGTAAGATGAAATCAGTCAATGACTCTAGTGTTAAAGAGTAATTGAGAATTGTATACCACACTGTTCCCCCCCCCCCCCCCCGATCACCATCCTTAAAAGCATCGGAGGTGGCTGCTCAGAAAGGCAAAGGCTGCACTAATGTTGGAGTCAGTGTGTGAAAACTCCTGCTAAAGTCACACCTGTTACTAGACAACTTCCCCCCCCCCCCCCACCCCTCCCTGTCTTTGGCTTTGCAAAACTGTCACCAGATGTCCCACCCCCAATCAACAGTATGTCTGTGTGTGTTGATTTCTCACACAAAGCTTGTTGATTTATCGTTCACAGCTTGCCAGCATTTGTAGATGAGGCCTGACCATCAGAGTGGAGGAGACATTTTTTCTTGAATGCCACTAACCTCTCATCCACCCAATCTTGACTTTGTTAAAAACAGCCTGCAAATTCTTCAGGCTTAACAAAGCGTGAATATTATTTTTCCATATTCAATTTGCTTTTGACAGAATTTCCATCTGAAAGAATGTTTGAAAGGATATCCTATGCGTAGACTGCTGCAAACACAGATGCTAAGCTTTATAAAAATTCCTACAGAATTTCCTTCACTGTTTTATTTGCCAAAAAAGGCGCTTGATAAACTACCTGGACTAGCTAAGTATGTACAGGCTGGAATCCTTACTCTGCTATAAAGACAAGAGATTCTGCAGATACTGGAAATCCAGAGTAGCACACAGAAAATGTTGGAGGAATTCAGTAGCGGTCGATGTTACAGGCTGAGACCATTCATCAAGACTGTTGACTCTTCCTGATGGAGGATCTTGGCCCAAAACTTCAACTATTTATTCCTCTCCATAGCTGCTGCCTGACCTGTTGAATTCCTCCAGCATGTTCTGCTGGTTGCCTTTTTTTGTTTGGTTGTGAAAATTACCGGCTGTACCGAAATAATCATACACTCTGCTTACAAACACACTGCTCTCAACAACTTCTGAATGTCCTCTTTTAACTGTAAAAACATGCGAGAAAATTCTATTCCGGGACTCATGTTCCTTCTGATTTTTATAAACAACTTTGATGAGGAAGTGAAAGGGTGGGTTAGTAAGTCTGCCGATGACATTAAGTTTGCTGGTGTTGTGGATCGTATGTTACCGTGCCAATAAAAAGTATTCACCACACCCTTAGCTTGGAAGTTTTCATGTTTTATTGTTTTACAACATTGAATCACAGTGGATTTAATTTGGCTTTTTTGACACTGATCAACAGAAAAAGACTTTGGTGTCAAAGTGGAGGGCAATGTGGGAGGGAAGTGTTAGATCGATCTTGGAATAGGTTAAAAAGTCGGCACAACCTCATGGAGTGTAGGGCCTGTACTGTGCAGTATGTACTGTTCTATGTATTAAAATTAATCTCAAGATATTATACGTTAAAATATATGTACTTTGACAATAAATTTATTTTTGAAGTTTTACTTTGAACTTTGGAATTCTCTAATGTGCATATAATCATACTTTGTATTACAAGCAGGTGCAGAAAATGGACAATTGATAATCATGTTCAGTGCTAATTCCCACAATGGAATTGGAAATCCCAACTTTAATGACTCATAAAACCAACAAACACTATGGAAACAACAAGCAAGAATCCACTGGATTCGGTCGGATGGAAAAAGGAGACATGGAAGACCTAAGAAGACATGGCACAGAACCTCCCAAAATGCGTGAAACCGAAGCCGCTGACAGTGCCCATTCCAGTTGGAAACAGCTTGCCGCCTGATACGCCAATTAAAGCGCAGGAGGAGCTAAATCTACATAAGACTAGCTTAATCGTGTTCTTAAACACAGTTGTACAACTGTAACATGATTCTTAACTCTTATTTTGAACGTCTCACCCAATTACGGCAACATACCATATTCACCACCCTTTCTACCTGCAAAGCCACTTCCAGGAACACAAGGTCCCTTTTGTTTAACTACATTTTCCAGTACATTATCATTCAATGTATGTGTCCAGCCCTGGTTTCACTTCCTAAAATGCATCATTACACACGTGTTTGAGTGAAAATCACTCTGTTTATTTTCCCAGATGATCCGGAGACAGAGACATCTGAGATTGTCTTCACTGGCTACTATATCAGCAGTTTTGATGTCAGCTGTAAATTTACTAATCACGACAACTATTTTCTAATTGAAGTTATCAACACATAACTAAGTGACAGAGCTAAGATGGCACCAAATGGCTGCTTCCTCAAGCTCATCTGCGGAAACAAATTCCTTTCTTAAATATCGCATTTTTCCTTTTCAAGGTAGCTGGGGTTCTACTGAAGTCCCTAATTTGCAACAACACTCAAGCTATGGTTTTTCACAGCAGATGAGTTCCCACTCTTGGAACTCACTGACTGGCTATTTTCTAACATTCTCCAGGGTTGGCCTGGAAGATGCCGGGATGCGGCCCTGTTGGCAACTGATTCCAGGCTGATGCCGTTGACTGAGGCATCATGGGAGAAGGAACATCTATGGCCGATGCTGCAGACAGAGGTCTCTATAGTCAAGCAATCGCTCTCTCTCTCTCCCCCCCCCCCCCCACTTTCTCTCTCTCTCTTTCTTTTTCTCTTGATGGTGGGGAGAGTTCGCTGCTGATTCTCAAGTTGGAGAATCTCGGAATAAAAAGTGAAGCAGCAGACTAACATCGTAACAGCGACTGTTTGTCGGTTTCCCCTTCTGCTGTGAAATGGGTGACATCGCTCTGTCCCATGTTAGGAGAGAGAGCCTGTGCTTGTCGAACTGTTGGGGAAACAATGGCTTTTGTTGACTGCAGGTCATGGTCTCTGTTTGGGGGGCTTTGCTGGTGCTTGGTGGCCGGTGGGCACTGACACTTTCTGCTGAAATGGGTGGGGAGGGATGGGAGAGCTTAATGCGTTGCTGCTGTTTCTGTGGGCGAGGGTGAACAGGGGGCTTTGGGGTTCTGATGTTTTTCTGTCATTCATTCTTTTGGGATTCTCTGCTGTTTTTGCGGAAGTCTGTGAAGAGTAAGAATTTCAGGTTGTATATCGTAAATGTTCTCTGAGAATAAAATGGAACCATTTGAACATAGTTCATCACCCATCTCCAGGAACAGAATTAAGGGTGTCAAAGGTTACGGGGAGAAGGCAGGAGGCTAAGGTTGAGCGGGATAGTAAATCAACCATGATGGAATGGCAGAGCAGACTCGATTCGTCTGCACCATATGGTCTTGTGGAACAAAACTGGTCACAAGCCCCCAGTCTGAAAAGCAACTATTTACTATCAGTTTGATTCCTCCCACTAACCCAATCTTACATCTGCTTTATTAACTCACCCTGAATTTCATATGTTCTAACCTTCCAGTCAAGCTGGATTTTGTGAACTCCATGTAAACAATGGCTAGCACACCACCCTCACCAATCTTCTTGGTCATCCCTTCAAAACATTCTGTCGAATTTCGGAGCCATAATTTTCTATGTGCAAAAGTATGTACAAAATGACTCTTCCAAATCAGTGCTTGTGTTCATATTTAGGGAATAAAGTGATCTAAGCTTGTTCTGGATTGTGCAATAGATATCTTCGTTCACTAGATATTGCATCATACTGCTTCTTAATTGTTTGTCTTTAGTACCACAGTAAGAAAGTCTGTTCCTTGCATTTAGACCTTCAGAGATAAAAATGTGTGGAAAAATCTCATTTACAAAATAAACTGGCAGATTTGTGTTGCCTTTTCACAATTTAAACACTGCTGGCAACTTCACTTGTTGCAGTTTTTCTTTCAACAAGGCCATTGCTATTTGAAATCAAAAGCAACAAGACCATCAAAACAAGTTAATACAAGAGAAGAGGCCGAGTGTAAAGTCATCATCCAGCTGCAGAGGGGGAACCAGCCCCAATAACCACACAAAATGCTGGAGGAACTCGGCAGACCAGGCAGCATCTATGGAAAAGAGTACAGTCGATGTTTCAGACTGAGGCCCTTCAGCAGGGCAAATTTTCTCTTATGTGCCCCAATCATCAGTTTCATAAGGAATGTGATTTCATAAGATTATGAAGTACATCCGTGTTTGAGTATTTCTGGTTGTTTCTGGCATGCATCCCCTCAAAAGGATTTCGATACAGGTAAGTGTGCGGTGATGCATTTTGGAAAGTCAAACCAGCATAGAAATTGTGCAATGCATGGTAGGGCTCTAGGGAGTGTAATGGAACAGAGGGACCTAGTAATTCACGTTCATAGCTTTTCGGAAAGAGGTGTCACAGGAGGACAGGGTGGTGAAGAAGGCATTTACCATGATGATCTTCCTTACTCAAGGCAGTGAGTATAGGAGTTGGGACATTATGTTGCAGTGGTATAAGTTGTTGGTGAGGTCGCATTTCAAGTACTGTGTACAGTTTTGGTGATGTTGTTACACAAAAGTTATTGTTAAACTGGAAAGAGTACAGAAAAGATTTATGAGGATGTTACCAAGACTAGGGGCTTGAACAGCCTGTGTCTATTCAGTGTTGCTCTATGGCCCAACAACCTGATTTTTTGGAAATTTGCACAGGAAGATGTGGGATTTTGATAATGTGAGTTCAGCTTCTCCTTTCAGCTCCCAGAACAGATCTCTGTGGAACACCACTGGTCACCATCCTCCATGCAGAATACGAGCTGTCCACAACCACCCTTTGCCTTCTGTGGTCAAAGCAATTCTGGATCCACAAGGCAAGGTCTCCTTGGATTCCATGCTTCATTACATTCTGAATGAGTCTTGCATGGAGAACTTTTTCAAATGCCTTACTGAAATCTATATACACGACATCCACTGCTCTACCTTCATCAATGTGTTTTGTTACATCCTCAAAGAATTCAATTAGGCTCAAAAGGCTCGACCTGCCCTTGATAAAGCCATACTGACTATTCCTAATCAGATTATGTCTCTCCAAACGCTCATAAATCCTGCCTCTCAAGATCTTCTCTAACAACTTGCCCACCACTGAATTCAGGCTCCCTGGTCTATAATTTCTTGGGTAATCTCTATTCACTTTCTCGAACAAGGGAACCACATTTGCAACCCTCCAATCCTCCAGTACTTCCCCCATCCCTATTGATGATGCAAAGATCATCACCAGAGACTCAGCAATCTCCTGTCTTGCTTCCCACAGCAGCCTAGGGTATATCTCATCCAGTCCTGGCGACTTATCTAACGTAATACTTTTCAAAAGCTCCATCACATCCTCTTTCTTAATATCTATAGGCTCAAGCTGTGAATCATTCCCACAATTGCCAAGGTCCTTTTCCCTAGTGAATACTGAACTAAATTATTCAATAAGCATGTTCGCTACCTCCTTCAACTCCATGCACATGCTTCCACTATTGAACCCGATTGGTCCTATTCTCACACGTCTCATCTTCTTGCTCTTCACACACATGTAGAATGCCTTGGGGTTTTCCTTAATCTTGCTCACCAAGACCTTCTCATGGCCTCTTCTAGCTCTCCTAATTTCATTCTTAAGCTCCTTCTTGGCTACCTTTTAATTGTCTAGAACTCTATCACTACTTAGTTTCTTGAACCTTTCATGGACTTTTCTTTTCTTCTTAACTAGATTTTCCACATCCTTTGTACACATGGTTCTTTCACCCTCCAATCCTTTACTTGTTTCAATGGAACATACTTATGCAAAACGCCATGCAAATGTTCCCTGAACATTTGCCGCATTTCTGTCGTGCATTTCCCTGAGAACTTCTGCTTCCAATTTATGCTCCCAAGTTCCTGCCCATTAGCATCATATTTCCCCCTACCCTAATTAAATGTTTTCCCAAATTGTCTCTCCTATCCCTCTCCAACTTTATGGTAAAGGAGATAGAGTTGTGATCACTACCTCTGAAATGCTCTCCCACTGAGAGAACTGAGATCTGACCAGTTCATTTCCCAACACCAGATCAAGTACAGTCTCTCCTCTAGTTGGCTTATCTACATATTGTGTCACGAAACCTCCCTGAACACACCTAACAAACCCCACCCCATCTAAACCCCTTGCTCTGAGGACATGCCAGTCAATATTAGGAAAGTTAAAATATCTCATCACAACAACCCTATTATTATTTCATTTGTTTCTTCCTAATTTGTTTCTTAGCTTCCCTTCATTTTCATCCCCCCCCCCCCCCCCCCATGGCTGTTTTAGATGCCTTCTGGTGGTTTTTAAAAGATTCCCAGTATTCTAACTTCTCACTAATTTTTGCTCTATTATATGTCCTCCGTTTTGCTTTTATGTTGGCTTTGCCTTCTCTTATCAGCCACGGTTGTGTCGTACTTTTTCTTCGGTATGTATCTGTCTGGCGCCTTCCGAATTGCTTGCAGAAGCACCAGCCATTGCTGTCCTGTTGTCATCCCTGCTAATGTCCCCTTCCAATCAATTCTGGCCAGCCCCTCTCTCACACCTCACATCCTGGCTACTGTTCAGATGCCTGTATATAACTCCCATGAGAATATTCTTAATTCTGCAGTTTCTTAAATGTACACGCAAGGATTCTACATCTTCTGCTTCTTTGTGTCCTCTTTCTAAGGATTTTGATTTAATTTTTTTACCACACCACCCCCTCTGTCTACCTGCCTGTCCTTTCGATACAATGGGTATCCTTGGATGTTAAGCTCCCAACTATAATCTTCTTTCAGGCATGACTCAGCAATGCCCAAACCAAGATCACCTACCTTATTCTGTAGACTGTGTGCGTTCAAATATAACAGCTTCATCCATTACTCTTTTCCATTTTTCCACCTTTTACACTGCAACTAATCTTGATCATCTGACTGTCTTTCCTGACAGTTTCACTGCACGCTGCCTCTGCTTGTAAACCAGTTGCCCTACCAGTCCAATTCCCATGCCCCTGCCATGTTAGTTTAAACCCTCCCTAATAGCTCTAGCTCACAGGGGTATTAGTTCCCTCTTGGGTTCTGGTGTAACCCATCCATTTTGTACAGATCATATCTTCCCTGGAAGAGATGCCAATGATCCTGCAATCTAAAACGCTGCCCCCTGCACTAGTTTCTCATCCACGCATTCACCTGCCAAATCACGTTATTCTTATCCTCACAGGGGTGTATGACACAAGCAGCAATCCAGTGATTGCTACCCTGAAGGCCCTGCATTTCAGCTTTCTACCTAGCTCCTTAAATTATCTCCAGTACCTCTTCACTTTGCCTATCTACATTATTGGTGACAATATTTACCAAGACTTTTAGCTGTTCACTCGCCCCCTTTAGAATGTCGTGGACTCGATCCGAGATGTCCCTGACCCTGGCACCTGGGAGGCAAATTACCATCCGGGTGTCTCTATCATGTTCGCAGAAATTTGTGTCTTCTCCTCTAACAATGAAATCCCCTATCACTACTGCAGTACCCTTCCCCCTCCCCTTCTCTTCTGAGCCACATCACCGGACCCAGTGACAGAGATCCAGCTGCTGCGGCTCCCCCCGGTATGTCAGTTCCGTCAACAGTATCCATATAGTATATTTATTAAAGAGGGGAATGGCCACTCTGTACTGGCTGGCCATTTCCCTTCCCTTTCCAACAGTCATCCAGGTATCTGCCTCGTGCAGCTTAGGGGTGACTACCTCCTTGTAGCTTCTATCTATCACCTCCTCAGTTTCCTATATGAGTCCATAAGACATAAGTCATAGACCTTCAAGCTGCAGATCCAGTTCCTTAACACTTTCTCTGAGGATCTGCAACTCAGTGTCCCTGGTGCAGATGTGGTTATGCGGGAGGCTGGAGGCAAAATGGCGTCTCTCTCTCTCTCTCTCTCACCCCCCCCCCCCCTTCCTCTTGGACCTCCATGAAGCCTCCCTTGCTGATTCGACTGCAACTGCTGCCTCCAGAAAAGACTACAATCCTGTGAAAACTCTTTTTCCAAATCTCTTGCTCCTACACCTGCATGAGGTCTCTTCCATCAATTTGACTGTGTGGCCTATGTTTCTATTGGATGTTGTCTTCCCACACCTGTCCATAGTCATGTCTTGCACCTAAACCACGTTGGAGTCACTATCCTTACTCCATAAGACTGATGTCTCTCTCGACTTGCCTACATATACAGAAGGTTGGCAGTTGACTTAATGGCAGCTGTGCAGAGGCACCGTCTGAATTTTTTTTGGTAACCAAAAAAAAGACTTTCCATTATTCTGCTGTGAAATTTGAGCTTGAGAAATTCCTGTGAACTTTATATAATGACTAACACTAGGATATACCTCCCTTTCTCAATACCCTTATTACATGTAAAGCTTCCACAAACATCCCAAGGTCAAACTGACAAAGATCCAAAGAGGCATACTTTCCAGTGTTTGAGACCAAATAATTCTTCCTGCCCCTTTGTGGCCATGAGGCTTAACATTTAGTACTAAAAGCGATGTAGACCAATAGTTTCAGTGAGGTGGCTGTGCCTAAGGTACAGGCAAAAGGTAGTTGGGAGCCCACCAGGAAATGAAAAGGGAGGAGGCAGATCGTGCAGGATTCCCTGCAAAATTCACTACTTCATTTTGGATACTACTGGGGGAGGTAACCATTCAGCAAAAATCCGCAGTGCCCAGTTCTGTGGCTCTTAGGCTCTGTGGGAAAAGGTGAAGGAAGAAAGGGATAAAGTGATAGGGAACGTGATTGTTAGGGTGGTGGACAGAAAATTCTGTGGCTGCCAAAGGGAGTCCACAATGGTGCATTGACTCCCTGGTGCCAGGGTCCAGGATGTCACAGAGTGGCTACAGAGCACTCTTGAGAGGGAGGGTTATTGTTCACATTGGCACAAATAACATAGGTAGAGGAAGGGATGAAGTCCTGTGGAGTGAAAATGAGGAGCATGGTGGAATCTGAGGGGAGATGATAGAACAAGGTGGCCTACAGGGAAGAAGACTCTGACACAGTGGTGTCAAGAAAACAACCTCTCCCTCAAAGTCGCAAAACCAAAGGAGCTGGTTGTGAACTACAAGAGGAATGTAGACAGACTAATCCTTATTGACATCAATGGATCTGCGGTTCAGAGAGTAAACAGCTTCAAGTTCCTCAGCATCCACCCCAAGGACCTCATGTGGTTTGTACACACCAGCTGTGTGGTAAAAAAGGCACAACTGCACCTCTTTCACCTCAGACGGTTGAGGAAGTTTCGTATGAGCCCCCAAATCCTACGAACTGTCTACAGGGGCACAGTTGAGAGCATCCTGACTGGCTGCATCACTGCCTGTTATGGGAACTGTACCACCCTTAATCGCAGGACTCTGCAGAGAGTGGTGTGGACAGCCCAGCACATCTGTAGCTGTGAACTTCCATGATTCAGGACATTTACAAGGACAGCTGTGTAAAAAGGGTCTGTAGGATCATTGGGGACCTGAGTCAACCCAACCACAATCTATTCCAGCTGCTACCTTCCGGGAAGTGGTACCGCAGCATAAAAGCCAGGACCAAGAGGCTCCGGGACAGCTTCTTCCACCAGGCCATCAGGCTGATGAACTCACACTGATTTGAGTGTACTCTATATTACATTGACTGTTCTATTTATTATAAATTAGTATAAATTACTATGATTACACATTGCACATTTAGATGGAGACGTAACATAAAGATTTTTAGTCATCATGTATGTGAAGGATGTAAGAAATAAAGTCAATTCAATTCAGAATGTGAGGAGAATTGGAATAATGTTGCACTTAAATAAATGGGTGGTTGATGTTCAGTTCGGGTTTTTTGGACGGAATTACCTTTCTGTGCTGTGTATCTCTACAACTATGAATCCTGCGCGGGACCTTTTCAACACTTCCATTACAGGGTTGAGTCAACTCATCGGCAATTGATGAATTATGATATTACAAGGAGGACAAAAACAGGATGGTTGAGACATTTCAGAACAAAGCTCGCTTTAGAAATGCTTTGCCTGAAGAGATGCTGGTATTTGCCCTGCTGACCTGTGGGAGCTTGCCAGTGAGAAATAGCTGGAAATGGCAGTAAAGTGAGCAAAAGGAATCTGGTGTTGTATTCAGTGATGGGTTAGGAATGGTGAGTGTAGTGGCACTTACTCATCCTCTTTTGCTCCACGTCATCAATTGTTTAACCCCATTTAATCTCTCCTGTCTTTCATCTTATCACAGACTCTGGGCCTTTCTTTCTTTCCTTCCCTTCTTACTTCTTGCCTCGGTATTGCTAAAATTATATTACATGTTAAATTTTATCCAGTTCTGATCAAAGGCCATTGGGCTCACAATAGTTTTGTTTCTCTCTCCTCTGATGTTGCCTAGCATGCTAAGAAATTCCATTATCATCCGAGTTTACTTCAGATGTCAAGTATTCAAAATATTTTGCTTTTGAATCAATATAATTTTCAGGAGACTAAGCATGGCACATTCTTTCAAGTTGCAATTATCCAACAGGAATTCTTCTGATGTTGAAGGACGTATGAACAAAATAGCCAGAAGGAAGACTGGGTCAAAGGTTAGCTATACAAAGTCTGAACCATTTGTGTTTAATTAACCATAACACATACTACTCCAAGTGTAGAACTGGTGATGTTGTTATCAAGTGGGCCAACTCAGTGAAGAAGGTCATTAAATATACTTAACAGTGCCTGGAATTCCAGACATTTATTACATTGTTGTGGCTATGACAATACCCTGCCAGGAAACATAGTCATCAATAGTGGGCTCAGGATGCACTCAAGGAAACAAATCCAATGTATATCTGACATATTTTCAAATCATGTACGCTTTTTGGATAATTAAGTAACTTGTTGACAAAATAGCATGAATTTTCAAAAATGTTTAGAATAGACGTAGAAGAAAAGCAAATGGTGGCACATTGTGTTATATTATGTTTCTCAGCAGTGTAAACACTGTTGAAATTCTTTATAGCTTTCAGCATCACATAAATGAGCAAAACTAGAGGAAGATTTATTATGTAAACTACGAAGAATGATTTCTAGTAAACTGCTTGCTGTCATTTTGGGGAATGAAGATATCTGTCATTCACATTATCTAGCAATGTGAAAAGCAGAGTAAATGACAAAGCATTTTTGGAATCTTGCCAAGTGACTGGTAATCTATCAGCTGATAGAATTAGGCCTAAGAATCGGAAGTGCCGTATAAAGCTACTGCTGGTTGATTAGTGATGTCATTTGCTTCTTGTTTTTGTTAGGTTCTGCAAATCCATTATGCTGACAGAGACAACCAATGAGAAAAATGTGCAAGGGCAACACGAGTGAATCTGCAGATGCTGGAAATAAATAAAAACACAAAATGCTGGCAGAACTCAGCAGGCCAGACAGCATCTATGGGAGGAGGTAGTGACGACGTTTCGGGCCGAAACCCTTCATCAGGAGTGTGCAAGTGTATTTTTTAGATGAGCACAAGCTGCCAGAAATCCCAGATGAACTCAGCAGGACAGGGAGCATCTATGGAGAGGAATAAACTGCAGGTTGATTCTGTGGTTAAGAAGGCATACGGTGCATTGGCTTTCATCAATTGTGGAATTGAGTTTAAGAGCTGAGAGGTAATGTTGCAGCTATATAGGGCCCTGGTCAGACCCCATTTGGAGTACTGTGCTCAGTTCTAGTTGCCTCACTACAGGAAGGATGTGGAAACCACAGAAAGGGTGCAGAAGAGATTTACAAGGATGTTGCCTGGATTGGGGAGCATGGCTTATGACAACAGGTTGAGTGAAATTGGCCTTTTCTCCGTGGAGCGACAAAGGGTAAGAGGTGACCTGTAAGAGGTGACCTGATAGAGGTGTACAAGATGATGAGAGGCATTGATTGTGTGGATAGGCAGAGGCTTTTTCCCATGGCTGAACTGGCTAGTACAAGAGGGTATAGTTTTAAGGTGCTTGGAAGTAGGTACAGAGATGTTAAGGGTAAGTTTTTTTACGCAGAGGGTGGTGAGTCCATGGAATGGGCTGCCAGCGATGGTGGTGGAGGTGGATACGATAGGGTCTTTTAAGAGACTCCTGGATAGATACATGGACCTTAGAAAAATAAAGGGCTATGGGTAACCCTAGGTAATTTCTAAGGTAAGGAAATGTTCAGCACAGCTTTGCAGGCTGAAAGGCCTGTATTCTGCTGTAGGTTCTGTATGTTTCTTCTATGTTTCTAAACCATCAATGTTTTACCCAAGACCTGTCTTTAGAACAAAACTCTTCATCAGTTTACGTTCAACCCTATTTTCCAATGTTATAACACTCTATTTTGCTTCTTACAAATTAAGCATTAAACCAGGAGTTTGTAATTCCTTCCTGTGATGGTGTAGATTTCTTCTGGCTACACAGGTCAACTCACACATTCTAAAGATTCTAGACAAGCCCACTTTTGGGCACCACAGTAATGTGGTACTATTATGGCATTATTATGGCTCGAAGATCAGAATTCAATTCCAATATCATCTGTAAGGAGTTTGTGCATCCACCCCTCAGAATACGTGTGTTTTCTCTGGGTGCTCCGGTTTCCTCCCACAGTCCAAAGACATACCAGTTAGTAGGTTAATTGGTCATGTAGATTGTCCTGTGGTTAGGCTAGGGTTAAACTGGGGGGCTGCTGGGTGGTGCACCTCAAAGGGCCAGGAGGGCCTTTTCCACACTGTGCTTAATAAGTAAGTAAATAAATATGTATGATTTGATATGTTAATTAGTCACATGGGTGTTACTGTGCTGTTTCTCTAAATTTAAATTAAAAAACCATGTGCAAATATAAGTTTTGTAGCATTGCTTTGATCAAAGCTTATCAATAAAAATCAAAGAAAATCTCTGTCATAATCCCTTTTTATGACATTCCAAATTGCTCTGCAGCCAGTTAAGTACCTTTGAAGCATCACCAATATTATAATGTTCGGAACTGGGACGTCCAGTTTTATAGCTTGGATCTTGTGCCAACGACTATTATTGTAGTAAAGAAATTAAATGGAAAAGGAAACATGCAGTTAAAATAAATTTTGCCTTCTTAAGACTCATAATCTAAGAATGAAGACACTTTTTATAAAAATATCAAAATCTGGACAATGATAAAACGAGCTGCGTATTTCAGTCAGGAAAACAAGTCAAAGTTTGGGACCATCACGATGCTTTGTATTTCTGTCGGTGCACAGTGACATAGAATGAATGCAGAACACTCAGCTCGCTGCCCGCTTTTGTTTTTTTCTCTCTCTCAAAGACAAATCAGAGCATGGTTCAGAATGTGAAAAATGGGGAACGCTTAAAGTAAAAATGCACGTGAACTTACCCAAGAGAGGAACAATCGAAAGGTCTGGCGACAAAGACACAGTAATTAACTGTGGCTTATATATTGGGCAAAAGGCTATCAAAATAGCCTGCCTTTGCTTTCTGGAAAGAATATTTACCACCAGAATGCAGATGTGAGATAATGATTGCCCCATTTACTTAATGTAACCTTTTCCTTTGCATGTGATCTTCAATGCCCTTCTTATCTCCCAGATTCGACTAACATCCATGGAAAAATATACAAAAGAGAAGAGCAAGTACATATTTGGGATGTGGGCTAAAAGCAGAGCACACAAATGAAACCTGTACGCTCACAGGAAGAGTGTGCAAACTCCATATAAACAGCACTGAAGCTTAAAATGAAATCAAGGTCACTGGAGCTGAGGCAGCTGCATTACTTGCAGCACAACTCTAGATAACGGTAACTGTGGAAAAATATCCATCTTTAGCATAATACACCATTGACACTATTGTTAGGCTCCTCTCTCATCTCTATGGAGGAAGCTAGGGAGCAAGCTGGCAATTTATACCAATGTTACAAGGGACTGTATCGGCTTCCTTCCTAGTTACCCTGTATACCTTGGAATTTCAATACAACACTGTGTCATATGTTCTGCAGAAATTTCCTGATGACTCAGCAATAGTTGGGTGTATAAAGGGAGGATGGGAGGATGAATACAGGGCCTTGTTGGAGGACTTTGTCAAATGGTGCAAGCTGAATCATCTGCAGCTCAACATTGATAAGACAAAGGAGATGGTGATGGACTTTTAGGAAGACTAAGCCTGCACTGCTTCCTGTTACTATTGATGGTGAGGATGTGGATGTGACAAGGGCCTACAAGTTCCTGAGGATCCACCTGGATGACAGACTTGAGTGGAGCACCAACACAGAGGCTGTGTACAAGAAGGGCCAGACTTCCTGAGGAGACTGAGGTTCTTTGGGGTATGCAAGCCTCTACTTCACATGTTCTACCAGTCTGTTATCACCAGTACAATCTTCTATGTGGTGGTGTGCTGGGGCAATGGCATCAACACGGGTGATGCCAACAGGCTCAATATACTGATTAGAAAGGCTGGCTCTGTTATAGGAGTCAAACTAGACATACTGGAGGCTGTGGTAGAACAATAGACCCTTTGGAAAATCCTGACAATTCTGGACAATGTTTCTCACTCTCTGCATGCCACCTTGGCTGAACAGAGGAGCGCTTTTAGTAATAAACCAAGACAACTGCGTTGCTCCAAAGAGCGCTATGGGAGGTCATTCTTTCCCTCAGCCATTAGGCTCTATAAAGAGTCAATCTATAGCTGGGGAAGTGATGACCCCCTCCCGTTAGACTGCTTGAGATAACTTATTTTTTCTATTCATTTTTACTTCTCTTGTAACATTTGTATCTCTGTGCACTTGTAATGCTACTGTGACGCTGTAATTTCCTTTGGGATCAATAAAGTACCTATCTATATATCATTAAGTCAAACAGCGCAGATCCTTTGGTCAAGCACCATTTACACTAATCTCACTTTATTCTCAGCCTCATTCCCATCAAATCCCTACAGATTCCACCACACCCCTACGCAGTAATGGCAAATTAAAATGGCTCCATGCCAATCGACCTAAATGTCTCCGGGGTGTGAGATAACACTGGAGCATTTCTGGGAAAACCTGAGGAAATGCACTCGGTCACAGAGAGAACCTGCAAATTTCATACTGACTACACTGGCAGTCAGAGCGGAAAGGCAACAGCTTTTGTAAAACATGTGTGGCTTAGCCATCAGCTTAATGACGTGACAAATGAAAACATTGCAGAAGAAAAGGCACTAAGCCAAGAAAGGCAGCAGGGTCCGTCTTTTTATTCTTGGTTTTTGTGGTCTAGGGATAACCTTGTCGACGAATTATCTTCTACTTTGACTAGACTCGCAGATGAAAGATAGCCATGAAGATGAGGTAATATTGGTTTTATGATCATCTACGTCAGTATGAATCACTGTTTTCAAAGCAGTGAGCTAATAGAAGAAAAAGATTGTCTGGTCACATATCTTCCTGTTTTGTTTACATTCTGAGCTAAAGAAACATTCTTTGACTGCTCAGAGTACAAGTGCTCAGACAAACTGGTCATTTCCCTGCAGTAATGTGTCTGAACTTGGCACCCAGCCACCAAGGAATAAAAGATCTTGACTATGTGGCAAGTAACATGTGCATCAAACTTTTAGAAGATGAAAAATGTTGGGGGACCATTGCTTTGTGCCCACATTGACAATCAATGTAACCAGTCTTCACCCCACAGCAAATATCTTGGGTCCGGCCTTCCTCCTCACTCTCTTAGACAATTCTCACCGTGGGATCAGGATTTTCCATCCACAGCTTTCATTACTGGTAAATGCAGTTAGCAGTGATAGAAAATGAAGGTTTGAGAAATGTTTGTGAGTAAGGGAAGAAGCTAGGTTCCATTTGAAGGAGTGAAAATATTTACTCCACCTTGGGTACTAGCCTACGTAGTATCCAAGACATCTTCAAGGAGCGGTGTCTCAGAAAGACAGCATCTATTATTAAGGACCCCCATCATTGTTACCATCAGGAAGGAGGTACAGAAGCCTGAAGGTGCGCGCGCGCACACACACACACACACACACACACACACACACACACACACACACACACACACACACACACACACACACACACACACACACACACACACACACACACACACACACACACACACACACACACACACACACACACACACACCTTCTTCCCCTCTGCCATCCGATTCCTAAATGGACATTAAACCAATGAACACTACCTCACTTTTTAAAAATATTATTTCTGTTTCTGCACTATTTTTATTTAAGTATTAAATGTACATATATACATACTGTAATTGATTGATTGATTTTTCCCTATATGATCATGTATTGCATTGTACTGCTGCCTCTAAGTTTACAAATTTCACGACATACGTTGATTATATTAAATCTGAATCTGACATTAATATGTAAAAATGTTCAGCAAGTAACATAGCATTTTTGAAGAGAGAAACAAAATTAATGTCTCAGATTGATGGCCTGGCAAACAATAAGGTGCTGTAAATCTAAGCCAAGAGCAGAGTGAGAGGAAGGGACAGAGGGAAGAAAAAACTGAAAGAATGAAAGGCAGGAGAGTCTGAAGGATTTGCAGAATATTTCAAGCATTTTCTGTAAATCAAAATTTGCAGCTTTCCTATCAGAATTCACTGATATTTTGGAAGTTCATTTATTGAATAATGGGCAGATATGGAATATTCCTATTAATTAATAAGTGGAGATGGAGCCAGCATAGTATGAAGGGTAAAAAGAATTCATAGACCTTCACTCAGAAATTGAGGAAAATGCCAACAAAAGTACAGTCAAGAAAAGCAGTACCTGCCAACTTGGGGCATGAGTTGGAGGAGACTGTATGGCTGTTGCTAATGGCAAAAGCAATGGCTGCTGAAATCCCAAATGTTAGTTTATTCTTTTCTTTGCTTAAAATCTATCAATTGTCCAATATGAGAGTATTTCAAATCAAACATAAGGAACCACTTTAATGGGAGAATTCTAAATTCTGAAGCATTCCCCTAAACTCTCTAAGGTATCACAATTTGTTACAAAATAGGCAATACATTTGAAAAGAACATGCGTTACTTTACCGCACTTTTTGGAATATGGTTGATGAAAGTGACTTTGAATTATTATGTTATGTACAGTAATCTCTTATATAGGGAACAGTGTAGATCCCTTTTTCTCTCATTAATGGAGTACCTGCTTTTATTGGCAACAATATACTTTGCAACATGGAAACTGGTTTCCTGAGAGTAAGTAAAAAGAATTTTCCAAGGAAATAGAATAAATGTCTACTTATTTTTCAAAAAATGATACACATGCCATATGAAGTGCTATATTGCTCATCCTCCCCTGCCCTTCCACACAAAAATGCTTAGCTTTCTCCCATCTTTACAGATAAGTTATAGGGAATTTAGCCAAAATAAGTATAAACTTATTAACTCCTGCAGGAGGGAGAGTGCATCCAGAATTCCCTGGATACCTTGAATTCTTCATTCCACCTTTGATTACTTCTGACAAGGGAGGAGAAAATATTAGTTTGCAGCATATCTTACGAAACCTGTGATACAGTTATCAGCTATAATGTGTTGCAGCAGTTTTGAGCATGTTGAGCTTTTATCTTTCTGAAATTGCTGTCTTTTTCATCAACAGCAGGCTTGTGATTTAATAATTATTGTTCTTCTGAAAGTCCAAGTTTTCTTTTATTAATTTATAGTACTGGATAATCAAGGCCTTTAGTCGTCTACTTCCTAAGTAGGAGCAATCCATTTCATTAGAAATCTATAACCAAAAAAATAAACCTTTCGATGTTCTTTTGGGCAAATTTATTTGGTTGTTGCTTTCAATTTCAGTTGTAAATACATACAGAAACAAATTGCAATGTTTATCCATTTCAATCCTTGAAGTAGCTAAAATTAAAACAACTCATTCTTCCTGTTTAATATTGCAATTATTTACATGAATTTCCTTTATATTTTCTATTTTGTTAGTTTTTACATTTACTTACATCCACAATTTTGCATTCATGTTCGTTCTATAAAAACTTACTTCCTTTCCTTCTTTTCTTGTCAGAACATTACCTGAACTTTATCAATGATTAGATCTATAGTTAGTGATGTAAGTTTGCAAGGGGTGTCTCTGGATTGTTTGGAACAGCTTTAGCTATAAATTTGAAGAAAATCTGTTTATGCCATTTTTACTCTGCAGTGAATATTTTGGAAATATTGCCTATCCTGCTGTCTCACAGGATTTTAATCTCATTTTAAATTACCTATTCGAGCTTGAATTTCTCCCTCTCTTCTGTGGTGATCCTATAGTGCTTCAGCCTTTCCTCATTGTCACACCATCCCAGGAATCAGTCTGGTGAATCCTCATCGCATTACTTCAATGTTCTGTGTATCATTTCTGAGAAAATTAAAATTTAGAAAAAACTGCTGGAGATCCAAAGAAAGAACAGAAGATGCTGGTAACTCTCAGTAGGCTGAACAGCATCTGTGGAAAGTAAAACAAAATTAACATTTCAGGCTGATTGGTTAGAATTCCAGTTGAAGACTTTCCCCAATAACCACCAACATCTATTACCTATCTCCATAGCAAAACTAACTTAAAGCAATCACAGGGATTCTCTTAGTCCTATCTATCCCTTTCCTCCAACATCTCTCTGAATTAAACAAACTTATTATCTTGGATTCATAGAGTCATAGAATTAGCCCAATTCATCCAAGTTGACCATGATGCCTATCAATGCTAGACCTATCTGCCCACATCATGTGCCTATCCCTCTACTGCTTTGTCATGTGCCTATCCCCCTACTGCTACTGTCAGTGGTGGGAAAGATGCTGGAGTCAATTGTAAAAGAGGAAATTACGACACATTTGGATAGCAGTAGAAGGATCAGTCCAAGTCAGCATGGATTTATGAAGGGAAAATCATGCTTGACTAATCTTCTGGAGTTTTTTGAGGATGTAACTATGAAAATGGACAAGGGAGAGTCAGTGGATGTAGTGTACCTGGACTTCCAGAAAGCTTTTGATAAAGTCCCACATAGGAGATTAGTGGGCAAAATTAGGGCACATGGTATTGGGGGCAGAGTACTGACATGGATTGAAAATTGGCTGGCTGACAGGAAACCAAGAGTTGTGATTAAGGGGTCCCTTTCGGAATGGCAGGCTGTGACCAGTGGGGTACTGCAAGGTTCGGTGCTGGGACCGCAGCTGTTTACAATATACATTAATGATTTAGATGAAGGGATTAAAAGTAACATTAGCAAATTTGCTGATGACACAAAGCTGGGTGGCAGTGTGAAATGTCAGGAGGATGTTATGAGAATGCAGAGTGACTTGGACAGGTTGGGTGAGTGGGCAAATGTATGGCAGATGCAGTTTAATGTGGATAAATGTGAGGTTATCCACTTTGGTGGCAAGAACAGGAAGAGGTTACTATCTAAATGGAGTCAAGTTAGGAAAAGGGGAAGTACAACGAGATCTAGGTGTTCTTTACATCAGTCAATGAAAGCAAGCATGCAGGTACAGCAGGCAGTGAAGAAAGCTAATGGCATGCTGGCTTTTATAACAAGAGGAATTGAGTATAGGAGTAAAGAGGTCCTTCTGCAGCTGTACAGGGCCCTGGTGAGACCACACCTGGAGTATTGTGTGCAGTTTTGGTCTCCAAATTTGAGGAAGGACGTTCTTGCTATTGAGGGAGTGCAACGTAGGTTCACAAGGTTAATTCCCAGAATGGCGGGACTGTCATATGTTGAAAGATTGGAGCGACCGGGCTTGTATACACTGAAATTTAGAAGGATGAGAGGGGATCTGATTGAAACGTATAAGGTTATTAAGGGTGTGTTGCCTTTAAGGCATTTGTTTAGTTTATTATATTTTCTCTTTAGTAATTCGTTTGTTATCGTTTTCTAGTTAAAGTTAAGGTTGTTTAAAGTAAATTTGTTGTCTGTGATATGTCGCGGCATGCGATGACGTCACACCCGTTTTCGCTGCGTCTTGTGGGAAAATACCGGTTTGGAGAAACGGGAAGGAGGGGACTTAAGTGGTGCAGGATCAGCGCGAGAAAAGTTTTCTTCCTACGTGCTAGAAACATCAGAGAAGCAACAACGTAAGTTCATGAGATAATCGATATGTTGAATTAAAAATGTTAATGCTGATTCTGTTAAAAGTAATGACGGTTGATAAAGTTTATGTTTTTTGTTATTTAAAGAGTTGCGGATAGTTTGTGTTGAAGTGTATTTAAAGCCAGTCAATGGCATAGGTAGATTCTGACTGTATGCTGCACTTTAATGTAATATAGTTGTTGTAGTTTTACTTTTGCAAGTATTTATGATGTAAATGTGATGTCAAGAAGGAAACAAATACTGTATATATTTTGTATTGTTTGATCAACAGTTTTCAACATACGTTGATGTGGAAGAGTGAACAGTAAACGGTTAATCTTACTGGGACCGCCTCATTGACTGGTTTATGCTTGATGTTTAGTTCAGAGTTCTTTTACGCCTGTGCAAGAACACTACAAAGGGATTGGACACACTGGAGGCAGGAAGCATGTTCACGCTGATGGGTGAGTCCAGAACTAGAGGCCACAGTTTAAGAATAAGGGGTAGGCCATTCAGAACAGAGATGTGGAAAAACTTTTTCACCCAGAGAGTGGTGGATATGTGGAATGCTCTGCCCCAGAAGGCAGTGGAGGCCAAGTCTCTGGATGCATTCAAGAGAGAGTTAGATAGAGCTCTTATAGATAACGGGGTCAAGGGATATGGGGAGAGGGCAGGAATGGGGTACTGATTGTGTATGATCAGCCATGATCACAGTGAATGGCGGTGCTGGCTAGAAGGGCCGAATGGCCTACTCCTGCACCTACTGTCTATTGTCTATTGCTTTCCTATCTAAAGACTTGTACAAATACCTTTCATATATTGTAATTGTATCCAGTTCTAACACTTTCTCTGGCAGCTCCATATAACTACGGCAGTCTATGTGGAAAAACTTGCTACTCTTTAAATTTCTCCTGCTCACATTAAGCTTTCATCTTCTAGTTCTAAACTTACCCATCCTAGGAAAGAGATTCCGGCGCTGTTATGGCCCAACCCTCTCCATACATCTCATAATTTTATAAATCACTATGGACATCCCTCAGTCTATTCTCACCTCATGTTCCGGTGAGAATAATCTTAATCTAACAAATATTATTTTATGAGTAAAGCTCTGCATTCCAGGTGACGTTCTTGTAGATCTCTTCTGCACTCTTTCTAACACTACCACATCCTTCCTGTAGTGTGGTAAGCAGAGCAGGAAGAATGTGGTAGTGTTAGAAAGAGTGCTATCCTTCCGGTACTAGCATAGCCTACCCACCATGTTCAGCAGAACAACATGCAGCCAACATAAAAGAACGGCAAAGCAAACCCTTCCCCATCCTCCCTGGGGATCTCTGGCCTTCACCCTCAGTGTCTGCCAGCTGCAATCCTTGACCTTGGATTGAATGTCTTTGTCCTCAGCACCTGCAGGCCTGACCTCTGTTTTCAAAGATCACTGAGTCTGACATTTGGATCTGGGGGCTTGATCTCATGCCTCCAGACCCTGAGACTCACCAACCTTGGAGGTCACTGGTTATTGGGGCCCACCAATTTTGGTCCCTGACCACAGGGTTGGCTGGTCTAAGTTCTCAGTACCTGCCAACCCAACCTCCATTTTACTGCAGAGCACTCCAACCACTGGCTCCTGCCCCTAACCTCTAACTATCCCTCTTCCCTGATACCTAACACTCTGCGTGGTCCACAAAACTAAACTATGAAGCTAAACAACAATTACGTCTGAACCATGACCATGACGGACATCACAGCTCAACAACATCATGACCTGAAAGCTGCAAAACTCTGTTAGATTGCAGTATTCTGCATTACCAATGTCCAACAAGCTCTTGCAATCACAATAAAAACATCCAAGAGAATTACATTTATTAATTTTGAAATAACTATCACATTCATTGTCCAAATATTTAACTTCAAATATTTGAGATAGGAGATTATTAAAATTTAAAAAAAACAGGCAAGTTTAGGGAGCAGTGTCTCAGAAAGGCAGTGTCCATTTTCAAGGACCTCCAGCACCCAGGGCATGCCCTTTTCTCACTGTTACCATCAGGCAGGAGGTACATAAGCCACAAGGCACATACTCAGCGATTCAGGAACAGCTTCTTCCCCTCTGCCATCCAATCCCTAAATGGACATTGAAGCTTTGGACACTACCTGGCTTTTTAAAAAAATATACAGTATTTCTGTTTTTGTACTTTTTAAAAAATCCATTCAATATATATAATTGATTTACCTGTTTATTTATTATTTAATTGTTATTTATTTTTTCTCTCTGCTAGGTAATGTATTACATTGAACTGCTGCTGCTAAGTTAACAAATTTCATGTCACATGCCAGAGATAATAAACCTGATTCTGATTCTGATTTATGAATCGTAACTTATAGCTTATTTTACTATTATGTATTGCACTGTGCAATTGCTGCAAAATAACAAATTTCACGACATATACCTGTGATATTAAACCTGATTCTTATTCTGATTTTCAGAGATACCGAGTGACTGGCAGACTCTCATGCAGCAGCTATCATGAAATTTCAGATGTGCCATCAACATTTTGATGAAAATAACATCTCTGCCACTAGAATTTTCCATTTTGCAATTATCAACAAGAATGCCAATGTCATTGGTCATCTAGAAAGAAATTCCGCACCCCCAACCCCTGCTTTATGAAAGCTGTCACGACATTGAAAGAATTTCTAGAAGAGATTTACTCAAGTTTGGGGAAATTAAGAATTTTGTTACCGACGCCAGAAAAAAATCATGTAAATTTGACCTAACTGTTCAAAGAAATGAGGATCTTAGTTAAAAAGCAACAAAGATCCATGTTGGATCATAACTTTTGGGCGATGTTTAGTTATCGAAGATGCTAAAGCGTGAGTAGTAAATTGTTAAACAGTGAGATGTTGGGAAATGAAGCATCTTACGCAATATATGTTGTGAACCGAATTCGGAATTGCTTTTATAAGAAAATTACATTAAAAAATTTTAAAAAGCTGGGAGCCAATAGGACAGATCAATTCCGTGAATGGTTATTTCAGGACTACTTAAAAACTACCCAACATGAAACCAAGAACAGCAGGGTTTCTGAATAGGTCATCAGGGGAGGGATGCACAATAAGTAGTAGATCAGATTCTTGAAGAATGGGACAGGATTGAATGAAGTATTGAAGATCAGTTGGGACGAAGCCACAGATGTAGATAGACATGAGGACTTTTTATTCTCTGCACTGGAGATCAAGTTGTCAATGTGGATGAGAGAAGATGGAAGTGAAGGACAAACATGAGTCAGTTTGACTCAGAAGAAAGTAGTTAGATAGAGTATGGGATTAATGGAGCCAAATTTCATGGAAAACATCACAATCAAATGATGCATTGTTTTGATCTCACAACAATCGGGCTTGGTTATGGCAACTACTTTGCCCGCGACTGCAAGAAACTGCTGACAGCTTTAAACGCAGCTCTGCACGTTATGGTTGCCACAACTTGTTTGCCTCCCCTCCTCAGACTCTGTTGATGCCTCAGTAGAGCAGCCAAAATAATCAAAGATCCCACCAACCCAGACATCCTGTCTTCTTCCTCCTCCCACTGGACCGAAGATACAAAAACCCAAAAGAATGGAACTCCAAGCTCAAGACCAACTTCTATCAAATTAATGAACAATCTTTTTGTATGATAAGATCGACTGTTGACCTCACAATCTACCTCATCATAGTGCACCTTATTGTCTGCCTGCACTGCATTCTCTAATTTTCTCTCAGGTTGAAACACTATACCCTGCATTCTGTTGTTGTACTACCTCGATGCTCTGATTTAATGAAATCATATCTATGGATGGCAAAAAAAACAAAGTCTTTCACTGTCCTTGCTACATCTGACAACAATAAACTGATTTACCAATTCAAAGTTTCAAAGTTTTATTAATTAGCAACGTATGTATGCAGTATGTAACATGGTGGTCATTCAAAGAAAACATCAACAACGCCCACACAATAAACAAATCTCACAAACGGCAACACAATCATCACCTCCACATGCAAAAAAAATGAACAAATCTGCCAAACAGCAGCAAGAACGTCAAAGCCCAAACCACCAGCCGCCTTCCTCACAGAAAAAGAAACAAATCTCACAGAACATCAAACCCAATCCTCGCACAAAAAAAGCTTACGACTCGTGCCAATCAGCAACAGGAAAGAGCGGGCAGAAACAGAGAATGCAAAAAAGAGCATAGTAATGAAAGGAACCAATCTGAAATACAGTTAGTTTGAACTACAGTCAACAGCCCTAACCATAAATTGCAGAACTTCGGTAACATCCTCCAATAGCATTGAGGGAGAGAGAACTTCTGAGATCTGGGATTTACATCACTATTGATTAATCTTAAAACTCATTTAGTGTTGGGATTAATCAATAATCCTAAATAAATCATAAACCTCCTTAGGATAACCAATATTAATGAGTTTAATGGAGGTATATGTTGGTAGCTTTTCATTAATTGTGTTCCTGCTATCTGTACTAAAACTTACAAATTTTTATTAAGATACCAGAATTAACCAAATTGTTGAGAATAAATTTGTTCACATTTTATCCCTTTCTTAAACGTCTGTAAATGGTTACAGCAGTGGCCAACTCCATTATGAAAGCAAACACTGTTCAGTCCTTGGTGACCTATATTCAATTAATCTCTGCAGAATAAGATTTCTAAGCCCCACCTTGCGAGTTCCGGGATATCTCAGTCCCCCCAATAGCTGTTTCTGCAGATGAGCTCGAAGGAGTCACTGTCTAGTGCTATCATAACTCCACTCCTCTCCAGGCTCCATCTCTCCCATATTTACCCTTCCTTTTTGCTCCACCTTGTTCCAATTACCTCTCTATTTTTGCCTACTTTTTTCTTTATCTAATACTATCTATGATCCACCTGCCACTGCCCCTCCTCACGCCCCCACCTGATGCAACCTGCCCATCATCTTTCACCCCTCAACAGTCCACCAGTCACTAGGGCTCCTGTCCAACCACTCTGCCTTTCCTCTTTGTACTAGCCATTCTTGCCATAGAGGGAGTACAGAGAAGGTTCACCAGATTGATTCCTGGGATGGCAGGACTTTCATATGAAGAAAGATTGGATCAACTAGGCCTATACTCAATGGAATTTAGAAGATTGAGGGGGGGATCTTATTGAAACGTATAAAATTCTAGAGGGATTGGACAGGCTAGATGCAGGAAGATTGTTTCCGATGTTGGGGAAGTCCAGAACGAGGGGTCACAGTTTAAGGATAAAGGGGAAGCCTTTTAGGACCAAGATGAGGAAAAACTTCTTCACACAGAGATCTCATCAGCAATAAAGAGAAGCTGTTGGTATACAACAACTACTCAGCCCATTTTTAGGGAGAATTAATTCAATTCCGTTCACTTTCTTTTGAGCTTTGACTTGAGTCTAAATGGAATTGTACTGCATAATCAGTGTTTGTCAGGAGAACGAATATTAAATAACTTAAAACAACCCTTTCAAAGTAAATTTATTATCAAAGTACAAATATGTCACCATATACAACCCTGAGATTAATTTTCTTGCAGGCATTCATCAGAAGATGAGAGGTGACCTGATAGAGGTGCATAAGATGATGAGAGGCATTGATTGTGTGGATAGTCAGAGGCTTTTTCCCAGGGCTGAAATGGCTAGCACAAGAGGGCACAGTTTTAAGGTGCTTGGAAGTAGGTACAGAGGAGATGTCAGGGATAAGTTTTTTTACGCAGAGAGTGGCGAGTATGTGGAATGGGTTGCCGGCGATGGTGGTGGAGGTGGATACGATAGAATCTTTTAAGAGACTCCTGGACAGGTGCATGGAGTTCAGAAAAATAAAGGGCTATGGGTAACGCTAGGTAATTTCTAAGGTAAGGACATGTTAGGCACAGCTTTGTGGGCCGAAGGGCCTGTATTGTGCTGCAGGTTTTCTATGTTTCTATTCACAGTTAATACAAGAAACACAATAGAGTCAATGAATGACCTCTCCCAGAAGAGTGGATAAACAATCAAAATCAAAAAGATACCAAACTGCGCAAATACAAAAAAGAAATAATAATTACTGTTGTTTGCATTTTTATTAAATTATTATAATTTTTATTTTTTACCAGCTTGAGCAGATAAAACATTAAAATAAAAGATAAATAAATCAGCAACAAATAACGAGAACATGAGATGAAGAGTTCTTAAAAGTGAGCCCATTAGTTCTGGGAACAGTTCAGTGACAGAGCAAGTGAAATTGAATGAAGTTAACCCTTCTGGATCAAGAGGCTGATGGTTGAGGGGTAATGAATGTTCCTGAACCTGATGGTGTGGGCCCTGAGGCTCCCCTACCATCTTCCTGATGGCAGCAGCAAGAAGAGATCATGGCCTGGATGGATCCTTTGTGATGGATGCTGCTTTCATACGACACCGCTCCGTGTAGATGTGCTCAATGGTGGGGAGGGCTTTACCCATGTTGGACTGAGCTTTTTGTAGCATTTTCCATTTAAGGTCATTGGTGTTTCCATACCAGGCCTCAATGCAATAAGTCAATACATGCTCCACCACATATCTATACAAGTTTATCAATGTTGTAGATGTCTGCCCGAATCTTAGTAAATTCCAGGTTCTGGAGAGGTTCTGCTGCACTTATTTTGTAATGGCAGTTACGTGCTTCTTGTATCACTGAACCACAAATTAACTGGAGCATTTCTGAACAGAGAGAGAATATTTTTAAATGGATAAACTTAAAAATGTATTTTATTAAACTAAGCCTGTGGAATATCAAATTGAGCAGATATAACTTGAAGGGTTTGATCAGCATGTAATCACTGTTACTTGTTCATCATTTTAAAAGTTCACAATTGTTCTCTCAAATGGAAATGTAGCAGAAGGTATCAAGTGGAGAAAGAAGATGGAGGAATTAGATGCATTATAAAGCTGTAGATTTAAATGAAAAGGTCAAGAACAAAAAAATCCACGTTGCAGTTTGAGGCAATGATAAACAGAGTTTGACAGGAAGAGACAATGAGTTGAACAGTAATATTGTCTTGGTGAACATAGCAAAATTGGTGAAAAAAACTCACAGATGTTGTATCTGGATGTATGAAGCTATTGCAACAAAATTAAACAATATAGTGACACAGCACTCACAGGGACATAACTGTATGACAACCAAGGTTGAGAAATAATAATCACAGGGTGCTTGATGATTAAGAAAGTCAAACTTGGAAAAGAAGAGTAGAGGAGAGAGAATAAGCAGATAATAGAGACTGACAAATAAATGAAAGAACCTTCTTTGGCTATAAGGACAGAAAGTACAACCAGTATTGGTAATGATAAGATATAAAAAAGAACAGGAAACAAATAGTGCTGAGACAGTCTTGTGGCCTCCAAACAGCAACCACATTGTTGGAGGAAGAATTTATCAAAAATATAGTAGTCAGGGTCACTTTAATCATCATTTCTTTCTGGGCAAATCATATTGGGTTGTGTAGGAGGAGGAAATTTTGGAAGTCAATTTTTCAGAATACTATGAAAAACAGAGAAGGCACGAAACTTGTCCTGATGTAGGATTTTGACCTGAAACAATGACCATTGTTTTCCTCCCCCGTTGTTACTCGACCTGCTGAGTTCTTTCAGCAGATTTTTCTGCTGCAACGGGAAATCAGATTATTTTAGACCCAGTCACCCAACATTTTAGGAACAGCTTCTTCCCTTCTGCCATCAGATTTCTGAATGTCTATGAACTCACTATGAATATTAAGTCAATAGTCCTGTTTTGCCCTTCATACGATATTTATAATTTTAATTTATAGTAATTTCACGACTTATGTCAGTAACAATAAAACTGTTTCTGAATTGAGATATAATGTTAATGGGCAATCTCATAATAAAGGATGCTGGAAAATAAGTGATCAAAATTTTATGGAATGTTGTTCTCAGTTCAAACAAAACTAAAGTCTTGAATTTAAATAGACTTGGTCACATAGGTCTAAGAGGTGCATTGAGTGAGGTAGGTTACAGGATTAGAAGGTTAAATAGTGGATGAGCTATGGCAAACTTAAAAAAAATCTCTCAGTATTCCAAATGTATGAGATTTCTCTCAAGAACTAAGCTCTTTATACAGTGGGATTAGGAAGGGACTGAGGAAGAGGGTGTGGGGAGGAGCCCAGAGATGTGGGATGTCCAGAACATGGACAATCCACTTGCCATTGGTCAGTTAAGAAAATGTGATAGCCAGCGTGGAATGCACTCCCAATGTTGGAAAAATTCATTCCCAGGCATTTTCCACAGTTCAGAACCTGGCATGGAAACAAATTGTTCTCGACCCCAAAGTACTGCCAAAGAAATCCAGGCTGCATTGCAAACCCCTGTTACTTTATTTAATGTTCTTTAAGTGTATAAGCATTCGGCTACGTGGAACAGTTTATTTTCCAGTTCATGCCCAATAATCCAATTAACCTCAAACACAGGGACAAACAGCCAGGGTGCTTTTTTTTATATAACTAAAGAGTGATGTCATCAGGAAATAACCATTAATTAAGTCAGGCTCAGATATCCTATTGACATTGGTGAAATAGGCATTCAATTATCAAACTTCATTACAGGAAAAATACTGGCATGGAAAGAGGAATGGCTGACAGGCAGGAAACAGCAAATGGGAATAAAGGGGGACTTTTCTGGCTGGCTGCCAGTGTTCCTCAGGGGTCAGTATATGGAATTGATGGCTTTGTGGAAAGGTTTGCAGATTATATGAAAATAGGTGGAGAGGTAGGTAGTGCTGAGGAAACAATGCAATTGCAGCAGGACTTAGACAAATTGGAAGACTGGGAAAAAAAGTGGCAGATGGAATACAGTGTTGGGAAATGTATGATAATGCATTTTGGTGAAAGGAACGATAGTGTGGAATATTATCTAAATGTGTAGAAGGTTCAAACATCGAAGATGTAAAGGGACTTACGAGTCCTCATGCAAGACTCCTAGAAGGTTAATTTAGTTATTGAGTCTGTGCTAAAGAAGGCAAATGACAATGTCGGCATTTATTTCTAGGGGAATAGAATATAAAACAAGGAGAAATGCCAAGGCTTTATAAGATATTAGTCAGCCACACTTGGAGTATTATCAACAGTTTTGGGCCCCATTTCTCAGAAAGGTTGTGTTGTCATTGGAGAGAGTCCAGAGGAGGTTCGCGAAGATAATTCCCAGAATGAAGGGATTAACATATGAGGAGCATTTGGCAGCTTTGGGACTGTACTCATTGGAGTTTAGAAGAAGGTTGGGGCTCTCATTGCAATCTATCAAACGTTGAAAGGACTAGATAAGGTGAATGTTTCCTCTGGTGGGGTTATCCAGAACCAACTAAAAATTGACGGGCGACCTTTTAGAACAGAGGTAAGGAGGAACTTTTTAGCCAGAGAGATGTAAACCTGTGGTATGCTCTGCCACAGACTGTGTTAGAGGACAAGTTCATGGGTATATTTAAAGCAGAAGTTGATGGCTTCTTGATTGGTCAAGGCATCAAAGGATATGGCAAGAATGCAGGTGTATGGGGTTTAATGGGATTCTGGATCAGCCATGATGGAATAGTGGAGCAGACTTGATAGGCTGAATGTCCTAATTTTGTTCCAATATCTTATTGTCTTATGGTCTTATATTGTTAAGACCTCAGACAAAGTCTGGAATCAAAAGGTTGAGCATGGTGCAACTAACGTTCTAAGCTGCGTATATTTCAATGCAAGAAGTATTGTAGGAAAGGCGATGAGCTCAGGGCATGAATGGACACACAGAATTATGATATTGTAGTCATTAGTGAGACTTGATTGCAGGAGGGGCAGAGCTGGCAGCACAACATTCTGGGGTCCTGCTGTTTCAGAAAGAGCAGGAGGGATTAAAGAGGGAGTGCTGGCATTATTAGTCAGGGAAAAAGTCATGGCAATGCTCAGTCAGGATAACAAAAAAGTGAGGCTTCATGGTGAAACTGAGGAATATGAAAGCTATAACCACATTAATAGGGCTATATTATAGACCACCCAACAGTCCACAGGATTTAGAGGAACAAGTTCATAGGGAGATCGTAGACTATTGCAAGAAACATAAGGTTGGTTTAGTCAACAATTTTAACTTTCCACATATTGACTGGGAATCCCATACTGTAAAAAGACTAGATGGGATAGAGTTTGTCAAATGTGTTCAGGAAAATTTCTTTAATCAATATGTAGAAGTCCCAATGAGAGAGATACTTCATCTGTTATTAGGGAATGAGACAGGGCAGGTAACAAAAGTTTGTGTAGGGGAACACTTTGCATCTCGTGATCACAATGCCATTAATTTCAAAGTAAATATGGAAAAAGATAGGTATGATCCTTGGGTTGAGAATCCAAATTGGAGTAAGGCCAATTTTGACTGTATTGTAAAGGATCAGGCAAGTGTGGGTTGGGACAGGCTGGTTTCTGGCAAAGGGTGTGCTTGGTAAGTGGGAAGCCTTCAAAAGTGAAATTTTGAGAATACAAAGCTTGTATGTGCCTGTCAGAATATAAGGTAAGGATAACAGGCTTAGGGACCCTTAGTTTCCAAGAGATTTTGAGGCCCAGCTTAAGAAAACAAAAGGAGGTGCTTAGCAGGTATAGGCAGGTAGGAGCAAATGAGGTGCTTATGGAGTGTAAGGAATGCAAGAGAAGACTTAGAAAGAAATCAGGAGGTCTAAAAGAAGGCATGAGGTTGCCCTAGCAGACAAGGTGAATCCTAAGGGACTCTACTGATATGTTAAGAGTCAAATGGTTGCAAGGGACAAAATTGATCTTTTGGAAGACCAGAATGGTAATCTATGCATGGAGACAAGAGATAGGCAATGTATTTACTCAGGAGACAGGCACTGAATCTATAGAAGTGAAGCAGGGTCATGGACCATATACAGATTAAAGAGGAGGAGGTGTTTGCTGTCTTGAGGCAAATTAGGGTGGATAAATCCCTAGGCCCGAAAAGTTGTTCCCTTGGGCCTTACGGGAGGCTAGTGCAGAGATTGCAGGGGCCCTGGCAGGGATATTTAAATCATTGCTAGTGATAGGTGAAGTGCCGGGGGATTGGAGGATAGCTAATGTTGTTCAGCTTTATAAGAAAGACTCTAAAAATAAACCAGGACATCGTAGGTGGTGAGCCTGACATCAGTAGTGTGAAAGGTATTGGGAAGTATTCAAAGGGACCAGATATATAAGTATTTGGATAAGACATGGACTGATTAGGGATAATCAGCATGGCTTTGTGCATGGTAGGTCACGTATTACCAATCTTATAGAATTTTTTTGAGGAGTTTACCAAGAAATCTAATGAAGGGAAGGCAATGGATGTTGTCTGCAAGAATTTTAGTAAGGCATTTGACATGGTTCGGCATGGGATGTTTGTCAAGAAGGTTCAACAAAGATGAGGTAGCAAATTGGAATAGACATTGGCTTCATGGAAGAAGCCAGAGAATGGTAGTAGATGGTTGCCTCTCTGACTGGAGGCCTGTGACTAGTGGAGTACCACAAGAATCGGTGCTGGTCCATTGTTGCTTGCCGTCTATATCAATGACGTGGATGATAATGTGGCTCAGTGGATCAGCAAATTTGTGGGTGACAGCAAAACTGGAGGTGTAGTGGACAGTGAGGAAAACTATCAGAGCTTGCAGCACGATCTGGACTGAAAAATGACAGATGGAATTTAATACAGACATGTCTGAGATGTTGCACTTAGGACCAACCAGGTCCATTTTTACTCAGTAGGATGCTGAGGGATGTGGTAGAACAGAAGAATCTGGGGAATACAGTCCAAAATTAATTGAAAATGGTGTCACATTTAGACAGGATCATTAAAAAAAAAGCTTTTGGCACATTGGCCTTCATATAGCAATATATTGAGTACAGGAGCTGGGATTGATACATCATCAATAACTCTCGGTGACTGGAAGTGAACAATAGGCCTTTATTAACAGCAAAAAGGGAGCACAACATCTTGGAGACTGAGGGAGGAGCAGTGCCCCAATCACCTTTATACCGGGGTCTGTGGGAGGAGCCACAGGAGCAGTCAGCAGAGGGGCGTGTCCAGACAGGTATATGTAGTTTACCACAGGGATGTTATGTTAAAGTTGTATAAGTCACCGGTGAGGCCTAATTTGGGGTATTGTGTGCAATTTTGATCTCCTATCTACAGGAAAGATGCAAGTAAGGTTGAAAGATGCAAGTAAGGTTAACAAGTAATCTATTTGCGCCCGTCACTCCTTGATTCAGTTCAAGGTAGTGCATAGGGCGCATATGCCAAAAGAAAACTAGCGCATATTTTTTCTAATATAAATCCCACCTGTGACAGATGCAACACTGAGGTGGCTACCTCAACTCATATGTTTTGGTTTGGACCTACAACCAAATTCATTTACAGCAATCTTTGGGATTATTCCAGAGGAAGCAGGAAATGTTTCTGCTTCCGCTCAATGCATGATAGCTTTCTCAACTTTATTGGCTAGGAGAGCTATTTTGTTGCATTGGAAAATCCTAATCCACCTACTGCTTCTTTCTGGCTGTCCTCCATTATATCGTGTTTAAGTTTGGAGAAAATTAGGAGTCGGACGTTTGATACATCTTTTAAATTTGAGCAAACTTGGCGACCTTTTATTCAATATTTTCAAATGATCTAATTCTTTTTACTTTTTCAGTTAATCTTTTTTTTCACCTCCGCGAAGTTTAAGATTTGACCAGAAGGATTTTTCCTTTTTTTTAAAATTGTATCCTCAAAATGGACTGCCCAGTCCCCTTTTTCCCTTTTCTAATTGTTTTGTTTTAGGTTAGTTTAGTGGGGGGGTTTTCTCTCAATAATAGTAATTAGGTGCTGAAACCCAGGTAACATTCTAGTAAATCTTATCTGTACTCTCTCTATTTTGTTGTTATCTTTCCTATAATTCGGTGACCAGAAATGTACACAATACTCCAAATTCGGCCTTACCAATGCCTTGTACAATTTTAACATTACATCCCAACTCCTATACTCAATGCTCTGATTTATAAAGGCCAGCATACCAAAAGCTTTTTTCACCACCCTATCCACATGAAATTCCACCTTCAGGGAACTATGCACCATTATTCCTAGATCACTCTGTTCTACTGCATTCTTCAATGCCCTACCATTTACGATGTATGTCCTATTTGAATTATTCCCACCAAAATGTAGCACCTCACACTTATCAGCATTAAACTCCATCTGCCATCGTTCAGCCCACTCTTCTAACTGGCTTAAATCTCTCTGCAAGCTTTGAAAACCTACTTCATTATCCACAACGCTACCTATCTTAGTATCATCTGCATACTTACCAATTCAATTTACCACCCCATCATCCAGATCATTAATGTATATGACAAACAACATTGGACCCAATACAGATCCCTGAGGCACACCACCAGTCACTGGCCTCCAACCTGACAAACAGTTATCCACCACTGCTCTCTGGCATCTCCCATCCAGCCACTGTTGAATCCATTTTTTTACTTCAATATTAATACCTAACAATTGAACCTTCCTTACTAACCTTCCTTGCGGAACCTTGTCAAAGGCCTTACTGAAGTCCATATAGACAACATCCACTGCTTTGCCCTCATCAACTTTCCATGTAACATCTTCAAAAAATTCAGCTAAGCGTTAGCACTGAATTGTTTAAATCAATAAAAAAGGATTTAAAAATGAAGTAAGGTTGAAAGAGTGAATAGAAAATTTAAAAGGACATTTCTGGGTCTGGAGGACCTGAGTTATAAGGAAAGATTGAATAGATTAGTACATTATTCCTTGGATTGGGCGGAGATTTGATGGAGGTATACAAAGTTATGAGGGGTATAGATAGGGTAAACGCAAGCAGGTTTCTTCCACTGAGATTAGGTGAACTAAATCTAGATGCTATGGGTTAAGGGAGAAAGATTAAAAGTTTAAGGGGAATGTGAGGAGAAATTTCTTCACTCAGAGGCTGGCGAGAGTGTGGAACAAGCCACCAGTGCAAGTGGTGCTTGCAAGCTCGATTTCAACATTTAAGAGAAGTTTGGATAGGTACACAGTTGTAGGAGTATGGAGGCTATGGCCCAGATGCAGGTCAATAGGAGTAGGCAGTTTAAAAGTTTCTGCACAGCTTAGGTGGGCTGAAGGGCTGCTTCTGTACTGTATTTTTTTCTGACTCTATTTCCCTTTCTATCCTTACATTTTACATCAACTCCTTTCCAGCCTTATTTGCTCATCATCCATTAAAAGCATTAATGGAACTGCAAGTTGTTATTGTTATGGTCACTGGATCAGTGCCTATCTCAAGGACACAGTGTTTTTGGCTTTGTCCTCAGCAATCATTCACTCAGGGCTAAGCATTGGCACTGAATTGTTGCAGAATGAATGCTGAATAGCTTCAGTGTTTCTCAGCCAAAGTGCATATCCTTTCCAATCAATGAAAAATATCATTCTGTACTTAAATTTTCAATTTGCCTTAATATCTTGAAAATGCTGATCAATACAAACCTCAGCCTTCTAAATCAATGATCTACAGCTTTGTTTGTGGAACATTCTCTCTTGATTCAGCATGTCATCCAAAACTTTGACTAACTTCTATTGATGCTCAGAGGAGCATATGACTGGTTGCATCACAGCCTGGTATGAAAACACCAGGCCTAAAAACAGATAAGCCTACAAAAAGTGGTGGATGTAGCCCAGTTTATCACAGGAAAAGCCTTCCCAACCATGAACACATGTACAAAGAGTGCTGCCACAAGAATACAGCATTACAGTATACATATATTGAATAGATATTTTAAAACGTGCAAAAACAGAAATACTGTGTATTAAAAAAATGAGATAGTATCCACAGATTCAATGTCCATTTAGGAATCAGATAGCAGAGGGGAAGAAGCTGTTCCTGGATTGCTGAGTGTGTGCCTTCAGGCTTCTGTATCTCCTACCTTATGGTAACAGTGAGAAAAGGGCATGCCCTGGGTGCTGGAGGTCCCTAATAATGGACTCTGCCTTTCTGAGACACCGCTCCCTAAAGATGCCCTGGGTACTTTGTAGGCTAGTACCCAAGATGGAGCTGACTAAATTTACAACCTTCTGCACGCTTCTTTCGGTCCTGTTCAGTCGTCCCTCCATACCAGACAGTGATGCAGCCTGTCAGAATGCCTTCCACGGTAGTTTTTGAGAGTATTTGTTGATATTCCAAATCTCTTCAAACTCCTAATGAAGTATAGCCACTGTCTTGTCTTCTTTATAACTGCATCGATATGTTGGGACCAGGTTAGATCCTCAGAGATCTTGACACTCAGGAACTTGAAGCTGCTCACTCTCTCCATTTCTGATCCCTGAATTGGTATGTGTTCCTGTGTCTTACCCTTCTGAAGTCCACAATCAGCTCTTTTGTCTTACTGCCATTGAGTGCCAGGTTGTTGCTGCAGCACTGCTCCACTAGTTGGCATATCTCATGCCTGTACGCCCTCTTGTCACCACCTGAGATTCTACCAACAATGGTTTTGCCATCAGCAAACTTATAGATAGTATTTGGGCTATGCCTAGCTACGCAGTCATGTGTATATAGAGAGTAGAGCAGTGGGCTAAGCACACACCCCTGAGGTGTGCTAGTGTTGATCATCAGCAAGGATGATATATTGTCACCAATCTGCACAGATTGTGGTCTTCCAGTTAGGAAGTCAAGGATCCAACTGCGGAATCTGGCTGGAAAAGTGGCTGGAAATCTAAAGTAATGTCAAAAGTGCTGAACTCTAAATGGAAAGCACAGGCCAACAATTTTGGCTTTGTCAAAAATGGATACAGAAAATTAATGTCCTTGGTAGGGTTAAAAAGAGAAGACAATACACAAAAATAATATATGTCGATCACATTTAGTTGACAGGATAATCTGGAAATAGCTTGATAGAAGATGATGATATAAGAAGTCATTCTGGTCATGGAACAAAATAGTATCAAAAGAATGGAAAAATAGCTATAATAGCAAAATGGTATATATGACAGAGTTTTCTTTAAACTCTCACACACGTTTCCTGTCATTATTGGACACAATGGACAACCACCACAAATGACATCCAAAACAAGAACAGAAAATGCTGGAACCACTCAGGAGATCGGACCCCATTTGTGGAAATTCTTGTTAACTCCTCTGCACAGGTGCTGCCTATTCTGTGGATTGTTTCCAGCATTTTCTGATTTCATTTTCATGTATTGCTGCTTATCCTTTTCAATAACTACTCTTAGCCCAGGGAAAAATATATAGAAGAATATGTAACAGTGAATCTACCAAGACATATTTACCACAAAGATACTCAAAGTCAGTCAATTTAACACCAAAGTATGTATATGTCAGCAAACACTACCTGAAGATTAATTTTCTTGCATCATTCACAACGGAACAAAAAATTCAATAGAAACAAAGCTGACAAACTGTGTGGAAAAGATGACAAATACAAAAAAAACCTAATAATAATAATAGATTAACTAATAATACTGACAACTGGAGTTGTAGAGTCCTTGAAAGTGAGTTTATAGGCTGTGCTCAGTGATCAGTTCAGTGCTGTAGTGCAGGAACCCTCGCAAGGCGAAAGGTCCCAATGGAGTACCTAGTAAGGTTCTGAAAACCTGTGCCAACCAGCTGGTGGGAGCATTCACAGCCATTTTCAACTTTTCACTGCTTTGGGCAGAAGCTCCCACTTGCTTCAAAAAGGCAACAATTATACCAGTGCCTAAGAAGAGTAGCACTCACATCGACAGTGATGAAATGCTTTGAGAGTTCGGTCATGACTAGACTGAACTCCTGCCTCAGCAAGGACCTGGACCCATTGCAATTTGCCTATTGCCACAATAGGTCAACGGCAGACACAATCTCAATGGCTCTCCACACAAGTTTTAGAGCACCTGGACAACACAAGCACTTATGTCAGGATGCTGTTCATCGACTATATCTCAGCATTAAATACCATCATTTCTATAATCCTGATTGAGAAGTTGCAGAACCTGGGCCTCTGTACCTCCCTCTGCAATCAGAAGTGGAGAGAGTGAGCAGCTTCAAGTTTCTGGGTGTTAAGATCTCTGAGGATCTAACCTGGTCCCAACATATCAATGTAGTTATAAAGAAGACAAGACAGTGGCTGTACTTTATTAGGAGTTTGAAGAGATTTGGCATGTCAATAAATACACTCAAAAACTACCATGGAGAGCATTCTGACAAGCTGCATCACTACCTGGTATGGAGGAGCTACTGCACAGGACCAAAAGAAGCTGCAGAGGGTTGTAAATTTAGTCGGCTTCATCTTGGGCACTAGCCTACAAAGCACCCAGGACATCTTTAGGGGGTTGTGTCTCAGAAAGGCAGCGTCCATTGTTAAAGAACGTCTAGCATCAGGGCATGCCCTTTTCTCACTGTTACCATCAGGTAGGAGGTACAGAAGCCTGAAGGCACACACTCAGTGATTCAGGAACAGCTTCTTCCCCTCTGCCATCCGATTCCTAAATCAACATTGAAGCTTTGGACACTTTTTTTAAATATACAGTATTTCTGTTTTTGCACATTTTTTAATCTATTCAATACATGTAATTGACTTACTTGTTTATTTATTTATTGTTATTATTTTTTATTTATTATTAATTTTTTCTGTGCTAGATTCTGTATCGCATTGAACTGCTGCTGCTGTTAACAGATTTTAGGTCACATGCCGGTGATAATAAACCTGATTCTGATTCAAAATGCTGGTGGAACACAGCAGGCCAGGCAGCATCTATAGGGAGAAGCACTGTCAACGTTTCGGGCCAAGACCCTTCGTCAGGACTAAATGAAAGGAGAGATACTAAGAGATTTGAAAGTAGTGGGGGGAGGGGGAAATGCAAAATGATAGGAGAAGACCGGAGGGGGTGGGATGAAGCTAAGAGCTGGAAAGGTGATTGGTGAAAGTGATACAGAGCTGGAGAAGGGAAAGGATCATGGGACGGGAGGCCTCGGGAGAAAGAAAGGGGGAGGGGAGAGCACCAGAGGGAGATGGAGAAGAGGCAGAGTGATGGGCAGAGAGAGAGAAAAATCAAACAACTAAATATGTCAGGGATATGGTAAGAAGGGGAGGAGGGGCATTAACGGAAGTTAGAGAAGTCAATGTTCATGCCATCAGGTTGCTCGGTCTGCCAGAGAAAGCAGGATCTCCCAGTGGCCACACATTTTAATTCCACATCCCATTCCCATTCTGATATGTCTATCCATGGCCTCCTCTACTGTCAAAATGAATCCACACTCAGGTTGGAGGAACAACACCTTATATACCGGCTGGGTAGCCTCCAACCTGATGGCATGAACATTGACTTCTCTAACTTCCGTTAATGCCCCTCCTCCCCTTTTTACCTCATCCCTGACATATTTGGTTGTTTGTTTTTTTTCTCTCTCTCTGCCCATCACTCTGCCTGTTCTCCATCTCCCTCTGGTGCTCCCCCCTCCCCCTTTCTTTCTTCCTAGGCCTCCTGTCCCATGATCCTTTCCCTTCTCCAGCTCTGTATCACTTTTGCCAATCACCTTTCCAGCTCTCAGCTTCACCCCACTCCCTCCGGTCTTCTCCTATCATTTCGCAATTCCCCCTCCCCCCACTACTTTCAAATCTCTTAGTATCTCTTCTTTCAGTTAGTCCTGACGAAGGGTCTCGGCCTGAAACGTCGACAGTGCTTCTCCCTATAGATGCTGCCTGGCCTGCTGTGTTCCACGAGCATTTTGTGTGTGTTGTTTGAATTTCCAGCATCTGCAGATTTCCTCGTGTTTGCTCTCATTCTGATTCTACAGTTTTCTTTAACTTCAATGTATGACTATACTCAGCAAAGAGCTAATCTCAGAGAGCTGAAAAACTTCCAGTCTCAGATCATTTTAGGAGTGAGATGCAAGATAAGCAAAGAGAGACCTTCGAGAAGTAAGTAGTTTGGGACACATTCCCATAAGGGTAAAACGTGGTACAGCCCAAAGAAAACAAAAATGAATGGAGAGGCTTTAATAAATATCAAGCTCATGTTTATGTGCTTAAACATGGTGAAAATTGTTTTCAACAGTAACTGATTAAAAACCATAAAAGAGAGAGAATAAGAATAAGGTAGCAGATAATATGAGGAGACCAAACTCTTTGATAAATAAATCCTAAAAGGATTGTCTAAGCAGGGCAGAGCCATCGAAATGCAAAATAGGAGTTTCTTTTCAGAAGTAGAAAGCATGGCACACTTTTGTATCCATTTTCACTAGGCAAATGATGCATAATAAATGTGTATAAATATACTGAATGATTTTCAACTAGATTAAGGTTGTTTAAACATTGGCAATATTCCAAATATAAATGTGTCCCTTTTGGGTGAGGTACATTACTACAGAACCAAGGGTAGAAATAATGGAAGCTACAACAATAATCTTCCAATTGTCCTTGGATTTAGAGTGGTGCCAGAGAAATGGAAGACTGTAAACTTATACCTCCTGTCAAAAAAAAGGAAGAATATATTTTGCAGTTCCAGGTCAGTGATGGAATAGTAAACAGGATACCTGATAATTGAAAGGAATCCTGAATATTTAACATCTGGCATAGTTTTGTTAAAGGTAAATTGTGTTCAATCAGGCTGACTGAGTTCCTTGATGAAGTAGCTCAGGAGATTAGGAAAGTTAATGCAGTTAATGATGCAGAAATGGACATTAAGTACTTGATAACATACCACATAACCGACTTGTTAGTAAGACGGAAGACTAAAGAATTAAAGGTCAATGTCAACCCTGATGCAAAAAAATTGGTTAAGGGATAGAAAGTAAAGAGGAGAGATAGGCTTTTGCTTATCATCTTGTAGAGAAGGGTATAACATTAGCCCTTGGAAATCTATCATCCATCACCCAGGCCATGCTCTCTTCTCGCTACTACCTGGAGGTACGGGGTCCTAAGTTTCATGCCGCCAAGTTCAGGAACGGTTACTACCCTACAAACATCAGGCTTCTGAACCAGTGTGGTTAACTTCACTCATCTCAACAGTGAACTGCGTCCATAACCTATAGACTCACATAGAAGTGTTCTGCAATTCATGTTCTCAGTATTATTTACTTTGTAAAAATTATTCCTCTGACTTGTCTTCTATTGCACGTTGCTTGTTTGGCAATCTTTGTTTATGTATAGTTTTCATATAATATACTGTATATCCTTATTTCTCTATAAATGCCTGCAAGTAAATGAATCACAATTGAATATATTGCAAAATACTGTATATGTACTTTGATAATAAATTTACTTTGTCTTTGAATTGTTTTTAGAGTGAATAAAGGGAGTTCCTTAGCAATTTCTGCAAAGAAACTGAATAGATTTGAATCCAACAAATTAAACATGTTCCATTGTGTGAAAGGTGACTTCAGTCCATGGAGAATTCCACACCTAGACCCCACTCCCACCCCCAATCACTTGATTTAATTTACTCTGGTTTGTTTAAGACAATTTGGGTGTAATACTGGCTTGATGTCGAGGGGGCTCTCTCCTTGCCTCTGGAGCTTTTTGGAGCATTTAAGGCTGCAATGAAGTCTGATGATGGATGACCCTGTAATTTCAGTCTCGGAGTCTGATGTCCATTCATCCTTCAAGAGGGTAAATCCACAAAAGACAGCTGGTTCAGGTGGCATATCTGGCTGAGTACTTAAGAGCTGTGTGGACCAATGGGCTTGAGTATTTACAGACATGTACGATCTCTCGCACCTGAGGTTCCCATCTTCTTGATGACACCTGGTTGAGTGATATTGCAGCAACAACCTCTCACTCAAGGTCAATGAAACCAAAAAGCTGACTGCTGACTTCAAAAAGGGGAAGGAGGGTGCACATTCATCAGTCCGTATTTTCTGCTCGATAGTGGAAAGAGTCAGCAGCTTTAAATTCCTGGCTGTTCACAAATCAGATGACCAGTTCAAGACATGGATGCAATCATAAGGGAAACACACCAACACCTTTACTTTCTTAACAGGTTGAGAATGATTGGCTCGCCCCCTAGCATTCTAACAAATGTACAATACTATTGAAAGTATCCTGACTGTGGCATCATGGTCTGGTACAGCACTTCAAATGTCATTTGGTTCTTGAACCAATTGGCAAAACACTAATGAATACAGTTTAGTAACACTGTAGATATTTGCACTAAAATTGACTTGCTTTCTATGTTGTTTTAGTTGGGTTCTTGTAAAAAATGTGTACACTTTATGCTCAACTTTTGCATTTCTTGTGAATGCTGCTTACGTCATGCTATGTGCATGATGTTGCTGCAAGAAAGTTCTTCATTGCGCTTATGATTCTTCTACCTTTGTATATGACTTTGACTTGGAATCAAATTAACATTTCTGGTTAGTGAACTTTTATCAACCTGGCTGGGATACTGGCTTTGCTGTATCCACTGTAATCTGACAATTGACATCACATGGTCTGAACCTATTCTCATACGGGTTGAGCCCATGGTATTACAGGAAAGATACTAGCATGGACAGAGGACTGGCTGATTGGCAGGAGGCAAAGAGTGGGAATAAAGTGAGCCTTTTCTGGTTGGCAACTGACGACTAGTGACGTTCATGGGCTTCAGTGTTAGGACTGCTTCCTTTTATGTTATATGTCAATGAATTGGATGACGAAATTGACGGCTTTGTGACCAGGTTTGTGGAGGATAAGAAGATAGGTGGAGAACGAGTAGCGTTGAGGAAGCATTGAGGCTGCAGAAAGACTTGGACTGATTGGAAGAATGAGCAGATGAAATACAGACACAAAAGGTACTGCAGCTGCTGGAAATCCAGATCGATGCACACAATGTGCTGGAGAAGCTCGGCAGATCAGGCAGCATCTATGGATAGGAATAAACAGTCGGTGTTTCAGGCCAAGACCCTTCATCAAATGAAATGCAGTGATGGGAAGTGTATGGTCATGCACTTTGTTAAAACGAACAAAAGCTTAGACAATATTTTAAACGGGCAGAAAATTCAAAAATCCAAGGTACAAAGGGACCTAAGAGTTCTCATGCAGGATCCCCCAAAGCAGGGGTTCCCAATCTGAGGTCCACATTACCTTGGCTGATGGTATTGGTTCATGGCATAAAAAAGGTTGGGAACCCCTGCCCTAAAAGTTAACTTGTAGTCATTGGTGAAGAACAAATTCAATGTTAGTATTTATTTTGCAAGGATTAGAATGTAAAAGCAAGAATGGAATGCTGGAACTTTATAAGGCACTGGTAAGGCCTCACTTGGAGAATGGTTTTTAGCCCCTTATCAAAGAAAGGATGTGCTGACATTGGAGAGGGTTCGGAGGAAGTTTACAAGAATGATACCAGGAATGAAAGGGTTATCATGTGAGGGGCGTTTGATAGCTCTGGGCCTGTAATCAATGGAACTTAGGAGAATTAGGGAGATCTCATTGAAACCTATTGAATGTTGAAAGGCCTAGATAGAATGGCCGTGGAGAGGATGTTTCCTATCGTGGGGAGTATAGGACTAGAGGGCACCCCCACAAAATAGAGAGGCGTCCATTTAGAATTGAGCTAATGAGGAATTACTTTAACCAGATAGTGGTGGGTCTGTGGAATTCTTTGCCACAGGTGGCTGTTCAGGCCATGTTATTGGACTATTTAAGGTAGTGGTTGTTAGGTTCTTGATCAGTCAAGGCGTGAAGGGTGATGGGGAGAAGGCAGGAGATTGGGGTTGGGAGGGAAAGTGTATCAGCCATGATGAAGTGGTGGAGAAAACTCTCCTCCTATCTCTTATGGTCTAATGGTATTCATCTGGCCACTGATCATTACAGGAAGTTGGATGTGCTTGTAATGTGTTTTTAAGTTGTGCTCAATAAATCAAGTACTGTATTTGTTAAGCTACTGCATATCCGCAATAACTCTTGCCAATATTTTACAGATGCATCATAGAAAGCATTCTATCTGGATGCATCACAGCTTGGTGTGGTAAACGCTCTGTTGAAGACTGCCGGAAATTGCAGAGAGTTATGAACACTGCCCAGGCTATCACAAAAATAACCTCCACTCCATTGACCCTATCTCCACTTCCTTCTACTTTGAGGAGCAGTCAACATTATCAAGCACCCCTGCCATCCCAGTCATTTTTTCATCTATACCCCACCTCCCTCCCTTCGGTTTGAAGATATAAAAGATTCAGAGCATGTACTATTAGGCTCAAGGATGACCTCTACCCTACCTTTACAAGATTCGTGAACAGACCTCTCATAAGATTAATTTTTAATCTGCCACATTACATTGCCATGGCCCTTGCACTTAATTTGTTTTCCAGTATTTTCCTTTTTACAACCTCATTGCACTTGTGTCTGGATCATGTGACAATAATAAACCAATTCCAATTCCAGATGGTAGGTTAGAAACTACATCATTACTGTGGCTCCAGAACAATTGATGTCAGATGGGTACACAAGATTGCTTCTTTTACAACAATCCCAGCAGTTTTTTTATAATCCCTCATTATTTCATGTACCCCAGATGCTGATATAGAATTTTCATTTCACTTAATCCATCATCCAGGTGTCTGGATTATCGGTCCAGTAATGTTACCCCTTTGCAATAATTTCCACATCAATTATACACATACTATAGGCATCATCAGGTTGTCTGCAAAAACAAATTATTACAAACTGCATAAATACATGAGTATGTGAAGGTGTTTGATTTGTGATGTGTTGTAAGAGCATAAGAAATAAAAGCAGGATTAAACGGTAAAGCTCTTTGAGCACGGTCTGCTCTTCATTAAATCTGTAGCTCCTCAAGGCAGAGGGTGTGGTCATGGGGACAGAGCGTCGTTCTGCCAGTCAAACCTGGTAAATTTGGAATCCTAAAAATGCAAGTGACCTTGGGCAATACTTCATTTGATGGAGCACCTATTTTCTTATCTCAAGCTATTTAAGTGCTTTGCAAATCGAGAGATGTGGAATGTTGATTCCCTCAATTGTTAGTTTAACTTGGAAATAGCAAAATTTTATTTCGACAGGAATATTGTATCAACACAGGGTATCCTGCTACAATTAACCGATTTTGGCTTTGTTTAGTTTAGCTTTTCCACAATGAATCTATCCTAAATAAAGACATCCATTTCAAAGCACCTCACATAAATTCTGGAGAAATTCAGCAAGTCAAGCAGCGTCTATGGAAGGGAAGGAACAGTTCACGTTTCAGACCGAGACCCTTCATCTGCACTGGAAAGGAAGGGTGCAGAGGCCAGAGTCATATTCAAATAAGAGTTTGCTGTCATGTGCACAAGTATGTTCTGTGTATGTATGCGCAATAAAAAACTAACTTAGAGAGGCATCACAGGCACATAGTGGCATTCAGAAGAAAAATAATCATCTGGAATTGGACTTGGCTCACATGTAATGAGGTCGAGTGAAAAGCTTGTCTTGCCTACTGCTCATACAGATCAGTATGTTACATGGTAGTAGAAGGTAAGACAATAATGGAATGTAAAATAAAGTGCAACAGCTACAGAGAAAGTGTAGCGCAGGTAGACACAAGGTGCAAGATCACAACAAGGTAGACTGTAGAACATATAGAATAGTACAGCACATTACAGGCCCTTTGGCCCACAATGTTGTGCCGACCCTCAAACCCTGCCTCCCATATAACCCCCCACCTTAAATTCCTCCATATACCAGAGTCCCTCTGGTTGTACTAGGGAACCATCCAATAGTCTTGTAACAGCAAGGTAGAAACGGTCCTTGAAATTGGTGATACGTGCTTTCAGTCTTTGTATCTTCTTCCCAATGGGAGAGAGGAGAAGAGAGAATGTTTGAGGTGGGAAGGGTTTTTGATTGTGCTGGCTGTTTTTTTTTGAGACGGTGAGAAGTAGAGATAAAATCCACGCAGGGGATGTTGGTTTCAATGATATGTTGAGTTGTGTCCACAACTGTCTGCAGTTTCATGCAGTCCCAGGAAGAGCAGTTACCATCAATAAAATTGGTAAGATTTGAAAAGGATGGGGGGAGGGGGAGAGGGAACCTGCCAAATTTCTTTAGCCTCCTGAGGAAGGAGAAGCATTGGTGAAATATCTTGGTCATGGCATCTTTATGGTAGAACCAAGATAAGACAGCTGATGCTCACTCCTAGAAGCCTGAAACTTTCAATCTGCTCAACCTTAGCATTGTTGATGAAGACAGGAGCATAAGTACCACACCTCTTTCTACATCAGTGACCAGCTCTTTTGTTTTGTTGACATTGAGGGAAAGGCTGTTGTCATAACACTATGTTACTATGTTCTTTATCTCCTTGCTGTACTCTGACTCATCATTATCGGAGGTACAGCCCACTACGTTGGGATTATCTACAAACTTGCAGATGGAGTTAGTGAGAAAAGAGCATGGACTGGATGGTGGGGGTCTTTGATGATGAATGCTGCTTTCTTGTGGCAGCACTCCTTGCAAATGTACTCATTGGCAGGGAGGGCTTTGCCTGTGATGGACTGAACTAGGTCCACTGCCTTCTGTAGCCCTTTCCATTCCTGGGCATTAGTATCTCTGTATCAGGCCATGATATAATCAGTAAGGATACTTTCCACTATGCATCCATAGAAGGTTGTCAAAGCTCTAAAGAGGTAGATATAGTTAAGAGTGGCTGTGCCTTTAGCAGTGACAGTGATTGCTTGCTCCCCTTCTCCCAAAAATTCTGCAGTATCTTCGCCATCCTGCCATATTCGTGAAGGTGACATTGAAGAAGCTATTACCAGTGAAGTCTTGAATGCAAAAGATATCTTTCACCTCAAACCCACAGAACTCCAGTAGAACATTACCAATGAAGCATTCTCTGTTGAAGTAGATTTTTCACAGCCACCCTGCTTGGTTTCCCAGTCACCACCTGTACGTCACTTAGTCATGATGAGTCCTCTTTGTCTTCCATGTTTAAAGCCTGCATGCACAAAGATCCACCACAAGTCAGACCTGAGATAAGAGATCATGCAGATGATCTCTGTGGATCAGAATGAATGAATTTCGCTGAACATTTGTTGACATCCTCCTGTTTGTCACTTCTTGGCCTTTACCAAGAAAGGCCAATGCAAACCAAAAGAACTGCTTCTCATATTCTGCCTTGGTAGTGTGCAATCCAATGATGTGAATACTGATTTACCAGTCTCCACCCTGCCACCCAAGGAAATCTGTTTGAACAACTTACAGGCAATGATTGAAAGGAATCCTGTTTTGTTCATTCAGTCTGAAGTCCTCCTCAAGACTAGCATATACAATTTTGCTGTTGTTGCTAATTTTAACCCACATTTCTCAAACCCTTCTGTTGCTGTAGATGTACATTGATGTTTTTAAAGTCAAAAAGCTGCATAAAAATTCTAGTTTGTTTATGTTTGACAGAATTTTGTGACCTTCTCAGCTCTAATGTCAGTTAGGAAAGTGAATGTTGATCTTCCATAGCAGAGGATGTCACTAAGTGCATTGAAGTTGCTACTCTGTCCCCAAATAATAAAGCTGATTTATAACATCTGAGGGTCTGATTTAATAAGTGATGCAGGCTTTGAGATGTTCCCTGTAGTTATTACGACAGTCAGTGTAAACATGACTTATGCTTAAAAGAGTTCAGAAGGAACTCAGAGTACAGATAAGGGGGGCAAAGGAGCAGTATAGGAGGAAGTTAGAACAAAAGCTGCAGGAAAAAAGCATGAAGGAGGTGTGGGATGGGATGAAGATCATCACCGGATGTGGTGCAAAGCGGGGGGCAAACATAAGTGGAGATGTGGAGAAAGCGAACCAGCTGAACAACTTCTTCAATAGGTTCGACAGCACAATCTCACCCTCACTGCAGAACTCCACACCAGGCTTACTTCCCTCACAGGAAAATATCCACTCACAGGAGACCTGGCCCACGCCCAGGTTTACGGCTGCACAGGTGGAAGGTCAACTGAGGAAGATCTGTACCAGCAAGGCGGCTGGACCGGATGGAGTTTCCCCACGATTACTGAGGGCCTGTGCAACTGAACTGGGAGAACCACTACAGCGCATCTTCAACATGAGTCTAGATCAGAGAAGAGTACCCAGACAGTGGAAAACATCTTGTATTGTCCCGGTACCAAAGAAACCACAACCAAAGGAGTTGAATGACTTCAGACCTGTTGCCTTGACGTCGCACGTGATGAAGACCATGGAGCGGCTGATAATACAGAATCTGAGGCCACAAACCAGGCACGCCCGGGATCCGCTTCAGTTTGCATATAAGGAGAAGGTGGGAGTGGAGGATGCTATCACGTATTTGCTGCACAAATCACTCTCTCACCTAGATGGGGTCAGTTGTGCTGTGAGGATTACATTCCTTGACTTCTCTAGTGCCTTTAACACCATCCAGCCCAAGATCTTAAAGCACAAACTAACGGAGATGGGAGTAGACTCTCACATGGTGGATTGGATAGTGGACTACTTGACAGATAGACCTCAGTATGTGCGGTTGGGAGACTGTAGGTCTGACACAGTGGTCAGCAGCACAGGAGCGCCACAGGGAACCGTACTCTCTCCGGTCCTGTTCACCCTGTACACATCTGACTTCCAATATAACTCGGAGTCCTGCCATGTGCAGAAGTTCGCTGATGACACGGCCATAGTGGGGTGTGTCAGGAATGGACAGGAGGAGGAGTATAGGAAACTGATACAGGACTTTGTGATATGGTGCAACTCAAACTACCTGCGTCTCAATGTCACCAAGACCAAGGAGATGGTGGTGGACTTTAGGAGATCTAGGCCTCATATGGAGCCAGTGATCATTAATGGAGAATGTGTGGAGCAGGTTAAGACCTACAAGTATCTGGGAGTACAGTTGGACGAGAAGCTAGACTGGACTGCCAACACAGATGCCTTGTGCAGGAAGGCACAGAGTCGACTGTACTTCCTTAGAAGGTTGGCGTCATTCAATGTCTGCAGTGAGATGCTGATGATGTTCTATAGGTCAGTTGTTGAGAGCGCCCTCTTCTTTGTGGTGGCGTGTTGGGGAGGAAGCATTAAGAAGAAGGACGCCTCACGTCTTAATAAGCTGATAAGGAAGGCGGGCTCTGTCGTGGGCAAAGTACTGGAGAGTTTATCATCGGTAGCTGAGCGAAGGGCGCTGAGTAGGCTACGGTCAATTATGGAAAACCCTGAACATCCTCTACATAGCACCATCCAGAGACAGAGAAGCAGTTTCAGCGACAGGTTACTGTCGATGCAATGCTCCTCAGACAGGATGAAGAGGTCAATACTCCCCAATGCCATTAGGCTTTACAATTCAACTGCCAGGACTTAAGAACTTTTTTAAAGCTATTATTAATGCTTTTTGAGTTAGTGATTTAGATGCATATCATATTATTACTGAGTTAAGTATTGTATGTAATGAGTTTTTGCTACAACAAGTGTATGGGACATTGGAAAAAATGTTGAATTTCCCCATGGGGATGAATAAAGTATCTATCTATCTATCTATCTATCTATCTAAAGTCCTTGTGTTAAGATTTGTTTCCTTCTGGTAAAATAAATGTCGATTGGATTGTTATAAATAAACAAAAAGGTTTTAGGGTATATGTTGAACAAGGCTGTAAAAATTATAAATGTCCATTCTGCACTTAATACCTCTCAAGGTTAACATTAGTCAGCATCTTTATAAACACAATGGTACATGTTAATCTGTAATAAACTCTAACAGTAATTCACCATGTCAGCCGATGTGTACTCCAGGACAATGATGTTTATATCAATGCACTGAGGGAATGTGGATATGTTATACTTCTTGGCAGTGAATATTTTCCTTTTATTTATCTACATTGGCAAACTCCCAGATTACTTGGGTATAAGTTTCTTTTTATGTTTGACTGTCCCATTGGGCATATGTCAATATGAAATATATTAAATAAAAATCAAGCCTCTATCTCCAAGCACCCAAAAATTACTAAAATGTTATAACCTCGATGAGTCAGAACCAGTCCAATTACAACAAGTTAATTGTAAACTTGCCATTTACAAATCAGCAACTCACATAATGACTCTCCTGATTCTTTTTAATTCTGATAAAAAAATTCAATGGGCTCTCACATCACTCTCAATGACTTGCATTATCAAACTATCTCTATTTAGCCCTCGGAAAAATAAATCCATGTGTATAGTCATTCAAGTATTATTATGGAAGCCAAAAACTAAAATTAATTTTAAAACAGCAAAAATTTATTTTATTTTGTGGATAAATTACAACCTGTCTCATTTATTTCACCTATGAAATCTGAAAAAATAACATAGAGTGAATATTGGTTATGTTTAAGCCATGTAAAGAGGCTGTAATAAAAGTCAAAATATGTGATTCACATTGAAATACAGCAGGTGATGATATTAGGCAACATTGCAATTATTTATGTTCCCAGAATAAATTGTGGTAACAAATCATTTACACCGTATTAATCCATCAGAAAAGCCAATCAGTTATATGCACAAAGCAATCTTTTCCTTGAAGCTATCCTCTGACAGCAAGAATAATAATTTAATTTTGTACATTTTCCAATTAATAATTCCATCCTAGTATCCAAAAGCTGTCACATTATATTTAAGTTTCTATAAGAATTCATTTCACAACTATTTTTACAATATTTTTCTATATTTCACATCTTAGTAACTACTACAGCTGGCTTCAACAAGCCAATTTTAGTTGCTTGCCTTATTTAATGAAACAGATTAATGGTAATGCATTAAAACCATGCCATAACTTTCTTTGTTTTTGCAAGTAATATAAATAAAGTACTTAAGTATAGTATATCAGTAAATTTAATCCCATTTCCCAACCCCAGAATCCAAATTAATCTTGGAATAATTTGTATCTTTAGATCTGTATTTGATAGGTTTATATCCCAACCTGGAATTGAAACTGGATTTCAGGGTGGGGTGTAAGGATGGCATGTTGAAACTGGACAGACAAGTTCATATAATTACAACATGTTATAACCAGGAAGTTTTATTTTTCAGGACTCGTCCATGAGCTGAATGAATTCCGTAAGGAATCAATATCTAATCAGCAAGTAGGAGTGGAAGTTTAGACTTAACTATAGTCTTCCACATTCATTATTCTCACTAAAAGATGTTTTAGAAGAAGAATGAACTGAACATTCAGCATGATGTACTTGCTTAGGAAAGGTACTTAGCTGGGAGTAACTAGCTTCTTAGACTATCGATAGAAGCAGTGATGGAGTTTACCCACATGGGGAAGATGTATTTAGAACATAGAACATAGAATAGTACAGCATATTACAGCCCCTTCGGCCCACAATGTTGTGCTGACCTTCAAACTCTGCCTCACATATAACCCCCCACCTTAAATTCCTCCATATACCTGTCTAGTAGTCTCTTAAACTTCACTAGTGTATCTGCCTCCACCACTGACTCAGGCAGTGCATTCCATGCACCAACCACTCTCTGAGTGAAAAACCTTCCTCTAATATCCCCCTTGAACTTCCCTCCCCTTACCTTAAAGCCATGTCCTCTTGTACTGAGCAGTAGTGCCCTGGGGAAGAGGTGCTGGCTGTCCACTCTGTCTATTCCTCTTAATATCTTGTACATCTCTATCATGTCTCCTCTCATCCTCCTTCTCTCCAAAGAGTAAAGCCCTAGCTCCCTTAATCTCTGATCATAATCCATACTCTCTAAACCAGGCAGCATCCTCGTAAATCTCCTCTGTACCCTTTCCAATGCTTCCACATCCTTCCTATACTGAGGCAACCAGAACTGGACACAGTACTCTAAGTGTGGCCTAACTAGAGTTTTATACAGCTGCATCATTACATCGCGACTCTTAAACTCTGTCACTTGAATTATGAAAGCTAATACCCCATAAGCTTTCTTAACTACCCCATCTACCTGTGAAGCAACTTTCAGGGATCTGTGGACATGTACCTCCAGATCCCTCTGCTCCTGCACACTACCAAGTATCCTGCCATTTACTTTGTACTCTGCCTTGGAGTTTGTCCTTCCAAAGTGTACCACCTCACACTTCTCCGGGTTGAACTCCATCTGCCACTTCTCAGCCCACTTCTGCATCCTATCAATGTCTCTCTGCAATCTTCGACAATCCTCTACACTATCTACAACACCACCAACAGTTGTGTCATCTGCAAACTTGCCAACCCACCCTTCTACCCCGACATCCAGGTCGTTAATAAAAATCACAAAAAGTAGAGGTCCCAGAACAGATCCTTGTGGGACACCACTAGTTACAACCCTCCAATCTGAATGTACTCCCCCCACCACAACCCTCTGCTTTCTGCAGGCAAGCCAATTCTGAATCCACCTGGCCAAACTTCCCTGGATCCCATGCCTTCTGACTTTCTGAATAAGCCTACCATGTGGAACCTTGTCAAATGCCTTACTAAAATCCATGTAGATTACATCCACTGCACTACCCTCATCTATATGCCTGGTCACCTCCTCAAAGAACTCTATCAGGCTTGTTAGGCATGATCTGCCCTTCACAAAGCCATGCTGACTGTCCCTGATCTGACCATGATTCTCTAAATACCCATAGATCCTATCTCTAAGAATCTTTTCCAACAGCTTTCCCACCACAGACGTAAGGCTCACTGGTCTATAATTACCTGGACTACCCCTACTACCTTTTTTGAACAAGGGGACAACATTCGCCTCCCTCCAATCCTCTGGTACCATTCCCGTGGACAACGAGGACATAAAGATCGTAGCCAGAGGTTCTGCAATCTCTTCCCTTGCCTCGTGGAGCAGCCTGGGGAATATTCCATCAGTTCCCGGGGACTTATCTGTCCTAATGTATTTTAACAACTCCAACACCTCCTCTCCCTTAATATTAACATGCTCCAGAACATCAACCTCACTCATATTGTCCTCACCGTCATCAAGTTCCCTCTCAGTGGTGAATACTGAAAAGAAGTATTCATTGAGGACCTCGTTCACTTCCACAGCCTCCAGGCACATCTTCCCACTTTTATCTCTAATCGGTCCTACCTTCACTCCTGTCATCCTTTTGTTCTTCACATAATTGAAGAATGCCTTGGGGTTTTCCTTTACCCTACTTGCCAAGGCCTTCTCATGCCCCCTTCTTGCTCTTCTCAGCCCCTTCTTAAGCTCCTTTCTTGCTACCCTATATTCCTCAATAGACCCATCTGATCCTTGCTTCCTAAACCTTGTGTATGCTGCTTTCTTCCACCTGACTAGATTTTCCACCTCACTTGTCACCCATGGTTCCTTCACCCTACCATTCTTTATCTTCCTCACTGGGACAAATTTATCCCTAACATCCTGCAAGATATCCCTAAACATCGACCACATGTCCATAGCACATTTCCCTGCAAAAACACCATCCCAATTCACACCCGCAAGTTCTAGCCTTATACCCTCATAATTTGCCCTTCCCCAATTAAAAATTTTCCTGTTCTCTCTGATTCTATCCTTTTCCATGATAATGCTAAAGGTCAGGGAGCGGTGATCACTGTCCCCCAGATGCTCACCCACTGACAGATCTGTGACCTGACCCGGTTCGTTACCTAATACTAGACCTAGTATGGCATTCCCCCAGTCGGCCTGTCAACATACTGTGACAGGAATCCATCCTGGACGCACTTAACAAACTCTGCCCCATCTAAACCCTTGGAACTAATCAAGTGCCAATCAATATTAGGGAAGTTAAAGTCACCTATGATAACAACCCTATTATTGTTGCCCCTTTCCAAAATCTGCCTCCCAATCTGCTCCTCAGTATCTCTGCTGCTACCGGGGGCCTATAGAATACCCCCAATAGAGTAACTGCTCCTTTCCTGTTCCTAACTTCCACCCATACTGACTCAAAAGAGGATCCTGCTATATTACCCACTCTTTCTGCAGCTGTAATAATATCCCTGACCAGTAATGTCACCTCTCCTCCCCTTTTTCTCCCCTCTCTATCCCCTTTAAAGCACTAAAATCCAGGAATATTGAGAATCCATTCCTGCCCTGGTGCCAGCCAAGTCTCCGTAATGGCCACTACATCATAATTCCATGTATGTATCCAAGCTCTCAGTTCATCACCTTTGTTCCTGATGCTTCTTGCATTGAAGTACACACACTTTAGCCCTTCTACCTTACTACCCTTTATTCTGCTTCTCTTTCCTCAAAGCCTCTCTATGGGGTGATCTATTAATATCAAAAACAAATTTGAAGAAGGGTATAAACCATATAACCTTATAACAATTACAGCACGGAAATAGGCCATCTCGGCTCTTCTAGTCCATGCCGAACGCTTACTCTCACTTAATCCCACCTACCTGCACTCAGCCCATAACCCTCCATTCCTTTCCTGTCCATATACCTATCCAATTTTTTTTTAAATGACAAATTCAAACTTGCCTCTACCACTTCTACTGGAAGCTTGTTCCACACAGCTACCACTCTCTGAATAAAGAAGTTCCCCCTCGTGTTACCCCTAAACTTTTGCCCCCTAATGCTCAACTCATGTCCTCTTGTTTGAATCTCCCCTACTCTCAATGGAAAAAGTCTATTCACATCAACTCTATCTAACCCGCTCATAATTTTAAATACCTCTATCAAATTCCCACTCGACCTTCTACACTCCAAAGAATAAAGACCTAACTTGTTCAACCTTTCTCTGTAACTTAGGTGCTGAAACCCAGGTAACATTCTAGTAAATCTCCTCTGTACTCTCTCTATTTTGTTGCCATCTTTCCTATAATTCGGTGACCAGAACTGTACACAATACTCCAAATTTTGCTTTACCAATGCCTTGTACAATTTTAACATTACATCCCTACTCCTAAACTCAATGCTCTGATTTATAAAGGCCAACATACCAAAAGCTTTCTTCATCACCCTATCCACATGAGGTTCCACCTTCAGGGAACTATGTACCATTATTCCTAGATCACTCTGTTCTAAAGCAGGAATACTTAATCATATACTGTATTTTTGAAATGGTATTGTTCGAAAATATACTCATTTTGGAACTTTTGCTCAACAGAATTCATTTTTTAAACATCAATAGGTCCTATCCTTCTTATACTATAATGCAGTGCTTCAAACTTGCAGTCATAACTCTATTATTTAGATCTTGGGAATAATGCTATTCCTCGGAAGCCTCTGGCATCACACTGAAATAGCTATTCTTCATGCAATAGTGGCAGAACATTTGATTTACCACATCTGGTATATGAACAAACGGGCTTTCTGGTATGAGGAATGGATTCAGGTAGAAGCTTAACTTCATCTTATTCTGTTTCTGAGTGAGGTGTGGTGTTCTGAATGATGCAATCTGGTTCAATATTGCTGCAATCAGTTAGCTGAAGGGAGATGAAGAGTAAAAGAAAACAAATTCTATCTAAAGGGGCTGGATGGAATTAGTTGCTATCCTTGCTAATATCTAGTATAAATGATGAAGCACAGCAGTACCTTAAGGATCACTCTTAGAGTTCCAGTGTAAGTAACAAAAATTAGTTTTCTTAGTATTTATCCCTGTTGCTTAAGCACCTTCAAATAAGTGAATGGAGATAAAAGGAGACGTTAGGGATGTTAATCTTCATGACATGAGATTTCAGACTGATCTACTTGAAATTGTCACAAATATTTTTTTTGTTTTGACAAGCCAGTACTAGAGAATAGATATAAGGCTGAAGGGATACTCTCAAGTACAAGTATGAAAGTAAACAGAACAATATTGAATTGTACGCATCCAGTTGGGAAGTGAAGCCTTTCCATTGGAAGCTGAAATTGTACCAGGTTAGAGCTGTCTTTAATTATAAATAAAGTTGCACATCACTTATTAAGATTTCTTGCCTTGGCCATAAAGTGGTTGGCACTTCTATGTAACAATTTCTATTTGTGGGGAGGGGGTTGAGCAAGAAAACTACATTATATCAAAAGAATGCACTTTTTCTCTATAATCGTTTAATCTTGACAAGAGATGGTAAAACATTTCAACTTGGATAACTTAATAATGTAAATATTAATATTGATGATAAATTAATTTTCAGACATACAATGACTCAACAGTTATCTAGATCATTTAACTTTGTTTGAGGTGGACTTTGATTAGCCCAAAGTGTAAGCCAAACCATGCAACGTAAGTGCTGGAGCAAAGCAAGGCAGTGATACGTCTTCTACTTGAAAATACTTGCAGGAAACTTGTCAAGAGTTATCAAGAAGAATCAGGTATAATGGTAGTATTGCGGACATTTTTCCAAGGTCCCACGCCACAGATGAGTAAGTCCATTCGGGAATGGGGTTGGATTGATCATGTTTTCTGTTCATTGTTATGTGTCAATAGAAAATCACAGGTGATGAATTCATAATTGTATGAAAATCAGCCTCTAAATCTCCGCCTATACCGCGTCAAAATTTTACTCAAGAACTCCTATCCATGACATTCAAACAACTTAGGATTTACATTTCAAGATTCAGGATTCAAGATTGCATATTGTCATTCTTCAGTACACAAGTGAAAGGAAACAAAATCAGAATCAGATTTATTATCACCAGCATGTGACATGAAATTTGTTAACTTAGCAGCTGTTCAATGCAATACATAATATAGAAAAAATAATAAATAAATAAGTAAACCATTTAGAGTATACGTATATTGAACAGATCTAAAAAATGTGCAAAAAAACAGAAATACCATATATTTTTAAAAGTGAGGTAGTGTCTAAGGGTTCAATGTCCATTTAGGAATTAGATGGCAGAAAGGAATGATTGTTACTCCAATTGTCAAGCCAACTTATTAAAATTAAATGGTCAACCATATAAATGTATAGATATGTGGTGGAAAGTGTGCTGACTCGCTGCACTGCAGCCTTGTATGGGAACACCAATGCCTTTGAGTAGAAAATTCTACAAGAGATAGTACATCACGGGTAAAACCCTCCCAACCATTGAGAATATCTACATTAAACGTTGCCATAGAAAAGTCAGGATCAAAGATATTCTCCACTCATGTTGTGCTCTTTTCTTGCTGCCATTATCAGGTAGAAGGTATAGGTGCCTCAGGACTCATACCACCAGGTTCGAGAACAGTTATTACCCCTCAACCATCAGGCTCTTGAACAAAAGGGGATGACTACACTCATTTAAGCACTCTTTTATCTTGTTAATTCATGCTCATTATATGTTGTTGTTTATTTATTATCTGCATTTGCACTGCTTGTTTACAGTTTACAGATCCTGTTTACAGTTACTGTTCTATAGATTTGCTAAGTATGCCCACACAAAAAAAAACTCAGGGTTGTACGTGGTGACATGCATGTACTCTGATAACAAATTTTACTGTGACTGACTATAAAAAGCTGCTCCAAAAAAAACTGTGGTCGCTCTCTGCCGTGAACATAACGAAAGAAATGCCCTCAAACACTTGTTCCTAGACCTGTACGAATATTAGGAAGGGGCTTCAGGATTTTGCGGGGATCACTGAATGTGGAAAGAACAGGAATGGTCATTGTTGGCTGGGCAAGGGGGAACTAAATGGCAGAAGTGGTGATGGTAAATAGAGTGATACAAATATTTCTTCTACAATAACAAGGAAAAGGAAGTAACAACATGAATAACATCAGAAAACTAAATGCAAAAAAATTTAGGGCATAAGTCACGATGAACTATACCTCAGAAAGAAACAGTTGAAGCTGTGCAGTTGAGAAAAGCTGCGTTAAATATTTGCATTAAGAAGTATTTCTGTAACAGGAGACATGATGCAAGAAATTGTGCATAGCTATGTAAAATAGATGGGAAAATAAATAATTTATGTACTGGCAGTTAAAATGTAAGTTGTACAAAACCAAGCACAGGCTTGCTTTATTCCAAAAGATAGAAGTGGAAGTGCGGTGGTGTGTTGTGGTGTATTAAAGTTTGTAAAAATAGTAGATGTAAGTCTGAACAATTCCAAGTTACACTTTAGCTCTGTGAGCTTGCAGCATGTAAAGTGTTGGTACAAGTTAAACACTGTAAATTTGTTAAATCTTTAATAATTGCGTGTCTTCTTACACCATAGGTTTACTAAATGTTTACTAATAGCCTCTGGATTTTTCCTTAGCCTTAGGCATTACTGGCACGAGAACAAAAAGCCAAAGAATTTATCTGCCTCTGCGTGTCTCTCAATGCTTGTGGATTGAAACCCTATCTACTAAGGCACCTTTCACTCGGTTCTTGGGACTTCAACTAGAGCAAGGATCATGATTGATAGGTGCCTAGGATGGACCCAGGGAGATTTCTTGAGTCAGAATTTGCAGTTCCCCTGACAATCAAGTGGTGGCTGAGAATTTTCATGACTTTGTTCTTTGGTGAGATGTAACATGCAGGTTGGTCAATGGAAGGGTCTGTGTCTACCCTGAGTGATTCAAGCTGGTTATTGACTTGGTAAATGATTTAGAAGAAAGAGCCATAAATTATCAGTTGTCACTTGCAGAGGAGGGCAAAAAATGAATGCTGGTTTGGACCAGGTTCAATAAGAAGGCGACGTAGGTCCGTAGGGTGACCTTGAGCCAAAGAGATTGAAATGCAACATTTGAACTGCTGAGAAGTGTTTAACAGTATGGAACTTCAAATGCAAAGCTGTGACAACTCTTCGGAAAAGAACCATCGCAGATAGCTGAAGTAAATAGCCCCACATTTGACCCACAGAAATTAGACTGGGAACACCCGGCCAGGGTAGACGTCTTTCCTAGGTATTATCTTTTAGAACCATAGAACATTACAGCACAGAAACAGGCCTTTTGGCCTTTCTTGGCTGTGCTCAACCATTTTTCTGCCTAGTCCCACTGACCTGCACCTGGCCCATATCCCTCCATACCCCTCTCATCCATGTACCTGTCCAAGTTTTTCTTAAATGTTAAAAGTGAGCCCGCATTTACCACTTCATCTGGCTGCTCATTCCACACTCCTACTACTCTCTGTGTGAAGAAGCCTCTCCCTAATGATCCCTTTAAACTTTTCCCCCTTCACCCTTAACCCATGTCCTCTCGTTTTTTTCTCCCCTAGCCTCAGTGGAAAAAGCCTGCTTGCATTCACTCTATCTATACCCATCATAATTTTATATACCTCTATCAAGTGTCCCCTCGATCTTCTACGCTCCAGGGAAAAAGGTCCTAACCTATTCAACCTTTCTCGGTAACTCAGTTTCTCAAGTCCCGGCAACATCCTTGTAAACCTTCTCTGCACTCCTTCAACATTATTAATATCCTTCCTGTAATTCAGTGACCAAAACTGCACATAATACTCCAAATTCGGCCTCACCAATGCCTTATACAACCTCACCATAATGTTCCAACTCTTATACTCAATACTTTGATTTATAAAGGCTGATGTACCAAAAGCTCTCTTTACGTCCATCTACCTGTGATGCCACTTTTAGGGAATTTTGTATCTGTATTCCTAGATCCCTCTGTTCTACTGCACTCCTCAGTGCCCTACCATTTACTTTGTATATTCCTTGATTGTTCACGGAGGGTCAGGTCTGCAAACAGGTACTCGGTCGTGTAAATTCATGTGCTTTTTAGTTCAGAAAATAAAACTACTTATTCACTCTGCGCCTATCTGATCATTATTACTGAGGAGTAACATGTGCAAGTCAAGGAAAATGTAATTGAATGTTGACAGAAAAAATATTTACAGGGCACTGTAGTGCAGAGTTTTATTGGGTCAGGCAAAAGTACAAACGTAAGTATTTATTTCTTGTCATCTAGTATTTCATAAGATCTTTATACACAGAATTGCCAGATGTATCTGTGCATGGCTCTCTGCTTCAAGCTGAAATAGATCAGAATATCTACCAAGAACCTTGTTTGCTGCCAATATCATTCAAAAGGACGAGGACTGTCTGTTAAGTTCTTTTCTGCAGGAATGGACATCAGTGTGCTAACAACTTAGTACTGTATTATGTATTTCCAAAAGCTAATAATAACCAGTACATATCAAAGGCGCCATGGTTTCTGTTTCTTTTGCTGTTGCCAAATCAGGACTTATAGCAGAGAACATTCAGACTGATTAGCTTTAAACAACAGTGTTCCTTTTATTATGTTTGCTTATGGTTGGATTAACAATCGTGCTTCAATTTTCCTTTCATGTGAGGTTCTGAAGTCTCTCTGCACTGCGTCTCTGAGAAGTTATTGTGATAAAGTAGTATGAAGTATTGTTATTCAAGAGATTTGTCAGTTATTGAAGAGATACCCCTGCCCCTCCAAGTCCACTTGAAATGCCTGGAGTCAGGACCTGTTTTATAGGAATTAAGTGTATAATACTAGTTTTGATTGTTAATTTGTCTTATATACAGCACAAACTGGATACAAAAATAGGAAAAAAAAAAGTCGCACAAGGACAAACATTAATAATGAGCAACCACTGACTAGGATACCATGAAATCACACCGAGTTAAACACTACGATCAAAGTCCTGCATGCAATTCGGTTTCAGACATTGAGCTGCACTTAACTAATTGATCACAGCAGGGTTGGGTCCAGAAGTACAGGTGTCCTTATCAATCTGGATTCTGGACTAATGTAGAATTCCAACATACTTGTCATGCACGATTTCCCCTTCAGGAGATCATGCTGACTTTGGCCTGTTTTCTCATGTGCCTCCAACTATCATGAAGCCACATCTTTAACAATTGACTCCAACATCACCCCAACCACTGAGGTCAGACTAACTGGCCTATAATTTCCTTACTTCTACCTCCATTGTCTCTTGAAAAGTGGAGTGACATTTGCAATTTTCCAGTCCTCCAGAACCACTCCAGAATCTATTGATTGTTGAAAGATGATTGGTAATTCCTTCACAATAGCTTCAGCTAGTTATTTCAGAACCCTGGTGTAGTCCATCTTGTCCAGGTGACTTATCTAACTTCAAACCTTTTAGTCCCCCAAGCACCTTCTCCCTAGTAATAACAACTGCAGTCTCTTATGCCCCCTGAAACTGTCAAAGGTTTGGCATACTGCTAATGCTTTCTACAGTGAAGACAGATACAAACTACTTATTCAGTATGTCCACCATTTCTTTGACCTCATTGCTATTTCTCCAGCATACTTTTCCAGCCGTCCAATATCTATTCTAGCCTCTCTTTTATTCTTTATATATCTGAAAAAGTTTTTGTTATCCTTTTTGATACCTTCACATTTCATCTTCTCCACACTTATGGCTTTTTAGTTGCCTTCTGTTGGTTATTAAGTTGCCCAATTCTCTAAATTCTCACTAAATTTTGCTTTGTAATATATCCTCTCTTTGTGTTTTATGTTGGCTTTGACTTCCTTTGTCAGTAATGGTTGCATCAACCTGGTTTTAGAAAACCTTTTCATTTTTAGGATGTACCTATCCTGTTCCTTCTGAATTATCCCCCCCCCCCCCAGAAACTACAGGTATTGTTGATCTGCTATCATCCATGCTAGTCTCCCCTTCCAATCAACTTGGGCCAGCTCCTCTCTCATGCCTCTCTAATTCCCTTTCATCCACGGTAATACCGATACATCTAACTTTAGCTTCTCCCTCTCAAATTGCAGGGCGAAGTCATATCATCATATGATGACCACTATTTCCTAAGGGTTCATTTACCTTAAGCTCTCTAATCACATCAGGTTCATTGCACAACGCCTAATCCAGAACAACTGATCCCCTAGTAGGCTCAACCATAAGCCCCTCTAAAAAGACATCTCATAAGCATTCTGCAAATTCTCTTGGGATTCAGCACCAACCTGAGCTTCTCAATATACCTGCATATTGTAATCCACTATGACTATTATAATATTGAATTGACTTTATTTCATACATCTTTCACATACATGAGGAGTAAAAATCTTTACATCAAGTTTCCTTTTGACATGCCTTTTCTATCTCCCATTGTAATGGTAGCCCACATCCTGATACCATTCAGAGGCCTGTATATAACTCCCATCAGCGTCTTTTTACACTTGCAGCTTCTTAACCCTACACACAAAGATTCTACATCTTCCGATCCTGTCATCTCCTTCTTAGGATTTGATTATATATTTTTTGCCAACACACCCACTCTGCCTATCTGCCTGTCCTTTCAAAACAATGCATAACCTTGGATATTAAGCTCACAACTGTAGTCTTCTTTCAGCTACAATTCAGTGATGCCCACAACCTCATACCTGCCAATCTCTAACTGTGCTACCTTGTTCCATATATGGCGAGCATTCACATGTAACACCTTCAGTCCTGTAGTCATCACACATTTTGCTTTTGTCCCCCTTTTAGACTGCAACTCACCCCTATCATCTGCTTGTCCTTCCAGATAGTCTCACTACACGCTGTCTCAGCTTGAAAAACAGAAAAACCCTATTCTCATCCCTATCACTCTGGTTCCCATCCTGTCCCAAATTAGTTTAAAACCTCCCCAACAGCTCGAGCAAACATGCCTGCATGGATATTGGTCTCCCTCGGGTTCAGGTACAATCCATCCCTTTTGTACAAGTCCTACCTTCCAGAATGTATGAATAAGATGTTGAGGGGCATCGATCATGTGGATAGTCAGAGGCTTTTTCCCATGGCTGGAATGGCTAGCACAAGAGGGCACAGTTCTAAGGTGCTTGGAAGTAGGTACAGAGGAGATGTCAGGGGTAAGTTTTTTTACGCGGGGGGAGAGAGTTGGGTGCGTGGAATGGTCTGCTGTTGACGGTGGTGGTGGCGGATATGATAGGGCCTTTTAAGAGACTTCTGGATAGGTACATGGAGCTCAGAAAAATAGAGGGCTATGGGTAACCCTAGGTAACTTCTAAAGTAGGGACATGTTCGGCACAACTTTGTGGGCCGAAGGGCCTGTATTGTGCTGTAGGTTTTCTATGTTTCTATGCTTTATAAATCTGAAACCCTGTCTTCTTCACCAGTTCCTCAGCCACATATTAATCTGCAAAGTCATCCTATACTTAACCTCACTGTTGCTTGGTTCAGACAGCAATCTAGAGATTACTACCCTGGAGGTACTGCTTTTCAGCTTACTCGCTCCTTAAATTTTCCCTTTAGGAACTGATGAAGAGTCTCAGCCTGAAACATTGACTGTTTAATCCTCTTCATAGATGCTGCCTGACCTGCTGAATTCCTTCAGCCCCTCTGTGTCTTTCAAAAGTAAAAGATAATTAGCATTATTTATCTTTTATCTTCAGTTCTGTAATTCTACTTTAAGTATCATGAACAAAATGGATGAGCTTACGGCATGGATCAGTACTTGGAGTTATGATGTTGTGGCCATTACAAAGACTTGGATGGTTCAGGGCAGGAATGGTTACTTAGAATGCCAGGCTTTAGATGTTTCAGAAAGGACAGGGAGGGGGGACAAAAGAGGTTGGGGTGTGGCACAGCTGATCAGAGATAGTATCAGGGCTGCAGCAAAAATGGGATTTGTCATGGAGGGATAGTCTACTGAGTCTCTATGGGTGGAAGTTAGAAACAGGAAGGGGTCAATAAATCTACTGGGTGTTCTTTACAGAGCACCCAATAGTAACAGGGACTTCAAGGAGCAGATAGGGAGACAGATTCTGGAATGGTGCAATAACAACAGGGTTGTCGTGATGGGAGATTTTAATTTCCCAAATATTGAATGGCATCTCCATAGAGCAAGGGGTTTAGATGGGGTGGAGTTTGTTAGGTGTGTTCAGGAAGGTTTGCTGACACACTATGTAGATAAACCTACAAGAGGAGAGGCTGTACTTGATCTGGTATTGGAAAATGAACCTGGTCAGCTGTCAGGTCTGTCAGTGGGAGAGCATTTTGGAGATAGTGATCATAATTCTATCTCCTTTACCATAGCACTGGAGAGGGATAAGAGCAGAAAAATTAGGAAAACGTTCAATTGGAGTAAGGGGAAATATTAAGCTATCAGGCAGGAACTTGGAAGCATAAATTGGGAGCAGATGTATTCAGGGAAATATATGGCAGAAATGTGGTAAATATTCAGGGGATATTTGTGTGGCATTCTGCAATGGGACAGGGAAAGGATGGTAGGATACAGGTACCATGGTGCACAAAGGCTGTTGAAAATCTAGTCAAGAAGAAAAGAAAAGCTTACAAAAGTTTCAAAAAATTAGGTAATGAAAGGGATCTAGAAAATTATAAGGGTAGCAGGAAGGAGCTTAAGAATAAAATTAGGAGAGCCAGAAGGGGCCATTAGAAGGCCTTGCTGAACAGGATTAAGGAAAACCCCAAGGCATTCGACAAGTATGTGAGAAGCAAGAGGATAAGACGTGAGAGAATAGGACCAATCAAGTGTGACAGTGGAAAAGTCAGGGGAGATAGCTGAAGTACTTAATGAATACTTGCTTCAGTATTTACTACGGAACAGGAACTTGGTGATTGTAGGGATGACTTACAGGGCACTGAAAAGCTTGAGCATATAGACATTAAGAAAGAGGATGCGCTGGAGCTTTTGGAAAACATCAAGTTGGATAAGTCACTGGGGCCAAATGAGATGTATCCCAGGCTACTGTAGGAGGCGAGGGAGGAGATTACTGAGCCTCTGGCGATGATCTTTGCATCATCAATGGGGGTGGGAGAGGTTCCAGAAGATTGGAGAGTTGTGGATGTTGTTCCCTTATTCAAGAAAGGGGGTAGAGATAGCCCAGGAAATTATAGACCAGTGAGTCATACTTCAGTGGTTGTAAGTTGATGGAGTAGATCCTGAGAGGCAGGATTTATGAACATTTGGAGAGGCATAATATGCTTAGGAATAGTTAGCATGGCTTTGTCAAAGGCAGGTCGTGCTTTACAAGCCTGAATGAATTTTTTGAGGGTGTGACTAAACACATTGATGATGGTAGAGCAGTAGATGTAGTGTATATGGATTTTAGCAAGGCATTTGATAAGGTACCCCATGTAAGGCTTATTGAGAAAGGAAGAAGGAATGGGATCCAAGGGGACATTGCTTTGTGGATCCAGAACTGGCTTGCCCACAGAAGGCAAAGAGTGCTTGTAGATGGGTCATATTCTGCATGGAGGTCAGTGACCAGGGATCAGGGATCTGTTCTGGGACCCCCTTCTCTTCGTGATTTTTATAAATGACCTGGATAAGGAAGTGGAGGGATGGGTTAGTAAATTTACTGATGACACAAAGGTTGGGGGTGTTGTGGATAGTGTGGAGGATTTTCAGAGATTATAATGGGACATTGAAAGGATGCATAGCTGGGCTGAGAAGTGGCAGATGGAGTTCAACCCAGATAAGTGTGAAGAGGTCAAATATGATGGCAAAATATAGTATTAAAGTTAAGACTCTTGGCAGTGTGGAGGATCAGAGGAATTTTGGGGTCCGAGTCCATAGGACACTCAAAGCTACTGAGCAGGTTAATTCTATGGTTAAGAAAACATACAGTGCATTGGCCTTCATCAACCATGGGATTCAGTTTAAGAGCCGAGAGGTAATGTTACAGCTATATAGGACCCTGGTCAGACCCCACTTAGAGTACTATGCTCAGTTCTGGTCATCTCACCACAGGAAGCATGTGGGAACTATAGAAAGTGTGCAGAGGGGATTTACAAGGATGTTGCCTAGATTGGGGAGCAAGCCTTATGAGAATAGGTTGAGTGAACTCGACCTTTTCTCTTTGGAGCGACAGAGGTGTATAATATGATGAGAGGCATTGATCGTGTGGATAGTCAGAGGCTTTTTCCCAGGGCTGAAACGGTTAACACAAGAGGGCACAGTTTTTTGGTGCTTAGAAGTAGATACAGAGGAGATGTCAGGGTAGGTTTTTTTGCAGAGTAGTGAGTGCATGGAATGGGCTGCTGGTGATGGTGGTGAAGGCAGATACAATATAGTTTTTTAAAAGACTCTTGGATAGGTACATGGAGCTTAGTAAAATAGAGGGTTATGGGTAACCCTAGGTAATTTCTAAAGTAAGTACATAAGGCACAGCATTGTGGGTCGAAGGGCCTGTATTGTGCTGTAGGTTTTCTATGTTTCTAAGAGAATAACAGCTCCAGGTTTAACTGGCATAAGATTAAAGGGCATTCCCCTAGATGAAAAATGTCGGCAATTCAGGGTTCTGCTGTTGAAGTCTCCCTCTTAAATCCTCTCACTCTAACAGTGAGCCTGCACGAATTTGGGATGTATTGACCAGGAGGCAGGCTAATGCTTGAAAATGCAGTCTGCCGCCAGGGCTGATCAGCCCAAAGATATAGTAAAGTGTATGAAAGGGTTAAAGAAAATCTTTAAAGCCTGCAACCAGGAAGTGAGATTGATACACCCTCCTGCTTATCACTTGCACTTCTCTAAAGTGCCAGCGAAAGTTACTAAATGCTGGTTGTAGGCTGTGCTGCTATTGGTTCGAGATGTAAATTTATACCAACTGTGGTGTGGTCCAACACAAGACTTGAACCTTGCATCTATGCTTCAGTATGTGTCATATTTTCCTTGTTAAAAAGATCAAGATGATTTGCATTTGTTGCAACACTTCATTTGCACCGCAATGTGCTAGAATTTCTAAAAGTTTTGACCTTCTCAGCTAATTAGTGGGTATAATGACTGTAAGCTGAAGAAAAGATGGAAATCCAGAACTGATACAGTTGTACACTATAAGAAGGCCAAATACACTTCCAGTGAGACTTCAGATTCATAGACCACTTTATTCATAGATGTAGTCTTAACTTTCTATTATTTAATATCCATTTATACTTCTTCACTTCCATGATCACTGTAATTGTACAGCTTGCTCTTCAGGATGGGTTCTTTTCTCCCTCTTGGGTATTCTAGTCTGAAAATTAATTTTAACATTTTAACTAGTTGCATATTCAAAATGCTTGAACATGTTGAAAATTTTTAATTTACATTTTCGTAGACATGTGTGAAACCTTTTGTGTTTATGGAAGAAAACAAGACAAAAGTTGAGGGTAAATGTTTGGGGGAGGGGAGATGAATACTGGAAATATCCACTCCAACCCCCTCAGGCAATGTAGAAAATCATTGACCTCGATTTATGTGACAACATCACCTCCTGTGTGAGTCCTCTTCTATCCCTGCTCGAAGGAAGTTACTTTGCACAAGGGAATGCAGTCAGTCATTTGTTTTCTCACTGCCTTTTCTAAGAGCCAGTGGTCCTCTGTGGGTGAGGAGATATCAGACTAATTTTTAAATTGTGCTTGAGTACAGTAGTTAAAGTGCCAGCTGCAGGGCAGGTTTGCATTTCACAGGAAGGTCATTTTACTTTGTGCTAAATTGGATGATGGAAGCCAGCAGATTATTCTCTTTCCAGTTGGGGCTGAGCCTACTACTATCTACACACATACTTTCCAGTAGAAGTTATGGAGTCACAGAGTCATACATCATAGGAACAGGTCCACTGGCTACCTTGTCCACGTTGACCTCCTTTGCCTATCTACATTTATCACATTGACCCACGATAGGGCCTTATCATTCTATGCCTTGCCTATTTAAGTGCCTCTTAAATATAGTAACTGTATTTATTCCACTGATAGCACATTCCAGATTTCAATCATTGTGTCCTTAAACTAAAATTTCCTCTCAAAACACCTTTAAAACTTTTGTAATACCCTCCGCTTTCAATATGCCTACCGTGTGAAAAAGGTTTTGACTCTCTACCCTGTCTATACCTCTCATAATCTTTTATATTTCTATCAGGTCACCTATCAGCCTTCTTTATGCCAGTGAAAACAAGTACAGCTATCCAATCTCTCCCCAGAGCTGAAGTCCTTCAATCCAGGCAAAATCCTGGATCATAAACATGTGAAATTCTTCAGATGCCGGAAATCCAAAGGCACTCACACAAGATACTGGAAGAACTCAGCGTGTCAGGTAGCATCTATGGAAATGAATGAACAGTTGACATTTCTGGCTGAGCATCTGCAGATTTTCTGGTGTTTATGATTTCCGGCATCTGCAGATTTTCTGTTGTTTGTGTGCTCGGATCCTTCTTTTGCAATCATATCATTCCTTGCAGTTCGATGACCAGAAATGCACACAACACTCAAGGGAGGTCTAGTCAGTGTTTTGTAATGTTGCAACATAACATTCCAATTATATTATCTATGCACCAGCCCATGAAGTCTAGTATACCATATGCCTTGTTTGTCACCCTATGTAGATGTATAGGGAGAGTATATTGACTGGCTGTATCACAGCCTGGTATGGAAACACCAATGCCCCTGAATGGAAAATCCTACAAAAAGTAATGGATATGGCCTAGTCCATCACAGGTAAAGTCCTCTCAACCATTGAGTACATCTAGAACCATAGAACATTACAGCACCAAAACAGGCCTTTTGGCCCTTCTTGGTTGTGCCGAACCATTTTTCTGCCTAGTCCCACTGACCTGCACCTGGCCCATATCCCTCCATACCCCTCTCATCCATGTACCTGTCCACGTTTTTCTTAAATGTTAAAAGTGAGCCCGCATTTACCACTTCATCTGGCAGCTCATTCCACACTCCCACCACTCTCTGTGTGAAGAAGCTCCCCCTATTGTTCCCTTTAAACTTTTCCCCCTTCACCCTTCACCCATGCCCTCTGGTTTTTTTCTCCCCTAACCTCCGTGGAAAAAGCCTGCTTGCATTCACTCTATGTATACCCATCATAATTTTATATACCTCTATCAAATCTCCCCTCATTCTTCTACGCTCCAGGGAATAAAGTCCTAACCTGTTCAACCTTTCTCGGTAACTCAGTTTCTCAAGTCCCGGCAACATCCTTGTAAACCTTCCCTGCACTCTTTCAACCTTATTAATATCCTTCCTGTAATTCAGTGACCAAAACTGCACACACTACTCCAAATTCAGCCTCACCAATACCTTATACAACCTCACCATAACATTCCAACACTTATACTCAATACTTTGATTTATAAAGGCCAATGTACCAAAAGCTATCTTTATGACCCTATCTACCTGTGACACCACTTTTAGGGAATTTTGTATCTGTATTCTTAGATCCCTCTGTTCTACTGCACTCCTCAGTGCCCTACCATTTACTTTGTATGTTCTACTTTGGTTTTCCTTCCAAAGTGCAATATCTCACACTTGTCTGTATTAAACTCCAACTGCCATTTTTCAGCCCATTTTTCCAGCTGGTCCAGATCCCTCTGCAAGCTTTGAAAACCTTCCTCACTGTCCACTACACCTCCAATCTTTGTATCATCAGCAAATTTGCTGATCCAATTTACCACATTATGATCCAGATCGTTGATATCATCTGCATGAAACACTGTCACAGAAAAGCAGTATCCATCATCGGGGATCACCACCACCCAAGACATGCTCTCTTCTCACTGCTGCCATCAGGAGTACAGGAGCCTTAGGACTCACACCACCAGATTCAGGAATAATTACTACCCTTCAACTATCAGGATCTTGAACCAACTGGGTAACTTCACTCAACTTCATTTACCTCATCATTGAAATGTTCCCACAACTGAAGGACTTAATTTCAAGGACTCTTCATCTCTTCTCCTTGATATTTATTGCTTATTTATTTATTATTATTATTTCTTCTTTTTGAGTTTGCAGTTTGTTGTCTACTTCACTCTGGTTGAATGCCCTCGTTGGGCAGTCTTTCATTGACTCTGTTATAATTATTATTCTATAGATTTATTGAGTATGCCCACAAGAAAATGAATCTCAAGGTTGTATATGGTGACATTCATAATAAAATTTACTTTGAACTTTTATCAGGCTGTGTTGTTGCAACTTTCAGGGAACTATGTATTTGGACTCCCAGGTCTCTGTCTATCAATATTCTTTAATGCCCTGCCGTTTGCTCGATTTGTGCTTCCAAATTAAAACAGCTCACACTTGTAGGGATTAAATTTTATCTGCATAATTATCCATCAGATCTGTATCCTGCTATAGCCTTAGACTTCCTTCCTTGCTATCCACAACACTGATTTTTATAAGAGATTAGCAAGTGTGCTAGTCCAAGTTATAAATATATATTACAAACAATTAAGGACTCTGCTCTTAACCCTGCAGTAGATCACTAGTCACAGACTTACAAAACAGAGAAGTGGCCATCTACTACTACAATCCAGAAAAGCAAGCATCCGCTACTACATTCTGCTCCATCAACCAGCCAATTGTAGATCCAATTAGCCAGCCTGCCTTAGCTCCCATGCTCTTTGTCAAATACCTAACAGAAGTCCATATTACCCTGCCTCCAACAGTCTCCTTGTACACTGGATAGCGATTAGAAATAACAACAAAGGGTTTCCCTAAAAGGCCAACAGCTTGCTGCATCTGTTCAAATCCAGGAACTCTTTTTAACCCTCTGTTGTCCAGGAACTTTGAAGGCAGTTGATGGGAATTGACACAACTGACTCCACAATTGAAAGATCACTTTCAAAGACTCCACAACTCATGTTCTTAATATTATTTATTTACTTTTTAAATTTATTATTTGCATGAGTTATCCTCTTTTGCTTACTGGATATCTGTCAGGCTGTGTTATGTATAATTTTTCATGATTTCTATTGTATTTTTTATTTTCCTATTAATGCCTGCAAGGTATATATAGTGACATACACTCAGTGGCCACTTTATTATGTATAGCTGTATGTCTGCATGTTAATCCAAATATCGAATCAGCTACACACACAAAATGCTGGTGAAACGCAGCAGGCCAGGCAGCATCTATAGGAAGAAGTACAGTCGACGTTTTGGGTCAAGACCCTTCGTCAGGACAGCTAATCATGTGGGAGCGACTTCAGGCATTAAGCATCATCAAGAGGTTCAGTTGTTGTTCAGACCAAGTATCAGATTGGGGAAGAAATGTGATCCAGGTGACTTTGACCATGGAATGATTGTTGGTGCTTTGACAAGATGGTTTGAGTATGTTAGAAGCCGTTGACCTCCTGGGATTTTCACACCCAGCAGTTGACAGGGAATGATGTGAGGAAAAACGTCCAGAGAGCGGCTGTTCTGTGGGTGAAAATGCCTTGTTAATGAGAGATCAGAGGAGAACGAACAAATCAGTTTAAGCTGACAGGAAGATCAAATAAAATATAATATTTTACAATTGTGTTACATCAGTGGTGTGCAGAAGAGCATTTCAAACCTGAGGGGGATGGGCTTCAACAGCAGAAGACCATGAAGGTACACTCAGTGGCCACTTTATTGGGTACAGGAAGTACTTAATAAAGTGGCTATTGAGTATATCAAGCCCTGCCTTTATGAATCTCCTTGTACACTGGATAGTGATAGAAATAATCAGAATAATAATACATTTCCCTAAAAGGCCAATAGCTCACTGCATCTGCTGGAACCCAGCCACCCTCTCTTCCCTCTGTTGTCCAGGTGCTTTGAGGGCAATTGATGTGAAAAGTTGCTGACACTTTAAACATTATGTTGCAGAACACTACAGTCACGTTCCACAACGAATATAAAAATTCTCACCCAGTGAATGGGATACCGACCGATCCCTCTGGCTGTCGAAGTTGCAGGTGTGACCAACATATGGCACTCATGTGAGAAGGCAGCAGTAACCTTACGTCTGAGGGTGGCTCAGAGATGCAGTGTTCTAGATGAAAAAAGCCATTGTGAAGCGCAGACAGGAATGTCTTCTGAATTAACATGAGGAAATGAAAAGAAAATGTCAGAGGCAAAAGGAAGCCCAGAGAACAGTAAACAAGTAATGATGAAGCTGTCAACATGCTCATGTTCCTTGGCATCCATATCACCAGCAACATCACCTGCTCTCTTCAAACTGATGTTGTGATCAAGAAAGCACATCAGTATGTTTACATTTTTAGGCATCTGAGAAGATTCAACATGTCTACGAGGATTTTGTCAGATTTCTACAGATTGACGAAATATTCTGACAGGCTGCATCGGAGCCTGTTATGGTAACGGCTCTGCACTTAGTCGACTAAACCTGCAGAGAGTGGTAACTAGTCCTGTCCCTCACAGACTCATTACTTTCTCCCATCCAGTCCATCTTTATGGAGTGTTGCTTCAGGGAAGGGTAGTGCTGTCGCCAAGGATGCCTATTACTCTGGCCTTTTCCTGTTCTCTCTTCAGTCCTCTTAAAAAAGATGAAGGTTCCCAAATGCCCAGGCTTCAGTGCTGTCAAATTCTCAAACCCTTAATTCTACTTCTAACCTGACAATAGCTGAATATTCAAACAACACACACAAAATGCTGGTGGAACACAGCAGGCCAGGCAGCATCTATACGGAGAAGCACTGTCAACCTTTCGGGCCAAGACCCTAGCTGAATATTCTTTGGTTATAAAGTTACTGTCAATTTAATACTGTTTGATTTATTCCCTCTCAGTTTGCACCATCCTGGTTTGTGCTCATCATTGTACTTGTTGCTGTGTTTATTATTATCATAGATATTGTTTACTCTGTGAGCTTCATTGTACCCTAATGTACCATGCATGACAATCAAATAATCTCATTAATATAATTGAAAATAACAAAAGGGACAATAAAAGAAAAGGAGTGTTGAAGAAAAACAAACACGGGGAGATCTGCAGATGCTGGAAATTCAAGCAACACACACAAAATGCTGGTGGAACGCAGCAGGCCAGGCACCATCTATGGGAAGAAGCACTGTCGACGTTTCGGGGCGAGACCCTTCATCAGGACTAACTGAAAGGAAAGATAGTAAGAGATTTGAAAGTAGGAGGGGGAGGGTGAAATGCGAAATCCCCACCCCCTCCAGTCTTCTCCTATCATTTCGCATTTCCCCCTCCCCCTCCTACTTTCAAATCTTTTACTGTTAGTCCTGACGAAGGGTCTCGGCCCGAAACGTCGACAGTGCTTCTCCCTATAGATGCTGCCTGGCCTGTTGTATTCCACCAGCATTTTGTGTGTGTTGAAGAATCTGGCCAGAGTGTGAAAGAAAACCAAAACATATGTTGAATTGACTTTATTTCTTACATCCTATACATACATGAGGAGTAAAGATCTTTACGTCTCCATTGGAATGTGCAATGTGCAAATTATAGTAATTTGTAATAAATAGTATTACAAATTAGATGCAAATTAGATTAGTAGGATATTCAGCAAAATAGACAATATAGCTTAGAAGTAAAATTGTGTCAGCGTGAATTGATCAGTCTGCTGGCCTGGTGGAAGAAGCTGTCCCAGAGCCTGTTGTCCTGGCTTTTATGCTGCGGTATCTTTTCCTGGATGGTAGCAGCTGGAACAGTTTGTGGTTGGGGTGACTCAGGTCCCCAAGGACCTTTTGGGCCCTTTTTTCGCACCTGTCACTGTAAATGTCGGGAGTAGTGAGAAGTTCACATCTACAGATGTGCTGGGCTGTCCACACCACTGTCTGCAGAGTCCTGCGATTAAGGGAGGTACAGGTCCCATACCAGGCAGTGATGCAGCCAGTCAGGATGCTCTCAATTGTGCCCCTGTAGGAAGTATGCCTGCAGAAAATGAATCTCAGGGTTGTATGTGGTGACATGTAGGTACTCTGATAATACATTTTACTTTGAACTTTGAAGTTCATCAATTAAAATAGGTTAGGGGCACCATCTTCCTTCCTTACCTGTTTTGAAGTACTGTAAGCATTTTATTTGGACATTATTGACTAAACCCAACATTTATTTTATAAAACAAAATAATTTTATTCACATTCAAAAGATATTTACAAAAATAAGCTGTTCCATGCCTTTCCATTCTGTACACACATGGTCAATGCTTTCCACACTATTCCTCTCCTCACCTGACTCCTCCTTCTCTAATCGGAGAACCCTACATCGAGCCCTCGCTGTGGCTGCACCAAGCTTCAGTGCATCCCTCAGTAAGTACTCCTGCAGCCTGGAAGGTGCTAGTCAGCAACACTCTTCACAGACTTATCAATGCGCTTGTAGACGAACAAGTTCCAAGCTATCCAAAGAGCATTTTTCACTGAAGTTAATGATCTGCCAGCAGCAAGTGATGTTTGCATTTGTCACCCAGTATTGCCCGTTAAGTAAATTGGTAGTGAGTAATTCCCATGCACTCCTGCAAGTGAAGGTATTCTCACAATCACTTTGGGTAAGGGGGTGTTAGGATTCAGACCTACTGATGAATTGAATAGAAACATTTCCAAGCTAGAATGAAGTGTGACTTCAAAAGTCACTAGCAGGTGATTGCGTCCCGAAGTCCCTGCTACTTTGATCTTCTCAATGCTAGTCATAGACTTAGGAAGCATAGTCAAAGATGTTTCGACTAATTGATTCTTCGCATTTTGTGGACCATAACGTCATAAGGTATAGGAACAGAACTGGGGCATTTGACCCATCAAATCTGTTCTGGCATTTCATTGTGCCTGATCCATTTGTCTCTCAGCCCCAGTCTCCTGCCTTCTCCCCATAACCTTCATGCCCTGGCTAGTCAAGAACCTATCAACCTCTGCCTTAAATGTACCCAGTGACTTGGCCTGCACAGCCACCTGTGACGATGAATTCCACAGATTCAACACTCTCTGACTAAAGAAATTCCTCCTCATCTCCATTCTAAATGGGTATCCCACTATTCTGAGGCTATACCCTTAGGTTCTTGAGTTCTCCACCATAGGAAACATCCTCTCCACATCATCTCTATAGAGCACTTTAAACAATCGAGAGCTTTGAATGAGATCTTCCCTCATTCTTCTGAATACCAGTGAGTACAGGCCTAGAGCCATCAATTGGTCCTCATATGGCAAAGCTTTCACTCCCAGAATCATTCTCATGAACCTCGTCTGAAACCTCTCCAATGTCAGCACATTATTTCTTAGATGTTGTTGCTGTTGAGTGCCATCGAGTCATCGTCAACTCATGGCGACCCTATGGATAGTGTGGTTGTACATAGGGTTTTCCTGGCAATATACAGAAGAGGATTGCCAAGCAACACACACTCAAAATGCTGGAGGAACTCAGCAGCCAGGCAGCATCAATGGAAAAATGTACAATCAACGCTTCAGGCTGAAACCCTTCAGCAGGACTGGAGAAAAAAAAGCCAAGGAGTAGTTTTTAAAGGTGGGGGGAGGGGAGAGAGAAATACCAGGTGATAGGTGAAACTTGAAGAGCGAGCGATGACATTACAAGCTGGGAAGTTGATTGGTAAAAGAGACAGAAAATCCATTCCGACATGTCACCACCCATTTTAATTCCACTTCCCATCCCCATTCCAATATGTTCATCCATGGCCTCCTTCACTGTCGTGATGAGGCCACACTTGGGTTGGAGGAACAACCCTTTATATTCCGTTTGGGTAGCCTCCAACCTGATGGCATTAACATCGATTTCTCAAATTTCTGGCAATGCCTCCCACCGCCCCCCCCCCCCCCCACCTCACCATTTCCCATTCTCTTTTCCCTCCCTCACTTTACCTCCTTGCCCACCCATCACTTCCCTCTGGTGCTCCTTCCCTCCTTTTTCTTTCTTCCATGGCCTTTTGTCTCTTTCACCAATCAGCTTCCAAGTTCTTGACTTCATCCCTCCCTCTCCAAGTTTCACCTATCACCTTGTGTTTCTCTCTCCCCTCCACACACCTTTTAAATCTACTCCTCAGCTTTTTTTCTCCAGTCCTGCTGAAGGGTTTTGGCCCAAAACATTGACTGTACTCTTTTACTAGATGCTGCCTGGCCTGCTGCGTTCCTCCAGTATTTTGTGTGCGTTGCTCAGATTTCCAGCACCTGCAGATTTTCTCTTGTTTATAAAGTAGATTGCTAGGTCTTTCTTCTGCACAGATACTGCTGATGTCAAGGTTGGGACCCAGCTGGTTTCAAAACCAGGACCATCCACCTTGGAGTCCAGTGCTGATGCCACTATACCACTTCTTAAAGGGCCCAACACTGGTCACAAATCTCCAAGTGAGGCCTTACCAGTGGCTTATAAAACCTCAACTTTACATCTTTTCTTTTACATTCTAGTCTTCTCAAAATAAATACTAACTTTGCATTTGCCTTCCTCAACATTGACTCGACCTGTAAACTAACCTTTAGGGAATCCTGCACAAGGACTCTGAAGTCCCTTTGCACCTCAGATTTTGGAATTTTCTCTCCATTTATAAAATAGTCTACACATTTACTTCTTCCATCAAAGTGTATGACCATACACTTCCTGATGCTGTATTCCATCTGCCATTCCTTCTCACATTCCCCCAATATGTATTAGTCCTTCTGTAGCCTCCCTGCTTCCTCAACACGATCTGTGGACTATCCCTAGTCACTGGCAGTCAATCAGAAGAGACTCCCTTTATTTCCCTTCTTTGCCTCCTGCCAATCATCAATGCTCTATCCATGCTAGTATCTTTCATGGAATACCACGGCACTTTCCTTCTTAAACAGCTTCATGTGTGGCATCTTGTCAAAGGCATTCTGAAAATCCATGTACACAACATCCATTGATTTTCCTTTGTCTATTCTGCCATTATTTCCTCAAAGAATTCCAACAGATTTGTCAAGCAAGATTGTCCCTTAAGGAAACAATGCTGACCTTGGCCTATTTTCTCATTTGTCTCCAAGTACACCAAAACCACATCCTTAACAATCGACTTCATCATTTTCGGGTCAGGTTAACTGGCCTATAATTTCTTCTGCCTCCCTCTCTTCTTGAAGAGCGGAATGGCATTTGCAGTTTTCCAGTCCACTGGAACCACACAAGAATCTATTGAACTTGAAAGATCATTACTAATGCCTCCACAATCTCTTCTGCCACTTTTTTCAGAACTCTGGGGTGTACATCATTTGGTCCAGGTGATTTATCTACCCTCAGACCTTTCAGCTTCCCAAGAACCTTCTCCCTAACAATGGCAACTTCATTCACTTCTGCCCCCTCTCACTCTCAAACTTCCAGCATAATGCTTGTATATTCCACAGTGAAGACTGATGCAAAATACTTATTCATTTCAACCGCCATTTCCTTGTCCTCTGTTACTACCACTCCAGCATAATTTTCCAGCACTCTGATATCTACTCTTATCTTTCTTTTAGGCATTATATACCTGAAGAAACTTTTGGTATCCTCTTCAACAGTATTGGCTAGCTTACCTATATATTTTTATCTTTCCCTCTTCATGATTTTTGTTGCCTTCCGTTGATTTTTAAAAGCTTCCCAATCCTCTAACTTCCCACTAATTTTTGCTTTATTACATGATCTCTCTTTGGCTTTCATGTTGGCTTTGACTTCCCTTGTCAGCCAAGTTGCATCGTACTGCTATTAGTATACTTCTTCTTTGAGATGTACCTATCCTGTGCCTTCCAACTTGCTGTCAAATATTCCAGCCATTGCTGCTCTACAATCATCTATGATAAAGTCCCCTTCCAGTCAACTTTGGCTAGCTCCTCTCTCATGCCTCTGTAATTCCCTTTACTCATCTGTAATACTGATACATCTGATTTTACTTCTCCTTCTCAAATTGCAGGGTGAATCCTATCCTATTATGATCACTACCTCCTAAGGGTTTCTTTACCTTAATCAATTCCAGTTCATTGCACAACACCCAATCCATAATAGCCTATCCCCTAGTGGACTCAATCACAAGCTTCGCTAAAAAGCCATCTTGTAGGCATTCTACAAATTCCCTTGAGCGGGATCCAGCACCAACCTAATTTTTCCAATGTACAGCATATTGAAATCCTCCATGATTATCGTAACATTACCCTTTTGCCTTACCCTTTCTATCTCTTGTTGTAATTTGCAGCCCACTATATTGCTACGGTTCGGGGGCCTATATATACTGAAATTCCCAGTAAGACCTTTTTACCCTTACAGTTTCCTAGCTCTACCTATAATGATTGTACGCCTTCCAATCCTATGTCACCTCCTTCTAAGGATTTTATTTCATATTTTTACCAACAGAGCCACGCACCCTCTCTGCCTACCTGCCTGTCTTTTTGATCCTTAGATGTTAAACTCCCAGCTTTAACCTTCTTTCAGCTATGATTCAGCGATGCCCACAACATCATTTCTGCCAGTCTCTAACTGTACTACAAGTTCATCTACCTTATTCCATATTCGGTGTGCATTCAAATATACCACCTTCAGTCCTGTATTCATTACCCTTGTCGCTTTTGTCCCCTGTTACACTGCAATCATCCCACGGACTTCAATTTTGCCTTATCATCAGCGTCTCCTTGCGAGCAGTTTCATTACACACTGCCTTTGTTTGTGAAACTGACTGCCCCATCCCCAGCCCCTGTTCCAAATGAACGAGTGGCAGAGGGTCTGAATTTCTGATCCGGTGAATAGGGACCCAGGAAGGTATGAAGCTTTGTCTTCATGATAACAAATTGCTGCATGCATTTACCCAAATATTCTACATCACCTTTCCTAACATGATGGAAAAGGTGGGAGTTGCATCGCGTGCTGCAGAAAATGTAGCCATTGACCTGCGCCTGAATGCCTGCATTTATTTAACTGACTGAGTTAATTTTCTGGCCATTTACCCCCTAGGGCATTGCTGGTAGATTCTGTGGTGTGAAGTATTAAATGGGCAAAATTATTGTATTTAGCCATCCTAATACATGAACTGCTTTGTTATCTGAGGAGTTGAAAATGTAACTGACACTTTGGACTTTTATACCGAGCACTAATGAAAGAATTAGCAGCTGTTGAAAGTGGCCATGTTAACAGCCTGAAAGCAGAGCTGATTATTGAAGCTGAGATGGTGACATTACAGTTCAATGAGACACAGATCTTGTTTTCAAACAGCCAGTCAGTTATGTGATTTATGAAAGCCCACGGCTATCTCAGGCTTTGAATTCGATATTACTTCGCCCACTACCACCCCATCCCCCATCTGCTCTGACATTGTCCTTGCAGAATGCAAAAGAGATGAAGGGAGAATTGGTAAAGTACAGATCGCAGAGATCCCTTATTCAATTGGTGTGTGTTGCCTTGTTCACTTTCAATTTTACAAACAATTTTATTATCACTTGATTTACCGGAAAGCACAAATAAACAGGGAAACATTTTGCCTTTCGAGATTGTGCTTGTTGCATGGATTATAAATGAACAGGTCATTTGTTATCTACGATGAGTACTGTTCAAGGCATTACTTTTCCGTTTGCTTATCTCATGAACTGACTAATTTGAGTTCAGTAGAACATAACCAAGAGCCAGTAGCAGGCTTCAAGCACCTCATGATGGGTGAAAGGCACGTCCTCACTCACACATTGTCATCATTTGTTGAGCTTGTTTATGCACATCAGTGTATTTCATCAGCAATGTACTCTCACTGCATAATCGTTGGACAAGACTATATTTATATTGAATTCATGCTCAAAGTGGAATTCTAACATTTCACATATAAAATTATATTCTGAATACTGCAAACAGACAGACAGACATACTTCATTGATCCCGAGGGAAATTGAGCTTTATTACAGCCTCACCAAGAATAGTGAAGAAATAGAGCAATGTAAAACCATAAATAATTAAATAATAATAAGTTAATCATGCCAAGTGGAAATAAGTCCAGGACCAGCCTATTGGCTCAGGGTGTCTGACACTCCGAGGGAGGGGTTGTAAAGTTTGATGGCCACAGGCAGGAATGACTTCCTATGACGCTCAGTGTTGCATCTCGGTGGAATGAGTCTCTGGCTGAATGTACTCCTGTGCCTAACCAGTACATTATGGAGTTGATGGAAGTCATTGTCCAAGATGGCATGCAACTTGGACACAATGGGGGCTTCAAATATTTTTCATGCGTTTCAAAGTCGAAGTAAGCCAAAGTAAAATTTATTAGCATATATGTCACCACATAGAACCCTGAGATGTTTTTTTGGGCATACTTAGCAAATGTATAGAACAGTAACTGTAATAAGATCAATGAACAATAAACTGTTCAAATGCAGATATAAATAAATAGCAATAATTAATGAGCATGAAATAACAAGATTAAAGAGTTCTTAAATGAGTGTAGTTATCCTCTTTTGTTCCAGAGCCTGATGGTTGAGGGGTAGTAACTGTTCTTGAACCTGGTGGTGGAGTCCTGAAGCACTTGTGCCTTCTCCCTGATGGCAGCAGCGAGAAAAGAGCATGGCCTGGGTGATGAGGATCTTTGATAATGGATGATGCTTCCTTACAGCAACCTTTCATGTAAATGTGCCAATGGATGGGAGGGTTTTACTCATGATGTACTGGGCCGAATCCACTATCTTTTGTAGGATTTTCTGCTCAAAGGCATTGCTGTTCCCATACCAGGCAGCATACTTTCCACCATAAACCTACAGAGGTTTGCCAAGGTTTTTGATGACATGCTGAATCTCCGCAGACTCCCAAGGAAGTAGAGGTGCTGTCATGCTTTCTTCATAATAATATTTTTATGATGGGTCCAGGACTGGTCTTCTGAGATAGTGACACCCAAGTATTGAAAGTAACTGACCCTCTCCACCTCTGATCCTCCGATGGATCCTAGCTCATGGACCTCTGGTCACCCTTTTCTGAAGTCTACAATCAGTCTACAGCCATAATAATGGTATTGACGTTGAGTCAGAAGTTGTTGTTATTACACCACTCAGCAAAACTTTCAGTTTCCCTCCTGTATGCTGATTCATCATCACCTTTGATACAGCCACAACACAGCTAAAAGCAGATGTTGGTTCCAACCTGGCAGTTTAGTCAATAAATAATTTGCTTTACAGTTGTTATTAAAATTCTTAATGTAGAGGAATCACATAATAAGTTAGCTGTTTCTATATTGCTCTTAGTAGGAGACTCATCGACAATGTCCTTATACTCAACATCCACAAGACAAAGGTCCTCTACCATTTGCCCCTCTTGTACTATCCTACCCACCAACAATAAAGTTGACCAAAAATAAAACATGGACTATTTCCTATATCTCAAGAGTATCCTCTCTGTCAACCATCACAGACCATCACACCACCCACTATGCACCAACATATCGTTTGGTCAATTGAGGAAAAGGTTGTATGAAGACAAGACCTCAGATCTGTCAAAAAAGTCAGTCTATTGGCACTTGGTGATCCCTGCCCTCTTCCATGCTTCTAACAGGGCAAAGGAAACAAAATACCAATATTGTCTCCACATAATCTTTCAAATTCACAGGAAGGACAAACAAACTAAGCCAGCTTCTGTGGTATCAAGGACCCAGTCAGTTAGATATGTTGGACACACTATTTGCTAACTTGACACCAGACTCCCAAAGGAGGTACTCTGTTCCAAGTTCCATCGTGGAAAAAGATGATCAGATGGGCGAAAGTTAAGATACTTGATGCACTCAAAGCCTCAGTGTAAAAATGCAACTTCCTAAACACAAGAGATTCTGCAGATGCAAGAAATCCAGAGCATGCATAAATAATGCTGGAGGAACTCAGCAGGCCAGACAGCATCTATGAAAATGAATAAACAGATGGGGTTTCAACCCGAAAAGTCGACTGCTTATTCATTTCATAGATGCTGCTTGACCTGCTGAGTTCTTCCAGCATTTTGTGTGCAATGCAACTTCCTGACTGACTGCTAGGAATTTCTGGTCAGTGATCACTCCAAGTGGCAAAGGGGCACACCGGATCACAAGCTCCTCAGGTTCATGATTCAGGAACACAAACAATAATGTGACCGTCTACAGAGAGGAGGTCATCACCCTGACACAGTGGTGTCAAGAAAACAACCTCTCCCTCAATGTTGCAAAACACAAAGGAGCTGGTTGTGGATAACAGGAGGAATGGAGACAGGCTAGCCCCTATTGACATCAATGGATCTGGGGTTGAGAGGGTGAACAGCTTTAAGTTCTTTGGCATAAACATCACCAAGGATCTCGTGATCTGTGCATACTGGTTGCGTGGTGAAAAAGGCACAACAACGCCTCTTTCACCTCAGAAAGTTGAAGACGTTTGGTATGGCCCCCCAGATTCTAAGAACTTTCTATAGGGGCACAATTGAGAACATCTTGACTGGCTGCATCACCACCTGGTATGGAAACTGTACCTCCCTTAATCGCAGGACTGTGCAGACGGTGGTGTGGACAGCCCAGCGCATCTGTGGTTGTGAACTTCCCACTACTCAGGGCATTTTACAGAGACAGATGCATAAAAAGGGCCCAAAGGATCATTGGGGACCTGAGTCACCCCAACCACAAATTGTCCCAGCTGCTACCATCCGGCAAACAGTACCGCTGCATAAATGCCAGGACCAACAGGCTCCGAGACAACTTCTTCCACCAGGCCATAAGACTGCTTAATTCATGCTGACTCAACTGTATTTCTATGTTATATTGACTATCTTGTTGGACATAATATTTATTATAAATTACTACGATTGCACATTTCACATTTAGACAGAGACGTAACGTAAAGAATTTTACTCTGATGTATATGAAGGATGGAAGTAATAAAGTAAATTCAATTCCATTCAGTCCAAGTAAACAGTGGAAAGAACACTTAACAAATTAGTGTGGGTCAGTACTTCACAAACTACCCACCTGCCTTCTTTAGCCACCACCTCCCCTGTCTGTGGAAGAGTCTGCAACATTCAAATTGACCTCACTAGTCATTTCAGGACTCACAAAATCAGAGTGGAAATAAGTCAGCCTTAAGGTTGTGCAATAATGCATAAACTTTTAATAGAGTCCCACAATGAACACCATGAGAATATTGGTTTCTGTTTACACTTATTAAAGTGAGGGATATTATTGCCAGGATAGTTTCTGAGTTTGGATGCCTTTTAGCTAATATGTTCATTTGATATGTCTCTCTCATTCTGTAGTAATTATGGGGAAGCTACTTTTCTGCTTTTCATCTCATTGTAAGAATCCTGGTGATTGATAATTACACTAAATACCCAGAAATGACTACAATATTTCAATGAGCATTGATCCTCTAATAATAATACTGAAAGATTTGGGGTGCATCTTTTTTTCTGATTGGGGACAGAGGTGTGCTAAATATAGTATGTATAGCACATAGGCAGAGTGTGAACTGCTGTGGAGAGAGAGGTTGTTATTTTGGTAACAAGGGAGTGGGAGGGGTTGGACATCTGGCCATGACATCATAGAAATTTATAAATGAGCTTTCTGACTCTGTTTCATAATCCAATATTAGCTCCTTGAGCTCAACATTAGTGAATAATAAGTAACTTGGCTCTGTAATTTCCCTTAACAACCAAGAAGTTGTATTCAATAGTTATAGAATAGCTGATAGATTTTGTGTTTTTACCCTCTCCACAAAGTTGTTCCTGACAGATGTGGACAGTGTATTTTCACCCATTAAAAAATGAAAATCTGGCCTTGTTATTAACCTCCTTTCCAGAAAACAATACAAGTGTTGATTGACATGAGGACTTCTGTAGATGCTCAAAATCCAAAGCAGTACACACAAAATGCTGGAGGAACTCAGGAGATCAGGCAGCATCTATGGAAATAAATAAACAGTTGACGTTTCGGTTCGAGACCCTTCTTCAGGACTGGAAAGGATATTGGAAGAAGACGGAATAAAAAGGTGGTGGCAGGGGAAAGAGGATAGCTAGAAGGGGTTGGGAGAACCAAATGGGTGTGAAAGGTAAAAGGTTAGGGGGAAGAATCTGATAGGAGAGGAGAGTGGACCATAGGAGAAAGTGACAGGCAGGTGAGAAGAACTCCCTGGAGTCAGAGTGGGGAATAGAAGAAGAGGGGAGGGGGAGAGAAATCTTTTTTACTGGAAGGAGAATTCAATATTCATGCTACCAGGTTGGAGGCTACACAGACAAAATATAAGGTGTTGCTCCTCCACCCTGAGGGTGGCTTCATCGCGGCACAAGAGGAGGCACGTTGGAACGGGAACGGGAAAAGGAATTAAAATGAGAACTTCTACTTTTGGCAGATAGGACAGAGGTGCTCGCCGAAGTTGTCCCCCAACTTTTGATATGTCTCACTAATGTAGAGGAGGCCACATCGAGAGCACCAGATCCAACAGACAACCCCAGCAGATCCAGAGGTGAAGTGTTGCCTTCAGAGGGAGGAGGTGAATGGGCAAGTGTAGCACTTTGGCCACTTTCAGGGATAAGTGGTGGGAAGAGATTAATGGAGAGAGACGAATGGACAAGGGAATAACGGAGGGAGCAGTCCCTGTGGAAAGCGGCAGGGGGTGCGTGTGGTGTTAAAGACAAGTGTTGGTACAACAATCTGAGTCAAGAGGATTCAGAGACAGTAGTGATAACGCATTTCAGTCCAACTTCCACATATTCAAACCACATATATACAGAATCTATAACTTTCAAAGTACGCATTTATATTCATGTCCAATGTACATATCTTTGAAATTAAGGAAAGGGCATGCTTTGCTATAAATGATGGATCTTTTAAGTGATGGACAACTGAACTGCCTACTGTATGGTTCCTTTGAACTTCTCATTCAATATGGCACAGCCATGTGCTACAGGAAATCTCAGACTTTGGAATGTGGACCACACACCAACCCCAAAACTCTGTTGATGTACTATATAGAATGGACCTTTCCTCTGCAAGAAAAGCAAAAACAGCAAGAGTTGAAAACAGTAAATCAGGCAGCATCTGTGGAAAGAGGAATGGTTAACATTCGCGGTCATAGCCTTCTGTGAGAACTGATAGTGCTGTTCTGTTTTACTTGTGTTTTAAGACTGGGAATACTTGAATGTCAAGAGATCTTTGAAAACGTTATTCACTTCCCTATTTCCTTGTATTGGATTATAAAGGAAATATTCATTATTGCGTATGGAGAATTGCACTGTAGAAGAAGCATAATAAGATCATAAGATCATAAGATATAGGATCGAATTGCTTCATGTGTGGCACCTTGAAAAAAAGGCATTCTGAAAATCCAAGTACATAATATCAACCAATTCTCCTTTGTCTATCCTGCTTATTATTTCTTCAAATAATTCCAACAGATTTTTCAGGCAAGATTTTCCCTTGAGGAAACCATGCCGGCTACAGCCTGTTTGTCATGTGCCCCCAAGTACCCCGAAACCACATCCTTATCAATAGACTCCCAACATTTTCCCAACCAGTGAGGTCAGACTAACTGGCCTATAATTTCTTTCTTCTGTCTCTCTCCCTTCTTGAAGAGTGGAGTGACATATGCAATTTTCCAGTGTTCCAGAACCATCCCAGAAACTAGCGATTTCTGAAAGATTATTACTAATGCCTCCATTTCAGCCACCTCTTTCAGGACCATGGGGTGTACAACATTTGGTACTGATGACTTATCTACCTTCAGACCTTTCAGTTCCCTAAGAACCTCCTCTCTAGTTAAGGCAACTTCACACATTTCATGATCCCTGGCACCTGGAACTTCCACCATATTGCCAGGGTCTTCCACAGTGAAGTCTGATGCACAATACTTATTCAGTTAGTCTGCTGTTCCCTTGATCCCCATTACTGCCTCTACAGTATCATTTTCCAGTGGTCCGATCTCCACTCTTGCCTCTCTTTTTCATTTGATGTATCTGAAGAAATTTTAGGTTTCTTCTTTAATATTATTGGCTAGCTTACTTTCATATTCCATCTTTACCTTCTTAATGATTTCTTCAGTTGGCTTCTGTTTGTATTTAAAAGCTTCCCAATCTTCTAACTTCCCACTAATTTTTGCTCTATTATATGGCTTCTCTTTGGCTTTTATGTTGATTTTGACTTCTCTTGTTAGCCATTATGTCATCTTTCCTTTAGAATACTTCTTCCTCTTTGGGATGTATATATCCTGTGCCTTCCAAATTGCCTCCAGAAATTGCAGCCATTTCTGCTCTGCCATCATCCCAGGCCAGTATTCTTTCCTGGTCAACTCCTACAGAGCCATGCGCACCCACCGGCCTGTCCTTTTGTTATAATGTGTATCCATGCTACACATTAAACATTAATCTTCCAGCTATAACCTTTTTTCAGCCATGATTCAGTGATGGCTACAACATCATAATTACCAATTTGTAACTGCGCTGCGAGTTCATTGACCTTATTCCATATACTGCACACATTCAAATATAACACCTTTAGTCCTGTATTCACCCTTTTTAAATTGGTCTACCTTTTAGATTGCAACTCATCCTGTTGACTGTAATTTTGCCTGTCATCAGCCTCTCCTTGCTAGGAGTCTCACTACACATTGCTTCTGTTCGTAAACCAACTACCTCATCTTCATCACTATCACTCCAGTTCCCATCCCACTACCAAATTTGTTTAAACCCATTCGAACAGCTCCGGCCAATCTGCCCACAAAGATATTGGACTCTCTGGGGTTCAGGTGTAACCTGTCCCTTTTGTATAGGCCAAACCATCCTCAGAAGAGGTCCCAAACATCCATAAATCTGAATCTCTGCATCAGTTCCTTGGCCACACATTCACCTGCCAAATCATCCAATTCTTACCCTCACTAGCACAAGGCACAGGCAGCAATTCAGATATTACTACCCTGGACGTCCAGTTTCTCAGTTTTCTACCTTGTTTCCTAAAATTTTTCTTCAGGATCTTTTCACCTTGTCTACCTACATCATTGGTGCCAATATGTACAAAGGCACCTGGCTGATCAGCCTAGCCCTTAAGAATGCCATGGACACGATCCAAGACATTCCTAATCCTGGCGGCAGGGAGGCAACATATCATCCAGGTGTCTCTATCATGCCCACAGAACCTCATCTCTGTTCCTCTGACTAAAGAATGCACTATCAACACTGTGGTCCTCTTCACCTCTCTTCTCTTCTGTTGCAGAGCACCAAACTCAATGCTGAGATCTGGTCACTGTGGCTCCCTCGGTAGGTCAACCCCTCAATAGTATCTAAAATTATAGTTCCCTGAAGGTGGAATCTCATGTGGATAGGGTGGTGAAGAAAGCTTTTGGTATGCTGGCCTTTATAAATCAGAGCATTGAGTACAGGAGTTGGGATGTAATGTTAAAATTGTACAAGGCATTGGTGAGGTCAAATTTGGAGTGTTGTGTACAGTTCTGGTCACCGAATTATAGGAAAGATGTCAACAAAATAGAGAGAGCACAGAGCAGATTTACTAGAATGTTAGCTGGGTTTCAGCACCTAAGTAACAGAGAAAGGTTGAACAAGTTAGGTCTTTATTCTTTGGAGCATAGAAGGTTGAGGGGGGACTTGATAGAGGTATTTAAAATTATGAGGGGGATAAATAGAGTTGACGTTGATAGGCTTTTTCCATTGAGAGTAGGGGAGATTTAAACAAGAGAATGTGAGTTGAGAGTTAGGGTGCAAAAGTTTAGGGGTAGAGGAATGGAGGGTTATGGGCTGAGTGCAGGTAGGTGGGACTAGGTGAGAGTAAGTGTTCGGCACGGACTAGAAGGGCGGAGATGGCCTGTTTCCATGCTGTAATTGTTATATGGTTATTACTATTGAGGGGAACAGCCACAGGTGAACTCTGCACTGGCTGTGCATTTCCCCTCTTCATCCTGACAACACCCAGTTACCCATCTCCTGCAACCTCGGGGTGACTAGCTCCCAGCAACTCCTGTCTATCACCACTTCATTCTCTTGTATGAGTCAAAGGTCATCGAGCTACAGCTCCAGTTCTTTAATAAGTTCTCTCAGAACCTGAATCTCAGTATACCTGATGAATGATGCTCTCACTCAATGTCAATAAAAGGAACTGAGACTTCAGGAGAAGGAAACCAGTGGTCCATTAACCAGTAATCATCAGAGGATCAGAGGTGGAGAGGGTCAGTAACTTTGAATTCTTGGGTGTCACTATCTTAGAGGACCTGTCCATAAAATCATAACCATAAGACTTTGGAGCAGAATTAGGCCATTCAGTCCATCGAGTCTGCTCCACCATTCAATTACGGCTGATCCCCCTTTTCTCCCCTTTCTCAGCCCCACTCCATAGCCTTCTCCCCATAACCTTTGATTGCAGGGCCAACAAAGAACCTATCAATCTCTGCCTTAAATACACCTAATCTCCACAGCTGCCTGTGGTAACAAATTCCTTATATTCACCACCTTCTGGCAAACAGGACCTATCATATAAATATTTTTGCAAAGAAAGCACAACAGTGCCTCTACTTCCTCAGGAGTCGGTGAGGTTTCAACATGTCATCAAAATCCTTGGCAAACTTCTACAGGTGTGTTGTGGAAAGTGTGCTGGCTGGCTGCATTATGGCCTGGTATGGGAGCACCAATGTCTTTGAGCAGAAAATCCTACAAATGGTAATGGATAAAAACACAAAATGCTGGCAGAACTCAGCAGGCCAGACAGCACCTATGGGAGGAGGTAGTGACAACGTTTCAGGCCGAAACCCTTCATCAGGAGTGGATGGTAGTGGATTTGGTCCAGTACATCACAGGTAAAACCCTCTCAACCGTTGAACACATCAGCATGAAATGTTGCTATAGAAAAGCAACATGCATCATCAAAAATCCTCCCCAACCAGGCCATGCTCTTTTCTCATTGCTGCCATCAGGTAGAAGGTACGGGTACCTCAGGGCTAGCACTACCAGGTTCAAGATCAGTTACTACCCCTTAACCATAAGGCTCCTGAACAAAAGAGATGTTCCCACAACCAATGATCTCACTTTAAGGATTCTTTATCTTGTTATTACATGCTCTTGTTATTCATTGCTATTTATTTATTGTTGTATTTCAACAGTTTGTTGTCTTCTATGCTCTTGCTCTTTCATTGATCCTGTTTACAGTTACTATTCTATAGATTTGCTAAGTATGCTTGCAGGAAAAAGAATCTCAGGGTTGTCTGTTGTGACATGTATATACTCCAATAATAAAATTTACTTTGAACTTTGAGCTTTGACTGGTAACCTGCACGTTGCTTGCAAATTGAAGAGGCTGACAAGATATTTACAGTTCCTAGAACTGCTGCAAATATTTGTGGCTACAATTTCTTGAAAATCTCTGTCCATTTCAGCTTTTTAAAATTTGTTAGTACATTCATCCGTCATGGATTAATCTCAGCCCAACTATTGCTTAGAATTCACCTGGACCTTATCCAAACTGTGCACAACAGTGGGCATCTATGGATATCAATAATAGTCATCAAGGTAGGATTAGTGAATTTATCCCACAGTGTTGATGAGGTGGCAAACGCTTGCTGTTAAATGATCACAATTTCTGCATTAAATAAGGTTTTGTGAGTCAAGAAACAAGTCCAGTTGTCCCATGTTCAGACACGTTGTTTCATAGTGTACTACTCAAAACAAGCAAATTGGAATCTCTAGGTGGCTGCAAGGTTTGGCAGGATTACATCATTGTCAGCAGTTTCCTGTTTGTACCTTTTCTTACATACTTGAGGGCTTTAACCTTTTCCTTTGTCCTAATTAGTTCCTTCCTTTTAAAGTTAGTCTGACAAGCTAAAGATTTGTTCCAGGCTTTCTGTGCAGTTTTGGTTTGATTAGAGGGATTAAGAATGTCTGCACTGCATTGAGCAGGAGAGAATAGGATACAGAGTATCTCCTCTGTCGTGCAGAGCAGTTGAGAGAGTCTCTGATGCAGTAACTCTGGCTGTAGCTAAAAACCTTGAAGTTCGTATGGATTTTGATTGGTTTGGAAACAAACCCAATGCTCTATTTCCATCCCAAAGAAGGAAAAAATAATGCTTTTGATTTCTCTTCAGTTTTGGTTTATCAATAGAGCATTCTTCGTCACCAAGCAAAATCTCATTGGTAAATAGAAATTTTTAAAAATCAATTCAGATGCCACTCATTTCACAGTCTTGCCATGTTTCACAAGAGTGGGTGTTTCATCTTCTCTACGAAAGCAGTGATTGAAAGGACTAGCTATTCTTTAAGTTGAGAGTTCTCATGCTATAGATCTCATTCAGAACTTGGCCTACCCTTGGCAACAGTAAATCTTCTAAAATGTGCTGAAGTATGGGGTTTGGGTTGGATCCGAGAGGGTAGAGGAAGCAGATGAAGAGGTCCTTTTGATTTGAAATAAACTGCTTGAGAATTCAGTTCGGTCATTTGGAGGGAGCCAGAATACATTATTTTCTTTTAACCATAAGACCATCTTATGGCCTTAGTTTCTTTTAAAGTTTTATTAATTCCTTTTGCAATTCTAAACATCATTTCCATTCTCAATTTTTAAGAATGTACTGTATTTTCAAAAGAAATAACGAGCAAGTTTTGACCAACATTTAACATGCTCATTCTGTGTTGAGGTATCTTCAGTAATGTAAAAGATGGACATAAGAGAACAGGTAAGCTCAGTGGCCGATTTATTAGGTACCCGCCTCCTGTACCTAGTAAAGTGTCTACTGAGTGTATGTTCATGGTCTTCGGATGCTGTACCTCAAGGTTCAGTGTGAATGCATTCACAAGTGCTCTTTTGCACACCACTGTTGTAACGTGTGGCTATTTCAGTTACTGTTGCCTTCCTGTTAGCCTGAACCATCTGACCGTTTTCTCATTAACAAGGCATTTTTGCCCACAAACCTGCCACTCACTGGATGTTTTTATTATTATTTCTTTCTTTTTGTATTTGCACAGTTTGTTGACTCCAGTCTGGTTGAACACCCAAGTTGGTGAGATCTTTCTGTAATTCTGTTATGGTTTCTATTCTATAGATTTATTGAGTATGTCTGCAAGAAAATGGATTTCAGGGTTGTATATGATGACATATGTGCACTTTGATAAAAAAAAATTAGTTTGAACTTTGGAAATACACAGTATATGGGGAGGAACAAACTAGATTAATGGTACAGATGGACAAACTGACCAGTTTTGAAATAAACAGAGAAAGTGAAACATGTTGAATTTATTGTCACATGCACAAGTATGGTGAGGTCCAGTATCATAGATATAGAGATACATTCAGCATATAGAATCAGAACCTGATGGTTGTAGGAAGGTAGATGGTCCTGAACCTGGCGGTGTGGGACTTTAGTTTTCTGTACCTCCTGCCTGACATTAGCAGCAAAAAGAATGGTTGACATGGATGGTAGGGATGGATGAATACAGATGCTGCCATTTCTCAGGCAGCACCTCCTGTAGATGCTGTCAGTGGTGTAGAGGGATGTGGTCCACAACTCTCTGCAGCCTATTGCATTCCTGTGTGTTGGAGGTACTGTACCAGGCCATGACGGAACCAGTCAAGGAACTTTCAATGCTGCATCTGCTGAAGTTTGTTAGGGTATCTGGTGACTTTCCAAATCTCCTTAAGCTTCTGAGATAGTTCCAAAAAATTGTTGAGTTTAATAGTGAGAAGCAGTTAGGAGGCCACATCATGAGCATCAAATACTCTGCATCAGATCAGAGGAAGTGTAAGTGGATCATAGTTCCGCTGGAAGGACTGTTTGGGTCACTGGCTCGGTGGGAAGGGACAAAGTAAAAGAGCAAATATTGTAAAAAGAGACGAATTTAAAGCAGTAAAGAAAAGATTTAAAACAATTTTATGGATAATGACACTGAGTATTTGAAATGCTTTGAAATTTTCTATGTCTAATTTGCTTTTCACTGTGTAAATCAGTTGGGCACTTTCTATAGTGTTCAATTTCATGCACATCAGTTTTAATGGGAAACACTGTGTGGGTGTTTCTGAACTCAGCATGCATCTGGAGGCGTTTCCTAATTGCTATTTCTTTGATGAAAGAAAGTACCGAACACATAGGACTGTGGGGAGGGGAGATGGTAAGGACTCTCATGCTGAAGATTAACTAAGTAATGCCTGTAAAGAATCTATTAAGTGCTCTGCCATCATGAATACTAGAAATTAAATAACTGAGAATACAAAAATAATTCTATCCTTTAAATAAATATTGACAGATTGTGGGAAAACCTGTGATTTGGTGCTCCGTTGCAAATTGAGAACCCCTTCATTTGTATCAAAAAATACAGCAGATGTGTGAATGCTTAAGGTTAGACCGTAAAATGACCTGGTTTAAAATATCCTGTGGTCTTAAGAACTAAAAGCCTACCATCCATGCAAACTCTCAATGGTATTATTTAGTCAGTCATACACAAATTCAATCATCCAGCAGATCAACAATGGTTGCATCTGGACACCCCAAGGTATTTCAGTCTTCGACCCATTGCTGGAAACTTCAGCTGTGTTGATCTCAAGACCGTGGGTGGTAAGGGAGGGGGGGCACGAATGTTCAGGATGACCGGTGTCTGCAGGCCAAATCTGGTATGTGCTTCATCTTTCCTCGACGGAGAAAGAGGGGAAAGCACTGGAGCTCACAGAGTGGTGGAGGAAGGGGCGAGTCAGAGAGCATGGTGACAAGACTCCTGTAGCGGTGATGCAGGAGGAAAGATGGGTAGAATAGAACCAGCAAAGTCAAAGATGAGTTTGTTGTCATATTCACACAGCAATGACAAATTTACTTGCTTTAGGATCACAAGTCCTCCAAGAGGATCACAACCTTGACATAGGGTTTGAATGCCTCAATGACACAGAGAGCTATGTTGGCAGTAGTTAGAGCTTTATGCTTTGGCTCTTGGTAGGGTCCCCCTTGCCAAACAGGTCAAAGGGTAGAGGCCATACTAATAGTAATCCTCTAGGTTTGGGGGTTCAGCTGAGGGCTAACAACCCTGACTGGTAAGTCAAAATTGTTACAGAAACAGCAATGAAGAACTTGCTACAACTGAGTGCAATGGTATTCCTGAGTCTTCACCTGGGACTGGCATGACTGACAGTTGCAAAATCCAAGAGGAAACTTCTGACCTGATGAAGCCTGAACACCACCAAAGATGGAGAACCTTCATTGCTGCCCTAAATACAGCAGTGTAGCGGGCAGTAAGTAGGATCACAGATACATGTGGTCAGTTAAGTAGCATTCACAAGAAAAACATAAATTCTACTCAGTTTTTACAAGGAAGAACACAACTACAGCCAAGTCCATTATAGTGCAAGGTGATCCAAGTCATCATTTTATCACTGAGCTGTAGAGATTAGGGTTATGCTGGATGGTTTAAGAACTGAACAGCAAGTAGCCGTTGTTGAACTTGGTGGTCTGGGATTTCAGGCATCTGTACCTCCTGCCCAATGTTAGGAGAAAATGGCATGGCCCAGATGATGGGATTTTTGATGATAGACGTTGCCCAAATTGTCTCAGTGGTGTGGGTGTGAGAGTGGGGCAGAGAGGGAGAGAAACATTTGGGGTCTTTTTCTTTGAGCTTTGGAGGAAGGAAGAAGAACTATGATTGGGTGACATGTTCCTTAGAGTTCAGGGGAGTATCAAGATCTCGAATTAGGAACATTGGGGAGGTTAGTGCAATAATCGTGGGGTCAAGGGATGGTTAAGTAAGAGAAATTGTATCATGGCACAAGAATAACAAACTGCAAAATGCCCAGTCAAATATATAGAGGGGCGTCCTCTAATGGAAGTATTAGTTAACTTGCCATGAAGATTTTAACTGGGCCAAGTACTGACTAATTAGATTGAAAAGCCTGGCAATGGAGAAAGAGAAAGTATAATTCATCATTGGAAGTTGATGAACTGAAAACTCGACTCAAGGTCCAAATCACAGAAGTCCTGTCTTCAGAGAAATAACAATAAGGGGCATGTATCTAATATGAATCTGCGATCTCTGTTCTCCATGTGTGCTGTTAAAAAATTGAATAAGAAGCAATATGACCTAAACAAGCAACAACATCAGTGCATGGCCTCCTCTACTGCCATGATAAGGCCACACTCCAGTTGGAGGAGTAATACCATATATTCCGTCTGGGTAGCCTCTAACGTGATGGCACGAGCATTGACTTTTCAAACTTCTGGTAATTACCCCCCATCACCATTCCTCATTGTTGTTTCCCTCTCACATCTTATCTTCATACCTGCCCATCACCTCCCTCCTATGCCCCTCCCTCTTCTCTTTCTTTTGTCCTCTCTGATTGGATTCCCCCTTCTCCAGCCCTTTATCTCTTCCACCAATCAACTTCCAAGCTCTTTACTTCACCCCGCCCCCTCTCCCAGATTCACCTATCACCTGGCACCTTGTATTTTTTCCTCCCTCCCCCCACTATCCTATTCTGACATCCTCCCCTTTCCTTTCCAGTCCTTATGAAAGGTCTTGGTCTGAAACATCAACTGTTATTCCCGTCCATGGATACTGCCTGACCTGCTGAGCTTCTCCAGCACACTGTGCTCCAGACTTCCAGCATCCATCTTGTGTCCATTCTCACTATCTTACTGCTGCACATTTTACCATTCATTCAGAACAGGAAATGTTCATCAAAACACACAGTGCTTGAACAAGTTCAAAGTTCAAAGTAAATGTATTAGCAAAGTACAAGTCACCATAGAGATTCATTTTCTTACAGGCTTTTCACGCCAAATAAATAAATAAATACTACAGATAACATCAGTTGTAGAACCCTTGAAAGTGAGTTCATAGGCTGTGTTCAGTGATCAGTTCAGTGTTGAGGTGAACGTAGTTAACCATGCTGGTTCAGGAGCCTGATGGTTGAAGGGTAATAACTGTTTGAAATGCATATTGGCTGGAATTCTTCCAGAAAATAACTTTGAGGTAATTTTAGACATGCAGTTTTGAAGCAGTAAAAGATTTCCACCACATTTCTTGGCCCTACACACCAGGAGTCACTTTTGATCTAATCGCAGGTGGGAAGGGAAAATCAATGCAGGGATTATTGTTAGATGAACATAGTGCAGCTGTTAGTATTGTTTTGCAAGCAACGCAGGTCCAGCTGGTTTCCCCTTCAGCACCCACCTGCACCCAATCCTCCAATATTCTTCGAGCCAGTTTAAATGGAGGAGAATGTAAGATTCTTAAACTGTAGTTAAGATTCATTGAATTTGGTATATTATTGAACAGGCAGTAATTGAGGAAATTCTGAATAAAATCAATCTGGAAATAACATCATAATCAACCCAATAAGCCACGTCTGATACAATTACAAATCTGGAACATATTTCAAAACACATTTCTCAGAAACAAAGCAAACATTCCCCCTTCCTCCCCCAAATAATCTGGTCGCGTACCATCAAAAGGATCATTATTAGGCTTCTCCTGTTCCAAACGAGTCAAATTTTTGTATCTGAATATAGAAATAAAATATGACTCATATTCAGGGTTAGCGGATATAACGGAAGAAAAGAGGAGGATGGATACCAGTAGGCTTGGAACATAGATTGCTCCACATGGCCGACAAAAAGGCAGGCCATGTGGCTAGGACGACTGCATCGGCGCTGCTTCCTGCACACATGCTGAGCTCGTCGACTTCATTAACTTCGCCTCCAACTTTCACCCCGCCCTCAAATTCACCCGGTCTATTTCCGACACCTCCCTCCCCTTTCTAGATCTTTCTGTTTCTATCTCTGGAGACACCCTATTCACCGATGTCTACTACAAACCTACTAACTCCCACAACTATTTAGACTATTCCTCCTCCCACCCTGTCTCCTGCAAAAATGCTATCCCTTTCTCTCAATCCCTCCGCCTCCGCCGCATCTGTTCTCAGGATGAGGCCTTTCATTCTAGGACAAAGGACATGTCTTCCTTTTTTAAAGAAAGGGGCTTCCCTTCGTCCACTATCAACTCTGCCCTCCATCGCGTCTCCCGTATTTCACGCACCTCTGCCCTCACCCCATCCCTCCGCCAGCCCACCAGGGATAGAGTCCCCCTGGTCCTCACCTATCACCCTACCAGCCTACAGATCCAACGTATAATCCTTCGTAACTTTCCGCCACTTCCTACGTGATCCCACCACCAGCCACATCTTCCCCTCCCCCCCCCCCCCCACTCTCGGCTTTCCGCAGGGATCGCTCCCTACGCGACTCCCTTGTCCATTCATCCCCCCCATCCCTCCCCACCGACCTCCCTCCGGGCACTCATCCCTGCAAACGGAAGGAGTGCTACACCTGCCCCCACACTTCTTCCCTCACCACCGTCCTAGGCCCCAGACAGTCCTTTCAGGTGAGGCACCACTTCACCTGCGAGTCAACTGGGGTGATATACTGTATCCGCTCCCGATGTGGCCATTTATACATTGGGGAGACCCGCCGCAGACTGGGAGACCGTTTCGCTGAACACCGGCGCTCAGTCCTCCAGCAGTGGTGGGATCTCCCTGTGGCCACACACTTCAATTCCACAGACCACTCCCACTCTGACATGTCTGTCCATGGCCTCTACCGTCAAGATGAGGCCACACGCAGGTCGATGGAGCAATACCTTATCTCCCGCCTAGGTAGCCTCCTACCTGCCGGCATGAACATTCAACTCACAGACCTCCGTTGATACCCCTGCCCCCCCTTACCCCATCCCTATCTATAATTTCAGTCTGGTTCTCTTTCTCTCTCTTTTTTCCCCGCTCACTATAATCTCCCCCCAGCCCTACCTTTCTCTCTCTTTTATTTCCCATAATTCTCCACCTTTCCCCTAACCCATTTCCCTCCAGCCTATCACTTCCCAGCTCTCTACTTCATCCCTCCCCCACTTCTTATCCCCCCTCAACCATCCCATGTTACTTCACTCCTGATGAAGGGTTTCGGCCCGAAACATCGTCACTACCTCCCCCCATAGATGCTGTCTGGCCTGCTGAGTTCTGCCAGCATTTTGTGTATTTATGACTCATATTCTGTTTCTTTATGGCTTCCTCGCTCTGTTCATTTGTTAGCAATTGCCTTTTCAATCCATTAGTACTAATGTCAAGTCAAGTCAAGTCACTTTTTATTGTCATTTTGACCATAACTGCTGGTACAGAGCATAGTAAAAACAAGACAATGTGTTTCTGGACCATGGTGCTACATGAAACAGTACAAAAACTAGAGTGAACTATGTAAAACAACACAAAAACTACACTAGACTACAGACCTACCCAGGACTGCATAAAGTGCACAAAACAGTGCAGGCATTACAATAAATAATAAACAAGACAATAGGCACAGTAGAGGACAGTAAGTTGGTGTCAGTCCAGACTCTGGGTAATGAGGAGACTGATGGCTTGGGGGAAGAAACTGTTACATAGTCTGGTTGTGAGAGCTCGAATGCTTCAGTGCCTTTTCCCAGATGGCAGGAGGGAGAAGAGCTTGTATAAAGGGTGCGTGGGGTCCTTCATAACGCTGTTTCCTTTGCGGATGCAGCGTGTAGTGTGAATGTCTGTAATGGCGGGAAGAGAGATCCCGATGATCTTCTCAGCTGACCTCACTATCCGCTGCAGGGTCTTGCAATCCGAGATGGTGCAATTTCCAAACCAGGCAGTGATACAGCTACTTAGGACGCTCTCAATACAACCCCTGTAGATTGTGATGAGGATGGTGGGGGTGGGAGATGGACTTTCCTCAGCCTTCACAGAAAGTAGAGATGCTGCTGCGCTTTCTTTGCTATGGAGCTGGTGTTGAGGGACCAAATAAGATTCTTCACCAGATGAACACCAAGAAGTTTGGTGCTCTTAACGATCTCTACTGAGGAGCCATCGATGTTCAGCGGGGAGTGGTCGCTCTGTGCCCTCCTGAAGTCAACAACCATCTCTTTAGTTTTGTTCACATTCAGAGACAGGTTGTTGGCTCTGCACCAGTCCGTTAGCTGCTGCACCTCCTCTCTGTATGCTGACTGGTCATTCTTGCTGATGAGACCCACAACGGTCGTGTCATTGGTGAACTTGATGATATGGTTCGAGCTGTGTGTTGCAGCACAGTCGTGGGTCAGCAGAGTGAACAGCAGTGGACTGAGCACACAGCCCTGGAGGGCCCCCGTGCTCAGTATGATGGTGTTGGAGATGCTGCCTCCGATCCAGACTGACTGAGGTCTCCCAGTCAGGAAGTCTAGGATCCAGTTGCAGAGGGAGGTGTTCAGGCCCAGTAGGCTCAGCTTTCCAATCAGTTTCTGAGGGATGATTGTGTTGAATTCTGAACTGAAGTCTATGAACAGCATTCGAATATATGTGTCTATTTTGTCCAGGTGGGTTAGGGCCAGGTGGAGGCTGATGGCAATAGTGTCGTCTGTTGAACGGTTGGGATGGTACACGAACTGCAGGTGGTCCAGCGAGGGGGGCAGCAGGGTCTTGATGTGTCTCATGACAAGCCTCTCGAAACACTTCACGATGATGGATGTGAGTGCAACGGGACGGTAATCATTGAGGGACGACACTGAAGACTTCTTTGGCACAGGGATGATGGTGGCGGCCTTGAAGCACATTGGAACGATGGCGCTGCTTAGGGAGATGTTGAAGATGTCAGTGAGAACATCTGCCAGCTGGTCTGCACATCCTCTAAGCACTCTGCCAGGAATATTGTCTG